>NC_054825.1:6205234-7405234 GCF_018345385.1 Vulpes lagopus
AAAACAGACAGATGGAAGTCTTAGAAGTGGAAAAATCCCTAAAGAACAGAAAGTGATTCAGTCATTAGCTGCTCAGCCTCTAATTGCTGATTAAACACCCACAATATTCAGGCTCAGACTGTGGAAATTACCAAAGAGGGCATCGCTCCAATAACCGTCTAAGTAGCGAGACCAGAAGCATAGGGAAAGGATGGTAGGTAGTCCAGACAGCTGAGGAGCTCCCTGGTATCTAAGGACGTTGCCTCGTCCATATCGGTTATTTCCAGGTTATTTCCTGGCTGCTGGGACCATGGGCGGCCCGGAGCAAGCTTGGGATGCACCTCCGACAGAAGAGATCTCAGCTCTGCTGTTTTCTGCACCGTAACTCTTCTGGAAGAAGAAAACGGCTTTAATGTTGAAAAAAGCATGAGCTGTGGTTTGGGTGTATGAGTCAAGGGAAAACTAAGAACCTGTACAAATATTTCAGTTTGGAGATCTGGGAATTCATGACAATTTCAGGCCGGAGCCTTTAGGAATAGCATGATTCTGTGATTGCATGACTGGAAGGGGACACAAAGTCACTGAAATCCAGCAGCACAGTGACAGTAGGATGTCGGCATGAAGCGAAGGTGTATGGAAATGGGAGGAACCGAATCCTGAGGAGTTTTAAAGGACGTTGTCACAGACACAGTGTAGGGCAACTTGGAAAAGTTGAGTAAAAGTACCTCTGAGGTACTAATGTCACTCAGCAAATGCTGATTGAGTGCCTAGCAGGTGCCAGGCTCTTGTAGGACAGCAGTGAGCAAAACAGACACAAATCCCTGCCTCCTGGTGTTGGCCTTCTGGTGGAGGACACCAGCCATACGTAAGCAAGATCAAGAGGTCAAGTGTAGACTTTGCTGGACCATGGTGAGCATCAAGGGGAAGGAACAAAGCAGGAGGAGGCTGGGAAGTGGGTATGAGTCGCAGGGGGTGTGGGTCAGAGTTTAGACAGGGTGGCCAGTAAGCCCCTCACCCAGTTGACATTTGATAAAGACCTTTACAAGGGGGGTGCCTGGGTGGCTCAGTGGTTGAGCATCTCCCTTTGGCCCAGGGCATGACCCCGGAGTCCTGGGATCGAGTCCCTCACTGGGCTCCCTGCCTGGAGCCTGCTTCTCCCTCTGCCTGTGTCTCTGCCTCTCTCTCTCTGTGTGTCTCTCATGAATAAATAAATAAAATCTTAAAAAAAAAAAAAACAAAAAACACAAAAAACAAAAAAAACACCTTTACGAGGAAAGGGAGCTAGATGCTGGGACACCTGAGACAAGGACATTTCAACCCCAGGAGCAGGCGCTGCGTCCTGAGGTCAGCCCGTGCCAGGGTGTCTGAGGAACATCCAGGGGCCACGTGGCTGGAAGGGGGAGGGGGGAGGGGAGAGAGCAGTTGGAAACAAGGCTAAGGTTGTGCTGAGCCCAGGGCCTCCAACCTTGTTGATCCTGTTAAGTGGGGTTTTCCCTGGAGTAAGATGAGATGGGAAGCCAGTAGAGACTGAGCAGAGGACACGTGAGCTGACTTAAACGGGGTCACCGTGACTCGGTTGAGAAGTGATTGATAGGGCCAGGAGTGAAACCAGAAGGCGAGCCAGCAGGCTGCTGTAGTGATCCAGGTGACCACCTGCTCCCAGCGGAGCACCAAGGGTGCTTGGTGTACTTTGAAAATAGAACTGACATGATCAGGTTGTTTTCTGTTGCTTCTATGACAAATCACTGCAAAGTTAGTGGTTATTTATTCTCTTCCAGTCTGATAGGTTAGAAGTCCATCGAATGATCAAGGGGTCGGCAGGGCTGTGTTCCTTTCTGGAGACTAGAAGAGAATCCATTTCCTTGTCTACTCAGCTTTTAGAGGCCACCCTCTCATTCTTTGGCTCATGGCCCTCCCTCTGTTTTCAAAGCCAACAGCACTGTATCTGTCGCTCTGGCCTGTCTTCCATTGTCCTCTCTCCCTCTGACTATACCTGGGAAAGATGGTCTGATACCAGGGCTCTCAAGATTAGGTTGGACTCACCAGGATGGTCCCCCTAGCTCGAGGGCTTTACCTTCATGACATCTTCAGCCCTTTGTGGCATTCAAAGCACACGTTCGTAGGTTCTGGGGATTAGGATGTGCACATCTCTGTAGGCTTATCAGCCTAGTGCATCCATTGAAGGATCAGATGTGGAATTCAAAAAAAAAAAAAAATCAAAAAAAAAATCAAAACAAACAAACAAACAAAAAAAGATGTGGAATTCAAGATTGAGAAAAATCAAGAATAACTTCAGATTTTTTGGTCTGAGCAATTGAAGGAAAGGAAGTAATTGGTGTGGAAAAGACCAGGTTTGTGGCTTTGAGGTAAATATCGAGAGCTCGGTTTAGGACATAGTTTGAAATGCCTTTTAAAAATCCACACGGGATGTGATGAGGCAGTAGTAGAACATAGGAGACCGAAGATTAGAGTGAGGATTGACAGGACGTGTAAATGGGAGTCCTCCTCATATAGGTGGCACCAAAGCTGTGAGACTGAATGAGACCACATAGGCCCTGTTCGATCTCTGCAAAATCCTAATGTTGTACATTTGAGAATTTGATAGGCGTGAAGAATGTATTTATAGTAAATTGAACACGGAGGAAAATGTCGAAGAGGAGCATTGAACCGTAAAACCTAACCCAAAGTTTCTCAGGACAAATTTCGCAATCTTGTTTTACATAATCCCTTGCAAACTTTATCTTTTCTGTGAACTATATTTCTAGAATTGACTGCATCAGAGTCAAGGATCCAGATGACTAAGACATAGCTCATCTTACATCAACTTCTGAGTCTTTCTTGTTGAGGGAGTTTCATGTTACATTAGCTCTGTGTTGTTTTCATAAATGCTCATTTAAAAGTTGTAATAGACTCACTTCAAAGGGCAGTCCTTGACAAATTATGCAGGCTACAATTTATTTGTAAGAATGCTTTGAAAAGGAGCAAAAACCAATCTTTCTGGTTCTTGTAGTGAAATGTACCTAATACTGCTAACAGAACAAATTTTATTAACTTTTATTTTGAGTGGCATGTAACCTGCCAGATTTGTTTTCCCTTCTTGGTACTGCTAAATCTGCCAACGGCCAAAACATGGATCTCTTGTATGTATTTAATTACATCTAAGAAAATACTGATACGGCTTGTGCCAGTTGCAGAATAAACGCAGCGAGGTGTTGTGTATCATGAAAACTCCACCACTGCCCCCCTCTAAATCTGGAACTCAAACTACGGAGCAGCAGAGAGTCCCTCTGAGTAGTGAAAACAGATTGTCACAAACTTCATAGCTCTGCCCCTCAGACTCCTTGGATTCAATGTAGAACCTTTTGAGGACTCAACCTTTACAAGTATTTCTGTCAAACAAGCCTAACTGGTTTCTAACATGCCTGGTAGGAGAGTTGGTCAGAAAAGCAGACAAGGCCCCGCTAGGTAAGCATGTTGACCACAGTGTGACATGGGTACTGAATCCCTACAGAAAGAGGGGCTCCGGGGATGCCTGGGTGGCTCAGGTCATGATCCCCGAGTCCTGGGATTGAGTCCCAGGGCTCCTCGCAGGGAGCCTGCTTCTGCCTCTCTCTCTCTCTCTCATTAATGAATAAAAATAATTTGAAAAAAAAAAAAAGGAAAAGAAAAGCAGGGCTCTGGACCAGTGGATCCTTGGACACTAAAGTCTGAGGACATCTTTCTGTTTGGGAACTGATGTATCGGTGACCCCAAGTCATGAAGAGAAAGTTAGGCTGTTCTAGTAGGCAGAGGTCTGGGTATCTGTTGCTGTAAGGCCAAACCCCCGGAACGGAGAACCTACAGAAGTGGTGACTGTGTGTGTTCCCTCTCACGGTCCCTTGGATTGACTGGGTGGCCGTGGGTGCTGCTTTTGCCGGTCGTGTTGGCTGGGCCTGTGGTCATCTGGAGAGCTGACCTGGGGAAGGGTCTCCCGTGGCTTACCCACACGGCACGTCTGTACTGTCTGTCAGAGGAAGCCGAGCTTTAGTCCCTTCCCAGTGGCCTCTCCGGGTGGCTTGGGCGTCTCGCAGAATGACAGCTGGCTCCAAGAGGGAGTGTTCCAGTCATGTGAATGTGGTTCAACATCCCTTCACCGCATTCTTTTGATCGCAGTGATTCACAGGGCCAGACAGGGGGAGAGGAAGTAGACTCCACCTCCCCAGGGGAGCCTGCAGAGCGTGTGCGGCCACCTTCAATCCACGTGACACAGAAGTGGGTGATGGAGCTGGATTGTGTACACGTGCTGAGGGGGCCTGGTGACTCTCCAGTCTCTGGAGACATAACCGTCCGGAAAACTCGACTCTTCCCCCACAGGCTCAAAGTGGTCAATACTTTATAAATAAGATTTTACTTTAATTACAAGATTATTGTGCCTTTAGGGAGCATTATACGACAAAGAGACACATTTCAAGGGTATTTATTTGGTAAAAAAATAATAGCTTGTTTTGTTTTGGTAAAACAGTTCAGAAATTGTTCCTATGGCAATCATTGGTCATAAGAAGAGCAATTTATATGTAGAATGAGAACCTCTAGAAGGGATTCTAAGCAGAATAAAGGAAAAATGGAATATAAAACCAAATGTTGACTTCTCTTAAGCAGTGGAGTTTTTTGATTCTTAGATACCTTCTCAAAGTTAGCTTGTCCGGTGATTTTTTAAAAAATATTCTATTTATTTATTCACTAGAGACACAGAGAGAGAGGCAGAGACACAGGCAGAGGGAGAAGCAGGCTCCTCGCAGGGAGTTCGACATGGGACTCGATCCCGGGTCTCCAGGATCAGGCCCTGGGCTGAAGGCGGCGCTAAACCGCTGAGCCACCCGGGCTGCTCTTGTCCTGTGATCTTAAGCCATCGTGTTTCTTGGAGCTGGCTCCATGTGGCTCTGGTCTCACCCATAGGAGCAGCAAAGAGCTGTGCCGTTCATCCATACTACATTTATGTTATTATACCATTTTAATTTTGAAGCAGCAGCTTTCAGAATGGATTTTGACGAACTCTACCTTTGAGGAGCTAAAACATCCTTTCTCTCCTCCCTCTAGTTATTAATTTCTCCCTCTTTTGGCCTACTTGTGTGTGAGTTTATAAAAGTCTTGGTCCTGACCTCAAAGTATCTTTACGTGTGTTATAACCGAAGCCCCAAGAAGGCACTCAACAAGCGCTTCCTGAGTGTTTCCCTGGAGTCTGGCTTGAACAGTGAAGAAGCCTGTCGTATTACATAGGATGAGGAGCTAGCCCTGTGAGCCCCCTAATCATCTAAAGCAATGGTTACCATAAATGGGGTGCTGTGAAAAGAGTAATGTAACTGAGAATATCATGAATTATAGGCTATGCTGTGTTCTTTTTTGCTTGAGTTTCTTCTGTGTTTCTAGTTTTTACCTGGTTAATGGGAAAAGGGGCTTATTTCCAGCAATATTGATTGGATTTTTAAAAATCACTCATAATTGAAAGATCACTTACCTGACACGTAGGGAACAAGTTACTGGAGTAAATTTGCCCTTGCTTGGGTGACTTCTTCATTTAAAATGTTCTTAGGGTGCCTGGGTAGCTCAGTCGGTTAAGCATCTGCCTTTGGCTCAGTTCATGATCCCAGGGTCCTGGGATCAAGCCCCGCATCGGACTCCCTGCTCAGTGGGGAGTCTGCTTCTCCCTCACTCTCTGCTCATGCTCTCTGCCTCTCAGATAAATAAATAAAATCTTTAAGACAATAAATAAAATAAATATTTTCTTTTATTGCCTCTTGAATCTGACATTTTGGGCTCAAGACCCTGGAATTTCAAGAAGTATGTGTGAGGTTTCTGGTTTGATGAAACCAACAAAAGATCTTATTAATAAAAGCTAACTAACTGTAGCCTGAGAGAGAAAAAAAGAAATCCACTTTCCTTACCTGTCATTGTAAACCGGCATAAGCAAATCTAAATGAAATTTTGTATAAAATCTTCCTTTAAGCTAGAGAACTTCTTAATTAAAAATAAACCAGTGTTAGGGGAACACTCACTGGGCCCTCACAGTTTTCCCCATGACAGGATCCAGCATCTCTTTTGCGGTGGGACTAGAGACCACATGGTGGAGCCTTACAGCCACCATGTACCCACCCCCCTACTCATCCCCCATCCCCTGGTTCACTGTCAGGGCCTGTGCTGGAGGTTAGGCAGAGAGCACCCAGTCCAGTGTAGAACTGTCCCCAAGCTGGCCAGGAGAAAAATTGCAGCTGACCAGACTTCAAGAGCTAGCCTGAATTATTCCTGGTCTTTCAAATAGGCAGCAGTAACCAGTTCACAGAAAAAAAAACCCATTACTGCTTCTGTTTTGAACACCTGTGCTTCTTTCTTTTGCACATCTTGTATGTGTACCTGATTTTCCCCCTTTTTTTGTGTGTTTATAGTGCGATTTATGGACGGTCGTTCAACGTGCAGGAGAGTGCTTACCTGAGCCAGCACAGAAGGTAACCGGGCGAGGAAACCAGATGCAGATTTGAGGACTTCAGCTTGCGGAGACTTTGAACCAAAGTCTTGGCGATTAAGACGTCCAAGTCTGTATCAACCCTGTTCGCAGTGGGTTATTGTAGGAGAAACTGGAACATAGGATGCCAGCTGCTTGAGCTCCCTCGTGGACAAGATGGAAGAGGAAGAACTGGAATGCCCAAACTCTGCCTCTGAGAAACGCTATTTCCCCGAATCCCTAGATTCCAGTGATGGGGATGAGGAGGGGATTTTGGCTTGTGAGGATTTGGAACTTAACCCTTTCGATGGTTTGCCATACTCATCACGTTATTATAAACTTCTAAAAGAGAGAGAAGATCTTCCAATATGGAAAGAAAAATACTCCTTTATGGAGAATCTGCTTCAGAATCAAATTGTGATCGTTTCAGGAGATGCTAAATGTGGCAAGAGCTCTCAGGTGAGTAGCCACTACAAAAAATACCATTTGCTCTATGTGTTGTACTTATTACTTAAAAATAAGCATGATGTCACAGGATAGCGTTCAGGTTTTTTTTTTTCATTTTTAAAGATTTTTTTGTTGTTGAGAGAGAAACAGACAGCAGGAGCATAAAGGCAGAGGAAGAAGCAGACTCCCCACTGAGCAGGGAGCCTGCCGTGAGACTCGATCCCAGGACCCCAAGATCATGCCCTGAGCCTAAGGCAGACGCTTAGCCCACTGAGCCACCCAGGCCCCTGAGCATAGTGTTCAGTTTTAATAATGATATCTAAGCCAAAAAAATAGAACAAAAAAAGAGTATTAGCAATTCAGGCACAACAATTAAGTTACTTACTTACTTGGTTTTGTTTATTAAAGTCAGCTGAATAACAGTTAATTATACCTATGTGGATATTAATTGTGTTTAGTGTACCAGTAAATTTTCTCCAGAATAGTAGATAAAAATCCATTCAGATTGTTTCATTGCTCGTATTCCATTTAAAAGATGTGATAGATGTTATTTGCCTGCCATAGATTTGGAGATTAATTTCCGTGTCTGCGTGCCCAGCAGCCTGATGATTGAGGTGTTTCTATGCTTATTGGCAAAGCTGGTTCAGCGACAGAAATTCAACAGCACAAGAAAATTATTTCCCAGACTATAAGAAATAAGTGAGTGGCCAAATGCCATCCTGGCCCCAGGTCATACATTTTGGGAGCTAGTATGGAGGATAGAATTAGGGTAGCTAGTTAATGAAAATGTATTGTCCAGGCTATGGTTACCCCTGAACTTCCAGATTTTAGTAGTATTTATATTTTGCTTTAAAATTATAAAGTGTTGGCAAATTGAACACCAATAAAAAATAAATTTATTAAAAAAGTTATAAAGCAAGCAGTAAGTATGTTTATTACAAAATTCATGTATGGATTCTCGGCAATGTAAGAATTAGAATAGACCCTAAAGATAATCTGAAAGAATAGAATCCCTTTATTTTTCAGAAGGCGAAAGCGGCCCAGAGGGATTTGATAATTTGTCACATAAATTTCTGAGTTGGAATTATAAGAATATCTTGTGTGCATTGCCACTTTCAGGTTGTTACCTCTGAGACATAATTGTTCTGACTTACAGAGAGGAGGGATAGACAATAGGTGGTGGTTCTCTTTAGAGCTGCCAATGTCAGGGGTTTGCTATGAATTGTTATTTGTTGCAGTGAGTTATTGTTACAACAAATTCTTTTGGTCTGTTAGCAAACCAAAAGAATTCTTGGTTGAAAACTGGGTATAATATTCTTGGTTTCTGTGGACAAATGGCAAGTTAAAAAAATGATTTGAAATTGTTATTTTACAATAATTCAGACTTACGAAAAGTCGCAAAAATAGGTCAAAGATTTTCCATATGTTGTTCACCCAGCCAGCTTCCCTAAGTGTTAATATTTCACCACATTGGCTTTATCATTCTCTGTCTTTCCATGCACACACACACAGACACACGGACATGCACATTTTTTATTCCGAACCTTTTGAAAGTTAACGATATAATGGCCTTTGCCTCCAAATACTTCAAGTTTTACTAAAAACAGGGCACAGCGACACTGTAATTATAAAAGTCTGAAAGGTAAAATTAACGTTTCATGATTATCTAATATATAGGCATTCAAATAGCATGATTTTCCCTACTAATGTCCTTTATAATAAAAAAAAAAAGTATTTTTCTGGTCTAGAATCCAATACAAATTACATTGCATGTAATTGTCATTTCTCTTTAATCACCTCTAGTCTGAAACAGTTGCTCAGTTTTTCCTTGCCTTTCATGACCTCAACATTTCAGAAGAGTACCACTAGGTGTTTCGTAGGACATCCCTGAGCCTGTCTGATGTTTCCTGAGGATTAGATTCCAGTTACACATTTGCGGCAGGAAGACCACAGAAGTGCTGTGGTGTCCTCCTCGGTGCATCCTATCAGGAAGCGTAATAAGATTTTTCCCTTAACTTTAATTAAATTTGATAGCAATGAGGTGATGATTTCCTTGTTGTTCATCGTAAAGGTATTGTCTTCCACCATCATTTAAAAAATGTGGGGAGATTCTCATACCCACTGCCTAATGGAAGAAATAAGGTGCTGTTATTCTCAGAGGCTGTTGTGTGGCCCTTCCCCATACTTTACCCACTTTCTTCCACAAAGTAACTTGTATTAATCATTTCTTGCCTTTCTTTATAGCTTTACTATGTTTTTGGTATAAACACCATTAATTTCGGTTAGCCAGTTTTTCACTATTAAATGGACATATTGTGTTCTTCTGAGACCAGCTTGTCTTGCCCAGGTGTGACTGACATTCAGCCATAACAGTGATGCTCTAACCTGAGTCTATCAGACTCCCCTGGAGGCCTTCCACAACCGACTTGCTGCCCCGCTGACCCCGCCCCCGCCCCAGTTTCTAATCCAGTTGGTGTGCGGAGGAGAGCGTGGTGGTTAACAAGCCCAGGTGATGCTGATGGTCTCGAAACCGTGCTTGAAGAACCCCGCGTGATCCTGATGCTTTAGAGCTGGGTTTCCTGTGCTTTTCCTCTTTATGCTGTCCCACTGTGTGACTGTACCACAGGTTATATATCCGCTCTCCTGATGGTGGACATTTGGGTTGCTTCCAGAGTTTCCTATTCCAACAGTGTTGTGATGACCATTTTTGGCTTTTTTTAATAGGCTCCACGCCCAGTGTGGAGCCTAAACTCATGACCCTGAGATCAAGACCGGAGGTGAAATCAAGAGTTGATGCTTACCCAACTGGGCCACCCAAGTGCCCCGTGATGAGCATTTTTGTATATCTTCTGTTAAATATTCTCAAGAGTTTTTACACAATGGAGTAAAAAAAATCAATGATTCACTTTAAAAAAAGTAAAAGATATGAGGAGATACTTTGAGACAATATAAAGTATGCTTCTCATCGTGTGTTTGCCTACTAGTTTTAGCATCCTTAGATCATTCTTTGACATTATGATGCTGGTAGGTAACCAAATCAGTGATTTCTCTACTTCTGACATTCCTACAGTTAATATTTGGAATTCTTCTGAAAAGCTAAACTTTCTCTTCTTTCTTTCTTTCTTTCTTTCTTTCTTTCTTTCTTTCTTTCTTTCTTTCTTTCGATATGGTCACATAAATTCTTTCTTTATTTTATGGATTATAAATCATTACTAAGCCCATTTATTTAGTTCATATTGTCCCTGATGTGGCCTCTGGGAGCCCCTTCAGGGTTTCTGTGTCCTGCTCACATGACCACATGGTTCTTGAGCACTTCTTTGCTCTTTCTCAGTAAGACATTACAGGTTCCATCCACCAGGAGCCCTGGTTCCTTTTAGTGGAGAATTGTGCTTAGAAACCAAGATTGGAGCACTAAGTGGCATTGCCATTGGCTTATCATTGTTTCCCGGCCCTGCCAACTATAACAGAGCAATGAAGTAAATTTGGGGGGGTGTGTGCTACCCCTCTCCCTCTAACTCTGCATCTCTGTTTCTAGCTCTTTTTCTCTGTGTATTTCTTTCTACATATATACACGTATATATTTGTCTTTCTTTCTCTTAAAAAAACAAAAATTCCTGCCAATGCCAGTTTCACACCACAGGGTTCATTATGACCTTGCCCATTTCCTAAAGTTTTGGTTAACAAGAAGCTACTGTTGAAAACTGGGTATAATATTCTTGGTTTCTGTGGACAGATGGCAAGTTAAAAAATTATTTGAAGTTTTTTTTTTCCCCCCTGCTCCCTTCTCTGTGGGAAACCTGCCACTCATTATTCCTGATAGCATTACTTGTTCAGTCTTAGAACATACTCCTAATGTAGCTTCAGAATTGCTAACCCACACTTTTGGTTAAAAAAAAAATTAAAAATATATACTCCGCGTTTTTCTTTTAGAATTTGTGATCTCTAAGGGCAAGAATTATCATCATCTGTAATATATTATGTGAATACCTAACAGCAGTTTCTGCTGTCATCGTTGACTTCTCAACCATTTTCACAAATAATGCTGGTTTTCTGTTAATTGAGAAGTCAGTGTATATCTTCAGGGTGGGAGAAATCAAAATAGGACTCAGATGATGGGAAAATTGGCCTATTCCAAACTAATTTAAATAGTGGGAGCACTGGTTGTTTTCTCAGTTCTGGAAACAACAGCCTGGTTATTTTTGAGAGAGCTTCTAAGACTACTTTGTTCCTCAGAGTTTTAAACCTTTCTAACAAAAGTTTGTCTTTAGACCCAGGCCTTCTAAAGAGAACCACAAACATTTTGCAGGATTTTAAAAATCCATCGCACTTTGGTGCAACTGGCATTTTGTGGCTGCCCTCGGGAAAACAGGACAACCTTTCATACATTTATAGAACCTTTTCCTATTGCCTTTTTCAAGGGCAGCTTTATTTAAAAAAAAAAAAAAAAAAAAAGCCTGAAAGAGAATGGAATATTTTTAGAACTATCTATTTTTTTTTTTTTTTTTTTTTGCTTCTCCTTCTTTAGCTTTTGTCCTGAAATTTCCCAGGAAACAGATGGATGGGTTAGTGAGGTGGGTAAGTGCAATGTACCTGAGATTTAACCTAAATTCAGACTCTACCTGGTATAGAACATCTCTACCCTATTGAGTAAACTTGTCCACTGTTTCTGCTGGTAGAGTCCACCTGTGTTCACTCAGTGTCAACATATGTACAAATTATGATATCCAGGGACGTGGGATACTTAATTCAGAAGGGGACCGAGTGCTCAGTAATGTATCCCGGCGTCGTGGCTCACCGTGGGAGCCTTGGGAGTGTGCTCAGGCACAGGCGCTCTGCAGTGATGTTTTTGTTGGGATTCTTACCTTTGGGTGAGTCCATGGTTCTCACGGTTCCTTTCCACTTTTGGATCCGGTGCCTCTGGTCCTGAAATACGGGCGAGCGAGCAGAGCCTTGGCACTGGGCGCAGCCTCAATGGTCCTAGGAAGCAGAAGAGGAACCAGGCTGTCACGGACAGAAGAGCGATGGAAAATGAGGGTTCGGGGGCCTTTGCGGGTAGGATGTGTTAACAGGAGTAGCCTCGTGTCTCACACCTGACTCTGTCTCACTTCATGTGTGCACGTATCCGTTCAGTGAACGGAGAGCATCTCTGGCAGTGGAGGGGAAGGACAGGAAGTCCTCGCGGTGTAACTCCGTGGCTGTCCTCTTGCCACGGTGGCCGGCAGGGGCGCGAGTGCAGATCCCGCCGCTGCTGCTCCCCTGGATCGGGCCCCCTGACGTCCCTGCACCCCAGCACTCCCGGACCCAGATGCCGGCCTCTGGGCCCGTTGCCTGGAGATCGGAGCGCCTTTGCTTCGCTTTGGGTGTGTACAACCGGGAGAACTCCGGCTGCTGATTTATGTTGGTGAAGCCTCGATGTAGATTAGGTTCTGGTTACTCAGGGGACTCCTACCCGCTCTCATCGGCTGATGGGCGGGACGTAGGAGCCCGGGGACACGTGTTCTCGCCATGCACTGTGACACGGATTGCCCGCCTCGACCGCCCCGGGGACAGCTGAGCCGGGCGCTGGGACAGAGCTGAGGCGTGCTTCGGGCTTTAACACACTTGGCACATCACACGTCCAGGAAATGGCATTTAAAAAATGGGCTGAGGGAGGAGCCCCTGAGTGGCTCAGTCGGTGAAGTGTCTGCCTCCGGCTCAGGTCATGATCCTAGGATCCTGGGATCGAGCCCCCGCAGCGGGCTCCCTGCTCAGCCGGGAGTCTGCTTCTCCCTCTCCCCCACCCCGCACGCTTGCTCTTTTCTCAGATAAATAAAATCTTAAAAAAAAAAATGGGTTGAGGGAATATAAAACAATTGTGAGGTTAAGTTCAAAAGGAAAATATTTGCAGTCGTGATTTCTAGTAGGGAGAGTTTCTAAACCAAATATATAAATTTGGGTGTTGTCTAATTGCCCAGACTCCCATGAAAATGTGTAAACAGGTTCATTTTTTTTTTCATGCGTTAAAAGAGCAGTTTCCTGTTTTGTTCTCCAGATTGTACAACTATTGCCACGTTCTGCAGTGTTACGTAAGGCACCAAGCGGCCTAGAACCCAGTGTTTCTGTCTGGAAAGAGTAAAACCAAGTGCTTGAGAGAAAGGTGCAGGTATTACGGTCTCCAGGTTCTTGTGGAGCCAACCTGCGCGGGGTTCTGGACGCCCGGGGTGGGGCATCTTCCCCAGAGAAGCCATGGAGGGAGGAGTGAACTCTCAAGTAGGGGCAGGTGTGACTCCTTGGTGAGAGGGTAAGGGATGTGGGGGTAAAGAAGAAGCCCCACCCAGAGGAGAACTAATGAGAACAGCACAGTGTCTACTGTTGGCACAGAGAATGCAGGTGTGCCCGGGAAGCTGGAATCCTGGTGTCCCTGGAAATGATGAAACGCCCACATTTCTAGCAGTTGCTGAATCATAACTTTTTTTCAGCTGATACTTTGAGTTTCCTAAGGTGTCCAGCTTGACAATGGGCCTTAGCTGGTGTCGAGTGATTGAGAAGGTGCATAAAAGCCAGAGACATTGTACCAAGTAGGGCGGATGAGTTGGTATCATGGCGTGTGTGTCACTCACTGCCACTATCCATGTGTAACTGTTCACAAGGGGCCATGTGTCGTGCGCAGTCAGAGCCACACTTGTGGGCTCCCTGCCATTAGGCGTGACTACTTGTGCTCAACTTATAGTTAGGCTGTGTCAGCAAACATCCCTACATCAAGCACCTGATCGATGCACATGGTCAGTCTTTCACTGGTTATTTTAACTGATATCGTTTAGAAGAGCTGTTCCCCTTTCCGAATTCCTCTGCTTTGTAGGTGAATAATTTGCTCGAGTGTGTGAGGGGAGCAAAAAAGGACAATGAAGACTGGTTGGATTGTTACATTTATTGCACTGCCAGACCTGTATGATATTTATACCATTATAAGTGCACTGTAATATATAATCTTGCAGCATTTGTTTATATAAGTAGATAGAAATAAAAGAAATGCAGTCAAAAATCCCCATCAGTAGCTTGGGAACGTGGCCCATAATTGTCTGAATCACGCATAACGCCAGACTTTGAAAGCATCTCTCCTGGATCTTATTTTTTTTAATTTTTTTTAAATTTTTATTTATTTATGATAGTCACAGAGAGAGAAAGAGGCAGAGACACAGGCAGAGGGAGAAGCAGGCTCCATGCACCGGGAGCCCGACGTGGGATTCGATCCCGGGTCTCCAGGATCGTGCCCTGGGCCAAAGGCAGGCGCCAAACCGCTGCGCCACCCAGGGATCCCTCTCCTGGATCTTAGAATAATAACCATACCGAGTGTACCCAGGTGTTTTAGTGAACCTGGGTGGTGTGATTTCAGCCCAGTTCTCCCTGTTGTACGACAGTGCCTGTCTTTATAGTGTTTCCTGCCACTGCCCTTAGGCTGGAAACAGTGATTAAAAATGTTGCCGGCTAAGAATCTCAGGGCTTTGGTTGCCACCTTTGTATAAAGATGCTTGGAAGCACCTGCCGTGTGGTGGAAGTGACACGAGACGAGAAATGGGAGGATTTGGACCAGCCTGGCTGGGCTGCACGCTGGCAGTAGGACTTGGGCAAGGCACCCCTCTAAGACTTCACTCATGTGTCAAGTGAGAGTGTGGCCGATGTGCCTTCCAGAGTTCCCCTCCAGCTCTGAAATCCTGTGACTCGTGTGCCTGAACCTTGAGCTCCGGCCCTCAGCGCTCCCGGCCTGTTTGTCAGTTGCTCTCAGATTAGCTGCACTTGGGCATGGTCCCTTAACATCACTGACCCCACACCTTCCTGGCTCCCAAAGGTCATCTCCCTCCCCTCCCAGTTCCTCCTCCCCCACAGAAACACCTACTGTTTAGCTTCCTTCCTTCATTTTATTTTATTTTACTTTCCACTTTTCTATTCTTGTTGGTGATACCATCACCTACTATCTGTAGTTAGAAAGTCTTAGAATATGTTTCTTCCTGTGTGTAGTTATTCTGCTGGTGAGTACTACTCATGCTTCCTTTGCAGTGAATGTCCCTTGCTTTTATTACTTTTCTCTGAGTCCAAGTCCTTCCCTTTCCTTCTTTTATTTTTGTGATATCCATAACCTTCCATCCGTCCAAATATTTATCATTCCTATTTGTTCCTCTGTGAAGTTTTGGGGAAAATATGAGCCACACGTGTCCAGCTTAAGGACTCTCCAATCTAGTGGGGAGACAAAAATGAAAACAAATGGTTTTCGCAGAAATGATGTTTGCAGTCTTGGACGCCTAGAGAATGGACCCTGATATGAAGGGAATCAGGTTAGAAAGGAAGGCTTTGGCAAGAATGAACAAATGACTTAGAAAATGAGGGAGACAGGAAATTTTAGGTAATGTGGTGATGGTGAAGCAATTCACAGTAACGTATACAGAATCGTGGGCTTTTAAAGTATTTTTGGGAAAGCTAAGGGAATGTGTTCATCAACTATTTATTGAACAAAATTACTTGAGGGATGCCTGGGTGGCTCAGTGGTTGAGCATCTGCCTTCGGCGCAGGGTGTGATCCTGAAGTCCTAGGACTGAGTCCTGCATCGGGCTCCTCACATGAAACCTGCTTCTCCCTTTGCCTGTGTCTCTGCCTCTCTCTCTCTCTCTCTCTCTCTCTCTCTCTCTCTGTGTGTGTGTGTCTCATGCATAAATAAATAAAATCTTTTTAAAAAATTACTTGAGACTATTTGGTGACCAAGATAGACAGATCCCTGGTCTCCCAGAGCTTATAGTCTAGCAGGGCAGGTGGACACTGGGAACAGACCAGTAGCTGCAGGAAGGGTGATCCATGTGTGGTCGCTGGAAGTGCCCTATGGGATCTCGTGCCTAGGGAGTCACACTAAACCATGTGGAACAGGTGTCCCAGGAGCTTAAAACTGAAGGGTAACTCATTCATTCAACCCATTTTACAGAGAAGAAACTGAAGCTTAGAGAAATTGTGATTTACAAATAACAAACTAGTCGGGACACTTGGCTGGCTCAAACAGAACATGTGACTCTCAGGCAGCCCGGGTGGCTCAGTGGTTTAGCACCTGCATTCGGCCCAGGGCATGATCCTGGAGTCCCAGGATCAAGTCCCACGTCGGGCTCCCTGTATGGAGCCTGCTTCTCCCTCTGCCAGTGTCTGTGCCCCCCCCCCCCTCTCTCTCTGTCTCTCAAGAATAGATAAAATCTTAAAAAGAAAAAAAAAAGGACATGTGACTCTTGATAATATTCCAGCAGCTATGCACTTTCCTTTCCTTTTTTATTTTATTTTATTTATTTATTTATGATAGTCATACAGAGAGAAAGAGAGAGAGGCAGAGACACTCCCTCCCTGCAGAGGGAGAAGCAGGCTCCATGCGCCGGGAGCCCGACGTGGGATTCGATCCGGGTCTCCAGGATCGCGCCCGGGGCCAAAGGCAGGCGCCAAACCGCTGCGCCACCAGGATCCCTGATCTCAGAGTCTTGAGTTCGAGCCCCACACTAGGTATAGATATTAATTACTAAACAAACCAACCAAATAACAAGCTAGTAGCAAACCAGGCTTGGAAGTCTGGACTTTGGTCCCTGGTATGCCTTGTAGTTACCTGGTATGCCCTGATTCCACATTTCCTGGGTACCGTACCTCAAACCTTCACCTTTCACAGAACACAGTGGGTGCTGAATAAATTGTTGATTAGTTTCCAACCTGTTGACAAGGCTGACACCTGTCTTAAAATGGAGGAACTACATTTATGCTATTTATTATTAGGGATTAGTGTTCTACAGCAGTTTTTCATTTTGAAGTTACTTAGGATTTTTAGTTGTGTTTATTTTTCAAATTATAGTGAGGATTAAAATCTAAGAATTCTTTGATGGGTCTACTAAATAGCAAATCTCAAAGTAATTAAACATGTTAAAACCTTTAAGTACCTTAGATCTATTTAAAAACACTTTGGAATGATTTATTTTAAATACCCAGGTAACAAAGCGTGGCTTACTGACAGTACCTGAGGTTATAACATGCAGATGAAACATGTACTTTCCAGTGTACTCATTCTGGCACAAACGAACCTGATAAATTGCTCTATAATACATATTCAGTAAAAGGATCTTTAATATAAATGACTTAACAGCAGACTTAGAATTGACTCTTTCCAAATCTGGATGGGTTGAGTGACGAGCTCAGTGGATTTATCTTACATTGTATTTAGATAATAAATGCCTGTGTGTTTTATCTTCTATTACCAGGGAAATGTTGAGTCCGCCTGTCTGGTTATTTTGTTATGATCATTTAGGTTTAACTGTGCATGCTTTAATTTGGAGTCACTATTTTTCATTGAAATGTCATTTCATATTTACATTGCTTAAAACACAGTAGTAGATACCAGAATCCATTTTTTTTTAGATTTTATTTAAATTCAACTTACTTAACATATAGTGTAACCAAAAACCATATTTTTGACGGCGTTTTCTCGTAACCAGGAAGAAGCTAACAGTCTGTAAATGCATTAGTTTTTTCAGAAACACAGCTGAGGTTAAGAATTTTTTTTTTTAATTTTGCTTATTTTTATCTACTTTTTTTTTTTCCTGTCTGGAAGAAGTCAAACTTTCACAATCCTCACTAACCCCTATTTGTTCCAAACTTTTTAATAGGAATGACCCTATGCAAAAATGCACATTGTTCAGACTTTCACTGAGTAAGATGAAGTGCAGCCCACTGGTGACTCATTCGTGAAAGAAGGAATTATTTACAAGACGAACCCTTGTTGTTTGGTAGTTCTCCCAGAGGAAGCTGATCCTATCTCATTTTTCCCTGTGACAGGTTCCTCAATGGTGTGCCGAGTATTGCCTCTCCATCCACTACCAGCATGGGGGTGTGGTATGCACACAGGTCCACAAGCCCACCGCCGTGCAGCTCGCCCTCCGGGTGGCAGATGAGATGGATGTGAACATTGGGCATGAAGTTGGCTACATGATCCCCTTTGAAAACTGCTGCAGCAGCGAAACCATCCTGAGGTGGGTGTGGGGGGGCTGGGTCTACTGGGTCTGATGACACTCTGCAACCCTAGGAGAGCGTATTCTTATGTTCCACATTATAAACGTCTGTCATGTGTCATAGTAACTGGTCAGTCTGTCACCAGCAAGCCATGCGCTGGTTGTTTTCCTGCTCTGGCATCATCAAGGACTTTGTGTCTAAACTTCTTCCAAAACTCCCCATAATCCTCAGGGAAAAGTCATAACTTGTTTGGGTTGGACCCAAAGACCATCAAGCTTGTGCTTCTCAAACTCGCCTCATGATGGGTCCATATAGGCTATCTGTGTGGCAGCCATGTCAGCCCATACCTGTGGTTCTGTTTGTGCCCACGTGCCCTCTGCGTGGAATGACCATGCCTCTTCTGGGCATAACTAATGCCTTCTAGGCCTGCAAGACCCCATGCAAGGGCCACTTACTCCAGGAAGGCTTCCTTCACCCTCCTGTACTGCGAGTTAAAAAATACTCTGCTTATAAAACTTGATACCAGTCTTCATCATAGCAGGTTAGATCAGTGTTTTTCTAACTGTACTTTTCAGAGCCTTACGGGTTCCAAGGATCCTTCTCACTAGCTACCACAAGTAGAGGGAGCAGGGCAACTTTTTATCTCTGTTTTTAGCTTCACTGTGAGATTTCCTTTGCGCAGAGGGTTCTAAGAGCTTCACACACAGAGGAAAAGAGAAAAGAAAAAAGATAATTGGAAAAAAGCAGTGCTCTGGGGCAGCATTTCTCAAGAAGTTTTATATCATGGGCCACACAGAAAGTAGGAATATCCAGCGGCACCTCAAGGAAATGGTCAAAGCTGCTTGGCCATCCCAAGGGCTTCATCTGCCCCAGGCACTACCTAACTACTCCCAGGGGCTGAGGAGACAAGTTTCTTGGGAACAGTATATCGCATCTGTAACTCCTTTGTGTGGCACACCACTGGGGAAGCTCTGCTCTAGTCTAGGGGTGGTATATATGGTGTAGTGCAGTGTGGTATGGTATGGTATAGTGGTACAGCGCTGCTGGTTCTTACATCCTTATATCCCCAGCGTCTGACCTGCTTGTTTCATAGGGAACATGCAGTAAATTTGCTAGCGGAAGGAAGGAATAGTACCCTGTCCTAGCTAGGTAGAGAGACTGGAGCCTCTAGTGGAAAAGTCTGGAGACTTCTCTGATTCAGAAAGGCCATGAGACTCATTTGGTATGTACTAAGCTGCTTTCCCTCAAATGTTTATCTTCAAAAATGGAAGACACAGGTCTTCAGGCTAATGTTAAACCCTAGGGAATCTTTCCATCAACAGTGATATGACTTGAACTTCTTGAAGATAGAACCTTCTGCTTTTATAGCCACGGTGTCCCCACGTCATCAAATTAGTATGTATGTATAATCAAATAATCTATGGATGATACAGATGAAATAGGTAAAAAAACTCCCTGAGTTGGAGAAAGCAGGACATATGACCCGGAAGGAGTGAAGAAGGATCTTTAAGCTTGACAGATTCATTCTTTATCCCTTAGATTTTGAAGTGGCCTTTCAAGTGGCCATGATATTAATTAAAGGACAGCTCTGACTATATTCTAAAGTTAATATAGATATTTTTACATCTTTAATGCCATCTGGACTTTGGAAACCTTTTCGCAGGAATTCTTGGATGTAGTCACTTTTAAAATGAAATATTACAGTATTGTTAATATAGATCAAGTGCATGTTTAATTTCTTTTTAGAAATCCACAGAGATAAATAATTGTGGAGAAGTCTAATAATGTCAGAATAGGTCGAAGACATATCTCCTGTTGGGAGTTGGCTTCCATGTGATTATCTTATGGCAACCCCTCCCCACCAAGCATTCACTTGTGACAGTCAAAGGAAGGACTACAATTTATGTTGACATTCCTTTTTAGTTCTTATCTGCATGTAGGATTCTCTCAATATGGCCAGTAGCTTTCAGCTGTGGGGGCTGCTGAAATGCAGGTACTCCCTGGAGGTGGTGGGACGTAGTGGCCTGCCCTGGCCCCTGCAGGTCCTACTTCCTGCTGCCTTTGCTCAGGGGCCTGGCCCTCACATGGCCTTTTTTATCTGCACTTTGCCATTAATCTCGTTGCTGGGATACTGTTCTCTCTTCTCCACTGTCCCATCCCCCCAGCCAGTGGAGAGTCAGCAGATACTCTGACCTGTTGCTAACAGAGTTTGAGTCACAACAAAGAGATCCAAACTAGTGCAAAGCCCCCTAAGATCAAAGAAAGCAGTTCCCCATCTCTCTCCTGGTTTCCTGTGCCCTGAAGAGGAGGTAACGTGGCAACATTACCTAGAAACGTTGCTAGAAAAGGAGGCTAGAAAATGTGGCAACGTGGCTAGAAAAGGAGTGTCCCCGCCATTTGCTCCCCTGAGCCCTGCACAAGCCATCTGATCTCCCCATGCTCAGGCTTCCCCACCCAGAAGATGGGGTGCTTACTCTGCTCACCGGGTGGTTGTGAGGGCAAAATAAGCTAATCCGTGGGTCTGATGCGTGAGCACCCTGTACGTGTTAGGGAAACTTTCATTATTAAGATAAATCGGAACCAGATTTCATTTTCTTAGAGATCTGTGCTAACCATGATTTTTTTAAAAAGCTCAGATTGACTAGCTATTTAAATGAGAGGATTAAAAGTTACCTATTGACTATGGAAGGCAGTGTTCTATACTTGGTATTGTCTTCTTCGTTTTCTTTTGTAACCCCTTAGTATCTAATCTGTTAGGCACATAATAGACACTTAGTAAATATAATCTTTATGCCTGCTACCATTTTGGGGGGATGTTATATGTAATAACGTAGTTCTTCTGTAAGCTGTTTTGTGGCCTTTTTTGAAACCGTGGATACCTAAATTTATACCTAAAATAGTCTTTCTGAACCAGATATCCAGACTTGGAGAAGTGACACATAAATTTCAAATATGGACTCTCTTAAAAGAATTACTCAAATTTTCATTCCAGGTCAAATTCAATATATTTAATTTCAGAAAATATTATTAAAGCTATCCTATATTTTATTTTTAGCTTTCAGAAATTCTGTTTTAGGAATTTGGAATATAAACTACATTTCCTGAAACCTTAACAATATGTCTATTTTTTTTTATAGTTATCAGGAGCAGCACTTTTAAAAGCACTGTACACATGATCTTATTAACACAAAGGTAGGAAGTAGATCTCTGTGTTATGGAGAAAACTGAAGGTTTGTATAGTTTTAGGATTGAGCTTTAGTATTCCCTTAGCGTGACATAATCATCTGGAAGGCCCAGGCCTTGCTGAGTGTAGCAGAGTTTTAAATAAGTCATCATCTTCCTCTTTTTAATTAAGCCCTGATATATTTACGTAACACACTCCCTCCTTGTAGGAGAACATTTCTCCCTATAAGGTCAGTGCTTAGATGAGTCTTGCTGAGAAGGAAATAGCTTTAATTTCTAATGTGAAGGAAGTAGCATAAATATAGATAATTTGTTTTTAGACCAGAATCAATAGTAACATGTGACGATGACGATGTCAAACTAACTCCTCGGTTAGAGAGAGGGTGTAGCCAAGGCATTTGTGGTGTTGTTTGAAGCCTCTGGTTTCTCCTGAGCGCCTCTAACTTTGCTACTGCTTCTTTGTAGGTATTGTACTGATGACATGCTGCAGAGAGAGATGATGTCCAGTCCTTTTTTGGGCAGCTATGGGGTCATCATCTTAGATGACATACATGAAAGAAGCATTGCCACCGACGTGTTACTTGGACTTCTTAAGGATGTTTTACTGGCAAGACCAGAACTGAAGCTCATAATTAACTCCTCACCTCACTTGATCAGCAAACTTAGTTCTTATTATGGAAATGTGCCTCTCATAGAAGTGAAAAAGCAGCACCCTGTGGAGGTTGTGTACCTGAGTGGGGCTCAGAAGGAGTCCCTTGAGTCTATTTTACGCCTTATCTTTGAAATTCACCAGTCTGGTGAGAAGGGTGACATTGTTGTCTTTCTGGCCTGTGAACAAGTAAGTAAGTAATATTCTGACCTAACAGAGTAATAGAGTTCTTCAGGGGGAACCTTTTAGCCTTGTTGGGAAGCTTTTAATCATTAACATCCAGGTTTCAGATTGCTGACTTGCTGTTTAAATATTTGGTTCCAACACACCCTCTTTTTTAAATACTCGAGAAGACCTGCAGGAGGGTAAATAAAACGTGTTCTGAGCAAGGACACAGGAGGGCTCCTGAAATCACAAGCTGTGAGAGCAGAGGACGGGGAAGGCCTCGGGACTCCGCCAACGGTGGTCTCCAGAGCTCTCAGGCCGAGTCTCGGGCTGCCCCAGATCCAGAGCCGGTGCTGCTCCTGCGTGCTTATGTTGTCTTGGAGAGAAGGTGCACGCTGACTCCCGTCTGACCAGGAGCGTCTGCTTGCAGAGGAGGACTGTGCCCTGAGCACTTAGGAACAAAAAGGATTCCCACGGATGTTCCTGCAATAGGCAGTGGGTTTTGAGGCAGAAAAATAGAATTTGTAACATACCCAGAAGGCTACCTTCCAGCCCTGGGGCTTCTTTTCTAAAAAGATGAAAGAGAAAACTCTGACTTGGATTCTAGAAAATGTGTTTTCAAAAGAACAATTCGAAATGTATAACTGAGCATCTGTTACTGCTTCTCCGTGGTCAAGGTGCCGTTTGGGTTGCATTGGATTTTGTTTTTATTTTTAATCGCAGCTGTACGCCAGCCCTACTTCCTCTCCATACTCTCTTGGCTGAATCTAGAAGCCTCCAGAATCTCAAGAATTACACCTTTCTTCTTAGAGACCGATTTCCTGGTCTTTTTCTCCCTACCCATCATTTTATTCAATGAAAGTACTAGTTTTTAGTAGACCATGACCCAAATATGTGGTGATTCCAGTGATTAAGCAGAAAGCAAAAAGGAAATTATTTGATACTGGCTGAGCCAGCAGCTCTCAGCTCTCCCTCAGATGCTTGTCTTAAGGATTCACATGCTTTCAGAAATACTTACAGAAGTATTTATTCTGTTTTACATTCAAAGCTTAAAGGATGGCTGACCCTCCCAGCGTCAGGCACTTTAGACAGATTTTACCTGCTTCCACAAAGAGAGTGATTTAGAATCTCAAATGTATAATAACCATGGCGTACTTATCAATTTTTCATGTATAGATGATACAGCCTCTTCAATAGATCTTCTGCCTATTTCAGTGATTTATTCTATTATCATTTCCTAATCCTGCATGATTCAAGATGAATATTCAAGAAAGTCCCAAGGAAAGTAATAAAATGATTAAGCAGCCAGGAGAAGGATCTACGAAGATGACTAGAGGTTCTCGGTGTAACTGGGTGAAGCCTTAGGAAGGAAAGAATGGCGGCAGGGTTAGCAGTCAGCAGCCGGGAGAAAAAGACATGAGTTTCTGGGGGGCAAAATGTGTAATTAACAGTGATTGGATGAGTAGGCCTCTTTCAAGTCAGAGTAAGCACAAATTCTAAAATGGAATTTTTTAAAAGATTTTATTTATTTATTCATGAGAAACAGAGAAAGAGAGAGGCAGAGACACAGGCAGAGGGAGACACAGGCTCCATTCAGGGAGCCTGATGCGGGACTCGATTCTGGGTCTCCAGGATCACGCCCTGGGCTGAAGATGATGCTAAACCGCTGGGTCACCCAGGCTGCCCTAAAGTGGAATTTTTTTTAAAGATTTTATTTACTTCAGGGGCGCTCAGGTGGCTCAACTGGTTAAGTATCTGACTCCCCCCGCTTTTTTGAAAATATTTATTGTTTGAGAGAGAGAAAGAGCACCAGCTGCAGGAGGTAGTGGAGGGCAGTGGAGCAGAGGGAGAGAGAGAAGCAGACTCCTCCCTGAGCGTGGAGCCCGACGTGGGGCTCAGTCCCAGGACCCCAGGATCATGACCTGAGCTGAAACCAAGAGTCATGGGCAGCCCGGGTGACTCAGCGGTTTAGCACCACCTGCAGCCTAGGGCGTGATCGTGGAGATCCGGGATCGAGTCCCGCGTCGGGGTTCCTGCATGGAGCCTGCTTCTCCCTCTGCCTGTATCTCTGCCCCTTTCTCTCTCTCTCCCTCTGAATAAATAAATAAATCTTAAAAAAAAAAAAAAGAAACCAAGAGTCAGACTTAACCAACTGAGCCCCCAGACACCCCCCCCCCCAAATAGACTTTAAAAAATAAAGTTCTTAACAGAATTAGGGATAGTGGATGGTCCTAAAAAAGTCATTTGATTCTTATAAGTTTAATATAAGCTATAATTAATGACACGGTGGCTTTTGAATGTCAGACTCTAGGAGATGCATTCTCACCCAGGCTGGTAGTCAAACCCTAAGATCCCAGGGCTTAGGAAGGCATATGCTCTTCCATGAATTGAGACCAGAAGGACATTTCCTGTTAAGAAACCATAGTCTGGTAGCGTCTGAAGATCTAGCCCGTGATAGTGTGATGAAGGCTGCCAGCCAGATTTGCAATTCCTAGCCCTGAGAGAGAGGCCACGATGTCGGGCAGGTGCAGCCCATCTGAGTCGGGCCTGGGATCCCGAGGGAGGCTCCCTGTGTCCACAGGCTCAGGGCAGAGGCCTGGGTCAGCAGCAGCCTGCTGGCTTCAGCAGACCTTTGCTGGACCAGCTTTCCCCTCCCAGTTGGGCTCTGAACTCCACAGCTGGAGTCTGCTTCTCCCCACTGTCCCCCTAACAAGCTGCACACAGTTCATCTCCCGACGGACTTTTCCTCTTTCCTTTACCACTTACATCAGCATTACCATTAAGATATTCCTCTCCTGGGGCGCCTGGGTGGTTCGGTCTGTTTAGTGTCTGACTCTTGATTTCCGCTCAGGTCTTGATCTCAGGCTCGGGATGTCAGCCTCCAGGCTGAGTGTGGAGTCTGCTTAACACCCTCCCTCTCCCCACCACCTCCCACCCCAACTTGTGCACACGCTCTCTCTCTCAGAAAAAAAAAAAAAAAAGATAACTCCTTTCCTGTGGTCTTACAGTTTGTCTCTTTGAAAAATTTGCCTTCCTCTGAAATCTGTATTAATAGCTATTGAGCATTCCTCCCATACAATTAGAAGCTTTCTTGATTCTTATGTAAAAGTTAAAAATCTGCCATAGCAGTGAAATGTGTTATGATAATGCAAGGAGTTACGTACATTAACAGGAACGTACTAATTGTCACTTTGTATTTTAAGGGCTACATTTATTATTGTAGAAATATAAATATAGAGATACTCTCAAACCTTTAGGGTTGGTGAGCATTGGGTGCCTCACATTTGCTGTGACTGCTGGCCTAGCGCCTCACCTGCTGTGAATTCATCCCCATAGCCACATGCTGCCCTGAGTCTTAACACTCAGCCGAGACTTTGAGCCCTCAGGGTTTATAGCAACTGTCTCTTAGCCTGGAAAAGTCAAATACGTTAAGTAGAGGATGAATTTGAGATTTACGGTCCCATCAGCCCAATTATTGTGCTTCCTCCAAACTGTCCACCAAAGCCACTGTCAGGTTGAAGGGGAATGCTCTTGTGTTGGGGCTTGCGGGGGCTGGGGTCGCCCTCCAGTGTGTGTCTGCCTTCCTTGGCTTTCCAGGGATTGTAGGAAAGCCCCATGGAGGTAAATGCACTGTACACACTAAAGAGGAAATGAACCAACAATTTGAAGCATTGGATGAGTGTGCCAAGCAGTTTTCTCTCAAATTCTGACGGTTATGGCCACAAAGCCCTGTGTCAGCTGAGCCCGAGGCCTCTAAACTACATACAGCATCAGTTTCTATTTTGCTCTGCTTTTTTCCTTTTGGAGATTTCTTTGATGCCTTTTTCTTTGTCCATTAGGGACAAAATCAACCTTGGAACCCATCGACAACCAAGAAGTTTTAGCAACCAGGAGCAAATAAAAAATGAGTGGCCCAAATTACCTTTTAAACTGTATTTAGGAGAATAAGAGAAATGTTTCACTGCAGTTTGAAGGCTTATTTTGAAAACTAATTGCTCACAAGCAGGCTGCTGGAATCAGTTTCCATTTCCAACTCCAGCAGCACCTGTGGCAACCTGCTCAAAGGAGTCATCCGTCCACTGGAGTCATCCGTCCGGGAGGATCGGAGGAGATCCTGGTGGGCCGAGAGGGGCCCACTGCAGGGACACGCAACCCCACAGTCCTGCCCCCCTCCCTGTAATTTCTAACAGGCTCTCCTCACACAGAATGATGGCATGATCAGAATTCTAAGTTTGTTCTGATTATCCCCATTGGCAAGTTTTCATTCATTATGATTAACAGTTAGGCTCTTTGCTTGGTGGACATCTGCCCCTAGGAAGCCACCTCTGTGCAGGAGGGGGACGTGTACACGGGAGAAGGTAACTGGACACCTGCTCACATGGAAGCCTCTGCCCTGCTTTCTGGACCTCCCAGCAGCTCAGGAATAATTTTCAAACAGCTCACCCCAGGTCTTCGAGACCCGTGATGCCATCTTTCCAGGCAGATCTGTCCTACAAAACCCTTGTGTTAACTTAAGCCTCTTCTGCAAAAGAAGAAAAGAGAGAGAGAGCGAGGGCACTGGAAAATGAGCTAAAAACTCAAACGGTCAAGGAAAGTCATCTCTTTTTCTAGATTTTTAGTGAAATCTAATGAATGAAATGTGGCTTCTTCCATTTGGTAGTTGGGCCCTTAAGAAAGTAGAAAATTTTAGAAACAAAAACGTTTAAGATTTTTTTTTTAAGATTTATTTTTATTTATTGATGATAGACATAGAGAGAGAGAGAGAGGCAGAGACACAGGCAGAGGGAGAAGCAGGCTCCATGCAGGGAGCCTGATGCAGGACCCGATCCCCGGACTCCAGGATCACGCCCCGGGGCCAAAGGCAGGCGCAAAACCGCTGAGCCACCCAGGGATCCCCAAAAAACGTTTAAGAATTAAATGACGTCTTTTTTTATATGAGGTCCTAAAAAAAAATGGTTGCATTTGAAAAATAGAAAAATACTATCTAACATGCCTTGCCTTCTGAGGCATACTAGTTATATGTAGTTTTAGGAGAAATAACTTCCTTTTTTTTTTTTTTTTTTCCAATACATTTGGCAGGGAAACAGTTTAAAAGGATATTTCTAAATGCCTGAATCACACCAAAATGTGTAATTTAGCAGTGAATATTCCCTGCCTGCATTGCATTTATGCTGTCTTAAAGTGAAAATGGGTCAAAACAACTTTGAGGGTGACCGAGACCCTAGTTATAGAATGTGTGTGTCTGTGTGCTTTTATTGGAAATCCAGAGATTGCATAATAATTCTTAGCTCTGCCACCATTAAAGTATAGTGATGCATTATCACTGATGTGAAAATAATTGTTTACCCATCATCGTTAATGGATATGAGAAATTGCATCAAGCTAGAAAAATAGAATAAACGCATAAAGGCATTTCAGGTAGTACATTTCACAAGAGGAAAGCCATTTTGGACTGAAATCAATGAAATTGTTTATAAATTATATTTAACTTCCCCAGAGAAATGTTCTCATCCAGTTACATCTTCTTTTCACATAATGATTCACATAGACAACAACACAGGTATTTCTTTCCATGTATACATTCCGCAGCTTTTGCTGACAGTTTTATTTAATTAGACTTTTTTTTTTTAAGTAGCAGAGTTGTTTGTGACATGTTTATTCTCATGAATGACGTTATTTTTTACTTTAGGATATTGAGAAAGCCTATGAAATCGTCTGCCAGGAAGGATCGAACTTAAACCCAGATCTTGGAGAGCTGGTGGTGGTTCCTTTGTATCCAAAAGAGAAATGCGCATTGTTCAAGCCAAATGATGAAACAGAAAAAAGATGCCAAGTTTATCAGAGAAGAGTGGTGTTAACTGCTAGCTCTGGAGAGTCTTTGATCTGGAGCAATACAGTCAAATTTGTTATCGATGTGGGTGTGGAGAGGAGAAAGGTAATTACTATCAAGCAGGTAAACCATCTGCTGATAATTGTCCTTGGGTTCCTGCCGTTGTATCCACTGGGAAGTGAGGGTGACGCATGTGGTCTGGGGAGTCTCTGATATGCTCATGTGTGCAAAGGGAAAGTATTGCCAGTCTTGTTTACCCATTCCTGCCTTTCATTAGCACGCAGGTAATCCCCAAACTAAGTTGATTGCGGTGCCACAGGAAAACCTTTTGAGAAAAGACACAACTGCTAAAGCATAAAGGTGGTGGTTCTCCTTGTCAGTGGTTTTTCGTAAGCTAAGCTGCTAGCAAGGCAAGTTATTTGACTCCTGAACCAGTCTTTCCCTGTGTACATCTACTGAGTATTTTTGGTAGCCTCTTTATCAACATCATTAGCATCTTCCCCGAGGTGATTTGCCAGAAATTAGTTTCCAGTACACAGCCTTTAATTTACCAAGTTTCTGCTTTAATGTTGACCTGATAAAATTCTATCCTAAGCTTTTAAAAATATTTTTTTTATAACTGCCTTTAAATAAAATTAGGAAAAGTACAAGTAGGATATCTCAAACTCTCAAAGACACTGGAACATAAGAAATCATAGCATTTAAGAACTGAGAGAGCCTACCCAAGTATTGATCCCATCGCGCATTATTAGAGATCACGTAGCTTTTCTCCTTTAGGAAACTGGCTCTCCTAGTATCTTACTGTCTTAGTGCTACAGAGTGATTCCAACCATTCCACAGGTTCCCTTGGAGCCACTTTGGATTCTTACCATTCAGAAAACCCAGGGATATTATTTGCACTCCCCCCGACCCCCTCTCCCCCACCAACAGGAAATTTTTTTTTCAATAGAAAAAAAAAATCACTGTTGGTGCCACATGCAGCCTTTGTCTGAGCCATTATATCTGGAGAAGCTCAGCTTATCAAGGTCAGACCGCTGAGGTCACAATTTGAATAAAACCTTGAACAGTCCCATCAGCAGATGATGATGCTGGTGCATATGTGGCGTATGCTCATCTGTCGTCATCACAGTGTCATGCTTTGAGAAATGACACTGCCAGCATTTCAGGACAGGTGCAGAGGTCCCATATTTATTGAACCTCCAATGAAAGCAGACAACTTGAAATCCATTTATCAAGGCACTAGCAGTTTCTATCTCACAGCAAGGGAAACAATAATAAGTGTCATCCAGAGAGAATGAGTCCGTAGCAGAGCATTTCAAGAAGTGACGTGCTCCGACCCACACGGTCCCCTCAGGTCCATCGAGCCTGCGAAATCTTGAGTGATCTGACGCTAAAGAGCCTGTCTTTCCACTTAAAGGTGTACAACCCTAGGATAAGAGCAAACTCCCTCGTCACGCAGCCCATCAGCCAAAGCCAAGCAGAGATTCGCAAGCAGATTCTCGGCTCATCTTCTTCAGGTAGCACCACGGTCATGAAAACCGCTGCCAATTCCTGTGGGAAGGCAGCCTAGAGACATTAAAACCATTCTTCTTGGTTTCTCCTAGGAAAACTTTTCTGCCTGTACTCTGAGGAATTTGCCTCCAAAGACATGCGGCCCCTGAAGCCAGCCGAAATGCAGGAAGCCAACCTAACCAGCATGGTGCTCTTCATGAAGAGAGTGGACATCGCGGGCTTAGGCCACTGCGACTTCATGAACAGACCAGGTAACGTTGTGCTCGTGTGTTGGCCGGTGCGTGGCCCCGACGTGCCTCCTCGCCTCCTGCCCAGCCCAGTGTGAAGAGTAGGTGGTGTTTGGCAGAGCAAGCAAGCGTCAGGGTTTGGTTCATACTGAAGCATTTTTCCCATTAGAGGGAAACAGTCTCAGAAGGACTTTTTTAAAAGCCTCTTGAGCCATCTGCCCCAACCCTGGAGAATTATCTGTCATTGGACCCTGGAGCCTGGGGGACTGGGCCTGAGAGACCCAGCGGGTCCGAGTGTGGCATCAGAGGCCGCCTGCTGCAGAGGGCAGGGGACTTCTGGTGGCCTCCAGGCTTCCCGGTGGGACATGAGTCAGCCAGCTGTCCTGCACCGCACTGTCACCCGGGGGAGCTCCCCCTGGAAGTTCCTTCCTTCGCAGTTAAGGTCTAGCATTTCCGCGGAGGGTGAGGTTCCGGAGCCTAGGACCCAGACTCTAGCTACAGGCTGGCCATCACCCTCCGATGGGAATGATGCCTCTGGCGGGCCCTTGACAAAAGCCCCCTGTCACCCAGGAGGTGCTGGCTGTCTCCGCTCCAGTGCTGCCCTCCCTGGGACAGCAACTGCCCCGTGGACACCAGCAGAGTGCTGTGGAAAGGCCGAGAAAGCAGGGACAGGTGGCCTCTGCGGTGTGCAGGGCGGCCACGCCACATGGTCAGCCTGGGAAGGGAAGCTGGGACCAGCTCCCCTCAGCCTCCCAGCGCCTCCCGCATTCCCAGTTGGCTTCTCCTACTTGGCGGGCAAACGGCTTCCGTTCTGCCTATGATGTCGGGGCGGGGGGGGGGGGGGGGGGATGCTGGCTCTGGAGTTTAAAATGTCAGCAATTAGCCGGCCACGAAAGGTTGAAAGCAGCAAGTGCTCTGCTTGTTCTTGTCCATTTAAATACGTCGCCGGGGGAACAGCAGTAGCGTCCTTGTAGCCTGTGCAGACGCCCTCTGAGCTAAATGCTCTGAGTTGCTCCATTTTACAGATGAGGAAACAGAGTCACAGAAGTTAGGTCATGCACACAGACGAGAAGCTGGACCCTCTGCTGCAGTGTCTCCTTACACAGACCGGAGCCCCAGGGGCCTGAGCATCTGTCCTAGTCGTCCGTGCCCTCCATCCTTTCTCTGGTGCTTCTCACGCCCCCCCAAGCACCCCACCTCCAGAGCTGCAGGGGGCGGGTCCGATGCCTTTCACTCCTTCCACCTGCCGCCCAGGCGAAGGCCCACGCCCAGGCAGTGTTGACCGCAGGATCTGCCGCTTTGTCCTCTAGCCTGTGCTTAGTTTCACTGAACCCCAGTGGGTATTTGCGTCCCCATAAGGCTCCTGATTTGAAGTTGATTGCCCTTCATTGATATTTTAGTCTCAGTCATGCTTCAACACAAAGGAGTTCCTTCATTTCTTTTCACACCTTAGGCCAGTGGTTGACGTCTTCAGGACACTGATCAGAGAGGGCGAAAGGCAACCTACCGGCCTGGGTGTTATTTGGCAAATGTGCACAAGAGAGTCATCAGCCACAGGGCCTCGTGCGCATAGAGCATGCTTGGAAACCGAACGATTTCTACTTCCTTGCGCTGCTTTCTCTCTGTTCCTGTGTTTTTCAGTCATTTAGTCCAGTGGTGCCAGTAGGATTCACAAGCCCTTGAGAAGTATGTTCTTTTAGAGTCACCCTTTCTCAAATATTTCTGAAAATGACTAGTAGAATTGGGAGTAAGTAAGAGGAAGGTCCTCCAAAGATGCCAAACTTTGAAATGAAAAGGTGCAAGGGAAAATTAACAGTGGAGACGACAGCTTGTCCTTGTAAGTGGGGCAGCGCTGTGTGGAGAGCGCACGAAGCGGGATTAGGAAGTTTCCTGTCGGGAGGTCAGGGCAGGTGCACCGTGCTGTGCTCTTCACCAATGCTTCCTCCTTCCCTGGAGCTTCTCGGAGCTTTATGAGGAAACTCTCCCAGTAAGCAGTTTGAAAAATGAACTACTTTGGGGAACCCTTTGGAATCTTACATTTTCAGCAAAGATTCTCTTCCCTAAAGGAGCAGTGGGATCTCTAAGAGGGAGAGGGACCAGAGGAGCACCTTATCTCTTGTGAAATCCATCTACTTCCCTGTAGCCACTTCCTCCCTCGGAGCTCTCTGTTCTTCCAGAAGCAGGTTTGCAGACTGCTGTTCTGTCCACGCCCCTGCCCCCGCTGCCGCCTGCCAGGCCACGTCTGCTGGCCCGGAGTGTGGGGCCCCTGGGAGCCACAGTAAACTGGTGGGGATTGGAGGCCCCGGGGGAGGCTGTCCTTGGGCAGGAAACCGGCTTCCCTGAGGGCTCAGGAGACGCAGTGCGTCGGGAAAATCTCCTCCAGATTAAGAGGAAGAGCTCAGATGCAGGTGGGAGAAGAAGCCCAAGTAGAATGTATGCCAAGAAGACCTTGGCATTTTGGTGCCTGGGAAAATGAGCAGGTCACCTGGATAACAGCCAAGCGGAGCGACCCTACTGCCCGGCCCTGGGCAGGTTACAGCCAAGGGGAGCGATCCTACTGCCCAGCTCTGGGCAGGTTACAGCCAAGGGGAGTGACCCTACTGCCCGGCCCTGGGCAGGTTACAGCCCAGCCGAACGACCCTACTGCCCAGCTTGCCTGGCTCCTGGCTTCCCCGCCCCAGCAAAGCATTCTGAGGCCGTGCGTCCGTGTGCTGAACACACTGGTCTGAGCAGGAGCAGCCCAGAGGAGCACAGTGGCCTGAGAATGTGATGGAAAGCTGTAGAGTGTGTATGGCAGCCTCAGTTGGGTGCGTGTGTCTTATCTGAAGGTTAGGAGCGACGGGAACTGGTGAGCTCGACAGGGGTGGGCCCGGGGGCACAGGCAGGCCGGCATCCCTGCAGCCTCCATCCTGTGACCACAGCGGCCACGCGCCCCCATTTCCTGGGTTTCTCATTGGTGACCTCAGAGCCTCAGCTCGGCTTTTGTCAGAGGCCCGTCGGCCAAGCAGTCCCTGCAGGGACCTTCCAGAGACCATGCTCTGAGGAGACACGCTTCCCGTCCCGCTGCTCGTCTCTTAGGCCCGGAATCAGCCCGCGTGGATTCCCCAGGCTTCTTCTTGGGTCCAGATGGCAGATGTCTGGTGAACTTGCCAGGAAGGCAGAAGAAAAGCGGCCTTTGTAACCTCAAAGGTTTTAAAAAGCCGCCAGCAAGCCCCAGCAGCGCAGAAGAATCCCTGCGTTCTCTGGGCGGCCATCCTCTGCGCTGCTGAGGCCTAGAGCGGGGGGCCGGGGACAGAGGGTTGGGGTGGCAGTTTATTTTTGTCTCCTGACAATAGCACATAACTGTTTTCTGCTGTGCTTGGGGGAGAGAGAACTGTGGATTAACTCTGACTCATCATTTTAGAAGGAAAAAAAGATGATGCTTGCAGCTGGTGCATTTAACTCAACTTACAATTGAAACACGCAAATGCAGCAAACCTGTTACCCTTTTCAGGATTCATGAGCCATGTGGAAATGAATTTGGCATAACTAGGCTACAGGCTATTCACTGAATTCCCTTGATACAGATCTCTTAAAAAAAAAAAAAAAAAAGAATCAGTTGTTTTTTCTTCCCTGGTGCTGAACATTGACCTCCATCCTGAGCGACACCATTACTGTTGATCTGGATCAGTTGCCCGGGACCAGCTGACCACATGTTTTCCTCCAGGAAGCAGCGACACCTGCACAGAGACTGGGGACAAACTAGCTGAGATGTACCAGACAACACCAGACATCATCTGTGTATTTGGACGCAGAGCTCGTTTAGCGGTGGCGAGATGACCGGCCTTGGAAGGATCTGTGAGGAATGAACCCACACACGGACTTGCCAGGCAGGGTGCACAGGACGAGCCAGGGCGCCCGAGGAAACGGGAAGGAACGCGGGGGACGGAATAAAGTCGGGGCGCCGAGGCCAGCGTCGGAGTTGGCAGGAGGGGGGATGAAATGCTGCAGTGGCGTGATCTACGGTGATGGTGCGGGAGGCTCGTCCGAGGAGTCAGGAGTCAACGAAGGAGGATCTGGAACTCCGTCCGCCGCAGGAGGGCCTAAGCTGGGTGCACCCGGGGAAGACCTGGCCTGTTTCCGCATCCCTGGAAATGGGATTTTGCCTCAAGACTTACAAAAGGGTCTTTAACTGCTGCAGCCTGTACTAAGGGGAGGGCAGAGGCGGAGGGGGCCGCACACTCCCCGTGCACGCGGTGGCACAGACCCCGGGCCGCAGCCCCTCCGCCTGCCCCTGCCGCCCGCGGACAGCCTCGGGTGAGCAGATTGTCTGGCGCCACACCGGTAGCAAGTGCCTGCCTGGATGTCTAAGTCGGTGACAGTCACGTTCTTATCCGTCTAGAGGCCACGCAGAGCTATTCGCTGTGTCCAGGCGGCGGGGTAGGAGTGTGCAAAAGAGGCGCAAAAATGCTAGAACAACTCAAGAGCCACCGAGTGAGGGCCTTGGAGGGTCTTGGAAGCGACAAAGTAATTACTCAGAAAGATGAGGATGGGGAGATTTCTGCAGGCGCAGGATGGAGGCCTTTTCGGCTCCTGATTCGCATCAGGCTCTTGATGGCTCCGGTGAGCGCGTGACTTGTGGCCCAGGCCGGCGCGTCTGAGGGCGAAGGGGGACGCTGCTCCTAACTGAGCCGGGGAGCCGTGGCAGCTCGGGCTCCTGAGCAGGCCGCCAGGACTCCAGTCCCCCCGCACCGTGTCACCTCACCGTGTCACCCCTCGGGCCTCAGCTTCTTCATCTGAATGTGAGTGTGATCAGGGTAATTGGCTCCTAGAGTTGGCAAGACAAATCAGCTCATGTACGTGGGCCCCTTAGAGACGTGACCGGCACATGGTAGCCACTGTAGCTGTCCCCACCTGCGTGACTCCGGCCCGAGCTCGGAAGCGGGTCCCCACAAAGGGCATTTCACCTGCGAGAGGCGGATGCGGAGCCACGGGCGCCGGGAGGCAGCACCGGGCGGCCTCTGAGGACCCGGGTCAGGCCCAAGGGGGCGTCGGGCCCGGAGCCCGAGGCCACGTGTCCCCATCCCCGGTCCGGCCCACCCTGCCTGGGCCTCGGGCCATCACTTCCCTTGGCTCATCTGCAGCCCGAGGACGCGGTGTCCGCCCTCGTCCTGAGCGGCTCGCCTGAGCGGCTCGCGTCGGTGACAGGCGCAGCAGGGCCGTGTGCGTGTGGCCGCGGGGACCCGGCGAACGCCAGGCTCGGGGGCGCGGCCCTGGGGCCCAGGGACACGGAAGCCCGTCCGCCTCTCCTCTTCGGAGCCAAGCTCTTAAACCCGGTTCCTGAAAGTCTCGAGGCTTTGGAGTCTACACCGCCGCCCCGGAGCCAGCCGCTGGCTCCCCTCTGCGCTGCGCGGTGCCCACCCTCACACCGGCGGGGGCCCAGAGCTCCTTTCCTCCGGCCCTCTTCGGCCGTGGCTTCATTTCTCTCTTTCTCCGTGTGTGTGTGTGTGTGTGTGTGTGTGTGTGTGTGTGTGTGTGTGTGTGACGGGGGGGGGGGGGGTTAACGGGGCCGGCACACAGCGGGTTCCTCGCGCCCCCCAGCCGTGGATTCGCTGCCCTTCCACGGGCTTCCGAGCCGCGCTGGCCTGGTCCCAGCGCCCCGGGGCCGAGAGCCAGCAGCGCGGCCCACACCTGCGTGAACACGGGGTGGTGACAAGGAAACCGGGGTGTCCCGTGAAGTCCAGGGTGGGAATGAAGTCGAGCCCCGGGAGCGCTCGCGAAAACAGCCTCGGACGACCTCGGCGCGCGGCGTCTCCTGCCCGAGCGTCTCGGTGGCTCGTCCGCTCTTCGGTCCTGCCAGAATCCGGCCGGTTCGGCTCCGAGCCTCCGGCCCCGAGTCAGCCCCTGGAAACTCGTCCGCCTCTTGGTCCAAACCCTCAAGCCCCAGGGAGGGGCGTCGTTGGCTCCGTTTGAGAAGCGGCGCCCTGAAGCCGGCAGCGCGTCTGGCCGTGGGCACGTGCTGGGGTCCCCGCTTCTGGGGGGCGCGGGGGCGCCGCCCGCGAGGGGCCAGTTAGGGACAACTGGGAATTATCCCAGGACACCGGAAATGGATTGTGGGTTTGTACGTGGGTCTCCCTCCTCTAAGACCTCCCACCCCTGAGGGGCCAGGGTTGCACCCATCCACGTGTCCCTGCCCCAGGGCCTTGCAAGTGGCTTAAGAGGACGCGAGTCAATGAGCTGGGTGTCACCCTTAGAAGGAGTGAGCTGACCGGCAGCCAGCAGGGCGGCCCCCGCAGATGGGCTCAGCTCCCTTCCCTGCCTCAGTCCTCTCCTGGGCCGTGGCCGTCGGGTCTGCGAGCGTCTCGTCCTCGGCACGGCTAGAGCAGAGCTGGGCGCGAGGGGTCGGAGGGCGCAGCGGGTGAGCCCGGACGGCGCCCTCACAGCAGGACGGGCTCCTCCCGGTCAGGAACTTCACCTTTCAGGGCATGGCCTGTCTCCTCCGCGTACCCCTGAGGCCACCCTACCTCTAAAATCCTCTCCCACTCCAGTGACGCAGATTGAACCTGGATCCCACAGCCCTCCTGGTTGGTTAAGGAGTGTGGGGGAGGAAGGGAACCAACCCTGCCCTGGGGACTGCTCCCCACGAGGCGGCCTGCTGTTCTGCCCTCCTGCCGGCTGAGACACGTCCTTAGCATGACTTCGCAGGGAAGTCTGAAGCTGCCGTGAAGGGCCTCGCCTAAACACTTCCGCTTTGTGGCTACGACAACTTCGTGAGCCGCACCGGGGAGACGTCTTAAAGTGTGGGATGTTCTATTAGCAAATCCTATTCAGTTATTTATTATTGCTGCTTCACCTGTGTGATCTGCATTCATTAACTTGTTCCTTCTGATACAATAAAACCCCAGAACATTTTTTTTTTCTGGTGTTAGGGTGGGAGCAGAATTATGAAGTTGTTTCTGTTCATCATCCTGTGTGCAGCCAATTTAGCCACAAGACATAAAATGAGGAGTAGATGCCCTTTGGGGACACAGCCTGGCTGCGAAGCCAGATGCTTACAGGGACAATTGCCAAAGATCCTGTAAGTCATAACGTGGCAGCTTTGCTGATTTATAGAAATTGGTTTCTAAACAGTTTTCGGTAATTAAGTTTGTGCTCCCAGCCCCGTCCCGCGGTTTTTAATCTGAGATGTTTGTTCCTCCGACTGCATCTTGCACCTTCTCCCAACAGGTCAGCTGTTCTTTCATTTCATGGCTGAGAGAACTCTCGGACTTTTTTTTTTCCCTAAATAGCCCATCTGTCTCCTTCCCGGGACTGTGGCTTCTCAAGGTCTCATCTTTGCCCAGGGGTGTCCAAGAATGACCGAGGAGCCCCGGTGCTCCGTGCCAGCACCCAGACCAGGCCGCAGGGGCCGAGCCTGGGGAAGGACAGGGATCTCCTGGAGGCCCTGCCCCACTCACTGGTAAATCTCAAGGGTGGGATTCAAAAGCAGAAGGAAAGTTAAACTTCTTTTCCCCCAGCTGGGGATTAAAGCTGTGCTCCAGGTCTTCCAGTGTGTGTGGGGGGTCTGGGCAGGTTTGGGGGTGTGGCAGGCTACTTCTTACAGCCCCTGCAGCCCCAACACCTGCTTTCCCAGGACTGGTCTTTTGCTCGTGACCTGTGTGATGTGTCACAGGTTGAGAACAGGCCCGTGACCCGTTCTGCTCTTCTTCAGCGAGAGGACTAGAGACTTGAAGAACTGCACGTCGGCATCAGCGAACCATTTCTCAACCCACCATAGTGGTTTCTCCTGATGTTTTCATCAAGTCTCAGTAGGAAAGAGGGGATTTTAGCGGATCTGAGTTGTGACTGGCTTTTGAGTTATAGACTTTGCCCAAAATTTTGCCAAGTAGCTTAGCAGTCAGTGTTTGAACAGCAAATAAGGAAATTTTTACTATTCGTTATTTTGAACTCCCCGATGCCAGCAGGTCCCCGTAGTGCTCAGCTAGCTCACCATGCACCTGGTAGAGTCAAGACAAATGAATCTAGCAGTGCTCAGAAATCCTTGTGTCTGGGGTAGAACACTTAATCCTGTGTCATTTGCTTCTCTGTGTGGCCTTTATTGCTGTACCACCTGCCAGACAGGAGAAAAACACACATATTTACTAATCTAATCTTACTCTGCAAAGGCAAGGAGAATACCTTGGTTTGAATAAGTGGATTACCTTTTCTGGTGGGTATTAAGCATCTCTGATGAGCACGCCATTACTGACGTTCTGCAGGCATGGAGAAAATCTGCCTTGTCTTTGCACTGGCGAGTAACTCTTTAGCATCCTTACCTGCTATTTGTCATCTCTCCAGATTCTGGGTTTCAATTGATTAATTTTTCTCCCTATTATGGGATTGTATTTTCCTGCTCTTCATGCCTCATAATTTTTTATTGGATGCTAGACATTGTACATTTTGTTGTGTTGGGTATTGGATATTTTGTATTCCTATAAATATTCTTGACTGTTATTCTGGGCTGCAGGATGATCCTTTCAGGTCCTGGTTTTAAGATTCGGGTCCTGGAGCCGTGCACATTGAGGGTTAGTTCTTCCCTTCTGCATCTCCCACCCAGGGCCCCATGAACTCTGAGGTTTGCCAGTCTGGTGGGCAGAAATGGGCGTGCCCTAGATCCAGTATGAGCACCTGGCACTGTCCCTCTAATCCTCTGGATGGTTCTTTCTGTGACCTGATGGTTCTTTCTGTGACCCGATGTTACTTCTGCATGCTCTGCCGACGAAGCAAGAAGACCTTTCGTAGATATTCCGATCTCTAGCTCTGTATGGCTCTCTCCTGTCAGGTGGCCCCACCTGCAAGCTCTGGCGACCTTAGCTTTCCTGGACCCTCAGCACCATCTTCATAGCTCAGGAGTCTGGCAGGCCTCACCTGGGTCCCCTTCTGGCACTGCAGCCGGGAAACTTTCAAGGCCTTTTGCTGGGTGGTCATGGCCTTCCCTTCATTAGCGCCCCTCTCCGGAATCCCTGCCTTCACTGCTGACATGCTTTGTCCCGCAAACTGTGGTTTCACGTGTTTTGCCAACTGTTCGGTTGTCTCGTGTGGGAAGGGAGGTCCAGTACTTGTCACTCCATCTTGGTTATAGGAGACTGGTGATTTTTTTTTTTTCTCTGCTAGCACCGGAAAGCTTAATGCAGGCTCTGGAAGACTTGGACTACCTGGCAGCACTGGACAATGATGGGAACCTCTCTGAGTTTGGGATCATCATGTCGGAGTTTCCCCTTGACCCACAACTCTCAAAGTCTATCTTAGCATCCTGTGAATTTGACTGTGTGGAGGAGATGCTGACAATCGCTGCCATGGTGACAGGTACTCCTTGGGGAGTACTGCTCTTTGTTTTGTCAATCTGTGCCAGGTCTAGATTTAAATGAGATCCATCTGAAGGATTTGAAGAACCTAACAGAGGCACTGACCAATTCATTTAACCTTTTGAAGTAATAAGCATATTAATAGGTTTAAAAGGTAGGAAGTTACACGAATTATCTTAATAATTGAAAGATGGAATCAAGTGATTGAAAAAAGTCATTCAAAACCCAGTGAATTTCTTAATCAAACATCGAAAGAAAAATTGGGTCACTAGGAATGTTCTTCCCCCAGAGAGCTCTGTTTCTGTTTCCTACCACCTTCATTCTTGCTTCCTGGCTTAATGTATTCCTTTACTGGCAAAACAGGCCAAGGGCAGTGCAGCATTAGGACTGTAAGTCCTAATCCTGCGCCAGCGGCTGGGCCTCTGAGTGTCTCAGGTCCCCCGGGGGCCCTGCTCTGACGGTGGTACGAGCAGGGTACTCGCTACACCTACACAGGCAAACAAGGAGAAAAAACAGGACAACTCACCCTGAATCTCTGATTTCTGAGTAAGCAAGAATAACGTTGATCACGAGCAGCAGCCAGGAATGGTTGGTTCTACATACAGGGTCACCAGCCGGCCCTCTGCATGTTCTGCTGGTGGGCAGGGGAGGGAAAGTGCCTCCAGTATTGCTGACCTTCTGATCTTTTGTGTCTTAAAGCTCCCAACTGCTTCTCTAATCTGCCACATGGGGCTGAGGAGGCCGCCTTGACTTGCTGGAAGACATTTTTACATCCTGAAGGAGATCACTTTACCCTCATCAACATTTACAAGGCCTACCAGGACATAGCTCTGAATTCCACCAGTGACCGTAAGTGAATGCTTGCGAGTCTGAGAAATTAGCTCGTGTCCAGCTTTCCTTCCCCAGAGGAAGCCGAGCTGTTCTCCCTTCTCCAGCCTGTTGGTCACTGGAGTGGAGTGGCACTTGTCGCCGGGCGTGTGGAAGTCCAGTGCCCGGCCAGCCCAGGGAGCTAGCCTGGACACAGGTGACCTGGGCCCAAAATTCTTGCACAGCACAGCCCCCACCCTCCAGGGCCGGGGGAGGAGAGAAAGGAACTGCCGTCTCTAGGTGCCCTGGGTCAGAGCTGGGATTTGTGCTTTCCCCAACACCCACATTCACTGGACAGACAGAACGTGGACATCCAGGACCAAACCAACCAACCCCGGCTCCAGATACTAATCGGCAGATGTGCCGAAGGAGGCAGGAGAGAGCCGGCTTGGCCGGGGGGAGGGGAGAGGACAGGGCGTGTGGAAAAGTGGAGGCACAAGTCCCGGGGCTAACCCACAGTGGGAGTATGACTTTGCACAAGAGGGAACTGGAAACACCTATCCTTGAAACTGCCTTGCTTGGCTTTAGACAGGAAGGGGATCCCGAAGGGCCGACAGGACAGAGCGACACGCAGGCCGGGGCCTCCAGAGGCAGGTGGTGAGGAACCCCCTTCCCGCAAGGGAACCTTGGTTTTCCCTTTAGCACCTTTTACCTCCTCTGCTCAGGTAGACAGGATGAAAACTGAGCTGAGAAATAGGACAGCAGTTTGGCAGTAGAATTATTCAATGGGGAGTTAATTTTTCCAAGCTGAGAAGGTAAAGTTGTCAGTGGAGCCAGAAAGGATATGGGGAGTTTGGTGGCATCTTTGGAGAGCAAGGAGGCTGGATACAATTGTCTGCCCAAGCACATGCTCCTGTTGGCCCAGGTGCACAGGACAGGGTCAACTGGGGGCCTCCCCCCACTGTGCCAAGGCCAGGGGCGTTCCCAGGGCCAGGCAGCACTCCAGGCCCGTCCTAAGGAACTACCAGTAGCAAGAAAGCATTCACATCAAACTGAACCAGGGGACTGAATTTTAATATAAAATTTGCAGCTAAAGTAGATGAGCTTAACAGAATTCCCCAATCAGCCTAGTAGTGATCCTTAGAAGTATGTTGAGATATTTTCATGGCTCAGGGGACCTTCTACTGTACACTTTCCCTCCTAGTTTGATTAAACGTTGTGGCCACGTACGTCCTCATCGTGTACACGACACAAACGTTGATGAGACCACGTCCTCTGCCCGCCCTCGGGTGCAGGTGACGGGCGGTACACTGGCCTGGTCTGCACCTGCCACATGCTGCCCCCCAGCTCGGGGGTTCCAGAACCCCACAGCCAGTGCAGGTCCCGCCGGCCAGCACGCGTCCCTGCAGCCTCCGTCACCCAGGTGACCTCCTCCTCTTCAGGACAGGACAGAGATCCCACCTTCTTCCTGGCCTGGGCTCTGGTAGCTTATAACGGGTCGTTTCTTTTCTTCTTTCCCTCCCAGACTGTGTTGAAAAGTGGTGTCACGATTACTTCCTCAATTGTTGTGCTCTCAGGATGGCAGACGTTATCCGAGCTGAACTCTTAGAAATTGTCAAGCGAATTGAGCTTCCCTGCGCAGAACCTGCTTTTGGCTCAAAGGAAAACGCCCTGAACATAAAGAAGGCTCTCCTGTCCGGTTACTTCATGCAGGCGAGAATGGGGAGGGCGTGGTCTCTACAGAACCTCACGCTCAGGACAGCCTGTCAGGAAGTCTCACCTGGGATGGTGCTTTCAGTGGTGTTGACATTATATAAAACTAAAACCTTCTATGTCACTAAAGATTATTTAAATATACTTCCCTTCAAGGGAATTGAAGGGCTAAGCCACTATATGGTCACTTTGTCCAAAAAGACAAAAGGTCTTTTTTCATTACAGAAGGGACATTAGGAAAAACACGCTCTTTGGGGGAGCATCAGATACAGTCCCTCATCTCACTGGTTTGTGAAGTAGCTCGTTTAACCAGTGATACTGGTAAAGGTAATGTCTCATGTGTTTCATCCCCCAAATGAAGGCTGCCCGATGTAGCTCCCCTAAATTAAAGCACATTATGGATGCATTTTCTTCACATCATGGGGAGTGAAACTGGTATTTCTCAAATTCTAAAATGGTCTTAAAAGAGGAGAAAAAATGACATTTTAAAATGAATTTCCTCATCTTGTATGGAAAAAGTAAGGTTCCTACATCAGTGTTACTGTATTGAGCTAGAACATCTGGCATAAAGCCCCTGACAGGAGTATCCTGCCCAGAACGTGGCTGGCAGCACGCTAGCCTTCACGACCCAGTTAGCCTTTGTAGCTACGCTCTTTTCGCCCACTGCCCTGAAACTGCTAAAGTCAGTAACATCATCATCACGGCCTCAAAGTTTTGGGCAAAACCTGTGTTTGGCTTGTTTTCTGGATCTGAAAATAGGAAACATGGGTGGCAGATGGGTAATTTTTACTATTTTGAGTGAAGTAAGTACTTAGGAATTTTTTTAAACAAAACATCTTGTCTTTTGATCTCATTAACACAGAACCTTTTTCCTTAAAAACACTGCCTTGCAGATTGCCAGGGATGTGGATGGATCAGGTAACTACTTAATGCTGACACACAAGCAGGTAGCCCAGCTGCACCCCCTGTCCAGTTACTCCATCACCAAGAAGATGCCAGAGTGGGTTCTCTTCCACAAGTTCAGCATATCTGAGAACAACTACATCAGGATTACCTCCGAAATCTCTCCTGAACTGTAAGTCTACTAGAGAGAAAAAGGTTCTTTTTAACTCATAACTTGAGTCAATGACACATTTGGTTTTTACTACATTTTCAGTTAGGTTATGCTGGCACCAATCTAAACGTACTGCATACCTACTTAGGGCAGGTCTCTCGGGAGGAGCATCTAAACGTTCCTCTCTCTGGGATCACAACAAATTACATACCATGCAAAGGGGCGCCTGGCTGGCTCAGGAGGTGGAACGTGCAACTCTTGATCCCAGGGTCATGAGTTTGAGCCCCACCCCATGTTGGGTGTAGAGATTATTGAAAAAACAATACAGTGTAGAAATACAACAGCATGATGCCTCTTAAAAGGAACAAAAAAGCCACAAAGAGTGTTTACAGGTGCAAACCCTGAGAAGGAATGAGCTTAGCCACTCTCAGAACAGACGTGCCAAGACTAGGGCTAGTGGGAGAGGGAGGGATGCAGGGGAGGTGGGCGACAGGCAACTATGAGAGGTATAGGGCTCGTGGGCCACGTGCGAGTCTAGAATTTGCCCTACAAAACTATGAGAGTTTTAAGTAGGAATAACATCCTTTCTGTGTACTTTCAAAGACGACTCTGGCTGCCAAGGGAATGAAGTACATGGGGTACCCGTGAGAATGAAGAGCTGTCTCTGGTGCTCCTGCAGATGCTAGGTCCACCTGAACATACGCTCCTCCCTGGACAGGGAGCTTCAAGGCAGGAACCTAAAGTACCTAGTAGCTGGACGCAGAGTGGTATCAGTTAATGAGAGAAAGAACTCTTACCCACCCGGAGTTCTCCCTAACACCTGACCTGATCTTTCACATGTGATGGGCCTTAAAGCAAGTGCCAGTTTCCCCTGATGATGAGTGGTGGGCATCATAGTTAGGTGTGGCCTAACACTAGAGAAGCCAACTTATTCCAGAAATGCAATTGGACTGACTGGTTCAATAAAAACCACAGGAAGTATTTATCATGCAAAGGGAGACAGTGACTGAAGAGTTCAAATTAAGTACCAGTTCGACAAGTAGATTCTCCAGGGGTGGGAAGTCCCCCCATGTTTGGTATTACTCACCAAAAAAGAAGAAAATCTAATCTTTTTGTTTTCAACAGATTTATGCAGCTGGCACCACCATACTATTTCAGTAACCTGCCTCCTAGCGAAAGTAAGGATATCCTACGTCAAGTAATGGATCACCTTTCACCTCTATCAACAATGAAAAAGGAACCGAAAATGTGTGAGAAGTGCCCTGAGACTACTGAGCAGAGATGCACCATCCAGTGACTTCAGAATCTTCCATAAAAAGCAAGATGTGCAATAAGTGCCCCACACTAGCCTAACAGCCAGTCTGCCGGAGGGAGGTGCAGACGCTCAACTTGAATGAGATCATGCCCCATGAGTCTTGAAAAAAAAAAATACTTTGTATATTATTTAAAAATAAAAAAATAGAAGTTTTTATTGAGTTCTTTAAATTACGACTCCCATGTTTTCCTTCTTATTGGAAAAGCTTTTAATCATTCATAATTTGACCAAATTTTTTTTTAAAAAAACTATTTTGTAAATGTGTCACAGACACAGGGGACAGAACCCTACTCTTTTGTAGAGGACCTTACTCTGAATAAAGTCGTGAGTTTTTCAGTAAATCTGAGAGCTGTTTTCTGGTAATTTTACAAACACAAAATCACCAACTACTGTCCATTGGAAATGGGTCACACGGAGAGGTGCTCTTTCAGTCTGTCCATGATTTCGTTCATCCGGTCACCTGGAATCAACATCACGGTTCGCAAGGGCTTCATGGGGACGTCATCAAAGGACCACCTGCCTCCCAGACGAGTGTCGCTCTCTTCCTGCACCGAGTAGCTGAACTTCAGGATGGCCTTCTGAACCGAACGTAAAATTGTAAGTTAAAGTTTCAGACAACCCAAAGGGAAACTTGTTTAAAGGGCAGCCAGGAATATTGTCTGACGTGCTTACAAGTGACGGCAAACAGAAGCCGAACAATAAAATTAGCTCAAACGGGATATTCCAGCAGAAGTTACACAATGCTTACCAGATTTCTAACCTACAGGAAAAGCATGGAGAGCAGTGTGTCCCAGTCTTAAGTGTTTATAAATCAACAGGAAAGTGAAATAAAGACTCCTAGCATTTTGACAATGAGATTCAGAATGGTCCCCACACACTGGTCTTTCCTCACTGTGCTGGCATCAAGCTGTGTGAAGACAGGCGTGTGTGTAACCAGGCCATCTTCAAACACCCATCCGGCCTTCCCTGAAAAAAATCTAAGGTGCTCGGGGGATACACGTTTAATTTTCACTGTTTACTTCCTGAAAAACAAAGGTAGAGCTGAATCTGCAGTATTTAGTATTTTGCAGAAGTCTTTTTCCAAAAAAGTAGTTACAGATGCCCTCTAATCCAGGAAAGTATGTTACTCCTCAGATTGACTATCTTTGAGCAAGAAAGCAGATTCTCTGGCATCTAGCTGTCCATCATGGCACAAGCTACCTTTCTGGAAGAAAGTGCTAGAAATCCTGTTAAGTGGGAGGACATCCAGGAGCAAGGACACAGAGAAACACGTGAGCCTTCACAGGGCAGCAAGGCCTACGCCAGCTTCCACATGAACCAGCTACATGACCTCAGATGATGGCTCTCCTCCCCAACTCTGCATGCCCATCTGTAAACTAAGACTAACGTCTACCTCATGGCGTGGTTCCAGAACAAAAGATCTTCTAGTAAGCATGTGGACAGTGCTTGATCACCATTCAAAGTTCATGGCCCTTTTCCTCTCCACATTCCACCCCAGGGGCTGGGGTCTAGGGACAAGCCTGCTGGTAGTGTAGTAGGCGCAGGCAAGCAAGCCCCTGCCAAGAGGTACTAGGTGTGAGCGCTGCTTATTAAGTCCCTGCAGGGGACGTACTAGATATGGACGCTGTGTGAGCCCGCTGCCGAGATGTACTAGGCATGGGCCCCGGGTAAGCCCCCGCGGGGAGGTACTAGGTGTGGGCACTGCGTGAGCCCCTACAGGGAGGTACTAGGTGTGGGCCCCAGGTGAGCCCCCACCGGGATGTACTAGGTGTGGGCCCCGGGTGAGCCCCCACCGGGATGTACTAGGCTTGAGCTCCCACCAGGATGTACTAGGTGTGGGCCCTGGGTGAGCCCCCACCGGAATGTACTAGGCTTGAGCCCCCACCAGGATGTACTAGGTGTGGGCCCTGGGTGAGCCCCCACCGGGATCTACTAGGCTTGAGCTCCCACAGGGATGTACTAAGTGTGGGCCCTGCGTGAGCCCCCGCAGGGATGTACTAGGCGTGGGCCCTGCGTAAGCCCCCGCAGGGATGTACTAGGTGTGGGCCCTGAGTGAGCCCCCGCAGGGAGGTACTAGGTGTGGGCCCCGAGTGAGCCCCTACCGGGATGTACTAGGTATGGGCCCTGAGTGAACCCCCGCAGGGAGGTACTAGGTGTGGGCCCCGAGTGAGCCCCCACTGGGATGTACTAGGTGTGGGCCCCGCGTGAGCCCCTGCAGGGAGGTACTAGGTGTGGGCACCACGTGAGCCACCAACTGCCAGCTACATGAAGTAAAGTGTGGCCGTACTCCGAGGACTCAGAGAGCAGCAAATCTTGCCTATGGTCAAGAAAGCTCTGGTTTATGTTAAAAAAAAAATAGAACAGGACAGTCTTACCTCATAGAAAAATTCTTCCTCTGCATTTGCAAACATTAACTCCTCTTTCTCTTCTTGGTTGCTCCCTTTCTTTTTGGAATTTTTTCCAGCTTCCACAAACGTCTTGCTAATCAGAAGGTAGAAGTAACACTTCCCACATGGCTTGTTAGTTTTGTGTGCTTCTGCTAGTTCTTTCCTACAAAGCACAACACAGAGACGGTCTGCCTGGTGAAAATCCAACAAGCCAGAGCACAGGGAAACCAGAGAGGCCTCCGCAGGGGTTCTGTGGTCTCTGACACAGGCTCGAACAAGTCAGATCTGGACACTTCTAAGGCATGAGTTTTATTTATGTGGTCAGTTGCACTTGTGATCGACTACGACGGGGTTTTGTAGTAAGCAGGATGAGCCCCTCAGATTATGCTGCAATGTGGATACACAGCAAATAAGAGGGGTCTCAAAGGCAGTCAGCATCACTGCTCTGCCTCTGCAGAACTAAAAATATGTAAGAATTTGGACTTTTAAAAACATTTAGCAGAGACATAAAGGCACAGAGCTATAACCAATGCCATTAATCTCCAAACACCAGAGTCAAGCACTAGGACTAGAGTCCTGACATGCTGCAGAAATGGCACACCAGGACACACATCCCCTAGATTCTAGGATAATCAGTAGAATGGCAACATAGCCTTCATTTTTTTCCTTCCAAAAACTGCCCGTGTCCCTATACATCTGTCCAAAGATGTAAAGACTTCAGCTTTAAGAGAGGATGATCAGGAAAAAGCAGATCACTCTCCTGTGATACCAAATACACATGAGCTCCAGCTGATCAAAAAAAAGACAAAGCAAAACAAAGAACATGCAGCAAAAGTATGATGAGTGCCAGCTGGGCATGAGGGAGTGAGAGTAAAACGATCAAGAATGAACTGGTTAAGTGGGAAACCCGAAGGTTCAGCCTGTCCTTACATCCCCACCAACTACTACCAGGCAAGCATGAGCACCACGACCTGGAGCAACAGCGCCTGTGCATGCGGCACAGGGGCCAGTCTGTATTTCCATCCCACTCTACCTCAAAGCACAACAAGCCCAATTCTTAGCTCTTGACAATTAAATGTAAACCTAAAGTCCCTGCATTAAGAAAGTACTGGGTGGCATAGTTTCAACTCCTGGTTTCAGCTCAGGTCATGATCTCAGGGCAGTGAGATCAAACCCCCCGTTGGACTCCATGTTCAGTGGGGAGTCTGCTTGTGAGGTTCTCTTTCTCTCTCTTCCCCTCTGCCTTTCCACTCGTGCTTTCTCCTTCTCTAAAATAGGGAAGAAAGAAAAAGAAAAAGAAAAACCACAAAACAAAAACAAAAACAAAAATTAAAAACAGCAAACCTCAAGAAGCCAGAGACACAGTATCAGGACTGCAGCTTCCTTAGTTAAAAAACATCCCAGTAGAATTTAGGAATTGTACCCAGTTTTTGTTATCAGAATAACTGTTCAGCATTTTATCCATGTTACAGAAATCTGGGAAGACGATGAAAACTTTAGTCCAGTAGGGGGTAAAAAGTCTATATAAACTCATCTGTGTTTATACCCTGTACATCTTCTAAGACTGTTGAGACTACGGTCACAAGACATTAGGAAGCCTGCTGCTAAGCAGGGACAGCCCTCTGGCAGGAGGAGGTGTCCTCCGAGGCACAGGGCTGCCGAAAGGGCGGGCGGGGCGCTTCCCACTACTGAAATCCCTCTGCCAAGTCCACCTGGGAAAAACCTCTGTTCAGAGGCATGTGGCCCAGTCTCTTACTGGAGCTGCTGGTGCATGGGCAGCGCAATCTGAGGAGGGACGTTAATGAACCTCTCGCTGAGGAGAAAGCCCACAGGCTTGGAGTTGTCGTTTAAAAGTGTATCCAGCTGTTCCACCAAACTCTTTCCACAGTTCTTCTCACAGGAGCTCAGAATCAGCTCTTTAATTTGTTCAGCACACTGGGTTCCCTAGGAAGCAAAGACAAGGCTTGCCGTTCAGTACAGGCCGCACCTGGAGCAGAAAAGAGAGTGAGAGCTCTCTAGCACTTTCTATCTTACAGTCAGGCCAGTCTCCTGGCATCGCCTTTAACAACCCCACCTGTCCTCGGTGTTCACTGCTTAAGCATTTCTCAAAATTAACTACACCTGGCTATTTACGGTCCTATGAGCAGTGGTGACAGCACGTTACACCTACACTCACACACCGGAACAGCCATTCCAGTCCACTTCGTAGAGACAGATGGACGTAACTGGAAAGTTCATGTAAAACCTGAAGATGAGGGGCAGCCCGGGTGGCTCAGCGGTTTAGCGCCACCTTCGGCCCAGGGCGTGACCCTGGAGTCCCGGGATCAAGTCCCACATTGGGCGGGCTCCCTGCATGGAGCCTGCTTCCCCCTCTGCCTGTGTCTCTGCCTCTCTCTCTCTGTGTCTCCCATGAATAAGTAAATAAAATCTTAAAAAAAAATAAATAAATAAAACCTGAAGATAAATGGTGACCTGCACCTTACTCTGAGGAGAGTAAACAGCTTGTTCTCCCTTTTCTTAGAACTCAACGAATCAATAAAGAGACAAATGGAAGCACAAGTGAAGGTCAGCACGTGCCCTCTGCTGCAGGAAGCAACAAAGCCTCACAAAGGAAGAGCCACAGACAGCAGCACCACCAGCTCTGGTATCAATACCAACACCAGGACCCCAGTTCTGAATGGTTCTCTACACCACGAGGAGCCATGACTTTCATGTTTGAGATCATTCAGCATAAAAACACTCTCACATTTGAAAAAAATTACAGTGGGGCACCTAGGGGGCTCAGGTCATGACCTTAGGGTGGGTCCTGGGATCAAGCCCCACAGCAGGCTCCCTGCTCAGCAAAGAGTCTGCTTCTCCCTCTCTGCTCTAATAAATAAAATCTTAAAAAAAAAAAAAAAAAAACCCAAAAAACAAGATTATAGTGAGATTTCACAAGAGCACATATCCTTATTGTTAATTCCATTGCTGATATAAAAACAGTCATCATACATTAAAGTGACTTGGGTCTAAGGAACAGTCTGATGCCACCCAGTGAAACCAACCTTTCTTTCAGTTAAATTTAAAAGACTTATGAACCCAAAAATCTCATCTTCATCCACATCGTCATCGCTGTCTTCTGAAACATCCATCTGCTATTTTAAAAAGAAAAAGAATTAAAGTTGTACATTTGGTTGGGATAAGCAGAATACCAAGTCACGCTTCGGTTTTCAAACACCATCCTTGGCCACCATCACGGCAGGGAAGTGTCACAGGCTGAGGACCATGGGCCTTGCCCTGATCAGCTCACCTCACTTGCTTCTGCTCCCCCCTTTTACATTGTGGATGACCCCTTCCTGCTCCAAAATTCTTTATACTAGATTCGCAGTATGTCACCAGAACAGATAAAACTTCCTGAAATCAACCACTTCAGTCTGTCTTCAAAGACACCTGGCTGCAGCCAGCCCTTGCTTGTCCCTCCGTGGATCCCCTGCAGTCACAGGCCTCCAGAGCCCAGGCCCAGCCCCAGCATGGGTGAGAGCGAACAATGCTTGGGCGCCACTCCTCCTACCACGTGAAGAGAAAAAGAGGGCAAGAAAGGAACGAGACCTAAGAATGAAATGCTTTGGTGTTGAGTTTAATAAGTTCTTTATAGATTTTGGAAACTACCCTTTATCTGATATGTCATTTGCAAATATCTTCTCCCATTCTGTAGGTTGTCTTTTAGTTTTGTTGACTGTATCCTTTGCTGTGCAAAAGCTTCTTATCTTGATGAAGTCCCAATAGTTCATTTTTGCTTTTGTTTCTTTTGCCTTCGTGGATGTATCTTGCAAGAAGTTATTGTGGCCGAGTTCAAAAAGGGTGTTGCCTGTGTTCTCTTCTATGATTTTGATGGACTCTTGTCTCACATTTAGATCTCTCATCCATTTTGAGTTTATCAAAGAAACAAACAATCCAATCATGAAATGGGCAAAAGACATGAAGAGAAATCTCACAGAGGAAGACATGGACATGGCCAACATGCACAAGAGAAAATGCTCCGCATCACTTGCCATCAGGGAAATACAAATCAAAACCACAATGAGATACCACCTCACACCAGTGAGAATGGGGAAAATTAACAAGGCAGGAAACAACAAATGTTGGAGAGGATGCGGAGAAAAGGGAACCCTCTTACACTGTTGGTGGGAATGTGAACTGGTGCAGCCACTCTGGAAAACTGTGTGGAGGTTCCTCAAAGAGTTAAAAATAGACCTGCCCTACGACCCAGCAATTGCACTGTTGGGAATTTACCCCAAAGATTCAGATGCAATGTAACGTCGGGACAACTACACCCCGATGTTTCTATCAGCAATGGCCACAATAGCCAAACTGTGGAAGGAGCCTCGGTGTCCATCGAAAGATGAATGGAAAAAAAAAAAAAGATGATGGATAAAGAAGATGTGGTTTATGTATACAATGGAGTATTACTCAGCAATTAGAAACGACAAATACCCACCATTTGCTTCAAAGTGGATGGAACTGGAGGGTATTATGCTGAGTGAAATAAGTCAATCGGAGAAGGACAAACAGTGTATGTCCTCATTCATTTGGGGAATATGAATAATAGTGAAAGGGAATATAAAGGAAGGGAAAAGAAATGTTGGGAAATATCAGGAAGGGAGACAGAACATAAAGACTCCTAACTCGGGGAAACGAACTAGGGGTGGTGGAAGGGGAGGAGGGCGGGGGGTGGGGGTGAATGGGTGACGGGCACTGAGGTGGACACTTGACGGGATGAGCACTGGGTGTTTTTCTGTATGTTGGTAAATTGAACACCAATAAAAATTAATTTAAAAAAAAAAAAGAATGAAATGCTTGACTCCGACCTGAACTTCCAGACTCTACAGACAAGCCCTCCCCCGGGGGCCTCCGCCTCCACCTCTCCATGTGCTGCTGGTGCAGTGGTGCTGGTGCACGTGTTCAGGCGACACACTCACTGCGTCCCCGGCCCCTAGCGTGAGGTCTGGCAAAGACAATGTCCTTGGGGACCATGTGCTGAAGGAAGGAAATGAAATGAGGCTGCTGCTTTATCTACAGAACGCCAGCAGGGACCCACGACTGTCCCATGTGTCTCCCTGACGCTCTTCTGTGGGAAGGGACTCACAGCTCTGCCTCCTGCAGCAGCACCCAGGCTCACTAAGGTAGGGCCAGTGGAGCAGGGGTGCTCCCGGGGGCCGCAGGGCGAGTACAGGGCCACGAAACCTGCCTCTGTGGGGACGGGGCATCAGAGTAGTGACTCAAGGGGCCTGAGGAAGTAGTCCTGGATCTCCTGCTACTGACAGGGAGACTCAGGCACAGGCACTACCAGGCTTTAAAAGCAACATCTGGGGGCAGCCCGGATGGCTCAGTGGTTTAGCGCTGCCTTCAGCCCAGGGCCTGATCCTGGAGACCTGGAATCGAGTCCCACGTCAGGCTCCCTGCATGGAGCCTGCCTCTCTCTCTCTCTCTGTCTCTCAAGAATATATAAATAAAATCTTTGGGGGGAAAAAAAAGGCAGCATTTGTGCTGAAGCAGTTTCACCTGTAGAACTAGGGTGGGCAGCATGGCCTAGGGAGTAAAACCATGTGCCAAAATGAGAGATGTTTCAAGCTCTACGAATCCAGGGGATACACAGAGAGAGAACAGGCAGGTAACTCAGAACACAAACACCAGCCATGAGAGAACTGGGGCACATCTACTCAGGCAACAGAATTAGTCCACCAGCCCTGGTCCCTCAAGACCAACCTGGGACAGATGTCCTGCAGCTCACAGGTCTCCCACCTACGGTGGCAAAATACATGCAGTACCAAGAGGGCCAGGGGTAGGAAAAGGAACCCTCAGCGTCGAATTCTAAGCAATCCCCAAAATTGGGGCACCGGGTGGGCTCAGTCACAGGAACATGTGACTCTTGCTCTCAAGGTTGTGAGTTCAGTGGGGCACAGAGCTTACTTTAAAAAAAGGGGGGGGGGGAATCCCCCAAATGGTCACTGGGCTCACAAGCAGTTAGCATCCCCTGGAGCACACTCAGTGTTCCTCCTTGATGGTCATCAGCCATCAAAGCAACACCACATGGGGGCTGCCTCTCCACAGGGGCCGCGGTCACAATCCCATCAGTCTCATCCATGACCACCTGCTTACCGCACACTCCAGCAAAAGCCCCACCCACCTGACCCGTTCACTGCCTCAAGCCTCCTCCTTTTTTTTTTTTTTTTTTTTAAAGAAAGGGGGTTACTTTTTATTTATTTATGATAGTCACAAAGAGAGAGAGAGAGAGGGGCAGAGACACAGGCAGAGGGAGAAGCAGGCTCCATGCACCGGGAGCCCGATGTGGGATTCGATCCCGGGTGTCCAGGATCGCACCCTGGGCCAAAGGCAGGCGCCAAACCGCTGCGCCACCCAGAGATCCCAAGCCTCCTTCTTCGACACAATTCCTAGGGCCTTTGTCCTGAGCAACTCCACCTAACCTCTCACCCCTGAATCTCCCTACACTAGCCACACAAGCAGGGCATGCCCTGCAGGCCCCCGCCCTTTCCCCTCCACAGCCCTTGGGACTGCCTTCTCTACAGGAGTCCAAATCCCCCCAGTCCCAGAGGCTCTGGTGAAAGTTCTGGGCAGTCCCTCTCCTAGCGACAGAAGTCTCTGTCGCTGGGACGCCCTGAGGACCTCTGCGGAAGCCAAAAGCTGTAACTGTCACTGTGAAGTTACCCGTAGAACCATCCCGTTGAAGGCTGAATCCTCCACTGAGCTAAGCTCTTTCAAGAATAAAAGTGTTTCTTGTTGGACAGTCTTAGGACACGGTTAGAAGGTAGAGAAGGGTCAGCAATGGATGTTCTACATGGAGAAGCCACCTAAGACAGACACTGAAGCAAGCCACTCCACCATTCGCAGTCTTATTGAGGCGATCTTACTGACAGAGAGACTGACTGGGTGGACCAACGATTCTGGCGCCATGCAGCTTTTCTCCACAAAGCTTGGACCTCACCCACAGCTTCGACAAGCTAGGGGCATGGTGGGGAGGTCGCAGGGTAGTTACCTAAAGTGCAGCCTTCTGTGTGGCCTTCTGTGCACCCCTTTCTGGATGATCAAAACAAGCCTTCTCCAAGGTCACGGCACAAGCACCAACAAGACGGAGGGCCAAAGATGGAGTGAGTGTTGATAACACTCCTACAGACACTGATCAGCTGGAGGGAACAGGTGTCTGGTGAGAGGTCTACCTTTCCCACTGCTCTAGAAGGAAACTACTGTACTACTGCTTTCACTTTCTTCACTTTAGTGCCATGAGGTTTAGTAACAAGACGCTGGTGAGCCTATCCGATAGTTCCAGAACCTCAGTGGAGTACTGGTTGTAAAAGCCAGGTAGAGGTATTTAGGAGAGGAGACAGGGGCTGTGAATGCCAGCTTGTTGAAGACCTTCGGCTTTGACCACAATGGGAGATGGCTAAAGGTGAGGTGGTGAGTGGGTGCAGTAGACCGAAGTGGTCCTGCTTCTGTACCATGACCCCAATGGCACGTTCTGGGAACGGGAAAAGACATCAACTGTGGGCACTGAGACTACAGCACCGGCCACGTGCTGCTGCTCTAAGCACCAAGTGCTCAGCAACTCGCGCTGCTTCTGCAATGCCGGACGAAGTAGGGACCGGGACCATCCTCATTTTCAGAGATGGAAGTGGAAACAGACCAAGGTCACGGTGCTAGATTCTATTCTCCACAGATGGCCACCACAGTCCAGTCCTACATTCTCTTCTGACAAAGTAACCTAGCCCCTACTCCAACTGAATGCTGAGGTCCATGCACCCTCCCCTTGAACCTCTGCAGACCCTCACGTCTGATTAATAGGACAGCGGAAATACAGTGCTGTGCACTTGTGCCTGGTTCTTTTGGGCTGCTTGCTCCTGGAACCCAGCTGCTTCGTAGAGGGGCCCATGCCACGAAGAAACGGAGGCCCCTGACCCATAATCCCAGCTGGGCTCCATCCGGACAGCTGGCATGACCTTGCTGATCATGTGAGTGAGCCATCTTGAAAGTGAATCCTCTGGCCTCCCACTGGCTAATGAGACACAGAGCAGACAGGAGTTGTTCTCACTGAGCTCTGTCCAAATGAGCCAAAAAGATGACCATTGCTACTGTGACAGTAAACTGCAGGCAGTATGTATGGCAGCCCCAGAAAACCCAAAACCACCATGGGGAGGCAGAGGCAGGCCTCACCCCTCCTGCTGTGCCTCCTCCAAAAGCTCCCTCCAGTGCTTCACGCCCTCCCTTCCAGGTCACCCCCACCCCCCACTGTGGCACCCACCACAGCTCCTTTGCAGACTCTGCCACTGACTCCTCCAAGTAATTGGTATTAGCAGTGTCTGTCCCACCCTCCCTGGGCAACCGTCCATCTGCTGAGGACACCCAGGTCTCCAGCCACTGCTCACACCTCCCTCACATGTATCACAAGCAAATCAAACTCAACACGTGTACACCCGAACTCAGGTTCCCTCCTGGCCTCTTCTTCCATGTTTGCAATCTTGGTCACTGGAGGCAGACACTTGGGAGCCACCCTTGACCCCTCAACTCAGCCCCATCACTCATTAAGCTCCATTATCTCTCGTCTCCTAAATATCTTCTGAATCACCCCTTTTTCTCACTATCCATTGGCACTCCTGGGAATCCAGCATTCAGGAATCTTGGAAATTACTGGAATGACTTTATAACCAGTCTCCCTCCGGTAACATCTCTTTCCAGTTTGAGCTCCTGGCCCATCCGCTAAACCTTGGGAGGATCTTAACACAACAAAGAACTAATTTAATCAGAACAAACATAACTCCCGCTTACCTTTATCACACTCCCAATATGGTTTTGTTGAATTAAGAGATCAGTTAGTTCTGCAGTGTTCACAGGAGCCTTTAGGAAAAGCTAAGGAGAAGAAAAAAAAAAAAAAAGTACTTTAAATGAAAATCAAAACGCAATTTTTAACAAAACTTCTAACATCCATACTCAAATAATAAAGTATCAATGATAGAAGACAACTCAGAAGAGCAATCGCAGGAGGAAAAGAAAAGCCCTTGGAAAAGAGAAACAATCCTTCCTACTCTGCAGGGTAGAGAGGACAGGAATAGGAATTCTAAAATAAAGGATGAAATTTGACCTAGCTTGTGTTGAATGGCCTGGATTTTCTTAGAAGAGCAAATTTGTGTGTAGAGGGTAAATGACTATACCTGTTGCAATAACTTCTTAATTCCGTCATGATCCTTGTCGGAGATGGAATAAGCTTCAAATTCAACATTCACTTCCTGTAAATAACACACAAAATAGGTCATCACACATAACTCCCTAAGATAATTCAGGCAGTATTTTCTATTTTGCAGCTTTTTCTTTTCCTTCTGCCTCTATTGTTTTTGGCTCTATCTCTATCTATAGAACGTGCCAGGAGAAAGGACACAAAGAAAATGTTATCTGAAGAACTGTCTAGGTTTCAAATAGGCAAAAATATTGCCAAGATTGCCATCTGCACAGGTTACAAAGCACCTTCACGCCATCTCATCTGACACATAAGCCTGGGAACAAAAAACTCAGACTGATCTAGTTTCAATGTAGAGGAAGTCTGCTCCAGAAAAAACAGTCACAGCAGCCACAAAGAAGAAATTATTTACCTGACTACAATAAGGATGAGCAAAGCGCAGAATCACTTCACAAGTCCCCAGCACTGCCTACCGCTTGATGCCCTTGATTCAGCCCATGCATCTGAGGCTACACTTCATTCACCTGACAAATACTGACCACCACGTACATTAGCACTGTGCCAGGCACTCGTGACGAAAAGGTAAGCAAAGCAGACATGAATGATTCTGCCCTCGTGGAGCTTACAATTTAGGGGAGAACATAGGCTTTAAGGAAATATTCATGGAGATAAATATAAAGTTGCAACTATATGTGCTATAAAACACAGGTACACAGTGCTGTAACAACGTGAAAAATAGGTAAGAAAATCAGGAAAGAGGGTATTATGCTGAGTGAAATAAGTCAATCGGAGAAGGACAAACATTATATGGTCTCATTCATTGGCAGAATATAAAAAATAGTGAAAGGGAATGAAAGGGAAAGGAGAAAAAATGAGTGGGAAATATCATAAAGGGAGACAGAACATGAGAGACTCCTAACTCTGGGAAACGAACAAAGGATGGTGGAAGGGGAGGTGGGCGGGGGGTGGGGGTGACTGGGTGATGAGCACTGAGGGGGCACTTGACGGGATGAGCACTGGGTGTTATTCTGTGTGTTGGCAAATTGAACTCCACCAAAAAAAAAAAAAAAAAAAAGTCAGGAAAGTCTTCCCTTAGAGAAGTGACACAAGCTGGGAGGGACTTCCTGGCACTCGGGCACCTGGGTGGCTCAGCTGGTTGAGCATCTGCCTTCAGCTCAGGTCATGGTCCCAGAGTCCTGGGATTGAGGCCCACACTGGGCTCCCTGCTCAGCAGGCAGTCTGCTTCTCCCTCTGTTCCTCACCCCACTCATGCTCAAATAAAATCTTAAAAAAAAAAAAAATTAAAGAGTTCCTGGCCCCGAGAACAGCACATACTATGGCCCAGAGGCCAACAAACTATGTTAAGTACATGATACTATATGAAGCAAAACAATGAAAACAGAACCTAATCTGTAATGCTACTTGTGTCCCATAAATCAATGAAAGGATTGCTTCACACCAAAAGCAAAACCTTAGAGGCTTATAAGCCTCCACAAGATCAGTCCTAAATCATACCTTGGTAAGTGACACATTTATTTTGGGGCTCTGCTAAAATAATGTGTTCACACATAGTTCCAAGTATAGCAGATTCTGGAATTTGGGTCTTCGCTGAAGGCCAGAGAGGTCAGTCACAGCTACTTGTGCCCAGTCATCCTGACTGTGCATACATTTAAGCGTCCCCTGGCTGTTACATTCGCCAGGGGGTATTGAGGCCAGTTTATCAAGTTCAAATCCTGACTCCTGGAAGGAGGCTCAGCCAGATTGTGAGGGCGACACAGCCCGGGTGGGTAGGGGGTGAGGACGTGTTCCAAACAGGGTCAAACTAAACCATGTAACAAATTGTCACAATTCAGGTATTCAGTGCATTCCTTAAAAAAGAAACAAATTCTTTAAAGGATGCTTTTAGGGTTTTTTTTTCCTTGTCTGGACAGATGTCTCCGACCTCTGCCCCAGGCTATGATGGCACCAGCACCGCAGCCGATACCAAATGGACCATCTGCCCAGCACCCCTTGCCCTGGGAATCACTCCCCATCCACGTGGTTTCAGGGGAAACAGCCACCTTTGTGAAACAGAGCCCTGCCACTTACTCCCAAGTGACAGACTTCAGAACTAAAACTAGATGTGGCATCTCACCTGCTTGCTCTTTTGACTGACAAATCTCAGAAGCTGTTGGTATTTTCTATTCTCTGCTATAAGGAGTAGAAACAGAAAAATAACCAAATATTTTGAATGTAACAAAGAGCAGGAAAGGAGAGAAGGAAAATGTGAAAGACTCCTCTGGTTTTCCACAGCATTCCAGGCTCAGTGACCCAGCGGTCCCTGAGGCCCCACTACTTCCTGCCCTTGGAGGTCTAAGATACCCCGGCACCCTCACCACCCACTCCCCTTCCTCTGCAGCTACACTCCAAGGGTCTGTGTTAAACACAAGCACCCGTCCCAGCCACATGGCCACAAGAACTTAACTAAGCACGCCTAGTGTTTTTCGTCTCATCTTTTCAGTACCCTGACCTGCTTATGTAAGTTCTTCTAGCCACATTCTATCACCAGCTCTGCCAGCTGCCTCAAAGCCAGTCACCCCTGTTTTCTAAATCAGGCTTCATGTACACACATGCGCATTTCCTTCCTTCTCTATATGCAGAGCAGGTCTGAGGTAGATTCTTCATTTCCAAAACAATGGTCAAGGATTTATTCATCACAATAATGACAAATGGATGTGGATGAGTGAACACCACAAAAACTAAAAGCCTCTTTCCAATAAATACAGGAATCAAGATCCACCAGGTGTAGGAAACTGCCGTGAAAGCCTTAACAATTTCTTCAATCAAGAAAGGAATATATTTCAGTGGTAAATATGACAAAGAGCAGATTCCAGTTGAAAGTCTTACTACCCACCCCCCAACTCCTACTCCTCAGAGGTCACTAACAATAGTTAAGTTAATCTTTCAAGAGGTTTCTGACACATAATCCCAGTTATTTCCTGTTTCTTCCTTCCCCTGTATCTACTGCACCACACACACTGTCTTCATTTAAACTTGTTGTGTATCCTCTGTCTTAAATGGTGCTAACTCCTAACTTTACATGGTTGATGTAAATACTAAATGAGTTAATAAAGTGCACAGACCCTGGAACAGCATGTATTATTATGATGACGAAAGAATAAATTCTTTGCAGTCCAGTTACTCTGTCAAAGGATGTATACATTTTAGATTCTGATACTGTCAAATTGTCCTCCAAAGACACTGCAATAAATTATACTCCCACCAACAGTATATACAAGTGCATGTTTTCTTACACTATAGTTAATGAGGATCATCACACTAATTTTTAATCACTGGAGTGCAACAGACTATCCATGTCAATTCAAGAAGCACTGATTGCTGTGCTTAGCAAAATAGCCAATAAAGTTCTAGGTGAAAAAAGGTGAGACCACATCCAAGGCAAGGGGCCAAAGAGCTGATTTCTAAGGGAAAGCTCTGTTCCCTGGAAGATTTATCATGCACCCAAGCCAGTCTCAGCCCTAATCCTGACTCATGTTCATCTCTGACTTGATATCCCATTACTCTCCCTTGCTTATTCTGTTGTGGTCATACTAGCTACCTTCCAGTCCATCAACCAGGAGGTCTTTGGATTTTCCTATAAATGAAATGGAAAGCTGGTGGAATGTTCTGAACAGGGAAGAGGGAACACACCTACATTTAAAAAAGATCTCTCTTGGGCAGCCTGGGTGGCTGAGTGGCTTATCTGCCGTTGGCCCAGGGTGTGATCCTGGGGTCCTGGGATCAAGTCCCACGTCGGGCTCCCTGCATGGAGCCTGCTTCTCCCTCTGCCTCTGTCTCTGCCTCTCTCTCTTTCTGTGTCTCTCATGAATAAATAAATAAAATCTTAAAAAATATATATGTATCTCTGGGGGGTTGTCTGGCTGGCTCAGTAGGAAGAACCTGTGTGACTCTTGTTTGTGAGTTGGAGCCCCACCTTGGCCTTAAGAGTTCACTAAAATATAAATAAGTAAACTTCAAAGTATGGTACTGAGCACGCTTAGTATTGTATAAAAAAATAAAAAGATCTCTCTGGCTGCGGGTGTAGTGATGGTACAAGAATGGAGAAACAGCAAGTCACTGAAGTTACCCCAGGAGTCCAGGCAGGCGATGATGGAAGCATGGACTTGTGCATTAAGGCTGTTGGAGAATCCACAACGAAACCGTCTGGGTATGAAGATAAAACTAGCAGGATTTGGGATCCCCAGGTGGGTCAGCGGTTTAGCGCTGCCTTCGGCCCAGGGCGGTTGATCCTGGGGTCCTGGGATCCAGTCCAGCATCCGGCTCCCTGCATGGAGCCTGCTTCTCCCTCTGCCTGTGTCTCTGCCTCTCTGTCTCTCATGAATAAATAAAATCTTTAAAAAAAAAAAAAAAACTAGCAGGATTTATGGCAAGACTGGATGTGGCATGACAAAGGAGGAATTAAAGTCAATCACCAGGTTTGGGCCTTGAGTAAGTTGCCAATGCGGGGGGGGGGGGTTGATTTAGAGAAACAAAGAGGACCTGAAGCGCGAATTACCAATTCCTCTTTGGACGCAGTAGGTTTTACGTACCTAGTGGGCACTCAGTGCTCTTAAGGCCCGTTCAGTCCTACTGATTCATTCAACAAATAGTAAGTTAAGTACCTACAATGCCAGGCGGTTCGGTAGAGGACAATCTGGGGAAAAAAAGGAACCCGGTTGCACCGCGAACCCAGCACCTGGACTCGGTGGGTGGGGCGGGGTCAGGTGCCTCGGAGGCAGAAGATGCAGCTTCACTGAGGTCACTGAGGTCACTGAGGTCTCAGCGAGGACCGGAGGGCGCCGCAGGGTGGAGAACAGCGTCGGAACACGAGGCCTGGAGGGCCGCCCGGGGGGCCCCGGCGGTTTAGCGCCGCCTTCGGCCCAGGGCGTGACCCCGGGGTCCTGGGATCGAATCCTGCGTCGGGCTCCCTGCGTGAGGCCTGCTGCTCCCCCTGCCTGTGTCTCTGCCTCTCTGTGTCTCTCATGAACAAATAAATAAAAATCTTTAAAAAGAAGGCCTGAGAAACGGAAAGAGGGCGCCGCAGGGCGGGCGGAGAATAAGCGGCGGGCCCCTGCCTACGGCTCCGGAGCCAGAAAGTCCCCCCCCCCGCCCCGACAGAAACCAAACCGGGGCCGCACGTGTGCTTCTCACCTCGTCGACGCTCTCGTCGTCTTCATCCTCGTCTTCGTCGCTGTCTTCCTCGTCTTCGTCCTCATCTTCCACGCCGTCTTCCTCTTCCTCCTCGGCGCGCACGGCCGGGCCGCCCGGGGGCTGCGGGACCCCGCTGCCGACCGCGCGCCGCTTGGGCCTGGACGCCATCTTGCCGGCCTCCCTGCGCCTGCGCAGGCGCAGCAAGCCCGCCCTTCCGGACCCGCCCACACAAGCGGGGGGGGGGAGTGAGAGACGACGGACCACCTCGGCGCCGGGTCGGCGCCACCCCCAGGGGTTCTGATGGATTCCAAGGCCCGTGATCCCTAGGAGTCAAGTCAGTTCGGGGGTCCTGTTGGGGCACTTTCTTCCCCCCGTCTCCGTCCTGCCTCCCGCCCTCCGCCGCTCCCCCCACCCCTCAGTGGTTCGACCCATCTGGGCCCGCCCCCCCCGCCCGCCGGGCCTGGATTGTCGGTGCGCATGCGCGCGCTCCCTCGGCTCCGGGACCCCGGGCGGTGGTGCAGGTGCCGGGCGGCCACGCGCAGGCCGTCTCCATGGCAGCCGAGGCCACGTGGTGAGGGCCCACCCACCCGGCTCGCAGCTCCCGCCGCTGCCCGCCGCTGCCCCGCAGGCTGGTCGGCACCGCGAGACGCTGCCCCCGACGGGGCGCCCGCCGAGTGCCGGGCACGGGCCCCGCGCCTGCCCGGCGAGGTAGGTGTCGCCGCCCGTTGTCGCCGACGGGGACCCCGAGGCCCACGGACGCGCAGGTGTGCGGCGCTGGCCCGAGCGTGAGCCCGCGGGGAGAGGAGCGCGGGGCCGCTGCTGGTCTGGGCGGGCCGGGCCCGGGGCAGGTCGCCGGGTCGGCGCAGGTGCGCGCAGGGCCCCCAGCTCCGTCGGGGGCGCGGTCCCCTCCGAAGCCCTGCTCCCAGCCGACGCTCTTTAAGCGCATTGCTCGACCTGCAAGTTCCTCCCAAGGAGGGATGAGCCCTAAACGCTTCGGGTCCGGGGGGTGGAAATGAGGATTACAAGGCAGGGCCTAGGGCCTACCTACTGTAAGGGAACGGAGCGGAGGGGCTGTGGTCAGCCAGAGAGCGTGCACCTGCTGCTGCAGCCACGTGCGGCCCAGTGGACACCTGCCCCAGTGCGCTCGGATCTTTGCATTTCCAGAGAACCGGAGTTGTGGAGTTTTACGAGATCTACCCTGATTTTTTTATTTTTTTTTTTTATTGGAGTGCAATTTGCCAACAAATAGCATAACACCCAGTGCTCATCCCATCAAGTGCCCCCCTCGGTGCCCGTCACCCAGTCACCCCCACCCACCTCCCTTTCCACCACCCCTAGTTCGTTTCCCAGAGTTAGGAGTCTTTCATGTTCTGTCTCCCACTCTGATATTTCCCACTCATTTTCTCTCCTTTCCCTTATTCCCTTTCACTATTTTTTATATTCCCCAGATGAATGAGACCATATAACGTTTGTCCTTCTCCGATTGACTTATGTCACTCAGCATAATACCCTCCAGTTCCATCCACGTCGAAGCAAATGGTGGGTATTTGTCGTTTCTAATGGCTGAGGAATATTCCATTGTACACAAGCTGTACATAGACCACAGCTTCTTTATCCATCACCTGTCGATGGGCACCGAGGCTCCTTCTACAGTTTGGCTATTGTGGACGTTGCTGCTATAAACATCGGGGTGCAGGTGTCCCGGCGTTTTCACTGCATCTGTATCTTTGGGGTAAATTCCCAGCAGTGCAATTGCTGGGTCATAGGGCAGGAGATCTACTCTGATTTTTAACAAAACCTGTGCCAAATAAAATTCAGTCCCCAAGCAGGTTTATCCCAGGGGCTGCCGGTATGCGGCCACTCATTGTAAAGACCATTTGGAAAGAACATCCTTCATTAAAGAAGACACCAGCCATAGGAGAAGGAGGTTCATAGTTTAACTTGTTTCTCTTCTGTAAAGTGAAGAAAGTGGGTTGGATACCTGGGATTCTAAAAACAGAAGGAGCTGCGGCTTCCTGGGGAGGTGGCTGCTGCCCAGAGGTTTAAGCAGAAGTGTGATAACCTCTTCTCAATGATCCTTCAGCCGCAGGAAATGGAGTCAGGTTAAGGTAAGGGGCCACAGAGTCCCCATGACTGTGTCCTGTGGGTTCCAGCCTCCCTGAGACTCTGCTACCACACCCCAACATGGATATTGATAAACATGCATATCCGGGATTCACATCTGATAGGGTAGCTTAATATGACCCCTTTGGGTCCTACAACCATGTAAAAACATCTTCCTATAATGTACAAGACAGGAAGCTGTAAAAAAAACAAAAAGACCTCTTAACAAGGCTAAAATTAGAAAATAGACTCAGGGGCAGCCCCAGTGGCACAGCGGTTTAGCACCGCCTGCAGCCCAGGGTGTGATCCTGGCGACCCTGGATCGAGTCCCACGTCAGGCTCCCTGCATGGAGCCTGCTTCTCCCTCTCTGCCTGTGCCTCTGCCCCTCTCTCTCTGTCTCTATGAATAAATAAATAAAATCTTAAAAAAAAAAAAAAGAAAATAGAGTCAGTACCAAAATATTAATGGAGTTTCACTCAGACATCATAGATAAGTTTTTCCATTTCTTTATTTTTTATTTTTTTATTAAAAAAATTTTATTGGAGTTCAATTTGCCAACATACAGCATAAAACCCAGTGCTCATCCCGTCAAGTGTCCCCCTCAGTGCCCATCACCCATTCCATTTCTTTATGTTTTCTTGTAGAAAAATATATATAACATTTACAATTTTAATCATTTCTAAGTATACACTTGAGTGGCATCAAGTATATTCACTTTGCTGTGCAACAATCACCACCACCCATCCCCAGATCTTCCTCATCTTGCCGAACTAAAACTCTGTCCATTAAACAGTAACTCGCCAATCCCTCCCAACCCCCAGACCCTGGAAACCACTGTTCTGTTCTCCGTCTCTATGAATTTGACTGTTCTAGGGGAATCCTAATAATTTGTTCTTCTGTGATTGCTTATTTTACTTGGCATAAAGTTCTCAGGCTTCATCCATGTTGTAGCATGTGTCAGAATTTCCTTTTTAAAACAATGGTATTCCATCATATGTATATATCACATTTTGTTTATCCATTCGTCCATTGGTGGACACTTGGGTTGCTTCCACCTTTTGACTACTATGTAGAATGCTGCTGTGCACTGGGATGTACAAATACCTGTTTAAGTCCCTGCTTTGAAAGCTTAGGGTGTGTATACCCAAAAGTGGACCTGTTGGATCATATGGTAATCCTATGTTTACTGTTTTTTGAAGAACTATACTTTCTTGTAGTTTGCAGATTTTCCAGGTACTGTGTATTGCTTTGATTAGAGATCAGGGGAAAAGCCTTACTTTGTGTCTTCAGACTAGCTCCTAGTGTTGAGCTAATGATGAGTGTGAAGACAATCTTACAGGAGCTGAGAAGTGGTGGGAGTGCTTAGGGAATGGGCATGGGATTTAGACCAGGATTAAATACCACCCCTGCCACTCAACGGTGCTATGTGATCTTGGGCACATTGCTCAACCCTTTGGAGTTTTGGGTTCCTCTTTTGTGAAATAAGGATAATAATACCTACCTTTGCTGGTTTAAATGAGGATTGAGATCCTGCAATGTAAAATGCTTAGCCCCGTAAATATCACAGAGTAAGTGCTCACTAAAAGGGCAGCTGTTACTGCTGGAAGAGCAGCAGGACACAGCTGGAAACTGAATTTGAGACCTGGCTCTTTCTTACCAGCTGTCTTCATCAAATCATGCCCCTATTTCTTTAAGGAAAAGAGGTCATTTCCCCTGTTCCAGAGATGCTGGGTAAATCTACAGTGTTGTTTTCTTCAGTGTGAACACTTGTTCACACTGAGCATTTACTGAGCGTCTACCATGCAGAAGAAAGTCCCTCAAAACAGCCAGCATCCAGAGGACCAGCCCATTTCACAATTGCAGGGACTGAGGCCAAGAGCAGAGCAGCCTAGAGACCAGAACAGAGGCCTTTGCCCTCGAGTGCAAGCTCCTTGCCCTTCAGCACACCTCTTCCCAAAGTCCGAAGTGGCTCATGTACAATCTTCCTCCTTTAAAAACCTGAGGATACCCCTGCCTGTCTCCTGATCCTGGTTTCCTCCTATTCTTGGTGCAAGACAGGTAACAAGTTTCTTCAAGCAGGTTGCTTTCAGCTTGGTCCCAGAGAAAAGCAGGGATAGATCTTCCCATGTGGACAAGATCTGTTTATACCATGTTTGTGGTTTCAACTTGAATGAGGCTGTATTCGTTTCCCAGGCTGCCATATCAAAGTGCCACAAGCTGGATGGTGTGTACAGCAGAAATGTATTGTCTCACAGGCTAGATTCTAAGATCAAAATGTCAGTAGGGTTGGTTCCTTCTGAGGGCTGTAAGGGGAAATCCATTCTGTGCCTCTTCCCCCCAGCTCTGGTGGTTTGCTGGCCATCTCTAATGCCCTCTGGCTTGTTAATACATCACCCGATCTCTGCCTTCATCTTCATGTTTTCCCTGAGTGTGTGTCCACATTTCCCCTTTTTATAAGGACACCAGTCAGACTGGATTAGGGCCCACCCTAATGACCTCATTTTAACTTAATACATCTGCAAAGACCCCATTTCCAAATAAGGTCACAGACTGAGGGTTAGGACTTTAACACATAAATTTTGGATTCATAACAGGGCAAATGCAGGGACCTGCCATTTCACTGCTTGCTCTTCATAGCAGACGATGGGATGATGAGTATGTCACTTCTTGATGGGAACAACTAAAGGAGTTCTGGGTGAAGACAAACATTAGAGTCACATTTCTGAGACGGGGGTTGTTGACTTTTTCAGAACCCCCTTGCCTGCTCCAATCCCTAGAGTACTCTGGGCTCTAGTCTACAAAAGCATCTCAGCTGGCTTTACCCATCTTCAACGTATTCAGCATGTTCAGGTACTAAACTCATTTATTAATCTCACCAAACCTTATATACATAGTAGCTGGAATGTACACACATCACCCTACATCATCTACCCTCACTTTATTCTGTAGCTTACTCTGTTATGGACTGAACTGTGGCTCCCCCCACCCCCAAATTCATACATTGAAGCCCTGATCCCCAGTGTGACTTTATTTGGGTATAGAGCCCTTAAAGAGGTAATGAAGAAGGGGCACCTGCCTGGCTCAGTTTGTAGAGCATGTGATCTCGGGATTTTGAGTTCAAACCTCACTTTGGGCATGGAGGCAACTCAAGAAAAAAAAAAAAAAGGAAAGAAAAGGGAGGAAAGAGGTCATGAAGATTGAATGAGGTCATTATGAGGTCAAGCCCTGCCGTTAGGTGGAGCTCTAATCCTCTAGGTGTGGTGTCCTTAGAAGAAGAGCTACCAGAGGTCTCTCTGCACAGAAGAAAGACCATGCAAGCACACAGCAAGAAGACAGTAGCCTGGAAGCCAGGAAGAGAGCTCTTACCAGGAGCCAACCAAGATGACGCCTCGCTTCTGGACTCCAGCGCCCAGAACTGAGGAAATAAATGTCTACCGTTGAAGCCCCAGTCTGTGGAATTCTGTTATGGCATGACTAAGACTCAACTCCAGTCTGTGTTCCCTCTCCTTTGCTAGGGTCTCCCTGCCCGCTGCCCAGACTTGATCTGGCACCGTGTGGGTGCCGTAGGGCTCCATCCTGGGCTGCCTCCTTTTCTCACCATGGTCTCAGCAGTCCTCGGACTTCAAATACCCTCAATGCACTAACACCTCCCAAGTCTTTGTTTTTTGACCTGACTCCCGCTGAGCCCAAATTGCCTACCCAGTTTCTTCATTTGGACATTTGATGCCATACTCTCCAACTTTTTTAACATTACAGCACACCAAGTAAAAGGTAAATACAACATATGTACACACAGGAGACACACTTTACAGGTAAAGGCAGCCAGCCCTGGCTGGGGTGGGTGTGAGGAGAGTGGCACTGTGGTTCTGGTAACCCTGGTCCCTACCAAGGGCTGAGAGGATCAGCCCACAGGCACACCTGTAAGCCATTCAAAATGCACAAATGGGCTGAAGCACATTGGTGGGGAACAGGTACCCTCAAACATAGTATGTCCCAAAGAGAACCTTTGTCCCCATCTATTCCCCATCTCCTGGATGTGCTCCCATTCTCCGTTGTTATAAACCTGACCTCTCTTTCCTCTACCCTGCATCCAACCCAAGCAAATGCTATTGGCCCCACCTTCAGAATACATCCAAGTGCACTCTTTCCCAAGACTACCAGCCTAGTCCAAACCTGTATCAGCTCTCACCCAGACTTTTTTTTAAATTTTATTTATTTATTTTTTAAATAGAGCACACAAGCAGTATGTGGGAGGTTGGAGGGGGCCAGAGGGAGAGAGAATCTCGAGCAGGCTCCACACTCAGTGCAGAGCCCCACACAGGGCTTGATCTCACTACCCTGAAAATCATGACCTGAGCTGAAATCAAAAATCGAATACTTAACCGACTGAGCCACCAGGTACCCCTCGTGGAGACTGTTCTAAGAGCCTCCCAGTTCTTAATCCTTTCTACTTTGAGTCTTTCCTCTGCACACCTGCAAGTGACCTCACTGGAATATAAGCACATCAGCCCTCTGCTCAGTCCCCCAGTGGCATCACATCTCATTGGGGATAAAAAGCTAAGTCCTGAACGTGGCCTGAGCAACCCTGCATTGTCCCGTGCCCAGCTCTGAGCTCATCTCCTACCTGGGGATGATGGAAAAACCAGATAAAAGGAGCTTGACGCTCCCTTTGCATGACAGAGCCACCAGTCAGCCAGGACTTTTCCATCAGGGAGAAGAAAAGGCCTATCCCTGTTTCAGCCAGTGTTCATTTGGATCTCTTAGCACACAGCCAGACCCACACCCTAACTGTCCTCGAGGAAGTGCTGTTTACACCCAGACCTGGAGGCTGAGTAGGAGTTGGCAGAAGCCCTGAGGAGGATAAGCCTGAGGGATGGAGAGAAGTCTGGGGCAGCTGGAGTGCTCAGGGGAGAGTGGGGACCTGGCTGGGACACGCTGCAGCTTGTCAGGTCATTTGAGGGAGTTTGGGTCTGATCATAACCACAGTGGGAAGCTTCTTTTTTTATAGATGTATTTCTCTTCTCCTTTTCTCATTTCTGCTTGCCCTCTTCTCTCTGGGGGAACAGGAGGAGGAAAGTGTGGTGTCAGGGAACAAGCCCAGGACTGAGGGTCAAGGGGATCTGATGCCAGCTTTATCGTGCATGCCGTAGTCTTGTTTTCTCCTGTTAGGTGGGAATAACCTCTGCCCTACCAAGCCGTAGGGTTGCTGAGTGACTCAAAGGACATAACAATGACCTCCAACACAGTTGTTGAGGACTACCTGTATACACCAGAGACTGATCTTATGCTTTATTTGCATTAAATCAATGAGGTTTGTCCTGCTTTATGGGTGAGGAAGCTGACCTGTAGAGGACAAAACTCATCCAAAGTCCCAGAAATGGGCACCTGGGTGGCTCAGTGATTGAGCATCTGCCTTTGGCTCAGGTCGTTATCTGGGGTCTGGGGATCGAGTCCCACATCGGGCTCTCCGTGGGGAACCTGCTTCTCCCTCTGCCTATGTCTGTGTCTCTCATGAATAAATAAATAAAAACTTAAAAAAAAAAACACACACATACACCAAAGTCCCAGAACTGATGAGTGGCAGAGCTGGGTGGGATTCACACTCAGGCAGTCTGGCTCTGAAGGCTGTGGTCCTAACCCTATTACTATGCTGCCTCTCATATACTTGGCATACAGAAGTGTTAGGGAAAACAGGCATAAAAATAAAAAATATCACTCTGGTACAAAGGGCTTAGTTTAATAATGCAAACACTTGAAAGCAAAACCAGTCTACCCGCTGCAAATAGAGAAAATGTTTCTTCTGGGTTCTACTCTGCAGTTGCCCTAGGTAATAAAATTGATGGCTTCCAGATAATAACTGTTAAGAGAGACTATGAGATGTGCTGCTGGAATTGACAAATAAAAATCAGATTACTACCCACATTCCTCAGCCATTGCTCAAAGCACCTCTAGTGCAAAATTAAGAGGAACCATTGCTGGTGATTATTTGCCCTGCTAGAGCCCCATGTCATCAAGTTCCACAAGAAAGAAATCACCTGATAAGTGCACAAAGGTAGTCATGCTCACACATTAGTAATTTTCTTAGTAATTTAATATTTAAAGTTGATAATGTTTTGAGACTTGATTCCGCCTAATTGACTGGTACTGTTCACTGTCCTATTAGCACATTCAGCCCACGGGAGAATCCAAGGACTCAGAGAAAGGTCTACAGGAGATAAGGGTTGGGTGTGTGTTGGGGGGGAGGGGAGTCCCAAAAGGTTCTGCAGAGCCAAAGGGTCTGCAGCAAAGGCTCAGGGACCTGGTGACAGACACTGCCCTCTGCAGAGGAAATACTCACCAGAGGGAGGACTGGCTCAGGGGACAGCCAAGGTACATGTGTTTCTAAAGGCACATATGTAGGTGGCATCAGGCAGCGGCCCTGAGTGAGGAGTGACTTCTATGCCGGGAATCCCTGACTTCTGTCCACATGGCTTTTTTTTTTTTTTTTCCTGGGGATATGCATCCCAGATCCTAACTAGCACCATGGCAAGGTCATGGTGGGGCTGAGGTCGGCCACCCAGGACCAACTGCTTCTAGCAGCATGATGCTTCCACCTTTTAATCCCACAATCGTTGCTTGTTTTGTGTGCCTGGAAACATTTATGTGTTAACCGAAAATGCTAAGTCTTACCTGCCACTCAGTGACTTACAGTTTCCTGGAGCCCTAGAAGGGGCTCTTGGGATCAGTTGGGGGTTCAACCAGAGAAACAGCTGGTGGGGGATATGGATTAAGACCTACTGCCAGGCACTGCCTCATGTAACTGTGGAGGCTTCCAGGGCAAGTCTGAGACCCCAAGGGCAAGCCACCGAGAAGGGCAGGCTGCCTCCAGCCTTGAGCAGACGCTGTGTCCACAGCTGGAATTTCTTCCTCAGAGAAGTCTCAGTTCTGCTCTTAAGGCCACTGACTGGAGGAGGCCCACCCAGATTACCTAGGATAATCTCCCTGGCTAAAAGCACTTGTGAATAAATGGGAACTTGAGCCCTGGGTTGACACCTGAGCGTGACCATCTCAGAAAGGCTGGTTCCTAATTTCTGTGTGAGACACGTTCCAAGTAACTTCAGGAAATGATAGAAACAATACTGCCCATTCCCCCAAATCCCCAGTCTCTCTAGCCAACAGCTCAACAGCAGCAGTAATTAGAACTTGATTTCATGATTATTATTTGTTCACCCAGGGTTGGTTGCTTAGATACAAAGCAATTCATTTTGAGCCAAATTTTCCTAAGATGTCCCATAGATGCTATAATGTTTCAGAAACCAATTCAGTAATAAATCACAAGTAATGGCTCTCAGAGTTAACACATTTCTGCTCCAAACAATATACACTGTTTGGCTATTATCAACCACTGTATAATATTTAGTAAGTAACTAGCTGGTGGGCCTAATGCTACTTATGGGATAGTAATCCACATTTCAGGCAGAATTTATTCTGCAGGTCTCTGGCAGCATTTATTGTGAGGCCTTTGGGGGTGGTAGTATTAAATTCTCTTCCTTGATCCAAAAGAATTTAATATTTATTGTCTAAAAGATGTGGATCATACAGAAAGAGGTAAACAAGAAAATAATCACCCTAACCTGCCACCCATAAATAATTAGTGGTGGTTGGTGGTCTGAGCCTTTGGCTCAGGGTGTGATCCCGGGCTCCTGGGATCAAGTCCCACGTCAGGCTCTCCGCAGGGAGCCTGCTTCTTCCTCTGCCTATGTCTCTGCCTGTCATGAATAAATAAAATCCTTGAAAAAAAGAAAGAAAGAATTAGTAGTAGTATTTTGGTACAAATCCTTTCATATATACATAGATATAAAATTTATAAAATTATACTATTCCTGCAACTACGTTTTAAACTTAGCATTATGATGTGATTAAATTAAATGATCCATGTAATTAAGTTATTAAGGAATATTTTAATGATTTCATACAACTACCATTCTCTCACTTTTGGACATTTACTTTGTTTCCCACTCTAAATACCAGGATACAATCCTGCAACCAGAAGAAGAGTCAGTCCTAGAGACCTAATGCACAACATAGTGATTATAGTCAACAATACTGTATTATAAACTTCAAAGTTCCCAGAAGAGTTGATCTTAATTATTCTCACTACAAAAAAGAAGTAATTATGAGGAGGTGTGGTAGAGGTGTTAGCTGAGCTACAGAGGTAGTAATCATACTGCCTTATATAAATGTATCAAATGAACAGCTAAATACCTGAAACTTAAGTTGTACGTCAATGACATCTCGGTTTAAAAAAAAAAAAAAAGAATTCCCAGATGAACGTCTTTGTTAGTCTTTGCACACATTTGAGTATTGCCTTAGTATTTATTCTTAGAAGTGAAATTATTGGAAGAAAGAGTAGGAAGTATTCAAGGCTTTTGATACATCTCAACAAATTATTTTCCAGGTTGTTAGAACACTTTTGAAAGATACCTCATAATATTGGACATTTATAAAACATCATTTGAGAAGTAGAAGGGTCAGTATAATTATTCCCTGAAGAGCGTATGTTTATGAACTACTCAGTATATTTGTCTTGAAAGGAAGTAATTCTTTATTTCCCTAAAATAATTTGTCTGTTTGTTAATGATACAACCCCAAATATGCATCACTCCTCTTTACGAGGCTTAAATGTGTGGCCAGGACACTGGCTTTCCCTAATGGCTTTCATCTGCCTTTCCAAGTGATATCAAGTGCTAGCATGCCGTCCCTTGGCCTTATCAGTGACAGGGTCTTCAGAAGGAACAAGCCCATTAATGCTAAGTCATTGTGGGCAAGGATAGGTCACCTCAGCTAGCAGTTGATTACCATGCTCCTGTCCCGTCTAACATTGCTTAGGAAGAGTCCTTGAGATCTAATTAAGATCCCTCCATTTCTCTGCTCTGTCACAGCACCCTGGAAGGACTGCCAGGTGATAATGAAGGTTCTTTTACTGAAAGACCCTAAAGAGGATGACTGTGGCCAAGATCCATACATCAGGGTAAGTGCCCAAGGCTCCTGGTCCCCGCATAGCATGACATTGCCTTACTAAGGAAGCTAAGGGGGTCAGGGGTGAAGGGTGGGAGGCCTGCTAACCCTCTGAGGAGCTGACGCAGAGTACGTTGTTGCTGTGACTCTTTCCTTATTTTCCAAACAACCCTGGCCAATCCAGAACTATATTCTTGTATTTGCAGGAATTAGGATTATATGGATTTGAAGCCACTCTGATCCCTGTTTTATCATTTGAGTTTTTGTCTCTTCCCAGTTTTTCTGAGAAGGTAAGGTCTGTCAGTGTCTGAGTCCCTGGAGGTTCCCTGCCAACCCAAGCCGGAGAATTTCTTCACTCCCTCATTTTACTACCACGCTTTACAATGAGGGCAGCACAGCCTCACCTGGCTACAGTGAAAGGCTATTAGACCGTCCCTGAGCTTCCAGCAGCTCCTCCGGAAAGCCACCCTGACCTGGAGGCGGGGTCTGTGAGGGCCTGGGAAACAGGTGGCAGAGAGGGCTCTCAGTCGTGCGGCCAGTCCTGTCCATCCTCCCATTTACCCTCCCACCTGACCACGCCCTGCACAGGTGGTACCTTCCGCCAGGTTGGGCCACTGGGCTGAGACCTCCAAATGTTTCAAAGATTCAGTGCTCAGGCCACCCTCCCCAGCATGCACCCAGTCCCAGGAGCAGAGCGCCTCCGGGGCATCTCCCCTGGAGCTCCTTTCTAGACCCGGAGGCCAAGAGCCAGGCTAGTTTCATGGATGACGGTGCCCAGCCCTGCTCCTGGGCTCCACACCTCTGTTAGCGCCCCTTTGACTTGGGCTGAATATTGCATTATCCATTCAGTAATTTACCCGACAATGATCTGGTACCTGTTACGTTCTTCTGCCCTGAGTTGTGTGCTGAGGGAACTATGTAAGAGGGACCCAAGTCAGCATGCCCTCCATAAGCAGCTCTGAAAGGCCCCAAAGATCTCATCACTCAAGATCACATCTTGGACCTTGTGGTCACACAAATACTAGAGTTTCCACAGGAGCCTCTCCTGTCACCACCAGCCAGTGTGCCTCCTGAGGGCTCTTCTGGACGTTCATATAGCTCCCTATGCAGTGAGTGGGGGCACAAGGCATGTGGTCAAGTCCTGGCTCTGCTATTTACCTTGGGCCAGGTCCTTAGCCTCTCCAAGCCTGAGTCTTCACCTATGAGATGACAGTAACCCCACGCATCTCACAGGGAACTTTCACAGATAGAGAGAAAGAATATGTAAAAACAGCAATTTTTTAATTTACCCTAGAGAGAGAAAGAACATGAGCAGAGGTTGGGGGAGTAGAGGAATAGATTAGAGAGACTCTCCAAGCAGATTCCCTGCTGAGCCCAGAGCCCAACGCAGGGCCAGATCCCAGGATCCTGAGATCATAACCTAACCCAAAATCAGGAGCTGGCCACTTAACCGACTGAGCCCCTTGAAGATTCCAGTTTTATTATAGATGCAAGTCCAGTCTGCCCTCCTGCCTGCACCCCACCCAAGCCCAGACTGGGTCAGGTTGCCCCTCTCTGTTCCTGTTACGATACCACCCGAGAGTGCTCTTTCCTATCCTTCCCCTTGACTATAAACTGCTTGAGAAAAATGCCATGAATAGTGAATTCACCTGTATATTCCTAAAAGCCCTGAATAGTTCCAGGCATATAGTAAGCTCCTAGGAGGTGTTGAGTAGAAGAGTGGATGGAAGGATGGATGGGTGGATGGATAAATGGATGGATGGATGGATGGATAGAAGGAATTAGTTTTATGAAGCATTTGGAAATCTAGGAAATGTTGAAATTGGCATCATGTAAAATAAAATGCCTCTTGCTGTTTGGTGCACAGCTGTCTCATCCTGAAGGCTATGGGGGTCTCATTTTTACCAGCCCCAGAGCAGTGGAAGCAGTGGAGCTGTGTTTGGAGAAAGACAATAAAGCTGAAGGTGAGGGGCTCTGTTGTGGATTCCACCAGACTTCCTTTACTCTGATTCTTCCCACTGGGGAGACTGGGTTCCAGAAATAGATTTTTCATATTTTAAAAATTTCAGTGACTTTTTGCTCAATGAAGTATTTACATACCAAATTAATTCATGTTTGTGTGACCTTTGGAGGAAGCAGAAAATGATCTTTCTTCTTGTAAGCTGACTCTTAATGTCCCACACAGAACGATGGGTTGACCTGGTAGCTCTCTGATGGGAGGGAGTGCCTCGTGGTGCCCTGTCACAGATGCTGGTATGTATATGTATCAACAATGAAACGATGGCTCGTGCCCTGTCAGGCACCTAATAACACGATCATCTCTTAGACCCTTCTTCTACCTCCTCCTCTCTCCATCAAAACATAGGAACAGAGCCTTGGTTCAGACTGGACAACCACCTTCGTCTTTTGATCCGATAGCTTCATAGCTAACATTTATGGAGTGCCTAATGTATACCAGGCTCGGTTAACTACTTTACATTCATTATCTCATTTATTTCTGGATTTTTGGCCGGAAGCATACATACTGTGGTCCTCATTATTTTACAGATGAGAAAACTGAAGCTCTGGAAGAGTAAGGACTTGTCCAAGGCCATGGAACCAGAGAGTGCACAGCCAGCCTCAGACCTAAACCTGACCAGCCCTACTTATCTTAAGGAGTAGAGGCAGCAGTCAGGCATCATTACAGGATGGCTTTGTGGCAAGGTAGGCCTCGGTTCAGATGGCCATTCTGACCTTGGCGAGTTCCTTGACTTCACTGAGCCTTGGTTTCCTTGTCTGTAAAGTGGGCATAATAAATAATCCCTCCATCCCAAGTTCATCACTTGTAACTACTAGCTAGCTAGAACTTGACAAGGTGCCTTCTCTGTGCCAGACCCCATCTTAAATGACTTACCCTTGAAATAGATACAATTAGTTTTTCCACTCGACATATGAGGAGTTTGAAGACAGCGTATGAAACTTGCCCAGACCACATGGTCTGTAAGTTGCAGATTTGTGATACCAGCTATGAATCTGAGCCCCCAAAAGAACCATTTGGGATGTTGCCTGGCCCGTGGTGGGCACTGAATGAGTGACAGTGGTGAATGCTTGTTCTCTCTCTACATTTAATTAGGCTTTCATTATAGCCTAAAAAAAAAAATCACCTTACACATTCACCTTCTGTTAGAAATATCTGCCACGAGATTGGAGAATGGCTTGTTCACATGCTATAGATAATTTTCAAATATTATTTACATTTGTGGAGTAGGAAAGAAGGTAAGACTCAGTCTTTGGTTACTGTTTAAAAGGAAATTTCCCAGGGGCACCTGGCTGGCTCAGCTGGATCAACTCTTGATCTCAGGGTTGCAAGTTCAAGCCCTACGTTGGGTGTGGAGATTACTTAAAAAAATAAAAATCTTTAAATGAAAGGAAAGGAAAGGAAATCTCCCATGTGAGTGTAAAGGGTAGTGTAACACTTAAATGTAAGGAAAAGTTACACTCATAATCAGATTTTAGGAATGGAGAACTCATGTTTCTTTGTCTTCTCAAAAAATATTGAATACCCAGCGGCCTTATAATTATAAAACTCATTTTCTCTTTGTATTTCTTTAATCCACATTTAAAGTTGTTTGTTTTTGACATAAGATGATAGTGTTCTAAAAAAAAAAAAAAAAAGATGATAGTGTTCTTTATAAAATTGTGTTTACCTATGAACCTGAAATGTATTAGCTTTACTTTGACTTAATGGATACATCCGAGATTACAGTTTCTTGACTGCATTCAGATTTATGTCCCAAATAAAACCAGTTGTATTGCTTTATGAGACACAAAGTTGCCCTTTTTAATGACTCGTGACTTTTTCTTTAAAAATCTATACTTTTTAGGCACCTGGCTGGCTCTTAGAAGAGTATATGACTTTTTTTTTTAAAGAATTTATTTATTTATTTTAGAGGGGGCGCAGGGGGAGAGGGAGAGAGACAATCTCCCCAGGGAGCCCAACATAGGGCTCGATTCCCAGAACCCCGAGATCATGACCTGAATCGAAACCAACAGTTGGATGCTTAACCAATAGAGCCACCCGGGTGCCCCAGGTGTGCAACTCTTGATCTTGGAGTTGTGAGTTCGTACCTCATGTTGAGCATAGAGATTATTAAAAAATAAAATAAAATAAAAATGTTTTAAAAATTTAGTAAGAGTCTAGATTTTAATTTTTTTAAGATTTTATTCATGAGAGACAGAGAGAGAGAGAGAGGCAGAGACATAGGGAGAGGGAGAAGCAGGCTCCATGCAGGGAGCCCGATGTGGGACTCGATCCCAGGTCTCCAGGATCACGCCCTGGGCTAAAGGCAGGCGCTTAACCACTGAGCCACCCAGGCATCCCAAAAGTCTAGATTTTTAATTTTAAAGTCACCCTGCAAATTCATTCTTCAAGTTATGTTTGTTTTCTGGTACACACTAAACATGCTTCTAGTGCCCACTGTGGAAAAGAGAGGATACTTTAAGCAAGGCATACTGAAACATCATGAAAGTAATTTTTAAAAATTTGCCTGCTGAATATGAACAGAATAAAAATGAAATTTTAGTTTGAGATGCTATTCTTTATACTTGGTTATTAATAGTTTGCCTTGTTAATAAATGTCTTAGGATGAACAAGTAGCTTTGGGCAGCAGTCCAAATAACCACTATGGTATTTGCAGCTCACATATAATTCCTGTTTTACAGTCTGGAAGCATTCTCTGAAAGAAAAATGGAATGCTAAGACAGTGTATGTGGTTGGAAATGCTACTGCTTCTCTAGGTAAGCAATCGAGGTAAAGATAAAACACCAGGAATGACTGTGATATTATGATTTGTAATAAAAAATATGAATTTTCTTTGTCCCTGTTCCTGGCACAGAGTTCCTCAGAACCTTGGTATTTGCTAAGTGATAAGGTTGCCTTTTTTTTTTTAAGATTTATTTTAGAGAGATTTTTCACTGTTTCCTTACCAGCAACATTATATATTTAACTAATTAACTATTTGTAAATTTAATAAGCAAAAAATCATATTTTAGACTACAGTGTTTAAAAAACAAACAAGAGGGGATCCCTGGGTGGCGCAGCGGTTTGGCGCCTGCCTTTGGCCCAGGGCGCGATCCTGGAGACCCGGGATCGAGTCCCACGTCGGGCTCCCAGTGCACGGAGCCTGCTTCTCCCTCTGCCTGTGTCTCTGCCTCTCTCTCACTGTGTGCCTATCATAAATAAATAAAAATTAAAAAAAAAAAAAAAAACAAGATTAAGTCATTGGGGAATGGAAAAAAAGTCCTTGGGGAATGAAAAACTGCTTTTCTTCTCTCCTGTAGTCTATGCTACTACCATAGTCATACTTCTGTACTCTGGTTAACAAATGTGTGTTGGGTTGGGTCATTTGCTCACAGAATCAGGCAGATGGTTTACTAACTATTGCCTATTTATTACAAAAGATACAAATGAACAGCCAGATGGAAGAGATGCACAGAGCAAGGTGGGGAGTGAATGGGTGGGTGTAGCACTTCCTCACCCCTTCCTGGTATACCACCCTCCCACACTTCTCTGTGACACCATTTGGGTTTTTATGAAGGCTCATTACACAGGCATGATTGATTAAATCGCTGCTTATTGATAATTCATCCAACCTCTAGCTCTGCTCTTCTCCTCGGAGGTGGGAGAGGCAAGAGACGAGAGGCAAGAGACGACTGTCTCTGATCACAAGGTTGGTTACCCTGGAACCAGCCCCCATCCCTTAGGGCTTTCCAAAAGCTGCCTCATTAACAAACTCAGGCATAATTGAAAGAAGTGTGTTATCAATAACAAAAGGTAACTTTAGGGGCACCCTGGTGGCTCAGTCAGTTAAGTGTCTGACTCTTGATTTCAGCCCAGGTCATGATCTCAGAGCCCTGGGATTAAGCCCCTTGGAGACTCCATAGTCAGCGGGGGGGGGTGGGGGGTCTGCTTCTCTCTTTTTCCCCCTCCTCCCCACCACTGCTCATATGCACATGCACTCATTCTCTCTCAAGTAAATAAATCCTTTAAAAAAAAAAGAAGCAGGATGCAATATAGATACATGATACAATTTCAATTTAATTTAAAAACATGGGTCCTGTACTAAATAGAGAGCCCTCCTTACCCCCAAAGTTGCTGGAGAGGAACAGGGACTCACAGAGATACTCGTTGGAGTATGTAGGGTTCATAACAGCATCAGCACCACAGGCAAAAGGTGGAAACAACCTAAATATCCCTGGACTCATAAATGGATAAAATGGGGTGTACACATTCAATAGAATATCATGGAAATTCTGACACATGCTACAACATGGAAAAACCTTGAAAACATTACACTCAGGGACACCTGGGTGGCTCAGTGGTTGAGTGTCTGCCTTTGGCTCAGGTCTTGATCCCAAGGTCCTGGGATGGAGTCCCCACATGGGGATCCCTGCAGGGAGCCTGCTTCTCCCTCTGCCTGTGTCTCTGCCTCTCTCTGTGTGTCTCTCATGAATAAATAAATAAAATCTTTTCTTAAAAAAAATTATGCCAAGTGAAATGAGCCAGATACAAAAAGATGAATACTGTATAATTCCACTTACTGGGGCTCCCAGAACAGCCAGACCCAAAGAGACTAAAGGTACGGTAGAGGTTTGCAGGTCTGGGGTTGAGGGAAATGGGAAGTTCTTGTTTAATCTGATGTAGAGTTTCTGTTTGGGATGATGAAAAAGTTCTGTAAGTGGATATGGGTGATGACTGTGACAGTACTGAATGCCACGGAAGTTATACACTTAAAAATTGCTTAGATGCTAAATTTTATGTTATATGTTTTTACTACAATAAGAACACAACCTGAAAGGAAATAACCCTACGAAAGGTACTTCTCTCCAGATGGTGGTACGATAGCTGTTTTTTATAATTTTCTTAATATAGTCCACATTTTCCAGTCTTGACTTCGTCTGTTATTTTTAAAGCACAAAGGTAAACAGTGAAGCATTAAAAATCAACATTGCAAGTAAACATGAAAAGTAAGCATGAAGCAATGCTTAGCAACTGTGAGTAAATCAACGTGCAGCTTTGTTTTAAAACGGTCCAGTTTGTCCAAATGAATTTTAAAATGCTGGTGGAAGATGAGAGTAGCTTAAGAATGATAAAGCACTCTTTGCAGAGAATAAAATGACACCGAGGAGTTCACCAGCATGGAGTTGCCTGACTAAGAGCCAGTGCTTCGCTATTCAATGAAGAACAATGTGTACCTGGAGCGCTGGAGCTCCACACGGATCAGGGAAGAGGGAATCAGCCTTGGTTGCCAAGGAAACCACCCCTTTCCCATTTCCTCCCTAATCGGTTAAGAATTTGCTTGCACCTTCTTTTGCTGCTGCTTTTTTTTGAGATTTTTATTTATTCAATCATGAGAGACACGGAGAGAGAGAGAGGCAGAGACACAGGCAGAGGGAAAAGCAGACTCCACGCAGGGAGCCCCATGTGGGACTTGATCCCAGGTCTCCAGGATCAGGCCCAGGGCCAAAGGCAGCGCTAAACCACTGAGCCACCGGGCTGCCCCTGTTTCTTTTTTTCTGATGTAAAGAGGCAAGAAAATTCTAGAGGCAACTTCCAACACATCAGCATTTCAGCTATCAAACATGGTGTGTTTGTAAATTGTCCTCTTTTGATTTTCACGCTACCTTCAGTCTGATATCAAGAGTACCACTGTTCGTCTTGCATCTCATTGTTCTGTCAAACAAGAATACCCAAGAACAAAAGTGGTTGTATGGGATGAGAAACCTCGAACCAGAGCCTGCTAGCAGTGCGCCAGCATCCCGTGGGCACGGGCGGCAGAGCCTGGTCTCCCGGGGACCCGCCAGCCCCAGCCTGCTCCCTGTTTATTCCACTGTGAAGGAAAAGGCCACACGTTCTAAATGCCGAAACATCTGATCAAAGGAAAGATGCAATTAGGGGGCTTGCACCTTTAAAAAAAAAATCTCTTGGGAGAAACCACATTTTTTTTTTTTTTTTTTTTTTAAGAAACCACATTCTTAACATGAAAGTTAGTCACCCAACTTTTGAACCTTCTATCTTAGCTCACTTTCCCAAACATGATGTCCAAGAGGAGCTCTCTCTGGTGGGTGCAGGGAAGAGACACTGCTTGAACTGCTGGTGCTTCTGTTCACCCTGTGGCTCAGCAAGAGCCTGGAGAGTTTGAGGAACGGGGGCAGCCAGAGGAGACCAGGCCCATGTGTCAGTCATCCTCGGCTGTGTAATGAATTCCCCCAAAACTTAGTGACTAGAAACAAGCATTTAATTTCTCACAGTTTCTGTGAGTCAGAAATCTGGGAATGGCTGAGCTGGGTCTGTCTGGCTCAGAGTCCCTCACCAGGTTGCAAGTATCTCAAGGCTTCACTTGGAGGTTCTGCTTCCAAGAGCACGCCTGTGGATCCACTTCCCAGCCTTCACGTGGCCCTCACTCTGGCTCAGGGTCCCTCACCAGGTTGCAAGTATCTCAAGGCTCCACTTGGAGGTTCTAACTCCAAAAGCACGCACGTGGATCCACTTCCCAGCCTTCATGTGGCCCTCTTTAAGGGCTACCTTAGAACACGGCAGCAGGATTCCCCTATTTCAAGATAATCCAAGAGCCAGTGCAAGAGAGCATCCAGGCCAGACTGGCTTCTTTTCATCATCTTGGAGAGTGACATCCCATCACTTCTTCCACCTTTTTGTTTGAATTGAGTGGGTCCAGCCCGCACTCAAGGGGAGGGACTGTCACAGCAGTGTGAGCACCGAGATTACTGGGAGGTATTTTATAAGAGCTCTCGGGTCAGACTGAGCCCAAGAACTGCCCCCTCCCCCCCAAGCCAGAGCTGCAGATCAGGTCAGGAGAGTTGAACATTTTAAGCAAAGAAAAGGTAGAAATGTTTCTCATAGCAGAAACCGAAACTGGGTCCACACAAGTGGTCCTGATGTCCGTGTCCACCAAGATTTATTTATTTTAGAGAGAGCTAGTGGAGGGAGGGGCAGAGGGAGAGGACCCTCAAGCAGACTCCCTGCTGAGCTTGGAGTCTGACCCAGGGTTTGATCCTAGGACCCATGAGACTGTGACCTGAGCCAAAACAAGAGCTGGACGCTCAACCGACTGAGCTACCCAGAAACCCTATAAACCATATCTGGTTTTTTTGTTTTGTTTTTTAGTATTTTTCATTGTTTTCCCATTAATTCTGGGAGAATACTGAGACAATCTGTATCCATAACCTTGTTAATATGTCTTCACATCCCATTTGTTGATTCTTACTGATTTGCACTCAGGATTTTATCTCACCTTCAGATAACCACCTGATACCTTTTGAGTGTAGGCATCCACCAGCAGGGGAGCTCACCCCCAGGTTTACATGAGCCCCCCCGACTGGATCCACCATGGCTGTCCTTGCCTTAACCTCTCAAATGTAAAGAACCCCATGGCAGGTTTGTGTAGGATCAGATTGGTTTGTTTCACACAGCTGTGAGTAACCTGAAGCTCCCCTGCCACCGTCGCCTGGGGAGGCCCGGAAGGCGGGCTTGCCTGGGCCCCAGTGCTGGCTCACATGCCTGTACCCACTTAGAGCAGAGCCAGCCTTGCCGCCACAGAGGTCGAGACCTTCCAGCAAACATCCATTCCCCTGATCTCTCCTGAGAGCCTCTGTGGGCACCGGGAGGACCACACAGCCCTGTGCCTGCCCTTACAGACACTGCTGACACATGCTGGACGCCCCAGGGTCTCAGGGTCGTGCGAGGACAAAATGTGCCAGTGCTCACTTGGAACAGCAAGGTGGTGTGTGAGTCTAGGCGGTTCCTCCTGTCTGGGTATGAACGTCGATGTTTAAGTATCGACATCCCTGCAGTACTTATGTCCCAGTCCACTTCCTGGGAAGTTTTCAGGCTTTCTGGTGTACTGGGACCTTCCCAGTTCAATCAGAGGAGAGGCAGCCCTGCCTGGTCTGGCAGTGAGCATAAGCAACGGCTTTGTTCCAGAACCAGGTTTACAGCTACATGTGACTTTTGTCTGTTGGACTCAGGACACTTGAAATGACCTGTAAATTAAAAGCTGATGGTGTTTATGTGAAAGCTGCAGTTTGTCACCAGCCGGCCAGTCTCACATGAACCCTAAATGCAATGCCCACAGCACCTCCTCCGTCAGGGCCGCTCCACACCCCGTGAACAGGGAGTGAGCCCTGACAGCACGGGCCTGTGGCCCTTTCTCCCTCAGCATCCTCTGCCGAGGGGCCAGTGTTCTCCACGTGGAAGCCTGCAGGGGAGCCTGGGGGTCTGCTCCTGCCTCCCTGCATGCTAGGAATCTCTCAAAGCAGCTGGTCCGCCCCTCACCCCAGATGACCTGTACTCGCAATACTCTGGGTCCCTGTTGGCAGGTTACCATGGAACCTCTCCTGCCCTCCCTTCCATTCCAGTCTGGCCAGTCAGACCACACCACCCTTCTGGATGGGGGCTGGCCTCGTCTCCCTCACAGAACATCCTAAATGTTTGCCACCATTCTTCAGCTCCACCTAGCTGGCCAGCGGTTTACTCTCATCCTCTCGAATACTCCGTAGAGGCATCCCATAGGGCTGGCATCCTCCTCTAGTGTAGGTGAGCTCGGGGGGGCTCAGAGAAATTGGTGGAGACTCAAAGCCAGACATCTAGGGAGGGTGGGACAGGGCCGGACTCCCTCCCATCTGACACGTGCCTGTGGCCCTCAGATACCAGCCTACAGGACGGGACGTCCTGTGTCATTTGTAAAGCACACGCATACAAGCACAGGGACAGTGGGCTTTAATAGCCACGTGAAAACGTATATTTCTTTCTTGTTTTCCAGTGAATAAAATCGGCCTAGATGCAGAAGGAGCAAACTGTGGAAATGCAGAAAAGCTTGCAGAATACATTTGTTCCCGTAAGTAGAAAAAGGTCACCTCCCCCTGAAGAAGCCCATTGACTTGTTTGTCGGCCTCACCCCTAGCCCCCTGCAGAGGAACACTTCCTGGGTGCACTATCCGTGGTGACGTGGGCTGGCGCGCAGTGTGCAGGCCACTCCTGGGACCCCAGCCCACCTCTCCACCAGAGGACTTGACACAACTCAAACATTACACAAAACAAAACATTGGGCAGCAACATATCCAGGGAGACCATCTGCGGTGACTAAGGGAGTGGAGGGAGGCAGCGGCTGCTGGCACCTGCCCTGCACCTGCACCCCCTCCCCTCCTCTCAGGGGCCCCTCCCTCTCTGAGCTCCCTCTCTCAGAGTGGACCCACCCCCTGGGAGCATGTCCCTGGGGCAGCATGGGGACAGGGACCTGAGATGACATGGGTTGTAGAGGTGTCTGCCTTCCAGGCAGTGCCCAGCCTTGATGGAAGCAAAGATGTGGGGGAGCTCTTAGAGCGAGAGGGGCCGGAAGGTGGGCTAGTGGAACCATGGACCCCGCCACTAGAGCCGTGGGCCAAGCGACTGTCATGTTTAAGAGCCCCCCAGGCACAGCAGCTCATGCGGAGTGCTGGATACGAGAGCCAGGGCTGGAGGCCCAGAGGTGCTGCCCTGGGACGGGAACACAGTGCTGAGCGCCCGCTCCTCCGCTCCAGCCCAGGCCAGCACCTGCTTCGACAAGGATTGGGCCCAGAGGGTCACCGGATTGGGACTCAGCTCCACTGTCCCTGGGGCTCCGTGGCTCCCAGCACACCCTCATCTCCTGCCCCCGGTGCTGCCTACAGAGGCCCCGTCCTTCCCGCAGATTCCTGGAGACACAGCCCCTCTGTGTCAGGGATGCCGTGGGCTATGCTCCTTCTGCACACGCTGTCCGGAAGACCTTGGCCCTCTTTTGGCCTCACTCACTTCACACACGCTTTGTACCTTGTCCTGTCGCTTAACCCCCTCTGTCTTGTGAGGGTCGCTGGTCTGTGCAGCCCCCTCCCTCGCGACCCCCCAGCCCTGCAAAGGGCCCGGCCTGCAGGTGATCCCATGCAGTGTTTGCTGAGCGCTGTTGAACTGTGCTGGCTGATGTGAGGAGGGTGTATGGGGGATGGGGCAATTGTTGGGCTGGTCAGTTGTGCACTCTTGTGCAGCCAGGCGTCGAAAGTGGCTAAGAAGCCGAGGGCAGCTATGCTGGTGGCCCAGGGGTGGCCACTGTCCTAGGTGCCGCAGGGGCCTCAGGCCCACAGGACTGTTTTGAGGGTCACCGAGCCTCACCTCTTCCAGGACGAGAAGAATGTCATGTGATTGGGTTTTTCCCCCAGCAGTTCATGGTGTGGGATGCATATGTTCCAGCATGATCCAACTCCAGGCTATTTCTAATGTTTTCAGGGGGTAATGGTCACCAGTAAACAGGAGCAAAGCCCTTCTGTTTGAATGTAGAAATCACTGTAAACTGTAGAACGTGGCACTCCCTGGGGGACTAGGTGCCTTCGTTTACGAAGACTGATGAGTGGTTCCGTGGGCAGGATGACAATTAGCTCCTTACTGGAATGGGTGGCTGCAGCCTGTTTCTGGGGCAGATAACCTGGCTGTACTCCCCACGGACGCACTAGTTCTAGAACGAGATGGAAGGAAATTGAGTCCTTCCTATCAGGTGCAGAGCCATCAGGCCGGTGTGCTCCTTGCCCCTCATACGCAAGGCAGGGAGGATCCGGGTCACTCCTGAGATGTCACGCTGGTGTTTTAATGAACCGACTCAAGGCTTGGAGGGGAGATAAGCACAGGCTGTGCCTTATCTCAGCGAAGACTGGGCTGCGTTCTTTGCAAAGCCTTTGTTACTTCTTCCAACTTATTACCAACACACCTATGTGTCCTGATAAATCTTTGTCAATTAGAATATCCAAATGAGGATTCTCCTTGGCTGCCAATAAGGACGCTCACCTTGGTTTTACCAAGGCATTAATGACTTTCTCCCCCAGCAAGCTCTGAAACTGGATTTTAAAAGCTAAGAATCTACTTCCAGTGTTTGGAGGAAACAGGACAGTTACTGCTTATTTCTTTTACTTAACGCTTTTTTTTTATTATTAAAACTATGTGATAGATTTGTTTGGCGAGCACTTAAAACTATTAACTCATTTAATCTGATAGCTCATTGCTCTGATAGAAAACTCTCCCCTCCCAGGAGGTCTCCTCTAATGGAAAAGAAAGCAGCAAATAAATGGTAAAAGGGGGAATTTACAACATCCTGCAAGAGGGGGTCAGCCTGAGTCAGATGGGGGAGTGCGTTTATTTGAAATGTCCCCCGGATTGGGGGCTGCCGATGGGCCACTCCTGCAGCTCAGCTCTTGCTTCCCTTGCCATCAGCTCCACTGTTTGGATGCTCAACCATGAGAATCTCAGCCTGCCCGGCCTGCTCCTCACAGCCCCGCCTGGGAGGCCGAAATCAGCCTGGCAGCTGCTGGAGCTTTCCAACCACGCACGTGTCCTCCAGTGAAATGGCATTTCTAAAAAAAAAAAAAAAAATCAGCCTCGTTACCTTAATTGCTACGGTGACTACTTACGGAGTCCCCCAGCCCCCTGCACAACCCTCTCCTGGGACTTTCAGCACCCTTGCTGGCCTCAACCCCCACAGCCCCCCCACCCAGGCCTCCTTCCTATTAAAGGAATGGGCAGCCTCTGAGCCCGTTGAGTCACCATTCTGGGTCTTCTCTGTCGGGTGAGACCCCTGCCAGGCCCCCGTCTCTCCCTGTCATTCCGGGAAACCTCTCACACCTCTGCAGAATCAGCCAGCTTTAGCATTGGCCTATTTAGCGTTGGCCTAATGGGGTTAAAAATCTGCAGGCAGCAAACTTATCCCCCAAAAAGAATGGGTTGCCTCTGACTTCTTGAAGGGGGTTAGGTCCCAGGAAGCACAGCTGTGGTAGATCTCCACTCTGCAGAAGAGGATCCTGCTGCGACGTTTTCACATTTTCCTCCCTTTGCTGATAGTGTGGAGGGTTTCCATGAAGTCAGCATGCGTGGCCTGGCTCTCCAGGGAGCGGTGCGGTGAGAAAAGACAGTCCTCTGTCCTGTGCCAGGACATGCGTGCTAAGCTCCCGTCCCCCGAGTTAGTGGCCAGCAATCCGAGAATAAGCATGAGCAGCTCAGTGCCATGCTAGACCTTCAGAGAGGTGCTTCGAAGGGCAGATTCTAGAATCTTCCGAATGTCCCTTGCACACCCCGAAGCCTGGGCTTGCTGCAAAGGCAGGCCCTTGGTTTTCCTGATGGATTCTCGACGCTGCCCCGGAGCGGGTCTGTGGGAGCAGCTTTGACCCCTAGAATCCTGCACACCCCAGCACCCCCCCCCCCCCCCACATACACACACACACGGGAGGGACGCCCGGGCTCTGGTTAAGAAAACAGTGCCTAAACATGGCGTTGAAAATAGTCTCCAAGGATGGTGTCTACATCGCGTGAAACATTTCCTCCCGCTGGAAAAGAGAAATCAGTGGGCATCTAGCTTGCATTTGAGTTTTTGCCAGTCCCTGGTGTCCTTCTACGTCTATGCTGATGGGTACAGAGCAGCTTAAAGAACACATTCACCAGTACGTAGTTATTGAGTAACCTGGAGAAAAGAAGTCTCCAGTTGTTCTTGTGGGTGGGAGATGGTGCCAGACAAGAAGAGCTTCGTTCCGTCCTCTGCCTGCAGTCCCCAAAGAGGTGTTCAGAGATCTCAGGGATAGAGAAAAAAGCCTCCGTGCATGAGCAAAGCCATTACACCTTCTTCCAACTGAGGGACGGATGCGGGGGGGAAGGGGAGGTCTATCAAAACGTTCGCTTTGGGGAGGATTCGGACATGAGCCCCATCGGTTTTGTTGCACGGTACTGTCTCGGGTCAGCGTTCGGACTGCATGCCACCTTCATTCTGCAGAGCTTGGAGCTGAACACACCCCCAGGTCTTCCGAGAGTGGAGATGGGGAGCAGGGTGAGAGGCAGGGCTGTTCCCAGCAGGCTGGGCCCCTACACGGCCACCCATCTGCCCCTCGAGCACTTGGCCGGGTGGCCACTGTCCTGATGGGGACAGTAGACGCGCAGCTCGTCTCTGGGGTGGGTGGCTGCAGGGCCACGCAGGGCTGCCGTTTCCCTGCCGCGTCATGAGCGAGCCCGGCTCCAGCCAGCTCTCTGAAGTGCAGAGCCACGTGCCCGCTCGTGTGGACCAGAGGGGCTCTAGGGGCCTGGGGGGCAGCAGCCCCTGGCTTGCGGGGACGCCCGTTTTCTGAGCACCTTGCCTCAATCCTCTGTGATCCTTGTCCTGCAAGGTCAGCGGCTTCCCTCCCACCCACCGACACTGGGCGGCCCAGAGCTGCTCCACCCTGCGCCCTGGCACATGCACCCCTTTCTTGAAAGCGTTGACAAAGTCGGGTTATTTATCTGCAGGGGAGTCACCAGCATTGCCTCTTCTGTTTCCCTGTGGAACCGTCAAAGGAGAAATCCTGCCCCAAATGCTCAAGGACAGAGGTGAGGACAGTGTACTGGCTCGTGGGCTTCCCCATCCGTCTCCCTCCCCCCTTCCAGGTTCGGGGTCGGCCATGTGGAGTCCCGGGGGGAAGGTGGGTCACCCCTCATGGTCGCATTTGGTGTGGGGTGCAGCCTGCTGTCCTTTCCGTAGCCCTGAGCCCACAGGGTGTGACTGAGCCTTCGCCAAGTGTACGGGGGTGCTGGTCCCCGTGCAGAGGAAAGTCTCCGGATGGAGCTGATGTCCAGGGCAGGCAGGGTCCCGCAGCTCAGCCACTGCCCCAGATGCCGGAGGGGCCACCCGCACACTGTCTCCCGTCACCCTCCCGTGGTGGGTCTGGGAGCAGGGATCGCCGGCAGGTGGGAGTACGAGCTTCAGGGTGAGACAGAGCCAGGCTGGAAATCTCCCTCTGCTGTTCAGCTGCGTGGGCGAGGGCAAGTCACACCTGCTGTACACGCCTGTCTCGTCGCCTGTGACATGGCTCTAACCACAGAAGCCGCCTCACGGGCTGTCCTGAGAGTGTGGAGCACGGGTCTAGCTCCCCCAGGGCGGGAAACCCAGGGCCCCGCAGCTGTTGTTCTCAGCCCCTCGGTCCTGAATGAATGAAGGCCGTCACCCAGGACGACCTCAGACCCCGGAACTTTGCCCCCTGTATTAAAGCGGAGACTGTCTCCCCCGTGTTACCGTCTGTCTCCCACGCGCTACCAGGAATAATAGCAGAGGACAGGAGGCCGCAAGCTGAGGATCCCCGGCTACCGAGAGCCAGCGGGGCCGGCATGCACTGTCTGCGCCTCAGCTCCCGGCAGCCTGTTCGGGGGCGTTGGCATGTCTGGCTTGTGGCGCTGGCCTGTCCGCACGAACTGCCCTGCAGCGCGGAGACCCCCTGCTCCTGGTGTAATAAAGCCTGCCTCCTGCTTTTGATTGTGTCCAGGGATTCCCATGGAAAGCATCACTGTCTATCAGAAGGTCCCACACCCGGGAATCCAAGTGAACCTCAACAGCTACTATGCTAAGCAGGTGCGTGGTGCTTCCAGGGAGAGCTCCAGCAGGGCGGGCACCCGAGTGGCGGGGCCCTGGGGACAAGAGGCCCAAGCCTCTGTGCCGTGCACTGTCCCCGGCTGTGCGACTTGCCGAGGCTCTGTCTCTGGATCTGTGACATGGGGGTAGACCTCTCTCGTAGGGTTTGTGTAAGGATGAAAGGAGATGATAGGCACAAAGCCCTATGGATAGCACCCCAGACCTAGTAAGCTGGGCAGCGGGGGGCCGTGGTGTGACTGTCCTTCATCGTGTGGGGCCCCAGTGGAGCTGTCGGGGTGGGGGGAAGGGCAGCTGGGCCCCTGTTGCGAGTCTGCATTGAATTCGGGAGGCCACAGGGACCTCTGGAGGCTTCAGGCAGGAGGATGGGTGGCGCCTGTGTGAATTAAGGTTTTCCACATCTGTATTCAGAGAGACACCTCCCATCCCCCTCCTAGGACAGGCTTCTGAGGACCTTGCTGGTCCCGTTATTTAGTGCAAACCCAAACAAAAAGGCCATGTGGCCAGTCTGCCTTCTGTTTCCTCAGAAAGGATGCAGAGTTGACGGGGAGCCGGCGTGGGCCGCTGCCCTATGGATCGATGCCACTTTGGCCACATTAGCTGGTGGCACCGTCCGCTCAGCTGGGCATGCGGGGCCGTGGGCCCCTGTCCTCTGGTCGGCAGAGGGATGAGGACAGCGCCCAGCCTCCCCAGTGGCACCCTGCTCTCTGAACGGTGCCTCCTCACCTGAACTCGGCCTCGGCCTCTAGGGAGCAGAGAAGGCCACGTCCACCAGGAACCCTCCTGGGGCTCCAGGGCTCATGGTGCCCGGTGTGTGGGGGGGGTGGGGGGGTACTTGGGAAACAGTCTCTCCCCTGGGCCTGTGGCCGCAGACACATCTTACTCTCTCCCTGCAGGGCGTCCCGGCCAGCATCACATTTTTCAGTCCCTCCGGCCTTGCATACAGCCTCAAGCATATTCAAGAGTTATCTGGTGACAACATTGATCGAATTAAGGTGAGGTACTCAGTGGGCTTTTGGTCTCTTCAGATTTTTAAAAATTCTTACTGATTGTCCTTAGCATTTCCAAGGAAAGTCAGAGCACTCCTGACCTAGCAGACACCCTGACGCCAGCTCCGTAGCATTGGGAAGGCTGGGGTCCAGGATTCTCGAGCACCACTTCCCGGCTGCTGCGCTTGGGCAAGTTAATTAACCCCTCTGAGCGTGTTTCCTCACTTGTGACATGAGGACGAGTATCCGTCTGTGGCCTTCATAGACATGTGGTCACCCCTTATCTGCGGGGAGTACATTCCAAGACCCTCAGAGGGACGTCTGAAACTGTGGCTACTACCCAGTCCTAATACGGTTTGTTTTTTCCTTCATGTACATCCCTAGGATAACCTCTAATTTATAGATTAGGCACAGCAAGAGGTTAATAACTAGTAACAAAGCAGTTGTAACAACGTCCCAGACTAACAGGTACGCGAACCCTCTCAAGAAATCTTAGCAGCACTGCACTCACCCTGCTTTGTGGAGATGTGAGATGACGAGGTGCCTCTGTGATGAGATGAGGGGAAGTGAGTGATGTAGGCATGTGACGCAGCGTGAGGCTGCTACTGACCTGCTGCCCATACGTGAGGAGGAGGAGGAGGGTCATCTGCTTCCAGACTGTTGTTGACCGCGGGGAACTGAATCCGCGGACCGTGCAACCGCGAATAAGGGGGTGCTGCTGCGCAATAAGCCGTGGATGGCGGTGGGCGGGGGGCTGCTGTGGACGGTCTTCTCTGATCGAGGAGTCTCAGGATTGGATGAGAATTCGGGTCAGTCCTTGGCTCAGAGCCTGGCACACGTGCCAGCATCCTTTCCCTGTTTTCCCATCTAAACATCTTGGAATTATCTATTCTAAAAGCCGTTCCCCTTTTTCATGTCTTTGAATTCAAACGCTTGACATTCCCACTTGTTAGGGACTTCATTTGCTAGGAATCCACAAGTAATGACAAGGTTTATGGGGCCTGTGATTGGCGGGCGCTTGAACTGGCTCCAGTGGGACCGAGGAGAGGGCGGAGGCGACCTGGGGCCCAGGACAGAGGCCGCCAGCACCGTGCACATGCACATGGAGTGAGGACTCTTACCTTTTATTACAGGTGTGTCTCACTGCACACCTGCGGAGTCAGCACTGGTTCCCAGTTCTCCAGGTGGAGTACTGGGCTCAGAGAAGTTGTGTGTCTTGCCCTAGGTCACACAGGAGGAAGGGAGAGCCACAGTCTAAACCCAGGAAGACAGATTCCATGTTGTTAGCCATGGTGATACATGAGCCATGGCCGGGCGACGGAGCATTTCCAGGCAGTATCTTGCAGAGTTCGCACACCAGTCCAGGGGTAGGACTCAAGCAAAATTGGGGCTATTGTCCTTATTACAGTTGGAGAAACTGAGGCCCAGAGAGGTTAAATGACTTGCCAGAGTCATATGGTGAGTTCCTGGGAAGCCCAGGATGGGCACGTAGGTCACTGGGGGAGAACAGAGCTAACTCTCAGGGTTGTAGGGATGAAGATGAGACCCTGAAGTGCTCGGGGTAGCGACTGGCACACAGCGAGCACTTACCACTTTGGAGGTTGGGAGAAGCGGTGGTGCTGGGGCCGCTGCCTCACCTGGACACGGCAGCTGTGATGCACCCAGCAGCCCGGTAACCCCGAGTCTACCCCCCGTCTCTGCGGGTTTCCTACTCTGGGATCTCAGGACTGGCTTCCTTCGCTTACTGTAGTGTTTTCGAGGCTCACCCGTGCTGTGGCCTGTGTGAGGACTTGGCTCATTTTCATCGCCGTGGAATAGTCCATTCTGTGACTACATCACCGTCTCTATCTGTTCATCGGCTGACGGGCATTTGGGTCTTGTCCACTTTGGGGCTCTGAGCAGCAATGCTGAGGAGCCCCTGATGACAGTTTTTGTGTGGGCACATGTTTTCATTTCTCTTGGGTATAACAAACCAAGGAGGGGGATTGCAGGCTCTTATGTGGTGCCTTGATGTTCAACTTTGGTAATTTTGAAGAATTACCAGACCGTCTTCCAGAGTGGCTGTGGCACTTGGCACTCCCACCAGCCAAGCCTGAGGGTTCTAGTTCCTCCACATCTTTACCAACACTTGTGATTTTTTTGTCTTCACAATCATAGTCGTTCCCATGGCCATGAGGTAGTTGTGAGTTGGATGCCCCTAACGGCCGACGGCTCTGAGCATCTTTGCCTGCGCGTGGTGGGCATTTCTGTATCTTCATCCGAGAAGCGTCCGACCACATCCTTGCCGTGTGGCTTGTTGCTGCTGGGTTTCAGAGTTCTTTGTTCTGGATACAAATTCCTCATCAGATGTACGATTTACAGAAATCTTCCCCATCCCGTGAGTTGTCTTTTCACGTCGGTGATGGTGTCCATAGAAGCATGACAGGTTTTCCATTTTGGTAAAGACCCACGTATCTACCTTTTCTTTTGCTATTTGTGCCGTGAGTGGTGGATCTCAGAAACCCACCGCCTAATCCGAGGGCGTGAAGACTCATCGCTGTGTTTCTTCTACGTTCATGGGCTTACCACCTACATTTAGGTCTGCGGTCTGCTGCGATGTCTGTGTGTGCTGTGAGGTATGGGCTCAGCTCCATCTTGTCTTCAGAGAGTTTCTGGAAGAATGGCTGCATTACAGGGGGGGTGGGGGGTCCTACAGGAGCTCAGGCCCCCGGTGGAGGTGCCAGCAGCCTCTGTCCTGTGGGTCTGACATGCCTCAGAGTGGGGGGGCGTCAAGCTGCAGCGTCCTGAGTTGTTCCCTGCACCACACCCACCCAGGGACGGCAGGCGGGAGGGGGTGCTGGGTAAGGGTGTGCTGCCATCCTCACACACCTACTCCCGAGCAGGGGTGCGTGCACCCCAATGTTGGCGTGGGGGCAGCGTGAGTGCTCTCCCTGCCAAGCAGATCTCCTTACTTACCCCCGTGCTCGCCCTGCCAAGCAAGGGTAACGGTACCCCTTTTACAGGTGAGGAAACAGGATCAGAGGGGCTAATGACACCTCACCAGGGCCCCAGGTGAGGCTCCGCATGTGACCATCAGACATGCGATTTTCTGAGAGCGGCATCCTGCTGACGAGGCTCGTGCCACTGGAGCAACAGTGCTCCCAGCAGCTCTGCAGGCCTCTGAGCATTTCTCTGTGCCAGGCCAGGTGGTTGCTCACCTGGGCCCCATGTGACCCTCACAGGGGAAGGCTAGTAAACTTTGTTTTAGAGATGAAGGGACGGAGGCCCAGAGATGAAGGGTCACTTGCTAAGGCCACTACCCTGGGAGCTAGGATGTGACCCTGACCCTCTGGCTCCAGGGCCTGCTGTTGCTGCTGCATTTCCTGGGGGTGGGGGTGCAGCCAGGGCCCCTGCCACGCCCAGAGCACCTTTCACACTTTGCTGCCTGCTTGGTTTGTCACCCCACCCCCCGCCTGCCCGTCCCAGGGCAGAACCATGGGCCACTACGGCTGGTGGAGATGCAACCAGGCCGGCGGGCAGGGGTGCTGGGGCCTGGCACCCCTGCCCTGCACCCGAGCTGCAGGCTGGCGGAGAGGCTGTGATGAGCTCATGTGGGCAAAGGCATTTTGAGGGCATAGGGAAGGGCAACTGCGCGTGCCAGGAACTCCCACTCCAGCGCCCGGCAGGTGCACTGACGCTCCCCTCTCTCCCCTCTCCCCCTGCAGTTCGCCGCCATCGGCCCCAGCACGGCCCGCGCACTGGCCGCCCAGGGCCTGCCCGTGAGCTGCATGGCTGAGAGCCCCACGCCGCAGGGCCTGGCCACGGGCCTCCGCTTGGCACTGGAGGCCCTGCGCTGCTGAGTCCCCACTGGCAGCTGGAAGAAAACCAAATAAACCACCCTGGCTCCTCACGCTGAGTGTGTTGTCACTTGCTGTGTAGTGTTTTCCGTGCAAAGCTGCGTTTGCGGAGGAAACGGACGTGCCCACGTCCTGAGAAGCACCAAACCTGGTGGGAATGATAAAATCTGCTGCGTGGGAAGTAGTTGTATTCGTGCTCCAAATAGGAGCTTCCAGGTCCTGCTTTGTGAGCTGTGGACAACTGCCATTCAAATAAGGAGAGCCCTTCCTTCCTTCCTTCAGAAAGAAAACGCAGCCTGGGCCAGCCAGGGCGTCCGAGAGGCGGGAGGTTGGTTCACGGAGAAGGGGTTCATCTGCAGGGGGCGGGGCCCTGCACACAGGCTCTGGAAATCTGGCCCCAAACTTTATTTCTGCTTTTACAGTCCTGGCCTGGAACTTGGGCTGGGTGGAATGAAAGCACCACCCAGAGTCCATCTTTCAGTCACGTGAGCTGGTGGCAGGAGAGGGGACTGTATCACCGGCACGAGCGGAATCCTGGGGTGGGGGGTTCCATTGAGCAATCCGTCGGTGCCAGGCCCTGCGCACAGGGCTCTGTCTCTCCGCCCCATCCCTCTTGACGCCCTGACTGCGATCCCCATGTCTCTGGGGAGGAAACAGACTCCAGGCTTTACGAAAGGCCTGGCTCAGGGTCCCACAGCGAGGGAGCCACCAGCCAGGACGCTCTCAAAGGGCCGAGGGAACGGAAGCACAGTGCAGAGGCCCAGACTGGTCGGGCGCCTCAGCCGCCTCCCCTCGAAGTGACCTCAGTAGAACAGTAAGAACCTGGTAAGATTTAGTGGTGTGACCTGAACAGAAACTGCAGGGACTGTGATGGCCCCGAATCTTGGTCTGTGGTCACGCTTCTGCATATGGGTCAGAATCTCTCCCGCCACTTCCTTCTGATCTAAAAGTCAAGTCTGGATTGATGAGTTGAGTTTCGAACCCCTGCCGTTCCCAAGGAGCCTTTTTCTGCTGGAGCCACCTTGCCTGATCCCGGGGAAGAGGCTGGCCCCAAGCAGCCCGCACTGAGGCAGGCAGTGCCGTCCCCCGGGGCCCCCACGGCCAAGGAGCCCAGAGGCTGGGCCCCGGTGTGCCCCCTGGGGGCCACTCTGCTGCACCCATGCAAACACCCGCAGCCACCCAGAAGCTGTGCCAGCCCCGCCAAGGTGGCTGGAGCCGGGTCTTGAGGCCGGCCTCGGGACCGAATGTCGCCACCTGGACCACAGAGGGCTAACCTAGCCTTAACTTCCGCAGGCTGCTGCGTAAGGAGCACGCCAGCTGTGCCACCCTGGGCTGTTGTGTGGGGCTGGCAGCTCCTGGGCCGGGCGGGCGGTCCCCTGACCGTGCGCCTGCAGGTCAGAGCCGGGCCAGATTGCTACAGATTAAACCACCAAACTACCGCGCTGCCTCTGACCTACCTGCTGCCTGCTGTGCCGGGTGCACACGGCCCTGGGGGCCATCACGCCCACACTCGTGCGAAGTGGCCACATACGAGCCCCCACTGAGGTACGTACGGGGGAGGAGAGGAAGCAGCCCTTCCACAGCGGCCCAAAGCAGCCTGGGCTTCTTTGTTGGGGACAGGGAGCAAGTGATGGGTCCTGAGGGTTCAGGAAGCCCAGGAGGAGGGGTTGGGGTGAAACTCAAGAGTTCTGGTCTCCCTGTCACCCAGAGTCACTCCTGCCTTCTGAGTTGCCATGTCCCCATCTGTCAAGAGGGTTTGAGCTACCATTTCCTGAGTGTGAGCCTTGCAACTCAGAAAACTACTTGTGGAACGCCCTGAAGCCCCCTCAAGCTCTGGATGGAGAGCTTATGCTGGTGGTTCATAAGCAGAGGGTCGCATAGTCTCAGCAAATAATGCTCAGCATTTATCCGCCACATCTGAGGTTAGAGGTCTATCTGGTGGGAAGTGCCGCTGGCATGCAAAGGTGTCCTGGGGCCATGAGTCCTAAGTACCTGGGCATCAGACGCAGCAGGGCTCCTGCCCTGAGGGGCTGCAGACACTTGGAAAGAACAGTCAGGAGGCCACTGGGGTCAGCATAGCAGCCTGTATTTCACACGACAGCACTGTGTCCGGGAGACACGGGGGAGGCCGTGTCTCCTGGGACGACAATTACCATAGCACAGTGGGGAGCTGGAGCAGAGTCTCAGGATGGCCTTCTTCCAAACCAAGTCACTTGCCTTTTGCGTCGATGTCATTGACTGTCCTATTTCCCTTCGGAGATTTTATAACAAGCATTAGATTTCTTTTTGTTTTTCTTTTCTCAACCAGGCTCCACGCCCAGCATGGAGCCCAACATGGGGCTTGAAGCCCTTGACCCTGAGATCAAGACCTGAGCTGAGATCAAGAGTCAGACACCTCACTGAACAAGCCACCCAGGCGCCCCAGATTTCTTTTTTTTTTTTTTAAGCCCATTTCTTACAAATGTCCGGAGGTTCTCAGCTGAGCAAATCACACCACCGGTCATACGTACCTCTCTGCCCACCAGCCGTTCCCCTTCACTGGAATATGCTGAACACTTGGCAGCAGAGACGGAGGACGCAGCACATCAGCAACCACGCGATAATCAGTAAGAGGCAGCCAATGATAATCAAAATCTCCAGGTCGATGGCGATCATAATCTCAAAGCATGTCACACGCACCTGGGCGGAGGAGTGCAGGCAGGCAGTGAACGTGGCCCCCCTCCCCTCCCAGCCCCCTCAGCACGCTTCCTTCAGTGGGGGACCCGGGAACCCCCAAACCCCAGCCCGTATATGTGTAAAGCACGTTCCCGGGAAGGCCCAGGAGCCAAGGCTGGCAGTGGGGGCAAAGGGCTTCTCTGTGCACGAAAAGCAACTGAAATGCAAACTCCAGAGAAAAGGAAATGAGAAGGGGAAGGAGCGCAAAGAATCTTTTCCCCCTTTCACAGGCAGCAGCAGTGGTGAGCGGCTCTAAGTCCCAGGCACACAGGCCGCCCTTGTGCAAGCAGCTTCCCAGACACCTGGGCCTCCTGACATCGACGGTTTCCAGAGCCCGAACGGACCCCTCGCTGTGCATCAGGCTCTGCAATCCCCCGTGGGAATAATTGAGGGAAAGTCTTTTAAAATGTCCCGCTGCGTGGGGCTGAGAATGTGCAAACCCATCTCGTAAAGGACTAAATGACACGTACTTCAGGGGGAAAGACACTTTTCAGTCCTCTCAGGACCCAGACAGCTGGATCACGCCATCTCAGCAGATTCCGGAAGCCCCCAGCCAGAGGGTGCCCCAAGCTCAGAGATGAGGCGTGCCCTGCGCAGACCAGAACCGGCCCTGTCCCCCCACCCCACCCCCCCGTATTGTAGATCACACGCTTTTCGCTGCCACTTTTCCTCCTAAATTAACTGATTTCCTTAAAATCCAATTCACCTGGAGTACGAAATTTGGTTCATCAAACACTGGGAGCCTTGCAAAGCCAGTCAGTCTGCTCAGAGGCTTTGAAATAACCGGGGAGAGGAACGGTCCGAGAGAAGAGGGGACGATCCCCGAGTCCGGCTGCCCCCGGCCGCCTGAGGCCAAGCACACGACACAGGGACGAGGGACGACACGAGGGAGGAAGGCCCTCCGTCATGAAGCCCTCAAGGCCCCACTGTCCTTCACGGGCGGCCGTCACCCACGTTTGAAGACCTGACCCTCAGGAGCACCGTCTTCGGCCAGAGTCGCGGATGGGACCGGCTCCGACTGCTCTTCCAGTCCCAGCGGAACCGGGTCTGTGTGACATCAGCCGCCGGGCCCGTGCCGACCAGAGTTCTCCATTCTTTCCGCGTCCGGAATGTTGGCCTCCCAGGAAGCAGAGCGCTACGTGGGGTCTCGGGCGGCTTTGTTCTCAGTCTCGTACCGGGCAGGTTTCTGTATCCCCAGGAGAAAACACTTAGGATTTATCTTCTCATCGAAACACAGAGGGATGCTGCGGGGGGGGGGGGGGGGGTGTCAGTTGGTGAAGAGTCAGCCTTGGGCTCGGGTCAGGATCCCGGGGTCCTGGGATCGAGTCCTGCATCGGGCTCCCTGCTCTGCGGGGAGTCCCCCTCTCCCTCTGCCCCTCGCCCCTGCTTGTGCTCTCTCTCTCTCTCTCTCAAATAAATAAAATTTTAAAGCACCACACCGTTTGAGATTGCAATTAAAAAAAAGAACCCCAGTCACGCGGGAAGGTGAACAATGCCCTTACACCTGCCAGTCGCACCTGGCTCTGTCCACACGGCGCGGCTCTATGCAGCCAGTTATTCAGATGTCTGTTCCTGACGGATCGGGACGGTATGTTGGTAAGTACAGCTGACGCACACGTACACTGTCACGGGATCGACCGGTGTCATCGTGACCTGTACATTTATACACATCACACCCGCTGACACATGGAACCAACACGTATGTACGCCAGGTGTGACTCGGCGCAGTGGGAAGACACCAGCGTGGGGCCCCGGTGGCGGCGGGCGTCTCTGGGCAGCGGTGCAGCCCGCCTGCCAAGCCGGCTCTGGCAACGAGGAGTCCAGGTCCCCCCCGGCTCTGCGTGAACGTCACGAGCCACCGTCCTGCGGGAAGTCCTAGGTGCTGCACGCCGCTGGGTGCCCACCTCCCTCGCCTGGTTTCACAGTGAGTACCCCGGATGGGCCTTCCACTCCGAGGCTGGCTTCGAAGATACTAAAGGACGAGGCCGGAGATGAGAATGTGACCTCTGTCCGGGCACATGGGACCTGGCCAGAGGGCTGTCGCTCGGTGTTAGGGCGATGGTGGTACGCTCTGCGTGCCCCCCAACAGTCTACCGGGTCCAGACCCGCGCTAACACTTGCCGCACAGCATCGAGAGGGTGCCGGGGCGCGCGTGTGCACACAGCGCAGAGCGAGGGGTGCCAGGGGAAGGGTGAGGGACCCACGCCCTGAGCCCGGGGTGCCCCCCTCCCCCCACCATCCACAGCCCGTGTTCGGGGCACTAGGGGAGCACGTTCGTAGGAGGCAGGTGGGAGTGGGGGCCTGCGGACACAGCTGAGCGTGGGCGGCCCTCGGTCATCAGAACGGCCCTGCTGGGGAAGGTCATCGAGCAGACGCGCCCACCGACTGACCCGGGAGCTGGACCCACGCGGTCCTTGGGATGTGGGGGCTGCTCTGCTTGCCCTTCCTGCTCCCAGAGGCTGTTCCAGGGACGTGGCCTCGACAGGTGACGTGGTGTTGAAAACACCTGCACAGAACGAAGCAACCCAAACGGTGACACTAATTCTGTGGAAGACACAACGGATAAAAGGAGCACGTTAGGCCGAGAGCATCTCCGACGGGCGCACGGGACGCCCCTCGCAGCCCCGGGAAACAGCCGAGGAAGATAAAACACGACGAAATCCGAGAGGGAGACTCTCGGGGCGCCTGGGGGGCTCAGCCGTTGAGCGCCGGCCTTGGGCCCAGGGCGTGATCCTGGGGTCCCGGGATCGAGTCCCACGTCGGGCTTCCTGCAGGGAGCCTGCTTCTCCCTCTGCCTCTGCCCATACCCCCTGCTCGGGCTCTCTCTCCCTTTCTGCTTCTCTCTCTCAAATAAAATATTTCTTTTTTTTTTTTTTTAATAAAATATTTCTTAAAAAAAAAAAAAGAGAGACTCGTAATCATAGGAAACAAACAGGGCCGCTGCAGTGGGGGAGATGGGGTAACGGGGTGAGGGCATGAAGGAGGGCACATGACGTCATGAGCACTGGGTGTTCTCTAAGACTGACGAGTCACTGACCTCTACCTCTGAAACTAGTAATACACCAGACGTTAAGTGAATTTACATTTAAAAAAGACCCCGCCCCCCCCCCCCCCAATGAAACACAGTTTATGTGACTCGGCCCAGGTAGGGCCTCTTGATAAACTTCCAAGATCCATCCAGCAGGCGGGGGCGGGGACCCGTTACCCCTGGACAGTCCTGGGAGGGTTTCGAGTACACAGGCCCCCCCACTCCATAGTCATGCCCCCCACACCCCCGCTCGCTCGTGTCCCCACCTGGTACATGTCCCGCCCCTGCCATCTGTGAGCCGACAGGAACCCAGTGGGGCTGTGCAGGTAGCCTGACAGGTGTCCCGGCTCCCCGTGGGCACAACCCCCAGATGTCACCGGGGCTGGCCTTGCCACGGCAGCACCGGTGTGAGGACAAGCACCTGCTCCAGGGCCCTCACTGGGAACGGGTCCCCCCGGAACAGCCTGGAACTGTGCCCTGCCCGGGAACCCCAATATCCCGGAGCCCCATGAGGGGTCTCAGGGTACAGGGCCATCAGACCAACCTGGCACAGAAGGGCTGCTGGGGCCCACAGGAGGGACTGCCCGGCCAGAGGGGTCCGTCGGCATCTGCCTCTGGGCCGCACCCCTTTTTTATCGCTTTTCCATAGAGCAGCTGGGAAGATTCTTTTAGGTCTCTGTATCTAAGCAATCTCTACACCCAACGTGGGGCTCACACAACCCCGAGATCCAGAGTCACCTGCTCCTCTGAGCCAGTCAGGCGCCCCAGGAGGATCCTTTAAATAATGAATCCATAAAGTCATTCCTCAAAAAATCCCCATGAATTTAGGGTAGAATCCAAGTTATCTGACCTCCGGGTCCTTCATCACCTTCCCATCACCCTCTTTCCTATCCTCCCCTCCCGCCTCCTTCCCCCTCTCCGACATCCACCACACTGCCAGGTGCTGGGGCCCGCCTCAGGGCCTTTGCACGTGTCCTTTCCTTTGCCCACACCACCCAGGAATCCCCAGTCACGGGTGATGGTATCCCTCGTACTTTTCTTCCATTGCTTCCATTTCACCTTTGCGAGAGGTCTTTCACGGCCACCTGAATATTGACTGCCTGTCACTATTGGAATCTTTCATCATTGTTTGGTTTACTGTCCGCCAAAGGGCAAAGAATGAGTCCATCACGTTCAGTTCCCTACTCCCTGTCCCCAGGAGAACAAGGACTGTCTGCTGAATGAATGAGCAGCTAAAGGCCGGTGCCCCACCCCCGCACCTGTGCTGTTGTCAGACCCGTGGCCTCGCACTCCCAGCTCTCCCCTGCAGCCCTGGTGCCTGGAGGGCCTTCCTCCCTTCCCGCAGGCTCCTGGAGTGACCAGTGACAAAGTGCAGGCGGCTGAGCCTGGGTCCGCCTAGTCTTGTTCCCTGCACCCCCCCCCACCACCACCCTCCTTTCCCAGAGACTCCTTCGTGGGGGCGGTTCTAGAACTTCCGGTGACTCTAGCTGAACCTCATGGAAAAATCCTGGCCCACAGACCAGGACAAGCCATTAGCTCGATGATAAACGCCTACATTCAGGAACCGAGAAGGGTGCCCGGCACCGTCCACGGGGTCTTAGGTAACAGGATAGAGGACATGATCTCTATGAAGGTGGCCAGACACAAACACTGTGGGGGCATCTGCCCGGTGCCCGCACCTGCGAGCGCCTTCACCTGAGTGTCAGCACCTGAATCGCTGGGTTTCCTCCTGGATCCTCGATACTTTTAAAATCCTTATTTTCCTAGATTATTCCTTTTATAAAAAGAAACAAAAACAAAAGATCAGAGAAAAAACCCCCGCACCCCAGCTAACCTAGGAAGAAAGTGGGCGCAGGCTGCGGGCCCACTGCGTCGGGGTAGGGCGCAGGGTTGCTGGGGCGAGGCTGGCGCCTTGGGCCGGGTCCCCCCCTCCCCCCTCCCCTCCCCCCACCCCTCCCCCCTCCCCCCTCCTCCCCTCCCCCCCACCCCGCCCCCCCCGCCCCGGGGCACCTGCCGCCGCGGCCCGTCGCCATAGGAATGGGGCCCGCAGGCGCCCGCTGCGGAGGCAATTGCCCGGGGGCCGCCAACACCGTCACTGCAACAAGAAGGGCGCCCCGGGGGCTTCAAAGGGCCGCGCCCGACCGCCCGGCGCCGGCGCACTCTCGGCCCGCGAGGCCCTGCGCGGGGCTCCCCGCGGCCGCTGATAAAGCCTCGGCCGGGCCGGACGCAGCCGGGCGGGCGGGCCGCGCTCCCGGGGCCATGCCGGGCGCCCCCGCGGTCCTCCGGGCGCTGCTGCTCTGCGGGCTCGCCGCACCCCCGCCCGCGCGGCCCGAGCCGCTCCTCCGCAGCCGCGACCGCCCCGACCCGGAGCCCGCGCCGCGCCGCCGGGCGCAGCCCATCGCCGACCTTCCCGCCGCGCAGGTAGGCGCCCGGGCCCGCAGGCGCCGCACACTGGACGGGACGTGCGCACGCGGGCGGGCACACTCAGACACATGCACACGCAGGCACGTGCAGATGCAGACCCATGCACATGCAGGTGGGCACCGACACGGGGCGTGCACACACAGGCACAGGCACACTCAGACACGTGCACACACGGGCGGGCACCGACACGGGCAACGCACTGCAGGCATGTGCAGACGCAGACCCATGAGCATGCAGGCGGGCACTGATACGGGAATGTGCACCCTCAAGCACCACCACACACAGACACGTGCACATGCAGGTGGGCACCGACAGGGGACATGCACACGCAGGCACCAGCACACACAGACACATGCGCACGCAGGTGGGCACTGACACTGGGACGTGCATACGCAGGCGGGCACCGACAGGGGGACGTGCACATGCAGGCGCGGGCACACTCAGACACATGCACACGCAGGCACGTGCAGATGCAGACCCATGCACATGCAGGTGGGCACCGACACGGGGCGTGCACACACAGGCACAGGCACACTCAGACACGTGCACACACGGGCGGGCACCGACACGGGCAACGCACTGCAGGCATGTGCAGACGCAGACCCATGAGCATGCAGGCGGGCACTGATACGGGAATGTGCACCCTCAAGCACCACCACACACAGACACGTGCACATGCAGGTGGGCACCGACAGGGGACATGCACACGCAGGCGTGGGCACACTCAGACACATACACACGCAGGCAGGCACCAACACGGAGACGTGCCCTCGTAGGCACAGGCACACTCATGTGCATATGCAGGTCGGCACTTGCACGGGGACGTGCACAGGCAGGTGGGCACCTACAAGGAATGTGCACACGCAGGCGCGGGCACACTCAGACACGTGCACACGCAGGCACGTGCAGATGCAGACACGTGCACACGCATGGCAGGCACTGACACAGGGACATGCACACGCAGGTGCGGCACACTCAGACACATGCACATGCGGGCGGGGCACTTGCACGGGGACGTGCACAGGCAGGTGGGCACCTACACGGGAATGTGCACACGCAGGCACGTGCAGATGCAGACCCGTGCACATGCAGGTGGGCACCTACACGGGAATATGCACATGCAGGCACAGGCATACACAGACACGTGGGCACGCAGGCAGGCACCGACACAGGGACGTGCACACACAGGCACCAGCACACACAGACACATGCGCACGCAGGTGGGCACTGACACTGGGACGTGCATACGCAGGCGGCCACCGACACGGGGACGTGCACACGCAGGCACCGGCACACACAGACACGTGCGCACGCAGGTGGGCACTGACACTGGGACGTGCATACACAGGCGGGCACCGACACGGGGACGTGCACACACAGGCACCGGCACACACAGACATGTGCACATGCAGGTGGGCCCTGACACTGGGATGTGCATACGCAGGTGGGCACCTACACGGACACATGTGCACACGCAGGCATGTGCAGACGCGGACACGTGCACACGCAGGTGGGCACCTACACGGGAATGTGCACACGCAGGCATGTGCAGATGCAGACTCGTGCACACGCAGGTGGGCACCTACACGGACACATGCGCACATGCAGACACGTGCAGACGCGGACACGTGCACACGCAGGTGGGCACCTACAGGCAAGCGTGCGCAGCCACAGGTGGGGCCTCCCGCAGCCAGCCGTACCCCGGACTAGAAAGGCCGCTCAGTCCGCGCCCCCCGGCCGGCCGGCCGGTGCCTCCGTGTCTCCCCAGCGATTCCTGTCCAAGTACGGCTGGGCCGACGCGCCCCCCGGGCCCCGGGGCCCCCCCGCCGCCGCCCTGGCGCAGGCCGTGCGCAGGTTCCAAAGGGTCAACGCGCTGCCGGCCAGCGGGCGCCTGGACGCGGCCACCCTGGCTGCCATGAACAGGCCTCGCTGCGGGGTCCCCGACACCCGGGCCCTGCCGCCCCCCGCCGCCCCGCCGCGCCCCAAGCGCTTCCTGCCGCCGCCACTGCCGCCCGGGGCCCCGCCGCCTGAGGTCGCCGCGCCGCGCGGGGCGCCCCGGGCCTTCGCCAAGCGGACCCTGAGCTGGCGGCTGCTGGGCGAGGGCGCCAGCGGGCAGCTGGCCGAGGCCGAGCAGAGGCGCATCCTCAGGCTGGCCTTCAGGATGTGGAGCGAGGTGATGCCGCTGGACTTCCGCGAGGACCTGGCCACCCCCGGGGCCGCCGTGGACATCAAGCTGGCGTTCGGGCGGGGTGAGAAGGCCCAAGACCCCCAGGCCGCCCGGGAACCCCACTCGGGTCACCTGCACAGCCCCCTGGGGGCCTGAGGGCGCCCGGGCTGGGCCTACGGCAGCCCCTCCGCGGGAGCGGCTGTGCTAGGACTCCTGCCCCGCAGGCGCCCCCGCCACTCCGGGAGGTCGGGATGCTGGCCTTGGGGTGCTCCCAGCCGGGTGGGGTGGGGCGGGGCGGGGCGAAGTCACCCCTCTGCGGCCCACCTGGGAGCTAGGGACGCTCGCCCGCCCTGCTGGTCTGGCTGGATTAGGGCCCTCCGGTGAGGCCCACACGGGCGCTGAGGACTACCCTGGGGGGCCTGGGACCCCTGGGGGGTCGCTCCTGACCAGGCAGCTGGCAGGCTCCAGCCAGACCTGCGCCCTCCTCTCCTCCCGAGGCCTTTGGACGGCCCCCCTCGTCCCCCCTCCCCCGGGCTCCCCCAGGCTCGCTGTGCAGCTCCGTCTTCCAAGACTTTAGGGGTGCCAGCACTCGGCTGCACGGGCCAGGGCTTGCTTCCGCTCGTGCACCTCAAGCCCCCGGCCGCGAACCGTCTGTGTCCCCCTCCCCCTGCCAGGCCGGCACCTGGGCTGTCCTCGGGTTTTTGATGGCAGCGGGCAGGAGTTTGCCCACGCCTGGCGCCTGGGCGACATCCACTTCGACGACGACGAACACTTCACGCCTCCCACCAGTGACACGGGCATCAGCCTCCTCAAAGTACGTGGGCGCCAGCGGCTCGCGGGCCGTGAGCGGCAAAGGGCGGTGGGGCGCGGGCTGGCGGCCAGAGTGCTCCGGGGGGGCCGCAGCCTTCGCAGAAAGGCCCCGAGGCTCCCGGTCCCTCCCCGTCTCCGGGTCGAGTGCTGGCCCCCTGAAGCCCAGCCCTGCCCTGGAGTGGGGTGGGGGTGGGGGGTCCACGTGACACTGAGACCCCCGGGTTGGCGCTGCCCGGGCGCGTGTTCCCTTCCAGGTGGCCGTCCACGAAATCGGCCACGTCCTCGGCCTGCCGCACACCTACAGGGCGGGATCCATCATGCAGCCCAACTACGTTCCGCAGGAGCCCGTGTTTGAGCTGGACTGGTCAGACAGAAAAGCAATTCAGAAGCTGTACGGTAAGACAGAATGTTCTGGGAGCATCTCCGCGGCTCACAGAGGACACACCGTATTCTAGAGCGTTCCTGCCCGGGAGCCTGGCCCGGACAGCACAGCTCCGTGAGGCCGATTCTCTTCCCTAACAAGGTGGTCTCGCCCCACCCGTAGCTGTGGGGCCGAGGAGCACGCCCACGGTGGTCCCTCCTGTGACCTGGCTCCCGTGTGCTACGAGGAAGGAGCAGAACGTGGTGGTTTCCTAAAGAGCAGTGGGTGGGCCCCAGGCGGTGGCACCCCCTGGGAGCTGCAGGCACCGGAGGCCCCTGGGAGAAGTTTCCTGCCTTCCCAAGGCAAAGGGCAGCAGAAACCTTGTCCGGATCAACTTCAATCGGTCTTTAATTGTTCAGGCCAAAGTGTTAATGGTTTTTTTTTTTTTTTTTTTAAGATTTTATTTATTTATCCATGAGAGACACACAGAGAGAGAGAGAGGCAGAGACACAGGCAGAGGGAGGAGCAGGCTCCATGCAGGGAGCCCAACGTGGGACTCGATCCTGGGACTCCAGGATCATGCCCTGGGCTGAAGGCGGCGCTAAACCACTGAGCCACCCGGGCTGCCCGATGGTTCATTACTTAATTGAAGTGATTCGTGACCTAGCATTGAGGCTGTAGGGAAAGCAAGCTCCCTTCCCCTTCTTACTCAAAACGGAGAGCACCCCCCTTCCTGTTCCGCGCAAACCATCCTATGCAAAGAAGCTCTCAGCATCCTAAACGCCAGGATGCATTTATTTCCATCAGAGGAAGTCTTACTCTCGTCTGTGCCCAGAACCAAACTTCTTGCCTCTAATGAAGTCAGATGAGCCATCAAGAGGCATCAGCTAGGGGCGCCCGGGCACCTCAGGGGATGAGCATCTCCCTTTGGCTTAGGGCGTGATCTCGGGATCCTGGGATCGAGTCCCACGTCGGGCTCCCTGCGTGGAGCCTGCTTCTCCCTCTGCCTGTGCCTCTGCCTCTCTCGTGTCTCTCATAAATGAAATCTTTAAAAAGACAAAGAGGCGTCAGCTATCTTTAGGGTGATCGCATAACCAGCATCCAAATCGAGACCCTTCAGGGAGTGACCCGGTGTCCTGGGTGCAGGTTAGCCAGAAGGGCCCGTGCGAGGCGCACTGCGGCAGCCAGCGGGCCCCCTCCAGCTCCTTCTGCTGGGCCGGGAAGGCCCACTGCCAATCTCGTGTGGCGTCGTGCTTTAGGACAGTTCAGTGGAAAACTCAATCTTCGAAGTTGTCTCTGTTCGAGTCACGCGTGAACGTAGCAGCTGTTGGTTTTTGCACCAGGTGACGAGTGGTTGGGCTTTTTTCTTTTTTCAGGTTCATGTGAGGGATCATTCGATACCGCGTTTGACTGGATTCGCAAGGAGAGAAACCAACATGGGGCCGTGAGGATGAGATTCAGCACCTACTTCTTCCGCAACAGCTGGTACTGGCTTTATGAAAATCGAAACAACCGGACGCGCTACGGGGATCCTATCCAAATCCTCAGGGGCTGGCACGGGATCCCAACACAACACATCGACGCTTTTGTCCACCTCTGGACGTGGAGAAGAGACGAACGTTATTTTTTTAAAGGTAGAGGTTCTTATGGACAGCTCTATTTCTTCATCATAGAACACATCTTTGAGCCCCATCCCAGGGAAGCTTAGTCTCATACCCTTGCAGTTACGCACCCCATTGCCCTTTGTTCCATCAGACTGTGAGCTCTGTGAGCACAGGGACCGTGTCGTATCCCCTGATCTCTGCAAGAAGGCCCTGAATGCCTCACATGCACAACTGAACGAATGAATGGGTGGTGAACCAACTGTGCCAGGCCCTGAGGTGGTTGCCGAAGACCGTAAGGATGGGCCCTCCCTTCAGAGGTTTTAACTAGTTCTGGAGAGAAAAGACCTTAGAAGCGGACTGCTAGAGTTATGTGGTGCACGGGAGGGGGAGCGGACAAGGTGACCACTGCCGCCTGGAACCAGATGCCTGAGTCACCTTGGAGGATGCGCAGGTCCCTGGGTGCCCAGAAAGGGACACCAGGAATAGTGAGATGGGGGAGGTGCAGGTGAGGGGCAGGGGGTGGGCTTCAGAGTGAGCGAGGATGAAGACGCAGATCCGAGGGTCAGCTGAGCCTGTGAAGGTGCGACAGGGTCACATAGGGTGAGATTAGTTTGGAAAGTCAGGGTCGGCCTGGGCATCGAGAGCCGCCCTGCTCAGGGCCTGGACTTCACCCAGTGGGCACTGAGGAATCTGTGCAGTTTCCCAGCAGGAAGGATCAGTGTTTTGCTGGAAGGTGGAAACTGGGGTGGGGGTCTGGGGGGGGGACACACAGAGCAGGCAGGCCAAGGCTCTCTTGCTGCTGCTTCCCCTCACTCACCGGGCGCCATGCCCAGAGCCTGTGTCCCTGTCATCGAGGCTGGCCGCCCTGGCAAACCAGATATCTAACCACAAACAAGATTCTGTGGTTGCTACCTTCTCTTCCCCTTCCCCAAACTTACGCCCTAGAGGTAAGCCATGTCCTCTCTGCCCGACTCCCGGTAATACGACCCTATTGCCTTAAATCGTGCTGGACTCAGTGAGGCAAGAGCCCAACCGAGAGGATGCTTCATGCGGATTTGCTGTAAGAAACCAGCATATGAATTTGGCCTTAATTGTCCTTACATCACACAAAGGAAGAATTCTTTTAGTTCAGTGACATCAAGAAATTGCCCAGGGTGGACCGTCCTAGTTCGTCTTCCAGAGTTGGAAGCACAGCTTTCAGGGACGTAAGAGGTCCTGGACTAGAATTTATATTGGCGACACTCGGGGACTCTCAATTATAGAATTAGGTCATCGGGGGGATTGCTACCATTCAGCTGGATTTTATTCTTGGATCTTTAAAAACATCTTATTAAAGGGAACTTGCTGTGAATACTTTACATTCAAAAAAGTATTCCAGTTTGAATGGCACCCTCGGCGGGACACACATCACTGTTCTTTCTCGATGGCGAACCTTCCCGGGTGGGGTAGGTGGGGGTGAGGGAGGGGGAGGGAGGCCTCACGTGGTTCGTTGCTAAGGAATCTAACTGGCTGTGATGTGGTGTAAGTTGTGAACACAAAAATATCTAACTCTGTAGACTTGCTCTAATTTATGCTGACAGTGTGCCAGTATTCAGGATTAGGGACTAATAAGGAGAGCTTAGAATCCTGTGCTGTTTCAGAGCATGGAATTAGCATGTGGGGCTTGAAAAGAAACAGAGCCAAATGACAAGCCGGGACTTCGGGACAGTGGGTGGAGCGGCGTGGCTGGAGTGCGGGAGGCCCAGGCTGCCAACCTGGATTCTCTTATCGCTTCAGCTCTCTCCTCCAGTTCCCTCACTGGTACCCTGGGCTTGGTGGGGGAACTACCGGATTCTAAAACACTGAAAGAAAGCAAAACCCCATCAGAAGCATTATGGTTGTCTTCTGTAAAAAGAGGGCTTGTGTTGATGACGGTAGGAAAAGGATTCAGGACGACCCATGGGTCCCTAACGTGTAAAAGGAAAATCTTGAGACTATGTAGGAAGATGAAAAGGAGTAAGATGCTTATAAGTGAAAAAGACCACATTTTTGTCCTTTTGTTGTTGCTCTTGATGAGCGCCCGGGGGCTGGAGTGCCGTGCAAAAGGCAACCGACATTTTTAACAGCAGCAGTGATTACTGGAATCCAGTAGTTCAAGACCTGGGGAATCATTCAGCGCAACGGAGGCTTCCCTTAGCCGCTGGGGTCATGGTTGACGGAGACCTGTGTTGAAAGCAGGCCCTCTTCATCGTTGGCTGTAATTAAATGGTAATTCAGCTTTTTTTTTTTTTTTTTTTGGTCAGGAAATCAGTACTGGAGATACGACAGTGACAAGGATCAGGCCTACACAGAAGATGAACAAGGAAACAGCTACCCCAAATTGATTTCAGAAGGATTTCCTGGCATCCCAAGTCCCCTGGACACTGCCTTTTATGACCGAAGAAAGCAGTTAATTTACTTCTTCAAAGAGTCCCTCGTAAGTAGGAGGTTTCCAGCCTGGTGTTGCTTCTGTGTCCCCTACTTAAAATTCAAGTTTTTAGTTCAGAGTTGTTCTCAATTGCCTCAGACCTCTCTGGCCACAGCAGACCCCATCATACAGAAAATGAAAGAACTTCAAGCCCAGAGAGTCTGGTGCCAAGCCACAGCTTTACTTATTACCTCATTCCTATAAATTAACCTAAAAATCAATAGTTTTCAGAAAAGCCAGTCTTAACTTTCTCACTTGGCTTTACAGGTGTTTGCATTTGACGTCAATAGAAATCAAGTACTTGATTCTTATCCAATGAAGATCACTGAAGTGTTTCCGGGAATAGAGCCACAGAACCATCCCTTCAGGAATATAGACTCAGCCTATTACTCCTACGCACACAACTCCCTTTTCTTTTTCAAAGGCAGTGCATACTGGAAAGTAGTTAACGACAAGGACAAACAACAGCATTCTTGGCTTCCTTCAAACGGCTTATTTCCAAAGCAGTCAATCTCAGAGCGGTGGTTTGACATTTGTGACGTCCATGCCTCCACCCTGACTGTGTAATGAGAAAAATAGGCAAATGGACTCAAAGGATTTCTCTTCTAAGAGAAAGTCTGATTTCTTTTACAAAGAAAACAAACCAGATGTTGAGTAACCAAAGCAAGTAGGGCTAAAATGCGATGGAAAAAGCATTACTCAAACTTTTGAAATATTTGGTTTAAAAATCAATTTCTCAGGCAAAAAAAAAATTATTCAGGGAATGATTTTTAGCAATCTTTTAGGAAAGGTTAAAAAAAAGAATCCTGGGGAATCCCTGTCTGTCCACCCCTACACCTGTTTCATGGGTGGATGAGGACGTAGCCACAGCCATAGGGTCCAGTCGTGGAAGGGAATGCAGCTCCCTGGAAGCACCGACAACGTGGGGATTTGGTGGGAAAGGTCGGATTCCAGACCGACTACACCCAATTCCTGTCATGGCAATTTCTATTTTTCAAATACTTGACAGCGTACAGAAGGCTTTCTATGTATTTCTCTGAGCTTCACAGCTGTGTCAGGGCGCCTCCGACTGTGCACGTTTCTAGTCAGGGAAACTCTGGTTCACGCTTGTGTCCTTCCCAGAGTCAGAGCCAGTGGTTGCCGGTGACCATCGCCGCCTCGCTCCAGCCAGTCAGCGCCCTGGCACCTCCTCTCCATCCCTGGACCGAAAGTCACTTCTTCTTCAAGACAAGTCCTCTCGGCGGTCAGGCCACGGGCGGCCCAGTTCTTGTCCAGTGAGCTAAGACACCAGCACTTCAAGAAGCACTAGTGTAGAATCTGCAGACTACAAAAACATTTTTAGACATCTCCTTCCCCCGCAGGGATGTTCGTATTCTTGCTGACAAGGGAAGACAGCCAGAATTGGGATCTTCTTGCTTAAAAACAAGTATTCCTCTCGACTAAAAGGCTGTTCAGCCAAGGAGCGGCCAGAAAACAAGACCGGGAACACGACATCCGGCACCAGCCTACTTCAGAATGAGACCTCAGTGGAGGCGTGCAGGCTGAGCTAGTGGAGACAGCACCTGACCAACCAAGGGGGAAGCGGAGTAACAGCTGTCCTGGCAGGAGACTTTGCAGACTCTGTGCATCTGCTTCATGACTTAGAACTCTAAATGCTTCAGTGATTTGTGAAAATGGATGCAAATCTGTCCCAAGGAAATGCAAACTGAGTAATGAGGGAGTGGACAGACGGCCAGCCGTAGCTCTGCCAAGCTAGGATTGGAGTCCCCTCACTGCCAAGGAAAACACCTGAAAGTCTTGGCGCCTGAGAAAGCCAATCTGTAAAAATTCAGCTTAAAACAAGTTTATTCCAGACACCTTTCGGTATAGTTCAGATTCCTCCGGAGAGGTGTGGCTGGTGAGCGGACGGGTTGCCGGCCAAAGTGCAGGATCGGCAGCCCAAGGGACCTGCAGATGGCATGAAGGAGGTCAGGCTGGCACTCTGGACCTGGAGGCAGGGCAAGCTCTTGTCTACAAAGGCCTCACGCCTAACGTCCCAACCATCCACCCGACAGGCAAGGGTATGCTTGATGTTTGTTCCCTGAGATTGACAGGACAAGTGCATCATCGCACGCGGTAGGCACAGAAAAGAATAGAGAAGTTTGTATGCAACCGGACAAGAGCTGCACAGCAACAGTGGCAAGTAACGAGTGTGACGTTCTAGTGAGAATTCAGTGGGTGGCACAGTTTTTTAATGTTTTAATCTTTCTTTTGAGTTTTGATTCGAACTGGTTTTTGATTCGAATTCATTCATTAAAGAATTTTACAAAGTGAAGAATGTGAAATGGAAAAATACGAAGACATTTTAAATAAATAATTTATTTATTCAAAATAGTTTTCTTACCTTATTCACAGTTTCAAGTTTAACATGAAAAAAAAGGTGGTGGTGGGGGGAATAGTACCTATTCTTGATCAACTGTCATACAAAGTCAAAGAAAAGCGGATCCTTTCCGAACATGCACTAAATACAGAAACTCGCACGACGGCCAGTCTCCACAAACTGCTGCGCTGACGTTGAAGGAGAGCGGGCTTCCTTCTGTGCGACCAAGGAGGAGACACGTAGATGTACAGGACGTTTCCTTAACCCACTGGAACCACTAAAATCATCTGGATAAAAGTTTCCTTGACCAAAGTAACATCATCCAAAATAATTATCTTAAACTCACGTAGCTTAACATATTTCGGAACTGTCTAGCAGTGTACCTGCAGCACAGCGTGTGTGTCAACACTGAGGTACCCTGTACTTCTCAAAGAAAGAACTGCTGGGAGCTCGAAGTCTGATTCTGATTTTAGCACTTCAGATGAAGAAGTCAAAGAACTCAACCATGATCTGTCATGGGAAGAGAGAATCTGTTTCCACTGCTGAGCCTGTTTAAGTGGCTATTTCCCTCATATTTAATAAGACGAAGCACCGAATGGACAAACTAGCCTCCAAGAGTGGAAGGCACTGCCTGACAGCAATTCTGCGGCCGGAGCGTCAGGCGCGAGTCACTGCACGCCACCGCCACCTCGAGCAAGCTGATCCAGCAAATGGAGGAGCACGTCGATTCTTTCCAGAAGAGTTGCATTTTTGTTAGCAGTAGCTCTCAAAAGCTGGGAGTAAATCTGCTTGTTGGTTTTGAGGACTCCATCTTCGTCAGTATTACTGCTGTGTTAAAACAAAAATAAAAAAGGAAGTGAAGTGCACCGTGATGCCCACCTCAGTTCAAAAAATCCAAAAATAAACAGGAACAGGCTGTCACTTTTCACAGGGAAGGTGTTTTTTTTTTTTTTTTTTTTTAAAGATTTTATTTATTCATGGTAGACATAGAGAGACACACAGAGAGAGAGAGAGAGAGAGAGAAAGAGAGAGGCAGAGACACAGGCAGAGGGAGAAGCAAGCTCCATGCCGGGAGCCTGACATGGGACTCGATCCCGGGTCTCCAGGATCGTGCCCTGGGCCAAAGGCAGGCGCTAAACCACTGAGCCACCCAGGGATCCCTGGAAGCAGGTGTTCTATTAATTCTTATTCCGTACTTACCTTCTTGCATCTACTGCTTATAGGCCTGTCTGTAGACATTTACTTCAATATATCAATTAGAACCAATGTTCCTTCTTTTTACAAATATTTGAGCGCCTACTGTGTACTGGGAACTGCTCTTGACACTCAGTGGACAAGGCAGACCAAGAGTCCCTGCCCTCACGGCACCTGAGTTCTACTGAGGTAGGAGGGGTGGGACGACGTGCATTACACAAAAAGCAGAGAGCGGGTCAGATGACCACGCTGTGAAGAAGGTCCAGCAGGGAAGGGCTAGGCACGAGAGGCTGTCTGCCATCTGCTCCCTTCTCTGTGCTGAGCCCAATGCCCCTCAGATCAACCAGCCTGACCGTGGGGCTGCTCTCTGTGGAGCCAGAATTGCATAGGACTGAAGCATGGACTCCAGGCTCGGGAACTACTCCACCTCACTGCAGTTCAACTCTCCGAGCCGCTTCTGGTGAAGGATGCCCCCCCACTGCCCAGGTGCAGGGTTCTAGACATACTCCACTTAACAACTTTTTGAACAAAAACTTGTTTGTTCTGAAAATATGTCCCCCACAGGATAGATTCATGGGTTCTATTTATGTCACTAGGAGAAAAGACTACTAATTACATGGCAGTTCATCTCTAGCATCCTTTTTTTCCTTTTGAGTCCAAACATAATTCAGACCATGACCAGCTAACTAACTGCGGCTCGATTCCTCATACGTGTGTCTACATCTGAACCGCATGATAACCCTGCTGCCCCAGAAGGGCAAGGACTAGTAATATTCCTACCTTACAGATGTAAAAACCAAGGCCCAGAAGGACTAAATAGTTTGGATTGGGGTCAAAACATTATAATCTGACTTCAAATGCTATGTTCTTTCCATTTGCCAAAGTACAAATGTTCCCATGTACCCATCAGGCCAGCCACACGGTAAACCAGGAGTCTAGAACCTCCCTCTGGTGCACATCAAGGCTCAGGCTATAAGGAGTCCTCTTCGTGGCTCCACTTGCTCCTCCTCAACACCTGTCCATACTGGGGCTGTCCACGGGCCCAAGCGGGAAGGAGTGTGGGCCCTGCAAAACCCTCCCTGGACCCGTTTCTCTTCTCCCTCTTAGTACTACTTATTTTATCAGGCAAATCTCTCTTCCCGTCAAACCACCCAGGGCACAAAGTGACTGCAAAATGCATTTGTTGCCTACAGTTCGGGCCTGAGATGGTGATGTTTTTATTTTTGAGTGGGGGTGACATTTACAAAACCTCTGATAACCTTATGAGAAACTTAAACTCCTGACAAATTAAGGCATCAGTACTTAACTATCAGAACCAGTGCTCCAAAAATGCATTCTTCATGGACAATGATACCACATTTAGCTGGGTGCTGGAAGATAACCCATGGCTGCTGGGATCATACATTTAAAACATTTGAGATTTGTTCTAATCCTAATCCTGAACCTTAAATCTTCATCTTCCAATTTCTACAAATGATTTCCATTCTTAATGGAAATCAACTCTCATCAATAGTCTCACTAAACCATGAACTCTAACAAGAAAGGTCCCAGCATTTTGCTGGCTTATCTTTTATCCAAAGGCAACTAACACTCCTTTATTTTCCTTTTAATAATCTTAACCAATTACTAAATGCACATACCTGGCCAGGAATAGCCCATAAATCTAAAAGATCTGCTCTCTGCACATGGTCAAAGGTTTTCCAAACCTGCAGAGATTACTTCTATTTTTCATTCTATGAAACCCCAAAGCCATCAAAAAAAGATTAAGGGGTTCCAGTCTGCTAAAGCAATGAATATTAAAATATAGTACAAGAGTAAAATTCTTCATTCAAAATGAAAAAATATAACCCAACAGACAAAACAAGCATTTCTAGCAGGACAACAATACTGGTTGCCATAGAGGGAGTTGTCATAAGAAGATTCTAAGAAAATTAAGATTTTTTTTTTTTTTTTTTTTTTTTTTTTAGAATTTTATTTTATTTATGATAGTCACAGAGAGAGAGAGAGAGAGGCAGAGGGAGGAGAAGCAGGCTCCATGCACTGGGAGCCAGACATGGGATTCGATCCTGGGTCTCCAGGATCGCGCCCTGGGCCAAAGGAAGGCGCCAAACCGCTGCGCCACCCAGGGATCCCGAAAATTAAGATTTTTAATTACTAAAGTGTGTGTGTTTTTTTTTTCCCCAGCAGGGGTGTGGTGGGTAGAGAATAATCAAAACAAAACACAAAATTATAATATTTTCTTTCTTTTAAAGTCTAGTTCTGGGGCACCTGGGTGGCTCAGTTGGTTAGGCATCTGGCTTTGGCTCAGGGTCCAGGGATGGAGCCCCAAGTCGGGCTCCTTGCTCAGAGGGGAGTTTGCTGCTCCCTCTGCCCCTCCCCCCACTTGTTTTCTGTCCCCCTTTCTCTCTTTTTCAAATAAATACATTTAAAAAAGAAAAGTCTAATTCTGATCTCCCTTTACTCTAAGCAGGAATGCTCACAGATTCATGGTGAGACAGCAGGGTCTCAGCAAGGGAGGCCTTCCTCCTCCTCCCCTCCAGTGACACAGAAGAAACAGTCAATGACTCAGTAATCAGTTTTCTGTTTCAAAGCCTATCAACATATTAATGTATAAATACAAATATCACGTTTAATAGTCTTTTATTTAATAAACCTTGAAAAATGAACACAAATTAGGTAAATAGGATTTTATACATTATGCATGAAAACTTTAGATTACATTTTTTCTGCAGAATATTAATAACCTGAAAAAACAGGTTAGAAGACTCTTCACTAAATAAAAATTACTTAAGCCATACATATGATAGTTTTTTTTAAAAGATATTATTTATCAGAGAGAGAGTGCACGAGTGCTCTCGAGGGAGAGAGAATCTTAAGGAGGCTCCATGCCCAATGCAGAGCCAGACTCAGGGCTCAATCTTACAACCCTGGGATCATGACCTGAGCTGCAACCAAGAGCTGACCACTTAACTGACTAAACCACCTAGGCACCCTGTAAGTTATGTTTATAAGATATTGTTAAGACTGAACTGTTACCTGTTAGCTAACTACTCAAACTATCAATTTGTGAAAATTGGTGAATCACTGTTTCTCAAATGTATTTATTTATATTGCCACCTTGTGGAAACCAAGGAAAAATTTTAAAATTCTCTACCTGCTGCTGTTAAACAGGAAAAGCCAACTGTGTGTCACTATACACAGTGCGCCCCCCCCCCCCCCCCCGCTTTTTAGTTCTCTGGTTCTTCAGAAGACAGATGTACCAGCTGAACCATAGCACGTACATACTCCCTGCTGGGTGCAGTGACCAGACACAGAGCAGATGCTGAGGATAAACAGCGGGGCTGAGATGACAGGGCGCCTAAGGCTGAGTGCTCCCGCCCAAATGAGAGCTCTCTTTAGGCCACAGAGAATTATCTGAAAGCATTTACTGGAGAGGCTTTCTGCTCAGAATGGAGAGAACAAGAAAAACTATCATTCCCACCCTTTGACAAACCCAGCAATACAAAGCAGGACAACCTACAAGTTCATGACTTTCTACGAATCTATCAAAGAGCTGGGGTTGCCAGACAACCAATGAGTCTGAAAACCAAGAACAGACAGGGCACCAGAGAAGTACTTACTTCCACGGCTGGGACAGAGGCAGCCAGGTACCACTAAGAATTTAGTTAAAAGTTACTGAGCTGGTAGAGGCTGAGTGAGACGTGGCGAGGGAGTGTGGGGCCTCTGAGGGTTGCAGGTATAGGATGAGTTCACCTTGTCTCCTAGGCTTCTCTTCAAGGACTCTGGTGAAAGCCCATGCAGGCTGGGCAAGGGGACCAGCTATAGCTGCAGAAGGGCAGGCAACCCCACCCAGACCCTTTTCTCCATGGAATGAAAGCCTTCATCTGCATGGCCTAGTCAAGGTGGGTGGAGGGAGAGGAAGGCAACAAGCAATGGCAGCCTTAGGGTACTGGTGAAAGTCAATGCAGATAAAGCAGTGAGCAGAAAAAAACCACTCTACCCCAGGGGTGGGGCAGGAGCAGTGAGACCACACACACAAACCAGGGACTCAGGGACCCAGTCCTGAGACTGAGGCTTACGCAAATCAACTGAGAAGGCCTGACTGGCCCTCTTTCCTTCTCTAAAAGGCTGAAAGCACTGAAGGACAAGTAGGAATGGATTATGGCTGAGAGCTGGAGGAGTATGCAGACAGACTCTTTCCGAGGTACCCCACACCTTCCTTAGGAAAGCCCTAAACTAAAGGTGGAGTAGACATTAAGAAAAACCCTCTGCCGACCTGCTCCACACTAAGCACAGGCACTGCTTGAGGGACATGAAGGCTGCTGGACATGGAAAATAACCAGAGCAACAAAATAATCTCAAACCACAGCTCAGCTCCAGACTAGAAAACACTCAACCCTCCATACTAAAGGCCTAGCATGGGATAGTGTAAGAACTTTCCAGGCATGAAAATTATTTCCCTCAGTCTGAGATGTAGAAAGTAATGAAACAACACATGCCAAGAGACAAAGAACAAAACAAGACTCAGATGTGACGCAGATGTTGAAACCAGATGTTGGAACTATCTGATAGATGATTTAAAATGACAATGATTAATACATTAAAAGGCTCAAGTGGAAAATGTGGGCAACATGCATGATCAGATGGGTCACTTCAGCTGAGAGATGGAACCTCCAGAAAGAACTCAAAGGGAATACCAGAAATGAGGAACACAGTAAACAGATACAGAATGTCTTTGACAAGTTCAACTGTCAATGACAAAAAATCAAGAATCAGTGCATTTGAAAACAGGTTCACAGAAATTACCCAAACTAACCCCCACCGCTGGCAAAGTATAAAAGCAACGAAACATGTAACAGTTGTGGGAAAGAGCAAATGGTCTAGTGTAGATACAACTGGATCCACAGAGAAAGAGAGAATGGAGGAGAAGAAATAAACACACTAAGGAGGGAAGGAAACGTCACCACACACCCAAGATACACCCAGAAATATCATGTTCAACTGCAGGTTGTGGGGGGGGGGGGGAGCAGGGAAGAAAATCTTGAAAGCAGCTGGAGGAAAAAAGGCATTTTACATACCTATGAACAAAGGTAAGAATCAGAATGGGCTTCCTGTCAGAAGGCAAGGGAGGGAAATCCTTCAAGTGTGGGACAAAGAAGTCTGTCAACCTAGAACTCTCTCCAGGGAAAACATTTCCCAAAGCTGAAGAAGGAATAGACTTACTCAGACATTCAAAATGGAAGAATTCTTTGCTGGTAGATATTAAAGGAAGTTTCTCATGCAGAAAGAATAGGACACCAGACAGAAAGTGGTATCTATACCAAGAAGAGCACTGGAAATGGACTAAATGAAGGTAAAATAAATTCATAGAAAAATAAATTGTCCTTTTATTTTTAATTGCTCTAAAAGGTATCCATCTAAAGCAGGAACAGTAGTAGTATGTTTAAAAGTGAAATGGTAATAACACAACTGATGAGAGGGAAGAACTGGCAGTGATTACCTGAACGTCTTCATACAGCACATGATTAAGGAGAATATCATGAGAAAGTGGCTCCTGATTAAAGATGTCAACCTAAACCCTAGGTCAACCACCAAAAAATTTTAAATGTAGTATAAATAATAAATCAATAGTGAAATAAAATCCAATCATGAAAATGTTCAATTCACTCGAGAAGGCAGAAAAGATAAAATAGCAAGATGATAGATTTTATCTAACTATATTAATAATCACCTTAGATGTAAATGGTCTGAAGATACCAATTATAAGTTTGGATTAAAAAAAGCAAGACCCAATTATATGTCATTTGTAAGAATCTCACTTTTATTAAAAAGGCACAGTTAGGCTAAAAGAAAAGAAAGAAAAAGACATTAACCAAAAGAAGGCTGAGTAACTCTATTAAGATAACAAGTAGGTATCGTATGATAAGGGGGTCAATTCTCCATGACAGAATAATCCTAAATGTGTCCACATCAAAACAGAGGAAACAGAACTGACAGAACCAAAAAGAAAAACAGATGAATCCACAACTGTACTTAGAAAATCCCACTCTTCCCTTAAACTGATAAAACAAGGAAGTAGGAAGACAGAAGTCCTGAAAAATACTATACACCAACTTAACTGACATTTCCAGGGCAGTCTATCCAAGACAGCAGATACTCATGTATTTTAAGTGCACACGGAAAGGCAAACCATATTCTAGGTCATAATACAAACATACACAATGTGAAAGAAGAGAAATCATGCATAGTTATAGTCTCAGCACATACTGGAATTACCAGTAATCCATAATAAAGATTACCTGGAAAATCTCCATTCTTAGGAACTAAGAGCATGTTTCTAAATAACACAAGGCTCAAGGAGGAAGTTTCAGGGAATATCAAAGATTAGTGTTAAACTGAAAGAAAAAGAAAATACATTTATGAGATGTAGCAAAAGCAGAGTGAAATTTACAGTAAATGCTTATATTAGAAAAGAGAAAGGGTCTCAAGTCAATAATCTAAGCTTCCACTTTAAGAAACAGTAAAAGAAAAAAATCCATAATAAGTAGAAAGGTATAGAGAGAACTGAATAAATCAAGGACACTGAAAATAGAAAAACAATGGAAAATATCAATCGAATAAGCTAGTCTTTTGAAAAGATCAATAAACCTGACAAACTCCTAATCAGAGTAACCAAGAAAGAAAAGAAGACAAAAGCTGGCAATATCAGGAATAAAACAAGAGCTACCCCTGCAAACGCCTTTAGACATTAACAGGATACTACGGGAATACTGTGAACCTATGCACCTGACAACAGATAAAAGACTTTCATTCCTCCAGAAGAAAAAGTCAACTTGAATAGTATTTATCTACAAAAAGAAATTAAACTCATTGTGAAAAACTTCCAATAAAGCCAACTGTAGGTCAAGATAATTTCATTAGTAAATTCTAACAAACCTTTAGGGAAGAAACAATTTAACTCTACACTTCTAAAACCTAGAAGAGCAAATAGTTGCAGATTGATTCCATGAGGCCAGCACAGCTCTAGTACCGAAACCAGACAGGAACACTACAAGACCACAACTGTGATTACACTATAGGAGAGAACTGTCCTCACAGACACAACAATCCTTGACGGTACTAGCACATGGAATCCCAGGGATGCCTAAGAATGACACATCCCAGCAAAGTAGAGTTTCTCTCAGGAATGCAAAGCTGGTTTAACAATCAAAAAAACCTCAATGAGCTCCATCATATTAAGACACCAAAGAAGGAAAACACTGTAGTCCTTTCAACATGTATACCAATAAATATCTGACAAAAATTTCACAACCATTCATGATAAAAATTAGGAATAGAAGGGAACATCCTCAACTTGGTAAAGGGCATCTACAAAAAAACCACAGCTGATGCTACATTTAATGGTAAAAGAAAGCACACTTTCTCCCCGAGATCCGAAGAATTAGGGTAGACCACAAAAAGGTAGCAAGAGGGAATTTCTGGAGTGATGGAACTTTCTAGATCATGATTTTGGCAGGAGATGCATGTCTGTGTTTGTCAAAGCTTGAAGAACTATACAGCACCAAAAGTAAATTTTACTACAGATAAATTAAAATAAATACAGAGACAAAAATGATCTGTACCTGAATATTATAAATTGATAAAACACACAACAGCTGATAACAGTTTATGTGTATGGTAATTTTCCCCCCTATTTTCCAAATTTGTAATATGGTCAGATTGTACTTATATTTAAAAAGAAGAGGCCAGCCCGGGCTCAGCGGTTTAGCGCCGCCTTCAGCCCAGGGCGTGATCCTGGAGACCCAGGATCAAGTCCCACGCTGTGCTCCCTGCATGGAGCCTGCTTCTCTCTCTGCCTGTGTATCTGCGCCCCGCCCCCCGTGTCTCTCATGAATAAATAAATAAAATCTTTAAAATAGATAGATAGATAGATGTGTTATTTATATTACCTTCCTGATCTAGTACTTAGTACTACATTTTCAAGTTAAATTAATAATGCCAACATAGTAACTCTGGCAAAACAACAGAATTGGACAGACTGACGCAGGTGTTAAGAACATTTTTTGCTGAGATGCTTATGCTTTTCTCTTCACTAAGTTCTTGGCTTTACAGAGATTTTCAATGTTCTGTTATCTCCTTTCTATTAGTGCATTTGGTGCTGAGTATCAAACTGCAGTCCTGACTTCCCACTACAGACAATGGTGAGTTACTAGAAACAGTGGAAGTGATTCCATTGAAACAATGATTCCAGTGTCATTCATCTCTCTCAGGGAAAACATTAAAACCAGAAGAGTACTTACTCTTGGGAAGCAAGATCTGTTTCTATAGCTTCACTATTTAGTAGGCAACACGGAAAGGAGTCTCATCTGATTTACCAAGTCAGGAAAGAGCACCACTTAAAATTCCTGATCACCCACATAAAGGACAAGAATGAATACAACCTATCTTTTCATAGGGTCAGTAGAAGTTATTACCTTTCTACAGGTAAGGAGCTGGAAAAGAAATTTCTATAAAGAACAATTTGATTTACCTTGTTTTCTTCTTAGTTGAAGACAGCAGCTTGATGGACTGAAGGAGAAGGAATGACAACCGAGATTCAAATATACTGAGGAGCTTGATCACTTCTTCTCGATTAAGACTAGGAGAGGAATCAGCAGCTGGAGGGGACTCATCGCTCTTAGGCTAAGAAGAAGAAGAAGTCACTTCACCTAAGCTACCCAACAACGACAGCTTCATACTGAAGCAAAAGGACTGCAGTTTCATTCACCAGTAGACTTTTTAGCCAAAAACAAAACAAACAAAAAGGAAACCCCAGGTCCTTTGTTTTTCTCCATGCACATCCTGTTGGTGGCAGAGGCTGTGATGAACCCCCTACCCCAGAGATCACTCTGATAGATTAAAGCCTGTGAAAAATGTCTTACACATAACAGGCACTTACGTAAAAGAAATTAATACTGAATGGAAATCTCCTACTTTAGTGTGCAACACTGCACACTAAAGGACCAAGATGGAAATGGGCACGATCCAGGGTTGGACAAACCCGGGCTGGAGGAATAACAGGCTGGTTTACCATGGGGACTCAGGGAAGCTTTTAGCAACAGCAGAAGGCAGCATGAATGCTGGAATGCCAGGCAAACTGGAAATGCTTTCCAAGGAGCTTAAGCCCATTCATTGTTCAACTGCTCCCTGGCAGTTTAGTAGAAATTATAAAAGAGCTATATGCCTCTTTCTTTCTTAAAAACAAACAGTAAAACAACAAAAAAGAAACAATTTGAAAAAGAAAACACAACAGAGATGTTATACTCCTGGGGTCTTACTAAGCTGTATGTGGTTATTTAAAGAAAAAAAAATTTAATGCAAAAGATATAATTCTACCTTAGAGTTTAATAATTCCACCAAGAAAATACAATAGGTCACTATTAGTGTGTTTTATGCAAAATACATACATGTCTGTATATACATATACACACATAACATACATAACATACATAAGCATATACGCCATATGCTCACTATTTAGCTTAAAATACACAAAAAACAAAGATAAATATAGTTTCCATTTACCTGGTCAAATTCCTCTACAAGCTCCTTTCTGATGAGCTGGAATGCATGCTTAGTTCTCACCATTATATCAAGAGCCCCAGATAGTGTTTTTAATTTTCCAACATTGCTATTCTGACCTAGTGTGTCAAACACAAAAATGATCATTCCTTTAAATATAAATCTAGAAACTCATCCAATGTCAGGGGATTAATGAAAACTGATTTTAAATGCTATTAAAAGGAGCTCATGAGAATCTATACAAATTTTCTAAATCCAACTTTTAGTAATCATCCCTAGATAAAAATATTAAATGTAGACAAAGCAATATGTAACAATTACCAGTAGGTTCTATCAGGGTGAGAATACAACATATCTGAAATTAAGACCTGACTGCGAGGTCAAAGAAACCAGATGGGACAACTCTGGTCCAAAAGCCTCCAAATGCATATGTAACTTTTCTCAGGTACTCAAATTTTTAAACATCTTTTTAAAAGAAAAATTAACCCTACTCCTCATCTTAGCAAATTTGTTCCCAGTATCTCTCTGTTTTTATGAAAATGATGCCTGCTGTCTTGAAGGAATTCAAACATGGCAGGAAATTTGAAGATGCAAATGAAAAAAGGCCATCGAAAACCTACCCTAGAAAGAGCTACTGTTAATCCTGCCATCTAGTATATAATGGCAAAAAGTTAAAAATATTTTCAGTAAAAATTTTTGTTTAAAGATTTATTTATTTATGGAGGGGCCAGGAAAGGACAGAAAGAGAGGGACAGAAAAGTCTCAAGCAGGCTTCACAGATGTGGGGCTTGATCTTATGAACCTGAGATGACAACTTGAGCAAAACCAAGAGTTGGATGCTCAACTGACTGCACCACCCAGCTGTCCCAGTCAAAAGTAGTTTTAAAAACTGTTTTGAATGGGTAATACATCCTCAAAATGTATAAAGTCTAAATCGGGAAACAGTAAAAGCCCTCCTCCTGGCCCCCCATCCTGCCCCCAGAGACAGCAATGTTATCACTTTCTTGTGCATCCTTCAGGGATACTCTAATAAAAGAGTCATCTATCTGGTTCAGTATTACATTTAATTTAAAAAACAACTGAAATAAAATCAAATGAACAGCTGTTACTTCAGAGAAACTTTTGTTTCTTTACCACACAAGGGCTATTTCTCCAAAGACCCCTCCTGCAGAAGGGGAGCAGGTGGACAAGGATAAGAGAACTCAGGGAAACAGATTCAGTGTGGAGCAGCCACTCCCTTCCTGCTGTGGCCTCACCCCAATGCAGCAGGCTCATTCACCTTCCTCCTTCTCTTCCCTTCCCATTTAGCGCTGCCTTGCTCAGGATCTACAGTTCTAGTTCCACAACTGCCAGTATCCACTGCATGTTTATAGGTATTCAATGGGATCATTGCTCCAGGATCACTCCTTTTCCCTTCCTACATTGTTCATAATGATTTACATCTCTAACGGTCTCAACAAACTTGTCATAGTTTTTTCCAAATAAAGAGAGCATGGCTGTATTTCAATATTTCTATGAATATAAAGGGGTCACGGAACATAAATACATTTTTTAAAAAAGATTTTATTTATTTATTAATGAGAGAGAGAGAGAAAGAGAGTGCGTGCGTGCGAGAGCATGGCAGAGACACAGGCAGAGGGAGAAGCAGGCTCCACGCAGAGCCTGATGTGGGACTCGATCCTGGGTCTCCAGGATCAGGCCCTGGGCTGAAGGCGGCACTAAACCACTGAGCCACCTGGGCTGCCCTCAAATTCATTTTTTTAAAAAATTTTTTATTTATTTATGATAGTCACAGAGAGAGAGAGAGAGAGAGGCAGAGACACAGGCAGAGGGAGAAGCAGGCTCCATGCACCGGGAGCCTGACGTGGGATTTGATCCCGGGTCTCCAGGATCACACCCTGGGCCAAAGGCAGGCGCCAAACTGCTGCGCCACCCAGGGATCCCTCAAATTCATTTTCTAAAAAAGTGTAGACTTCTCCTGGCTTCTACCCAAAGATGTTAACTATGGGCAAATTTAAAGGAAAACAACACTCTGGTCTGCCTCACTCTAAGACAATTCGACACTAAGTCAAGTCAATGTACACAAATCTGCGAAATAAAAGAGTAAGACTCACTGCTCATTTGGAATTCTGCAAATGCCACTCTTTCTAACTGTACTCGAAGTAGTTCACAGGGAGCGTCTTTGAGAAGCTGAAAAAGCTTAACAGCTTTGCTGTAATGAAGATCTGCCAGCACCCGGTGCTGCTTCCTAAGATGTTCATCACCAACCTAGGATCAAAAATAAAATAAGAAGACAAACCTTAAAGCTTGGTTTCACAATAACTACTTAACCAAGTCTCTGGATCATTAAATGTTATTTAGTGTTGGGGCGCCTGGGTGGCTCAGTGATTGAGCACCTGCCTTCGGCTCAGGGTGTGATGTGATCCCAGTCCAGGGACTGAGTCTCCTATTGGGCTCCCTGAAGGGAGCCTGCTTCTCCCTCTGCCTGTGTCTCTGCCTCTCTCTCTCATGGCTAAATAAAATAAAATAAAATAAAATAAAATAAAATAAAATAAAATAAAATAAAATAAATATATATTTAAAGAGTTATTTAGTGTCATCGTTTTATAGTTTTAGTTGTTACATTTAGGTGTTTAATCCACTTTTGGTTAATTTTTGTATATGATGTGACACAGGACAGTCCCCCCATGTGCTCTGCACATGGACATCCAGGTGTCCAGGCACATTTTGCTGAAAAGACACTTTGTTCCCCATTGTGTCTACAGCCTGCTCTTGCCTTGAGGATATTAGACCATCTGGGCAAGCCTGAATTTTGGTTAGGACCTCCTGTGGCAAGGGGAAGAGTCCTGGGCCAGCTTAAAGTGAAAAGAAATCCTTTCTCATTAAGCTGGACCTCAAAGGACAGCATTCTTAGGAAAAGCGCACTCAGAAGAAGGCCCACCCCCAAGGGACTGCAAGGTAAGTTGTCCTGGTCCTGAGCTAAGAAAAGAAAAACAACAACAAACACACACACAGCCCTGAGACACTTCAAACACAAAATTCTTGGCCACGCAACCGTTCTGGAGGAAGGTACCTTCAATCTGGGACTCAATGTATTCTTAGATACCCCTGCATCTAAGCACCAGGATTCAGGTACAAGGCAGTTCACAGCCGATTACTTCTAACAGCCTCACATTGAAACAACCCAAAGATTCAACAATCATAGAATGGATAAACGGTGATATATTCATTAAATGACTTCTAGTGAACTGAGAAAATGCACCAACCTGGAGGAATCTTGAAAACATCATGTCCAGTGAAAGGCAATAAACCACAGAATATGTACAGTGTGATTTGTCCTGTAAAGTTCACCACTGGGTAAAATGTAAACATACTGTTTAAGTGGTAAAACACGAAAGGTATGGACAGACTGGAGAACCCAGGATAGTAGTTATTTATTTTTTTTTAAAGATTTTAATTTATTTATTCATGAGAGAGACAGAGAGAGAGAGAGAGGCAGAGACACAGGCAGAGGGAGAGGGAGAAGCAGGCTCCATGCAGGAAGCCCGACGTGGGACTCGATCCAGGACTCCAGGATCACGCCCTGGGCCAAAGGCAGGCGCCAAACTGCTGAGCCACCCAGGGATCCCCCCCAGGATAGTAGTTATTCTCGGTGGGTCTAGAGAGAGACTCAGTGGGGAAGGGGCAGCACACAGAGGATACCTAATTTCTCAAACTAATAGCCAATCAATTATAGTAGAGAAAAATATGCAGCACAGGTGAGAGGGGAAAATCCCCTACACTGCAAGTTTTTCTAAAGCAGCTAACAGAATAGTTGACATTTAAATAGATATTGAAACATAAGCAAAGCACCCTGAACATTTTTAAATGGACCTAAGCTTCAGTTGGAATGGCAATACCTGATTTCTCAGACAGCTGTGGTACATGGACGCCAGCCTGTGATGGATGGTCGCAGCTCGATATTGACAAAGAGGCTGTCGAGCAGACACGGAGTCCACATCACAGTATTTCAGGGACTTCATCATAGCTTCACTGACTTCTTTTTCAATCTGTTTTTTTTTTTTTAAAGGGGGAGGAGGAAAAAAATGACAAGCCTATAATCTTAAATAAAAATATTTAAATACTGCTTGTTATGGAAAATATGCTCAATATCAGTTAAAGGCATAAATGAAGACTTCTTTTATAGCCGTATAAATATTATTACCTGCTCCTGAGCTTTTCTAGATAACGGAGCATAATCTTGCTGCAGAGTTGCCATAGTGAAATAAGTAGTGGACAATTCCCAATTCACTGAATCCCAAACAGCCGGGTGTATGTCTCGTGTTCCCAGTGACCTCAGAGCTTTCAAATAATAATCAACAGCCTGTAAGGGAGGGAAAGGTACAGTTCTCAGTCTAAATCTATTCCAACAGCATATGAAAATAAATACTTTAAAATCACCCAGATGTTAATTTGATGTGGGAACAATTTACAGAGGGGCAGTATTGTGAAGAAAGGAAAAAACCCTAACAATGAAACTTTCATGAGAAAAGCCATTTAAAATGGACTGTATGTCACTCCACATGCCCATAGTTAAGACCAGCATAAGCCTTAGTGCTGACTCATGCTCATTCATGAAGATGCACTTCCGTTTATTTTTCCTTTCTAAATGAAAATTTGTTTATATAACTAGTAAGATAGAAAAAAATTGATGAGCCTAAGGATAAAAAATTGCTGGATCTGAGTGTAAAAAGCAGCAATCTCTTCCATGTTCTACCACCTGCAGCCTGAAAGGCATGGCCACTATATTTAAGCAAATAAAATCACATTCAATTCCATCACCCAGCAATAATTTCTACATTTCTTATCTGTATCTATCTACATTTTTTTTCCTGTGTATCTGTGAATTTAATAAAAGAAAATCTCTAACAAGGTCACTTTTATTTTAAAATTTCCCATGCCATGGGGCACCAAGTGGTTCAGTTGGAGAAGTGTCCAAATCTTGGTTTCGGCTCAAGTCATGATCTCAGGGTCGTGAGACTGAGCCCCGTGTTGGGCTCTGTATGTCAACTCCCTTCCCCTCTGTCCCTCCCTGTACCCTCCCCCCAATATTTGCCTTTTCTTCCTACTGGGACAGTTTATTTTCAGTGATTATCTTATTTTGTTTTATTTACTTGTTCTTAAAGTAAGTACCACGCCCAACATGGGGCTCGAACTCACAATACCAAGACCAAGAGTCATGTGTTCTACCAACTGAACCAGCCAGGTGCCCCTGTCTTCAATGATTCTTTATATATGAAGGGTTTATCAACCTCTGATCTGTCCTAGGTTATAAATATTTTCACTAGATTGGGGTTTGCTTTTTGATTTTGCTTTCTGTTGTGCATTTGAAAATCGTTATTTTTACACATTTAAATGTATCCGTCATTTACTGTGATTCCTGCCTATTTGTGTCATGCTGGAAAGTCCTGTCCCGTCTCATCACATGAAGCTCCTCCTCTACTTTCTGCACTTTCTGTTATCCTTCTCCACGTCAGCCTTTAATCCACCTGATGTCTTCTCTGCTTACGCCAACACGATTAAGTGAAGTCATCTTTTCAATATGCCACCTTCAATACTAAATTCTTAGCATCCTTCGGTCAGACAGTAAGTGTTTTGTCTGTCTCCTCTGCCATCACCACAGTTCTAATTAGTTTTAAAATATTTTCATGGTGCAGTAGCAAAGATAAATGACAATTAGGTATGAGGTTCAACATGCACGCATGTTACCTTATTATAATACAAGCCTTCTTCTGGGGAGAATTCCCGCTTAAATTCGTCCCCAGCACCACAGTGTGCCTGTGCACAAATCCGCATGAGTCTCCCCGTGTTACACAACAGAAGGGCAGCATTTGTGGCATCATCAATTGACTCAAAGTTGTGAATTCCTTTTTCAAAACATGAAAAGCTTTTTTTCCACAACTGTTGTTCTGCAGTAGACACACTTTTGCTCACTTCACAAAAAAAAAAAAAAAAAAAGAAAATCACATGTAAGCAGACATCATTGTCAACCCCGTGTGTCCCGGAATGGATGAGAGGAGGGGGACAGGGACAGGATGGCTAAGGAACCGGCTACAAGGAGCCATCGCAGTGACCTGCTCTCATCACACTCCCCTCAAATTTATGATGAGGCCCTAACCCCAATGTGACGGTATTTGAAGATAGGGCCTTTAAAGAGGTAATTAAAGTTAGCTGAGATCCTAAGATGGGGCCCTGATCCCACATGACTGGTGTTCTTCTAAGAGAAACATACCAGGGACATACACAGAGAGAAAACCAGGTTAAGGACAACACGGCAAGAAGGAGCCATCTGCAAGCCACAGAGAGAGGCTTCAGGAAAACGCAACCTTGCTGGCACTTGATCCTGGGCTTCCAGCTTCCAACTTGTGAGAAATACCATTTCTGCTGTTTAAGCCACCCCATCTGTGATATTCTTTATGGCAGCCTGAGCAGACTCACGTAATACCCTCTTTCACTATGAACTGACTGATATGAAAACAAGCAAAAACATGAGCAAAGCCCTATTTTATAAAGATTCAAAACATCTTGTCCCACGGATTTGTAAGAGGTATGATCTGTGTTGTATCTAATTTCTCCTAGGTTTCTACCACTTTGCAGTTCCTTCACGGACTTCCTCCTCCAGAGGCACCTTAAAAGCCCAGGTTCTTATTTCTCAACTAAAAAAAATACACATACACACACATATATATAATAATGAAACACTTTAAAAAGCATGATCTTCGTGTCCCCAAGCACAGTTCATAGATGACCAGGAACACACACACTTCAACTTACCTGCTGTCCCCCTTTCTACCACAGCTCTTTTCCTTCCTCAGGTTGGGTGGTCTTTACATTTGTAGCATTCTCATAGATTCAATCATCTCCTCCCCACATCATCTGAGTGTTGCCCGGCCTATGTCTTGCTAACCCAAACAGCTCTAAATACAGGTTTCTAGTCAACAACTGAGCTAGACCTTCCACTCACATGTCCACACAGATCTCAAACTTGACACAGGCCCAAATCACAAAAGACCACCTGCTGCTACTCTTACCGTCCCCTGGACCCTGCATGTCTAGTCCTTCTCAATCTTTCCTGTATCTGCCTATTGATATCGTACATCACATACCAATCTACTGAAACCACACCTTCTTCCCCCAAACCCTCTAAAAACCCCACAACATCAGTAAATGTCTCCTTTCCCCCTCTTTCCTCCTCTTCTACTTTACTGCATCTGTGCTTATAGCATTTTTCAAAGATCTGTATTTCTTACTTTAAGACTTTTGATTTTTAAGTGATCTCTATACCCAACATGGGGCTCAAACTCACAACCCTGAGATCAGGAGTCGCCCGCTCTACTGAGCCAGCCCAGCTCCCCAAAGATCTGTAATTCTATCTCTTCCTGACATGAAAGAGAACTATGTTTTAGTCAATGACATATCCAGGAAATAGCCTAGCACAGGCTGGCTGTGCATTTCACTTCTGAACTGATCAGATGAAGAAGGAAGGACAACGAAATGATGAATTTCAAAGAAAAGTGTTTTTTCCTGTTTTTATTTCTTAAGAACTTAAGAGATTCTTCAACAGAGCAGTCCTTTCTACATAAAGTGCCACAATTCTTTGCTCAGATCATAAAACCAGCACGATTTTCTAACAGAAGTGGCAATGAAGAGAATACTCCAAAGAGATACTCACCCACTCTCTCGCTCTGCAGTGCAGCAGCCTGATTCATGTAAAACACGCCCATCTCATTTCTAATGTTACCCATTCTCTTCAACACTTGTACATAGTGTTCTGGGTTCTGGCTTTTTAAGTCACTGAATTGCAAGATTTCATTAGCAGCTTCATAACATTTACAACTAACTGAAAGCTGACTCTCTAAGTCTGTAGACAAATCAGTTGCCCACGCAAATCCTTGAAAGAAAAAACAGGAAACATTACCATGAGTTCTGAGAACCCTTATTCTCCTTAGTATCCATATAATCTCATATTTTTAAGACAGTAGAATAAATCCAAAATGGTATGAACCTGCTAAGATTCAATCAATACAACTAAAATTTTAAGTTTCACAGTAAAGATCCTTTAATTTAGAAAACTGTATTTTCTTGGACTATTACTGTTTGAAAAAGAAAAGAAAAGAAATATTTTCCTGACTAAAAATACCAAATAATTTCCATGAGCTGGATTTTATCAAGTACACTTGCTGATAGGTGCAGACTTAAAGTTGTTCACTGATACAAGGTAAAACTTTTTTTTTTAATTAATGGAAATAGTTCTCAAAATAAAGCTCTAATTGCTACTAGAGGCTACTTACGTATGTTACGGTTTGCGTATCAGTTTACCTCACTGAAGCTGCTGCTATCTAAGCTCTCAGAGACTTAAACATGGCATCATCTAGTGGAACTGGAATAAACTTAGGTACAGGGCCCAAATTTGAGGGGAAAAAAGGGAGCACTCCTGCTGATAACACAGGCATATGTGAGAGAATGTCTCTCTCACAAGGAAGTGATTTAAAGGAAATGAATTTGATGAAAGCAGTAAAAACAGTGAAGATTTTCTGAGTATCTGAAAATAAAATGATCATTTGAGAAACTCAGAAGGAGAGAAGGTGAAGAAAGAGGGCAAAAGTGAGGAAATACTCCATTCCTCCCCAATGTACTTCTCTAGATGGTAAGAGAGATGGATGGACATCAAATAACATCAATGCTTTAAAAGCAAAATACGACAATACCATGATATGTTACAAAGATGATTTTGTAGCTCATTTACTGCCCTGACTGTAGTGAGCTTATGACTGTACTAAGTATAAAGCCGCTGTGGATGATTTCTCCTATTTCCTAGTTTTAAAATCTGACAACTCCAAAACAAAGTAAAATATCCAGTAAGACAGTCAGCTATGAACTAAGTTTTAAAAAATGATCTCTGGATCTGAGCCCCCCAGAAACTCTTCAGAAGGTAATTCATTCCCTTTTACCAACTGTTACTCTTTTTCAAAAGAAAATCATGGCTTGGTTTGCTGATTACAAAATCACCTAGGAAAATCTCATGAAAAGACAAAAAAAAGTACAAAGCCAACACAACTCTAAGAGAGCTTATTTTACCTTTAGTCTAGTTGTATAATTAGTAATTAAAAAATATTTCAAAACCATTTTACATACAAATACATGAGATCATGCTCAATTTTAAAATTAAGAAATCAAGGGAATAACACACTGCAATATCAAAACACTAACATTTCTGCCACTTTCCTGGACATACTCCAATAAACATACATTGGACGGAATAATCCCAATGTGAATTGAACGCTGTGTCTCACAGGCATACCTTGACAACTGGACTCCCTGTGGAGGCTGTGTAATATCTCCTGATCTTCTTTTGTTTGATAATTAAACTCTTCAAGATGTGCTGCTCTGTTGTTTGCATTCTGGGCCAGCATTAGTTGGATGTCACCGCAGAGTGTCAAATACTGAGACAGAAACAGTAGCACTTCGGAAAGCATGTTGGTGCAGAGACAGCAGTAAGTATCTAGGTAGAATGGATGGGAAAGACAAAAACACTAGTGTATTAAAAATTAATGGATACAGTGAATATTCAGAAAATTTGTTACTAGCTGAAAGCTATGTACCACTGTATCTATTCTAAGTTCATGTTATGTCAGATACCCTATATGGCTTCATATATTTCAAAAGGAAGAGATAACCACTCAAAGCAGAAAATAAAATACTAAGTAACACATTCAAGACTAGAAAAAAATTATTTCAAAATTAAATTTTACAACAGCATAGGAGTAAAATTTCACTGTGATTCTGGTGCCTTTACTACTCCCCTCCCAATGTCCCCTCCCAATTAAGTATATTAATTTACAATGACTTACCATGGCTCTGCAAGGCTAATTTAATGTATCGTAATGCTCTTCCGTATTTCTGAAGACTCATTGCAGCATCAGACAAAACATAATAGGCCTTTGATGACTTGAGAATCAGCTGGAGTTTCATTTTATGTTGCCAAGAACCAGGGATCATTCCAGATTGACTGGAATAATTACCCTTCTGAAGGGAGCCCACTGACATTGGGGGGGGGGGGGCAGGAGAAAAAGCACATTTTATTTGAATGTAAGTCTCACTATAAGAAAATAATTTGTTTCTTGATAGAAACAGTCCAGGCTTAGGTACTACAGCTACAACAAGACAAGTAAATACTGTGCTTTACTACTTTACAACAGAGTAAAATGGCAGTGTTTCAACAGACCCTCATAGGGATTTCTGAAGGCCTCCTGCTGCCTTTAACACCATCGTTCTCTTTTAGGGTCACTGACATAACTGAACCCATGACAGGCATGTCCTTTCTCCAGCTGTGTGTCAACCTGCCAGAAAATTTACCTTCCTAAAATAAGCTTGAATTATGGTGAAACCCCTGTTCTAGAACACTGAAATGACTCCACACTACTTGTTAACTAAATCCTGCCTAAGCATCTTAGCCCACTTGCTATGTGACATTTTTGTCTTTCTCCCCCAGTATTCCACCCCTACTGCCCATTAGCCAAAGTCAAGTTACTGCTTGTTGCCCATAGAGATGCCTATTTTTTCCATCTCCCCTAGTGGACGGTTTCCTCCACCAGGAACACTATCTAAAATCCAGACTACTACTACCTTCTTCATCTAATAAATGATCCCTTTTGTGCCAAGCACTGTGCTAAGCACCAGAAACTATGACATGAAGTTCTAAGTTCTCCATCCTTGGAAAAATCTCACAATATAGGCAGAGACAGGCTGCTAACACAAACCACTGGAAAATCTATTAAGTGCAACTACATAGGTAACAACAAAATGCTATGGGAGTCCCCCCTCCCCAGTCTTTCCACCTCAAGATTTCTCATTTTCTGATCAGTGACAGCATGAATCTTTCAAAGCAATGAAAGGTACTTACAATCTTTATTAGGTTTTAATTGTGCATGTATTTTTTTCCTCTGCTATTGTATGCAATTTCTGTGTGTGAGGCATTGTGAGAACACCAGAAATGAATTAGACACAACTTTTGCTCACAACTGTACTGGTGTGCATAAGACCATTCAACACAGCTAACTGTGACATAAGGCAGGCTTCAGTAAGTGCTCAAGGACTAAGTGGTAAGGGGATCAATTCTGACTAGAGATGGAGCAAGCATAAATCTCTTGAATATCAGCAGGATTTTCAAAAGCTGAGCTGGGGATGAAGGAAGAGAAAAGGCATTTAAAAAAAATACCATAAAAAAGGCAGAGATGTCTCAAGTCCTGGTTCCCCTCACTGTATAAAGGCTCAAGCCTGGCACATAGGAAACAGTACATAAAATGCTAGGGCAGTAAATTTCCTGCCCCCACATACAACTTATGTTCATGAAAAGAAAAAAGTCAGGAAAGGTCTTTCAAGCATACAGGTTTTCAAAGCATTTTTTTAAAAACTGGTTTTTAAAAAGTCCACATGTTCTTCATGAAGTGATTTCCTGAGGGACATATCAGACAATTTATAAGTGACCTTTCTAGCTTACTCAAGGACCACTCGGTAACAAAAGCCAACAACCCTATGGTGATTATGTGCACTGTTCTAAGCACTTCACACACATATTAATTCATTTAATCCATATAAGAAACTTTAAAGTAGGTACTATTGTCTCCATTTTGAGAGAGAGAGAGAAAAAAAAAAAAATCACAAGGCTCAGAAAAGTGGAACTTGCCCTAGCAAAGCCAAGATCTGAAGCTAAGCAGTTTGGTTCCAAAATCTGCTCTTAAACACTCCACTGCTTTCACTGAAGCAGTAATTTCTTACGAGAACCCTACTGAGCTGAAGGCATTAGCTCCTCACTCCAGGAAACTGGAAGAAGCAGAATTTATTAGGAATAGCTATAAAGGGTCAAAATTATCCTTTGTTTTATATTTTGAATGAAACTGTATTTTCCGCTACTTTCCATTCACAGGATATCCTTATCCTGAATTCCTTTCAATGAATGCCTTAATTGACATGTCTGCTGTTGATAAAGGACTAGTATACTATTCTACAGAAAAGTCCCTATTTGCACATCAATTCAACTTACTTTTGTCCAAAAACAAGGCCATCTGCTTTTCCAGGCCCTCAGGACCCCCTCTTGTGGATTCATCTTCATATTTTAATGGGATTGGAGTGTTGGGGTCAGCTGCAGGAAGGTCGCTTTCTTTTTTAATGCTGCTATCCACAGATTTTAACCCCTTTAAAAAAGGGAGAAACATTTACTATACACACAACTGAAGGTCAACTAGAAACTAAATATAAGGCGCTGAACATATTTAGGAGAATTTAAATTTTGAAAACAGACTTGAAAGGACTACATTTTACTTGAAAGGGAAAAACTAATTTTCACTTTCTGCTTAAAAAGAAAAGAGCAGAGTATCATTCAGAGTAACGTTCAGACACCGATAAACAAGAGCTATGTGCATACCAAGTACAAGTTTACTGAAACGACGAAGGCAAAATTAAGACGTACCTCCAGAACATAGCTAAGCACAAGTCTACAGCGCTCCTCTGTGTCATGGCAGACTGGAAATGTGCAACTGGGCTTTAGAAACAAACATTTAAAATGATTAATATGCTGCCCATATGACAAATTCCACAGCTCTCAGCTCCCAAGAATTATCAAAATTCTACACATCAATAATTTCAAAATTTGCTTGTGTATTCAGTTTCATGAGGTAACAGGCACTAAGATAAATGTACTGCTTTAATTGCAGATAAAATTGCCATAAGCATCAACAAAAACCTTGCCTAATAAAAAGATCTTCCAAAGTATATGTTACTTGAAATTCTTAAATTTTAAAAATAATTTTATTATAGCAAGAAAAAAGCAAAAATGTGAGTAATGTTTTAGGTAAATGTATATCTAATCTAATGGGTGAGTTTAATCCCTAATTAGCACTGATACTTGGTAACACACAGTTAACAGTATCATCAATTTAGCACTACGTTAGTTAATTATCACCAATGGTCTCATTGTACAAATTATATGTTTAATTATGAGCAGAACCAGTAAACCTACATCTACTAAGTGATCTTATGTATAAGGGCCTCTGTGAGGCATTTCATTTTTGGTGAATCCTGCAAGGCCAGGATGACTCTTCCCATTTTGCATCAATCATAGATGTTAAGTAACCTGTCCATGGACAAAGTCATTGAGCTGGAAATGAGATGCTGAAGCCATGCTGACTATACTTTCAGAAGTACATGTATTAGGTGAAGCTAACTAAAGACCTGTTTATATGAATACTAAGACTGCATTATTTTAGTGCTTTAGATATTAATAAAAGTGCTGTTATCTGTAAAGAAAAAAAAAACCCACAACAAAACTATAAACTACATACTACTATGTCTTTGTCATCTACTTGCCCCATAAATCTAGGGCCTTGTGTTATGATGCAGTTCCCTGAATACACAGAAGTTTTGCCATCAGTAATTTTGTTTATAATCAGAAAAACATTAAAAAAAAATTCCACTGTGGGGTTCAAGCTGAAAGTGCACTAAAACTCAGATGGACAGTTAAGAACTTTTCCTGTAGTCATTTAAAATATTTCCCAAGCACCCATTAAACTTTCTACACATGGGAGATTAAAGAATGTCCATACATGAAGGGAACTTCTGTTTCTATGAAGGGAAAAAACACAAACTTCAGATACATATTATGATCTCCATGAAGGAGATGAAAACATAGCATCCTTTGGCTAGAGTGATCAGGAAAGATCTTTGGAAGGAGGGACATTTCCATTAAGATACAAGGCTTAAAAAAGGCAGCCATGAAAATTGGGATGGGCCAAGCAGAAGCAACAGCAGATGCCTCCTCAAGATGGGCATGATCTTGATGAGCCTGAGGCAGGAAAAAAGGCAAGTGGCTCTGGTAAATGAGAGGGGAAAGTGAAGGAAGAGTCAAAAAGACAGGTAATGTTTAAGGGTGACAGAGAGGTGTCCTTTAAAAACCTATCTGGATATAAGGTCTCTGTCTGAAAGCTAAACCCCGAGCTTACGTTAAGAGATTATTTGTATATATGACTGTATTTCAGTGCTGGGAACAGTCAGTCTTTTAAGGCTGATTTAGATCTGATCACAGGCAGGTAGGACTGGAAAGTAATTAGGATTTAGGGAACTGAAACTTAATTCTACTTTCTGGAAAAAGACCAATGGTAGGATAGTCAATGCAATCCATGTCAACAGAACTTAAAGGGTAGGAAGTTGTTAGAGTCTATCTGACCTTGACAAGACCAGAGATAGGACTAATGTAGCTGATAAGGCCCAGTCACTGCAATAGCACTGGGATAAGGTACTGGCTTCCCCACAAATGGATCAACAAGCCACCCCATTTTCTATGCTTATTCTATGTTCACAGAGCAATCTACACGTTCAGTATCCCAGCAACCTATAAACTGAGAATGAATACCCTGGTGAAGAGACAGGATTATACACTGGTCACTGCAAAAGAAAATCACATAAAAATTAATATATTGATGTATGGTTTATATGTTGTCTACCACTGGCTTGCACATGGATCAGCTACCCTGGGGTAATTATAAAACAGGTTTTAGTATTCATAAAGCTAATGATTACTAGGCCCTGGACTATGAAGAATCATTACTAATTTTTTTTTTTTTTGACAGAGAGAGAGAGAGAGAGAGCGAGCACATTTGCAAGAGCACACACAACGGAGGGGCAGAGGAAGAGGGAGAGAGAATCTGAAGCCGACTCTGAGCTGAGCATGGAGCCTGACACAGGATTTGATCTCAGGACCCTGAAATCATGACCTGAACTGAAACCGAGAATTGTATGCTTAACCAAATGCGTCATCCAGGTACCCCAGTAAAGCCATCTTTTGAGAGGCTAGTTGTATTCAATTAATAACTGTTTTTCCACTTATAAAACTTGAAAACAATTTTACCATGCTTACTCGGATTTGATGAATGGATTTGTATTTTTCTGGAACTGACAATTCTCCAACAGACTTAATAATAGCTACTGCTTTGTTATCATCCGAGGGATCAGAACTGGTGCTATAGGATCCATTTTCATCGCTGTCTGGCATCTCTTCCTCCTCTTCACTGTAACTTTCATCAGAATTCTCATTTAAAGGAGATTCTGAACTTTCTTCTTTTTTAGGTTCATCTAATTGAAAAAGTTCTGAAAGCATGTAATTGGCTGAAGCAATAATCTTATAAAAAAAAAAGAAATACATGTGATTGTCATCAAAACTGAGCATTCTAAAGTGGCATGAATTTTACTAATGTACTAACAAATTTTAGGAGGTCTTCAAAGAGGCTATTTCCACACTGTTACACAAAGAACAAATCAAAGTTCTCAATGCTTTGAAGGCTCTCCATAAAATCTTCATGGGTTGATATGCTTATTTCCTGTAATTATTCCATCTCCAGCCCTCTGTCTTTAAAAAATGGTGGCAACCGGAGACAAAAGTTTTCAGAGTGTCATAACTAAAATATTAGCAAGATAACACTCCATATTAGCTGAGAAACCAGAATTTCTCTTTAATAAGGGTCTAATAAGCAACTAATATTTATTGCATGTTCTTTGGTTCCAGGGGGGAAAAGCCCCACCAGCTTCATGAAGGAAAAGTCTACCCCGGCATCTTTTCATTAAAATGAGTATTTACATACCATCATTATTTACTCTATTATCTGTTACTTATTCTTGATCACAAACATTCCATAGTTTTAACACCTTTTCCTAACTTTCACATAAACTATTCAGTTTTTGCTAAACACCACGATCTCAATCATCAAGTTTTCTGTCTCCAAAATAAACTTATATATCCAACTGGATATGGCTACAATTAAAATTAACTTGAATCTTTAAAAAAACATTGCATATGCTACATGCCTTTCCTAATATAAACAGGATTCAACCAGCATTACACCAAAAAGTGGCTGTCAGACTCAAACAACTGAGGGTCAGAGTGGTAAAATCGTGCGGCATGTGACTAGAAGATTATTTTAAGAGATGCTTTTATGTACTGAAGGGTACAGAGAGTGAACCTTATTTATACAACAAAGTGTTAACATCCATTTGTGTAAATGGATCTTTAAAAAAAATATTCTAAAATACTTTTCCACCTTTTAGAAGTGTTAAAGGAAAATAACAGCAGCACTGTTAAAATTACATGAGTTCTAAAATGAGAGAATAGTGTTATCTAAAAGAAATGTAGTGTCAGCCAGCCACATAGGAAATTCTGAATTTCTTGTGGCTAAATTATAAAAAGTCTGGTGAAATTAATTTTAATAAATTGGTTCAGTAACACAAAATATTATCATTTCAACATGCAATGTGTACACACAACCTTCAAATTTTTTTTTTTAAAGATTTTATTTATTTATTCATGATAGAGAGAAAGAGAGAGAGAGGCAGAGACACAGGCAGAGGGAGAAGCAGGCTCCATGCTGGGAGCCTAACACGGGACTCGATCCTGGGACTCCAAGATAGCGCCCTGGGCCAAAGGCAGGTGCCAAACCGCCGTGTCACCCAGGGATCCCCCAACCTTCAAAACTTAATGTGTAGTTTACATTTAAAGCAACTTCAATTCAGATTAAGTACATTTTTTTTTCATGGATTAAGCACATTTTAAGTGCTCGACAGCCACATGTGGTTATCAGTTACCATAACAAATAAGGCATGAATTAAATGGCTTTAAAGTCTAGGCAACAATCTTTCAGAATGCTAGGATACTTTTATTTTTTTCAGAATGCTAGAATATTTTTAAAGAGTATATAAATATTAATCTTACTTGAGGATGTCTGCTTTTGTCCAACAATTTAACACAATTAAGAAGCAATGTTCTAATGGTCCCATAGTGTTTCTTATTCTGATTCTTCTTCATCATCATGTTGCAAGCAACCCTAAAAAAATGTTTATATCAACTTTACACCCCATTCTTCATTCTCTACGAGACTCAAGTATAAGCATGCTCTTCTTACCTTCCCATAGAATAAGACATATAAGAAACAATACCATATTTTTAAATATAGTATTTACTCTCCCCCAAGTTGACTTTGTATGGCCTGTATACATATACACACACTTTGTTTCTTAAGCCACAGAAATGTAAAATGTGCCTTGACCTGGATAGTGTGGCTGTACACTTAAAAATTTTCAATAAGGCTACTTCTTCAAGCACTCACTTATATAAGAGAATAGCCACCGGCATTGTGAATGGATTCTGGTACTTGTCTTCAGTTTCTTCACAAAGAGTAGTGAGATCATAGAGCTTCACTATATCACTGCCACTTGCTGAAAACAAAAACAAAACTCAGTTCACCAGAGCCACTGGTATCAATTATTACTGTTCATTCAAGAAGGGATTTACCTTTAAATAGCCAATAGGTATGTCCTTCTTTGGTACAGTTTGATTTTAGAAATGATAAAATATTCTGTGCAATGTCTTTTATGACTTTTGTAGAAAAGTTCGAGTTTTCCAAATTGGGAATCTCTTCAGTTTTTATCATTTCATACTTCTGTAAAACATAGACCAAATGCAGTTTCAGAGAAAACCTAGGCAGCAATCCTTTTATTAAAATGGAACCAAATACAGAAATCCTGCCATCAGAGAGCTATGCAGCCCAGAAGAGCTTAAACCGCTGGTTTTTTATCTTTTTTATTGCTCCAATATTCCAGAGGAGTCTGACCCACATGTCAGCCATTCTGTAGGCTTAGCACAGAAATAAGTCTCAAGAGAGAATCTCCACCAATTTGGAACCACAGATTTAGGCACGGTCCTACTTCTGTTCTCCTGCAGAGCAGCGCATGGCATACACGCCCTTCTATTCTCCTGGTGGTTTTCATCCACGAGGATGGTAGATGAGGGCAGAATTCACCCAGCATGCTCTTCCTCCCAGACACTAGCCTCACCGGGCAAGTCTCTCCGGTAGACACTACTCTTCCCTTGGGCTACAGACTCGACTCCTTTATAGAACTGGAGATGGGGACTAGAGGCAGCAGCTAGAGCAGAGGCCACAAGGACACCACTGCCAGTACTTTTGAGGCTCCAGTTTTTTTCTAGCTTGTCTTCTGTTCACACTTCCCTAAACACCTCTCACATTTTCTGAAAACTCTAAGAAACTCCAAATCTACTGGAAAATAAGACCAGTCTCCTAAGGTGAATTTTCATCCTTCTTGGCTCATCTACAGCCCCAAGTCACTCCTCCTGGATTTTATACTGTACTATCTGGGCCCCTCTGCCCTTTCAACCCACATGGGGAATGGCTCCAATGTCTGAGTAGAATAGATTTCCATGGTAATGACGTCCAACAGTATCCAGGCAGATGGCCCCTCAGGTTATTTCTCTAGCTTCATCTTCTCCATGCCTACAACTTCAAAATGCTCATGGACATTTCAATGCTTTCTTCAAATGGAGCACATGATGAAGACAGATCACCTTTCCCTGCCTTACCAGTTCAATGTCTCCATCTCAAGTAATGATACCACTGCTCTTTTAGACCCTGGACCCTGGAAGTCCCACCCTCTCCAGCCACAGCCTCTCATTAAATGCTGTTTAGGGTAATGTTTACAACAGTGCTTCCCAACCAAGAGTGCAAATCAGAATCATCTATAAAGCTTTCTTCTTTTTTTTTTTCTTTGATAGATACACAGATCCCACCTATCCTGATGTACCAGGGAGCCAAGCAAGTGTGTGTGTATATGTGTCCTTGATCAAGAGTGACTGTGATAGACACTAGAAGTTTACAATCACTGGGCTGGATACAATGGTTAGAAGCATAGGGCCTCAACCAGATACAGATTCAAATACTGGCATCACCACTTACTAGCAATATGGCCCTGGGCAACTCACTTGAGCTCTCTGATGCTCAAATTTCCCTCTTCATCAAAAGGGAATAATGGTATTCAAGCAGCTAAAAAGATCGAGTAAGTAATGCATGTAAAACGGTAGCAAAGTATCTAGAACAAAACAAGCACTCAATAAATGCTAGCTCTTATCACTGTCAATTCTTAGTATTTCCTCTACAGTCTAAGTCCATCATGTTACTTGTAGATATAGTGCTAAGCTCCAGCAGTCTTTTTGTCTCCGAGCCCTCCATGCCTGTCCTACGTGCCATCTCCAAACTAAGAGTCCAACATGACAAATTTCACCTCCCAGATGCAAAGCCTTCACAGATTACAGATTACTAACCAAACTCAGCCCACACTCCTTAGCTCAGCATCCTAGACTCTCCATTATTTGACCTCAGGTTTTCTTTTTTTTTTTTTTTTTAATTTTTTATTTATTTATGATAGTCGCAGAGAGAGAGAGAGGCAGAGACACAGGCAGAGGGAGAAGCAGCCTCCATGCACCAGGAGCCCGACATGGGACTCGATCCCGGGTCTCCAGGATCGCGCCCTGGGCCAAAGGCAGGCGCCAAACCGCTGCGCCACCCAGGGATCCCGACTTCAGGTTTTCTAATCTATTTGTTATTCTGTTAAATGAATCCTCTGTCACCTTGCTGGAGATCCGTTATCCCTTCACTCACACTAGTCTTTTAGTGTAAAACATTCACCAGTTTTTGGAGGCCACTTCTTGAGAAGTCTCTTTCAGATAAAGACAGATATGATCTTACCTTCCCAGATCACTCAGACTTTCGTAGTTGGGGTGTACTACACGTCTCACAAATAATCTCCTAACTTTCTCTTTGCACTCTGTCATTTCCCATTAGTATTTTACCTTTCTGGGTAGCGACTAAACTTTATTCTTTGTTTTCCCCTCACATTTATAATGAGGATAAGGTGCCTCACAAATAGAACAAGCTCAATTTCAATATGCTATATAACCGATGACGTCACACATTATTGCTGTAGTCTTGCTCTAAGACTACTACATATCTGTCTACTGAATGGATACCTCCACTCTATAGACACTTTTAGGTAATTAATTACTATGAATGCCTGGTATTAAAATCAGAGTTCTAGAGCTAAAAATGCAGGCTTCAATATATTTATGACCTTCCCAAAAAAATACCTGTACAATCATACTCCTGTAACATCTAGAATTCTGGTATTACAACACAAATATGAAAACACTCAAAGTTCAGTTTATTCACAGCAAACTTCCTTGTTAAAAGTACAGCCTAGTATTTATGGGCCTCAAATCTTTGGTGAGGTACTCTCTGCACTGATTTACATTTGTGAGAAAATTAGAAAAGTCACACTGTGGCTCACTTACCTGTACAATTCCATTTACGTGAAAACACATCACAAGTTCCGGTACATTGCATATCAGGTTGTCCAACCAATAGTCAATTCCAGTTAGCACATTAATTGGTTTGTTGTTGTCCCTAAAAATACACATTTCTAACGTTATGCAGTTTAAGATGTTCCCTAAAGAACCATCTGAGACTTATTTCCACCATTTAACCATTTTAATCTATTCTCTCTGGATGAAAAATACCACATACACTTTCTTTTCTGGTGAGATACGTATAGGCAGCTCATGTGGTATGTTCTTTATCACTGTTCCGTAAGTTCTGCTTGTGTTTCTAACTGGAATCCCTAAGAGTTTTCAGTAAGAGTAGAAGGAAATAGGATAGCAGATTATTGTGAGCCTGCTGCATGCTCCTCACACAAACTTGAGGTGAAATACTGGCCCCCATTTATTGTAATACACCACACCGTAGCTCACGTTGGTTGATATGAACACATACAGCTAGAGTACTAACAGAAGCACTCGGGATGCCTGGGTGGCTCAGCAGTTGAGCATATGCCTTCGGCTCAGGGTGTGATCCTAGGGTCCAGGACTGAGTCCCAGGACTGAGTCCCAGACCCTTGCAGGGAGCCTGCTTCTCTCTCTGCCTTACTTTCTCTGTATCTCTCATGAATAAATAAATAAAATCTTTAGAAAAAAAAAAGTGCTCATAATTAGTTAATAGGAAGCTGGTAAACCACTTCCCTAACTAATTTAATTCTATTATATTGTCACTAGCTGTGAATTCAGACCTGATTAAGCCAGTACAACAGATCTCTGACTCCAATTATGAAGAACTTGAATGAAAACCCAGCCTTAGGGCTTTAAGCATTTGCTGATAACACCCCCCTTCCTTACTGTGCTGATTTCAATTCATGGGGGAAGGAGGGAAGTGAAAACCCCAGATAAAGGTGATGATTAACAAATTAAGTGAACGCAGATGAGACACTGACCCTAAACGAACACCATTTTGGTTTACCTGAGACGCAAGCTGACTGCTGGGTATCTGCCTCCTCCAAATATAGGCATGTTGGAACCAACCAACATATGTATATCTTCAAATGTCCATAAGATATTCCGAACAAAATCATTTTTAAGACCCTTTGATTAAAAATAAAACAGGAAAGGTTATTATGTAATACACTAGAGATCCAAAATTTCCCCCCATGATTCACAGAAAGACTAGGAAAAGGAAAGACAAAGCAGACATAGTAAATTAAAGTCACAGAGCTATAAGATCATAGAGATGTTTAGAAAGTGATTTTCAGGATCAAGTGGACTTTTTTCCCTACAAATTCCAATTCAGACTAGCTTTTAAATGACAAAGTAGACTGGGGATTAGGTGTCCCAATTTGGACACCATGGAAAGCATACCTGACTGTTCTCCCCGTCATTGAATAAAGTAGTCAGGTTTTGTTCTTTGGGTGCTGAGGCCACATGCCCCACTATGTATGAGGGTTCAAGAGGCTCACTTCCCTGTGAAAAGTGCAAGGATAAGGAGTGACCGTGCTGCCATAATTTCTCACAAATGGCCTACTTTTCAAGAGTATCCACTAAACATTCAAAGCATAAACCTCTAATCTACTCTCATCACTGTGTGGCTTGTTTCAGCTCTTTATTATCATAGCTATTCTAAGCTAATCACATATAGATCTTATGCAAATAAAAAAAGATTAAAAATTATTTTAAGCTTTCAAAGTTCCAATTTTTTTCTTTTTGGGTAAGTCTGAATACCACTTATCAGCCCACCCCATATCTACTGAATTAAAAATTAAAAATTTCTAAGAAATCTCAGACGTATTTTTATTTTTCCTATATTTTTAAAAAGATTTTAAGTAATCTCTACACGTGGCATGGGGCTCAAACTTTCAAACCCAAGATCAAAAGTCATACACTCTATTGACTGAGATAGCCAGGTGCCCCTGAGCCCTATTATTCTTGAGACATCAGTCATTCGAGCAGTCCCAACGTTTGCCATTGTTTGACGTGTGCTTCAGAGAACTAGTCCCTGGCGTTCTTGGTGAAGAATTTCCAGAGTAAGCTTTGAAACCCACTGCTCACCACAGGCTTGCTTTTGGACAATAACAATATTTAAAAAAAAAGAAAAAAAACAAAAAAAAAACCAAAACCTCTAAAAGGTTCTGTCCTGGAAAAATCAAGTTCCCCTCTATAAAATCCAATGTTCCCAAACTTTAATCTCAGAACATGTTTTATTCTTAATACATTCTGTGGAATATGTTCTAGAAAACACTTAAGGGAGGAGAATCATCGACAATGGGTTAACTCAGTCCAGAACTCAAATTTCCAACCATTAGGGACAGTAGCCTTAAGAAACATTACTTTAAACTTTTAATCCCAAGATCGGTATGTGTATGTATGTGCTAATAGGCTCAGCCCCTGCCTGGGAAGTGAGTACCCTCAACTGCAAGCACGGTGAGGCGGGGGGAGAATCCATTACTTTTGTTCAGTCTTATATTCTCCTTAAAGAGCCCCACCAGAACTTCAAACGTTATTTTGTCTGTACAGACACGTTACCAGCCTATGGACCACATCCCCAAACTGTATTTGTGAGGGAGTACCCTAGTGGGAGTCTGGGCTCTGGATCATTCTCAATAAAAGTATGGCTCCAAGGCCACCCACAGACACCTATTTAAACTATCACTGTGTAACAGAGGCCTCAAACTAGGTTTGGGGAATAAGAATTCACAAGGTAATACACAAAAATCTCTATTTGAAATTTAGGCAGTATGAGGTTATATAAACTAGTCTGTCAGAGATTATTATTTTTATGGCAGGCTAGCTCTGCTTAGGACTGTGCCATTGCTATGACAACCCTACTGCTTATGGAGCCCTTCTAAATATGTGTGGAATATGTGGATGGTAGTGGACTACTGCTGTACGAACAAGTCTCTGAAGTCAGAAATCTCAGGGTTTAAGTCCTCACTCAGATTTTACTAGCTATGTGATCATGAGCAAACATCTATTCTTCATGAACTTTACTTACTTGTAAAATTATATTGTCAACACTTAATACACATACAACTTGAAGGATGAAAAAAATGTATGTACACACATACACATATACACAGTTTAAAGTACGTGGCATAAAATACATTAAACAGATGCCAGTTTACTTCTTCCATATATGAGTCTACAGATTCTCAAAAGCCTCCCAGATTTTTTATAGTAAGCCCTAAACAAGGTAAGGACAGAATGATAAGGTTGGGAGATGAGCAGATAGGTGGCAGAAGATTAGTATTTCCGTTATGTTTTCTGTAATGTGTGGATTTTGAAATCAAGGAATGTTAAATTTTTAAAAACTCTATTAATGCAATATAATCACATACAAGAAAGTGCATAAAATAAATCATACAGTACAATAACTAATTACAAAGCAAATTATCCATGTAATCATTACCCAGGTCATGACACAGGACCCTGCTCGCACCAAGCACCCATGCGCCTTCTCATTCACACAACACCCCTTCCGCCCCCCCCTCACTCAGAGGTTAGCACTATGTGAACTTGCACGTAACTACTACTTTCTAACTTTGGAAAAAAAATTTAAATTCACTACATAGCTTAATGAGGTTCCTCAATCTTAAAACCTACTAAAACTAAAATTCAGTTAAACATATTTGCCTCTTGTAACCCTATAGTCTGAGGACAGCAGCAATCTGGGCAAATAATGTTCAATTTGTGAGAACACATAGCAAGAGGAAAAACACAATTCACCAAGATCTTATTTTTATCTTCTTCAACTTTGTCAATATGTCTTCCTAAAAACAGACATGTATAAATTTACATAGATAGTTACTTTACTCTTTGATAGACACAGTAAAGACAAAAACTAAACAAAAAATAAGAAAAAACCAAGAATACAAGAGACAAAACAGATATACTACTCTCTTCCTTTCTAAAAACTTTACAATATTAATGTGGGTTAAATCTCAGGAACTTCACCCAGAAAATCTTAAGGGCAATTTTAGACTTACCAATCTAAAAGTTAAGGTAAGAAGGTCAGGATTAAATTACAAACAGGCCTGTGAGTCTCAATACCTAATAGGCATTTACTATAAATCTAAAGCTTAAAATACACAACATGACTATATCATATATACTCATGACTTCAAGGAGATAATCGGTATTGATAAACATGGATAAGCTATTTTAAATGCTAGTAAAAATTTTTAATATTTTGAATTTTAAAAAATCTGATCTAGCTATTCGTATTTTTTATAAATCCTATTTTGAAAATCTAAAAAAAGTATTTTTTCTAATTAATTATAAGACATAAATTAGAGTACTTTTTATACCTGTTCTTCTATCTTTACCAACAAGATCATTGGTTTTGTCTTCTTAAACAAGTTTATTAAATTAATATCTAAGTACTAACTAACCTGACTGGAAGCACTGGGATCTTCAGAAACAGAAGAAGGCATTTCAAAGGGGGCGGGCCACGAAGCCCCATCCGAATCATTTGTCTGATCTGAACTGGATGATTCGGGCTGTTCTGCAGTGGATGGGACGGGCTGAGCGGCTCCATCGCCATTGATACTGGCCAATCAAAAATAAAAATACCACATTGTTACTAAAGTTAACTTTATGTGACAGTCTACTGGTTTTCAAAAGCTGAATTCCATAATCAAGCATAAATGTTATTAAAAAAAAAAAAAAAGGAACGTAAGACACTAAAATGTCGTTAATACCATACTTGCAAAACTGAAATTACTTTTACTAGCTTAAGAATTAAATTTGAGATCACGATTTCATTTTCCTTAAGATAAAAAAATAAACAAGCAGCCAACTACCTGTAATATAAAAACTTGGAAAGAATAGCCTTCTGATACCAGTGCTCTTTGCTCTTTTTCTTCCTCTGCCACTTCTGGTCAATGAGTCTTTGATAAAACTCTTTCAGCCACGTCCAATCACCTGTCTGAGTAACAAAAGAAAATGATAAATACAACAAACCTGTAATCAAAACAATTGGTTATCCTCTACTCTTTTACAGGAAATATTCTCTTTTTAAAAAATACTATTTCATAAACATTTATTTAAACACTGTCTTTCTAGACTTAATCTCTATTACCTCTTTTGGGAAATCTGCCTTCCTCTTCTCCCCAAGCCAGGCTGAGAAGTGGTCTTTCTAACACATTCCTTAGTACCTGGAATAAACCCTAATATGCATACCATATCGATATTATCTGTGATTGTTTACAATGCCAAGACTTTAAGCTGCCAGCAAATAAGGACTGTGATTTACTCATTATCACATTTTAAGAGCTTGACCAGTGGCAAGGATACATACAGAAACAGGGAATAAGCCTCAAAAAACTACAACACTGCCTTTACACTTGACAAAAAGTATCCTCTATCAATACATGGGGGGTGGGGAGTCATGTACCAAAATACAGTTTGAGAAGCTTTGCTTTTAGTGAATCACTTAATTCTAATAACTATGTATTCATAGAAATAACCTCTAATATTTTCACATTTCCTGGCAATTGTTTCATGAGAATCTCTTCAATGGAGACATCAAAGGATTTTTCAAAAATTTTAACTATTCCCTTAAGTTACTGATTTTTTACAACTTTCTTCATCGGTTTCATCCTTTTCCTTGCAAGAATCCTGGCTGTTGGTTATAAGATAAGTTTCTTCCTCATTCACTCTTTTCTATTTCCTATTAAGGCTTCTTTATATTCCAAGAAATGTCTCATTTCTCAGTTGCCAAAGTGCTAAACTGTGTTTCTGCTTCAGCCTTTCTTAGAAACAATATTTCTAGTGCCCTTAAGTTGTTAAAATAGTGCCTTTCTGGTTGTTTTTCCAGAAAAAGCATTACCTGAGATGATCTCATAAAGAGTTCTTGAATATCTAACTCATCGAGTAACAGAGTCCTTCCTATGCGGTGTACAGCCATGCTTACATGCGACTTGCTGTAGGGAATCTTCAGGAGCTTTTTTATGTTCTTTAAAAAATTAAAAGGAAAAATAGTTAAAAAGATCTTTTTAGGGGAGCTTGAACACTTTCAAATTTTAACTTCATTTAATTTTAAAGCACAATAAACTTTATTTCCCTAAGGTTATACAAACTATATTTCACACAAAGAGCTAAATACAAACACATGGAAAACAAAACTTTAAAATCAGAATCACCCAAGTGGTTCAGTCAGTTAAGCACCTGCCTTTGGCTCAGGTCATGATCCCAGAGTCTCAGGGCCCAGGTTCTGCATCAGGCTCCCTGCTCAGTGGAGAGCCTGCTTCTGCACCAGGCCCTACACCCCCGTCCCCGCCCCTGGCTCCCTCTCTCTCTCAAATAAATAAATAAAATCCTTAAAAATTTTATTTTATTTATTTTTAAAATATTTTATTTATTTACTCACGAGAGACAGAGAGACAGAGGGGGGGGGCAGAGACACAGACAGAGGGAGAAGCAGGCTCCATGCAGGGAGCCCGATGTGGGACTCGATCCCAGGACTCCAGGATCACGCTCTAGGCTGAAAGCGGCGCTAAAGTGCTAAGCCACCCGGGCTGCCCTAAAAAAAAATTTTTAAAATAAAATCAGGATCACCTACATTTTACCAGCCATTCCATGTTAATGCAAATGAAGGTCAAAGATGTATTTTAACACAATAGAATTTCCTAAAATTAAGTGTGTATAGGTCACTTTGGCACTGACCTAAGTTTTTAGCATATCAGATAAAATTACCAACTAAGGAGCAACAGATTTGCTGTATCATTTCTCGTTCTCAACTGGTAATATTATATAAATCACCCCAAACATTACAATAATTTATAATTGTTACCATTAAAACACAACTATCAATATTAACATCACCACTGCCAGTGTTTTGGGCATCGCTCCTTCCTTCCTGAAAGATGTAGCAGGGCATTACTTTACTAACAAAAAAGGTATTTGATAATCAGACGGTTGAATCTTATTTCATCAGTAATTTTTCAAGACTATACAACAGAGCATGTTATAAATCCCTAACATAAACACCCCAATTACATTTCCCAACAAGGACACTTACTTCAGAGTCAGAGACAACGTCCACATCATTTCCCACAGAATCAATAAAGTCGTATGCCATACCAAAGCTAATGGAGGGAACAAAGGCCACAAAGGTCACGCTCATAGTGATACAAGCAGAGTTTATAGGAGAATACAGTGTTCCATCACTTCCAGGATACCCATTTTCTACATTCTTACATCTCTGAAATCAATATGCCTATCACCATTAGAATCAAGTAGTTTTTCCTTCTTAGTGGTACAAAGACTTAATCACAGATTAGGTAATATATAGTAACAGAAGCAATAGGAAACACTAGAACAAAAAAAACAATTGACTTTTTAAGTTACAAATCCCCACCCCAAATCTCCAAAAGTAAACAGTTCAAGATATTATTCTTTTTACGTGATGAGATAGGAAACACTAATCAGGATTTAGTCTCTAGGGCTGTGTTGCTAGTGATACACAATACTACTTTTTCAGGATTGGGGGTGGGGTGGGGGAGAACCTGACCCCAATTCAGCCAGAAGAAGAAAAGAAAAAAAAAATGTTGTGTCAGGTGCCACGTGAGGCATGTCTATAATCACTCAGCCTGAAAAGCAGCTGATGTCACCATTTTTCAGTTAGTAAGTGGCAGAGGATCAGAACACTTACCTAGGACCGCCTCACTTCAAAGCACGCTCTAATTTATACCATGTGGGCTAGGCAAGTTACTTAACCACACCAAGCCTCAGTTTTCCCATGTGAAAATTAGTTAACAGAACCTAACTCAAAGGGTTGTTGTGAGAATTCAATGAGATAAACATATGAAGTACTTGGCACACTGTTTGCACACAGTCGATATAACTAAAATTTAAGTCACTTCACAATATTTATTTATTTATTATTATTTTTTTTTTACTTCACAATATTTAATTGCATTGACATATAATTTAAGCCATTCTTCTAAAGGAAAATATCTGGACTATTTCCAACTTTTTGCTAGTATAAGTAATGCTATAAATAACATTTTGCAAATATGACTTTTACCTTCAGAGGCATTAGGATAATTTCTAAACTAAACTCATTAGGTATTAATATATTTATGGCTCTTGCTAGCTTAGGCCGACATATTTTAGGTTTAATCATGGAGAGGGAAACAGGAGAGAATCCTGCACATTAAATATTCTACAAGAATACAAATGTTAGCATACGTTTCTCTATAAGAACCCAGGACACACTCATCCTTAAATACTACCAGTGGAATTTCCAGCAACTACCTCAGCAAGTGCCAAAGCCAAGGCTATAGGTCACCCAGCATGCTCGGTTTCTTCATTAGGCTTTTTCAGACCAAACAATCCACCACTATTTAATGAAAAACTCTGTATGGCAGATTAGGCAGTGTTACAAGTTTTCCTTCTCCTGTGCCACCAGATTCTTTGTATTCACATACTCAAAAGGTATGTGATTGCCTAAAACCAAAACATCTAATTGAATTTTAGTGGTCAAAACTCAGCTTTGTTAAAAACATCATGCAGACCCCAAAGAAGTATATGCAACTGATGTCTTCATATTAGAAATACAATCCTATTAGAAGAGGAAAAAGGACTTTGAAAGTCAGCTAAAACCTTTTTCTAAAGAGAAATCTCACCAAGATGATGAATATACCAATGAAACTGAAAAAGCAAATATTAGAGCTGCGGTGGCGGGGGGTTGGGGGGGTGGCAGGGAGTGTTGAGAAGTAAAAATGTCACTGATTAATACTTACCTTGAAAATGGCTTGCTTTTCTTACTATTGCCAAGAATGGTAGTTCCTGCTGGCCCTAGTTTGGCACTCTCTCGTAACCAGTTGGCAGGTGGGAGTTTCAAGTCTGTCTTCTCTTCAAGGCGTGCAAATGCTGTTCGAGGAGGCGCAGAGGAGTACTTCACCACAGCTCGGCTCTTCACTTCATTGCCTCCAAGAAACAAAGCTGATCCCTAATTAACACATTGAACAAAACTTGAATAACACTCCTAGAAATTAAAAATCCCAAGTTTTTTTTTTTTTTAAACAACAACAAACACACCACCTCAGGCTTCACATGAATACATGCTACAGTTTCTAATAGCAACAAAAACGCAAGCATACACTGTCACGTTTACTTAGCTCTTTTTCACGTAATTTCAAAGAAAAACATGGGTCCAGAAGTAGAATGTTTACAGTCATCGCCTGAGACAGTGGTCAAGTCAATAGAATCACGTTAATTAAAGGCAAAACTTGATACAACCTCTGCTCCTTAGTAAAGATAGATTATTTTAATTTCAGTAGCCTATCATTTAGAAAGCTGCTTTCTTTTATTTTTTTCTATAAGACTTTGGGCAGCCCTGTTGGCCCAGCGGTTTTAGCTCCTGCCCTCCGCCCAGGGTGTGATCCTGGAGACCTGGGATCGAGTCCTGCGTCGGGTTCCCTGCGAATAAAACCTTCTAAAGGTTTTTAAAATTTTTTTTAAATTTATTTATGATAGTCACACAGAGAGAGAGAGAGAGAGAGAGAGAGGGGCAGAGACACAGGCAGAGGGAGAAGCAGGGTCCATGCGGGGAGCCTGACCTGGGACTCAAATCTGGGGTCTCCAGGATCACACCCTGGGCTGCAGGCGGCGCTAAAACCGCTGGGCCACCCAGGGATCCCCTTTTCTTTTCTTTTTCTTTCCTTCCTTCCATCCATCCATCCATCCATTTATTCAAATTAAGCTTTACACCGACGTGGGGCTTGAATTCCACCAAGAGATCAAGAGTCGCAGGTCCCACAAACTCAGCCAGCCAGGCTCCCCCAGGGCTTTCTCGGGCTCCAGTTTAGTGACGGATTCGTCAGTTCATTACACAAACACTCTGAGCCTTGGCTTCACAGGAAGGCACGGGGGGGGGGTGTCCCTCACACTCTTCACCTGCACCCTCCCAGGTAAGCTCAGCGCCCCAGTTCACTACCCTAACCTCTCGGGCCGTCGCTGTTCTGCCCGGCAGACACTTGGAACCCTTTACCACGACCCCACCTCGGTGAGCTCCCTGGCGACACCTGCTCTTCTCCCTCCAGCTTTGCACGACTTTGCCACGTTTTTTTTAAAAAAATGAGTTTATTTATTTATTCATGAGAGACAGAGAGAGAGAGAGAGAAGCAGAGACACAGGCAGAGGGAGAGGCAGCCTCCCTGCAGGGAGCCCGGTGCAGGACTCGAACCCAGGACCCGGGGTCACGCCCTGGGCCCAAGGGAGATGCCCAACCACCGAGCCACCGGGCGTCCCACTTTGCCACCTTCTGGAACCGCGTGCTCCCACGTACGCTCCTTGGGAGCCGACACCGGGTCCAAGTCGCCGGTGGGTCATGACCGAGCGGGAAGCCACAACAGCTTCTCCTAGGAGTGACCTGGACGCGAACGCCGGACAGACACACACGGGCCCCCTCCCTCCGTCTGGGAGGCCGCCCGGGAGGCGCGGGGCGGGCGGCAGCAGCCTCCGGGCGGCGGGACACCCTCCCCCGCGGGGCCGGCCCGCAGCCCCCGGAGCCCCGCAGGTCCCGCCCGGGACGGACTCACCTGTGCAGAGGGTTCCTCGGATTCTCCCTGGGACAGGAGGCTGAGCCCTCCCCGAGCAGCGGCCCCCGCCGGCGGACACTCGGCCCCGGCCTCCTTGGAGTCCCCCATCACCTCGGTCCAGGGTTCGGCGGGGAGAAACGGGCCCCGAGGAGCCGCGACACACACCGGGCCCCGCAGCGCAGCGGCGCAGCGCAGCGGCCGCCAGGGACGCCCCACACACGGCGCTTCCGGCCTCGGACCGGAAGGAGTCGCGGTGACGCGGCCAAATCTCGCGATCTTTGTGCCGGCGGTCCGGCCCCGCCTTCCCCAGCGGAAGCCACCTTCGCGGCGGGGGTGCGGGGGTTGGGGAGGGGCAGGAGCTGTAATGCGCCTGCGCCTGTCGGGGCCTCTTCAGGGGGCCACTTCTCGCGGGATCTGATTCCCAGGCTCCACCCCTTCACGCCTTTGACGTTTGTTGGCAAACAGTTCCGGCCGCTGGGGGCTCCGGGGGCCGGCGGGGTGGTCGCCGCGTGGGCGGGGGTGCTGGGGCCCCAGGAGCCCGCGGTTGCAGTTTATGTGAGCAGCGAGGTGTTGGCGCTCGCGGACGGGCTCCCAGGACGGGAGAGATGGGGCGGCCAGGTGAGGGCTCGGCGCCGCTCCCCCGCATCACAGTGCGGCTGTGGGCCCGCGGCCCCGAGGGGAGGGGCGGCGGGGAGCGGCGGGGCCCCGAGGGGAGGGGCGGCGGGGAGCGGCGGGGCCCCGAGGGGAGGGGCGGCGGGGAGCGGCGGGGCCCCGAGGGGAGGGGCGGCGGGGAGCGGCGGGGCCCCGAGGGGAGGGGCGGCGGGGAGCGGCGGGCCCCGAGGGGAGGGGCGGCGGGGAGCGGCGGGCCCCGAGGGGAGGGGCGGCGGGGAGCGGCGGGGCCCCGAGGGGAGGGGCGGCTGTGGGCCCGGGGCTCCAGCTGGAGCCGCCCCCCCCCCGCCCCGCCTTCCCCGGAGGGACGCGCTTCCGAGGCGGTCGCACCTCCGCAGGGTTTTTTCAAGATGCCGCGTTGGCCTGGTGACGGCGGAGCATCTGCGGAAAGCCCGCTGCTCGTCGGGTGCCCGGGCGCTGGCGGAGGGCTTTCCGGGGGTCCTGGGGCGCCCCCAGCCTCCAGGTGCAGGTGTAGTTCCGTGCGGATCCTGAGTGCGGAGGTCGGGCGTGGGCCCGAGAGCTGCGCGACCTGCAGACTCCAGGAGACGATGCTCGGAGCATCGGGGGAGGCCGGGAAAGGAGCAGCGGGGGAGGCCGGCTGTACCCGCCCCCCCAGCGCCCTGGGAAAGCTCGGGAGCCGGACTCCGCATCTGACGTCGCAGCACGCGAACTTCACCGCAAGACCCGGCCCGCGTGAGGATGTGCGTTGTTTTGCGGTGACACATTGGGAAGGTTTTCGAAGACTTGACTTTGCCTCGCAGGATTGGGCTGCCTCGACTTGTAACTTACGTTGGCTCTGCTACCTCGCTGTGGACGTCCTCACCCGTCCTCGGGACATCCTTGGGGCCGAGGAAGCTCAATTTACAAGTTGCTTTCAAATGTAACGAAATATTCTTATGAATTCTGTTTAGCAATGGGTTATACATAATGGTGCATTTCGTAGACACTTCCAGTATGTATCGATTTTGATGGTTACTGGGTTTTTTGTACTCCTTTGTATTTTGTACTCCTTCTCTTGGCAGGGTAATACGTTATTTATTGTACTAAAAACTTGAACAGAATTTATAATATCAGGCATTAGGAAGATGGCTAAGTCCTTTTTTTTTTTTTTTTAAGATTTAATTTATTCATTCATGAGAGGTGGAGGCAGAGGCAGAGGGAGAAGCAGGCTCCATGCAGGGAGCCCCATGCAGGACTCGATCCTGGGTCTCCTGGGTCACGCCCTGGGCTGAAGGCAGGCGCTAAACCGCTAAGCCACCCGGGGTGCCCTGGCTAAGTCTTTTTTGGTATATAATACCCTTAACCTGGGAAATTATTATCTTCTTTTTCAGGAATGTTGAAGAACATTTCAGTTCATACGATGTTAAAGTTTTAAAAAGCAAATATGCATCATCATCCTAATTTCTAAAACATATCTTTTTCGTGTATGTGTCCATAAAAACATCTCTGAGTGGTAAATAAAATGATTTAAAATTTATTCTTAACGTTTTATTTTCCAATTTTTCTTTTTGATTGTTCATTGTTTTATCAAAAACATGATTCTTATTAAACTTTTAAACTTATGGTTTAGCTTCTAGTAATCTTTAACTGCTGTTGTTTATTGGTAAGAAGGGATGTTCTTTTTTTTTTTTTTTAAGAAGGGATGTTCTGAGGTATCAATTTTTTTTTTTTTCAGGACTCAAATATATTGCAAGCCTCTTGAGAAGTAGGTTCCTGAACCCTAGGTAATGTGGGAAAATATGCTGGAAATGGCAGGGAGCAAGGGCCTGGGTGGCTCAATCATTTAAGGGTCTAGCTCTTGATTTTGGCTCAGTTTGATCTTAGGGTGGTGAAATCAAGCCCCACATAGGGCTCCTCATTCACCATCTAGTCTGCTTAAGATTCTCTCCCTCTCTCTGCCCCTCCCCCTGCTCACATTCTTTCTCTCTCTCTTTCTGTTAAATAAATAAATATCTTAAAAAGAAGAAAGAAAAGGCAGAGGGGAATGAAACAGAGAGAACCAGAAATTCAGCATAGAGAGGACAGCTGCAGAAAGAATCCTGGGAGCAGAGACAGTCTTCAGCCTGGGGGGTGATGGTGGGGGTTGACCAGTAACTCCCAGGACCATTTGTGGAATGACACCTGAGGAGAGAGAGACTGGGTTTCCCGGGGCTGCTCCCAGAGCTAGAGCCAGCAAGGTTTGGGAGTAACGGAGGGGGATTCCTGAGGGCAGGAGAAACTGGGCACATCTGACTTAGAGAGAGTTGATCCATTTTTCTAGCTAAGTGCTTGTTAATTGCTTTTTTCTCTCTGTTCAAACACTTTTTAAAAGATTCTATTTATTGGGGGGGGGGGGGCTCCAGCAGGGGTGGAGGGGCAGAGGGAGAAGCAGAGTCCCCACTGAGCAGGGAACCTGATGTGGGGCTCGATCCCAGGACCCTAAGATCATGACCAGAGCCAAAGACAGCTGCTTAACTAACTGACTGAACCACCTAGACGCCCCTCTTCTCAAACACTATTAAGTGCTGTGTGTTTGAGTGTGTGTTCCTGTGAGAGAGATATCATTGTTTCTAATGTAAGTAATTGAAATTTAATATTATGGATGACATGGATCATTACTTCCAGAATTTCACATTTGAAGAAGGTTATTTATGTTTCTTTTTGTGTTGTTTCAATGTCTGCCTTCCGCCTCCTTCCCGGTCCCCCAGCTTCCAGCCCCACTCAGACGTACTGCATCACGTAGGGCCTGCTCTGCTGTGTGGGTAGGTATGGTTCTTGTACCCAGTCAGCACTCTCAGGTGTTTACCCCACCCCCCAGCACCTGATATTTTCATCCAAAACTTTCACCCAAACTTAGGGAATGTTTGTTGAATGAGTGAACTGCCTACAGTTTCCTGCTTCAACAGGTTGTTCCAGAGTGTCTATTTGCTGATGGTTTTCCTCTGCTTAGAATACCTTTCCCTTCCTCATCTTCCATGTCAGGTATCATCCCTGGAAAGTCTCTCCCGTCCCCTCCCTACCCCCTTAGGGACCCTTTCTTTGTTCCCAAAGCTTGTATGTAGCTTTATCCTGCCCTGCCGTTTTATAGAAGAATTAACCTGTTTGTATCTGCCTCTCTTGCCACCTGTGAGCTCCTCCAGGGCTAGTGTCCCATCGCATCATCTGTTTTACCAACACCAGGCACAGCACCAGCCCACTGAACTCTTTTAGCCCTTAGGCAATGTAGGCAAAATAACAAGTATGACAGGCTTTTAAAATGGTTATCAAAGTGTTTGAGGCATATAAACAATGTTGTTGGCTCCAATTATTTTTTTTTAAACTGCAAAATCAAAGCTAAAAATGTTTAACGAAATATCTCCCAACTATTGCTGTCAGTCATTAATTACTAAAGTTCGTCTTCACATGCAGCTTGTCCCGTTCCAAAACATTTTGTAGTTTAGACTGCACTTACAAATCTCATTCTCCCAGCACACATTATGATTTCAGAGAAATGCTTATCATAAATTTTGTTAGTTACTCGCAGCACACGGTATTTTCCAAAGCAAAATTAGACATCTTGTCAAAAATATTTACAGTTCTATGCGAGGCAGATGTGCCTCGTGATGTAGGGAAGATGTTAGGGTTTGAAGCCGGCGGCCAAGAAGAATTCTTGAGATGTCTTTGGTGCCAAAAGGCGGTTTTATTAAAGTCAGGGGACAGGATCCGTGGGCCTAAAGAGCTGCAGTGGGGTCATGAGGAGTGGCCCATTATATACTTTCCAGTTGGGAGGGGCTTAGGGAGGATGTTAAGTCTCTAAGGAATTTTGGAAGCAAGTTTTCCAGGACCTTGACAAGGCTAGCAATCATTAGGGAAAGGTCATTTATTACTGTCTAATAAAACCTGAGTCAAGAGACCCTTCAGATTTATATCAGTGGGTCATCTGCGTGGGGGATGATTGCCAACATAAATCTTGGGGGTAGAGATAAAGGAAGTTTCTAAAAGAATTTATATGTTAAAGTGGACTTAATAGGATGCTGAGGGTCAGGCTAAGATTGCTTGTTGCCCTTAGCAAAGTACTAACAACCAGGCAGTTGAGTCCCTAGAGGAAGTTCACTCTGCCTGTTTCAGGGACTTGCCAATAGGCTGTAGGTAGTAAGGAAATTTAATAATTTTTCTTCTGCTTTTCTTTCCCAGATCACCTGGGACCCTGACAGTTCCTCTTGCAGAGTGGAGAACATGCAGGGACCACTTAGGTTAGGGCTTGTGTCCTTCAGTGTGTCATGGTCCCCTCCATGACCAATGTCTTTCACTTAACCATCCTTACTTGTTTACTTTGTGGGACCTTGGAAGGCCCTGGTTTTGTTTCTTTGCTTTTTTTTTCTTTTTTAAGATTTTATTTATTCATGAGAGACACACACAGAGAGGCAGAGACATAGAGGGAAAAGCAGGCTCCTCAAAGGGAGCCAGATGTGGAACTCGATCCCCAAACCCAGGATCACACCCTGAGCTGAAGGCAGACACTCAACCGCTGAGCCACCCAGGCGTCCCAGGCTCTGGGTTTCTGACTCCTTGTCATAGACTTTTAGAGCTGGAAGAGAGATTTGAGATTATCTGAGCCCATCCCATCCCTCTTTAGGTGAGCAGTGCAGTCCAGAAAGGAAGAAAGAATTGACTTGCTGAACATCATACAAAACTAGTTTAGCAGCAAAGGCAAGATGAGTCTCTGACTCCCATGCAGCCTCACAAAAAGTTGAAATGCAGACACAGGCAAGCCATTGGACCTTTAATGTGTCTCAGAATCTCCTGAGGAACTTGTTAAGCGAGCAGATCCTCCAGCCATCTCCATTCAAAACTGGTGTTCCAAGGTAATGCCAAGAAATTGCATTTTTAGCAACATTGCAGCATCTGATCACCATGGTCTGTGACCACAGTTTAGAACAGTGATCTCCACAGACACTCCGCCAGCATGCAGGAAGAACAACTATTTTTTTTTTAAGTCTGAAAAGTAAGGGCAAAATTAACCCTTACTTAATGTGCAGATTGACACAGGCACCCTTCCTTGGGCCATGATTAGGTGGTTGTATCAGAGAAGATTGGGTTTTGCAGGGCAGCCTGGGTGGCTCAGTGGTTTAGCGCCGCCTTCAGCCCAGGTCATGGTCCTGGAGACCCGGGATCAAGTCCCACGTCGGGCTCCCTGCATGGAGCCTGCTTCTCCCTCTGCTTGTGTCTCTACTTTCTCTCTCTCTATATATATGTATATACATATATGTGTGTGTGTGTGTGTATCTCATGAATAAATAAATGAAAATTTTTTTAAAAATTGGGTTTTGCAGCGAAAACAAATGATCCCTAAATGTTATGACTTACAAGTAGAGTCCCCAGGTAAAATTCAGGATGCTGAATTACATTTGATTTTTGGGTAAACTGAACAAATTTCTAAGGGTACAAATGTCCCAAATATTTAATGGAAGTGTGTCCTGGGCACAATTTGGGATATCCTTGCACTAGTCCACATGATCTTTACTCTGTGAGCCAGACTGATGAGACCACTCTGAGCATTGCCACCGGTTGGGGTGGTACAACCAAGATAGGGCTGACCTGTATGTACACCAGTTCCCAAAGCTTCTGGTCAGGAGGGACAAACATTGCTTCCGCTCACTTTTTTTTTTTTTGGCCAAAATGACACACATGGCCAAGTGTAACATCAATATGGCAGAGAAGACTACTACCCCCAGAGAGGGGCACTGGGTGTCTGAAGACCATTCTGTAGTCTACCAGAGTATATAAATGCCATCCTCGTGGTTAAGTCTGGTGACAAAACAAGGCCTTTAGGAGATTTTTTTTTTAAGATTTTATTTATGAAAGACAGAGAGAGAGAGACAGACACAGGCAGAGGGAGAAGTAGGCTCAGGGATCCTGATGTGGGACTTGATGCCAGGACTCCAGGATCACACCCTGGGCTAAAGGCAGGCACTAAACCACTGAGCCACCCAGGGATCCCTAGGAGAATCTTTAGAACTCTATAATGAGGGGTGACCTTGAAAATCTCATGTACACACACAGTTCACAGATCATCATGTGACAAAGCACTTAAAAGAATTTTCAAACAAAAAATGAGTTAACTATGTTTTATAAAAAGTGTTCCACATTTCCTCATCTTCCGTGGTGACAAGTAGCCATCATTAGGATGCTCTAGGAGAAAATTTCATAAAAACAGACTTAATCGGTTCCTTTGAGAGAAGGTTAACGGTTTAACAACGAGTGAGAAAGTCTCTTTAAAAAAAAAAAACAAACAAACCCTTATCTTATGGAGGGAGCATTTTTGAAAATAGATGTTTGCAAATCTTTCCAACATTATGTGATTTTGTTGCTAAAAATGACCCATACTACTTATAAAAAAAAAACCCCAAAACCTAATTTTTGCACAACTTAAGAGCTGAAATCTCCCACCTTTTAAAAAAATCTTGCAAATGGAGTTTGTTTTAAATATATTGAGGAATTCTAAGGAGGACAGTGGTGCAGATCTGGTTTACTTAGTCAATGTCTAACAAACGAAAGGGAGACAACAGAGCAGTATAGAGACAGCAAACCCGCTGTGCTCCTTAGCCACACTCCTGAGGCCTTGGAAAAACCTATCCACCTCTTAATTGTTTTCCTCAGTACCACTCGTTGGCCTACTCAGAATGCCCAGACTGATCTCTTTGTCAGCCACCAGCTGATTTGTTTACCCCAAAAATGTGCCCTCGAGATTCACTCTTCCCAGCTGCCAGCAGGAGCTTTCCTCTCTCCTCTCTTGCACATCCTGTTTTAATTTTGCTCCTTGACAACAGTCTGTTAACCTTTCTTCCTCACTTAGGAGTAAACAAATTGCATGTAAAGCAACTAACTTAATTTATCTCTGAATTATTCCTTGAAACCTTGTAATTGGTTTGTAAGGAAGTCTGATGGGCTCAAAGAAGATGGAGACGTAACCAAATTTCAGCTACAACGTTTGTGTTCTGTGGATACAATTGAAATGAGCAGTTTGACTTGGAAAGCTCTGAGACCAGTGAGTCTTCCTAGCTTATCTTTTGAGCTATTTTAAGTAATGACAGCCCTTAAAACAAGTTTTAAAATAGATCGAACTTGGACACTTCACATTGTTCTATCACAAAGTTTTCAACCAAGAGCTGCAAAAATAAGTCTATTTGACATATTACTCTCTTTTAAAGTATATTAGTGGAACAGAACTAGTTAGTTTGCAGTCAATAAATAAAAATATCTTAAATATTGTTTTCCACTTTTGTGTTTTTATGTTAATGTATTACTACTATAATTTACAAATATAAATATTTGTCTACATACGTTGGGGGCTGCCTGTGCAGAACTTCTTTTTTTAAACTAATAATAGTGTGTGAAAAGAAAGTTTATAGACCTCTGTTTTTAGAAAGACTATTTTAGACACACCAGGGTACCAAAAACCACCTGCCAGCTACTCTTTAAGTGAAGAACAGTTATCAAGCTACTGATCTGTATTTTCCTTTACACTGTAATTTGACAAGAGTAGAAAATTTTAAAGTATAAGACAATGAAAACTTTGAGGTGTGATAGACCAGCGTAATAGCAAGACCCTCTTGGTTAGAAACTACATGATAATACCTTATTTAATTTAGGTGACAGTTATTTAATTGCTGTTCTGTAGACTAATTCCATTTAAGCAAATTATTTTAAACTCTTTGAAATCCATTTTGATTGCACTTTTGGGAGTTCTTTTTCTAGATACTGGAAGAACAGAAATTCTATTGTAAGCTATTAGCATCGACTTTGAGAATACAAGGCAAGTGGTTGTAGGGGCAGGTTGTCTCTGGTATTACTTTGACAGCAGTTCTTAGTCCTGAGTTTTGTCCTCCGAAGCTGATTATTACCCTAAATGAATTCTAGAAATGGTTTCTTTTTTAAAAAAAATTTATTTATTCATCAGATACACACACACACACACACACACACACACACACAGAGGCAGAGACACAGGCAGAGGGAGAAGCAGGCTCCCATGCAGGGAGCCCGAGGTGGGACTCGATCCTGGATCTCTAGGACCACACCCTGGGCTGAAGGTGGCGCTAAACCGCTGAGCCACCCGGGCTGCCCTTGAAACAGTTTCAAAGTCACTAACCTCTGCTCTTCAGACAGCTCACTGGTGGATGGAGCCGGAGTGGTTATTCATGCTGTGTATGCACCTTTGGCTAAGAATGAGAGAAGCAAGGAATTCTCAAATGAACCTTCAAATCAGTCCCACAGCTAGGTGCTGCCTGTGGGCCCCCGTCTGCCTTTCTAGTAAGGGCTTGGCCTTTGCAGACCCTAATGAATCATTTAGCCATTAAGCATTTACAAGGAGACTTCCAGTGGAGAGAACAAAAGGAAGGTATCACTTAGTGCCAAAGGATCAGATGTCAAAGCTGCTGACTGGACAGACCTTTTAACTAAACATTTCTAGATTTGTCTTCTCGTGGGCATGGAAAAGATATATTTTACTTTCTCAAGCGTCATGCAGTCACAAGGCATCCAGTAATAGAATCCATTGCACACAAATGTTGGGCTGAATGGTAAGCATTGGATGAACTACGGGTATTATCCACATATGACAATTTTTTACATATTTATTTACATTTTTTTTTCTCTCTAGGAAATGAAGCCAGAATCCACAGATGTCATTATCCATCTGCATACTTTTGTTTACTACCCAGAGGGCAAGGATATTGCATTTTAAAAGTGTCCGGACTTTTGTTCTTTCTTATCACAAATGACTTGAGAAGCTCTGACCATTCACGTTTATCCTGAGTGAAAGCCCCAGTCAAAGCCTTGCTTCCTGGAGAGCTTTGAGATTCTGGTACAAAAGGCATTTTATAAGCACAAAGTGGAAAAGCATCATTTATATTCATTTGCTGCTGTGGCATTTCTCTCTGGAATCTTCCTCTTGTCTGTCAACATTGTGCAAAAAAGACTGGTCTCATCTACATTACAAATATCATTGTTTTAATGGTCTGGAAGTGGGAAAGAGATAGCACAAGAGTGGGAGGAGAAGCTTGAGCTCTTCTGTTGGAGAGTCTTGGGCTTGTTTATACCTAAAATTGGTTGGACATGGTTGGTGTGGATATTGTGAACTGTGTACGAAAGACCTGAGTATGAAAGTACTATGGTGCTTTGTGCCTCTTGGCTGCAACGAATGTTTATGATCTGCTTGCAGTGACTCACGGGAGAATTGCAGCCATAGGGGAGGATCCTCAGAGGGGTTGTTTAGAATAGAACAGGTCTCTGGACAGAGGGTGGTCTGCATTGGCCTCCACAGCTACAGAAAGGCTTCCAGAGTGAAGAAATTTCCACCAAGATGTCTCCTAGGACCTGTGGCAAATCCTTCCTCGTAGGGGACTCTACTTGATGTGATTTAAGAAACATCAAGGTCTTTATGTCCCAGAAGATCTCATGTGTGACTTATCACAGATAGAGTTTGCCAACTGGATTGGTTGTGGTAGAGCCTGGCTCCAAGGGGCTCCCATTCCCATCTGGGAATGTCCTAGAACATGAGGCATTATCCAAGAGGCAGAGGATGGCGTCACTTGGGCCAAAGGTCCGAACCTGAGGGCCATATAAATGAGTGGAGATTCGGAGAGAGGAGCTTGGAGGGCAGGAGTGCTGCCACAGGGAAGGATGGCACCCGGAGGGAGAAAGACCTGTATCTCAATCCTTTCATACCTGTGTCTGGGGCCTCCTGTGAGTCTGCAAACCAGCTGCTGCTGTCTCTCCTCCTTTACCTTCTTCAAATCTTCTCATCACACAATTTTCAAATATATACCTAAGTAGAGAGAATGGTACAACGAAGTCCCACGTACCTGTCACCGTCATCCGCCTTGAACAATTATATACACGCATCCTGTCTGCCTCCTCCCCCAACCCTCCCCTTCCTCAAATTATTATTGAAATTAGTTCATTCTTCATCATTTTTAATTTTTATTCTTCCCTGTTGCATTTTTTTTTGGCCCTTTCTTAAAAGATACATTTCTCAAGAGAGCCCTGAGTAGTTCTGACAGAAATGTTGGATTGACCAAACAATGTGTGCTTCATTCACTTCAGACACTTAGTGAGTGTGAGGCACAGCACAAGGTTGAAGACAGCAGCAGAACAGGGCTCCTGACCTCAAGGGCCTATCATCTAGTTCTGGGGAGAGGACGAGGGCACTAACAAGTCCTCAGGAGTAACAGGTGAGTGTGGGCTCTGCTATGATAAAGGGGAAGTCCCAGGTTTGGTAGAGCTTCCAAGGTGTGATAATTACACTCAGCCGGAAGGGATGAGTGTGGAGGGTGGTCAGGAAGGGCTGTGGAGCCTGGGGCGGATAGGGGGATTTGGAAGGGTGGGCGTAGGATGGTGAGGGAAAAACACCTGCCAAAGTGCAGAGGTGGGAGCAGCCCAGGCAAAGGGGAGGGACAAGAGGGTCACCCATTGACTGTTACACACGGTGCACGGGAACTGGTGGGAGGGATGGGGCATGGGAAGGAGGGCAGTTGGTTCTTTATAGGTTAATAACTGGACCATTCTTTTTTCTAAGTAAGGAAAAACAAAATTAGATTTCTAGAAGCATGGCTATGAAAAAGAAACTCCGGACCATAATTAGGAAACCAAGAGAAATCAAGGTGGGCTTAATGAAAGTTAGCAGGAATAATAAAAGCTCAGGGAGCTGCCTACAATAAAATGGACTCTCAGTCCACTAGCCAGGGGACACATTTTCTAAACCTAGAAATGAAGCTTGTTTGTAACTCCCCGCTACAGACAATGTAAAATAAGCTGTAGAGTCCTTTTCCCCTGAGTCCTGAGAAGACGTGGTTTTTGCCTCTGAAACTAAGACGCAGGCAGAAAATTCCTACTGTTGCTTCCACGTGAAGGATAGCAAAGAAGATGATGAGATCCGGTGAAATGTTCATATTCTGTACATGATACAGAATAGTAACCTGATTTTTCAAAATAAGATTTTCATTACAAATGTAAGCGCTGTTATGGTAGGAAATTCAAACAGGGGGATCCCTGGGTGGCTCAGTGATTTAGCGCCTGCCTTTAGTCCAGGGTGTGATCCTGGGGTCCTGGGATCGAGTGCCGCATCGGGCTCCTTGCATGGAGCCTGCTTCTCTCTCTGCCTCTCTCTCTCTCTGTGTCTCTCATGAATCAATAAATCTTAAAAAAAAAAAAAAGAAAATTCAAACAATAGTAAAATGCAGACGGGTGCATTGTCCTATTACCTGAGGAACACAATTTTTAATATTTTAGTGTTGTATAATGATTTTGGGACATGTTTTTAAACTAAATGACTTTAATTGTTTATCTCTGCCTGCCTCCCCCTGGCACAATTCATTGTGTTTATCAAGGAGTTTTGACATTAAATATTTATATCTCTGTTGACTTTAAGAGTCACTCTCCTTTGAACTCAGATTTCAGATGGGATACAGGAGATCATCTTGGTATTAAATGAGAGGTAAAGTTTATTGTTAGATATGCATGCATGAAACCACTTTTTCACCTGTTTTTTTTTTTTTTTTTTTTTTGAGGGTTGGTGGTTAGTGGGGTCTGGGGAAACTATAAATGGAGTTCTGCATAGCATATAGCTAAATATCTCAAGTTATATATTAAGCCAACAAATTATTAAATAAAATACATTCTGTCCTCCTTCCTTGACTAATACACCTTTATCATAGCCATGCCTTGGCAACTATTAAAATATATATGTATATATATATTTTATTTTGGGGAGGAGGGGCAAAGGGAGAGGGAGAGAGAATCTTTTTTTTAAGATTTTATTTATTTATTTATTCATGAGAGACAGAGAAAGAGAGAGGGAGAGACACAGGCAGAGGGAGAAGCAGGCTCCATGCAGGGAGCCTGATGTGGGACTCGATCCTGGGGCCCCAGGATCACGCCCTGGGCTGAAGGCAGGCACCAAACCGCTGAGCCACCCAGGGATCCCTGAGAGAGAATCTTAAGCAGGATCCAGGCCCAGCAGAGCCCAACCCTGAGATCGACCTCACAACCCTGAGATCATAACCTGAACCGAAATCCAGAGTTGGATGCTTCACCGACTCAGCTACCCAGGCACCCCTAAAATACATTCTATCCTCCGACCTTTCTGACAGATGCCCTTGGCCACCCCTTGGGCATAGGGATGGACGTACCAGGTCCTTTGGGGGACAGGCTTGGGAAGCAGCGTACATGGGCCCCAGAGCAGGCATGGGGCCATTAGAGCAGGCTCCCTGGAGCTCCAGGGAGCTTCCCTCCCCAGAAGGAGAGGTGTGTAGCCAGAGGAGGGCGAGAGCAGGTGCCTCTCTGGCCCCAATCTGGATGAGGCCTTCCACACTTTCGGTGTATAGGTGGTGTGCTGGGTGCTTGGGACTCACAGATGAGTAAAAACAGTCTAGTGAGGTCGTGCAGAAACTGGCAGGTAAGCACCCCCCGAAATGCAAACTCCCCACTCTGAATTGACCCAATCAGAAAAGTCAGGGAAGAGGTAACTAGGCCAAAGTGGGGAGAGAAGAGAATTCTAGGCATAGGGAAAAGCATAGGCAAAGTCGGGGTAGCAGTGGGGAGCCCAGGCAAGGCGAGGCATGGGAGGTGGTGGTGAGCTGGGGGCAGAAGACCCAGGAGCTCCAGAGAGGCAGGTATGTCTTGACCAGGAAAGGCCTCCGTGGCCTAATTCAGAATTTTCTCTGTATCCTCAGCAAAAGGCTTTGAGCTCAGCTGACAGAAATTAAACAGCCCTGCTCTCCAATGCAGATGAGAACCTTAAGAATGAAATCACAGCAGCAGTGAACTAAACTGAGAAAAAACACCTTCCGGCAACCTTGCACATGACATTTGTCACTGCAAACAGGCTTGTCATGCACAAATCACCTGCAACAACAAAGAGGATTATGGATGGGTTGGTGGCCGTCACACGGGATCTTTTTGTGCTGAGGAGTTTAAATCAGGTGGTTACTTGCACACCATTTTGTGGGATGTATTTGTAAATATATCCTGCTGGCATATTTTATGCTTCAGTTAATTGAGTTGGCATCTAATTTAGTTGACATCTAAAAATAAAATCAATTTTCAGACAAAATACCCATAAAATAAGTGAAATGCTATAATAGGTTTCAAGAAATTAAAATGTAATATATTTAGGCTTCTATTCTAAAGCAATTTCATGTGGAATAGTGGATACTGTAGATGTATTTTTTTTTTCTCCTGAATCTCTGTCAATTACATGATAATGAATGCTGCTGCTATATTTTCAGAAATTTATTGCTTGGAGTAGTTTGTCATGAAGAATGAAATTTTTGTTGGGGTTTCCTTTACAATGTCAAAGAGCTTAAATATGAATACTTTGTATGTCGATGTGCAACTGTAATTAAGCCATGACAATGATTATTACTTTGGGCACAAACACTATCAAATTTTCACTGGGCGAGTTCTTTTTTAATTAATGTTGAGTTATGTTCTGTTTATTATCCTGTTTGCTTATGTTTCCTGCCATTTTCCAGTTGTCTGCTTGAATCTCCTTTTTTAATAGTGAGTTAGCAACTGATAATGTGTATTGATTTCAGTTTTGCTTTTCATTTACATTTTTATCTCTTTGGTTGATGTATTTGCCTTAATCATTTTATTTTTATAAGCAGTTGTACAGTTTGTTAATTTAGCTAGATGATTAAATTTGGCTTCTAAAGAGAGTTTGTTTTAGAAACTGGTCCCTGAAGTAAATTAGTATTTGGCATTTTCAACGTATCAAAGGGACTGGTCTCCTAAAGATAGCTAAGAACGTCACTCTAAATTCTTAAAAGTGGATTCCTAGTTTTGAAACCTTGGACTATATAGAGCCATATATTCCAGTAGGTGGTGCAAATCGACTCCATTTCAAATGTAAATGTAATTTAAAATTGTGATGTAACTATTTGTCCTATAAAAATAATATTTCAACATGTTTTCTCAACTGCAAAATTATTTTCCTCTATTTCTAAAGGAAGCTTGATTTACTCTCCCGGGCTCATTTTTCTTATATTTTATTCCCCGATTACGATTATAATGATCACTGTCACAAGAGAGGTGAGTGGGGAAACGAGGAGGGGGAACAAAAACTGGGGAGACCTGTTAAAAATTATGAATACAAAGGAAAGTCATTTGCTTCTGTGTTCAGTTTTACTAGAAGAGAAACAGCGTCCACATCAGCAACCTTCTTAGTTTTTACGTCCACATGATGAGGACACCATCATCACACCATGTCTTGTTTTTTTAAATAAAAATTAGGGATATTTTACTCCTAGGAGTCTGATATTCACATGCCAGCACATAAAGTATGTAGACAAGGAAATTCATTGCAGCATCTTTTGAAAATTAGTTTTCACTTTGATCACTGTAATGCACATGCGCAAGGGGCCGTGCAGTGGGCTGAGAGCAGGGACTCTGGAGGCACCTGCCCCTTGGTGATAGGAGGATTAAAGAACATATACGTAAAGTATCTAAAGCAAACCTGGCACATAGTAAGCACTGTATGAATTTTTTTTTAAAGATTTTATTTATTTATTTGAGAGAGAGACAGCGATAGCGACAGGGAGCATGAGCTGGGGAGGAGAGGGAGCAGGCTCCCCACTGAGCAGAGAGCCCCAGGACCCTGGGATATGGCCCAAGCACTAATGTTAACACTATTGTTTGAAAAGTAAAACAGGGACGCCGGGGTGGCTCAGTGGTTGAATGTCTGCCTTCAGCTCAGGGCGTGATCCCAGGGTCCTGGGATTGAGTCCCCCTTGGGCTCCCTGCATGGAGCCTGCTTCTCCCTCTGCCTGTGTCTCTGCCTCTCTCTGCGTGTGTCTCTTATGAATAAACAAATAAAATCTTTAAAAAAAATGTAAAACAGTGCAACAAGGACTTTAATGACCAGCAGCTGTCTCTTGCCTTCCCCCTCCCCCCCACCCCGCATCACCTCCTCCTGGCAAGCACTCACCACTCAGCTGTTTGTCCAGCTAGTTACTAGCATAATGTTGAATATTATTTTTAAACAATTCTTTCTCTTTAATCATTGTTTTTAGTGGCATTAAGCACACCCACCATGTTGTGCAACCATCACCACCATCCATTTCCAGATGTTTACCTTTCCAAAAGCAATTCTGTACCCGTTAAACCGTAACTCTCCACTCCACCTCTCTCCTCCCAGCCCCTGGTAACCCCGACTGACTCTCTTTGTTGCGTCTATGACTTTGTCTACTCTAGGTATGTCCTACAAGTGGAATCACAATATCTGTCCTTTTGTGACTGGCCATGTCACTTAGCATCATGTCTTCAAGATTCTCCCATGGAGGGGCAGCCCCGGTGGCTCAGTGGTTTAGCACTGCCTTCAGTCCAGGGTATGATCTTGGAGACCCGGGATCGAGTCCCACGTTGGGCTCCCTGCATGGAGCCTGCTTCTCCCTCTGCCTGTGTCTCTGCCTCTCTCTCCCTCTGTGTCTCTCATGAATAAATAAATAATAAAAAATAAAAAAAAAAAAAGATTCTCCCATGGAGCCAGTGTCAGGATGTCCTTCTATTTTAAAGGCTGAGTAATATTCCACTACGTGTATAATGCCACATGTTGCTTATTCATTTATTTGTGGACATTTGGGTTGTTTTCACCTCTTGGCTACTGTGAATCATGTCGCTATGACCACCAATGTACAAATATCAGTCTGAGCCTCTGTGTTCAATTGTTTTGGGCAGCTGTTTCTTGATTTATCCATTTTTGATCCTAACTTTTGATTTCCAGACATGGTTTGTCAGACAGGTAAGGACATAATTATAACCAACTCCCTACCTTTCCATATACACACACTCCCCATCACCACTCCCACATAGTTTTTGTTTTCTTTTGTTTTCTTTCATTTCTTTGTTTTTAAAGTGGAATCTAATGCGGGTTTGAACTCAGGATCACAAGGTCAAGATCTGAGCTGAAATCAAAGAGTTCGATGCCACTTAGGTACCATCCTCCATCCCCACCCCCGTTTTTTTTTTTTTTAAGATTTTATTTATTTATTCATGAGAAACAGAGACAGAGAGGTAGAGACACAGGCAGAGGGAGAAGCAAGCTCCAGGCAGGGAGCCCGATGTGGGACTCAGTCCCAGGTCTCCAGGATCATTCCCTGGGCCAAAGGCGGCACTAAACCGCTGAGCTACCCAGGCTGCCTCCCACCCCCGTTTTGAACAAATTAAAAAAAAAAGAGTTTCCTTTGATTATAATGTTACAAATATTGTTAACTGCTGAGGCAGACATGCCCTAGTAGCTCCTCTCTTTTCTAGAATACTCGTCACTTTTTCTGAAATTAACAACAGCATCAATTTTACGTTTGCCACGTTCCTTTGTGTCATCATTACATTTTCCTTGATGCTCTGATCCATGTTTACCAATGACAAGTCCCGTGTGGGCATGCCTGGGAGACTTTTGTTTTGTTTTGTTTTGTTTTGTTTTATCTTCTCTGTCTTTCTTTTTCCAGAAGCGTGGTGCCTTCCTGTTCCAGCCTGCACCAAGTGTTTTCTTGTACTCCTGTCTCCTGTGGCTTCCTTTTCCCACCATCCTGAGCCGCTTTTTCTTTCTGGTGCTCTCCCGCATCCCATCTTTGTTGTTTGAAGCACATCTTTTGCTAGCTTTCTGAGTAAAGGTACATGGGAGATAAAAACTTTGACTTCTTTCATATGTTAAAAGTATTTTTTTTTTCTGCCCTCACTATTTTGGTAGATCATTTGGCTGGGAATAGAAATCTCGATTGAAAATCACTTTTACTTAATATCCTATAAAGTACCTTTGTTGTTGGTTTTCGCTTTTAATGTTGCTGTTGGGGGATCTTATTCTGCTAGGATTCTTTCTATTGTTGTGCAATATTGAAAAATCTCAAACCTACCATAAACACTAAAGAATGGAACAGTGAATATCTGAATACACCACACCTAGTCTCGTAATTGTTAACATTTGGCCACACTGGCTCCATCTGATTTCTTCTCCCCACCCCTACCCCAACTATTTCTCTATGTATATATGTATGTAACTGTCCACCTATCTATCTCTGCGTACATCCACACACTTCTGTACCTGTATGTGTATAATTCCTTTGTTGGCTCTTTGAAAGGCACAGCTATTCTAAATACTTCAGTGTGGCTTATAGGAACAAGGATACTTGCCTATATTTTTGCATAATACTATTATCAGAGTAAGATATTTAACACTGACGTAATAAAGAGTCCATATTTGAATTTCCCCAACACTGTCAACTCATCTTTTATAGCCGCCTTTTTTCTTTCTCTGATCCAGGACAGAGTTGAGGCTCCCACATCGCATTTATTTCATTGTCGTGGACACAGCCTATCTCTGCCTGTGTCCTGAGACCAGTCAGTGGTTGGCTTGCAACCGTGAAAAGCTGCATTTCTGTGCCTGAAATTTTTCCGTGGAGCTGCAGATTATTAAATGCTCACTGAACTGCCCAATTTTAGTTTTGTGATCCCCTTACCTCCAAGCCTCATCTCCTCCCCTGCGGAGACTTCAGGTTCATTTTCTCCAGAGAAGAAGCCCCTGATTTTCTACTGGTGATGGTGTCAGAGTAGAGATGGAGAAAGTTATTGCTTGGCTATCTAGGGTGGGAGAGGGGCGAGGGTTTAGCCTTCTGGCTAGATTTTCAACCAACATTTTCAGCCCCTGCCTTGCCTTGCCCCCACCTTCCACAGTACCTGTTTCCAGGTCTTGGAGGCCCAGGCTCTTCATGTCACCTGGCTAACTTTCTATCAGCACCTGGGTCATCTCTGCTGTTCTTTGCTGCAGCAGCTACTGTTTCCCCACCTGCTTTTTTATATTCTCCAAGTTTGCTGAGATCTTTCTTTTGTTACTGCCTCTTCTTTATTTCTTTTTGTTCTTGTTCTTCTGGGTCTGCACCTTTGAAAAGTTCCTTCATTGGAGGGTTTCCAGAAGAAGACGAAATAGAAGCATGTAGTAAATTTGCCATATTGATTTAAAAAAATTTAATAGCATTTTTTATAGAAAAAAAAGTCATTCATTCAAGACTCTTGGGCACCTGTCATGTAAGAGGAGCTAGGGATGTAGTGGTGGGAGCAAAACCAGGGATAATTCCTGGGTTTATGGAAAGAATAGCCTAGAGAGGAAGCATGAATATGTGATGTATTACAAACTATAATAGGTACTTTGAAGGAAAGTTCAGGTTTCTACACCGAACTGGGGGAACTACCTTGATCTAGAGAAAATGAAGTTTAAGATCTAGAGGACAAACAGGAGTTGGGTGGACAAAGGGGCAAGGAGGCTGGGAGGTGGAGCAGCATACAAAGGCCATGTGGTGGCAGAGAGTGTGGTTTGTGGAGGGATGCAGAAAGGGAGACAGAAGATGGTAGGAGTTGCAGCAAGACACAAAAGCAGGGGCCAGTTTATGGACTGCACAACGGACATTGTCTTTATGCTGCATGACAGTGGCCGCTGAAGGGACTTTAATAGTTGTCATGGTCTGAGTCACATTTTCAAATGATGGGATACAGAATGGCTTGGGTGAAGAGGGCTGCACAGATGCAGGGATTACCCGAACAAGGCAGTCATCCACTTGAGAAATAGTGGTCACTTAAGCCAGGATGTTGGAAGCTGAGCTGGAGAGAAGTGGATGGATTTGAGAGATATGCGAGGACTTGGGGGTGGTTCGGATCTGGGGAGTGGAAGAGAGAAAGGTATGTGGCTGACACCTATTTCTTTGGTATGTAGAACTGGATGGATAGTGGTACCATTCACAGGGGCGGAAAACTCTAAAAATAACTAGATACAAGAACTATCAGAAACAACTGAATTGTCCATCAACAGAACAATGATAAAAAAAAAAGACAGTTACAGTGGCAAAGTTGCAGCAGCCATGGCTTTGGTCAACAGAAGGCCAGAGAGCTGAACAGACTAAGGAGGAAGCATTTGGATTATGATTCTAGAAAGCAGGGTCTGGGTCAAGATCATGGAACCTGTGATTGACAAATGTTCCTTCTTATAAGATCCCAAACCCAGTTTTGAGAGGTTAGGATTGGAGAAGGGTGCTAAGGTGGGGAGGGAGTCAAGGATGTTGGGTAAGCTGCTCCTTTTATAATTTGATATATCCATTTCCAAGGGAAGTCAATCATCTCTGGAGGGACCCATCATCCCAGAGGACCACAAAGGAGAGACAAATTGGCCTCCGACACTGGATGGGGATCCATGTGTGTTGTACCTGACAGCACCTGTCTGAAATGGGGGGCAGGCCAAGCAGAGTCAAGTGGCCTCTAAACATAAAAGGGTGATGGGCTTCAATGAGATCCAGTGAGGGGCTGTGCTCTGAGTGGGCATTTGGCTGCCTCTCTGATAAACCCTTCCAGGTCCCCAGTGCCTGCCCTGACTTCATCCCCTTCTGCTACCACCTTGAATCCACCAGGGATCAGTGGGAAACAGCTTGCCCCAGATGGTTTAACAAAGCTACTTCCATGAAGGCACCACTTGTGTAGGTATGGGCAGGTGAGGGTCACGAATATGACGGTGAGGCTCTGTCCCTACCTGGGGACTGAGAGGATGAGGAGGGAATGGTGTTCCTGGAGCCCACTGAACATTGAAACCAAGGAGGAGATGAAAGGAAGCAGAGATTACTGAAGAAACAGTGCCAGAGCAGGAAGGATGCAGGAAGGGATGCCCAGGCTTCTTTTTCTTTCCTTTCCTTGCTTCCATGTCCTGTTGCTCAAACCTGCCAGGGAGCCAGAGAGCAAAGGAGCCTAGGGGATGCCGTCGGCAGGGTCAGCCTGGCAGGGCTGAGAGGCGTGGATAACGGGCTGGGGGCACCGGGGAGCCCCTGCACACATCCCTGTGGAATGGCCCACACCCGTCCCATAGCCTGTGCCACTGCAGCTGGAGACGCCTTCCTCTGCGCGCAGCCCTATCTCAGGATAGGTATGCCCAGAGCTGGCAGGGAGGATCGCATACACCCACACTCAGGATGAGCATGGAACTTCTCCCAAGGCCAAATGGAAATGGCTTTTGGATTACCCACCATTTGGCCAGATTATTTGCACCATTGCTTCTGTCCATTACCGAGGAGAGCCAGGAGGGGTCTGGACTGTCCTTGGTGTTCCAGGATGACCTTGTGGGGAGCTGATTACAGTCTGTGTGCAGAAAAAGAAGATGTTTGACTGTCATTCTTTCCTTACTCTGGTTCAGTGAAGCCCAATCTTTGGCCTGTGGCTGGAACCCACATTGAAGAGCCTGTCATTGCTGGTGATTTTTCTTGGAAGGCCCGAATTCAGGCTGAAGCAAGGCTTTCCATTAGCAAAGCTGTACACAATCCATATTTGCCTTTGAGCTTCCAGACTTCTCATTCGGTGCTTGGAGGGTTCTCTCCTGCACAGGACTCCTCTTCACCCCCATCCCACCTGCGTGCCACCATCCGCAAGCCAAAGAAAAGACAGATGTCAACACAGCTGCCAGGGATCTTGGGTCAATTCAGAGAGCAGAGAAAGAGGCAGAGTCCAAGGTCCCCTGCTTGAGAGTCTTTGGGAATTAGGACATCTTTTGGGGGAGGGCATCCCAGGTTGGCATGGAAAGCATCTATCTCTGCCATGGCCCCCTTTACATTTAAAAGCTCTGGCTCAGGCAGCCCAGGTGGCTCAGCAGTAAGCACCTGCCTTTATCCCAGGGTGTGATCCTGGGGTCCCGGGATCGAATCCCATGTCGGGCTCCCTGCATGGAGCCTGCTTCTCCCTCTGCCTGTGTCTCTGCCTCTCTCTCTCTCTCTCTCTGTCTCTGTCTCTCTCTCTCTGTGTCTCATGAATAAATAAAATCTTAAAAAAAAATAAAAGCTCTGGCTCTGTGGACAGCCTTCCAGACACTCAGGGCACATCCCCAGCTGGGGTCCTGCAGTCTTTGACTTCCTAGGCCCCTTCCTCCTTCCAGCCTCAGCCACCACTATGTTCCCACGGGCTTCTTGACAAAATCTGTGCCCTTTGAGGAATCAGTAATATATAGTAAAAAGAGCTAGCATTTGTTTACACCTAATTATGGGGCAGGAACTTTTCTGGGCTTTTCACCTGCTATTAATGAGTTTAATCCTTACAAGGCCCAAAGATGTAGGTAGGTACTTACTGACTTTACTTACTTACTTACTTACTTACTTACTTTATTTATTTATCTATCTATTTATTTATTTATTTATGAGAGAGAGCAAGTGCTCAGGGGAAGGGGTAGAGACGGAGGGAGAGGGACAAGCAGACTCCACACTGAGCATGGAGCCCTGAATCGGGCTCCATCCTAGGACCCTGAGATCAGGACCTGAGCCAAAACCTGAGCCTAACTGACTGAGCCACCCAGGGGCCCCCTAAAGATGTAAGTAGTTTAAAAATTACCTCCATTTTGCAGATGAGAAAAGTGAGGCACAAAGGGGTGAAGAAGTTGCCTGAGATAACACACATACGAAGTGCAGTGCTGGGGCGCACACCAGCCTCCCACTCCTCGACTGCATTTTTATCAAGGGTGATACTGCTGCCAACGGCCATGCCCGGGTTCTTGCTGCTGCCTACACATTTCTAAATGTTGGAATTTTTTCCTGCAGTCCAGAGAAATACTAAGAACAGTGAGAAACACAGAAATACTAGGACATTAGAATTCAGGTGTCTTTTGCTTTCCAAGATGTCTTAGAGAACAGACAGTAGGTAATTCTGAATATACTTTTTAAAGTTCTGTTTCACTCCCCTGGGCTGGGTTAGAACAGAGGTCGGCAATTTTTTCAGATCCAAGAGTCCAACCGCACTAAAATCCACAAAACATGGTCAACAAAGATGCAAGATGAGAATGCCTTTTTTTTTTTTTATAAAGTTAATTTATTTGGGTAATCTCTACACCAAACCTGGGGCTTGAACTCACAACCCCAAGATCAAGAGTTGCATGCTCTTCAGATTCAGCCAGCCAGGTGTCCCGAGAAAGCCTATTTTTAACAGAAAAATATATAACTTTACATGGATGATATTGATATGGTGATTAATAGGGAACTAAATATGGAACTTATCAACTCTGTTCAATGAAATTAAATTGGTGAGGCTTCTTCCATTTACTCTTTTAAAGTTTTCATGATAGGGCCACCCGAGTAGCTCAGTGGTTGAGCGTCTGCCTTCGGCTCAGGTCGTGATCTCAGGGTCCTGAGATCGAGTCCCACATTGGGCTCCCCGCAGGGAGCCTGCTTCTCCCTCTGCCTGTGCCGCTGCCTCTCTTTGTGTGTCTCTCATGAATAAATAAATAAAATCTTAAAAAAAAATAAAGTTTTCATGATAGCTGCCTCACCTTGCCTGTCATAACCCTAAACACAGAGACAGGGCCCTGTGGGTAACAAATGAGCTGGTCTTGTTAACGAGAAGGAAGCCACACTTAGGGCAAGAAGGGGGTCACTCAGTCCTTGGGGTTTGGGTCTCGGGCACCTGCACCAGCTTCAGGGAGAACAGAAATCACAGATTGAACTGTGGGGCTGCCATGGAGGTCCCGAGATTTGCCAAATCAGGGAGGGGCAGGTGGTGTTTTGGGGTGATGTCAAATCCAGCATGTGTGTGTGGGCTGGGACTGGAGTCAAGTCTGAAGTCATCACGGAGACGAGGGAATGGGACTTTCTCCTTCTCCCCCCCCCCTTGTGGGGGCTCAGCCTCCTACAGTGTCATTCCTGGGGAGAATCCATACCAAGAGGTCCAACCTGTGGCAGAGAAGGGTGACAGGTGTGGGAGGCATGCTGGGCAGTGGTGGAGAGCAGGACACAGATGAGGAGGTGGCGTGTGGGATGGTCCCCATCTGGGCAGCAGACTCCTGGGATTCGGAGGTGTTAGCCAGGCTCCAGATCCTGGGGGAAGTGGATTCTGAGCTTTGTTTCCCACCACCTTCCTGTCCCATAGGCCTCCCATCCCCCTCTGCCTGTAAGGCCAAGCCTTCCCTCTCCGCTTCTCCCTTAACCCTTCTTCCTCCCTCTTCACAGACAGAAGGAAACTCTACTGGCTTGTGCATTGGCCAGTTTAGGGGTCCCACCAGCTTCAGGTGCAGGTTCAGCCTGTGTGGTGAGGGTCACATTCCCTCAGCCCCTCCAGGCAGGTCTTTCTGAGTTGGCTTCATTCTTGAGGTCCAAGGCAGAAAGGTGGCAGCAGAGATGCCAGTTTGTATTGCTTTTGGGTTCAAATTTGTCAGGAAAGATTGAGATTCCTTCTCTGCTCTAGAACTGATTTTACTCTGCTTTGATTGGCCTGATTGTGTCATGTGCCCACCCAGAGCCAACCGGTATCCCCAGGGGATGAGATGCTCCGATCGGCTAGTGCTGGAGGAAGAGCAGAATCAACCCCATCCAAACTGTGTGGACTGATGGTGGTGATGAGCAGAAATCGGGGTTATTGCTGGAAGAAGGCTGATGATGGATGCTAGAGAGGCAAGCCCCAAGTGTTCATTACACCCCCAGTTCCTCCTGCCTCCAAGTCTCCCACAACTGCCCCTTTAAGTGAAGCGTCTATTCCCTAGGACTGAACCCCAGCTTGACCACTTGGCCCTTGGGGCATTCCTTAACTCCTTTGAGGAAGAATATGTCAGATGGTCTATTTACTGTAAAAATGCACCCTGATAGTGAAGAATTCATGCCAAAAGCTTTACAGTAACGGAGGGGATATATATCTCAAATTGACAAAACTCTATCTTTTGGGGTCTGAGTCCTGAGAACGGAAGCTTTCAAAGTTTCACGGTAGTGTTCAGAGGAACCCACGAAGACATTTTAGCAGGTCCTAGCCTTCCTGCTTAAAGATCTCAACAGGGATACTGCTGGAACTTGAAACATCGTTATTCCTCATTGTTGGACTTCAAGCTCTCACTCTTAAAAGTCTGGGTTAAGGCCAAGTGTCATGCTTTGGCAGACTTTAAGCTTTATTTGATTTCACTTTCCATAATGCGAAGGCTTATTAACGTAGATCCCACAGAGACCGAGTGATCAGGGAACTTCTCTGCCTGCCACAAGGGCGGAGTGGAATACCCTCCTGGAAATGGAGATGCATTCCTCAGACAGGCTGTGAGCCCTCCAGAGTAGGGACCACCGATCACGCACTGCGGTATCTGCAGCACCTAATGCAACGTGGACCATTGCCTGTAAAACCCTTTCTCTGGAACACATGCAAATTCATGATTTGACCATAGCCAGCCTGGCCTTCTTTGTTCTCTGTACATCATCACATGCATCACTGTGTTTTATAGCTTAATGTTTATGTCCTCTCCTTGTCTGGGTCTCGAACCATCATAAGACAGTGATCATATGTTTCTTGCTTTCCTATGCCTTCTTTTAAAAAAATCTTCTAATTTTGTTTCTAAACACAATAGCAATACATGTTCATTTGGAAAAGCCCGGTGAAGAAGGAAAAAAAAAAAGGAATTCAAGTAATTCCAAAACTTTTCGTGTAACCTGCCATTTTTCTATAAATATGTATATATATTTTTACAAAAGAGGATCATTCTATATATGTATTCACCTTTCTTTGTAAAAAAGATTTTATTGGGATCCCTGGGTGGCGCAGCGGTTTGGCGCCTGCCTTTGGCCCAGGGCGTGATCCTGGAGACCCGGGATTGAATCCCACATCGGGCTCCCAGTGCATGGAGCCTGCTTCTCCCTCTGCCTGTGTCTCTGCCTCTCTCTCTCTCTCTCTGTGTGACTATCATAAATAAATAAAAATTAAACAATTAAAAAAAACATGTTTATAAAAAAAAAAGATTTTATTTATTTGAGAGAGAGAAAAAGAGAGAGAGAGAATGAGCCAGAGGGAGGGGCAGAGGGAGAGAGAGAAGCAGACTCTCCGTTCAGCAGAGGGTCCATCTCAGGGCTTGATCCAGGACCCTGAGATCATGACCTGAACCAAAGGCGGGTGCTTAACCTCCTGAGCCACCCAGGTGCCCATTTACCTTTCTTTTTAAATGAACAATATAATGTAAACATTTCTGTGTCATTCTATGGTTTTCGTGACTGCATTGGGTTCAACTTTAGGCTTCAATTTTTTTTTTCTCTAACAAATAGTATAGTGAGCATGCTTAGGGATAAATCTTCATGCAAATATATGGGTAGTTTCTTGGGGTAAATTCTCAGAAGTAAAGCTTCTGGATCATAAAATATGGATATTTTTTAAGGCTTTTTTGGGAGCTATTGCTACCAAATTACTCTTTGCTGCCAATAGTAATTCCTTAATTCTGGTCCTGATGCCAGTACTGCAGCATCATTGAACAGTGTCTAAAGTGCTCTTGGCTGCCCAGTAGGGCATATGTTGCCAAGAGCTGACCTTTGAGGATGAGACTTCCTTCTATAGTGTTTCTTTGTTCCTTACAGATGAACGGGTATTTAGGGTTCCATGTTTCCCATGGCTTCTTGTTGAAACATGTCTTTTAAAATTGATGATGAATGCAATCACCAACTTGAGATCATGGTTATTCAAGAAGGCAGTGCTGTGCTGTCCTTTGCTCCATTACTCAGCTTGCATTCTTGTAGATCTCCCACTGAACATATTTAGTCTATTTCTCCCCCAAGGGGTGGGGGGAACCAGTAGGTAAGGGCCCCCTTACCTGAGAATAAGACCGTGTCTCTATAGACCAGCTTTAGTGAGGGCTTTGCCCTGTGGAATTATTCCAACCATAGGGATTATTTTGCCCAGATAATGCCTTGGTGTCTGTAGGGATGGCCATGGCGAATTTCCTAGGAAGTGAGCTGAGGTGTTCAGCAAACCAGTTTTTAAAAACTGTGGACTGTTATTTGTGGCCTTTTCAGATGCCAGCTGCAACTGGCCAGAGTCCGGGATGCTCGCTAGAACGTCCCTGGGCTGTCCATGAGCTGGTCACAGATGTTCTGGCCAATGGGAAGCGAGAGCTAATTTACTCTTAGGGCCCTAATTGGCTGATGGGACAATCCCATGCCTACTATTTTGAGTCTGTGTTTCTAGCCCCAGCTTGGCAGGCTTGCTTGAGACATCTGGCAACAATGATCAGAATGCCTTTTCTTTCTTCTTCTTTTTTTTTTTTCAAGGAGGCTCACAATCAATTCATCTGTGGACTCACAAGGAAAGGCTCATTTAGTAGAGCCAACATGTTTCAAAGACAAGTATATTTTCATTAACTAGCCTCAAAGCAGTAATTATATGTTCAAGGAACACAGTAAAAATTTATTTCTAAATATTTGGCAGTGAGAAGTTGAAGGCGGTGTGTGCGTATATGTGTGTGCGCGTGTGTGTCCAACATGTTGCATGTGTTTTAAATAAATCCAGCATCTTCCCTTCAAAAAGGAAGCAGGAAATGCAATTGTAGACTTAATTTTTAGCAACAGGATGTGTTCCTAAATGCTGCTAATATATCAAAAAGAAGATGTGTAAAGGCTTTAAAATTGTTATCAAAGCAATTGGGAGACAAATGAGATATCCTTTTTTTTTTTTTTTTCTTGAAGGGATGGTGGCATCTGAACAGTGAAAACCAAATTTCAACCAAGGATCAAAAGCGACAGTGGTATCTTTGCATGAGATGCCGCTGAACTCCGATGCACCCCCCCCCCCCCCATCTGATTCACAGTTTATAATCACAGTTATCACAGAGCCATTAAAAGCCTATTAACTTGAATTCCCACAATTCCTTGAGGGCAAGGGCAAAGAAAGAGCAAAATAACTTTGAATGTAGATGTAACACAACGTTCGAAAGAGGAGAATCTCTTTTAATTATGCCAGCGAAGGAAGATGTCTTATGGATGCATCCACCCTAGCAGATGGCTGATGAAAGAATATACCATGAAGTCTCAGGACGCTCAGGATGTTATGAAAATGACTTCTCTGTGTGGAGACTGGGACAGCCTCCGCCTGTTCCAGGCCCCTCTCTGAGAGGAGGAAGAGTGGATGGCTTGTTAAAATGTGTTCACTGCTGGGTAGGCCGGCTGGACGAACACCGTGCAGGGGCCGATGGAACCAGCCTTCTGAAAGGAAGCCGCAGCCTCATTCGGTGCAAGCAAAACCCCAACAAATATTCAAGCCATTGTCACATGAGCAATTTGATTTCATGTTTTGTCCACCCTTCAGTGCCTTCGCTGGCATTTCCCCTAACAACGTTATTATGTGCTGTACAGGAAGACAGTGTAGTCAATACGGTGTCTTGAGACCTCAGATAAAATGCAGAGTTCTTATCTCAGCACAGAACAATTACAGGCATCCTAGAGCCGCGAGCTGTGTGCATGCCAGTGGTGGAGCCTGTCCCCAAGTCTCTGGGGCCACCACCACCACGAGCTGCACCCCGGCTCTACAACGCAGCCCCAACTCGTGCAGCCCTGGCAGGCCGGCCACCAACCTCACCTCGCCTTTGTGGAATCCCCCCGAGGAGGGAAAGCGCTTTCTCTGCGGCACTGACTCTGAAACAACCAATTCCAGTCAATCCACCCTCACCTAAAATGAGTTCTTCCTGCATGAATTACCCACATTCACTGCCCAGCTTGATCTCGTTCCCGCAATGGATAAAGCGAATGGCTCAGTCCGGGGAGAGCGGGTTATTGACTAAGAGCTTAATTAGGCGCACAAGCGTGAGGTGGTCATTCTCCTACAGTCAGGACGACTGGACCGTGGCGCAGCAGAACCATGAATCTGGTTTACTCTCATTTGCCTGAGCCACACTTGAATCAATGGGGCAGCAATCTAAATTAAACATTAAGACAACCACACTGCAGTATGTTTATGTAACTGTGCAGAGAAACAGCATGTGTCTCGGGGTCCTCCAGGGGAAAACATTATTCACTTCCCTCCTTCTGCATCAAGCACACTGAAGGTTGGTATGGGACCGTCCCAAAAGGGTTTGGGCACCTGAGGGAAAACCTTCTAGGTAAATGTAAGCTGTTTTAGCCTCCTGTTTGGCTTCTGAGTCTCTAAGAGTCTAGAGGGGCAGCGATCATTACCCGGGGATTAGGCTGCAGTGTGTATCTGCAGGTGCAAGATCGAATGTGCCCATAGGGCTTTCTGAATCCATGGCCAAGGTAGGTCTCGCGTACCTCCTCATTCTCCATGGTGGCACATGTCAAACTTTTATGTGTACCTGAATCACCTGGGAGTCTTGTTAAAGCATGCATTCTGATTCAGAAGGTCTGGGGAGGGGGCCCGAGAATCTGCATTTCGAATCAACTCCAACGTGGTGCCCGAGGCTGCTGGTCCAAGGACCGTACTTGGAACAGCGAGGCCCTGAGGGGAGGGTTCCTTACCTTACAACCAACTCACACACTGGAGAAGGGTAGGGGAGAAATGATCGCTGACGTTTTGGTGACAAGTTGGAAGCCAGAGGGGGTGCAGAAAGAGACAAGGAACCAGCCAATCCTCCCTCAGATGAAGGGATGTATCTACTTTGGCTTCAGTGCCATGTCCTGTCTGGTTCCTCCATCAGGGTGTCACTTACGGAGCGAAGGAACAGGTGACACGTGTGCAGAAGGTGACATGACAAGACTTCATGCTGTGTAGATTTCCTATTGGCCTTTGCAAGGCCCCCGCTATGGGCGGAAATGCCCCAGAATGTGAAGAAAGAGCAAAAGCAAGAAAGGACAAATTGGTGGTCATCCACACCATTAACTGAGTTGATGAACCTCGGGTCCCCGTAGAGCTGAGAAAGGAGGGCCTAAGGCCAGAACTTAGCCCAAGTCTGTCTTTTATGACTTTTCTCTTCTTATTATCTTTGTAACAAGGCTCTTTTATTAGCTTGCAATTTCCTGCCAAGTTGATGAAATCTCCATTATGTTTTATAGTACAAAATAAGAGGATAAAGGAGATTTTAAAAGGCCCACAGATCTCTTCTTCGTTTGGGGACCCTGCCTCCGCTGCTTCTCCCGCCGGCTGGGGTAGAGATGAACTTTCTGTCACGTTCAGAGACACTGCTCATTTTCTCTTCAGCAGAAAAATAGATATTTATTTTGCCGTTTCGCTCTACGCTTCTGGAGGCTGGCATTTCCCATTTTAGTGCTCTGCGTTTTGAACCACACTTGTAATTACTGCTGTCTTTTATCCTGTGTTTTCGCAGGGCTCTCCCATTCAAACCGCGAGAGGACAAGAGCAGCTGTCTTTCCAGGGGGCGCAGACAAAGCACCACGTCTTTGCGGCCACACACAAGTGGAAGCAGGAATAAAAATCCCAACAAGTGGAAAAAACGGGCACCCAACTCAACATCTCCGCTTGTCTTTTTCAGCGTTTGGAGGAAGAATAAGCTCAACACATCTGCTGCATTTCGGGCGCGTCTTATTTATTTTCTAAGGTGCTTTGCTTAAAAGAGCCAAAGCTCTCAAGAAGGCTTTTTGGTTGTTGCCACCTGTATCCCTGTGTCTCCGTCTCCTATGACCTGTCGGGTCAAAGTCACAGAGGGCAGGTGCCTGTGCGCTGCTCTGGACTGCCTGGACGCCCTGAGCCGCCCGCCTTCTGCTCCTCCCTCCAGACCTCTGCTCTGATGACCAGCCTGTCCCCCAGGCATCAAGGCCACACTGGTTCCCTGCCATCTCCTGAGGGAGCCGAGCTGCACCCACCGCCAGGGCCTCCATCTGCCTGGCACGCGCTCCCCTTTCCCCGGCTCGTTGCACCTGTTCACTTCTTCGTGCCTTCCTCACCATCCCGGTGGCCTTTCAGATTCATTCAGATCCTTCTGTTGTGCGGTCCTGCAGCACCCTGGGCCTCTCTCGGTTGTGACTGATTGTGTGTGTGGCAACATCTCTGTCTACAGGAGGGTCAGCTTCATGAGGGCAGTGGCAGGATTTACTGTGTCCTTCGCTGTCTCCAGCACAATCTGCTAGATCGTAGCCCCTCTCTCTGAGTGACCCACTCTCCTAATTATCAATGACCCCAAAGCTTCTCTGGAAACAATTTGAAGAGTTTATACCAATTCATCTTTCAGTAAAGTTATCAAGAGTTCAGTCACTACAATGACAATGTCCCACGTGATTTGAATTTGGGGTATCACGCGTGTCGGCAGAGTCAAGGGCTTTTGTAAATGTTACAGTGAGTTAGTTTCTGCCTTTCAATTCAATAAATCTCCAAGTTGGTGAGGTTCTCCTTCTTGTCTTTCAATGAGTCTTACTTGTCTGGATCTGCTGAATTGTTTTCTTGAGTGGAAGGGAGAGAGATGCAGTTAATCTTCCAGATAGTTTGCAACACAGAGTGCAACAAAAAATGTGCTTCCGTTACAGATGCCAGAGTATGTTTCAAGAGGGCATGCAAATGTGTTGTGTGTCCATTAAAATTTCCATTAGTACCATATGAATCATGAATCATAATAAGAAGTGCAATAAAAAGTCACCTTGGTTTGGTTGCTATTTGCAGAGAGAACCCAGATAGTTTACCTTGCAGTGTGAAACAAAAATGTGTTTTGTAGTTCAGACAGCTGAGAATTTCTCAGTGCTCAACATTTACACGCAGATGGAAGTTAAGTTGTCCAGGATTTGTGGACGTGAGTGTGAAGATGAAACATTGATTTGGTGGAGCGACAACCGGAAGCACACCTGTGTGTGCAGGTCTGAGTGTTTGTGGGGCCATCCCAGGTGGGCATGGGTGTGTGAAAGCATTCCTGCAGAGTGCCCATCATCCCATCATTTTCTCTCCCATGACAGATTGTTAATTAAACAAGGAATGGTATGGGAACCCATATAGAAGAGATGGACACATCTACTCAATGCTTCAGAGGTACAAGATCTAAAAGTCCAAGTACACAATAACTGTTAAGTTATTACGTCGTAGATAGTTTGCTATTACGTAGATAGTTTGCTGAAAATAGTTTTCAATTAATCAATAATTTGGGGTACTGATCATGGGATATACTGGTAAATTCATGATTTCCTACTTATAAAGACTGATTTTGGCGATTGTCTTGGTGCTATTTGAAAACAGGACGGGCATATAGTGGATGTTTGGTAAATATTTGTTGAACAAGTGAATAAACACTGCTACACGCTCACTCGTGTCTGCATGGGCCCCGTCTAAAGCTGTCTTGGGGACCCAGCTCGGGCGGGGCATAAGGCAGGCTGGGGCGTGGACCTCCGCTGACCTCAGCCCCAGTGACTTGAGCGCCCTGAGTGCTCCAGGACTTGTGTGCAAACTGGGGAGGGTTGTGAAGTTCAGCCCAGTAATTCAAACCTCTGCAAATATTAACACAAGGAGCAGCCCACCCCAGTCTGTGACTGAGAAATCCTAGCTGAAGAAAAATGGAATTTTATTTTTCCTGGCCGGGTGTCCTTTATTCAGTTTTGATTTCCTTGGAGAAATTTGTTAGAATTTTAAACAATCATTCAAAGGGGAAAAATGGAAACACACCTTAACCAGCGATCGTATCCCTTGTTTAACAGAGCGAATGACTGAAGACAGAGGAGATGCAAAGTATATTTCAAAAATGAGATTTCAGTTCTAAAAAATTTTCTGCTCCATTGGTGGAGATGAAATGAATGCACGTGAAATACTGGGTTGGAAATGGCCCTGGTTCTAGGCTTTTAAACTTGAAGTCTTTGGCTTCCTCTGCGCTTCTTGCATTCCTTTCAGCTTCGGGGTGTGGGAGGAGCACGTTCTGCATTAGTGTCTCCCCTCTGCCCGCATCCTGCGTGCAGCGCTGCCTGGCTTCGCTTCTGCTGCCCAGGGCCACAGGTGGCACATGGTGTGGATCATTTGGCCCTTGACCTCCAGAGGTCACCAGAGAGAGGGATTGTGGCCAAGAGGTAGGCATTTAGATGGGTCTTGCTGACGGGCATTGAGAGGGGCACTTGACGGGATGAGCACTGGGTGTTATTTTGTATGTTGGCAAATTGAACACCAATAAAAAATAAATTTATTATTAAAAAACTAGATGGGTCTTGTTTTATGCAAATTAAAGAAAGGGAATTAAAGCAATCTTCCTTGAAGTAGCTGCTGAAGAATTTAGTGGAGTCAGGGAAGAGCTGCAGAGCGAGCAGTTTCACGCTGGCATTTAACTTGGCCTCAGTACATTTGGGGTCGAGTTCAGGCTCTGCCACATATTAGCTGTGTGACCCTGGGGAGTCCCTCCACTTGTCTGAGACTCGGTCTCCTCCTCTGTAAGTGGAGGTCATTGCTGATGCCTGTGTGGGCCTCTGTCTGTGTCCCTGCAGGAACCAGATGGCCCACTCCCAAGACAGAAGACAGTCTAACGAAGGATCTGCTTCTAGAGAGGTGGACGGGGTTGAGGGGCTGACAAGGATCAGTGAGAGCCAAATGCCTTGTCCACTTGTCCACCTGTAGGCCAAGGGGTGCTGAGAGGTCGCCATTGACAACAAGAGCTGCAGGGGTGGGGGCAGGGCCACCAGACTGACCAGAGTGGGGGATGAGGGGACACAACACAGCTCCTTCCAAAGGGTGGCCTGGGAGGCAGGGAGCCTGGAGGTCAGTCCGACCCAGTGGGGACCTGGAGCCTGTGTGTACATCTTTTCCCAACTCCACGTTGGGTGGTGTTAGCTTGAACACCACGGTAGAAGTATTTATACCATGGAAACTGGCAGCAGACACCACTACAAATGAGACTGTCCCCTAGAGGGCAGGTGGTTAACCACTTACTGGCACATGGCACCTTGTCCTTTCTCACCCTGCCCTTCCTATTCCCACTGCTTCTTCCTATTGGGTGAATCCAGCCAGCAGCGAAAGGTGGGGAACAGGAGACGCAGTCTCTGTAGGTCAGTGTCTACACCAGGGCATAGAATGGGGTGGGGATGGGTAGAGAATGATCTAGCATGTGGGAGGCATGCAAAAGGAAAACAACCAGCACGTGTCTTGGGACTGTGGTAAAAGTCATATAAAACCATGAGCAGCAAATAGGAAAGTACTAAGTCAACAATGAAGTGCTTTTCACATGTGCCTTTATTTTTTTTTTAAAGATTTTATTTATTTATTCACAAGAGACACAGAGAAAGAGGCAGAGACACAGGCAGAGGGAGCCTGATGTGGAACTCGATCCCGGGACCCCAGGATCACGACCTGAGCTGAAGGCAGACGCTCAACCACTGAGCCATCCGGGAGCCCCAGATGTGCCCTTATATCTCTTGCAAAGTACTTTATAGGTTACAGAGTGCTTTTACGGGGTCTACTTCCTTTGTCACCACAATGCCGAGGAGCAGGTAGCACATCGCCTTCTGCTTAATGTTGCTAGAAGTCAGTGCAATTCAAATCACAGATAAGAGAACATTTTACACCCATCAGGGTGGCCTAGGCTTGGTTGTCCTTGATGCCTGTTCTGTCTCTTTCATGGTAATAGAAGTTCGGCTGGACAAAGACCCCACCAGGACAAAGCCCATTGTGCAGCCTCTCTTAAGTTGAGGTGTGACCACGTGACCCAGTTGTGGCTCACAAGTCAACGTGCGGCACAGGGGCAGGTGGAAACCGCCCTGAGAAAAAGCAGCTGAGCCAGCAGTGAGAGGGGGCCATGAGCCCAGGGGCCAGGACCAGGCCAGTCCCACACTCTGGGACCTGCCCTTTCTCCACCCTACTGCCTGGAGGACAGATGCCACCTCTGGGCCACAAGGAGGACAGCCGGCAGTGGTGAGAAGAGGAGGGAGCCTCATCTCAGGGTCAGGGATGGTCAGCTGGTCGGAGAAACCCAGGAGCCTGTGGTTCCCCACACAGCAGCTCTGCCTGTCTGGAGCTGGCCCAGCAGCTCCCCAAGCAGAGGAGGACACTATCCTGGCTTTTTCTCCTCTACCCTTACTGCATGACGTTGGCCCCCTGACTGTGAGAGAACTGTGCCACCCCAGGCATCACATCCAGGAGCCCACCTCTTTGGGCCACCAGTGCTGGCCGAGGAAGAGGTCTCATGTCACTGACACAGAAAGTCTTGTGCGAATGCCCAGCTTGGTGATGAGGGAGTGAGATGGTGCTGGACGGGTTCTCCTATAGGTGTTTGCTTTTATTATTTCATGGAATAGCTAAGAGAACTGTTAAGATAGAGCATTTAAAATAGGAGAAAGCAAGCAGAAATCACATTGCTGAGTAGAAGAGAGGCAGACTTGGGTGTCTGGGCTGGGAACAGGAGTAGCCGGTACACCCCAGGGAGGCCCGCTGGTCCCCGGGAAGGCTCATGAGCTCTGCGGCCATCCCATGACCCAGCGACGGCTCCACTGGCTGAGTGATGTAAATGTCAAAGGCTGTCATGGACCATAAGGAAGATAAAAAGACATGAAAGTATTCAGCTCAGCACAGCACCTGGCATTTCATCATCGCTCACAGTGGTTGCTTCCTTGTGGCCTCAGTGCTGGGCATAAGGTGAGCAAGCAGTGCGTGCCCTCAGGACAGAGACTCTGAGCTGGGACACGGAAGGAGGCCTGGGGCCTGGGTGTAGCAATCCCACCGAGGAGGAGATGGTCATCTCCGGCCTGGATTCAGTTCACTTCTCCGAAAACTAAGAAGTTGGGACAGATGGTTACCATGGGGACAATCAACCCCAAAGTCACCGGTTCGAGGACTGAGAGGTACAAAAGTTTGCCATCATCTCCAGGCCATCTTGTTCCCACTCGTTGGACCTGTTAATGGGGCTCCCTCAGCTGGGACCCGGTGGCTCTCTGCCTCACACCTTGAGGAACAGCAGCTGCAAGGACCCTAGTGCAGGAACCCTCAGAGGGCTTAGAAGACTCGCAGTCCTCTCCCATTGTGATGGGGGCTCTGATTCTATGGCAACAGTGGACACCCCTGGATCTCCGCCCCCGGTAGAGGCTGAAGGTCAGGAAGAAGGAGGAGGAGTGTTTTCCAGATGTGCAGAGTTTACGAAGCAGTGGGCAAGCAAAGGAGCCAACCTCAGCCACTTGCAGCTTCCTGCTGAAAATGGCCAAAGGAAGACGCTTCAAACCAGCTTTAGACAAGGACGGAAGATGGGTAAGAATGACCGCGGCTCCTCTCGCCTTTCTCAGACCACGTGGGTGTGGTCAAGGTCAAAGAAGTGAGTCTAGATCCCGCTGCTGCTACTTCACGTGGCATCCGCTCTGAGGAATCCCTTCCCTAGCCTCAGTTCCTTCTCCTGTGAAATGGGGCCCTCATAGCGTCCTTGGAGGATTAAATGGAATAAATCTTGTGTGCAAAGCACTCAGCACACCTGTGAGTGTCCACGAGGCAGGCGGGCTGTGTGCTTTCTCTTCATGACCTCTGTCCTGCCCATACTGAGTGGCCTACGGTATCATGTGTGCTGTCCTCTCCCTTCCTCGAATATGAGCTCCTCGAGGGCTGGAATCATTGTCTTCTTATTTACCGACTGTATCAGAACAGTAATACATGGAAAAGTTAACACTTTTTGCTTGTTTATAAAGAAAAGGAAAAATGGAAAACGTCTTGGAACATTTCAGTCTGAAGACTTTAAAAAACTAACTTTATGGGGTGCCTGGATGGTTCCATCAGTTAAGCATCTGACTATTTTGGCTCAGGTCCTGATCTCAGGGGGGTGAGGTCAAGCCCCGCTTCAGGCTCCAAGCTCAGCACAGAGTCTGCTTGGGATTCCCTCTCTCCTCTCTGCCCCTCCCTTTGCTTGTGGGCTCTCTCTCTCTCAAAATAAATAAATAAATAAATAAATAAATAAATAAATAAATAAATAAACAACTCTTTTTTAAAAAAAACCCTAACTTTACCCACCGGGATGTGAGCTTGGCTAAGCAGCTTTAGTCCTAAATCAGTCTCTTTGTCTGTTAAATGGGATCATAGTGTACTAAGGTTATAGGGCTATTGCACAGATCAATGAGACCATTCACGAGTGCTTAGTATGAGGCGTGCAAACAGAATAACCACTCAATACGTCTTAAATATGTATATTAATGTTATATATATAATCTACATTTTGTTCTTCCCTATATATCCTGCTTCATTCCTCAAAGATTCACAGTAATGTATGGAAAATAGTCACAATAAAGTAGGAAAGCATAAAAAAACTAAGAATTCAGAATCATTTTGAATATATTTTAGAATAAAAGGCTGAGACTAGGAAGGTGTGCTAACATATACCGGCCATGTGACCTACATGACAGCTATTTATATAATATCATCAGATTTGACTCTGAGATTCCTGGCAGCCACAGGAAAATGGCAAATAGGATGAACTACATAACACTAATCAGTATTGAAGAGAAACACCCGTTTCTCAGAGTAAGTAGCTTCCCCTCCTCCTATCACCTATGATATCAGCGACGATCGGGTTTGACCGGATTATCATAAAAAGCTGACTGCAGCCTCTTAACCAAACAAGGGTTTGTATTTCTCAAGTAACAATAAATCCACAAGGAGGCGGGGACAGATGCTCTGAGGGTTCTTTTCAGTTCTCTGTTGTGTCATCTTGGTGTGGATCCTGGGAATGTCCTCTGTCAACGGACAACGAGACTGAAGGCACCTGTTGGCTAAGTCTGTCCCTTTTCTCAGGGAAAACAGAGCTATCCCAGGACCCTCGCCCTGCAGACTTCTACTTTTCTCTCATTAGGTCCCTTGGCTAATTTAGCCACAAGGGAGTTTGGGGAGGCTTTTTTTTTTTTTCAAGCAGCCACATTGCCACCTCAAACCAAGTCAGGGTTCTGTTTCATGGGAGAAAGCAGGAAAGAACATTTCATCTCCTACTATGACCCCAGGACTGTGCCCAGAGCCCGGTCTCAGGTGGAAAGACATTACCTCCCAAAGTCCGACTTGAGCGTTTGGTGTGGGTTCCTTCTGCTGCCAGCACCTCAGAGCATAAAAAGAATAGTGCTGATCAGGAAGTTTCCCAAAGTAACTTGCAGACAAGTTGGGAAAATTAAAGAAACCGTTGGCTTTGAGTCAGCAGCAGCCCATTGGGGAGGACGGTAATTGCCACATTAGAGGTGACAGTCATTTTGCAGTTGACCTTGCTGGTTGTAATCTGGCTGTTGCCGGGGAGGAAAGGCTTTTTCCATACACTTTCACCTTCCTCTTTAATATTGCAGTCATTGTGTGATTGAATGCAGCAAAAAATTCACCGCCAACTAGTTAAAAAGCTATATTTCATGGTTACAATATCCAACAGAAGGGTTTATTTCACAGCTATCATGTTATCACCATTAAATATATATTTTAAAAGAGTGAAATTAAAATGCTAGAGCCGTTTTTTTTTTTTCTCCCAGTGATTTAGTCCATAGACTCCCAGCATACAAATGAACTCAAGTCAGTTGTCATTTGGTGGGCGAGAGGGATCATTCCTGATGCTCCCACCCCCGCCCCGATTTTCCGTAGCTGCCCAGACAGGAGTATTGACACAGCCAGACTGGAGGGAGGGAGCGAGGAAAGGTTCTGGGTCTGGAGGCCCTTTGTTATTATTTATATTCACTTTGGAAGAAGAATCGTTTTAGAACACTGAAAAAATAGAACAGAATGAATTAGGAATATATAGGTTGACTTGGGGAAATTTCTAGGGTGCCCTGTTAAGTGGGGAAGCAAAGAGCAGAAGAGTGTGCATCCTACGGTCCAATTTTTGTAAAGCAAGAGAAGCCCCCCCTGCAGGTTAGATGTCGGTGTACGTGAGCACTCAGCCGCAAATACCGTCTTCTGGGGTGACACAAAGGGGAAGGGGAAAGTAGTCAAAGTTACTCTTAAATAAATAGGCGTGCATGATGCTTAGAAACCACATGGATGATATGATCCTACATATTACTTATAGACACACACGGATGTATGGAGAAGATGGTCACCAATGAGTTCATGGGAATTTGACTTCCTTATATTTTCATGTTTGAATTTTTTTAAACCATGAGTATGTATTACAACTGCAATCAGAAACAAATATTAGGGACGCCTGGGGGGCTCAGCGGTTGAGCGTCTGCCTTTAGCTCAGGTCATGATCCTGCGGCCCCGGGATCAAGTCCCACGTCGGGCTCCTGCATGGAGCCTGCTTCTCCCTCTGCCCATGTCTCTGCCTCTCTCTCTCTCTCTCTCTCTCTCTGTGTCTCATGAATAAATAAAATCTTTTAAAAAAAGGTTTTAAAAAAGAAACAAATTTTTTGTTGTTAAAAAAAAAAAAAGAGAATGCAATGGATGCACTTAGTTAAGAAGCATCTGTACAGTGGAACATGATGGTAAACAGAAAGTCTTCCTCCTTCCTGGTTCCCTACTCCGTCCCTCCTCCTTCAGGTCCCTCAGAGAGCCTGGGCACTGACTCCTGGCTGGTTGGGCACTGGTTGGGGCACTGGCTGGTGCTGGTTGGGCCGCTGGCTGGGGAGCTGGCTCCAGGCTGGCTGGGTGCTGTCTAGGTGCTGGTTGGGATGCTGGCTGGGTACTGGTTGGGGTGTTAGCTGGGACGCTGGTTGGGGTGCTGGTTGGGGCTCTGGCTGGGGCACTGGGTCCTGGCTGGCGGGTTGCTGGCTAGGTGCTGGTTGGGGTGCTGGCTGGGTGCTGTTTGGGGCACTGGCTAGGGTGCTGGCTGGGTGCTGGCTGGGGGCGCTGGCTGGGTGCTGGCTGGGTGCTGGCTGGGTGCTGGCTGGGGTGCTGGTTGGGGCTGCTGGTTGGTTTGCTGGTGGGGTTCTGGCTGGGGCTGGGCTGCTACTGGCTGCTTCCTGGCTGGCTGGGTGCTGGCTAGGTGCTGGTTGGGGCGCTGGTTGGGGTGCTGGTTGGGGCACTGGTTGGGGCACTAGCTGGGGCGTTGGTTGGTTTGCTGGTTGGGGTTCTGGCTGGGGCACTGGCTCCTGGCTATCTGGGCTCTGGCTGGGTACTGGTTGGGGCACTGGTTGGGGTGCCAGCTGGGGCACTGGTTGGGAGCTCGTTGGGGTGCTGGCTGGGGTGCTGGCTCCTGGCTGGCTGGGTGCTGGCTGGGTACTGGTTGGGGTGCTGGTTGGGGTGCTGGCTGGGGTGCTGGCTGGGGCGCTGGTTGGGGTACTGGTTGAGGTTCTGGCTGGGGCGCTGGCTCCTGGCTGGCTGGGCACTGGTTGGGGTGCTGGTTGGGGCGCTGGCTGGGGTGCTGGCTGGGGCGCTGGTTGGGGTACTGGTTGAGGTTCTGGCTGGGGCGCTGGCTCCTGGCTGGCTGGGCACTGGTTGGGGTGCTGGTAAGTGGTTGTTTCACTGCCCAGACCCCTATTCCTGCTCTCCTCACCCTGTGTGCACCCTGAATGACTATTCAGGAGTGTTTACTGAAAGTTCTTTCATTCGGATGTGTTCTGTAAATTAGGTATTGTCATTTTGTGTGCACGGATTCTCTATTTACGTGAGTGAGGCTGGGTTATAGATCCCATTCTGGTTTTCCTTTTTCCACTCAGCATGTGTTTAAAAGATGGCTCAGTGGCTGTGTGTCACCTTGCCCATTGCTTCTCATTGCTGCCGAGAACACCCCACCAAGTGTACAACGTGTACAATATGACCTCTCCTCCTTTTTACATAAACGGTAACATGCTGAACCCACTGTGCAGGCCGCGAACAGAAGCCACCTGAACATACAGTTATGCTGCGACGCGAGAAGGAATGAGGGAGACTAGCAGCGTTGGCCAGATTCCTTATAATCCAGCAGAAAGGAAGCAGCAGGGGCCTGAGGTGTGGCAGTGGTTTGGGGATCGGGCAGGTGACAGCTGTGAGCACAACTAGAACCTGCTAGTACCGGGCACTCTGTGGTGCAGGCATTTTCCCTTTTAATCACATCTACTCAGTCAAATAAGTCTTATGATTCCCATTTCACAAATAAAGAGACTGGGACTTGGAAATTTCAATCTCTTGCATCAGGCTCACCTCATAGGAGAGAGAGCTGGGATTGGACTCAGGACCTTTGAGTCTACAGCCTGTGACCCCACCACCAAATTACGGTTCCTCCCTTGTTGGAAGCCCTCGGTGCTCTGACCCTGGGGATGCCTCGGCTGGAGGCCGCTGCCACCTTGAGGTCACCCCCTCTTCCTAGAACAACCCACACCTGACGACTGATCAATGAGGGAGCACAAGAGCTCAGTCCCCTTGTCCTGGCTCAGGACAGTTCTGAGAGACCATCCCATGCAGAGAGAGAGAGAGAGAGAGAGAGACCCAAGGCTTTCTTGGGACCACCTCCCTCTGCTCAGTCCTGCTTCCTAACCCCCAACTCCTGCCGTTCACGGGGAGATATGGGCAGCCTCCCCAAATAGTCTTTATTATTATGCTTTGTATCCGATGCCCTATTTTTATCCTTGTGGACTCTTCCCACCCTCTCCCAGCAGAGACTCAACTGTGTTTTAGAATCCAGCTCCAACCTGCGGGAGGTTGGCTCACCCCTGTGAACATAGGCTGGATCCCCGTATGGGGAGCGCCCTGACAGGAGGGGAGTTTCAGCCCAGTTCTATCTTCTCTGAGCACATGGCTCCTGCCCCCCGGGTCACACCCCCTCGCCAGGCAGCGTAAGCGTTTCCAGGCTCCAGTGCAGCAGGGGTGGCCCTGGTAACTTGAAACAGCTGGCAGTGATGGCCTGGGGCCATTACAATATTTTTTTTTTTGTCTTGGAAAGAATACTTGAAAATTACAAAAATTATGCCATTTCCATCACACACCAGAAGCACCCAAATGGCATTTTAATCACGTTACGGAGGAAGCCCCGATACTTGGCTTTGAGACACAGATGTGTCTGGTTTTAATCACAGCGTGCGCTGGTTTTCCAGTTCCCTCAGATCGGACTAACACAAAAGACACCAGAATCCAGCACAAGTGCAATGTTAAAAGAACCCCACCGTCCGCATTTGTCTCGGCAAGTAGAAGAGAAGCTGCCACCCATCTACAAAGTTCGGGAGAAGGTGAGTCCAGGGTGCTGGCCAGAGCCGCACGTCCCTGTGGCTCTCCAAGGGGGCAGCCCCACTGGCATTTCCAGGCAGTCAGTTCCTCTTTGGAAGGACCTGCTCTTTTGTCATCCCCTGCTCCCTAAATGCTGGTAGCATCTCACCTCATAACCTGGTCACTGTGACACCCCAAATACTCTCTAGAAGGAACTATCTCCTGGTGCAGACAATCAAATTAGGCTCCTCTGTGGACAAGACACACCGCCTTTGGTTACAGCTCGCAGATCATTAGCATGCACATTCTGCCTCCCTGGCCACTTCATGAACAACTTCGAGGGCATGAAGTGGCCGGAAGGAGCAGCAGGCATGGCCGTCACCCTTAGCTAACTCCTGCTGCCTGTTGAGGCCTCGGGCTCTGGGCTGCCAGGATCCTTGTTGGTCAGATGAAGAAGTCGGGTCTTGATGGCCTCAAAAGTCCTTACCAGCTTTCAATTCCATGATCCTATACACTTTTCCTTCCTTGTCTTCAAAGAAGGTGTTTTGAAAGAGAATTTTTTATGATTTTCTGCAAGGTCACCAGTAAGGCTGAGTTTTAAAAAAACCTTAAGTTGATGTGCACACCAATGACCTCGCTGCCCGGTGCCGGTTGCTCCTCTCCGGTGATGGCCTTAATTTTTACTCAGGGGTCACTCTGCTTCCTCCGTCTTCCTTTCATGCTACTGTATGTCGTTTCTGAAAGCACATTGGGGTTCTGATGTGTGTCTTTCCGTCTCTTCCCTCACTCTTTTCCAGCAAGCGGTCAATAACAACTTCCCCTTCTCTGTACACGACAATCGGCACAGCTTTCAGAGTTCTGGATGCTACCTTGACTCTGTGAGTATTCCTCTCCAAATTCCTAGTAAGACTGGGAGCGCCACTGGGAGGCACCTGAAGATAGAGGACTTTCCTCAAAATTGGAACAAGATCAGAACTCATGCCTCGTAGCAGTTTTTTAAAAAATGCATGAAGCTCTCAAAGTTCCATGCAACTTTCTACACCGCCTTCTGCCTACGTTTGTGTGTACTTCATGCTTCTCAAAGTGTCTTCTGGTAAACTGTCTCATCCATGAGCTTTCTTGTGAAGATCTATAATGGGAAGGAGGGGTTGCCTGTGTGTCTCTGGTGGACAGAATGCAGCCCCATAAGGAGAAGTCAGAGGGAGGAGAGCTTACATAATACAGAGGACTTCTCAATGACTATAGAGTTGTCTTTCCCTAGAGGTGGTGAGTTGTCCTCAGTGGAGAAAATAAAGTCTGATAGCACTTGTTAGTGGTGGTTATCACAGCATTCTGACATGAAAATATAGTGAGGTGCATAATTTCAAATTTTCTAGTAGCCACATGACATAACAAGAGGTAAAATTAATTTTAATAGTATATTTTACGTAAGGTGATAGCTCCCCAAATTATCAAATCGACATGTAATCAATATAAACATTTTTTAAAGATTTTATTTATTTATTCATGAAAGACACACAGAGAGAGAGAGAAGCAGAGGTATAGGCAGAGGGAGAGGCAGGCTCCATGAGCCACACGTGAGACTCGATCCCGGGACTCTAGGATCACGCCCCAGGCCAAAGGCAGGCATCAAACCGCTGAGCCACCCAGGGATCCCAACATAGACATTTTTTTATGAGAGATTTTACATTCCCTAAACTGAGCCTTTAAAATCCAGATTGGCACCTCTCCATTTGGAAGACCCACATTTGAAGTGCGCAGGTAGCCAGGGGTTATCAAATGGGACAGGGCAGGGTTAATATTATGTCAGATGGAGGGTTGGATCAGGTGATCTCTGGGAATCCTTACCAAATCTGAATGCCAATGGTGGTGGTGATGATGATGTACATAATCCCCATCATTTATTAAGCATTTGCCATATGCTAGCATCTCATACTATCTCATTTAATTCTCATGCCAACACTTCTGACTAATACTCTTGTTATCTCTAATTTAAGGATGGGGAACCTAATAACAGGGAAGCTAAACAACTTGCCCAAAGTTATTCTTTCCTCTAGGCTACCATATCTAAGCTAAATGGAAGTGGTTTAACCTTGAAGTTCTGGTTTGCCCCTGGCTGAGTGTTGAATACAGATCCAGAATATTCACTCTGCCTGCCTCTCTAAATGGAATGCTTAAAATGGTTTTCTAAATTATCAAAGTAACATATATGCTTCACAGCTTTTAAATAATACAGAATTAAATAAAAGTTAAAAAAAATTGCACTCTTTCTTTCCCTCCTGACAAGGTCACCTTGATGGCTCACAAGGTGGGTTTTTGGTTTGGTATTGGTTTTTTGGTGGGTAAAATTGGAGAATTTTTTTTTTTTTTGCAATTTACATGCAAACGTGCACATATAAGTGTGTATCTTGATATAATAAACAGAGTTGTACCACATGTATTTTTCAGAGCTATGTTAGTCTCATAGAAAATACTGGAAGCTTTCCAACTTTCTCTACCTTTGGGAATAGTTTCCATAAGGTGTGGACTTTCAGTTTAATGAGGTTTACATAGAATTTGCCCAAGGAATTATTTAGATTTGATAACATTTTTTAGAGTAAGTTTTGTTTTCGTTTTTGTTTTTACTGTTTGCCCTTTCAATGTCTTCGTTGGTTATTAATATATTCAATTGACTTCTTGTGTACTTATTGCTGATTTGCTGATACGTATTTACCTAAAATGTATCTATTTCTTTAAAAATTTATTGGTGTAACAACTCCTGAAATACTCTTATTTTGCTGTTTTTAAAATGTTTTTTGGTTGCATATTTCATTCATATACTTGTAGCTGTTTTTGTTAATACACTTATTAAAACTATGAATATTCCTCACATTATTGCTTTGGCTATATTCCAACAGTTTTTCTAACTAAAGTTTCATTGTCGTTTGCTTTTGAATAGTCTATGATTTAATTTTTAATTCTAAAATTAATTTACAGGAATGTTTTGAATTTTCTAAATGGTTAGAATTTTTGAGATCATCTTTCACTGCTGATATCTAGTTCTATGGATTATATGTTTTATAGAATATGGATTTTGAATTATAAAGATTTCCTTCATTATCTTATACGTGATTAATTTTAACAAGTGCTTCGTGAGTACATTTTTTTTAAACAAAAAGAATATATATCCCCCATCTGTTGATTACAAAATTCTTTATTTTATTAAAGACTATTAATGATGTTACTCAGATTCTTCATATCCTTTTCTTAATTTTTGTCTTGACTGTCAATTTTTCCTTGTAAGATTATTCTTGAGTTTCTAAATTCTTTTTGTCTAATATAGTGTAATGTCATATCTTTCTGCATAAAAATTCACGAGTATTTTATTTTCTTTGTGGCTTTGATTATTTATCAAAATGAAGTATCTCTCTTTACATACCTTAGTGTTTTTAGCCATGCATTCTAGATTGCAATATTAGCTTTGCCACTATTACTTTCTTTTTGCTAACAACATTCGTTACTTTTCCCTTTGTGCCTCTAGAGCCAGTCATCCCCTTTCTCTCTGCCCAGGGGCCAATCTGTGGGGATTACATTCCTCCCCTTGGATCTGGAGCCCTTGCACTGTTCCCATGGGTTTCCCCATGAATAGTCTCTTCACTAAACTCTCTTCAAATTACTCTAATTTGAATGTGCCACCTGCTGCTATTGTGAATGATATTGGTTCTTATGAAAAGACAAACTCACTTTGCTACGGACAGTCTTTGATTTGCGATTTTTTCCAGCTTACCATGGATTTATCAGATGTTGCTCCATGGTGAGTCCAGGATGATCTGTAATGTAAAGTCTGTGTAATCTAATGTCTCTTTCCTCTCTTTTGTCTAAGCATAGTGTTTTCTCTTAATTATGATCTGATTGAAAGTACAATTCTGAATTCATAGTAGTTCTGGGCTTCGTGTACGAGGTCCTGAGAGTTAATGAGGAAGCCTGTGGGCAGAGTCCCAAAGGTGTTGCTTCCTTCACAGGAAAGATTCCAGCCTCTGTGGACTTCTTGGAGGGAGAACCGTTTATTCCATTGAATGCTGGAATGCAGCCAGGAGTGGATTCACTGAGGAGCCACCTGGGTGCACAGATCCTGCCCAGGGTGCCTGGGAGTCTAGGCTGGCTAGTAGGCTGTTTCCAGCTGTCTCTCTGGTTCTGACCTCTGTGTCTCTAGAAGACCAGCTCCCTTGGTGGAATTGGAAGACTGCAAGAATAATAACAACACCACCTGCATGCTTTGAGTGTTGATGTATAGACTTTAGCAGATCGGTAAAGGATACCTCTTGTAATGTTTGCCATATTATGCATTAAGACATAGGATGCTATGTAGCTGGTTTTACTAAAGACCTCAGAACTCTGTGACCATGAATATTTTTCTCCTAAACTTCTTATAATTCTTCCCCAGGGCCTGGGACGTAGGAAGATCTCCCCAGAGAAAAGGCAACATGTTTCAAGAAATTTCAATCTCTGGGCAGGTGACTATGTTCCATCTTGTCTTGATGGTTTTTCAAATAACCAAATATCATATGTCTATCAAGAAGTTGTGGTGGTCCCAATTTTTAGACGTTTCCCAAGACGTTATAATGAGAAATGGAACTCTTTTAAATTTATTCCTCAGAGAAGCTACACAGAATTTTTGAAAAAGAAACCAAAAGTAAGGTTTGCTATTGACAAAAAACTTGGTTCTTCACTGGAGCCCTAGTCCTTCCAGAAGGTTATTGATGAGTCTTGTAATATTGGTACTGCCCTGAACATTCAAAATGGTCAGTGTTCTCCTAGTTGACATAGGATTTGTTTAAATTAGAGATTAGAGATTGTACATGCCTTAATGCTGAGGTGAAGTATTCTTGCAGTGATAACACAAAGATTCAAGTCCTTATATTGAAAAACTAGAAAAGCTACAGATTATGTTACCACTCCCTGCCTTTAAAATATTTTTGTTTTTAAATAAGGTTGAAAAATATTCAAGTCCTTCTAAAATAAAGATATGTGAAGATATACACATTTTAAATGAAAGTCTTTTAAACGAAACTTTTTTTTTTTTAAACGAAACTGTTTTTAAATGAACTTTAAAATTGCCACATTCACTTTGGGGGGAGTTTTAAAAATTATGTAATTAATATATAATTACATTTTCAGTTTGAAAATTCAAACCGTACAGAGGTAGCAGGAGTTCCCCTCGATTTCATCACATCTCTAATCCTTGTCCTGTTCCTAGAAGTAATTAACCATTTGTTTTTATTCTGTGCATTTATAATCATATACATATGTAGGACTCACAAATTTTGAACATAAACTGTTATACAGCATATAACACTCTATAACTTTCTTTTGAAGTATCTACCAATGTATTTTGGCAGTTCTTACTATGCCAGTATGAAGAGACTGGTTGGCTTTTTAAACTGCTGCACTGTATTCCTTAATACGGATGCACCATGTTTTTGAAAATTATTTTTTTAAAGATTTTATTTATTTGTTCATGAGAGACACACAGAGAGAGGCAGAGACACAGGCAGAGGGAGAAGCAGTTTTCCTTCAGGGCACCCAATGTGGGACCCTGGAATCACGCCCTGAGTCAAAGGCTCAACCACTGAGCCACCCAGATGTCCCCTGAAAATTATGTTATTAATGAGCATTTGAATTTCTTCTACTATTTTTGCTGTCAGACCTGGTACTACATGAACATTTTGGTCAACCTCTTTGGGTGCTTGTTTATATGCACCTCTGGAGTAAAATCTGAAAAGTGACCCTGTTAGTGCTAGACTGAATGGGATGCACAGTTGAGGTTTTAAAAAATACTCCCAAATTACCTTAGAGACTGGACACATTAAACTTCTACCAACCGTAGCTGTGCTTTTAGGTTTCTGCCCCCTCAAATTATCTTTTATTGTTAAATTTATTTTTATTTTTTAATTTTTAGAAAGGAAGGAGAGAGAGAGGGAGAGAAAGAGAGTGTGTGAGAGAGAGAGAGAGAGAGGGTGGGGAGGGGCAGAGGGAGAAGTAGAGAGAGAGAATCAAGAATGCCCAGTGTGGAGCAGGGCACAGGGCTAGATCTCACAACCCTGAGAGAAATCAAGAGTCAGATGCTTAACCAACTGAACCAATCAGATGCCTCTCAAATGATCTTTTAGATATTTAAGGATGTATAAGAAAAAAGTGACTTTTCTTATTTTGATTTCTCTGATTATTGGCGAAGTTGAGCATCGTTTCCCACTAAATGGTCCTTTGTGTTCCCCTCCTATAAACTTAGCAGTGTCACCAGCTCTCAATGCTAACACTGTCTTGTTTATATTTGGATACTTTTCCTAAAGATGAATTTTAGAAAAAGCTTGTCAAGTAAATCCATTGGTAATTTGATAGAAATTTCCCCAAATTTAGAAAATAATTTATAGGAGAATTGATATCCTTAAGCCACCCTGAATTTCACCATTTATCCAAATCTTCTCTTAAGTTCTTCAGTAATGTTTTATAGTTTTCTCCACATAGTTCTGATGTGTTTATTTTCTATGTATATTCCTGCATATTTTGAACTTTTGTGGCTATTTTGAATTTTTTTAAGTTACAGTTTTAGGTTGATTTTGACTAATGTGTAAAAAAAACCTATTGGTTTTTCTATGTGAATCTAGTATTTGACACCTATATAAACTTGTAATAATAAATATTCCAAAAAAATAAAGTTCTAATAAATTTTCAGTTGATGTTCTTGGATTTTCTATGCAGGCGATTATATCACTTGTGAAAATGATAATTTATATCATTTTTAACATTTATACATCACCCTCATTTTATGGCATCAGGTACAATTTGAATATTAGTATAGAATATTATTTTATTTCTGAATATAATGGAGCTGCTTCTACTCTGTTGCTCTGAAGTCTGACTATTGCTCTAGGTTTTAGATAGGTAATCTTTATCCGGTTAACGATAATCTCTTATTCTTTGTTTCTCCTCCCCAAGCTATTTTGTAAAGTCCATGTAACATATGCACATGGGGAAAAAGAAAATAAAATTAAACAGTGAAAAATAGTTTCTCTGAATCCCTGACTTCAGTTCCCATTTTTTTCTCCCAGTACCAGCCCTACTGATGGACAGTTTTTTTACATGCATCTTTTTTCAGGTAGTCTGTATAGAGTTATTCTCTCTCTCTCTCTCTCTCTCTCTCTCACACACACTCACACACACACACACACACACGCACACACACACATACACGCACACACACATCTTTAACAAACACCAATGGTAGATGCCATTTTTACTATTGCTTTCTACTACTCCACAACCAACTACACTTATGAATGTATCTTTGAAGTTTTGAAGTCATTCCTTACAAGTTCTTATAAATCTATTTTTTCTGAAAACATAGTTGCCTGGTATTTTATTATATGGGTGCAGCATGGTCCTGGAATCTTCTCATGGCCATTTATGCAAGTTTCTGTCTTTTCCTCCTATAAATGTCTTTATATATAAATATTTGTATCCATCTATGGACTTTTCTGTATGGTAAGACTTCTAGAATAAACTAGTCCAACCAAAGAGTATGTGGATTTTAAATTTTAGTTTATATTAAATTCTTAAAATTTTAAGATCAAATTTTCTAAAAGAGGCTGTGCTCCAGCTTACAACTTCACCAAGAAGATGTGAGATATGAGTGCTTCTATTTTCTCACACTTGTGCATTATCAAACTTTTTGATATTTACCAATTTGTTAGGTAAAAAATGGTATCATATTTCAATTTTAATGTCTTTCAGTGTGTGTGTTGCTATTGAAAAGCTATTTTTTTTTTGCTGTGAACTGTTTATCTGTATGTATCTTTCACTAATTCTTCCATTTGTCTTATTCTTTGTCTTATTCCTTTGTCTTATTCTTCAATTATTTTGAAGATGTATGATTTCTTGATATATTAAGATATCGAGGGTTTTATATCAAATGTTGGTTATTCCCTTTTTGTTACCATATATGTATTTTTAACAAATAGAACTTGTTTCTTAGAGAAGTTTTAGGTTTACAGGAAAACCAAATGGGAAGTACCCAGTTTCCATATACCCACTTCCCCTATTATTAACATCTTGCACAGGTGTGGTACAAGCCATGTTTTTAGTTCTGCATGTATTTTCATGTAGTAAAATGTATGAATCTCCTATTTAATGGCTTCTGAATTTCATGCCTTGCTTAGGATCTCCTTTGTTTGAGATTATGAAATAATTCTAAGTTTGTTGTAGTTCTTGGTAGTGTATGGGGTGACATTTTAGCACATGATATTTTGACACTTATTGAGATGATCATATAAATTTTCCATATTAATCTGTAAACGTGGTAAAGTATATCGGTAGATTTTCTAATGTTGAACCATCCTAGCATTTTTAGGGACAAACTTTAGTTGTTTATAATAAGCTATATTATTATTTTGATAAATTGAGCATTTGATACACAAATTTTTAAAGTATTTTAAAATCTATTTTTTAAAAAAGGTTCATTTATTTATTTTAGAGAGAGAGAGAGAGCACAGGGGAAGGAGCAGAGGGAGAGAGAGAGAGTGAGTCTTAAGCAGACTCCATACTGAGTAGAGAGCCAGACATGAGGCTTGATCTCATGACCTGAGCCAAAACCAAGAGTCTGACGCTTAACCAATTGCACCACCCAGGAGACCATAAAATCTAGTTTTTATTTATTTTTTATTTTTTTATTTTTAAAGATGTTATTTATTTACTCACGAGAGACACACAGAGAGAGAGGCAGAGACATAGGCAGAGTGAGAAGCAGGCTCCATGCAGGGAGCCCGACGTAGGACTTGATCCCGGGACTCCAGGATCATACCCTGGGCTGAAGGCAGCACTAAACCGCTGAGCCACCTGGGCTGCCCCAAATCTAGTTTTTAAAAGATTTTGTTCATTTACTTATTTGAGAGAGAGAGTGATCAGGGAGCAGGGGAAGGGGTAGAGGGGAGGGAGAGGGACAAGCAGACTTTGCACTGAATGCAGACCCCCAGAACTGCAGGGGCGGGGAGGGGGGGCACTGCTTTCACAAGGGCAGGGGTGGAGGGGAGGACCATGATCTGAACCAAACCAAGAGTCTGATGCTTGATCCACTGAGCCACCTCTAAAGCCCTCCTCTAAAATATGTTTTTAGTATGCCCTGACACTGCATGTATAAATTACAAATATCTATAGAATTTGCCATGAAATCCCTTGGACCTGGTGCAGTTTTCAGGTACAGATCTTGGAACATCTTTTCAATGTATTTTATAGAGATTCATCTGTATCTTCTATTTTTTTCTTTTTCTCTAATTTGAGTCACTCTTTTGGGGTCATTTACTTGTTTCTTTTTAGCAATCTCTACACCCACCATGAGACTCAAACTCACAACCCCGAGATCAAGAGTTGCACACTCCCCCGATTGAGCCAGCCCGGTGTCCCATCTAACTTTGATCACTACTATTTTTAGAGGAAATCATCTGTTTCATATGGGTTTTTGAATTGGGGATATTTAATATAGCTATTCTCTTTAATGCTTCAAAATTATGTCCTGTCCTTTGACTTGTTAAATGTTGTTCACATGTCTTTGCTTTATTTACCAAATCTACATTTTTGTTGCTGGTGTTTGCTTTTGATCTCACTAATTTAGGCTTTCATGTTTATGTATTCTGTTCTTGGGCTTATTTATTTCTTTATGGCTTCTCAAGGTGAAAGCATAACTCAATTATGTGCAGCCTTTCTTGTTTTCTTGTAAATGTAGGTAAGGCTGTTTCTTTCAAATGTCATTTTGTAGATACATCATGCTCCTCTACATAGTGTTCATTCTTTTTCATAGTGTTCATTTTATTTTTATTAGTTTTACCTTTTTTTTCTTATCTTAAAGTTTTTATTTAAATTCCAGTTAGTTCACATGTAGTGTAATATTAGTTTCAGGTGTACAATATAGCTATTTAACACTTCCAAACAACACCCAGTGTTCATCACAAGTGCCCTCCTTTATCCTCATCACCTGTTTCTCCTGTTCCCCCCCGTCCCCATCAGCCTCCCCCTGGTAACCATCAGTATGTTCTCTATAGTTGTTAAGAGTCTGTTTCTTGGTTTGCCTTGCAGACACGTAGATCACTGGAACAGAATCGAAAACCCAGAGATGAACCCACAACTATATGGTCAGTTAACCTTTGACAAAGCAGGAAAGAATACGCATTTTTAAATTTTTATAAAGATTTTATTTATTTCCTCATGAGAGAGGCAGAGACACAGGCAGAGGGAGAAACAGGCTCCCTGTAGGGAGCCTGATGCATGACTTGATCCCAGGACCCAAGGGTCACACCCTGAGCCAAAGCTCAACCACTGAGCCACCCAGATGCCCCACAATCTCCATATCTTAGGGTCAATTGATTTGGGTCCTTAATTACATCTGGACAAGTCCCTATTTCCAGATAATATAGCACAATTATGGGAGTGATATTGAATCACGTTCACAGGTTCTACTTACACTGAAGGGCAGGGAGTTACAAACGAGTGAGGGTCAGCGGTGTCATCCTGGAGTTCTGCCCACATGAACAGCACAAGCAGGAAACTGATATTAGTACAATTCATAGATTTTTTTTCAATTCATAGATTTTATGCGGATTTCACCAGGTTTACAAGTACTTGCATATGTGCTTGTATGCGTGTGTATTTCTACGTGTGTATCCTTTTTTGCTAGGTACAAAGTAAAAGTAGATTATATCTAGCTTGTTAACTGACTAAGGAAGTCTAGGTTTTACATGATGTGTACACTTGAGAATTGGATGGGCTATTTAACTTTTAGAAGCTTTGTTTTTTTATTTTTTATCTTTACTTTTTAAAAAAGTGATATAAATTTTTCTTCAATTATTTCTTTGATTATTTTCTCTACTCCATTTTCTCCTTTTCTTCTAGAATACTTCTTAGATGGTTATGGAAATATCTCGACCTGTTTTTCTCAACTCTGAAGTATTATATTTCCTGACTGCTTGTCTATCTGTACCAGTTTCTGGGAGAATCCCTACATCTCACCTTCCAGTTTGCTAGTTGGATTTTCAATGGTCCAGTCTGTTATCTAGCCAAGCTACTGAGGTTTTCCTGTCATTTAGCAACATTTTAACTCTTAGAGTCTCTATTTGGGCCTTATTTGTGGATGGAATGTTTAATTCTGTCCAATAATAATTTTACTTACTCCAATATCTTGTGATTTTTGTCTGTTCATTCTGTTTCTTGGGCATTGCTCTATGTGTTTGCCTTTCTAGCATGGTGCAAACATTTGGTGATTTTTGGTTTTATGTTCATGTTGGGAGGATCCTTGTTAGTTTATCCATGGGGAGTGTGTATGTCCTCTGCCCGACGCACCACCTGGGATGTGGCACCAGTTCTACTCCTGGAGGAGGTTTCCCAGTTTGTCTATTGTGTCTTCCTGGGGCACCGCCCTGATCTCTGGCCCAAGTAACTGCTCCCCATCCTCTTGCCTTGGCACAGGCACAGATCCAGTTCACTGCCTGGCACAGAGAATGTGATGCGACCAACTCAGGCAGAGAATCTCTATAAAGAACCCCATCAAGCGTCCAGGGGTCCCCACCTCTTCCCAAACCCACTGTTTCCTTGGACTGGTTACCACATTTGCAGCCCTGATGTGCACACTTTGATCTTGTTTCCCACCTTTTAGAAAATTGAGATCCTTTGTCATAAATACAAAGTAATCTAAAGGTAATCACTTTAGAGGGGGGAAAAAAAAACCAACCCCAGTCCTATGTGATTAAATTCCAGCCGAACACCATTGCTTCATCAAGACTTTGTGTCTGAGGTCTGCCCTCAGAGGCATTAGACATGTCACCAAACCCAAGGCTTTCTCCTCATCCTAAACAGAAGGCTTAAAATAGAATGGAAAAAGAAACAACTTTCTTAATGTGTAAGCCAATATTATTTAATGTTGCATCTTTCAGCCACTTAAAAGTGTCTTCCATACTTCAGGAAATACGGACTAAGGGTAGGGCATGAATGTCCTCAAATTTGCTTCCTACCCTGAGACATTAGGTCTCTGCATTTTCCAGTCATGTCCCTCCTTATCTTGTGCTTCCCTGCTCTCACTTACATTTCAAGGCATGTATGTCTTGTGCACAAAGATGATACATGTAGAAGGGAGACTCAGTGCGTGTTGACTGTAATTTGCAGGGAATAATTTTTTTCGTGTATATTTATTTTTAATGATTTTTTTATTTTTAATGATTTTATTTATTTGAGAGAGAAAGAGAGCACAGCAGGGGAGGAAGAGCAGAGGGAGAGGAAGAAGCAGACTCCCTGTGCAGAGAGCCCCACACAAGGCTCAATCCCAGGACCCTGAGATCATGACCTGAGCTGAAGGCAGATGCCCAACTGACTGAGCCACCCAGGTGCCCTGTGAGGAGTAATTTTTAAAACTTTAAATGTTGGCTTTTATTCTATGACATAGATAAAAAAATAGATTTCACATCTGAGCAGTCACGTGAATAGCAATTTCTCACCCTGAAGAGCACACAATGTGTGGCCAACCAAATATTCCCAACTTTCTGTGTTGGTTTTGAGGTTGGACTCATTACTTCCCATCTCGGAGGACTGGGTTCATCCTCAGCCCCACCTCAGGTAGAATTAGCTGCTGAGGACCTCAGATCTTAGGAGAAAAGTTGCAATGAGACAATGGAGTCATGTCAATCCCTATCACAGCCTTTACAAATTGTTTTTATTTTCACTAACATTAATTTTTTTAAATGACACACTAAAATGGAAAGATTATCCAGTGACATTTGTACAGATTAAATCAGTCCTCGAGGAGATTTCTATTTATCTTTCCTTTTTGAGGGATGCTGTGTGAATGCTCCTTCCTGTCCCCAGTTTCAAAGAGGTGCTTTGTTTTGGTTGTGGTTTGTTTTAATAGTATGTCTTATAACAGATTTGATGACATCTGAGCTGCTTCTGGTGTCCAGTCCGGCCTCTCTCGTCTCCCCTGCCTCATCTAGAAGACATTCAAAGTACTCAGCTGCTTGGAAATCTTTTGGGGATCGCCATGGGCATGACCCTCAGGTCTCCACCCCCACACACAGGGTTATGTGACTCTTTGCAAAGCAGTCTCTGACTCCCTGACTTACAGGGATGTGGGTGTCCCTGGTATATTCCCTCCCATTTCCTTGTCCTCTCCCAGCATCCCCCACAACCCCTCACTTGTCCTCACCTCTGCCTCGCTTCACCTATCTCTGCCCAAACACCAACAATCTCCAACAGGAGTGACCCCAAATTCAAAATAGGGATGAGATTCACAAAATTACCAAAAAGGTATGCAGAACTAAATCTGCAATTATGTGAAGGAGGGATGAGGGGATGGGGGACGATCAGCCTCTGCTCTTTGGGATTAAAGAGTGGGGAGGTATGTTTACCATGGACAAAAACACAAATTAGATAGCTTGCCCTTAAACCCAGTCCTCTCTCTCTAATTGTTTCCTAATAAAAAGTAAACACCAATGTCCAACGACCTCACACCTCACCTTTTGTTCTCAATCCAGTGAACCAAGAACAAAAGAACTATGGCCCTTGAATGGAAGGGGAGCCCTCAGGGACTTAGGTTGACTCCCCAAATACAATAACCCACTTTACAAAAATAAAAGTCTCTAATAACTTGGCACAATGTCAATGACTTGCCATTGTTAATTCTTTGTTTTAGTGTGTTGTTTTGAACAGAGGAATAAACATCCAGTTAAAGAAACCCCAACTTACTAATCAATTACATGCAGGTGTTTATAGATTTCTTCTGTTTTAATGAATGAGACTTGGACTTGTGCCATCCTCGAAATGACTTAGACACCAAAAGAACAGCTGATGGCTTAGGAATACTCTTTCGGAGAGATGCTGCCTCGTATCCCTTCTAGAACTTTACCAGGGAGCTTCAGTTACCTCCTGTGCATGTTGTAAGCATGTGCGTAACTATTGGGTTTCTCATTTATAAAAATCAGATCTAAGACCCTTAAATACGAGCGTTAAAAGAGCAGAGTGATGATTTCCTATATGAAGCCAACTCTGAAACGGCCTATTTTTAGGCAGAGGAGCACATTCTCATTTGGTCGGTTTTGACATTTATGACTATTTTTGAAGATTGCCTTGTGCCGTCCCTTTGTTTTGCACATTTGGTAGCTGTCTTTGGCCAAAGCCATCTCCGCTCTGGTGGCTGTGCATTGGATTCAGATGTGGTGGCTGTACTGCTCCTGCCCTGGCTGATAGGGTAGCCATCCCAGGGACTGTCGGCTTGGCACCTTAATGGTCAACTGCAACTCCAATCAACGTTCAGGTCACATCGCTTTTGTCCCATGGGTCAAGATGAAAAGACACTTCACCCAACTGAACATTTTTTTTTAACCTACAGAATTGGTACCATATTGAGGACTCCTGGGGGGGGGGCGGGGAGAGCTGTGTGTGGGGGAGGAAGGGCTTGAAATGACAAGCTAAGTATAGGTTTCCCATATGTTCCGCTGAGTTCAGGGAAGAATCCATGCTGTTATGGTAACACCCTAAGAACCATAAAACAAGCAAGAAGAATCAATTTCCTCCTCTGGGCTCTTTGCTGCTGCCCACAATCTTTGGTCCTACGTGATAGCGGGAGCCCGAGATTGGGAAAGAGCCCTTTCAGCTGGGCTCTGGGTTTGGGGGCCCGGCAGCACTGCTCAAGCCCTGCTTTGCTCTGCATGAAGTGAGGCTGGCACTTCCCGAACACGCAGGGTAGTCACTCTGGAGTCCTGGTGCTGCGTTGAGGACTCAGAAAGCGCTGTGGAAGTGTGAAATGCTGTACGTTGCCTTTATAAGTACCTATCAAAACAAGTGAAAACATCTCATTTAACACGCAGTATTTAAGTAAACACGTTACGAATATACCAAAATAATCCCCCCAAATATTAAACAACAAATCAACCCCCTGTCAGAGCCTGACTCACTGAATAAATGGAATGAATAAAATTGTAACTCACACGCTTGACTACGGCTCTATGAAATTGTTGAATTTGTTAGGTGTAGCGTGTGATTTCTGCACAGAATAACCAAAATAACTTCAAATGCTGTATTCTCTCTCCCGACCGAAATCAAACAGGATCTGCAAGTTTCCAAACTGGGCAATACAGGCACGAGAGCACACATCACATTTTCTCCCCATCTTTCCCTCCTCTCCCCCCGCCCAGATGGGAGCCCGCATCAGAAGGTCAGTACTTCGGCTCCACCAGGGCGCTGGTCTGGCCGCGTCGTTGGTAGTGGCCACCACCAGTTGCCAGCAGAACAAGTGCAATCGTCACCCAGGGTCGTGTCGGTGTTCACAGGATTATAAGCGACCACAGTAGCATCTGGCCGTCCCTGCCCAAGAACACACTGCTTGCTGTTCCTTACACCTGCAGGAGAAACATTAAAACTGCCTTTTTTTAAATAAAGATTTTATTTATTTATTAATGAGAGACACACAGAGAAAGGCAGAGACACAGGCAGAGGGAGAAGCAGGCTCCCCATGGGGAGCCCGATGCGGGACTCGATCCCAGGGCCCCGGGATAACGCCCTGAGCGGAAGGCAGATGCTCAACCACTGAGCCAGCCAAGTGTCCCAACGTTGAAACTGTCTTAAATAATCTCCTGCTGTTTGTGATCTTGGTCGAAGCTTCCACGGCTCTCATCAGCGGCGAGCAGTGGGTGCCATCCTCCTCCTACCAACACCACTGCAGTCCCAGGAGACGATGGGCAGGTGTCAACATCATCCCACGGGAATAATCAGATTGTTCCTCCAAGAACGGACAGGCACTAAGGCCTAACGAAACCAATGCCTGACATCGGTCACATCCGGCATCTTTAAGAGGGAGGATTTGGCTCCGCACGTGCATAGTCACTGAAGAGCTGGGTGTCTTCAGCCGATCAGGACAATTCTGATTAAAGCAGATGTTTGCCAACTCAAGCTGGGCTGATTCCTAGCTCATTCCTAATACAGCCCTGTCCCCACCCCTGTCCCCAATCCTTCCCACAATTGCCCCCTTCCCTTTGGGCCTCAAGTAGCCACATTCTCACGTGCACCAGTGTGAATACACGTAAGGCCCGCCCAACACCTCGTGTTTACTCCTCAAGCAACGACTGCTTCTCCAGCCCCTGCTTTGAGCCCCAGGGAGCGAGGGTGAGCAACAGACTCACCCTCCTGCAGAGGGCACGGAGTCTAGACTCCATCAGTCTACAAATTGCGGCAGCCCCCTTGCAAGACTCAAGGTTTCAAGCTAAGAACGCCGATTAAGTGTGGATCAGGCAATAATACTTTGAAAGGTCATAATTATAATTTTATTAAGCTGTGATAAGGGAGATAAGATAAATGTCATAGAAATGTGTTTAATATTGGAAACGTACGATATTAAAGAACAATTATGAATTTGTGTTTCTTGTGTACATTAAAATTTGGATTTGTGTAAGGGCAGAAGCTGAGTCTAATTTTTTATCTGCTGGATGAGAAATTGATTTTAATTCTTTCCCTGCTAATTAAAGGAAAATTAGAAAAAGAAACTATTTGCTGAAGCACTAAATACATTTTGATTACTTATGGATATAAGCAGTTATTTTGGTTTTGCTTATTTACTTACTGAAAGCCTAATGATAGGTAAAATTAAGAGTAGGGTAATGGTGAGGGATTATGGGTTTATTCAGCAGATGGAATGAGGTCTGCGTTCCTACCGTATGGTTGGGACATGAAGATGCCTTGCTTGCCCCTGTTTATATAGAGTGGATCATGCACGGAAACAGCAGAGACATTGGGTCAGGGAAGAGGTAATGACAGTGGAGGCAGTGAGGGGCCCTTCTAGGTGCCTGCAAGGTAGCGGAAACCTCTAGCAGATAGCTAGGTGCTGGGGTTCAGCTCAGGAGGAGGACCAAAGGAGATGGAGAGGAGATGGGAGGCTAGCTTGAAGGAAGAGGGTCAACAGACGGATTTTGTTGTTGTTGTTTAAAACAACCCACATTTATTACAGTTTTGGAGGTCAAAATGGGTCTCAATGGACAGAAATCCAGGTGTGGGCAGGGCTGCATTCCTTTCTGGAGGCTCTAGGGGGAATCCATCTCCTTTTCCTGGGGTGGTGCCCCCCCTCTCGTCAAGATTCTTTGCCATTAACTCTTCACTAAATTGGGTCCCTAGTTACAATTCTCCTGCAACAACAGTGGATTGCATTAGTTCCTGGAGAACCAGAAAATACTGGGTTGGCGATGGGTCTGATGTGGCCTTGACCTCACGTCCTGCCTTGTGAAGGGAGGACCTGGCCATCCACCCTGGTCCCCAGCGGGGAGTAACATTTCTTCTTTCTCCTCTGAGCTCCCTTACAGCCCTGAGACCCCTGGTACCTGAAGAATCTGCTTCCCCTCCCAGGTGGCAGCACCTTGGGGACAGGCTGACATCCACCTCTTTCACCTTGACCTTGGTGCAGTGCTTAGTTCACCATCTGATCCTCATGATGTACGGTGCCAAACAACGAGGGAGTGTTTCCAGACATCCAACCACTAAAACTAGTCGGTTGTTTTTTCTAAGACTTATAATTTTTAACAAAATGGACTTTTTTTTTCCATGCTAGAAGTGGCAGCGATCATTTTGCTTTACAAAGCTAGGGCAGGTGAGTCAAGATGACAAGGTCTTTCTGAGGCCACGTTTGTGGAAAAGAACTCGCCAACTTTTCCCCTTGAAGATGGATTCCCTTGAGTTATTGATGTAATAGCTGTGATCACAGGTAGAGAGGCTAACAATTTTTGCTCTGAACTAAATATATGAAGAAATGCATTTCACAAGGAAACGTCGCCCACAGCAAAAAGCACGTTTCCTCCCGAATGCAGGTGGGGACTCACAAGCCCAGCGGGCTGACTGTGGAGCATGGGGTAAGAACATAGCCTCTCGGGGATGCCGCAAACCTTGCGGAGGTGGGGGGGCTCACCCCCTCATCTGCTGGGTGGGAGAGTGGGGGGCTGCTTGGGCGGGCTCTGCAGGGAGGACTGCTCCGTCTATACGCTAAGTGCCCAAGCGCTCAGGTGCTATACAACATCAATCAGATTCAGAAAAAAAAATTTTTTTTTTGAAAAACACGTATGTAACAAACATCCTTTATCCTTTCCCTTAAAAGACTGTACAAAGGCCAGCTTATCGGTTTTTTAACATTTGGGCCCCCTGCCCCCACCCAAAGCCCAGTATTTGGAAATCAAAGAAGCTAATGGTAACTAATGTCCAAGGAGCTGGCTGGAACCTTAAAGGCAGCTGAGTGGGTACTAATGGCCCCATAAAGCACCGCCCTGCCTCCACCTAATGCCTAATTACTCACCGGCATGCCTTTGTTCAGGCAGTGTCTGCTTTTACAATGCAGTCAAACACAGTGAAACTGTGTCCATTTATGGGAAAGTCAAAGACCAATAAATAAAAAGTTTAATTTCCTGATTCCCTGAAGTCGATGAGGCTTAGAAAATGCTCGCCAATCCTTCCAACAATGGTCTCTCAAAAAACCCGTGTGAGCAGCCACCTCGTATCAAATTTCATTGCTCATAAAAAAGAATCAGATAACGTTGAAGTGAAAAAAAAAAAAAAAGCAGGATACAAAGTACACTGTGTTTACCACCAAAAAAACTATCTGCTTAAGGCCAAGGGCTGAGCCTGGCAATTACTATCAGGCCTTCGTGATAGGGGCAGGATTCGGGGGGATCGTCTTTCCCGTTTTCAAAATTTTCTATTGCTATATGAGTTTTACAACAACGACAAATTCAAATGGATCAGCGACACAATTAGTTAATTGTTTAACAGATGCTGTTGCTCAGAACAGGATCATCACGTGAGGCTTCCAAGTCAAGCAAACGTTTCTGGTTTTGTTTTCCATGTTTTGAACACTGCCATTTATTTAGGTTCTGCAATTCGGATAAATTCTACTTTATATCAGTATATCACAGGCAAATACATAATGCCATAAATTGCATTTGTAGATATAAAATTCAATCAAGTGCCAGAGGCCTCCACATCTTAGCTTTCGTCTGGAGGGCTGTTGACTCCTAAACAGATGTCCCTCGTTACTACCATTAATAAAAAGTAGTCCCTCATTAGGTCTTTCCACTTACTGAATTCTTCAAGGTAATTAATGATGTTTAGCAAACTTCCTCTCTGTAAATATGATATAGAAAGATGAGACAACAAAGCGGGTGTGTGATTCTGTGTCTAGAAAGAAAATGGCTGGGGGGACGCCAGCTGGAAGATTCTCGTAGATGGTCTACAGAGAGCAGATTCTGCATGTAAATGGACAGAACCAGTTCTGACCCATTCCAGGCTGAGCAGATCAGCACAAGCTTTTTAACCAGGACCCATGTCTGAGGGGCTCATCGCCCCACTGTCGCTGTGTCTGTTGATATGGGAGTGGCTGGGGACAGTACATTAGCTGGGCTGGTTCTCTTGCCCCTCCCTTCTGTCCTTTCCCACCACCGGTGCTGGCTTCCCTTTTTTTCTAACCCTTTCAAATGACGATCCCCAGCGTGCCCTCCCCCCACCCCCTTCCCTCCCATCCTCATCCCTCTCCTCTTTCTTGCACGCATTTTGTTGGCCCGTCTTCTGTACACAACCGTGTATTCAGCACAACTTGCCAAACCTTTCTGAGGCCCCGAGATGCAACACAAGGGCGAGTCATGTCCCTCTTGGAGTACCCACTGTGGCTGGGAAGAGAAATGGGTTAAGGAGATGCGTGCCCCTACGTAGAGCCAGAGTTGGGCCCTGGTGGTCTCAGGAGCACGGACACTCAGCAAGTTTGTCCCGGACTGACTCCTCCCCTGCTCACGTTCCATGTTCAGCTAAAGACATCACCGTCTATCCCGTCACCAAGGCCAATGCCTCCCTGCCTCTCACCTCTGCATAACTTCCTTCTTTGGGTTCCCACCTCCACTGCCCCAGACACCCCTGACTCTCAGCTTCCTGCTGTCAGCTTTTGGCTCATCCTCTTGCTCCTCGATGGCTGCTGTGCACAGTGTGATTCTTCTTAAATTTACCCAAATGCTGGCGCCCTTGCTGAAAAACACTGAGGACTCACATCAGTGGGATGAGCTCAGCTTCCCTGTCACAGCCCTTAAACCACTCAGTGCCAACCTGCACATGCCACCAGCCAGGACACTGGTACCTGTCATTTCCCAAGCATATGGCTCTGGCTGACACCACCGGCCCTTGGCTCACACTGTTCCCTCCACCTACAAGGCTCTCCCGCGTACACCCCATAGAGGATGTCATGCATCCTGTTCACCTGTTGGTTGAGGCCCAGGCCCAAGGCCATGTTTTTAGGATCCTCACACTCCCTACCCCTGCCCTTGGTCATCTCCTTTCTGACCACATTGCAGAATGTTTCAGATCAAGGGTGAGTTCTCCGTCCTATGGTCGACTGTCGCACCTTGACGGCTTCTGTCTACACAGCTGTTCCTGAGATAGCTTTGTGGGTAGTGATCTGATACCAGTGTTTGGTATTCCTGAACATGAAGCTATTTTTTCCAGAACCAAAAACACTTATATTTTTAAAAATGGAAAATCCGAATTGAGACTTGAGTTACACTCAGATAATTATAGGCAGCAGTACATTTTCAGATTAAAAGAGGTTCCACTCATTGAGTATGCATTCTGACCCCACTCTTCCTACCTAAAAAAAAATCCCTTCAGGGTATCTGATCGTGGCCTCAATGTCTATTTCCAGGGTTACTAGTGAAATTGAGGTGTTTTTTTTTTCCTTTAATGTTTATTAGTCATTCGTATTCCTGCCAGATGTCCTTGATGGAATCTCTTAAAATGCAGGTGGAAATGGGGGTAGATGGGGGTCTGGCAGGGAGACTTCTCTGGAGAGAAGAGAGCAGTCCTCATTCTCCCCCCACACCCCCTCCCAAGGCTGACCACCTCCTACCCATCTGTGCCTGTGTCGCTCCTCTGCCCTCCCTTTTTCCTTCCAGAGCTAGATCCTGGAAGATCTTACCTTTTCCCTGGGATGATTCACTCTATTTGGGACATCTCCCTTGATCATTTGCCCAAACCCTCAAGCAGGAAGGAGAGTGGACTTCAGTCCTACATGCTGGCCTGCATTCAGATGGAGAGTATGCTAGGGCCAGGTGCAAAAGGTGAAGACTCACATTTTACAGAAAAATAGAACACAGTATAGTTTTATTATTAGAATGTATGCAGTTAATTTTTAAGATGGATCCCAATGATCTACACCTCCCTGTATTCATGCCCTGGTTTGGTTCCCCAACATCCTGAATCAGGGCTGGACCCTTGTGATCAATAGAATATGGTGGAGGTGACCATATCTGACTCTAAGGCTGGGTCATAAAAACAGACAGAGCTTCTGCCTGTGATTCTCTCTCTCGGAGACACTCGCCCTTGGAAGAAGCCCAAACTGGCCCCCGTGAAGAGCCACGTGCTCAGGTCCCCAGCCTCTAGCCAGCCTCAACCCCCAGAGAGTGAATGAGCCTTCAAATGTTTCCAGCCCATGGTCTTTAAATCTCCCACGTGACGCCCCCGACTAATCATCCCCTGTCCGAATTCCTGACTCACAGAATGGTTGTTTTGCATCATTATGTTTTGGGATCATTTGTGATGCAGTCCTAGTGGCTGGAGCAAGATACATAGTGAAACGGATTTTATTCCAATATTGCTGTCACCAAATGGGAGTGTACCTGGAGGGCTTCAGTCCCTAGCAGAGGAGATGCCTAGTACGTGCTTGTTGAAAAGAATCGGAACTATTCGGGGCCAGGGCTCTGTGATAAGGCGTACACACAGCCACTTAGGATACTGGTTGGGATACCCCATTTCTAATAGTCTTAAAAAGTGCACGGTAGGCGACCATACAGATGAAGACCACAAGAGGGCAGGTGTACATACTGAAATAGGGCTTCGCGGACTTCCCCTTCTTCACTCCTATTGACTTTTTTTCCTTTTGCATTTCACTGATGATTTTGTTTGATACTGATCAGTGCCCACAGATCAGCCTCATTTTGAAGAAGTGAGTCCACATTTCAAAACCCAACCACCTAGGAAGGCGTTCAGCCAGAGAGGTTCCCCAACAGTTAATTTAACAATGCCATATTTGTATTTCTTATAAAATATATTTTTGTAATGAAAACACCTACAATTTCATTACTAAGAAAAATTGAGCTGCTATTTTTAAATGTCAGTGGGATAAACATTTCGTGACTTTATATCACTGCATGAATGCAGATGTGCTATTTACTCAATCTCATTTATTTCATAATGGGATTAAATAATGCTTCATTATTTCATAATGAACAAAGTAATATTGTGATCTTGAAAAAAGAAGCAATTACACTTATTCGTCTTTCACCTTAGAAACCCCTCCCCCCTCGGTGCATTCTGACATTAAAATGAACTAATTTGTTGGGTAATTTAAAAAAAAGTCGTCTCAATTTCCCCAAGAAAGATGAGGAAGCAGGCTTCTCAGACCCCGGGGTTTTTCTGATTATGAATTGTCTTCTCATAGTGTTTCTCCTCGACTCCAGGTAGCCTGGCCCCCGGGGTGCTTCTCACCCTCCCTGGCGCCTGTCCCTGCCACGCACGTCTGGAGCCCAAGGGGCTGAGTCATCAAAGGCTGATTGCGGGCCCCTGTAGTGTGCCCCGCACCAGTCCAGAGCCACCGGCGATTGCCAGTTGGGACATGTAAGTCCTGCGACGCGGGGCACTTCAGCAGCCTCTCTGAACCTCAGCTTTCCCATCTGTGAGATGGACCCACACTGCTGCTTCTCCCCGGAGGACCCTGTGAGGACTGAAGGAGACAGGGGACTACGGCTCCTGGGATCACACACACCTGGGGACGTGCACCTGCTGCCTGGGGACAGCAGACGCTCGGCAGACAGCTAGCTAGTATTACTGTTTACTGCCCTGCTTTTTGTCCTAGGACAACCTTTAACAACGACTTTGAAAACAAAGATGCTCAAAGAGTGGGGTGTCTCCCTTACTGTGTACTACGCGTGGCCTCCCTAAGGTCTTCCAGAAGCTTCTTCCAGAATGGATGCTCCTCTCTATGCTTCTATAGGGCATCTGATGATGCAGCTCTGATCACCGGGGAAAAGCTCCGCGTGCAGGAAGCCTTCCTGCCCATTTTCCTGCTCAGTGTTGGGAGAGACGGTCCACCGCGAGGGGCGGCAGCTTCTACAGCAGCGTGCTTTCCGACTTGCCCTCCGCAGATTTTGCACAACGGCCACCGGCCCACGTTGGAAGCCACCATCACGAATTAGCTCTCGCTGTGTGTCTGGGTCCGAGGTGCCGCGGTGGACACCTGTTACAGCAGAGCATGCACCGTTTGCATTAAGCAGGCCTGGCTCAGGCCGTGACGCCACATGGAGTTCTTTGTAACTCTGCTTCCCCCCAGCCAAGCACACCAAGTCAGATCGTTTTTATAGGGGAGAATTCTACAACGGCACACTTGAATTTTTTCCCCTTCAACCTGCCAAATGATTCTTATCATTACCTGGTCTCAAATATATTTTATTGTGAGGTGAGTGGGTTTTTCTGTTTCTTTTTTTAAAGGCACCAATGGCTTGCATAACCTTTAACCCTTGACTGTAAGCCTGCTACATTTGGACAAGCAGTAAATCGTGACTCTAGTTTGAAAGCCACTCGGGTTGGCCTGGGTAAATCTCTGGACGTCTTGGCTGGAGAAACTTTGAGGACTCTCTGTGGCTTTAATGTTCCAAGAGTCACACTTGACACTTCCTTGATCTCATGGAGGGTGAGGCTGGGGCTCTCCTCTGGCCTCTAGAGAGGCCTGCTCCTCTCTGCACTGGGAGGCTCTCCTCTGTCTGTGTGGGAGGCCAGTCCCACACTCTGTTGTGTGCTCACTGGCCACAAGGACTGTGCCTTATCACTGTGATATTTGCCTTAGTTCAGTCTGCTATTCCCCAGTCTCCTGGCGTGTCTTAAACTATTTCCCACAGGTGTGAAGGCTGGGAAGTCAGCATGGTTGGGTCCCAGTGAAATTCTCTTCCTGGCCGGTAGACACTTGTCTTCTGGTATCCTCACATGGCAGGGACAGAGAGAGGGTGTTCTGGACTCTTACTCTTCCCTAAGGGCACTAATTCCATCACGGGGGCCCCATCCTTGTGACCTCCCAAAGGTCTCATCTCCAAATACTGTCACACTGAGGGGTTAAGGTTTCAACATATGAATTTGGGCAGGACACACACATGCTGTCCATAACAGTATCCCAAGAGCCTCACGCAGACCTGGACCATTTCCTGACATCACAACAGGAGTGGTGCCCCCTAGAGTTGTATGATGCGGTGGCACATAGTATTAGCACTCAAGTACTTGTTGACTAAAAGACATAATAAATTATGACATTTCTGATTCAAAAATATATTAAATATAAAAAAAAACTTTAAAAAAGATTTTTAGGTAATCTCTACACCTGACACAGGGCTCGAACTTACAACCCTGAGATCCCGGAGATCAAGAGTCACATGCTCTACTGACTGAGCCAGCCAGGCACCCCTTCAATAGCTCTATGAAAATTTTTTAGTAGTGTTTTATAATAATAAAAGGCAGTGCATAAATGAAAGATGACATGTTAAATTAAAGACATGCTTTCAAAGAACTTAAGTTGATAGATTTTTTTTTCCCCTGAATGACTCTAAGCATGACTTAAATATTCTAACAGCCCAATGGTTTATTGATCAGAAAAACTTAGGTATTAAATTACTGGCTGAATACTGCCCTAGGAATCCCATTTGTCTTTAGATTTTAGGGTGATTAATTTGATAAATAGGCAAGATATATTTTCATCTTTGTAACATCTAAAAGCATAATCTGATGTTCATTGTTCTAAGCAGTGATGTTCTAAAGGAATGTGCCTGACCTCATGATTAAGCATTTAAGTCTTTTTTTCAACTGTCAATATGCCCCAAATTCAGATCAGTGAAAACATCTCGCTTTACATGTATTTTTCTTTTTGTCTTGTTCTCTCAAGGCTCTTCCCCTATTGGAGATACAAAACTCGACAAATCCTGTTGACTTTGGAAAGTAGCAAAGAAGGATTCAGTTAATCCAGTGCTTGAAGTGGGACCTGGGGCAACCTGCCAAGATCATGCTATTCTTTTGTTTGGAATCCTACCACCCACCACTCATTGCCTCCAAACTCCCTCCTTCCCTATACTCTCCCCTCTTCTTTCCCTGCTGGGTTCCCTGGGCCCCAACCAGCAGTGTGAGTGTGGGGTGGAAGCCCTGGGGAGGTGGCACTGGGGAAAGCCAGAGCCCGCTGGGCCTCCGTGACTCCCGCCACCCTGGGTTAAGCCCATGAGAACCTCAGAGCACCTCGGTGGGCGTGCGGCCTATGTGGCTGTTGGGACCTGGCAGTGCGGCTCGTCTTTGAACTCTGTAGTCTCACTGATGCTGTGTGCAGCTGGGGGCCTCCGGCGACAGGCAGCCTCACCTCCCTGGAAGCCTCGCCTCTCTAGCTGCCACTCTTCTCCCCACTTTGTGGCTTGTCCTGTTGTAGCCCACGGCATCCGGAGAATTCTGCTTTGCCATCTGCCTTCTGCACTGGACCGTGAGTTCTCAGAGGGAGGGGAAGGCCTTGCTCTTTACTGTATCGTCACTCCTGGCATGGGGCAGGCACCTCACTGATGGGCTGATGGAACGAGTGCATGAATGAGCAGAGAGCGTGCAGATAGTGTGCATGGAAGAGCTCTGTAATCAGCAAAGTGGCATGTGACCATTTTCTTTATAATTGCCAGCACCAGGGGCCTTGCCGAGGACAGAGCTCAGCACCTCAGCACCGTCATCTGACATCCGAAACGAGGGCTGGAAGGCTAAGGGAGCCCACGGCTGCAGGCCAGGTGCTCAGGAAGCAGGCTCAGGGGGAGTCCAGAGCATAGGATGCTCACTGGGGAGAGCCCTAGGGCCTGGGCTGGAAACATGAGGAGGATGTTGGGACTGGCCGGGGGGTTGGGGGGGGTAGCTGTGATGCTGATGGCCTGATGACAGTTTTGGCTGTCCCCATGGGGAGCCCTGAACTAAGATGGTCCTTTAGACTGCTCCTGACTTGGGCCATGACAGCTTGGCCTTTATCACCTGCCCTGGTGAGACATTGGGTGCAGGTTGCCCCAGGTAGGGGTGAGTTTGGGTGAAGGTTTGTGCAGCACACCACAGTGTCCACTACACCGCCAGGACCTCCCCCAGTACCATCCCAGTACCCCCTCGCACCCCCCCAGCACCGCCCCTGGCACCGTCCCCCTGCACCCCAGTACCCCCCCCCCCCCCCCCCCCCCCCCCCCCGCATCGCCCCAGCCCCACCCCCAGCCCCGCCCCATTCACTGCCCCCAGCACCGCCCCCAGTATCACCCCAGTACCGCCCCCAGTATCACCCCAGCACCGGCCCCAGTACTGCCCCCAGCACCCCAGCACCCCAGCACCGCCCCCAGCCACGCCCCTGGCATCGCCCCCAGCACCGCCCCATTCCCTGACCCCAGTACCAGCCCCAGTACTCCAGCACCACCTTCAGTATCACCTCAGCACCCCAGCACCGCCCTTTGCGCTGCCCCCAGCACCATCCCATCCACTGCCCCCAGCACCCCAGCACCCCAGCACCGCCCCCTGCACCGCCCCCAGCACCGCCCCCTGCACCGCCCCCAGCACCACCTCATCCACTGTCCCCAGCACCCCAGCACCGCCCCCAGCATCCCAGTACCGCCCCCTGCACCGCTCCCAGCTCCGCCCCATCCCAGCATCCCAGCATCTCAGCACCGACCCTTGCACCGCCCCAGCACCGCCCCCAGCACCGCCCCCAGCACCCCAGCACCCCAGTACTGCCCCAGCACCGCAGCACCCCTGCCCCGCCCCCAGCCCCGTCCCCCGCTCCAGGGGAAACGCCAGTCTCGCCAACAGTCGCGTGGGCACCGGGCACCATCCCCACATCCTTTTACGAGGGGTCGAGGGGTCGGGAAGTTCACAGGATGACACCAGGCGCATCGGGCCGGGGGGGAGATAAGGAAAGTAGGGCTGGAACCGTGCTGTGCCCGGTGTGCTGCGGCTTCCTTGAAGCCTGCGACAGGTCGCACCGGGAGGGCTGGTCCAGGGCGACAGGGCTGGTCCATCTTGGAGTCCAAAGAGTTGCTGCAGAGCGTCCTGGAAGCCGAGACTCGGGAGTTGATGGTACCACCGGGGGAAGACTAAGGTCTAGGAAAACCTCGCAGCCTCCACACACTGATGACCAGCCGATGCTGCCGTGTGCATCCTGAGGGAGGAGAGGAGGCCACGGTCAGCGTGTCCCTGGGCCCCGGATCCAGAGCCAAGGCGAAGAGGCGCCTGATTATTTGTAAATTCAAACTGCATAGACCGCGGTGCACAAGCGGCCCTCTGGTCTCTAATGTGTTATTAACTTCCTGGGTACATATTTGCTGATATAACACCCACGGTGAGGCCGTGAAGAGGTGGACTTCCAATCCTTCTCTCCTACTCACACAGAGGCGCGTAGGCCCACCTGTCCCTCCTTCCAGGGCCTCCCACCTTCACGTGTCAGGAGTGTGCAGGGTTTGGCCAATTAGGACAGTCACCAGCTTTTTCTCTCATTTAGAAATTGGCCAATCATTGGGATGATTTCAAGTCAGCTTCCTATTAAAGATATTACTAAATAGGAATGTGCTAACGCAGAGGGATGGTTGCCTCCCAATACTGCTGTGCTCCATGCGAGGTGGCGAACGCAGCGTCAGAGCCATCCATTGCGAAGATATGCGAAGAGCCCACAAGCGCGTGAAAAGATGCTCAACATCACTCATCATTTGCAACTTTTGATGCAAATCAAAACCAGAAGAAGCTACTGCCCCACACCCGTCAGGATGACTACTATTAAAGCAACAACAACAACAACAACAACAGAAAATAACAAGAGTTGGCAAGGATGTGGGGAAATTGGAGCGCTTGTGCGCTGTAAATGGGAATGCAAAATGGTGCAGCTGCTACGCTAAACAGTATGGCGGATCCTCAAAAAATTAAAAATAGAACTACTTTACGATCCAGCAATCCCACTTCTGGGGATTATATTAAAGATTTAAAGACAGAGTCTCAGGGAGGTATTTGTACACCCAGTTCATAGCAGTGTTCTTCACGATCGTCTAAAAAAGTGGAAGCAACCCAAGTGCCAATCAGTGGATTGATGAAGATGTGAGTGTACGTATATATATGTATACACATGCATGCACACACACACACACACACACAATGGAATATTTAGTTTTAAAAAGGAAGGAAATCTGGTCATATGCTATTACATGAATGAGCCTTGAGGACATTAGGCTAAGTGAAATGTGAGCTAGCCTCAAAAGGATGATACTGTATGATTCCACTTATATAAAGTCCCTGGAGCAGTCAAAATCGTAGGGCCAGAGGGTGGAATGGTGGTTGTCAAGGGCTGGGGGAGGGGGCTGAGGAGTTGTTTAATGGATACGAAATTTCAGTTTTGCAAAATGAAAAATTCTGGACATTGGTTGCACAGTGATACAAGGTTACGTAACAACACTTAACTGTACACTTAAAAATGGTTAGGACGGCAAATTTTATGTTCTGTGTATTTTACCACAATTAAAAAAAATTATGCGTGGTCACCTCCTCACAGCAGTTGTCACTGTCTGTCCGGTGGTGTTCTTCTGGGTGCGTGTCACCCCACGTATGCTGAGTCCTTGACTGTGTCTTCCTGACCCACATCCACCATGGCCCCTGGGCAGGGTCTGGCAAACAGATGCTCAGCACAGTTTTACTGAATATCTGAGGAAGAGAGGAAGAAGAAATGAATAGAAAATCCACAAAAGATAAATTACAAATGGACAGTAACCAAATGAGAAAATTTTCAGCTTCGCTAGTAATCAAAGAAAAGCCCATTAAAGCAACAATGAGTTTCCATTTCTCACTATGAAATGAGCAAAGATATTTATTATTATAATTTAAATACCTAACGCTGGCAAGGATTTGTCGAGACGGACAATTTCAGACAGAACTAGCACGTTTCTGGAAAGAAATGGAATAGTACCTATGAACAGCCCTATAAAAATTCCTATCTTTTGACCCAAAATCCCCCATCTAAGAACATATCCTAAGGAATTGACAAGATACTTAGGCAAAGATTTAGGGGCAAAGATACTTATCACAGTTATTAATAGGCAGCTCAAAGACCAAAGCTCGCTATCTGGCCAATGGAGAATGCTCAGGTACAAGATACAAAATTATATAGCTAGTAAAAAAATCATATTTTAGAAAAATAATGATGTGAGAAATTTTTACAATGATACACATGTATAGGTCATGCATATACTAAGACAGATTTTGTGGAAAACAAACCAACCTCAGAAACAGAGGAAATACATCAAAATGTAATCTGTGGTTTCTGGATGAGGTGATTATCATGGATTTTCCTGTACCTTTATCTTCTATTCTAAAACAGGGACACCTGGGTGGCTCAGTGGTGGAGCGTTTGCCTTTGGTGCAGGGCGTGATCCTGAAGTTCTGGGGATCGAATCCCACATTGGGCTCCCTGTGGGGAGCCTGCTTTTCCCTCTCTCTGTGTCTCTGATGAATAAATAAAATCTTTTAAATAAATAAATAAAATATTCTAAAACAAGCATTTGATATTTTTGTAACTTGAAACAAAATGTGACTTGAAGGAAGCAAAAATGTTGTCACCATCTGAGCATCTAAAAAGTGCTGGGGAAGGCAAAAATGATGAGGCATGGTTCCTATACTCAAGGAGCAGTCTCGAGGTGGTGGAGACTGGGAGAGTGCTGGCATGGGGCTGATGAGATGGGACCAGGGAAGGTTCTCGGGAGAGGGGTCTTGCATGGCCAGGAGGATCTGAGCCCTTGTCTCTGCCTCCTCCGGACTTGCTGGTAGGGCTCCCTACTCACTTTGTCCTTCCCTGGCATCACTCGTCCCGGGCACTCTGCTTCCGTGATCCGTTGACAGTGCTTTAGTGTTTATTCTCTCCGTGATCTCTGTAGGCTCAAATCAGCCAATATAGGATATTCTCCAAAGTTTATCTCCTTAATACCCTTGCTGCAGCAGACTTTCAAGTCAGAGCTTATTTAAATCATCACTTGGCTTGCATCTGCTCTGGCAGGGATCCGCGCTTGGAGATCAAGGCCCGGCAAGTGGCAGGACCCACATGGCCTGAAGGGCCACTCCCGCTGAAGCCTGGAGTCCTGGGCTGCAGAGCTGGGAGGCAGGTACCTCAATTGGGAAGTGGGAAAGTGCGAACCATAGAGGTCGGACAGTGGCTTATCCAAGACAGGGCGCCAGCCTAGGGCCAGAGCTGGGGGTGTGTCCTAGCTTTCCTGACACCCAGGTGGTGCACCTGCACACTGCATTCTGCTGCTAGAGGGGCCACGACCCTTGTTTCCCACTGGGACACTGGACTTACTGCAGTGGAGCAGAGGGAGACCAGGACAGACGCCTGGGGGTGGTGGTGTGCTGGGGGGCAGGGCTCATGGTGGCCGCTTTTAGTGCTGATAGCAGAATGGTGAAAATTATCCTTGTGTGCACATCAGGAGACCATCTGGGTATCTTTTGAAATTTATAATTGAAAAAAATTACGACCTAAGTACAATCTTCTTCTATTTTCGTTTTACACAGTTTTTTTTTCCTCCTGATATGAAAGAACTGCATGTTCTAGAAGTTTTAGCCAATGCAATAAACAAATCAAAGATGTGAATTATGACTGGTAGAAATAAGACAGACTAAATTATTTTTAGATATTATGTTTGCCTGTTTGTAAAGCCCAGGGGATTACCAAGTGATCTACCACAGGAAAGAAGAGAATGGCATGGTCAGATGAGCCCAGGCAGCCCCTTGAGGGCAGCAAAATTGAAAAAAAAAAAGGCTGAATAAGATCCAACTGTAGAGCTATAAAATCATATACATGTGTATGTGTGTGTGTGTGTTTATATGCATATATTTACATGTGCCTATTACCTGAGCTGAACAGACACAGGTAAGGGCTGACAGACACAGAAATCCTCAGGTGCTCTAAACAAAGCAAGAGGGGGAAACACATGAGTGGATGCAGGTGCCTGGCATTTTGACAGGTGCTGGGAATAAAAGGATGGAAGAGAGACTCCTACCTTCAAGGGGCTTGCATGCTACAGCAGGACACAGACATTAGCCAAAGCCTCACACACCCGTAAACATTACCATTGTGAAAAGTGCGCAGAGGGAAGGAAGAAGGTACCTGGTGCTCTCTAAGTGTATAATAGGATTTTACCTGGCTGGAGAAGTCAGTTGCCACCTGAGGGTTGATTGTAACTAACAAGTGAAGTAAACAGTCAAACATAAAAAACAAAAAGAACTAAAAGAACTAAAAACAAACAAAAAAAACATACAACAATTATTTGGGAACAGGACTTATTCATTTCTTTTAATATAATGCTAAAGGAAAACATTGTTAGATCCTACCATGTCAACATTTAAAGCTTCTACACACTGAAAAAAACGTGGTAAGCAAAAGTAAAGGTAAAACACAAATTGCCAAAAAAAAAAAAAAAGCAACGTACATGAGTGAGAGTTGTCATTTTCATATATAAAGAGTTTTATCAATCAATAAGAAAAGGACAGCTACACATAAATGGGCTCAGACGTGTTAAAGGGGCTGCATTAACGGGCTATACCTGTTAAAATATGCACAGAAGGCCAATAAACATACAAAAAATATGTGTCTTCAGTTGTCATCAAAGGTGCATGAGTTACCATGATAGCATGTCTTGTATTTTGCTTATGATATTGGCAGGGATTTAAATGCTGAGGTATTAAAATGTTAAGGTAGGCAGCAGGAAACAGGTGGGAATATAAATTGGTACAATTTCTCTAGAGGGATATTTGGCAATATTTATCAAATGCTTTAAAAAATGTGCCTACTTGGTAATTTCACTCAGAGAATTTATCTTAAATCAACATGCATGCGTGCAAAGCTTGTGTGAGGGATATTTACCCCAGCGTTATTTACAACAGAGTAAAACCCAAACAAGGAAACGAGCAGAATGAAGTATGACAGACCACGAGGCGGTCGTTGTCAAAGAACCTCACGATGTGGACAAATTGTTGGAAATATATGGTTAGGCTGTGGGAGGGGAAGCAGGCTACCCAAAAGAAGAATGTGAATGGGGAGGCCAGAGACACGAACCACATGCGTATGGAAATTGGATTTACAGCCTGTGACTGGGGTAGCATGACAGATCCGTAAGGCATGGATGGTTAATTCAGTGGGTGGCGCTGGGATAATTGTGACCCACACACAAAAATAAGATGAGAGCCTTATGGGACATCATAGACAAACATAAGTTCCAGGTGGAAGGACAATCTGCGAAAACAAAAAACTTTTATGACTTTCATAAGAAAAATACAACACAGTATCTGTATGACCTCAGGCAGGGGAGAATTTCTGAGGAGACAAGGGACAAGCAATAAATGACATGTTGGTAAATACTACAATGTTAAAAACTTGGGGAGATCCCTGGGTGGCTCGGAGTTTTAGCACCTGCCTTTGGCCCAGGGCATGATCCTGCTGGGGTCCTGGGATGGAGCCCTGCATCGGGATCCCTGTGTGGAGCCTGCTTCTCCCTCTGCTTGTGTCTCTGCCTCTCTCTGTGTGTCTCTCATGAATAAATAAATAAAATCTTTAAAAAATTTTTTTTCAATCTATACATGAGATGACAGAGCCAAAGAAATGAAAAGATGGGTACAGACCAGAGAAAATGAATTCAATGCATGTGAAAGATGAAGACTTATTACAGTAGAACATGTGGAGGAGCACTTCTCAGACTCTCACACACATGAGAATCACCAGATCTTTTTGCAAATGCATGTTCTGATTGAGCTGGTCTGGGTGGGGCCGGACACTGCATTTCCAACAAGATTCCAGGTGAAATTTATGCTGCTGGTCCACAGACTACACTCTGAATAGCAAGGATATAAAGGATTCCTACAGATAAGTCAAAACAGGCAGTCAAACAAACAACCCCACACTAAGTTTGGCAAAGGATCTGAGCCGGTCAACCTCAGAAGAGAGAAATCGAATGAAATCGAATGAGTGATGAACACATATTAGTGATGATGAGCTACCTGCGGTAAGTAGAGACCCATAACAGGAGCTTATTTCTTGCCTGTATAGACCAGGCTGGGGAGAGGAAAGGGCGAAGTTCTGGGCCTCATAGCCCTACAGGCTTCCAGGCTGCTGGAGGCTCTGCTGTCTTCAACGTGGGGCTTCCAGAGCTGCCTGAGGAACTGGGCAGCTGGGAATAAAAAAAGGTTTTTGTGGGCTAGACATGGAGATGGTGAAGGCAGTACAGCTCACGCACGATTCTTTTTTTTTTTAATTATTCTTTTATTATTTTTTTTAAAGATTTGTATTTATTTATTCATGAGAGACACAGAGAGGCAGAGACACAGGCAGAGGGAGAAGCAGGCTCCCCATGGGGAGCCCGATGTGGGACTCGATCCCAGGTCTCCAGGATCACACCCAGGGCTGAAGGCAGGCGCTAAACCGCTGAGCCACCCGGGCTCCCTCACACATGTTCTTTAGGTTGGAACTCCACCCCGGGCTGCATGGACCTAACTGCACAGGACGCTGGGAAACACAGTCTAAATGTATTCCCCCTCCCCCCCCAAAAAAACCCCAAAAACAAAAAGAGGAACCGTGTTTGGTGACCCGCTGGCAGGCTGCCACACACATGAAGAGATGCTCAGCTCACCCGTAGCCAGGAACTTGCAATTAAAACCAACACCATTTTACACTGTTGCATTGGTAAAAATAAATATCAGGACCATTAACTGCACAACTCTGGGAGGCACAGTTCACAAAGATTATTCCCTCCCCCACTTCCCCGTACCCCTCATCTTGCTTAAAGTTTTTTACTCTAACATAGTGTATTACCTTTAGCAGACCATGGGTTTACTTATTTATGATGTTTATTGTCTTTCTTCTATCTTTGAACTGTCAACTCCAACAGGGCAAGGATATTGGTCTAGTAGGCTAACTGCTATATCCGTGGTGTCCACAACGGAGCCTGGCATACAGTAGGCACTCAATAGGGATGTGCAGAAAGGAGAGGCTGAGATGGAAGTGTTCCGGCCTTCTAGTCACTGCAGCCCCAAGCCCGACACCAGACACACGAGGTCAGGGGCCTCTGGGTGACTCCATCCTCAGCCACTCGGGTCCTGTCCAGCCTGGGGTCCTCCCAGCGGACATCTAGGCTTCCTGCTGTGTCCAGCCCCAATTCCCACTCCACTGTGTCCGTGGGAATAACCAACGATTATTGTTGCCAATCTCTAAAGTTTTGGGTTTAGGTTTTAGTTAGTCTTTTTTTTTTTTTAATTTTTATTTATTTACTTTGGAGACAGAGAGGTGGGGGAGAGGGGAGAGAGAGAGAATCTCAAGCAGACTCCGTGCTTAGCAGAGAGCCCAACGAGGGGCTTGATTTTACCAGCAGAAGATCACGACCCGGGTGGAAACCAAGAGTCCTGCGCTCAACTGACTGTGCCACCCAGGACCCCTTGTTTTCAGCGTTTAAAGGCAGCTTTATTAAAGTATAACTTAGAATAAGTAAAATCCCCCCCCCCCCTTTAGTGTATAGTTTGCTGGGCTTTGACAAATGTGTAGCCATGAAGCTACCCTCACAGCCGAGATACAGAACACTTCCATCCCCCAACAAAGCCCCTAACATTTCCATCCCCCTCCTAAGCCACCAAACTTCGGGGTGGTTTGTGACTCAGAAACACTAACCAGAACCCCTTTCTCCCTGCTCTACCGTGTACGCATTCAGATCTATTTTCTCTGCTCCGGGAATCTCCTTTCTTGGGAGCTGGTGCTAAATAAACGTCTGTTCTCCCACTAGACTAGAAGCAAGTTACAGTTACTGTATCTAGAGGTGACAGGCACAGAGCTGGTCCCCATAATTCCTTCAGTCATTTCTCAATATCTAACAAATATTTATTGAGCACCTATGTGCCAGGCCCTGCTAGGTGCTGGGCACCACCCTGGGTGCTGAGGATCAACATAAGCACGTGCTCGTGGAGTTTACCATCAGGTGGGGGAGTTCACCTGTAAATGCAACGATCACCAAATTACATGCTGTAGTAAGCCATGGCACGTGCCATAAGACACCCCCCTACCCCCCTCCAGCCCCCGTGCCTCGTTCTGAGCTCGTTGGTCCTGTAATGGTCTCTGGCACATGAATTGGCCATGTTTTCTTGGAATCTATTGCTCAGGAGGGAGAAAACATTCTCCTGTGATGGTTATTTGCTATCAAGGTTAGACATGTTCCGAGAATCACCTCTTTTATGATAATAGTGGAGCCTTCTGAAATGAACGTGCGCAAAGCAGAAACAGGCAAAACCACCAGGCGGTCTGGTCTGTTCCCTCTAATAATCTGTGACTTTAAAGCAACAAAATAGACCTTTCAGGTAAACCAAGCAGCCTCACAAATGCTGTCCAGAGAATTCAACCTGGGGACACTCGCTTGAACACTGGAAATTTCAAATGCCTGCTTGTACTTCCCCTTCAATGACTTTATGATTGGGAAAGAAGCATACTGCCTTATAAATATTTCCCATTATGGAACTTTTTGGTAAGCTTCTAAAGCAATTTTAGATCTCAGCTAGGTCTGTTCTCCCTGCTGCCCAAGACAATATCTTCTAGGGCCGCCGCACTGAAGCGGTGGAGAGAAAAAGAGAAATTAAGACAATTTCCCAGCATTCTGTTAGCATTTGCATGTGAATGCAGGCTGCCCTGCTGTTTGATAAATCTGATATGTAAGAAAACCATGAGAATCAAAGTTCCCATCCAGTTGGGCGCTTTATATGTATGTTGCGAAGGTTGCTACAAAAATGTGATAATATCCTTCCAAGTATATGACTAATGAGAATACGTATAGCACATCTGAGACAGCGCAAATGTGTAATTATTGTGAGGATTTCACAGACACATAAATATAATGATCTTCAGCTAAGTAAATTGCCAGCTACCAATGAAATAAATAGGGTCCCTTCAGAATTTGAAATAATTTGGAATGGTAGGTGGTGGGAAATGATTCACCTTAGCTGTTATCTCCGGAACAGTAATATAGAAATATATCTGCCAACTCTGGTGCATTTACATTGTTCTTCATATCCCGTGGAGTCTGTCAGAAGAGCCCTGGGCCCCGCCGCCTTCCACCTTCTGATTCCGGTAGGCCTCGGCGCAGCATGGCTCAGCGCTGGGCAGGAGCAGCTAATATTGTTTACCTCGGTAGGCATCGCAGCCATAATATTTTCCCAAGAAACACTGATGCGTTTAAAGGTCAGGTTGATACTGAATTGACGGAATAACATAAATTCCTCTTTCTAGGAGTAAAATGGTGTACATGACTTGGTTTAAAGGTTAAACTGTTTTTTGTGCACCGGATAGGTCAGAGATATAAGACTTTAATACACAAAGTATAATTACCTGTTTGGACAGACAGGCAGATGCGGCCTAGGGTTTGGATTTTCAGAGAGATGTTTGAAAACTCAGGAATCTATTGACATCTCATCATTGAATACATTTCATTACAGGGGGAAAAAAATCCTACAGGAGTGGTCAGTGAGGAGGATTTTTTCCTACAGGTAGTTATAGGACAGTTGGGATGGAAATGGAGTCTGGGGCACTGATGGAGTCCAAGATTAGCCTCGGATAAAGCCCGCCCTCAGGGCCGGTAAACTCCCAAGCACAAAAATTGTGCAGTAGGTGCTAAATAAAAGCTTGTGGATGAATGAATGGAATGCATTTTTTTTTAAAAGGCAGAAAGTCGGTTTTGATAGATAAGGACAAAGATGGAGAGATTTCTTCTTGTAACTAGGATATAAAAATAGACCCATCTTGGATCCAGAGAGTTTCTTTCATTTATTCCTTCATTCACTTGTTTGTTTTTTCACTCCCCCCCCCAAAACGTATTAAGCGCTCGCACGTCACTGCCTCCTGCGGGCTCCTGGGATGAGCTGGGGAGACCCCCTCCCCCTGGGAGAGAAGAGAGGAGAGAAGAAGGCTGGGCGAGGACCCGGGAGCGCACCGACCGCCCCCCACCCCCCAACCCCGCGGTTCCCGCCCCCCACCTCCACCCCCACCCCCCAACCCCGCGGTTCCCGCCCCCCCACCTCCACCCCCACCCCCACTCCCCAACCCCGCAGTTCCCGCCCCCCACCTCCACCCCTACCCCATCCCCTCGGTTCCCGCCCCCCTACCTCCATCCCTACCCCCCAACCCCACGGTTCCCGCCCCCCTACCTCCATCCCCACCCCCCAACCCCACGGTTCCCGCCCCCCACCTCCACCCCTACCCCATCCCCGCGGTTCCCGCCCCCCTACCTCCATCCCTACCCCCATCCCCGCGGTTCCCGCCCCCCTACCTCCATCCCTACCCCCAACCCCGCGGTTCCCGCCCCCCACCTCCACCCCTACCCCCAACCCCGCGGTTCCCGCCCCCCACCTCCACCCCTACCCCATCCCCGCGGTTCCCGCCCCCCTACCTCCATCCCTACCCCCAACCCCGCGGCTCCCGCCCCCCACCTCCACCCCCCAACCCCGCGGTTCCCGCCCCCCACCTCCACCCCCCAACCTCGCGGTTCCCGCCCCCCCACCTCCACCCCTACCCCATCCCCGCGGTTCCCGCCCCCCTACCTCCATCCCTACCCCCAACCCCGCGGCTCCCGCCCCCCACCTCCACCCCCCAACCCCGCGGTTCCCGCCCCCCACCTCCACCCCCCAACCTCGCGGTTCCCGCCCCCCCACCTCCACCCCTACCCCATCCCCGCGGTTCCCGCCCCCCTACCTCCATCCCTACCCCCAACCCCGCGGTTCCCGCCCCCCACCTCCACCCCCCAACCTCGCGGTTCCCGCCCCCCCACCTCCACCCCTACCCCATCCCCGCGGTTCCCGCCCCCCTACCTCCATCCCTACCCCCAACCCCGCGGCTCCCGCCTCCCACCTCCACCCCCCAACCCCGCGGTTCCCGCCCCCCACCTCCACCCCCCAACCTCGCGGTTCCCGCCCCCCCACCTCCACCCCTACCCCATCCCCGCGGTTCCCGCCCCCCTACCTCCATCCCCACCCCCAACCCCGCGGTTCCCGCCCCCCCACCTCCACCGCTACCCACCAGCCCCGCGGTTCCCGCCCACTTCCAACTGCCCCCCCCACGACCCCGGTCCCCAGGCACCCGACCCCGGCCAGGCGCCCCGTTCCCCCTCCCTGTACCCCTCTCCCGTCCCGCTCCCCGAGGGGTCCTGCTCCCGGTGGTCTCCCGGGAGGGAGGGGACCGTGATGTGCCACCGCAGGAGCCGTGGGTCCGCTGCCCTTTCAGGGGGAAGGAGGAGAGGGAAGCCTGACCTGCGGCCCGGGACCCCCGCCGCCCCCGCTGCGGGCCGAGGTCCTAGCAGGTGGCCCTGCGCCCCCCGCACCCCCGCACCCCCCGCACCCCCCGCACCCCCGGCCTCGGAACCGCCTCCTCCGCAGCTGCCGGGCTCCGGCTGCGAACCCGCGGCCACAGGCAGGGGCAGGAAGGACCGCACGGCCCCATCCGCGCAGAGGCTGCGGTTTGGGGGTCGGCGGTTTGGGGGCCGCGTTAAAGGAAAGAGACCCCGCAGGGCAGAGGGGCGCGGGGGGGGGGGGCGGGGAGGAGCGGGGAAACGGAGGCAGGAGCCCCGGGGACTACGGGGAGTACCAGGCAGGGGCGCGGGCTCCGCAGAGCGGGGAGCGAGGGAGGGGAGGGGAGGGGAGGAGGGAGGGCAGAAGGGGGTGGAGTGGGGGCTGGGGGGGCGAGCTCGGGGTAGAGGGCTGGGGGCGGGGAGGAGGGAAGGGGAAGGCGGAGCAGCAGAGGGTGGGGATGGGCGGGCTGGCGGTGGACCCGAGGGAGGGACGGTGGGGAGCCCCAGGGCTCCTGTGAGCCTCCCCCCCGCCCCCCCCCTGCTTCTGGCATGGGGGATGGGGGCGTCGCATCTGGGACCTTGGAGAAATCCAAGGGGAAACCACCTCTTCTGCAGTTTCTCAGAGGAGGGCGAGCGCTGGGGAGGGCGGGACTTTTATTGAACTCCTGGTTGGGGGACCCTTAGAACCCAAGTGTCCTAGGCCTTACCCCTTGGGCTCCTGCTGGTTGAGTTGTCCCTGGGCCCTTCGGCCCCGCCCATTTGGACACCTTTGGCCAGGAGACCAGTTCCAGCGGCGAGGTCGGGCTGGGGGCTCTGGGGGTGTGGGGTGGGGGCCCTACATGCGCCTTACTTACCCCGCTCTGGGTGCCAGGGGCTCATCCGCAGAGCAACAAGTGGTACATTTTTAACAGTCGTCCTTGGGCAGGAAACAAATGTGAATTATATTTCCATGTAGCATGGAGATAGAAACATGAATTTAAAAACTGGGTTGGGGGCGCCTGGGTGGTTCAGTGGTTGAGCATGTGCCTGCCTTAGGTTCAGGTCACAATCCTGGGATCCTGAGATAGATTCTGCATGGGGCTCCGGACAGGGAGCCTGCTTCTCCCTCAGCCTGTCTCTTTGCCTCTCTGTGTCTCTTGTAATAAATAAATACAATCTTGAAAAACAACAAAAAACAAAAAATTGGGCTGGAGAGAGTTCAGGATGGACACAGACTTGCCCCCCAAGTCTCTGCTGGTGTTCCCCCTTGCTCCCTCCCTCCCTCAGCACAGGGCCTTTCCTCCACTCCCTCTGTGTCCCGCCCCCCCCCCCCCCAGCATCCGCACTCAGAGCATGTTTGGGGAGTGAATGAATGATTCAAATGGGAGTCAGCGCCATGTAAGGCCCTGCCGGGGAGCACACAGGAGGACACATGAATTCTGGGTGGACAGGGCTTCCTGAGATGGGGACTCCTCACAGGAGGCTCAGGCTGATTCCTAAAGGGCCAATAGGAGGGAACCGAGTGAGTAGGAGCAGGGCCTTGTAGCACTGAAGCCAGGGACTGCAGGCTAGCCGTGTGGCAGGGAGGGGGACCTGCAGGCTCAGGGGAGAGCCCTGGATTCTTGGTTGAGCCCTGGGCATTGGGAGTATTTAGAAACAGTGAGGACCATCTTTTTCCAGCATCTTCTAAACCAAGCTGGCAAGCTGGTGAACACCATCGTGCATCGGTAATAAGTCAGCCGGAAACAAGTGTCATGATTCACGTGTCAAGGCTAATGTCTAGCTAATATCCCCCAGCAGGGATGAGCAATTACAAATTCCTGAATTATCTTCCTTGTCTGTACCTCAAACAAACAAGCAATCATCTGTTTCCTTAGCTCACCTTCCCGGGGTGGTGTGGCTGAAAGGCTGGGAGAGAACCTTCCAGATGGAGACCTGGCATTGCTATTTGCTGGCTGGGCATCTTGGGCAGGTTCCTGGGAGGGCCCCATATAATAATTATTATAGTTTCTAAAACCATATACTTGTCTCATAGGTTACTGTGGAGATTAAATATGATTATTGATTTAAAGTTTCCTACCCACAGTAAGCACACAATAAATAATGTTAGCTATTATTCTTGACTGAAAAATCAAACCCCAAATATTAGGATGTGAACATTAATAGATAGAAGTATGCTTAGATTTCAAAAATATGTTTACTTTTCCCAATTCTCTTGTTTCAACCAGACAGTCAAATTGGATCGACATTACATGTGCCAATTCCTCTGGCCAAATGAGAAAGCCTGCTTTTAGATTCGGCATATATATGCATTCAGTTGTTCTTGCTGGAGGAGGTCATCAGCTAGGCTTCTGCAATTAGTGCAGTTTCAGGTCAGACCCAAGCAGAAATGGGCCATGGTATTCAGTGTCTCACATGTACAAAATCTAATCTTACTTTTCCATAGACGGCGTGTCAAGAGAATCAATCCCATTTACAATTGCACCCAAAATGATACGATACCTAGGAACGAACCTAACCAAAGAGGTAAAGGATCTATACTCTAGAAACTACAGAACACTCATGAAAGAAATTGAGGAAGACACAAAGGGATGGAAAAACATTCCATGCTCATGGATTGGAAGAATAAATACCGTGAAAATGTCTATGCGACCCAGAGCAATCTACACATTCAATGCAATAGCTATCAAAATACCATGGTCTTTCTTCACAGATTTGGAACAAATAATCCTAAGATTTGTATGGAATCAGAAAACAGCCCGAATAGCCAGAGGAATGTTGAAAAAGAAACCAAATCTGGGGGCATCACAATGCCTGACTTCAAGCTGCACTACAAAGCTGTGATCATCAAGACATGGTACTGGCACAAAAACAGCCACATAGATCAATGGAACAGAATAAAGAACCCAGAAATGGACCCTCAACTCTATGGTCAACTCATCTTCGACAGAGCAGGAAAGAATATCCATTGGAAAAAAAAAAGACAGTCTCAAAGACATTGGAAAAAGAATGAAACTGGACTGTTCTCTCATACCACACACAAGGATAAACTCAAAATGGTTGAAAGATCTAAATGTGCGACAAGAATCTATCAAAATCTGAGAGAGAACACAGGCAACAACCTTTTCGAACTTGGCCACAGCAACCTTTTGCAAGACACATCTATGAAGGCAAGGGAAGCAAAAGCAATAGTGAACTATTGGGGCTTCAGCAAGATAAAGAGCTGCTGCACAGCCAAGGAAGCAGTCCATGATACTGAAAGACAACCAACAAAATAGGAGAAGATATTTGCAAATGACATATCAGATAAAGAGCTGGTATCCAAGATCTATAAAGAACTTCTCAAACTCAACACCCAAGAAACAAACAACTCAGTCAAGAAGTGGGCAGAAGACGTGAACAGACATTTCTCCGAAGAAGACCCACACATGGCCAACAAGCACTAGAGAAAATGCTCTGCATCACTTCCCATCAGGGAAATACAAATCAAAATCACCATGAGATCCCACCTCATACTGGTCAGAATGGCTAAGATGAACAAGTCAGGAAACAACAAGTGTTGGCGAGGATGCGGAGAAAGGGTGGAACCCTCTTACATTATCAGTGGGAATGCAAGCTGGTGCAGCCACTCTGGAAAACGGTGTGGAGGTTCCTCAAGAAGTTAAAATAGAGCTTCCCTATGACCCAGCAATTGCACTGCTGGGGATTTGCCCCAAGGATACAGATGCAGTGAAACGATGGGACACCTGCACCCCGATGTTCACAGCAGCAATGTCCACAATAGCCAGACTGTGGAAGGAGCCATCATGTTCTTCAACAGATGAATGGATAAAGATGTGGTCTGTATATACAGTGGAACATCCCTCAGCCATCAGAAAGGATGAATACCCACCATCTACCTGGACGTGGATGGAACTGGAGAGTATGATGCTGAGTGAAATAAGTCAATTGGAGAAAGACAATCATCATATATCTCACTCATATGTGGAATATAAGAAATAATGAAAGGGACCATAAGGAAAGGAGGGGAACTGAGTGGGAAAAATTAAAGAGGAAGACAAACCATGAGAGATTCCTAACTCTGGGAAACAAACAAAGGGTTGCAGAAGGTGAAGGGGGATGAGGAGACTGGGTGACGGGCACTAAGGAGGGCACTTGATGAGATGAGCATTGGGTGTTATACTGTATGTTGCCAAAATGAATTTAAATAAAATTTTGAAAAAGGCATACCCTTGAAATGCTAATGTGGTGATGCCACAAGCTTTTCAGGTCTTTCCACGAGGTTATTACATTTAGAAACAGAGTGATCTGTGTTTCGCTTAGCAATGGGAGCATGTGCGTTCCCTCTTCAGCACCGTAATGCACAGGCTAGTCAGTCACATTGAGGGTTGGAGCGGGCCCCTGGGCATCCCTGGGTGGCCCCGGGCAGGTTCCTTGGCTGCTGTGGTCCTCAGTTTCCACAATCATGGAATATGGCTTAGATCTGAGTGCTGCCTCTTCTCTCACTTAAGCTCATTCAGATAGGGACAGAAGTGCACGCACAGTAACTTGTGTAAAGGGAGGTCCTCTGCGAGTACAAGTGGGAAGGCTCAGGGAGCCGTGCCAGGTAGAGCCTTTCTCACGGGAGAGGGGACGATGGTGAGGCAGCCGAGCCCTCTTGCCCAGGACATCTCTCCATCTCTTTCTGCATCTGCCCAGATCTCGTGCTTCCCTTCCTCAGGTTCCCCGTCTGCACTCCGTCATCAGCCACACATGGCCCATCACACCCACCCGCCCCCAGCCCCTCTATACACACTCGTCATTGATCCCCAAAGCCGCTGTCCTCTTAGTCTCTCATGGCGACCTCTTGAGAAAGGAGTTGGATTGGCCCATTTCACCATGTTAAGCAGACGACACGGGTCCAAGTGACCGACGAGCCTGTGAGCGTGTTCTCCTTAGATCAATGGCCTGCCCGCGGGCCAGTCAACTGTGGCCCAGGGTAGGAAGGGGAGGATGCCCTGCCCTTGGTAGGCCTGCGAGTGGGAAACACCCCCTGGGTGTGCAAGCAGTATGAAACCTACCCAGAAAATAACAGACCAGTCTTGCGTTCACATCCTTTCTATCCTCACTTCCCACCTCCTTCCCACATGCTGAAAGGTGTTAACGACCTGCTCTCTCCTTGACCCCCTGGTGGTGGGTGCATCCTGCTGCCCCTGCGGGACCAGCAATGACAGGTGCACAGTGCTCGTCTCTGTGCCCAAACTTATAGTGAGCCGAGGGAATGCCGAAAGGGGTGACTGTGTCTAGAAGCACTTGGAGGGTCCGAGAGACAGAGTGTGCTGTGAGCAGGACTGTGGCTGGCTGCCCCCCTGCCTTCCTCGCTGCCTCCCCTCTTTTTCCTCCCTTCCTTCTAGTTTCTCTCTTGGCCTCCCTTTTCTTCCACCCACAGACATTGACCAAGAACCTATTATGTGCCAGTTCCTATATTAGCTGGTGAAGATGCTGCGGTGTTTGTAATCCTCTCAAGGCTGTCAAGCTATTTATTTCAAACAAATAAATATACAATTACACTACAGCGGTGGTTCTCAAACAGTAGCTGAGCATCAGACCACCTGGAGGGCTAGTTACAGCGCTGACTGCTGGGTCCCACCCCCAGAGTTTGTGATGCAGGCAGTCCAGAGGGGCTTGACAATTGGCATTTCTAACTCACTCCCAGGTGCTGCTGGGGGTCCAGGGACCAGGGCCAGAGAAGAACAATGCAGGAGAAGCACTTATCACACCTGCTGGGAAGTGGGGGTGGGAGGAGGGAGTCAGGACCCCCCCCCCCCATACACACACCAGCAGAGTCTCAAAGGTAGAGAGTGGGGCTAGGGGAAGATGAGTGGGAAGAGCAGCAGGTGTAAAGGCCCTCAAGTAAGGGGAAATCTCGAGGAGAATGCGAAAGCCTATGATCGTGGCCAAAGCTGGCAGAGAGTCGGTGGGTGCCAAGGAAGAGGTGATGCTGGACAGCCCAGTGGAGGTCAGATCATGGGGGGACCCCTAAGCCACTCGAGGGCAACTCACTGATGGGTTTCAAGTGAGGTATAAGGGGAAACGTCAGGCGTATGTTTAGGACTATTGCTTTGGCTGGAGTGTGGACAATACTGGAGAAAACTTGTTGGGAAGCCATTGTGGTAACCCAGGCAAGACGTGCTGGTGGCTGGAAGCAGGGTGGAGAGAACATGGAGAGAACATGGAGTTGACAGGATTTGGATGAGGGGGTGAGGGGAGAGAGGAATCTGCAGTGATGCCTGGGACACAGGAGACTAGGGTAAAATAGGGACCATCTTGGTGTTCGGGGCAGAAAGCAGCAAACAAAATATCATTCACACGGGCTAGTCTGCCCAGGATCCCAGGGAAGTGTTCCATCTTAGACATGCTGGGCAAGACCCCTCACCTGAAGAGGGGAATTAGTGATGAGGACATCAGGGCATCTTATGGCACCGAAACCAAGGACAGGGCCAGTTCCTAGGAAAAGTCCAGAACATGACACAGAGGAAAGTGGCTGCCTCTTACCCCCTTCTCTCTGCCAATCAGATTCCTATCTCCTGTCCCTACCTGGTGGGATCTAGCAGTCTCACTGTCAGCCCAAGTTATTACCCTATAGTCTTGCTGAACTGTGGGTTCAAAGTCCTGCGACAGGGCTTGATTGGTCTGCCTTGGGTAGGGTGGCCAGATTTAGCAAATAAAAATAAAGGGTGCAAATATTTCATGGTGGCACTTATACTGAAAAATGATCCTTTGTTGATCTGAAATTCAGACTGAGCTGGGCGTCCAGCATTTTTCTGGCAGTCCTGACTTGGGCCACATGCTCCCCCTGAGGCCAGTCAGTAATGGCAGAAGGGGCAGAAGGGGCAGGACATGGTGGCTGCTGGGGGCACTGTCCCCTTGGACAGGAGGGTACGTTCAGAGAAGAGGGTCCAAGCAGATGCTCCAAAGGGTAGGCGTGTTCCCAGCTTGGTCCTGCCATGTAGCCTTGAGGTGCTCAGCAAGCTCACCCCTGGAGTTTTGGGGCTCAGGTGGAAGGGGAAGCCCAGAGTCAGGGAGGGGGGAGGAGTGAGTTCTTAGAAACCCTGTCTGCGTGCCCCCAGACCAAGCTCAGGGTAGAGCTCTAAGATCTGAGGATGAGGGCTCAGTCGAGGGTGAGAGTAGGGTGTAGGGCAGGTGGCTACTAGGTCCTCAGGTACAGGACAGGCCTAGGTTCAGGTCCAGGGACCCAGACAGATCTGCTCACTGGACTGGGCACTGGTGGGCCAGGCTGGGGACCGCGGGGTGCTGTCCTGCCTGCGTCCCCCGGGGCTGCTGGGGGTCGGACGAGTACCACTCCTCTGCGGATTCTGGTGCATGGCCCAGCTCTGAGCAGGAGCTCATTTGTGTCTGCTGCCTAAGTAAGTTGGACCCATACCCGGTTTCCTGAGCTGGGTTAGGGATGTCAGGACCGGATCACAGGACAAACCCCAGACAAGGGGCTGTCCCTTCTGGCTCAGGTCAGCGCAGGTCCTGGAGGCCAGGGCAGGGGGAGCGAGGGATGGCGGGGAGAGGTTTCTCCTTCACTGCTCCCTTACAGCAAGCTGCAGGGGCCAGGGACCCAGAGAAAGCCACCCCCCCTGCCCCAAATGGTCCTTAGAGACCTCCCAGATTTACAGATGGGGAAACTGAGGCTCACATTTCTCATGGCTTATGAAAGATCACAATCCATTGACACTTTTGGAGCCTCTGGCCCGGCTCCCAACCCCAAATATTGGGCCCCAAAGCGGACGTGATTGTATCGCAACTTTGTCTAGCAAGCAGCTTGAGGCAGTGCTGGCCTGGGAGCAGAGAACCCCGATGTGCTCGGGCCGCCTTTGCCGAGCAGACGGCCACTGTGCATTAGCTGCCTCTCCATGTCCTCTTGAGTGTGTGCAACTTGTGAGCGCATGTGACAAAAGACTCATCTCCTAAAGAACTTGTCCTGGAAGAAAACGCAGAAACAAAGTCAAAATCGAAATGAACAGGGTTGAGCAGGAACACAGAGGACGCAGAGAAGACCAAACACACGCGGGCTTGCACGCACGCACACACGTGCACTCACACACACGCAGTGCAAGGCTGGCCCTCTGAGGGAAGGCGCGGTGGCCCACCCCCTGTGTCAGGTGGTCCTCAGCCATCCCGAAGCCCTGGACATGATTCCCCACAGTCACACACTGAGAGGACACCATAAACCATTGGCTGTTTCAGTTTGCTGGGATTATGGGTGTTTTTCTTTTTCTTTCTCCATTTACCAAATGCTCTTTACTGTGGTTACGTTTTATGATGAAAGAATTTTCCCTTTTATTATCATTAATATTATTAAATTTAAGTCATCTCTACACCCAACATGGGGCTCGAACTCATGACCCTGAGATCAAGAGTCACATGCTCCTCTGACTGAGCCAGCCTGGGGCCCCTTTTTCCAATTTTTTGAGAAGAAATATCCAAGGTGAGTATACCTTTCAAAGGTTTGGTGAGTGGGTTGGGGGGGAGCAGCAAAGCGAGAGTGTGTGGGAAGGGGACCAAGGTCATGGTTTAAAAACATATGACTCCATGGGGAGTTCCCCATTTATGGAACCGTGGCCGATCTGGCCAGGTTCACCTTTAGCTTCCCATTTATCGTGAATGGGTTAGTCATTAGGACCAAGGATATAATTTTGCACTAGAGGTTCCAACAATGGTGTGGAAGTTTCAAGACCATCCAGTTTTAGTCATTCTTTGCTTACCTAGAAGGTGTGATTTAATTCAGGAGAAGTAAGTTATTGCTGAAACAATGCTGAGCCTGGCCAATGTTGAAACAGAGCTCGGCTTCTCTCTGAATGGATTTGATTTCCTATAATCAATGTGCTGGGTCTCTAAAAACCTCCAGGTAAAAAAATCAGTAAAATCTACTGATTTGTGAAATACAAGGTTAAGAGAGAGGCATCGAGAAGGATAGGGATGCACTTTCTGGATTCACTTTTCTCAGCACAGATTAGGCCAATTCAGCATTGGATGCTCAGCCCCGGGCTCTGTTGGTTCGAGGAGACGTGGTTTGGCCAGGGCCCAAAGCATGGGCTTTCCCAAGGACCCACTTCTTCTAGGTCAGGGGAAGCGCAGTCCAGCCGAGCAAACCCAGCTCAAGGCGCGGGTGAGGGAGGAAAGAGCACTGGGCTGGGGTCAGCCAGGTGACCGGGGCACACACTCAGCCCAGGCCACCTGGTTTCCCCCGCGGTGGCCACAGTCCAGGGTTGAGCTTACAAATAACAGAGAGGCGGAGCGCCCTGGGCTGTGGCCTCCACCAATGGTCATTACTGTCGTTGTCAGATTGTTTTTGGCACCGGGATCTTCGCAGGTGGGCTCCAGGACGTGGCACACAACCACTCGTGGGATGCCGGACAAGGGGCTGGAATCAAACGTGCAAGTGGCCCAAAGCCTGGGGAGGCGTTTGGGCTCAGGAGGGATCTCACTGATGGAACAATGGGCAAGGTTCTAGCAGCATCGCATGGGCCACCCACCCCGCGCGATCCCCGGTGGCTCTTTGAAGTAGGTGCTATTCTCTATAGGAGAAATGATGTCACCTGCTTGCATTTACGCAGCTGCGTCGTGAGCCGAGCATCTCCCCTGGAGTGTCGGATTCCAGAGTCCCTGAGTCCTCCGTGACCGTGAGCCCCGCAACGAACGGCATGTCTTGGCCTTGCCAGGAGCCCGCAGGTCTGCCCGTGTCACCTGCAGGTGGCTCGTGGCTCTCTCACTGTCTGTTGAAATGGGTTTCTTTTCCGTTGGTGAATAGAAGTTACTGTATTTGTTTTCTGTCGCTGCTCTAATCACCACAAACATAGTGACTTAAAACAACACAGATCTGTTATATCTTACAGTTCTGCAGGTCGGAAGTCTTAAAAACCAAGGTGTAGGTGGGGCTGCCTTCTGGAGGCTTTAGGGGAGAATCCTTTTTTTTTTTTCTTTTCCATCTTTTCCAGGCTGCCCCTACTCCTTGGCTCATGGGCCCTCCCCCCATCTTCAAAGCCAGTGGTGTGTCACGTCCAAATATCCATCTCCCTTTCCCTCTCCCGTTTCCTCCCTTCTTCCCCCCACCCCAACCCTCCTCCCTGCTCCTTCCTCTTACCTGCTTTTCTGTCCTCACCTCTCCCTCTGTGGCCCTCCGGTCTTCTCTGCTACGGATCCTTGTGATTACACTGGGTTTGCAGACCCACCTGGATAATCCAGGACCACATCCCAATCTCAACAGCTTTGACTTAATCACACCTGCAAAAATTTTTTGCCACATTAGGTGACATTCACAGATTCCAGGGATTAGGATATGAACATCTTGGGGGGTGGGGAGGGCATTATTCAGCAGCAGGTACATCTGCACCTTTTCTCATGTTAAATCATTCTTGCATTCCTGAGATAAACACTCCCTAATCACGATGCTATTATTATCAGTATTTTAAAATAATAGCTGTGTTCAGCTTGCTAATATTTTCATCAGGATCTTGACACTAACTTCATGAAAATTATTCCTTTGTTCAATATATATATCTATTTAAGTTTTCATTTATTCATTGAAGTAATCACTACACCCAATGTGGGGCTAGAACTCATGACCCTGAGATGAAGACTCACGCTCTTCCAACCGAGCCAGCTAGGTGCTTCCGTTCAACAAATACATTAATGATGTGTCAGGCACTTCCAAGAACTTGGGATTCATCAGGGAACAAGATGGACAAAGTCTTTGCCTTGGAGAGCTTACACACTCCCAAGGAGGAGAAAATGGTAAAGAAATAAGAAATATTTACTACAGTAGGTATCTCAGCTCAGGCTGCCAGAACAAAAAACCACAGATTGGTGGAGCTTCAACATATTTCCTCATTGTTCTGGGGGCCAGGAAATCCCAGATGAAGGCAGATTCGGTTCCTGGTGAACGTTCTCTTCCTGGCTTGCAGACAGCTGCCCTCTCACTGCGGCCTCACATGGCAGAGAGAGGGAGGGAGGAGAGTGAGCAAGCTCTGTGGTGTCTCTTCTTACAAAGCTCCCTAGAGTCTTTCTTAGAAGGGGACTTCTCCCACCGTGAGGGCTTCACTCTCATGATCTCATCTAAACCTAAGTACCTTCCAAAGGCCTCATCTCCAAATACCATGCCACTGGGGGGGGGGGGGTTAGGACTGCAAATGGAATTTTGGGGGGCAGGCGGAGACAAAGTATATAGTTCATAGCAGTAGGTAGTGCTATGCACAGTGCAGAAAAGGGTGGAGGAAGGATCCATCCACTCTGGATGGAGGTTGAATGAAGGTGGGGAGAGAGGCATATGAATGTGGGGAGAAGAGTGATCTCCGCAGAAACAACGGCCAGTGCAAAGGCCCTGAGGTAGGAGTACCTGGTGTGCTTGAAGAACAGCAAGGGGGTGAGGTAGGGGACAGGTCAGAGTGGCGGCCAGGGCCAGAGGGGTATAGGTGCTGGCATAATCTGACTTATGCTCTAAATAGATCCCTCTAGGCCGCAAGTAGAATGAACTCTAAGGGGGCAGGAATAGCAGTAGTGAGATTAGCCAGGAGGCTGCTGCAGAAGTTTGACCAACACTTTTCCTTTTTCTAGGTGTTTCTAGGTCTGATTTTGATATTGACATGATGCTAGCTAGCTTCATAAAAATGAATTTGGGGAACTTTTCCTCTCTTTACTAATATACATATTTGAGGGGGGTGATTTACGTTAAGTGAAAGATAATCTACTGATTACTTGAAAGTTTGGTAAAAACGCACCTGTCAGCATGTTAGATCGGCCTTTTGTGTGAGATTTTTTTTACTCTGATTCAGTTTATTTAATAGATCTACTCTGATTTTGTGGTTTCTTCTAAATTCCAGTAATGTAACACACGTTTTAAGAAGATTACTTCTTTTTACTTAGGTTTTCAAACACTGCAGTGTGAAGTTTACATCAAATTACTCTTCTAATGTTTAAAAACTGAACTGTAACTATAACTGCGTTCCATTTTGCACACGTAGCTCTTTGCATCGTGTCTTCTTTCTCGTTTTCTCCTTCTATCTCTTCTTCACTCAATCTTGCCAGTCAGTTTAAACCAGTCTCTTAGAAAATAATGTTGGTTGTGTGGATTCTCTCTTTTATTCAGTATATTTCTTGCTGACTTTATCATTTCCTTCCTTCTGTTTTCTTTCCAATTGGGCCGCTGACTTGTTGGGTTAAGTCAGTTCATCAGCTTTTGGTCTTTCTTTTTTCCAATGTATACCCTTAAGATTCTGACTTTCTTTCTAAGTAAAGGTTTAACCAAACATGCAGATTTTTCTGTTTTGTTTTGAATCGTGCTTTACAATTTCTAAAAATGTGGGGTTGGGGGTTACTTGGGGGCAAGTGTTTTTGGTCTATTTGATCAATTTCAGCGAGAGGTGTGTAAACCATGTGTATGTGGGCTTATCAACCCCATCTGATTGATTTTTATTTATTTATTTATTATTTACCCACCCAGCTCAGAGCCTAATGTAGCACTTGAACTCATGACCCTGAGATCAAGACCTGAGCTGAAATCATGAGTCAGATGCTCAACTGACGGAGCCATCCAGGTGCCCCCCATCTGATCTTTTTAAATGCCTTAAAGATTTTGAAGTGCTGGTGTCAAGTGTATGCAAGCTTAAGCCTAAACTTTTCATCAATATCAAATATCCCTGTTGCCTTCTTCAATGATTTTCACTGTGAATTCAATTTTCTCTGGTATTCATTTTCCTACATCTGTTTTCTTTTTGTCCTCACTTAGCTGGGACATCTTTTTTCCATACCTTTACTTTCAATCTTTACTGGTTGAAATGTGTATGAGTAAACAGTCTATTGCTCTACTTATTTGAGGAGACAGTTGGCTACTATATGCCAGAAACCAGAAGTTGAAAATTTAAGTGCCTGTGGGCTACAGCGAGGTGAGCCCCTCTTCCCACTCCACCCACCCCCTCAACCTGTGTAACCCAGCTGGTAGCTGGGGCCTCCTGCCCCTTGGAAATCTGGTTGTGTGCTATTCTTGGCTCCCAGAGCCAGGCCTGCCTTTCTACCCAGTGTTCCTCTGCCACCATGTGCCTGTATCAGATCCACCAGGAATCCACCATGAAGGTCACAGTTTTAAAAAAATTCAGGTTGAAATTTATGTAACATAAAATGAATGATTTTAATAGGTGAGCAATTCAGTAGCATTTAGTACATTTCCGGTGTTGTGCAACCACCACATCTTTTTTTAAAAAGTATTTTATTTATTTATTCATGAGAGACACAGAAGGAGAGAGAGGCAGAGACATAGGCGGAGGGAGAAGCAGGCTCCACAGAGGGAGCCCGATGTGGGACTAGATCCCAGGATCCTGAGCCACCCAGGCATCCCCACATCTTTCTAGCCCCAGGTTATTTCCATCACCCCAGACTCAAACCCTGTAACCATCAACCCGTCACTCGCCCATACCCTTCCCCGATCCTCAGGCAAACACTGACCTGCACTCTATGGATTTCCCTACTCTGGGTATTTCACACCAATGAAATCATGAAGTATGAGGCCTTTCTATGTGGCTTCTTAGCATCGTGTTTGGGGTCCATCTGTGTTGCGATGTGTAGAGGCCCACATCTTTACTGATTTCCCCAAACACCCACTCATGCACCGGTACTGTGTGCCTTTGGGAACGTCACCCAACATTTTGTGTGTGTTTGGGGTGCTCTAAACCACCAAGCAGGCGGCCTTCTGCATTTTTGCTGGTCTCAACCCATGTGCCCCTTTCTGTCCCCCACTTTCCTTTCTTGAAAGCATCATGTTTTGGAGGGTAAATTATATGGTCATCCATATGTAGGAAGTTTGTATATTCCCTGCTTTGGTCACAACCAATCTACGGAAGGGCGACTCTTCCGTGCAGGGGACATAGCCAGCCCTGGACACAAGATAAAGGGGGGAGAATGAGCAAACATTGGCAGCATCTGTCCATGTCTGTCCAAGGAAGGAGAGGTTGCCCTGGCTATGGGATGGATCCAATAGCCAGGCTGCTCTTGGTGAGGACATAATATGAGGGGTGGTTGTCAGTGGACACGGACAGTGCCACTCAAAAGGCAAAAGAACAAATGCCTTCTGATGAGGTTTTGGCTTCCCATGTAGTCTGGCCATAGAAAGAAAACATACCAAACACATAGACACAACGTTTTTCGATGATATAGAAGTTAAAGCCATTGTTGTAAATAATCCTGTGTTCCCCTAAACCATCTGCTCATTTATTTTTGTTGGTTTTTTTTTTTTGTATTGTGGGAAAACATATATAATATAAAATGCACCATTTTAACTATTTTCAAGTGTACGGTTCAGGTTGTCATGCCACCATCACCACCATCCACCCCCAGAACACTTCTATCTTCCCAATAGAAACTGTCCCCGTCAAATTCTAACTTCCCGATACCCTCCTCCCGTCACCCCCAGGTAACCTCTATTCTACTTCTGTCTCTATGAATTTACCTATTCCAGGTGCCTCATGTAAGTGGAATCCTACAGTATTTGTCCTTTTGTGCATCTGCTCATTTTCTAAATCTTATTTTCTGTTTCATCATCTGTTTTCATAACAGGAGCTCACCTCACATGATACCATAAAGGGTCATGACTTAGTTTGTGTGATGCTTTGTACCTTCTAAGAATTTTTTTAAAAAGATTTTATTTATTTTTTCATGAGAGACACAAGAGAGAGAGGCAGAGACACAGGCAGAGGGAGAAGCAGGCTCCATGCAGGGAGCCCGATGTGGGACTGGATCCTGGGACCTCAGGATTAAGCCCTGAGCCAAAGGCAGATGCCCAACCACTGAGCCACCCAGACATCCCAACATTTAAGAATTTTCTAACTGATTTGTGTGTTTGAGTCTCATCACAATTCCCGGAGGCAAGCACAAGTCTTAATACCCTCGTGAGACTCAAGCCAGAGAATCTAAGTTAGGTTGTGTCAAGTCACACAGCAACTGGCTGAACCACAATGAGGAGCCCAGGTCTGCAACTCTATCGTCTTTTCTAGAGTCTGGCAACGTGTCAGAAGGTGGGGACAATTTCTTTCCTCTGGAACCTAAACCTGAGGTTCTGGTAACTACATTTAGTAGAAGCAAAGAAAGATTCGTGGTGCATTTGTGAGCATGCAGTTAGGGGAGAGCCGCCTCGTGGGGGGCAGACCCACCGGGGAGGGGAGCCATGGGCAGGGGCACCTCGCGCTCAGTGTCTTCATGGGAGAGGTCTCCACTTGCTGCCTCCAGCTCCATGCTCCTCAGGCCTGCCGACTCCAACCAGGGTTTCTCCCGGGGGGATGGTTTAGGATGCACAAGACACGGTCTTCCAAAAAGGTTGGGCATTTCTCCAGGAGCCAGAAAAATCACCCAGTGTGCAAACAGGCTGCAAGACAATCTTGCTTTTCCAAGCTCTGAAATAATCAAGATCTCACTGTGGACATGTTTGCAAACAAGAGGGAAACAATAAGCTCCTTCAACATGTAGAGTTTTACTTGCGGTTCTATTGTACAGGCCACTGACTTGTGAGGACTTGATCTGCTGCTGTCACTTCGTGAAAAAACCGGGGAGCCCGGGGCCCTGCTCAGAAGTGAGAGCCTGGGAGCCCTGATGGCAAGGGTCAGCCTCCCCCGGCACTAATTCTCCGTTCTCTCGAGGAGGGGAGGTCAGTGGGTTTATTTATTTGTTTATTTGTATTTTAACGTAAGCTCCACACTTAGGGTGGGGCTTGAACTCAGGACCCTGAGATCAAGAGTCGCAAGCTCCGGGCAGGGTGCGTTTAAACAAAGGAAAGCCCACCAGAGCTGAGTAACCAGAGCATGGTGAATGCATCTGCTCACGGATCCTCTGGGTTGGAGGGGTTTTCCACTTTAATGTGGCAGCTCCATGTACACCAAGAATATTCTTTTTTTTTTTTTTAAGAAGAAGATTTTGTGTATTTATTCATGAGAGACCCAGAGAGAGAGGCAGAGACACAGGCAGAGGGAGAAGCAGGCTCCCTGCGGGGCAGATGTGGGACTCCATCCCGGGACCTGGGATCACGCCCTGGGCCAAAGGCAGACGCTCAATCACTGAGCCATGCAGGGTCCCTCGTGTGAGTATCCTAAGTACACTTTTAAGGTTAGGACCCAGATTTGCTTTGCAACACAAATACCAATTTTCTGTTGACTCAGTAACTGGGAGAGTAAAGGGTAGCCCCTTGGATGACATGAGGTCCTGTCAGGGAGGCTTCCCAGCACACAGAGCGCCGGCACCCTGCCTGCCACCGACCGCCTCTTGCAGGAGGACAGGTCTTCTGGACAATTCTCTGTAGCGTGAGGCCTCTCACCGCCTGACCCTCCTGCCTCCCGGTCACTAGAGGAGGAAATGCAAGGCAAGGTCAATGGGGAGGCGGGGACGGGAATCTGAACGAAAGCCAACTGTATACAATTTCTCAAACTTTCATTGCCCACCCCCTGACCTGGCTCCTCCTGCTGAGAACCGGGAGTGGTGGCAGTAATAAAAGTGACACGGATGATAGCACACTCTCCTGGATGCAGCTCGGGGGGGGGGGGGGGGTGTGCGAGTGGGCGGGCACAACTCCAAACATCTCACCTGCAGGAACTCACTTTTAAGGTCTCACACTTCCAAGTGAGGGGGTTTCTAGCATCATTCACGGTTTAGAGGTAAACACACAAAGAGAAAGACTTGCTTGCTCCCAGTGCCTGCGTCTGGGCCATGGTGGGGGTGGGGGGTCAGAAGGGTAAGGGCGTTAAAATCACTAATGTGAACAAAACTGCAGAGACACGGTGAAAGTGAAAGCGGGCAATAGCACAGCTTTTTTGAGCACTTGTGCAGTGCACCTCCTGACTGCTAATATTTCTATCTGTGGAGTCTCTGTGTTGTGCTACTGGGTCTCTCCGTCAACCACATTCTTTAAAAGATGAGCATGGTGTGAATCATTTCTTCATCAGCCAATGTCACTCTGATAGCAGCTGACATCATACACAACATTTGTTTCCCACAAGCATGCAAACATCTTATTTGGGTGTTCAGCAAACACTTGCTGAGCAAGTACGTTAGGGACGTGGACTTCTGTCAGATGGGGCTGGTTATCAGGAAAGGTGTCCTATCTGGTCCATTTGGAGCACTCACTCTATGACATTGTGCTAAAGTCTCTTACACACATAATTTCATTTAATCCTTACAAAAGGCTGTCTCTAGGACATGGTACTATTATTAACCCTCCCCCTCCTTTTTTTTAAAGATTTTGTTTATTTATTCATGAGAGACACAGAGAGAGAGAGAGGCAGAGGCATAGGCAGAGGGAGAAGCAGGCTCCATGCACCGGGAGCCCGACGCGGGACTCGATCCCGGGTCTCCAGGATCGCGCCCTGGGCCAAAGGCAGGCGCTAAACCGCTGCGCCACCCAGGGATCCCTATTTATGTGGATTTGAAAAGGCAAAATGATGCTTGGAGCTGAAGCTTGCTCAAGAACCGCCTAACAGATTGCGATACTCAGAATTTACGAAAATAATATCAGAAAGAAAACCAGACAGTAACTTCTCACATGAACATATGTAAGAGATGCCGAAATCTTAAATAAAATACTAAGTGATTGAGTCTTGAACTGTATTAAGTGAGGAAAACACACCATTCTGGGAATGCAAGGATAGTTTGAGATTAAGAGTCTAGTAATATAATGTTTCATAAGATGAGGAAAAAATAGGATTATCTGAGTATATTCTAAAAATATACTTAACACAATTTAATATCCAGTATTGATTATAGTTTTCAAAACACTAGTAATAGTCCCTCAGTAAACTGGGAGTAGAGGGGGCTCTACTTTAAAATGGCAAAGAATGTCTATCTGAAACTGTCAGCCAATATCATACAACTTATTAGCGATGTGCTTACCATTAATGTGAGGTAGGAGACAGGAATCTGTTAGTTAACCCTGTCCTGGAAACCATAAGTCAGTACAGAAACACACAGAGAAGGGGCACCTGGGTGGCTCAGCGGTTGAGCGTCTGCCTTCAGCTCAGGGTGTGATCCCAGAGTCCTAAGATCGAGTCCCGCATCGGACTCCCCACAGGGAGCCTGCTTCTCCCTCTGCCTGTGTCTCTGCCTCTCTCTGTGTGTCTCTCATGAATAAATAAATAAAATCTTAAAAAAAAACACACAGAGAAAAAGAAATATTAGAAGGGACTTGTAGAAAGGAGAGGATGAAGTGGTAAAATTTGCAGATATTACACCTTCTTCCAAGAGTCAACTGAGAGACTGCCAGAGCTCAGAAGAGAACCCAGTAAGCCTGCTATTCTGAAAAAGAAACACACACACACACACACACACAAAGAAACACACAACACACAATCTAATAGAAATAGGTAAAGAACAGGGATGGGTGTTCTCAGAAAATGAAATACAAATGGCTCTTAAACATATGGAAAGAGGTTGAGCCTAACTGCTAATCAGAGAAATCACATGAAAACCTCACCATATTGCTCTTCACCTAGAGGACTGGCAAAGGCTGAAAAGTTTAATACCACCTGCGATGGGGGCGAGGGACTCTCTTGTTCTGTTGGAATGTGGACTGGCACAGCCTTTGCGTAGAGCAAGCTAGCCCCATTTAGCAATATTCCAAATGCCCATACCCTTCGACCTATCAATCCATCCCATATTTGGCATGGATCCTACAGACATACTCACATGTGGGCAAAATGATATGTTACAAAGTTATTTACTGCTGCATTTTTTCTAAATAGCAGATTAGCAACAGTTTAAGTGCCAATCAACAGGGGAAGGGCTAACTACATTACGGTGCCCTTACTATGATGGAGAGTCTAGTAAAAAGGGAGGAGGGTACTTTACTTTAGCTACTAACATGGGGTAATCTCCAAATTACATGTGACATGAATAAAAGCAAGGCACAGAGCTTTGTTACAGCATAACAAGAACACAGCATGTGTAGGTTTGCATCTGGACTAAATGCCTCCAAACGCCTGGATGAGGAACTGACACTATATCTTCAGGGGTGAGGATCTCTGTGGGAGACTTTTTACTCAATAACTTTTTAAGACTCTAAACCTTGGAGCCACGTGAATGTAACAACATTTCAAAATTAGACCAAAAGATGATGCTATAACTAAACATCTTTTCGATGAACCGTCATCCCCATTACCTAGGTAGAGGAGGTATTGCAATAGGGTCCTATTCACAACAGCCACGAACACAAACTAAACTCTGGAGGCGTGTATTTAACGAGAAAGGCACAGGACGCGAAACTGCATAATGCATAATAGTGGCTATCCGGGTAACAATATTTATCAAAAGCTTCAAAATTATATATAACCTTTGACCTAACAATTTCACTTCTAGGGATTGATGCCAGGGAAATAGTCACGGGTGAGAACAAGGGTTAACTGGCACGAATGTTTAGGCCGACCCAAGCTTGTAAATGTAGCACACAGGGAACTGACTGTATGCATGATATTAGGTGTGAAACACGAGTTAAATAAATGATGCCGTATACACATGCATTGGACACCCGTCAGAGTCCCTAGACAGCCTGCTCATTTCTGCCTTCTGGGCTTCATATCTGCCCCCCCACACCCCCACAGTCACCCTCTTCTACCCAACTTAGATGGGGTAGCACAGGGCAGGGCTTCCTGAGTGAACATCAACACACCGGTCGACCCTGCTGTGAGTGTGGGAGACTTAGCTCCTGATGGTGGGTGGCGGGGGGGGGGGGTCCTTGATCTATTGGAAATTGGGCAGATACACCCCATTTTGCTTCTCTCCTTGGGGAACTATGTTGTGATAAGGTTCCTCTTTGCAGCCCTTCTGGGGGAAGCTCCTGATGCCAAGGAAACACGTCTGTTGAATGACCTGTTGTATCTATCTGGAGCTTGTCCTGGAATCGCTGCCAGCGTGGTGACTCATCACAGAGCACTGCCTTGTGTTTGTCCTTGTATTTTTTTCTTTCTTTTTCTTACTCTCCAGGCCCTGGGCCTGTATCTCCCCCCAAAACTACCAGTACTTCAATTTTTGCCTAAGGCTGTCTTTTCTAGAAGACTCCTCTGAAGACATCATATACTAAGCCATTATTTAAAATGAGGTTGAAGATTCTATTGTTTGTATATATTTTTCATTTTCTCTATATTATAGGTTTTGACATCTTAAGAACCTTTCTGGCCGGGGAGAAAGGAACCTTTCTTCCGGGACTGGCAAATTCAGAGATAGCAAATGGCTCAGCCGGAGTATGCCCTCTGCATTCAGGGTAGGTAGTTCAGAGAGCCTTACCTCCTCCTTCTGTCCTGCAGACCCCAGGAGGCAGGACTTTTCTGCTCCAATTATCCCAGGGCCAGGTACAGATTACACCCCTTTTGGAGCCCAGAGCCTGACCAAATCATTCAAACTAGCCAGTCCTAAGCTTCTCATCCTGCCCTGTCTTCCCATTCCCAAGGAGGCTCCAATAAAGGCTGTGGCCCAAGTTCTCCCTTTGCTTCTCCCCTCCTGCCTCCTGACCACCCTGGTGCTTCCCCATGTGACCCCTGCAAGGCATGGTGTACCTCTTGTTTCTAGGACCCAGTGGTATAATAAAGTTGACTTTACTGAGCCTCTCCTGTGTCCCCTCTTGTGACTGTACTTGCCTGACCATCACACAAAAGAACACTAAAAGAAGACTCTTTTATGATACACAAAAACATTCACACTGGGTACATAAAAAAGCACACTTATAAAACAATATGTTTCTGTTCTTGTAAAAAACAAACATAAAATAAAACATTTGGAAGAAAAATGCCAACATATTGATGGTAGTTAATATTGGAGGTAAGATTGTGGGGATTTTTTTTTTGTACTTTTATTTCTGCATTTTCTACATTTATTTAAAAAAAAACAACCGAAAACATTTGTGCCAGTTATCTATTACTGCATTAAAAATGACCCCCAAAACTTAGTGGGTTCAAACAGCTATTTGTCGGCAGCTCTGTGGGTCAGCAGTTTGGGCAGGGCTCAGCTGGGTGGTTCTGCTAGTCTTGCCTGCGTCCTTCTGGTACCTCTCCTGGGCCTGTTTGGTCCACAGTCGCCTAACCTGTCTGGCAGGTGGTATTGACCATCGGCTGGGCCTCTCCCTCCAAGTGGTCTTTCATCTGCAGAGTGCCAGCTGGGGCTTTATTCCACGACAGCGGCTTCCAAGAGGACCTAGAAGCTGCAAGGTCTCTTAAGACCTGTGTTCGGTGCTCACACAATGCCACTTCCAGCTCAATCTCTTGCTCAAGGCAAGTCACAAGGCCTGCCTAGATCTGAGGGTGTGGGAACAGGCCTTTCTGCTGGCTGGGAGAAGTGATGAAGTGCCAGGGTGAAGGGGCTAGCAGCATACAGGGATGGAGGGACCGATCAGAATCTCCTTGTAAACATTAGCAAACATGCTGCCACAGCATTTTAAGAACGTTTTCAAAGTTTCTTCTAGTTTGTGTACCTATTTTGAGACAGTAATCACAAGGAGGCTTTCATATGGATCATTTTGTGCAGGACTCAAGATTCTAATGGGACTTGAAAGACAAATTTAAAAAGTATTAAGTAAGTCCTGTAGTAGAAACATATATATATATAATTTATTTATTTATTTTTTTCCCCCAAAATAGATTGGCTCTTCTCTCCATCAGTTTGAATTACTGAGATTTGTAGCATACATATCAGGGAAAGAAAACTTCTTTAATTTAGTTCCTCGCTGCCGGACAGATTGTCAGATTTGTGCTGGTGATTAAAAAATGGATTTCTCACAATTTTGCAATTAAAAACCCTACCCACTTTCCATTCCTGATTATGTGATGGGATAGGAGACATCTCTGAGTAGCTTAATATTATTAGATCAGCAAGAAGATGTCTAACATGACTCAGTGTTGTTCTTGAGAAATAATTAGCTACTTAAGTGGAATAGACCTCCACGGAATACAAGTCTATCTCTTTTATAACATTTAAATTTGGAGGCTTAATTATCCAGTGAAAAATAGTCGCTTTAGCACTTTAGTCCACTTGGCTATATATTGACATTATTAAAATGCTTTCCTGGTCTTTATGCAAATTGCTTTTTTTTTTTAAACCAATTTATCTCCTAGCAACCCAAAGTGAAATAAGCGCTGAAAAATGACATCTCAAGAAGACTTTGGGCTCTTAATCCAAGTAAATTCCTCGGGTTTATCTGTTGATTGTCTAAATGAGCAAATGGATTTGTGCCCACAGGTGTGTATGCAGCTGAGTCACTTCTTTCAACTCAACTTTTAAGTAGCTAATTCAGTGGCCAAGTTCACACAAATAGACGGGAAGATCTACTGCCTTTGGTCACCAATTCTAATCCGTAAGTCTGCGCTCAGCTGAAAGGGAGAACAGAACGTGAAGTTACTTTGGTGAACTTGAGAGTTGGCCATGCCAACTCTCTCCATGCCAACTTGGGGTACGCCAAAGTTTCTTTCTCTTACTGGAGATGCACCTTGGCTGCGGGGACCCGTCAGCCACCTCTCCTCCCAGAGCTTTAGCTTCCTCCTCTGTGCAATGTGCACCAAGTCTGTGTTCCAGGCTCGAGGCTGAGAAGGTGGAGTCAGACAATGGGCATGAACCATGGTTTTTCTCTTGGATGACGCAGTGGCCAGGATGGAGGCTACAGGCCTAGCAGTGACCTGCAGGTCACCACCGTCGTCCTGCCAGCCCAGCTTCCTCGCCTAAGGCTGTGTCCCTTTGCTTCCTGACTCAGGTGCCTTGCCATCAGAGGGCACTCAGGGTCACTTCCTCCTGCTGGTCCCTCCATGCCATCCCTGAGTTGGAGGGCTGGGGTCACAGTGTGGGGAGCCCCCTGCTTGCCCCTGTAGAGCAAGTGTCACTGGAGCCTTGGGACTGGGGCTCGGGCTCCTGCTCCTGCTGTGGCTGCAGGCTCTCCCTGATGGGTATCCCCAGCCAGTGGCACCCCCAGGGCTGCCGCCTGTCAGACCCACTCATGTCCAAGAAAGAGGATGCATGAGCCTGGACAAGGTCAGAGGTCCACCACCCCACAGCGCCAGTCCGCAACCACTGCTCTCACAGCCTGCTCTGTGGGCACTTGCCCACTTGTTCTTTTCCAGGACTCTTGGAGCATGACAGAAGCCCAGTTCGATCCCACAAGTTTAGGCAAAAAGTTTTTTTTTGTTTAGGCAAGCTTCCCTGTGTTGTGTGCTGTGCCAGCTGGAGAAAGCATAGGTGGGGAAGCAGCAAGCCACTGGACTTGAGGCTGGACGTGGACCCCAGCTGCTGCTGCTGCTGGAGGCCCCAGGTGGGCCTTGCACTGTGGCAGGGGAAGTGACACTTTCTGCTCTGGACCCAGATTGTCCTGGGGACTCTGTATCTCCTCTCTCTGCATCTTCTGGTTGCTTTGCTCCCTCTGACAGCAAGTGGATTTTCTTTAGGGAACTGGATCACAATGCCCTCCAGGCTGACACCCATTCAGATCATGGAGGACTCTATCCAGCAAAGTCCCAGGGAAGGGCTCTGATTGGCCTGTGTGGGTCATGTGACATCCCTGGACCAATCACAGTAGTCTAGGTGCTGAAGGATTCTGATTGGTGCAGAATGGGTCATTTGCCTACTCCTGGTCAGAGGGATGGGGTTGGTTCCAGAAGAGGGGTGGGGTGAGGCTGCAAGGAGCACTTGGGTGCTTTGCACGTTAGACATTGGCCAGGACCAACCTAAACAGTTGGTGGGCTTCAGACAATTTGGATTCTGGGCAGGGAGGGTTTGGGGTCTTGATCTTTCTCTCTCAGAAGGCTGCTGGACCCTAAACTTAAAATTGCCCCTTTCTGCCTCCCTATCAGTCTTCTAGCTCTATATATCAATGATTTCTCTCCTCCTCTCTCTCTTACTTCCAACTCACCAGGCACTGTTCGGAAGGCACTTGTAACTCCTAAACTCCATCTAGTTGGGTGTGTTTCATGATGTTCTAGGAAAACTCTGTTCTTCCATTCACCAAGCACAAGCATAATTTGGAGAAAAGCTTTTGATAAAGGATACTACCACAAAAGAGCAAATGGAGAATTTTAAAATATTTTTCACACCTTAGGGCAATTGACATTTTAGATTCATACTTTTACTCTCCCTTACCAGAAATCAGACTTTCGCTTATTTGACCTTAATGAATGTTAAGGGAATTCTTTCATCACTCAAAGACAAGTGTGATATGTAGGAAGCTACTGGTGAAAACCAAGGGGACAATGACTGGTATGAAACTGACACTCCAACATATCACTGCCCATGCCTAACAGAAAACATGTCTTTTCAGAATCGGATGTTCATTCATTCTTTCATTCAACTAATATTTATTAAGTAACCAGAAGGGGGCTTGCTAAGTAGCACTGAGTAAGATCAACCACATTTCTTGCTTTGAAGGAGCTTACTTTGAATTGGGGACATAGCAGATAAGCTTGCATGAATGAAAAAATAAGATCCTTTCAAGAGTGAATGTGCTAGACATGCAATAAAGCCGAAAGTAGCCACAGAGGCCTCACCGAGCAAGATCTTGACTTTGGGTCGAGAGTTGAATGGTTGGGAGCCCTTGGTGTGATGAGCTGGGGAGAAGCAGTAGAGGCAGGAACCAATCTGTAGTGTTGGGAAACTAGAAGGGAGGCCTGAGTGGCCGGGGTGCAGTGTCAGAAAGGGAAAGGGTAGGGAGTCAGAAAGGGATTCCATGTGCAGGGCCGTGGGCCATGATGAGGAGTGAGGGTTTTGAGTCAGAGTAATAGGAAGCTGTGGCCAGGAGGATGATACTTGAGGTTCCAGCCTTTGAAAGATCCTCCTTGCTTTTGTGAGGCTGACCTGCAGGAGTGCAGGTGAGAGCTGAGCAGGTGGTAGTAGGGGAGTCTAGAGGTAGAACAGGTGGTTTTCGCTGATGGGCAGGATAAACAGGGTGAAGAATGGGAGGAGACGGAGGACATGGCACCCTCTTCCCTCAGTGCTGCTCAAGGAAAGCTGAGCCTGTTGGCCGCCGAGTGAGCCCGTAGCCCAACTTGGCTGCATGTGGCGAACTGTGTTTTCTGAGTCACTGACAGTACCTGGGTTCTGTCTGTGTTAACTAGGGGGAAAAATCTGAGTCAGAGAACGACATAAAATTTAGTCTTGTTACAATTTAATTCCAGTTGAAATGTCGTTTCTGTGCCAGCAAACAAGCTCTACTCCATCACTATCCTTGTGTGACCTGGGGATTTATTTTCACCATCCATAGTAGTCAAGTTGAGCTAAACCAGAATTTGGTTTGGATGTGAATTTCAATTAAGCAGCTTCAAAGCCCGTGGGTTTGGATGCACATATTATCAGCAGCTCTCAGAATAGCATCCTGTCCTCACCTGAAGCTGGAAGTGCCTTGCAAAAACCCTATTACCACCCACAACTCACAACAAATTTATGGATTCTCTGGGAAGGCACTCCTTTCCCTGCAGGACTCTGCAGCAGGAGAGCATAACCCTCCACTGGCTCTGGGACTGTCCCGTGAGCTGGATTACTTTAAAAAGCGGGGTGGGGGGGGGATTGCCTTTGGTGATAAATGACTACAACTGATATAAGCATTTCACATAGAATGTGTCATCTGTTCGTCTCAGCAGCTCTGCAAGGGTCACAGAGGCTTGTGCCTTTAATCTTTCTTTCTCCTCTCTTTGCTCCAGTTCCCCTAAATCAAAAAAGCCCTCCTTCCAGCTTCTTGTGCAGGCTACACATTCTTCTGCCAAAGAGCTGGAGTGGGAAAGGAAGTGGATTTGTGCAGGGCACGGAGTCAAAGGAAATAACATGAGAAAATCCTTCTGTTATAATTTCAAGTAAAAAGAGCAGGATGCAAAATTATCTATACGATATGGTAGCACCATATTCAACATGTACATGTGCCCAGAAAAAAAGGACTTGGAGGAGGAAATATTCCATGGTGTTAACTACGGTTGATTTGGGGTGACAGGATGACAGGTGATGTTTTTGATCTGAATTTGTAATATTTTCCATGATTTAAAATAATGAATATTAGTAGTAGATGTTTATTGTCTTGTTCATTCAGAAGAAACTAGAAAGCCTCTTCCTCTGCTTCAACTCTCGGCCTCGGCTGTGGGCTGCCCATCACCGCATCCCATCCCTCTGAGTTCAAGGGATAGAGACATATAGGATCCGAATAGAACCAGTAATGCTGCCCCATTCCCTGGCCCCCGCTCAGAAATGGGCATAGGACTCGAGCCAGATAATCCCTCCTCCTTCCCCTGGTCCTAGTAAGTGGAAGAGAAAGGCAGGCCAAAGAGTCAGAACGATGCAGTGCGGGGAAGACGTAACGATGCCACAGCTGGCTTTGACGATGGAAGGGGGCCACAAATCAAAGTATGCCGGCAGCTTCCAGAAGTCTGAAAAGCAAGAAAATGATTCACTAAAGAGTCTCCAACACCTTGACTGTAGCTGGGGGACTTCTCCCCAGGACTGTAAGATAATAAACTTGTGTTGTTTTAGGTCACGAAATTTGTGGCCATTTGTTGCAACAAGCAGGAAGAAACTCATACAGAAGAAGAGAAGCCAACTCCAGATGTGGGGTGTCTGAGCTTGGTCAAAATGTTAAGGCACACACAGCTGCAAGCCGGCTGCAAACTCCACCCTGGGAAACTTGGGGGTGAGCCTTCCTCTCCCACTCCAGCCAGGATATCCAGCAGATGCCGTGGGTTATGGGGCTCCAAGCACACATCTCATGTCTGTGGGTGCTCACAGGGCCTTGGCATAATTGAGGTGCAGTTGGGGGGAGAGGCAGTCCCTGTGGGGTGGCAAAAGCAGGCCATCTTCCATCCAGGACCTGTGGGAATAGGATGCCTGGGGTCAGAGGGGGCCTGCTGTGTGGGAGCATCGGTGCCTTGAAGGTCAGCTGAAGGGTTGGGGGCAGGGAATGAGCACTGCACTGGCACCTTGGGCCCCAGGGGTTTTCGGGGAAGGCCAGTGCTAAGGTACCCTCCCATCCCCGTTTCCACCTCATGGACGCTGAGTTAAACCCAGTCAAGGCGAGAGATGCTGGTAGCTCAGTTGGTTGAGCAATAGACTCTTGATTGCGGCTCAGGTCGTGATTGCAGGGTTGTAGGATCGAGCCCTCCCCCACTCTCCCCCCCACCCCGTTTGGTGTAGAGACTACTTAAAAACAAAATCACTAAGGGATGCCTGGGTGACTCCATCAGTTAAATGTCTGACTCTTGATTTTGGCTCAGGCCCTGATCTCAGGGTTCTGAGATTGAGCAGTGCATCGGGATCCACGCTCAGCTTGGAGTCTTCTTGTCCCTCCCCCTCTGCTCCTCCCCTCACCATGCATGCACTTTGTCTCTCTCAAATTAATTAAATTAAATTAAATTAAATTAAATTAAATTAAATTAAAATCTTTAAACCAAAAATACCAAATAACACCAATGTCACAAGCTCTTAAATAAAACATGCTCCATCCTTCTCGCTTTGAGGCAAGATACTTTCTTCATAAGAATAAGTTAAAAATGTTTAAATATGTAGATGTATATTAAATATTAACACATTAAAATGTTATCCTATATTAAGAATATGTTTGACTACAGTTTCTACATGACAGATAGTTGGCCAAAATATCAAAGGTGACCAAATTTAATTATTATTCTGTGTGTCTATATATATTTTACTGATGGGTCAAGTAATGGATGGGTGAGTAATAAAGAATCCATAATTCATAAATTATATGCTTATTTAATAAAATGTATATTTCTTACTTTGATTTCAGAAAAATCACTAATTATATTGTTTCAATAAAGATTTTCACATACTTTATGTATTCCCTGGGATAATGTCAAATTAGACATGTCTTGAGCTATCAGAATTCCTAGTTTCTTTTTTTTTCCAAGATTTTATTTATTTATTCATGAAAGACACACAGAGAGAGGCAGAGGTAGAGGCAGAGGCAGAGGGAGGAGCAGGCTCCTTGAAGGGGAGCCTGGCGCGGGACTCGATCCCAGGACCCCAGGATCATGCCCTGAGCCAAAGGCAGACGCTCACCCGCTTCACCACCCAGCCACCCCAGAAGAATTCCTAGTTTCTATTAATTTCACATTAGAGAAACTTTGCTCTATGAATAACTGCTTACCATCAATATACTTCTTCAAGCAATACTTAGATTCTAAAATGGACTGTGATTATACATACCATGTTCATGTATTATAATGGAATTACATATGATAAATTATGTTAGAAAATATTACGTTTTATATTTTATATTTATTATGTATTATATACATATTATATATTATTCATATATTATACATATAAATATCATAATATATAATATATATTATAAAATGTAATTTTATCATAGAAATCACTATCACTTATTTAGCAATTTCGTCATCTCTTAAAAGCAATGTCTAGATTAAGTTAATATTTCTTAAATTCTTCTTTCAAAATGTTCAATACTGGTATATTACAAAGAGAACTGCAAATAACAGTAAAATGCTCAATTTTTTCCAATCTTAACTGAGAGTATTCCTTGATCCATAATGACCAGAAAATATTCTCTCTAATAATTAATTTGGGAATTATTTTTATGTGGATATGCATAGTTATCCAATCAGTTCCATTTCTTTGTTCTAATTTCCTTACATTTTAATGAACTGCCACATAATTTGCACGTATTTTCCTTTGATGAAGAAAATGCATTTTCTTTAAACTTCCAAAAATACTTTTTAATAATTAAAAAGTGAAGTAGCGGGACACCTGAGTGGCTCAGTTGGTTAAGTGTCTGCCTTCAGCTCAGGTCAGGATCTCAAGGTCCTGGGAAGGAGACCCAGGTCCCAGCTCAGCAGGGAGTCTGCTTCTCTCTCTCCATTTGCACCCCTCCCTCCTCCTCCCCTCTTGTGCTCTTTCTCTAAGTGAATAAATAAAACCTTTTTAATAAAAGAAATAGCTATACTTAAATTATTTTTTTCCTTTGGAAACTTCTGATAATATTATTAAGAGCAAGCAACAATATATACTCAACAACAATGGATAATGCAAATTCAAAATTGATTTCATTTTCCATCCATTCACTTTTTCAGTGGATCTTCTGTTCTTTTGATTAATTCTTCTTGTGTCTTGTTTAAGTTAAATCTAATTGCTTGAGCGGCATTTATTTGGCATTCTCATTTTAAATCTTAGGTTGTAGTTTAGATCTGATATATGTTTGATCAAGCTGTTCCCTTTTTGGGCAGATCTAGAAAATACCCTTTATATATTTGTTTAATTATTCTGAAGAATGCATCACTAGCTAACTTGAGACCATGCGTCTTAGTAACAAAGTCAAATTATAAGCTACACATGGGATGCTTCTGACTTTTTGGCCAAAAAATTGGGGGCCATACATTTTTTATTTACTATGTTTGATGTATTCTCAACATTTTTAGAAGTAATCTCTACACTCATTGTGGGACTCAAATTCATGACCCTGAAATCAAGAGTCACGTCCTCTACCAACTGAGCCAGCCAGCTGCTGCTCCTCAACAAGCTTTTAAATCAATGCCACAAACTGAAAGTTATTTTTCCAGTTCTTGAATAAAAAACTTCTAGGAATAAAGACAGTGTGATACGTTCTTGTTTTCTTCTTCAACAATACATATAATCAGTGTTTGTTGTTTGACATGACTTTTGTCAGTGGTACCATCTAGTTGCACTGAGCAATGTTTACTTGTGTTTTTATTATATGTAGGATTGATTCTCTCACTTTCTTACCTACTGAATTAGTCATCTCATTTTGAATTATTCCATCCTGAAGAGTGATCGTTTATTTTATTACTTTTATCCATCTCACATTTTTGGCCATCCTAGCCTAAAAATTGGGATTATATCTATTATACCTAGAACATTTTTATTGCTTTCTGTAAATATTGGGGCTTCAGTACTGTAAAAAGCACCATAACTCTTGGCTAAATATGGAGTCCAAAATATATCACTGCAGAAGATCACAATAGTGTTGTAGACTGGCATTTACTAGTCTTTGTTGATCATCATTAGTGGTTTGGTCTCTATTCATCATATTCTTTGATTTTTAGTACTTGCATATGTGTACTTTTCTCATATGTGTGCAAATGATGTTTTGTGTTATTTTAATAAAAAATCCAAATGTTTCTGGCTATAGATAACATCTTTGGCCAAAGCTGATCTTGAAAATCAGTTGTGAATTATGTAACACGTAACAAACTACTTTGTCTTTCACTTTGGAATTTGAAAACCTGCTTTTAGAGGTTCTTTCTCCATTTGAAAGAATGTTAGTATAAAGTGAAATATTCAGTTCTCTGCCATGCTCATCCAATGAAAAATTGGATTTGCTAATTTGAATCGGATTGTGTTTTGCTAGAAACATTCTCATGCTGTCAAAGAGGTTTTGACGCCATTTTTAGTATCGTCCTACAATAAATGAGGGAAGCTCCAGAGATTTCGCTTTCTCATCCAATTTGCTAATTTCATGAATGGATTTTTCTTCATCTTCCAACAGACAGGCCAGAGTTGCACTTGCTGCTTCTGAGTTGTGAATTTGTTACGAACAATCCTCTTTTTCATTCTCATTGCTTTGATCAGTAATTAAATCTTCATGTAGTGGAGAATATGAGGTCCTAGGGATTTCCTCTGACCTCTTGAAGTTGTGAATTTGATTAGAATAATTTTCTCCCTCATTTTCATTGTTTTGATCAGTAATTAAAACTTTATTAAATATAGAATTTCTGATGTCTTACTAGCAAATTTTATGTGGGTCATGCCTGACATAGACTTCTCACTTTAATTGTTTCTAGCTTTAAAAAATTTATGCAGATCACTTATTTGAAGGTATTCTTTTTTTCTTTTCAGGTTTTTTTTCTTTTCTGAGCTCTACGCTCTATTTTTTATTCCTATCATGATCTTGCCTCATATTTGCTCTCAGTGATTTAAAGATTTAAAATGGAATGTAGTTGTATCTAGAGTAAGTACAACTTAAATATTTTTATATGGAAAAACAAATGAAAGCAAATGTGACCCCAAAAAATCAACATTATTTTTCATGTTTTTAAAAGTCACTTTCTTTTAAATTATTAATATCCATAAAATTTATTTATTTTAATTTTTTTAATATCCATGAAATTTAAAAGGAAAAACAGAAAAATATCGTTAGCAGGTATAAAAAGTCAAACTATTTTTTAAGAGACGAATTTCTACGTAATTTTGAAAGTCTAGCTAATCCCATCATGTAGTCTATAAAAATAGATTGCTTTCGGTGCTAGCATTCAGTGTTCATCTAGTTGCAACCACAGGAGATGGTGCCATGCTTCATGCCTGGTATATCTAGATCCACATGTATGCAAATTTAAGGGCAATATGAATTATTTAACTACTGCTAAGTGTTCTTTAGCACATCTGGGCCACAAATTGGAATACAAGGAGAAGCAAGAAAATGGACTCTCAGTATCACAAAAAATGCTTCACTGTGCGAGAATCTCTGGTGTTCATCCTATCTGGGAGGATGGATTTGACAAGGGAATTAATTAGTCCTTTATCTTACCTAAGCACTTCTGCTGCTCAAATCCTCCCCTGTTTTGAAGCTGTGTCTATTTCTGACATCCACAGGCACAACACACAAACCTTCATGGCATTTGGGCTCAGGTACTTTTCGTTCCGAGGACATAGGGCGAGAGATGTAGAGAAGGGCCTGAGCTGTTTCCACCTGAGTGGATGTTTGGGGCTGGAGGTCGTGCTACTAATATCACCTGTTGGACCTCCCCCCAAGACAGCGGCACCCGAGTGTTCGCTGAAACATCACTATGTGTGTGTTTGTGACGTGCAAAGCCCTCAGAAATTCAGAGCTAAGAACTAAGGCCTTCTACCATAGATTCAAACTAAACTACTTAAAAAAAAAAAAGATTCTAAGCAATCTTTACACCCAACATGGGGATTGAACCTGTAACCCCCAGATCAAGAGTCACATGCTCTATACTAAGCCAGTCGGGTGCCCCAGACTAAGCTACTTTCTAAATAGGCCACACATCCCAGGTTCTGTGTCAGGTGCTGGAGTCAGAGTCTAGAGGCATCGAGTGCCCTTCGGGGCAAGGAAACCAGAAAGGTGTATGGACCAGGCAACATGGGAGATGCTCTTGAAGAGTGAGAAATCACCAGGGAGAAGGGAGGGAAACAGACCATTTAGAGGGAATAGTCTGCGCACACACAGATTGATGGACGGCTGTGATGTCTGGGTGTGAACATGGCCGGAGGGCAGAGGTCCAGGGAGCCAGGGACACACAACCCCTTGGAGAGGTCAGAGGCCTCATTTTGAGTGACCTTGTGGCCAGGAAGGAGTTGGCTCTTCATCCTACAGGCATTAGCCTGATGTGATCGGATGCGTCATGTTGGGGAGGGACCCGTCTCCTCTGCCTTCTCAGAGCAGTGCTGGGGAAATTAAACTAACAAAGAGAGACTAGCAGGAGAGGAAACCAGACAAAATGACACATGTGCACGGGGGTTTTAGAAGAATGTGAGTCAGAAGATGGCTAGAATCCGTGGCTTTTGTCCCATCTGATAGGGGATGGGGAGGGGAGTGGGGCCCTTCTAGGAGAACGAATGCCTTCTTCCAAGATGGGAGAGAGGGCACTGATGGAGGAGCCAATGACGTCTTGGAAAGATAAATGGCCCCTTAAGAGGACAGATGGGAGATGTGATAGTCGGTGCCAAAGTCAGTTGGGGTCAGAGAAGATTAGAAGTGATCAGGGGAGAGGATGTATGACCACTGAGCTCCTTCAGGGAGGCTCTGCTTTTAGATCAGAGATTTCAGGAACACAAATGCCTTCAGCTCAAGATAATTTGACAGTGGTTTATTCTGAATCCCTGCAATAGTGTGGCGATTGCCTTGAAATAGAGGGAATAGAGAAAAGAAGCCCCCTGGGAGACTGACGGTGGATGAGTGCAGGCAGGAGGTACTAAGGCCAAGGTGGGTGCTCCTTACAGTTAAACAGGCACACGACACAGCTGGGGGTCTGGTTAAAATGCGGGATCCGGTCAGAAGGTCTGGGCTGGGGCCTGAGATTCTGTGGCTCCCGAGCTCCCCGGTTCTGTCTGCCGATGCTCTGCTCCCTGGACCCCCGCTTGACGCAGGGATGGCTGGGACCGAAGCAGGAGGAGGAGCTGAGACAGGAAGGCACGTTTTTTGACTCTGGCTGCACAATACCATCATCTGCCTGGACCAGAACCCTCGCATTCGAGTTGTTGCGGGGTGGACTCGGAGATCAGAGTCTTGTAAAGCTCCCCAGGTGATCCAAACTGCTGGCAAGGTTGGGTGGTGGGGCTCCGAGCTGGGGGTGCTGAACTCAGGTTGGGGAGGCAGGCTGCACCTGCTCCTACCCAGGAAGTGCTCCAGCTCCTGATGTCTGAGCTGACCCCTCCCCCTGCACACTGGCTCGGCCTGGCCCTGGTGGGGACAGAAGGACAAGCAGAAGACACACCTGGCAGGACAGAAATGATGACCACTTTCCTCTCCGTCGGCTTTGTTATTTTCCATTGTGCTGTCTTCCTGGGACACGGTCTTCCTGTGTCTGATTCCTCGTGGGGTCAGAAAGCAAAAGCAAAAATCTGCTGTTGTTTTCCCATGATTGGGTAAACAGCCTTGAACCCTGGGCCTCCACTACCAGCCGCAGGAGACTGAGCTAGGCCAACAACAACAAAAAAAACCCGCAAAAAAAGGAGCCTTAAAAAGCCCATTGTTTTCTTCTGTTTTAAAGACTGTCAATTGCTTTTTCTAATTACAAAAATTATATGGGCTCATTGTAAAAACTTTCAAACATGATGATAGGTAAAACCAGAAAGGGCCAGTCGCCAGCATCAAGTTATCAAGTTGTTTTATTTTAATTTCCATTACAAAAAAAAAGAAAGAAAGAAAGAAAGAAAGAAAAAGAAGAACATCACCCGAAAGCAGGGCCCTGGAGCTCACACACGTTGGAACAAGAGCAGCCTCCTCGTCAAGCTCTGACTGCATCAGGCATTTGCTTTTTGACTTCCAAACTTTCAAAATGTGAAGCTGCTCTCATCTCCTCACCTGGAGTGATCACTACTTAATGGTAGTGATTAACTCTCCAGCTCAGAAGGCAGCTAGTGATTAAATAACAACCTCCTGCCACGTTATCCTTCTCCAAAACAATGTGCTCCCCAACCCCGGAGTTCTCCTCCCTCCAGCCAGGCCCTGGCTTCGGGGCAGGTGGCACCAGCAGTCCCCTGGGCAGGGCGGGCGGGCGCCAGACCTCACAACCAGCTTCTCTCACTGGGGTTGCAGGACCATGGTGGCCACACTTTCCAGTGTTTCAACTCGCTTTCTCTGGTTCAAAGCCCACAAGTTTGTGCTCACAATGAAATCCCAAGTCATAAATCTGTGAATGGAATTAATGAAATAAAACATAGATTATTTTTAAAACATTGTATTGGCATCACCGGGGGACATCTGGGGAAGATATTAAAATTCTGTAAATTCTTGAGGATGCCAGAGGAAGGGAGGGGAGAGGCGGGCAGGACTGAGGAACGAGGCAACAGGCTCGTTTCACCAGAGACAGAGAGGGGGGGAACAGAGCCTGCGTGGGGCTGGGGCACACACACCTACCTGTATGTGCTCCCAGTGGAACTAAGAAGGAGAGGGATCCTTTTGGAAGTACCTATTTCAAAGGGTTTAAGGGATTCATGCAATGATTGAATGAAGCAAGCGGGGAAGGAATGAGGCCTGGATGACAATCTAGCAAGAGGAGAACAGTCTCGATGGGGTGATGATGAACACTACCACAGAGGTCTATAGATGGAATATTCTAGCCAGAATGAACTCTTCCCCTTTTCTCACCTCGTTTTACTTCCCTCCAGAAGGTCAAGAGGAGAATTTCATCAGTTAAGATAATTTAAGGTTAATCCCTTTTAATACTCAGTGGCCACTCTCTGTACCCCATTGGTTCATCTGATGCAATTCATTCCGTCCCCCTTGACCATGAGTCTGAGCTCTCTGGCTGATGAGTGAGAGCTCTGCTCAGGATGAGCCCACCTGCAGTGACGAGGTGAATTTTCAAGTGGAGCCCAGTTTCCCACAACACATACCACTCTTGCAAGCGGCCCTCGTTCCCTTGTGAGCAATGGTGCCATTTTGCTTGGAGCAGTTGATCTCCGATTATAGGGTTTGCCAAACCTCGTGCCCTGGTGAATGGGTCTCACCTTTCTATGGTGAGAAAAATGGTGCTATTTACTCTTCAGAGTGTTCCGTGGGAGCTCTAGAATATAAAATGGTTCCCATTTAGCTATTTCTCATCTTCCTGAGCCATCGCCACCCATTTGAACTGTCAGTGAATCAATTCAAGCCACAGCTCGGTTATGCTGATTTTTAAAATAAGTTGGGATCAAATTATGATAGAGTATGTCCCTGATGGGAGCTGGGAAAGGGCCGTGTGTTTTTAGACCCACTCTAATCAACCACAATTGACTGGATGATTCAGGTAGAGATGGGATCTCCTTCTACCCAGATGATCCAGGTAACTCAGGCTATGAACTTTGGTGCGCTCTGGTAGATGCTGATCGTAGATGATTCACATACTTGTCATCCAGTAATAACCAAATACTTTGCAAAAATTACTCCCATCGGAAGTCTTGATCTCTTTGTGTTTGTGATGCTCAAAAACCCATCACAAAAGCTCTCCAAATATATTGTTAAGTGAAAAATACAAGGTTTAGAACAATGTATACAATATGCTACCATCTATGATTAAGGTATGGGGAGAAGGCATATTTGCATTGGACGGTAAATGCCTTAAACTCTCTGGAGGGAGAAAGAAAACAGAAGCACAAACAGAAATCTAGTAATCCTGGTCTCCTGCCGGGAGAGATGGGAAACTAACATCATTTTGAGATTTTTTTCAGTGTTTGAACCATAGGAATGAATAGTTTGGCAAAAAATCAAAAAATTATTTAATTAAAAAAAACCTTCACACCACGCATTGGCTATTAGGGGCTAAGCGAAGGAAGGCTGTGTTTAGGTGCCCCACCGGCTTCTCTCTATTATTTTCTTTAACTGGAGAAAATACTTTGGGCAGAAATAAGGACTGATGTATTTGCCATCTCTCATGAACAACTCAAGGAGAGAACTTGACTGTCCAGCCTGAGGTAGAGGAAGAAACCTCATCCCTTGGAAGATCACTGGCCAATCTGTAGAGTGCATAGCACAAGGCCTCGTGCCCCAGTGTACACTTAACTCGTTAAATTAGCAAATTTCATGTTACATAGATTTTATCATAATCTCAAAACTTAATATACAAACCACCATTGAATTTTATACTTTAAATGGGTAAATTATATAGTATGTGAGATATATCTCAATAAAGCTGTTAAAGCAAATCAGGCAAAAATCTGCCTTTCTCCGAGTTGTTGTAAGCTCTCTGGAGGCAGAGGCCAGGTCTTTGACATACTCATATCTCATATTTAGGAAGGCTGGTTGAATGATGATTCAATTAGCCATAGGAAGAGTTCAAAGTAACCTACTAATGCTCTCTGGCTTGTATTGGGAACCACCCCTGTACAGTTATCCGGATCTTCATTTTAGTAATCTAGTTACTTTTTTCTTTTACAGTTTTTATTATTAAAAACAAAACATGAAACCTTCTTATGTCTCTACTTACAAAGAAATTACACTGAGCCACAACAACAAAAAATCAAATAACTCAATTAAAAAATGGGCACAGGACCTGACTAGACACTTCCCCAAAGATGATGTACAAGTGGCTAGCAGGTACATGAAAAGCAGCTCAAGATCACTCATCACCAGAGAAATGCAAATCTAAACCACAATGGGATATCACTCCGTACCCACCAGTATGGCCACTATCAAGAAACCCAAAGAGCAAAATAACGAGTGTTGGTGGGGATGCAAAGATATTAGAACCTTTGCACACTGTTGGGTGACCATAAAAATGATGGAACTCCTGGAGAAATTCCACAGAAAGCTAAAAATAGAACTGCCACGTGATCCAGCAGCCCCAATTCTGGGTATATATCCAAAAGAATTGAAATCAGGATCTTGGACACCCAGGTATTTGGGCACCTGTGTCCAAATAGCAGTACTATTCACGATTGCCAAAAGGTGGAAGCCACTCAAGTGTTCATCGACGGATGGATACACAAAATGTGGTCCATCCACACAGTGGAATATTATTCAGGCTTAAAAGGGATGGAAGCCCTGTCATATGCTACTGCATGGGATAAGCCTTGAGGACGTTATGCTAAATGAAATAAGCTACTCACAGAAACACAAATACTGTATGATTGATTCCATTAACATGAAGTATCTAAAGTAGTAAAATTCAGAGATGGAAAACAGGGTGGTGGTTTCCAGGGGAAGAGGGAGGTTGTTCAGTGGATACAGGGCTTCAGGCTTACAAGACAAAAAGGTTCTGGAGATCTGTTTTACAACAATGTGAATATACTTACCACTGAACTGTACCCTTTAAAAGAGTTAAGATGGTAAATTATTTTTTATTTTTCATTTATTTTATTTTTTTTTCACAATAGAAAAAAATCAGCTGTAAGATCGGCAAAAGGTTGCCAGTAATTGAAGCTGATGGATACCCTGAGATTCATTATGCTGCTCTATTTTAGTAGATGCTTGAAATTTCCTATAACATAGAGTAACTAAGAAAAGAACACAGTTCTTTTAGCAAAAGCCACACTGAGGAAGACCCATTGGGCATCTGGATTTCTGAAACATCCAGAAGGATTTAAGATGCATGAGTTTGGGTGGACACGTAGTGCCGCACACAGGACACTTCCAGCATCCAAGGGGCAAGAGACTGCTCGGTGCTGTCCGTCAGACCCCGGACCACATCTGCTAGGACCTTAGCGACAGAAGGTGGCATGTTTTGGCTCTTCAGGTTCTTCTAACACACTAGGATAATCTGAGCATTATCCCGATTTGATAACTCTCTACTGGAGTGATGCAAATAATACCAATTATAGGACATGTATTTTATTTACATTTTCTAGTTACCTGCCTGATACCTGATTAAACTTCTCTGCCTACCTTCCTGGAATCAGCAGTATCAACACTCTTAATGTTTTATTAAGCTTCTCAAACACACCATCGATCCCCCAGCCAGAATATGCTGCTTTGTTACCATGGCTTTAGTCCCAACGCAGCTTTCCTGGGGATATTTGCCAAAACATTCTTGGATTCATTCGTAATCCACTTACTAACTTACATTTGAAGGATAATTGTTTGTGCAAAATATTAACCACATTATTATGCCCGTTGATGGCTACCTAAACGAATGGATGAATTACACAAAAATAACAATAAATAACAACGTAATGATAACCAAATGCGGAAAATCAAAAGTCCGGGCTAGCCTTCATCCAAGAGATCACCACATCACGCCAAAGCTCCAGATGAAAACAGAAGCAGTCACACATCCGGATGTTTTATTTATCTGCTGTCAGGTATCTACACGTTGGGACAGATCAGGGATAGTTTTCAGTGCTGTGAGTACAGAGGCAACCACAGGCGGCTCAAAGAAGACAGACTTCAAAGGTGATAAAGATGATGCTGAAGAGTGAGTTGGCGGGAGAAAAGTCTGGGGGATGTGGCTGTATTATGAGAGGAGAAAGTGCCAGGAAGTAATAAGGATGGAATATATGTGACACGTGCACACACAGTCACCTGGTGTCCAGCTCAGGAAAGCAGTGTCTGGGACGTGGGAGGGTTATGCTGTATCATTGACAGGGGTCTTGTGCCACCTTCTTTGTTGGGGAGGGGGTAGGCTGGGAAGGTACGAGAGCAAGTTCGAAGGGCAATGTATCCCTCCCCAGCGGACTGACCTCTTGTGACACTGGCTCATGAATTTCCAACCTTGAGTTATGGGTCGAAAATACAAGTTACCCCCCCCCCAATAATAATAAAAACAAAGGGTGTGCCATTTTTTTCGGTATTTCACTTCTGAGGCTAGCCTTTGATCTCTGCGGCATATTGAGAAATCAAGTTACTAGGGTTTTTTTTTTCCATTCAGCCATTTGTCAGCATATGCCATAAAAATCTGAGTTGTCCCTCTTGATCTTTATCAGAGATCGAAGTTGCCTTTGACCTCCTCCATGTGTGACATTTGTGCATGGTTTCCCCGCTTAATTGTCTGACTTTTAGTTTTTAGTTGCAGTTTTAGTTTAAAAGTTAACAGGTTTTTTTTTTTTTTTTTTTTTTTTTTTTTTTTTTTTTTTTTAACTCGTATCCTCCAGCCAGCCCTCCGGGTGGAGGACCTGATCTCCCGATGACACCTCGTCAGTTCTGTGCATTCGTGAACTTTCTGAAATTATGAAGAGCGTCATCTCGCAGAAAGGTTCACGAGCTGGGCATGTCTCCTCGTTCGCCAGGGTGCAGTGTAGAAGGCATCCAGGCTGGTTTGCTAAGTTCCCCACGGCAGGGCCCAGTCTCTCCAGTTCAGCCCCGTTCCTCAGCTTACCTCCCTCATTCCCTTCCTTCCAGGTGATAATCACCAGCGAAGCAGGAAGCAGAAACAGGTGACCGCCTGTGTCTGCCCTCCCCACACGGTCCCTCCCTGTTCCGAGGTGGAGATCTGTGCAGATTGCCTGCCCATGGGGCCCCCCAGAGCCCATCCCCATGAACACTGAGGCTTTTTGTATAGTTTCCCACATTGTTTGGGCTCATGCTAGGTTCACAGTTGGGACTTTTTAGAGAGAGTGTGAGCACACACCAAAGGAGGGGTACGAAGGGCAGCAGGAGAAGGAGAGAATCTCCAGCAGGCTCCATGCCCAGTGCAGAGCCTGACATGGGGCTCGATCTCACCATCCGGAGATCATGACTTGAGCCAAAACCAAGAGTTGGATGCTTAACTGACTGAGCCACCCAGGCGCCCCTACAATCGGGACTTCTAAATGGCATATATCAGGGAAAGTGGATGGATATTTATTCGGGCAAGTGATGTATGCAATACTTTGGAAATCTCTCTGTGCCTCGGTTGTCCCACCTGACGCAAGGGAAAACTGAGGCTGGGGGTGGTAATTAATGAGTTTCTTGTCTTTGTTTGCTACTTTTGTGCCATTTGAGACTCACACGGTGTCCCCATTGTGCTGTATCACAGGCACCTGTCGGCTCTCCCAGCCCAGCACGCACACCTGTTTCCAAGTTCCCAGTCCAGCTGCACCCCGTGTGGCTGCAAATGACGAGGGAGCAAGTGCTGGGAGGAGGCCGCAGTCCCGCGTGGAGGGTGCAAGGGAAGGCCGAGGAAACGTGCACGTGCTTTTTGAGAGCAGAACACCAGAGAGCACACTGGAGGCCTCAGGAAGTGCTTAGATGTGCCATGGGCCTGAGCGCCCTCCCCAGGGCAAGGACCACCACCCAGTGGTTTTCCCCAACGCAGTTCCTCAAGAGTAAGGGAAAACTGGAAGGCCATGTCCACTTTCTGTCCTCCGAGGCCAGACGATCTCAAAAGCAGGTGCATTTTTCCCGGAGCAGCAGCAGTGAGGGCGCACAGGGCCCGGGGCCTTACCTGGAGTGAGCACACAAGACACATGTTGACCGACGACAGACTTGCTTTGTCCCCTGCGTGGCCATCGTGCTAAGTGTGCTAGACATTTGCTTGGTGTGCGTTTCCCCTTTGGGCCTCACGTGTCCTGCAAGCAGGGCCTGTGACTGTCTCACTAACCACAGGATCTCTGGTTCTCTGGAGCCTGGTACGTACGCAGAAAGTGCTCGATGAGGAGCTGTGGATTCAATGAACAAGATCTTTACTCAGAGCAGCGCTTTTGTCCAAGAAAGATCCTTGGTGGCGGCTGAAGGGAAGCAAAGGCCCCACCAGGTGAGCCGGGGCTGATGGGCAGGAGAGGTGCCTCCTTATCAGGGCCACCAGGCCGTTAGAGGTGGTGGCTCAGTGGGGACAGAAGGGGGGACACAAAGCGGGGCCGGGGTTCAGGCTGGGGCCTGGGGTGGGGTGTGTGGGCGGCCGCAGCGGCTCCAAAGGCAAGGAAGGGCTGGGGGGCAGAGTGACAGCTTCACTTCCTTTTGGGGAGACATTGGTGACAGGGAGTGGGGAAAGGATGGACAAAGAGAAAGGAAGAGGAAGAGGAGCCAGGGGATGGAGAAAAGGAGGAGAAATCAAGGAAGGAAGGAAGGAGGGAGGGAGGGCAGAGAAAGCAAAGACAAGCCAAGGAGAGAACAATGCGGCCTTCTCCTATTAGGTAGAAGAAGCACGAAGGCCAGGAGGACATGATTATTTTACAAAACATCACAGAAGGTGAGGGGAGACAAATAGTGGAGGAGCGGAGGAGAGGCGCCCGGATCGGTAATGAGAGGGCGAGATTGACAGGGAGAAGCTGGGCCAGGCGGAGGAGGATAAATAGTGGCCCGGCTTGTTTGTAACTTTCATTTTTAGGTAAGGATGATTGGCACCTGGATGGCTTGGATGAAGGGAGCCCCCTGATCTTTAACTTGCAGGTCACATGGAGAAAACTTTGAGAAAATGCTCCGACATGGAGATGTCAACTTGAGTGACAGCCCCGCGTGAGGTGCCCTGCACTGGCTGCCTCCTTTACATGCATCACTTCACAGAAATGATGACTGCCATTGGAACAGAAGAATATCCTTCCCGACCGGGGTCAGCAAACTGACAGGGCCCACCCATTAATAGAAATAACTGTCACTTAAAATAAAATGCTTGGTGGAAAACTTCAGAAATCTATTAGGGAACGTGGGGCCTGTGATCAGGGCCCCCATGAGTCACTGGCGCTCAGATGGGGCGCCGGGTGGGGGAGACGATTGCATCCAGAGCAGCTGCCTCGGCCGGCCATGTGACTTCTTCACGCTCCTTCTCCCCATTTCCCGGCCACCTCTATCGCAACCAGGAGCTTTCCCTGTGGGACAAGCCGGGAGGGGATCCGAAGGGAAGGACCGACGGCCACATACTTTCTGATTTGACGACTTCTGGCAAGATCTCTTCCGGAGAACTTTCGTGAGGTCTTGTTGTTTCTGATGCAGATAAAATGTTGTATTGACATAGTTTGGCTCCTTAAAAGGACAATATAACATCTAGACGATTTTCCTTAAACATTCAATAGATTTCTTAATTAGAGGAGCCCGCACTCAAGCCCAAATGATGGGCTTGATGATATTCTAGAGGGAAGTAGCCCTTCGTGGCCTGCTCTCAGGTGTGTGATGTGTGTGGTTTGTGCTCAGGCTGGTGGGGTAAATAAGAGACTTTGGTGTCACGCCCTGCATCCACTATCTGGTCTGATATGATTTTTAGAACAATGATGTGATAAGTATTAATGAGGCCCTTTTTACGAGGAGACAGCTGAGGCACAGAGTGATCGAGGAGCCTCCCAAGAGCAGCCACCTACCACAGACTCCAGTGAATGAGACGGCCCTGAAAGATAAGCATTATATCCATCACTTTATAGATCAGGAAACTGAGGCTCAGGGGTTGTGCCGCTGATAAGAGCTGGAAGGAATTCATCCACAGTGCTCCAAAATCTACTGCAAAGACTGCATCTGTCTTCCATTGCTGGGTAACAAATGAACACCAACGTAGTGTCTTTCAAACAACACCCATTCTCTCATGGTTCCGTAGGCAAAAGTCCACTGGGCTTGGCTGGCCCTGGTTTAGGGTCTCACAAGACTGAAATCAAGGTGTCAGCTGGCTGGGCTTTCATCTGGAGACTGGGGAAGAATCTGCTCATTCACGCTGTTGGCAGCATCTCGTTCCTCGTGGTTGTAGGACTGAGGTCCCCATGCTGACTGTTGGCCAGGGTCACTCTTGGCTCCTACAGGCTACTCTCTAGGCTTTTCATGTGGCCCTCTCCACCTTCAAAGTGAACAATGATGCACTGGATCCTTTTCCTCATCCAATGCCTCCGATTTCTCTTTCTGCCACCAGCCAGAGAAAAGTCTCTGATTGTGTTAGGCCCACCTGGATAATACCCCTGCCTTATGGTCAATTGATTAGTAGCCTTAGTTACAGCACACAGTCCCTCTGCCACATCATGTGCCATGACTACGGGATGACAGCTCATCATATACTGGGGAAGGGATTATGGGACAGTGGAGTCATCTCAGAATTCCACCCACCACAGACTATGGGACAGGGATCACTGGCCCTTGGGTGCACACCAGTGCACCCAATTCCTTCCTCCCAGGAGGGGAAGAGGGAGACAGCCCCCTGCCAGAGTCCAGAGACACAGCTCCCCCAGAGCCTTTGCCCTTCAACACACGCCAACAAGCCTTGTTTTCCTCAGAACCCCTTCCCCCACTCCAAGTGTTTCTCAGCCTCTCAGGAATGCTTTCTTCCATGAACTGACTGGATTACAGTCGATCACCTTGTGTCCCTTCCCTTATGTCACTCTCGTCTAGGCTCTCGGAACTCATCTTCTTCATACCAAGTGTGGATATAGGCACTTCCTTTATCTACACGGCCATTGTGTCTTGGGGATAGCATCAAGGGCTGTAGTGTAGACGAGGAAATGTTTTGTTCTTTGTTTTGAAAGAGAGAGAGCATGTGTGCTTGGACACAAGTTGAGAGGAGAGGCGGGGGAGAGGGAAGGGGAAGGACTATCCAGCGGACTCAGTGCTGAGCACAGAGCCCGAGGCAGGGCTTGATCCCACGACCCTGAGATCATGCTCTGAGCCAAAACCAAGAGTCAGACACCCAACTGACTGAGCCAGCCAGGTTTCCCAGAATGAGGAAACTTTTAAAATAGATTCCAGAAATCACGTCTCCTGGAGTCCACTGGCCATGCCCTTCACAGGGCCCTCTTTTGACTCTCTCTCTCCTCCTAGGTGTCCATCCCAGATGGCCACCCTTGGCAGGACCAGCTAACTCCTCCCAAGAGCGAGGAGACAGTTTTCATCACATACCTCTAGCCAGAGTCGATTCAAAGCCATGCCTCTTCTCAACCCAGAGGAGGAAAGAAACCCGTCCTCTGTGCCTGGTTTTCCCAACAAGACAGGACTCCTCGCCTTGGAGAGACAGCCTTGAACATCAGCACACTGTGTTCGATCATGTTGTGGCCTCAACGTCTCCATCCCAGAGCACGCTTGGGGCTGTACACGACTACAAGGACACTGAAATGTCCTTCCCGCTCCTGAACGAACAGAGACAAGATCAGCCTCTATCTCTAGACAAGGAAGAAACTTCGAGCAACCTTAAATCTGTAACTTCCTTCATTGTTAGCCATCAAGGTTTAAAAAAAAAAGAACTATCGTGGTGAGTTCAGCCTTAGAGCACCCAGTGGGCAAACAAAATAAGACACAGGGTGCCACAGAGTGTCTCAATTCAGATTCCCCAGAGCAGACTCTGAGAGGAGAGCTGCGTGCAGAAGGCGTAGGGAGCAGTGTTGCTGGGAGGTGGGCCTGAGCAGCAGGAGAAGCGGGTTCATGATGCAGGTGCAACAGGCACAGGCCCCAGCCGATCCCCCAAGAGCTCTGAAGCCAAGATGTGCCCAAATCCCAGGAAATGGGCTGGGCTTGGTGTCCCTGCTTTGGCCAGTCCCTCACTGGCTGCAGGCTCCCCCGATGGGTGTAACCTTGGGCAAGTCAGTCTATTCCCTGTGGCCAAAGTCAATTGCCTGGGAGGACTAGAGCTGTGGGCATGGGTGAGGGATGAGTGCCCTCAGGTTAAAGAAGGAAGCAGCATCCACCGCAAAGGGCCACCAAGACAGGGCCTAGGGTTATGGAAGAAGGAGAGATCCATCCCAGCCAGGCTTTCCGGAGAAGTAGCATGTGAGCAACCTCTGGAGGACTGGGAAGACTGGGAGGGAGGACCACGTTACGAGCAATGTGGGACCAGAATCCGTGCCCACCCGATAGCCTGCTGCAGTTGTGGAACTTGCCAACCATTCCCCCTGGCTCTGGAAAGCAGGAGGCGTGGGCTTGGTGAGTGCCGGGATGCCTGCGGCCCTAGCAGGGTTTGACCTCGGGGTCTTCTATCCGTCAGAAAAATGCACGGGGAAATAAAAATAATGGAGAGGTTAATTAATGGTGCCTGCAGACTTCTTTTTAACCTCCTCCACTTCACTATGTCAATAATAACTCAAGAGTAGACTTTCCCCAGGATATTCCAAAGCGTGACTAATTGCAATAACACCGAACACATTTCCCCCCTCCACGTCTGCTCCAATTTGGAAAATGATTTTGCCCTTTTCCAGATAAATGATGCGAAATGGGTGAAGCATTTGAGCGTATTTACATAGTAAAAGCTCATATGCTAAGACCTGGGCACGCTTCGCAAATCCTAGGCACTTCGTCAGAAACCCGGCCCGGCGATGGCCTGACGGGGGGTGCCCTGCTGGGGCATGAGCCAGAGACCCGAATCCCCCGCTTCCCTTGAGACAACGCTTTCGGAGAACTGATCTCTAGAACCACGGAGGCGAGATTTCTCTTCCTGAAGGTGAATCTTGCTACTAAGAGATTCACCTCGGTTGCCCAAAGGCCACGAAACACATTTCTCCGCTCGTTTTTATTCAACGCCCCAGGCGTAAGGCTTATCCGCCGTATGTATGAGCGGAAAGTCAGCGAGGACGGGCAGTTTACGCGGCCCTGCGGGAAGCGCGGTGCACGCCTGGAACACATCAGGGACACAGATGACTTGCAGGCTACGCTTACCACATGCCTGTCAGCCCGGAGAACCAAAAAAGGAAGCCTGCAATGTGGTTACCGTGCCCCAAGCGAGGTACTTTGGAGGATGGCCAAAAGGGCCATCATCGATTTAACTTGCTTTATCTACCCCTTTGGGTCACCCCCTCCCACGCTGGCTCCGGGTTGGCCTTACATCGTGATTTGGCTCCTGGGAAAGGACCAAGCCAGCAAACCTAGGCCATCTGCTGGGCGGGGAGACACCCACGGCCCAGAGATCCCTGTCGCCCAGCCGATGGCCAGCCAACTGCCACACAGGTGGGTGAGGCCCGCTCAAACCCGCCAGCCTCCGGCCGACCCGCCAGCTGACCGCTGATGCGTAGTGGCCTCAGCTGGGCTTGGCTGAGAGAGCCCGACTAGCCCAGTCGCAGCTGCTGACAGGCGGGCGGCACTGTGAGCTGCACAAATGGTGGTGTTCAGACACAGTCACCACTTGCGAGGGCTTTGTTATACAGCAGAAGCCGATGGTTCAGCCTTGGCCCTCAGTCTCTTCATCTGTAAAATGGGTTCATGGGGTTTCTTGAAGCAGAAACAGGTCCCAGTCCATAAAGGGGTACCCAGAATTTGTTTGGTCCATCCTTTTCTGCAAAAGATGAGATGTGAATTAGGGGCCCAGTCCTTTATGGGCTCTCTGGCCGTGGCCTTCCGGGGGGAGCACTGGCTTAGGGCCTGGCCAGGTGACCTACTCTGGGTGAGGATACGTGGGCAGAAGTGGCAGTGGCTGGGTTTTGAGCATAGACCTCGAGAGACCTGGAGGGCTCCCCCCACACCAGCCCCGCAGGGCCCCTGCCACTGCCACGAGAAGGGCAGCCTCTGGTTGCAGGAGGAGGAGGAGAGACAAGTCCTCACGGAGCTGCCCCAGAATCCCCCCAGCCAGAGCGGTCTGAAGGAGAGCTCAGCCCGCATTCATGGACACCTGCTGACCTTCACGTTGGTGAGAAGAAATCACCATCGTCTTAAGCCACTGAGGTCTGGGGTAGCGCGTGACACCGTGTGATTGTGGCAGTGGTGACACACGGGCAGGACGCGGGCCCACTGGCCTCACGGCAAAGTCTGCGCTCCGGCCGATTCTTGAGGGGGCCTGGGAAGGAGGCCAAGGGAGAGAGGACAGAGGCCGGGGCTGCCCTTCCTCCTGCCCTGCGTGCGTCGACCAGGACAATGCCTGTGGGGCCTGCAGAGTCCTCGAGGGAGCTGAGATTAAGCCCCGCACAGCTGTCGGGCCGTCCGCCCTGCGAAGGGGGGCTGCCGTGGGAACTGCACACATCAGCCTGCCCCCTCGAAACAGCACTAGGGGGAAGGTCCTGCCTCTCCCCGGTCGGGACGGAGCAGCCGGGCGAGACGGAGGACCGCAGCCCAGGGTGCCAGCGTCCAGCCCACGGCGTGGCCTCCCGCGGCCACCACCCAGCAGCCTGGTCCCCCCGTGGTGAGCCCCATATCTCTGGGGCTCAGCTGTGGCCGGGACACCCCATATTTCAGTGTAGGCACTAAGGAAGGCCTTTGTGCGGGAAAACCGGTCCTTCACCCCTAGAGTCTGCATTCATGACGGCTGCACAAATTACACTTCCCTCTCTCTCTCTCTCTCTCTTTTTTTTTTTTTTTTTTTTTGCAAATGTGCAGCAGAGTGTCGCTTTCTGCGAACACCTTCGATTTTCCCACCTGAGCTAGCTGCATCTCCAGAGAGGGCAGGTGTGGCCAGGCAGGACACTGCGACAGAGCCACCAGTGTGGGGCTCGGGGGCTTCTCTGGCCCGGCTCCTGCACAAATGATGCCCCTGGGATGCGCTCCTGTCGTGTGTCTGCCCAACTGCGGCACCTAGAAGCGGGGGACGCAGGGGCCGGGCAAACAGGTGTCACCTGGGAGCGTCCTGGACAAACCAGGGGGTGCATCCCCCCCTCCTGTCCTGGCCCCGGGAACTTCACAACAAGACTGACACGTTGCCTTTGCGAAGGACTTTACCCTTTGGGGAGCCCTTTCGCCTCCCTGCGGAGCATCATCCGAGTTGGGGGGATCCTGGGACCGGGGTTGGAAAGGCGGGTGACCAAGCACGTGTGTGGCGCCGTGGGGCCTGGAATCTAGGCTTTTCTCACTCCAGGTCCGATTCCTTCTCCCACAGGTGTTGGTGGGTCCTTAAAATCACTTTCGGTGACCCTCGCACAGAAGTCACCCGACGAACATTTGATGAGTGAATGGCCAGAAAAAGAACAAGGCCCAGAGCGCCGCACTCTCTCGGGACCTCACCGAGGACCCGGAGGTGGTTCGTGATGAGCGGGGAGGGCTCTGTTCTGTTGGAGCTTCTCTGAGATCCCCTAATACCTTAATTGCTCCTTAATATGAACTGATTCTGCCAATATCCCCTTCTTCTGTTCTGGGGTTACTAGAAATGACTACTTTGTTCTTTCCGGCGTGGGAGGATTTGGTGGAGCTCTATAATCAGCAAAGTGGGAATAATGTCTTTTTTCATGTGTTCTCTGCCCCCACCCCCGCACCCTCCAGCGATCCTTTCCTCCTTTTGAGTTTTGAGACGCTCTTTTATTTGTGGGCCCCCCTTCCACTCGGTGTCAGAGGGGGTGCTGCTGCCTTTCATAAAGGCTTTGAAAGGCTCCCTCTTTCCCTCCAAAGTTTCCACTGAGGCTGTGTTGCTGGAAACACTTAGGAAATTAGTTAAGTGGTGTGATTCCCCAAGCACTTCTAACATTAACCTTCATTTTTTCTGGAGAAAATGCTTTCATTCCTAAGAACTGGAGACAGCAGGGAGTGAGGTGCTAGCAGTCATGTCCTACTAAAATATCGTGGCCACGGCGTCCACGAATATACCTCCTAATGATGTTTTTTAAAGTGATGCTTTCTAGAAATAAACCCAGGACAAGGAGGGAAAGTGTGCTCTGATGCACAGCGGGGAGCCCGATGTGCTACTCGATCCCCGGGGCTTCTAGGGCTACCTTCTCATTCATAATCTCCACCTGTTTGCCAGATATCTGAGCTACATGCTCTGATCTTCAGGAAGACCTTTCTCTGCCTTCTTGGATTAACCCAACTACCCCAGCCCACCCCAACACAAGAGGATAAAGCCTTTAGCAAAGAAACGGAGGACACAGGTGGAGCCCCACTTAGAACTGGACAAGTTTAGGCCACATTTGGGTTCAGCCTACGTCTGTGGCAGTCAAATAGAAACAAGGGGCCCCCGTCCCCAGGGTCTTGGATACTCCCGTCTGCACAGGGTGTGGATGCTCCTCACTGACCTCCAGCTCCCTGGCCCTGGTCTCTGCTGGCCCATCCCAGCACCAGGGCTCCTTCAGAGGCCCGTCTGGGCGCTACTGGGGCCCAAAGGGCTGTCGAGGTCCTATTCCCCTGGGCTCAGCTTTGAGGTGTTGAATTAGGGTTCTCAGAGGAATAGAATCAATGGTATTAATTCAGATCAACAGATACAGATATTGATATTGATACAGATACGGATACAGATATAGATGTGAGGAGATGTATTATAGGACTTGGCCCCCATGGTCAAGGAGGCTGAGATGTTGCCCGTTGTCCTGGAGCCCCAGGAAAGCTGGTGGTGTATTTTCAGTCTGAGTACAAAGGCCTGAGAACCATGGGAGCTGATGGTGTAAGTCCCGATCCAAGTCTGGAAACCCAAGAACTTGGAGTGCTGCTGTCTGAGGGCAGGAGGAGATGCCCCAGCTCACACACACAGAGCATTTGCCCTTCCTCTGCCTTTTTTTTTTCTTAAATACTTTATTTACTTACTCATGAGAGACCCAGAAAGAGAGGTAGAGACACAGGCAGAAGGAGAAGCAGGCTCCCTGCGGAAAGCCCGATGCAGGACTTGATCCCAGGACCCCAGGATCACACCCTGAGCCAAAGGCAGATGTTGAACCACTGAGCCACACAGGCGCCCCTCCTCTGCCTTTTTGACCCACGCACGCAGGTGCCCAGCAGATTGGCCGATGCCCCCCTGCTTTGGGGAGGGCAAACATCTTTTACTCAGTCAACGGATTCGAATGTCAATCTCTTCTGGAGACACCAGCAGGGACACACTCAGGAATACTGTTTTGCCAGCTATCTGGCATCCCTTAGTCCGGGGAAGTGGACACAGACAATAAGCCATCACAGGTCTAACTCTTCCTGTAGAACTTCCCGTGGATTCAGGCTGGGGCTGAGATTGTTCCTGAAATTACCACCACTCCCACCTATGCTTCCCGGAGCACTTCCCCCATAAATCACTCACACATGAAATCTTGTCCCATATGATTCCAGCTTGCAAGAAGAGAGCACGTTAGCGGGAAGCGTTACCGCAGGACTTCCTTTTGCCACGGTGTTTGCTCAGGAAACTCCTAATTACAAATCACTCCATCAACACATCTGCCCAGCGGGGTTATCAGTAACCTCTCCATGTGACAGTGTGACAGTCGGTGGAAAGGTAGCGTCTCAGGGCTGGATGGTGCCTCGCAGTCCCGCACCATACCTTTGTGGCTAAGTCCATTTGTACACCCACCCGCTCGTTCATGTGTTCACTGAGGGCACAGGACTGTATGTGCTAGAACCTGTGCTTGGGGCGATATAAACATGGTTAGGACCCTTCCCAGGCCTCCAGAGTGCACAGCGGGGGACCCAGACAAGAGAGTGTGATGCTCTGGAGAAGAGAATGTTGAAGCACAGGCACAGTCCTGTGTCCCCCACATCACTTCCCAAGGGCCAAGACCATGTCTTTGTGTCCCCAGTGCCCACATGTGGCCAACACACAGGAGGCAGCCAACAGGCTTTTGCTGAATGAGTCATTACAAAGAAGGGGCTCCCCGGGATGCCTGGGTGGCTCAGTTAAGTGGCAGCTGTTGGCTCAGGTCATGATCCCAGGGTCCTGGGATCGAGCCCTGCATCGGGCTCCCTGCTGGATGGGCAGCCTGCTCTCTCCCTCTCCCTCTCCCTCCCTTTCAAATAAATAAATAAAATCCTAAAAAAAAAAAAATTGAGGGGGCTCCCCCACCCGGAACCACGTGGGGCTGGGGTGGAAGACGATGGTCAGAAAGGCTTCCAGGAGGAGCTGGTGCCGAGCTGAGTCGGCCACGCTGGATGAAGACAGGTGAGGGAATAGTGTTGGACTCGGAGCAAACAGCATGGGACAGTGGCGAGGTGCTTGTGACACCCCAGAGAGCATGAGAGGGAGCAGCACAGACTCAACTGAGCCAGGGAGCCTCTGGGTTCAGGACGGATGCTCCAAAAGGCCATTAGTAGGAGGGGATCCCGGTGAAGAGAGTGGGGTGAGGAGAAGTGGGGAAATAGAAACCATCTAGCAGGACTCAGCGAGGGCGAGCGCTGGACAGATGGGAGGATGTCAAGGAGGCACTGGCCGGCACAGACTGCACCTCTCTCACCGTGCTTCCCTGCCGTCAGGACAGGGCTGTTCAGGGTGAAGCTCCCCCTTCTTCTTTGGATACAGAGAGGCGTGAGGGGAGCTGGGGCGGCAGGGGCAACGGGAGAACCGGGAGATGTAGAACAAGGCCTTCAGAGCTCTCAGGGATGGGGAGGCACAGAGAGTGTTACAGCCTGAGGTTTTCTAGTAGGTTGTCCAACCTGACTTTTGGAAAGCAGGTGAAGAGATGAGGTCGGGACCAGGGGGCTAGGGGAGGGGTGGTGCCAAAAACCCCCTCTGCAGGGCCTGTGATGTCCCCGGATGCAGCCATGCTGAGAACTAGGGGGTGGGGGCATCTGCATCTCCTGAGTGTGATTGCGAGTTCCCCTGAACAGGTGCCTACTGTGCACTCGGGCCTGTGGGCAGACACGCAGGGCGGTGGGAATCTGGTCCCAGCCTTGTCACCACCCCTCAGTGTGACTTTGGGCTTTAGATTAGATGAGCTTCAAAGTCACTTCTGGCTCTAACCCTCCAGGATCCAGTTCGAAACCCTCCATTCTCAGAGAGGACACGGGCAGAGGGACCGAGGTGATGGCTCAGACCACACCAGCGGTGGTGGCTGGGAGGTGGGAGACCGGAGCTCACGGCAGTCCCTTCTGGCAGGAGGCGTCACTGCTTACCTGAAAATTTGGGGGGTGGGGGGAAATCACATGTGCCTAGATCATAAAGTAGAGCCCTCTGCCTCCAAAGCCTGACCACTTTAAACATCTTAACTTTCTGCAAAAGAGATCATCGGCAGATAGACGTCAGGGCCTTGGGGGAAGCCAAACGAGATAACAGGTCAAACAAGTCCCCTGGCAGTGGAAATAGTAGAAACTCTAACAGTAATAACAGGGCAACTGAGTGAGCTGAGAGTCCATGCCCTGCTTGTTCTTCTAGCTCACGGAAACACACACACACACACACACACCACCCAGGACCACATTGCACCACGCTCTTAACACACTATGTTACTTCTGTGGCATATTCAGTATCAAAAAGCCTACATTCCACCCCATCCCCCAAACTCCAGTCTAAAAATATCCAGTAGTACCCACAGGATCCTACTGACTTTCAGAAAGGATTGCTCATACACAAGCTCATCCACCATTAAGCTGAACGACAGGGCCAGGGAGCTCATAGGCCCACGTTCTCGAGACCAAGCGTGGTGCTATGAAGCACCACAATGCAGGCCGTAAAGCCCAGTGGAGGGCAACAGTCGGAAGCCCCAGGAATGCTGCTGAGCACGTGGCATCAGCACCAGGTGAAGTTACAAGTCATCCAGCAGACCAAAGACTTTGTTACAGCCTGACATATGAGTTTTTATTCAACCTTATTACATTCGGGGAGCTATAAATAAATTGTCTTAGGTTGGGGCAGAAACCTGAGTATGGAAGCCTTAGTGAGATTTAAGTTACTTGTTCTGGGTTACAGGGGTCGTCTCAAAATGATCCAGCACCTCCATCCCAAAAAGGAGAGATTCAGAAGCGTTTTGATGTGTCTACATAGTCCTGGGGATCTGAACACAACACCCTTTATGCACACAGGACCCTTGCATGCCATTCCCACACGAGCCAGGCTAGGAGATGCGGGGGGCCAGGGGAGGCACCCACTCACACTCTTTGTCTCGTGGGCATTCGTCATCATGGCTTTCCCCACCGGCGCGTGCCAGGGAGCTTGGCCGGTCCACGGGCATGTGCAGTGGGAAGAGATACTCATGCGATGCCCCCACCCTGTCACCTGCCCTGCCTCCCATCTCTCTGGCTCATCCTCTCTTCCTCCTCTGTCCTCGAAGGGGATGGACACCTTCCCCACCTGCTGCCAGACGTTTGAGACACAGATCCAGGAAAATGACTAGAGGGGCACAGGGCCTGGAGGAGGAAGAGGGAAGGAGGATCAACAGAAGGAATGCACTTAAAATCCCCCTGGGGGTGGGGGTCAGGGTGGGGTGGGTGGCAGCCTCTGCACCTCTTGGAAGCAGAATTTTGAGAGTGAAGTGTCCCAAGTTATTATAATGTGGGTTTCCTCTGCCATTCTTCTAAGGAGAATGGAATCTGTAATCCAGTCTTCGGGTGTAACAGGACCTGTAACAGGTCCTACACGGTTATCCTGCAAAAGGTGGGAGCAGCTGCTAGGGCTTCTGCGGTCACTTTGCTCCCCAGCACACGAGGAACTGTGTACCACGTTCCAAGGAATACTTGAAGGCGATGGGTTGCACTATATGAACAACCACCTCCCTCTTGCTTTGTCTCCAACCTCAGAGGCTCGCCTGGCTCCTCCCGAGCTCTTTGCCCATTCGCACTGCCATAGCACGTCCACAGAACGTGACCTGCTCAAGAAATCTCCAAGGTCAAGTATGTCTGGTTTATCTCTGAGATTTTTCCAAGACCCCCTAGGGAAGGAAGAAAAACTGAAAGGTAAGAGAGGTGATAAGGAAAGAAAGAAGAAAACGTGTCCACCCACTCGGTGCCAGGCACTGGGCCCGCCACTCTGCACGCAGGACATGATTTAATCCCCCACCAGCCACACACAGCATGAGTGACTGTCCCCAATTTTTGAGGCAAACGACACACAGGGAGATGGAATAACTTACCCGGGCAGGAAGCAGAGACATTAAAACGCAGTTCTACCTGACTGACAAGTCTGGCCTCTCTGCAGCAAGGTGTTTGCTTTTCCCAGATTCACGTCGTACTGCCAGACTGGGTCGCTCCGAATGACCCAATCCTCCCCATCCAGCGTCACATGGACTGAGAAAGATGAAGGATGGGTGTCTATGAGCTTCTCCAGGCGAGCAGCCGACAGGCATACAAGTTGAGTCCCAACTCACTGCAGCCCGGCTGGAAATGACCTACTGAGAAATAAAAACATGGCCCTAGAAACCTATCCAGTATCCCATATTCACCTGAAGACAGTGTGGTCCAGTGGGAATTGAGGAGGGTGGGAGGCCTGGGTTCTACTCTAAGACCCGGCAGGTCAAACTCAACACACCTTAGTTTTCCATTCTATAAAACGGGAAAACAGTATTTATTAAACCCTTCCAAAGCTGTTGGAGAATGAAATATACACTAGATGTGAAAGTCCTTTTAAAGAACAATACAGACAGGGCACCTGGGTGGCTCAGTTGGTCACTCGTCTGCCTTCGGCTCAGGTCACGATCCCAGGTCCTGGGATCAAGCCCTGCACTGGTCTCCCTGCTCAGCAGGGAACTTGCTCCTTCCCCTCCTCCTGCTGGCCCTCTCTCTGTCTGTCTGTCAGATAAATAAATAAAATCTTTAAAAATAATAAAGAACAATACAGAAATAATTTGTTTGCTTCAGTTATGATTACATCTCGTATGGTAATAAGGTTTTTGTTTCGTGTGCTTTCACATTTTTGTGAAGTAGGCAGGGCAAGGCATTTGTATCCTCATTTAGCAGGTGTGGAAACTGAGACACAGGAAGCCTAGGTATCATGATTGGTAGGTGACGGAGGAGCCCTCGCCTTCTGAGTCCTCATCACCCACCTCTCCCCCACCCGCTGCATCCCACACCCGCCTATCTTCCATCCAGGCCCATCACCCACCTAAAACATCACCAAGAGCTGGCAAGGCCATGGTTTGATCTACGTGTGGTCCAGAATGTCACCCAAAGGGCTGCCAGCTGTGGCCAGGCACTCTACTGGGCTCAAATCAGGAAGGGAATGTGAGCCTGGCAGGACACAATCGTTATCATGACCGGGAAGGGGGGGGGATGCCACCAAAAGACCTCATGCTGCCGGTGGCCGGGTGCAGAGTGTCACCTTCAGACAAGAGGGGGAAGTGACAAATGTGAGTGCCCCCTCAGTCAGTGCTCAACAAATGAATTTACTACCTCCAGTCTCAAAGCGCTGGTCTCATTTCCATGGAATAACATTTATTTCAGTTTGATGGATGAGACATAAATCAACTTCTCTGTATTTGCTGGGTGTACTATACTGTTTCTTTAAAAAAAAAAAAAGTTTGAAAGGTAATTCTTCCCAGAACTGGATTGATGATTGCACGTCTCCTATTAGCAGGATTTGTAAGACCAGGATTGACAGCTGTTTTAGTGCTCCCCGGCTGGGAACGGTTTGTTTAACAAACACGGCAGGACACATACATGTTCCCCTGGCTGCCTGTTCTCATTCCCATCTCGTTGCATGGCACTGTGCCCACTCGCAAGCCGTCAGCTCCCTGCCCTTGGGCAGAGGTGCCAGGGAATTGGGGCTGTAAACTGGCATCGAGCAGAGCACAGAGGATGCCTGGTTTTGCCTCTGTCTGAAGTCACTTGGCGCCCCCAGCAACCCGGGGCCCTGCATATTTCCATCCGCACGTCCTCAGTCTGGCGGCTGCATGTCGTGACAAGACTCTGAACAAATGATAATGATTAGCAATAGTCACTAGCGTGTATTGAGTGTTCGTCATGGGTCAGGCACGGTGTTAAACTCTTTAGATTCTTTCTCTCATTTAAAATCCCAGCGACGCTCACAGGTTCTCAGGTGGGTATCATTATTACTCCCATTCTGCAGATGAAGAAGTAGAGGCTTGTAGAGCTTACACAGCCTCTCACCACCTGGAGGTCGCAAGTGGCAGAGCTAGCAGAGACCCAAGGGCAGGACCAAACGATTCACAGGTGGGAAAATTCAAGTGGCAACTCTTATATGAAAATGTGGAGGACTGGAATGGATAAATTATAATGAAGGCAGTGCTTATCTAGCCATATCTTATCTTTCATATTAGCAAGCAAATTAATATTTCTTACTATAATCCTCGATGCTGTTAGGGCGAATGAGTAGCAGCTGCAAATCTTTTGACATTCCTTCTGCTGAGACATAATGGCTTGATCCTCTCCCTTGAGGCTGGGTGGACTCTGTGCTTTGACAACAGATTATGACAGAAGTGACACTGTGCCTTCAGAGGCTGGCAGCTTCCATTTCCTTCCTCTGGGAACACTGGCTCACTTGGGGCACCCTGAGCACCCTGTAACAAGTCTGGCTACATGTGGTATAAACCATGTGATAAGGCCTTGAGACCACATGGAGAGGAAAGGGATTTGATGGAGCCAGGGTTCGGGACATGCAGAAAAGCCATCCTGGACCCTCCAGACCAGACCAGCTGCCAACTGAACCCCCCCTTCCCCAAGAAACCCCAGTCAGTGCTACTCGGGAAAGAAGAACCAGCCAGCTGAGCCCAGCCTGAATTCCTACCCACAAAACTATGAGAGAGAATGAAATGCTGATGGCTTTAAGCTGCTCCCCTGGGGGATAGTTTGTTCTGCAGCAATACATAACTGGAAGAGCTGGTGAACAAGAATGTTGACAGCATCAAACCCCCTGGGAGCAGGGTACACTGAGGCAAACTTCCTAGAAAGCCATTTGGTAATACGTAGCTAATTAGGATCCTTCAAATGTTTGTTTCCATGGATTCCATAATTTCTCTTTGAGGAATCTATTCCAATCAAATAACCCAAAATGTGGGTAATGCTTTATAAAGATTTCACTTCAGCTCTATTTATATTAACGTAAAATTGGGACAAGCCAAATGTTGAACACGATGAAAATTTAAGTTATAGCGTTAGCAACAATGTCGCATTGCACAGTGTTCTAGGGAGCTGTTGAAGAGCTTTACTGACAGTGGAAAGTACTCTAAGTTGTGTTTTTAATGGTGCTTATCAATGTTAAAAATACATACATATATGAATGCTGTAGAGGAATATGCCAAAAATAATTACTATGGTTGCCTCTAGGTAGTGGGATTATGGGTGATTTTTCCCCCTAATTCTTCAAACTTGTCTCTACTTTCCAAATTGTTTATGAGATGGCATTAGTTTTTTCTTTCTTTTTTTTTAAGATTTTATTTATTTATTCATGAGAGACTCAGAATGAGAGGCAGAGACACAGGCAGAGGGAGAAGCAGGCTCCTTGCTTCTCAGCAAGGGGCCTGATGTGGACTCGATCCCAGGATCCGGGGATCATGCCCTGAGCCAAAGGCAGACACTCAATCACTGAGCCACCCAGGTACCCCAGCATTGCTTTTTTCTTATGAGAAAATAGAGCAAAACCAAGCAAACACAAAAACAAAACAGGAGATAAGTCTTTGAAACTAATACTAAGTGGGAGGTCCCTGAATGCAAATGGACACTTTGGGTAAAATAAGCCTTTGACCCAAATACAAGCTGGAGGATGTACAGGTTGGCATTCTAACATCTTTTCCATGAATTTATACTTCATCTGTAAGGGTCTGAACAAATACATCTTGTGAAGTTCTACAGATTACTAGGAGCTGCTAGGTCCAAACATTTCCTTGTTCTGGAAGCCTCAGTCCACTGACCCACGCCAAGTAGGAAGTGATCCACCCCCCAAACCCAACCCAACTCCGAATTTCCAAAGCGCTCAATGCTTCTTATTCATTTAATCATGTTAACCGAACGTTGGCTCTTGCCAGACCCTGGGCTTGGTGCTGAGATACAAAAAGAGCCGGTTCTTGCCTTTAGGGCATTTACAATGGAGTCTCAAAACTCTTGGTACCTTCTGGGTTGACCTGGATGGTGTGCCTATGGCTCATCTCTTCCATCAGCCTGCAAGGTTCGGGAGGGCAGCAGCCTCCAAGTCAGGCCCTCTTGTGTGTTCCCCTGGTACCTGGGCAGGGGTCAGGCACATCGCAGGCACCTGTTAGGAATCCGTGAAAGGAATGATGCATAGAATGCCCTGCCCATTTCTCTGTATTGTTGTTAGGGTAAAATGTGCTAAGGTACAGGAAGTGGTGTGTAAGTAGCAATCTACCGTATGAGCAGGAAGTAGTAGAGTTATTAAGTGGGAATGAAAGTCACTGAGCATTTTCACATAAGGCGGAAAGTCTTCCCTCGTCTGCGTTTGTCTGCGAAGCAATTCTGTTTTCTAAATAAGATTTTCTTGTCCCAAAAAGTGGGAGCCGAGAAAACAGATCATCAATGTCCAAGATGTCCATTCCCACACATAAGCTGCTCAGAGCACATGCATGCGCCCCATGGCTCCCGCTCTTGTCCTGCTGTGGCTGCTGTGGCATCTTCAATACAGCTTCATGGAAGGGGTCAGTGCTGTAAGCAAACAGCAGGGATCGATGAAATGCCACAAGCATTCCTGAACACCAGAGATAAAACTTATCTTTCCTTCATATCTGTGAATATTTTCAAAGGCATAATCCCTTCTTATGGTTTTCAATCTAATTGTTTGTAAGGAGATCCCTGAATCGTAAGAATTCACAGAAAGGCAGATATGAGCATTGGTCTCCAACTGCCATGGGCCCGGGGTTTCAACTCCAATAACTGCTGACACTGCATCATACTGGACCCCACCTGGAAAATCTTACTTTGTAGGTTGAGTGGGGGTGGGAGGTGGGCATGGGCGGTGCCCCAGGACCTCAGGCTGAGGAACTATAAGGTCAGGGTAAGGGGTGCTGATTTGGGGGATCTCCAGAGGTAAGCTGTTAGAGGGATGGGGAACAGAGTGGGGAGAAATAGTCTGGGTTATCTTAGAAGATTTTATATATTTGTTTGTTTGCATATTTTACACAGACATTTCTTTAAACTCAATTCTGTGTCAAGGCAATGACTGAAGTGACCCAATGGAGATCACTGGCAAGATGAGGGGCATTTCTTTGGGGTGATGGGGGCAGAAGCCAGCTCGCCATGGACTGAGTAAGTGGAAGGTAAGGAAATGGAGCCCATGTGTGCTGGTGGCTTTTGCATGAAGCCTGGTTTTGAGCAGGAGGATAGGAAAGAGTGAGAGAGAGAATGAAGGGGCCTGGGAAGGAAGGAGGAGAGGCAGGAAGAGAGGGAGGCGGGAGAGGGAGAAGACAGCGAAAGACAGAAGAGGGATCCAGGACTTTTGGAAGATGGGGGGATGGCTGGCGGACTTGGGTGTATTTCATTGTTGTTGGGAAAGGGCCAATAAGAAGGGAAAGCTGGTGATCCGGGGGGTCAGGGAGGGTTGTGAGAGTGAACCCCGCAGAAGGTGGGCCGGGATAGGGCCCCCGAGGCTGCAGAAAACTGGCCGGAGCTGAGAAGCTGCTCTTCATTCATCTTAGCACCGTGATGGATGGCTCTGACTCAGACTCCGTGTGTGGCCTCCGAGTTAACCCCTCCGTACCTCAGCTTCTCCATCTCTAAAATGGGGATGAGACTAGCGCCTACATCACAGGGGTATCGTGAGGAGTAAGTAAAGGAGCAGAGGTAGAGACTCCATGTGCTATGTAGGCCTTGTCTGCGGTTGGCATAAGTATTAAGACGAGAAATGAGGAGAGGATGGGTGAGGTCAGGTTAGTTTATAGGGTTGCTCATGTTCCTGCCTGAGGGCTTTTGTTTTCTCTGTGAACTGGGGAGGGGGGGTCGCTGCGGGAGAGCTGGGCAGACTTTTGAGGGGCAGAGATTCATGTCTTCAGTAGGAGCTGGAGGGGGCCGTGCTGAGGCCCACCACGCAGAGGCTCCAACCCGCCTGGGGTGTGACACGTCCAGGGAGCCGCCGAGGGCCAGGCAGGGACATGGCACACAGCGGGGTCCGTGCAGGGTAGGGCCTGTGCCAGTGGGCAGGAGGGGCAGGTGACTCCCTTCGCCTCGCCCCTGTCTCTGTCCCTCTTCTGCGGCTACAGGTGCACATGCCCCCCCCGCAGGCAGCAGACCCACAAGCGGGTCACCCAGACGAGGATGCAGATGGCTCAGGCCAAATTATGACTCCTGCCAGGCAAACAACTCACGTGCTCAGACCATGCTTCTGCATTAGTAGCCTTCTCCGAGGCCTCGAGAAAATACCCACAAAGTGAGTCAACAGTCACATCACCAAGCTCCCATTCTGCTACAGGAGGCAAGTCCGACTGCAGTCCCATTTCTTTAAATTAACTTTAATTTCTCTCCAAACGGGTAACTCCTATTGGGTGCGCATGCTGGGTGCTCCTGTGTCATCAGCACCCAGGAAGCGCTTAGCTCTGGGCAGCCTCAGACTCCTTTTTCCTGTTTACAGCACAGGACACTGGCTCTGAGTGATGTGACACGGACTGTCAGCCTCAGAGCTGAGCAGCAAGCATCGCTTTGTACGCACAACTCCTGAGGGCCAGGAGGAAAGCTTTGTCTCCTCCAACATCTAAACCTAACATCTGTTTGACAAAAACGTCTGATTGGATGGATGATTCTTATGGAAGAAAGTCTAGGATAGCAAGCTCCATTTCAAAAGAGCTTTTTCACTGCTCGCCACTTAACATTAGACTAATAACGTTCGGCATTTGTATGGTTCATTTATGTTTCCAAAACACACAGAAACATTTAATTAAGCAGTAAATATCTATCTTTTTCTTTCAAAAAGAGCTCAAAGCGAGGTCCGTCAAAACATGATTTTAATTTGATCACCTGCCTTTTGAAGTCAAATCTCTCCGACTCCAGCAAAGTGTGGGGTGGAGGCAATTATCTAAATTATTCAGGAAGCAGAATTTTGGCCTAAATCATCACATTCCTGGAGAACAAAGAATATCTGTCAGTTCAGCCGAAAAAGCAGAAAAATGGAACACTTTGCTCTTTTTCTACATGAAATAGCATATACGCTGCCTTATTTTCTCGGAGCTAATTGGCTAATGAATTCTATTTGACCCTGTCCAAAGATGGAGAAAAATCCTGGGAAGGTGAAGCCAAGTTAAAGATTCCTTCCCTTTGCACACGTCGGAGGGGAGAGATCTACATTTACCAGAGGTTTTCCGGTCTAAGTTTCTGTGCCCAGTTGGAACTTTCTGAGGAACGATGCGCCAGGAGTGTCAGTGAACCCCCTCTTCAATTCATAGCTTTTCACCTGAATGTATTCTACACTCGCAGGATGAACCGTAAAGAATTGTTTTATAGGGATCCCTGGGTGGTGCAGCGGTTTGGCACCTGCCTTTGGCCCAGGGCGCGATCCTGGAGACCCAGGATCGAATCCCACGTTGGGCTCCCGGTGCATGGAGCCTGCTTCTCCCTCTGCCTGTGTCTCTGCGCCCCCCCTCTCTGTGACTATCATAAATAAATAAAAATTAAAAAAAAGAATTGTTTTATATTCAAGGAGTCCATTCTTTACAAGTGATGCGGCCTCTGAGAAGTGACTCATGGAGCTGACACTAAAGTTTATAAGTTACACTGCTTCGCTTGTGACAACGTAACTTAGGACGAAAACCAGCTTTGTGTAAAAAGCCTCTGACCCTAGAAATGGGGAGCTTAACCAGAAGTACGGAATATCCTATTCTGTTCATTAAAACAAAAAGTTTCTTCCCGAGATGAAAATGACTTCGACTTTACATAAAATCAAATAAACTCAAGTTTATCAGATAGGAGGGGAGTTTCAGGGGTGGATTATGGGTTATTTTTTTTTTTTTTCAAATAAAACAACAGATCACTGATTACTTAGCATCTGAAAGAACAGAAGGACCTTTGGCATTTCTAATTTTGAAATTCTCAAAGTGTCTTCTATTATTTATTTATTTATTTATTTATTTATTTATGTGTGTGTGTGTGTGTGTGTATAAGTCCTTTTAGACTCACAAAGCTTATAGGGCAACACCATATGTTTGAAATAAAGTCTGGGTGGAGTTTGGGTCTCTGTCCTGGAGTTTGTCCCAGGGAAGGAGCAAGGAAGGTGCCATTATGCACAAACTGGAGCCACCAGGGTTTGGTCAACGCCTCCCGCAGATGACGAGCCATCAGCTGATTCATCTTGATTTCGATGCTGCTGACACCTGCTCTGAGAGCCCGTCCTGTTTCCATGGTAACCAAGGGAAAGCATCCTTGTCCACATACTTTCGGAACCTCATTAAATCAGGCAGCAGGACAGCAGCTGTGTTCTCCATGCGTTACTCTGACAGCCATGGACTAATTTTACGATGCTCAGGTGATTCTGGGCCCTTTCTAGGCCAGACTGTTGAGAATGTGTAGATAGTGAGACAGATGGCGGAATAAATAAATATTGCCAAAGTGTTTAATGCACACAAATTTTCTGAAAGGTGCTAACCAACAATGGTAATTTTATTGACTGAGGTAATTTGGAGCCAAAATAATAAATATGAAGGGGACAGGAAAGCTCTTGGAAAATGTTAACTTGAGACACTCTTCTGATGATAATAATCCCTTGAGAAAATAAGGCCTCCTTCCGCAAGTGCCCCTGATGTGGTTCTAGGGCGGTGTGAGATGTGAACCCCAGAACTTTCTCTGTCCTCCCCACCATCTTAATTTTTGCTGGATTCTGGAAAACCTAAAGACGTTCCCTTCACACACACACCAGGATATAGATGTTTGATAAAAACGAGAAGTCAGTCCAAAGCCCCAATTTATACCACAGTGACATGCGGATTTAACAGACACTGAGGCCATAGCTGGATCATTCCCACGGCTTGTTTTCCCCCAGGGGTGCTCGAAGATACGGGCTCTGTCGGAAGGAGTGTGGGATAGCCTGCCTGACCCAGAACAAACACGTCTTGCTGATTTCCACAGATAATCTGAAAACCTCTTCAAGCTGAGGACAGGAGAGCAAGCGTTGAATTCATCAGGTTTAATGGGGAGGACCAGCAGCCAAGAGGAGAGTCCCAAGGACTTCTGTTGTTCTCAAGTAGCAGGGAGGAGTGGCTACTTCCTCTGACCTAGTGCCAACCCTTTGGGGTCCAAGATCTGCTCTGCTGCTGCCAGGGGCATGGCCTTGGGCAAGTTGTCCCACCTATCAGGGCTTTTGCTTCACCTCTAAACTGAAGCTAATAATGTTGCCTGCGTCCTAGGGTCGCACTGAGGGTGTAATGAATTCCTACCTGGCAGAGGCTTAGAACAGTGCGTGGTGCATATTAAGTGCTGCTTAGGGGTTAGCAATTGGGGGTTTCTCTTCTATTGTTGTCATATTGGATGAGTACTGTCTATTTCATATGCTAATTCCAATTTTCCCATGAAGCTCTTACAAACAAATGGTTTGGCTTTGGAGAGAGTGAGCCCTGTACTGACGCTCCTGTGTTTTGCTTATTTAGTAGCCACGCCATCCTATGTAGTGACCTCGCCTTCCCGAGTCTCAGCCTGTATACCTGCAAACCTGCCTGCAATTGCAGAACCCACCACCCACGGGGGATTCTGAGGATGCGGCGAGTGACATTCACCTGGTGTCTGGCTCCGAGGAGGAGCTCAGTCCAGGAAAGCTATTAGGATCATGCCACTCATGGTATTAAGAATTCGTTGTCAACACTGTGTTAAAATCTTAAGACAGCCAGGCTTTATGTTACCTGACAGAGAATTTTAAAATAATATAGAGTGAGGTAGTGGCCAAATAGATTCTGGATTGCACACGATTTTTGAAAGGAGCAAAGAGACTCCTCCGTTCCTCCTCGAAAAATATGCTCTTGACTTTGTGTGTGTATGTGTGCGCGCATGTGTGTGCAAGCACACGCGTGTGGATTCAGACCTTATGGGAGATTCTGTACTTTAGCTTTCAAAAATTGCATAGCAAAATGCTCTCCGTGTTAGAAGAGGTCAAGAATTATGTAAACTGTCATGTATTAATTAGCATCAGAATACCATTAATAAATATGTCAAGAGTTGGCGTTGTCACTAGATACCCCAATTCTCTCTGTTATTAAAAAAAGATGTCCCCTATTAGGTGATTGTTCAACATACAGAATTTTATTGTTACTCTGAAATTGGGTACAGTCATATGCAATCAATTAAAATTACATTATGCAAAGCAGAAAATCCCTACTTTAAGAGGGAGGAGTCCAAAGTCTCAATAGAGAAGACAAATTTGGAGAGAGAATCTGGAGTGGCCTCAGTGACTGGATAGAGCTGCCCGTTTCTCCAGCAGTTGTCCTTCCTGGAGCTCCAGAATTCTTCTGCTCCCTTCTCCACTCTTTCATGCTGAACGGGACTGATTTTGGGGCATGTAAAGAGAATGACACCACTTACATCATTTTAAAATGTGAAAAAAACACTTGTTGACATGTGTCATGCCTACAGCCGTGTGCTAATTACCAGAGGGAACTCAGAGGTCCATCAGACACGGTCCTCCTTGGAGAAGCTGGAGGTCCCAAGGGAAGGAGAGTCATACATAGCTCCCATAGCAAGAATGGGATGGAAAGGAGTCGGATAGAAGGGTTGGAAGACATCCTGCCACAGCCTGTTGTGTTAAGTTAGAACCTGGTGTTGGTGTGTACAAGAGGCTGCTCACACTTAAATCCACGCAAGGGATTTGGCCAGCCCTTAGGAAGCCCTTCTACAGGCAGGAGGTAAAGAATATTAGGCAGAGGCCCTGGCACCCACCACCTTCTCCTAGACGTTCTTCCCTCTGCCAACAAACTTCCACTTCCATGGAGGAATTGGAGAGTTTCTCTTATTTTGATGTTGCCATTTTCCCAAATATGGAAGCAATCCATGCTTGTAGAAACATAGGGGAAAAAATAAAACAAACAAAACCCCCGATCATCCAAGATGACTATTTGAATCTTGTTTGATTTACTCCTAATCATTCTCTTTGTTTTCATCTCTTTGTTTGGTGTTAATGTACGTGTGATGACATAGTATATTTTTATCCTGATTTTTCACTTACCATTAAAAGAATGCATTTTCATGCCTTTATAAAAATCTTTGCGCACAGCAGTTTCTGACTGCATGATGTTCCGTTCTCCCATAATTTACCTAAACATCCCCCTCTTGTTTACGTTGTTCTCTAATCTTCGCTGTTATAAATAATTTGCGAGAAACAGCTTTGTGCTTACAGCAGCATTTCCAAAACTGATATCTCTTTAAAGATATCGTGTAGGATGTTTTTAATAGGTAAGCTTAAAAAACTGAAGTGTCTGTGCTCAAATTAGTTTGGAAAGCCTGGGTTGAAGAAATAAGCTTCTTCCCAGCAGGAATTTCCAAAGTCTTTGTACCTAGTGTACGGTAAATTTCTAACAGAGGGATATGATTCCCAGACCTGTTGGTCCATGGAATCCTTTCTTTTCAAGAGCTGGTAAGCATGACTGACACTTTTCAATAGAATTAAGATATAATTCATATATTTTTTGCAAAAATACATTTGGAGTGTCTTTCAGACACATTTTAAGTGACTAACAAATTCCTGATATCAAAATCAGACAAAGGCAGCTGAAGATAGGAAACTAAAGGTCATTTGCTCATGAACAAAGATGCAAAACCAAAAGAAAATATTAGCAAATAAATTGCAACAGAAAATAACATGGATTAAAAATGCAAAGACTGGGCAGGTAGGTGGCTCAATTTGGTTAAGCGTCTGCCTTTGGCTCAGGTCATGATCTCAGGGTCCTGGGATCCAGCCCCACATTGGGCTCCCTGCTCAGCAGGGAGTCTGCTTCTCCCTCTGCCCCTCCCCCCTTGCTCTCTCATTCTCTTTCCCTCTCAAATAAATCAATAAAAATCTTTTAAAAAAAAAAAGGTTACAAAAGCCATTCACTCTTAAGAAATCTATTAGTGTAAATCATTACATTAAAAGATCAAGAGAAAGTCTTGTGATCATCTCAGGGAACATTAAGACAGCCTACAAAATTTCAGACTTATTCAGGATTTTTTTTTTATTTTTTATTTATTTATGATAGAGAGAGAGAGAGAGAGAGAGAGAGGCAGAGACACAGGCAGAGGGAGAAGCAGGCTCCATGCACCGGGAACCTGATGTGGGATTCGATCCGGGGTCTCCAGGATCGCGCCCTGGGCCAAAGGCCGGCGCCAAACCGCTGCGCCACCCAGGGATCCCCTATTCAGGATTTAAATAAAAAGAAACAACTCTTAGAAAATAGCTATAAAACAAAACTTTAAAAATGATATACAATATATATTAGAATATAAAAATTAATATTTAAAGATATTTAAATGAAGATATTTGGGCTGAAGTTAGGATTAAGATAAGAATGTCTTCTCTAAGAACCATTATTCTACACTATGTGGGACCTCTCGTTAGAGCAATAGAACAAAAAAAAAAAAGGAAATTCAAGAAACAGGTATTGGAAATCATCATTATTAATAGATTATATGGTTGTTTATCTAGAAAATCCAAGGAACCAAATGAAGAACTATTATAATCAACTTTATAATTAGTATACTGGTAATTTTCTAAATAGATAGAAGATGAATATATAAAATTCAATGCTTTCCTTTATTACAATGATAATCAGCTAGAAAACAGAATGGAAACGGAGATGCCATTCACAATAGGAATGAAAAGTACAGAATTTGGAAAACGAATTTGATATATGCATAACTTTGGTATAAAAATTGACAAAGCTTTTCTGAAGGATATTATATCCTAATTAATAGAGACAGATCATGTTTTCAGATCAGGAAAGTCAATGTTTAAAAATGCCACTATTCCTCAAAATCCACTTAATGCAGTTTCGATCACAATCTCAATTTCCTTTTTGGTTCTGAGCTTGTTAATTTTTCTAAAATTTAATAAATCAGTGCTAAAATTTATCAAAATAAAATTTCAAGAATAACCAAGAACATCTTGAAAATGGTTTGACCTTGCTGGGATATAGGCTAGAGGAAAAAAGAAACAGTGTGTCCTGGTTGGGAATACTTAGTATCTTCACTGAAAAGAAAAACTTAGAAATATGTTTCTGTGTAAGAGTTTTTGGTCCAATAGCCATTTATTGAAGAGAAATGTTCAGTTAAAGTTCTACATTAGCTACAGAAAAATAACAACTGGACTAAACAAGAACATTTTTTTTACAGGTGAAAGAGGAAACAATAATGAAAAATCAAAAAGTAAGCATGGACACAGAACAGACACATGAAAAAATGTTCAACATCACTTGGCATCAGGGAATACAAATAAAAATCACAAAGAGATACCACCTCATACTGGTCAGAATGGCTAAAATGAACAACTCAGGAAACAACGAATGTTGGCGAGGATGCAGAGAAAGGGGAACCCTCTTACATTATTGGTGGAAATACCAACTGGTGCAGTCACTCTGGAAAACAGTATGGAGGGTCCTCAAAAAGTTAAAAATAGAACCACCCTACCATCTAGCAATTGCACTACTAGGTATTTACCCAAAGGGTAAAAAAACAGTGACTCGAAAGGGCACATGCACCCCAACGCTTATAGCAATAATGTCTACAATAGCCAAATTATGGAAAGAGCCCAGATATCCATTGACAGATGAATGGATAAAGCAGTGCTCTATATATACAATGGAATATTACTCAGCCATCAAAAGAACGAAATCTTGCCATTCGCAATGACATGGATAGAACTAGAGGGTATTATTATGCTGAATGAAATAAGTCTGTCAGAGGAAGACATATACCATATGATTTCACTCATATGAGGAACTTAAGAAGTGAAATAGATGAACATAGGGGAAGGGAAGGAAAAATAAAATAAGATGAAAACAGAGAGGGAGATAAAACCGTAAGAGACTCTTAACTATAGGAAACAAACTGAGGGTTGCTGGAGGGGAGGTGGGTAGAGACGGGGTAACTGGGTGATGGACATTAAGGAGGGCACGTGATGTGATGATCTCTGGGTGTGACATGCAACTGATGAATCACTAAATTCTACCCCTGAAACAAAACAAAACAAAAGCCAATTAGAGCACTAAAAATAAATAAATAAATAAATAAATAAATAAATAAATAAATAAATAGGCATGGGCATGGAAGGATAAAAAATAGATAAGGTAAAGGTCATATTAGTATACCAAAATTGAAAAATTAAATAAATATTGACAAAAAATCTTGTGAATTAAGACTCACAGTCCTAGTTAATCCTTAAGTCAAATAAAAAATTAAAGGGAAGCCCACAATGCAAATGAAACCAGGTCACTATCTTATAGCATACACTAAGAATGACTCAAAATGGATTGTGGACTTGAATGTAAGACATAAAACCATAAAATTCCAAGCTAACATAGGCAGTTAGCTCTTGGACATCAGTCTCAGTGATGTATTTGTGGATCTGGATCTGACTTCAACAGCAAGGGAAACAAAAGCAAAAATAAACATGTGGGATGACATCAAACTAAAAAGCTTTCTGCACAGCAAAAGAAACTCATCAAAATGAAAAGACATCTGCTGAATGGGAGAAAATACTTGCAAACCATATATCCTGATGAGGGTTAACATCCAAAACATATAAAGAACTCATGCAACTCCACAATAAAAAAAAAAACCCAATTTAAAAATGAGAAGAGGATCTGACTAGACGTATTTTCTGAAGAAGACATACAGATGGCCAACAGGCCCTGGAAAAGATGTTCAAAATTACAAATTATTAGGGAAATGCAAATCAAAAAACAATGAGCTATCACCTCACACCTGTGAGAATGGCTAGTATCAAAAGGCAAGAAATAAAAAGTATTGGAGAAGATGTGGAGAAAAGGAAGCTTCATGCACTGTTGGTGGGGCTGCAAACTGGTGCAGCCACTGTGGAAGACAGTATGGACGCTCTTCAAATCTACCATGTGATCTTGCTATTCCACTTTTGAGAATTTATCCAAATAATACAAAAACAGTAATTTGAACAGATATATGCATCCCCATGTTCACTACAGCATTATTTACAGTAGACAAGATAAGGATAGAACCTAACTGTCCATCAATAGAGGCGTGGAGGATGTGGCATATATACACAATAGAATACTACTCAGCCACAAGGAAGAATGAAATCTTGTCATTTGTGACAATATAGATGGATGCAGAAGGTATTACTCAAGTGAAGTAAGTCTGATGGAGACAGACAAATACCATATGATTTCACTCCTATGTGGAATCTGAAAACAGACAAAACAATACAAAGCAAACTCATAGATAGGGAGAGCCATTTGATGGTTACCAGGGAGGAAAGGGGTTGAGGGTTGGACAAAATGGGCCAAGGGGGTCAACAGTATGGTGATGGATGGTAACTAGACTTCGGGGGGGATCACTTTGTAGTACACACAGATGTTGAATTAGCATGTTGTACACTTGAAACTTAAATATTGTATACCAATTTTATCTCAGTAAAAAAATAAACTAAAATCACTAAAACATGAACGCACACACAAAGAAAATTATAGAGAAATAGCAAATCACTTAGAAAACAATGAACTGACTGTGTGGCTCAGTCAGTTAAGTGTCTATCTCTTGATTTCGGCTCAGGTCATGATCTCGGGGTTGTGGGATCAAGCCTGGTGTCAGGCTCTGTGCTCAGTGGGGAGTCTGCTTGGGGTTCTCTCTCTCCCTCAGCCCCTCCCCATCACCATTTGCGCATGCACGTCCTCTCTCAAATAAATAAATAAATAAAACCTTTTGAAAAAGAAAGAAAGAAAAGAATGAAGAGAACATTTTATTCTACAAACCTAGGGTGCACACCTGAAAGCTTTATAACACTATAGATTTAAGTAGTTAATCATCAAAGATGAAAAATAAGGAAAAAAATAATAAATGTTTTAAAAGACAAAATACTAAAAATAAAGAAACCAGAAATTAGAAAGGAACTATAAAATAAATAAAAAGCCAGGAAGTGGGCTTTTATTCATTTAAAAGACAAAATTAGTGAAATAGAAAACCATAGCAACAAAGACAATAGAAGGATAAATTAATCCAAAAGCTATTTCTTTGGAAATAACACTAAAAAAGATAAATTCCTTTCAAGTTTGACAAAGGAACAGAGAGCGAGGGCAAAACATGCAGGATTAAGAATGAGAAAAGAGAGAATTGCAAATAAAAGAGAACCTAGAAAAAACATGAGGGAGTATCACATGTAATACTGTGGCAAACATTTTGAACATGTAGAAGGAAAAAACCCAAACTAACTATAAATTACCTAAATTGACCCAATAAAAAATGGAAATAAACCAATTACCATTGAAGAAATTGTAAAGCTTTTTAAGGATGTGTCATTAAGAAACATATAGAACATGGTAGGTTCACAGCTGAAATTTATTTAACTTTTAAAGATCAGATAAATAATTCTAATTATGTAAACTATTCTAAGCCAGAGATAAAGAAAGAAATCTTCCCAATTAAATTTATAAAGTTTGCATAACTTTAATACCAAAATCTGATAAAGAGTTGTCAAAAAGAACAATTATACTCTGACCTTACAAAAATAATTGTAAAAATTCTTAACAAATATGAGCAAATAGAACCTATCAACATAGCAAATGAATAATAAATTTTTATCAAAAAGAATTTTTTACAGGAAGGCAAGAGAGATTCAACAATCCTACAATTGTCAACACAATCCATTACATCAATAAATTAAAAGAGTAGAGTTATTTCATCAAATCAACAGATGCTACAAAGACAATTGACAAAAATATAGTGGTAGTCTCATTCCTAACAAAAATTTTGAGTCAAACGGAAAAAGAGCAAATAATTTAATTTAATAACTATGTTATTTGTTTACTAAACTATTTTTGACTATGTTATTCAATAGATTATTTACCAAAAATAAACAGGAAACATATCCTATAAGAGGAAAACTTAAAATAATTTCAACTACATTAGAAATTAGACAGTGATGCCTGCCATTGCTGCTATTAATAAGCACTGTCTTATAAAAAAAAAAAAATAAGCACTGTCTTAAAGATGATAGGACAGGTGTTGTGGGTTGAATTGTTGAATTGGGTACCCCCACCCCCACAAAAGATGTCCTAACCTCCAGTACCTGCAGTAGGACCTTATTTGGAAATAGGGTTTTGGCAGATGATCAAGTTAAAATGAGATCATTAGGGTGGGCCCTGGTCCAATATGACAGATGTCCTTATAAAAGGGGGAACACACAGAGAGAACGCCCTGTGAAGGGGAAGGCAGGCATCAGGGTGATTGACCTGCTAGTCAAGGAATGCACCAAAGGTGGCCAGCAAACCCCCCAGACTCTGAGGGACAGACATAGAACAGGTCCTTCCTCAGTCTGCAGAAGGAGCCAGCCCTCATGTCTCTGCGATCTTGTCCCTAGAACTGTAGGGTAATACATTTCTGCCACTTAAGCCGGTGGATTTATGCTACTTTGTCATGGCAACCTTCACAAGTAATACAACAGGAGGATGAAATGATGGATCTAAACAGTGGAAGAGGATCGCCTGTTTTAAAGAATGACAGCATTGTACAGCCAGAAAACCCAAAGGGATTCGATTTTTTTTTTAAGTTACTAGAATTAATAAGATGTAAAGTGGCCCAATACAAGACAAGGGCCCAGGAATTCAATAGCTTTCCTCTGTTCTAAATTTGAACATGGTCCTGGATGGTCTCCATTCACCTTCCTGATCTTCCCTCCTTGCCCCTCTTTGCTCTCTGGCTTCCTGCTGGGCTCAGGCACTGGGAGGCACTGGGAGGCACTGGCAGGAGGCGGGAGAGACAGTCTCCCTTTCTGCTGGACGGAGGGTGGGCCACGGCTGCCTCCTCTGCCAGGGGCTCGTGGGCAGCTGTCCTTTCCTGCAGCTCTCTCTCCAAGTCTGTAAAGTGTTCGCTGCCAGCTCCTGCTGTGCCCACCTGGGTCTGTCCTGCTGTGCTTCTCCATCATTTCTCTTACTCATGTCCACACCTTTCCAAACTCTCTCTTTGAAAACTCTTCCCAGTACCTCATTTGAGTATATCCTCTGCCTCCTGCTGGGACCCTGATGCAAGGCACCTAGAAGTAAAAACTGCCATTCTCAATGGCAACAAAAGCCACACGTACTTGGAAATGCATTTAACCAAGAAGTGTGGTCACTAAAAGAAGAAAAGGAAAGACCCTAACTGAATGTATAAAACCAGATCTGAACAGATATTCTTCTTGGATTGGAAGACATACATAAAAAAAAAGTCAATTCCTCCAAATAAATATGTAAAAGTAATCTAATTCTAATTAAAATCTCAGAGATTTGTTTCCAAATTGGATGGCATGATATTGAAACTCACATGGAAGGATAAGTGTGCTCAGAATAGCTAAGAAACTTATGAAAAAGAACAGTGGGTGTACTTGCCTTACAAAATAACAGGTCTGCAATCAAGTCATGATGGATTCAGGAACAGACAAAGGGATCAGTGAAACTGAATAGAGAATTCAAAATCAGATCCCAGTAAATACAAAAGTATAATAAATGACGAAGTTTCATTTCAGTGGGACAAAGATTATTTGATCAATAGTGTCAGTACAAGGGCTATCTGAAACAAAATATAATTGGGACTTATTTACATCACACTAAAAAAATATAATCTATGTGGACTGAAGATACAAATACAAAAAAAAAAATAGAACTCTAAAAATCTCAAGAAAATCTAGGGGTGTACACACACCATCTAAGGGCTGAAATGGCCTTAACCACCACTGGAAACCTAGACGTTATACTATATGTTGGCAAATGGAACTCCAAACAAAACAAAACAAAACAACCCCGACCGCCCCCCAAAAAAACGAAAAAGGAAACCCAGAAGTTATAGATTAAAAAGAGAGAGAGACATGGATAGGGCTAGAAACAGTTTTTAAACTCTTAGAAGACAAATTGGAGTCTGTACAAAGTCAATAGACAAGTGGTAAATTCAGAAAAAAAAATATTTGTAAAGAAGAATTTTGGAAAACAAGTATTTGTGAAACTATTTGTAATGTAAAATATTACAAACACGATTGTAAAACTGTCATGCAATTAGGCACCAGTTTTGCTGGAGGGGGCTTTCTTCCCAGTCCCAGTATGTTGGCGGCCTCCTCCTGCCGAGTCCCAGCAGTGGGCCGGACACTCCACGGTGCCACCCCCAGCGAGTCTCAGGGGCACTAGCTCTGCAGATGGCTTCCAGGGAGCACTGAGTTGTGTGTGGGGGTCCCTGCCAGCCACACTGGGCCCTCACTTTTCCTCATGAAAGCTATGCCAACTATGCACCAGCCTTAGGACCCCCACTGGCTGTCCCTCCTTCCTGCAACCCAATTCCCTACTTTTTCTTTTCTTTTCTTATTTTAAGATTTTATGTATTTATTCATGAGACACAAAGAGGCAGAGGAAGAAGCAGGCTCCCAGTGAGGAGCCTGATGTGGGACTTGATCCCAGGACCCTGGGATCACGACCTGGGCCAAAGGTAGACATTCAACTGCTGAGCCCAGGCATCTCAATTCCCTACTTTTTCAAGTCTCTGCTCCAGTGCCACCTCTGAGATGTCTTTCCTGGCACCCCATCTCAAATAGCACTGCCTGCTTCACTGCCTCTGTCAGCCTTGTCCCGTTCTCTCCAGGTCCTCTCTGACTCCACACCTGTCTGCTGTCCATTTACCTCTCTAGAATGGAAGCTCCAGGAGCACAGGAAATAAACCTGCTCTGTTCACAGCTGTATACAGCTGCCAGCAACAGTGCCTGGTATGCAAAAGGTACTCAATAAATGTTTGTTAGATGAGTGAGTAAATCACAGCCATTGACCTAGAATCAAGCTTAAATAACTCAATATTAATTCTTAGTGTCATTAGGAATGAGCAAAAAAGGGGTTATATACCTTGTAAATTGTCATAGCCTTTTCTAAGAGGTTATGTTCCCATTCCTGGGAATCTAATCCAGAAAAATAAAAGCATAAGGACACAGGACATAACAGAGATGATATTTATTTGTGCATTATTTGTCCAAAAAAAGGAAATTAAGTCAGACTCTATCAGTAGGAGAATGACTGAATAGATTATGGCACATCCACGTAATGAAATATTATGCAGCACTTTAAAATGAATTAGAGTTATACCAGTTGTTTCAAAGGGATTTCCATGAGGTTTTGTTGAGATTCCAAAGCAAGATTCAGAAATATGTGTGTAATATGATCCTTTGTATGTACATTTAAAAATCCTAATGCAATTATTAGTATTAAAAATATTAAGTTTGCTAAAAACATAAAATGAGTACATTCAATGTGTTGAGGAATAATGCTAACATACCAAAGAAATAGAAATAATTGTCTCACTTGAAAGATGTTATATCATTAATTATTCATACTAATACACTGTTTATTTTCTTACAGAGTAACAAAATGATTATATAACACAACAGAAGTGTGGAAAAATTCCACAAGGAGGTGTGGGGGGTGATTCATGACTCAAAGATTTTCTTGGATATAAGCTATAACATAGTTTTAAAAGATATGAAAGTTTGGATCAAAAGGAAGATAGTAAATGGCAGGGGTGCCTGGGTGGCTCAGTTGGTGAAGCATCTCACTGTGGCTCAGGTCATGATCTTGGGATGCTGGGATTGAGCCCCGAGTCAGGCTCTGCTAAACAGGAAATCTGCTTCTCCCTCTGCCCCTTCCCCTTCTCATTTTCTCTCCTCCCCCCAAGTAAACAAATAAATCTAAAAAAAAAAAAAAAAGATAGTAAATGGCTAGCAAATCTTCTTGCCAAAAAGTTTTTACTCATTGGGCGCACCAGCCTTGAAGGCTCAGATACACAAGTTCCATGAGCCAGAGAATTTAAACTAGAAGTTCTATAAATCAAGATGATAGGCTCATTCATAATGGTGTAATTAAATAATTTGCACCATTAGTATGTCATTTTTCATAAAAGATCATGTTGCTGCATCTGCTGAAGAATTATATTTGGTGTTATATGACACATTCATTGGGACACACTAGCTTGAAAACTTCTGCAATATAGTGATCCCTAATAAACAGAAAAAATAGAAGATTAACAAAGAAAACAAGGTATCTGTTTGTAGCAATAAGAAATTGAATTGTCTGTATGGTCAATGATTCCTAATGCTTCCAAACTCCATTTTGTATTTGAGAATGTTGGGTTGTGCAAATCCTGACAAGGCTAACCATGGCCTATTTCATGGTGAGAGTCAATGTTCATTAAGAGAGAAGTAATTAACTGCTTTAAAAAAACAAATGTAAACTATGGAAAAATTGCAAGTATGGTACCAAGACTTTTTTATGAACCATTTCAGAGAAAGTTGCCTCCATGATGTCCCAACATTCCCAAATATTGGTAAGCATTGTGTATGCCTACAAACAAGGATGTTCTCCAGCATAAATAAAATTCAAGAAATTAACATTGATATAATACTACTATCTGATCCTGTTCAAGCTTTTCTAATTGTCCCAGTGATGTTTTTAGAGCAAAAGGAAGGATCCAGTTCAGAATCGCATGTTGAGTTGTCGTTTCTCTTTAATTTCTTTGGTCTTCCCTGATCATCGTGACCTTGACACTAAAGATTACAGGCTGGTTGTTTTGTGAAATTTCCCTCCTATCAGGGTTTGCTATCTCCTCATGATTAGATTCACGCTATGTATCTGGGGCAGGAATACCACAGATGTGATATCGTGTTCTTCTTTGGGATCCTATCAGGGGGCGTACAATCTCAATTTGTCCCATTACTGATATTACTTACTCCACTTAACGTGGAATCTATCAGGCTTCTTCCTGATAGATTATCAGCTCTGCTTTTCTATTTGTATTTAATAAGTATTTTGTGGGGAGAAATTCTGAGACTCTGGAAACATCCTATTCCTCATCATATTTTCGATTTACTCATTCATTTATATCAGTGTGGACTTCATGGTTTCCTATTTTATTCAATGGGGTATAATTCATTACCCGAATTATTTAGTTTGATACTCACATTGTACCCTATTTGACCAGTAAGAGCCCCTCCACATGCTCCTTTGGCGTGTCCTCCTCATTCTTCAAACACTTTCTTACTTTGGGGCACAAACAGAAATTTCAAATTCATTCTGTTCTTCCTCGGTGCTGGCTGTAGAGTCAGACATTTCTCCAAGGATCCCTCATTTGTTTTCATAAAGAATGGTATTTAGGAAGCAGTACCTGTGTGCTATATGTGCTCAGTGCAGTTGAGGTGTCCCTGCTTCCAGGTATATATGTAGCCAAGTGTTCACACTAGTACTCACAGGGGCTGAGCTTCTTTTATTCCAGAACTGTAACTCCATTATCATATTGTAATCTAAATGGACTTTCTGGGGGTCCATAGTGTCAGAAAGGGGGGCACAGTCTGGTGGAACCTCCTCATTGGCCTGCAGGAGACAGTCCACTCCCCTGCTCCACCTGGCCTGCCCTAATGGGGGCTGTCACCCTGCGACAGATATAATGTAATGTGAAGAATTGGCTGCTTCCATGCACTGGGAAGTCTGCACTAAAGGCCTTTGCAACCTTCAAAACTCTTGACATAAATCCTGACTCTCCCCAAACCATCCTTCCTTAAGTTCGGCTAAAGACAGATATTCCGGGCTGTAGCTGCCATCTGTGCCACAAAATGGAACTGTACTCTCTGCCCACTGCCACCCTGCCTGCTGTCTTATGGTGCACCATTTAGAGACTAGGGAACAGAGAGGGAAAGACCTCTATGGAAGAGTCTGCTTGACTACAGATCTAATCTTTCAAACATGGCTAAAGATACTAGGGTCTTTTGCCATTAAATGCCTGAAGGTGAAACTGAGTGAACTTAATGTATCTTGGAGAGTAATTATGAGACAATTTTGATTGCCAGATCGTCCCATCTAAATTAGAAATTGTTAAAAGCAGAGTCGTGCTCATAAACATTTAACATTTTATACTAATTTTTATTTTATGCCTGTAATAAAAATGATTTAACTGTGTTGTCTTATATTTGAAAGGTTTGGAAATGCCTGTGCTTGGACTATTACATTTTTGGCTCTCTGACACTTATGCAGAAGGATGTCATTTCTCAGTTTGCTTTTTCTTACATTTCAACAATAATGATACAGTTAGGAGAAAAACCTTGCCACAGTCTGGGAACTTAAATAACTGTGAGAACATTCCAGTCACAGGTTTGGATTTGTTCATATGAAATCCGAGGTGTAAGTTTGTCACAGTGTTTGCAATTTCTGTTTCTCAGGAATCATCTTTTATTTTGATAACAGTCACACAAGCTCCATCTCCAGAGGCTTCCAGGGAGGGGCTTTAGTCTTCCTGTTGTGTCGGAGAATCTCTCAGAACATTCTAGCAACTCCAAAGCGGGGCTCAGAGTTCATCGAGGCATGATTGAGAACCCAGCCAAATTATGTACTGATCTATAGGGCATTTCCTTTTTGTTTAAAAAATTTTTTAAGTTCCTCAAATCCAGATCATTTAAATTTTTTTTGTTTTATTTTTGTCCATTTATGTCAGCTATAAAACTTTTTTTTTTTTTTTTTTTTACCTGGCTGGCTGTGAGGGGAAGCAAGTGCCTGGAGCACAGCCACCAGCAATGCTGAGGCATTTTCCAGCTCCCTTAGGAACCAATCTGACTAGAAGAAGTGAAGAGAAAATGATCCTTCATGCTTCCTCATCAGCTCAAGTTGAGATGCCTGCCCTCAGCCTCTGCATACCTCAACTCAGAGGGCTTCCAAGGCCTGCTCAGGCACAGGCTCCTCCTCGAAGCCATCTCTGACCACCAGAGCCGGAAGCAGCCCTCCCCTCTTCTGAAGAGCTGCTGTCCTTCTGATGCCTTCCTAGTGACCCTCACCAACTTGAACAAATCGTGATGACTACCCCTGTCCTTTGTGCCATCTTCTGATCTCTCTGGGTAACTCTGAGCTCTTTGAACTCAGGTACTGCACGGAATTCAGCCCCAGATCTCTCTTGCTGTGCATCAGTAGCACATAAACAGTTGTTGAATGAATGAAGGCGAGAATCCAGTGTTCTGGAGAGGAAAACCTACGTACGATGGAGTTAGCCCATGGGCAACTGATCCGAGTCCTTTGTATCTCAGGGGTGAGGAGTCTGAGCTAATGGAGAGGAGAATATCTAGGCAGGCACGGATAGGCTTAGATGCTCCTGAAATCCCTTTAGCTTGAAGAGGCCGTCGTGAAAAATTAGAGACATGTTCTCTGCTTCACAATCTGGACTCAGGACTGGGAGGTGATAGAGTCAGATGAAAGCCCAAATCTTTAATAAGAAAGAAAAAAAAAAAGAGCCACGTTTGTTTACTGAAGACAGACTGGATGAGACACAACAGGATGACGAGAGAGGAGGGCCTGGGGTGCAGACAGAGGTGCTCTCGCAGCCCCACCAGGCCCGGATGAGCTGACCCCTGAAACGTCAGTAACACACTCCGCCACTCAGGCGGTGCCCCCCATCCTGAGCCTGCTCTGTTGCAGTCTGACTCACTGTGGTCATGGGGCTCCTTTGTCTCTCCTCCCAATTGTGTGGAGTGGTTCTTTGGCCTCCATTTCACAAAGCCGGCTTTGGATGCTCTCCAGCGACTCTGCTCCCTGCTTACAAAGAACTGGGCCGAGAGGGCAAATTGGGACCAGGGAAGGTTTTTTTGGAACTTCTTTTGGCAACAAGCCTAAAAGGCCATTAAACCTAAAAGCCATGTAATTTTTCTGCTGGGCAGGGAATGGAGTAAGGGTCTGGTTCTACTTATGAAGTAAGATTCCTGCTTTTGTGGGAAGTTTGCGGTAGAAACAACCCATTTTGTGTTTTTAGTTCAAAAATTATTTCCTCTGCTCTGCTAGGTGAATAAATAATTGTGCTCCATTATGACGGAAATAGTCATTTTGTTCACATAAGAAAGCCTCTGGCATCTTGGAAACAACAGACAATAAAGCATCCGTGCTGGGTATTAGTAAGTCTTAACTTTTTCAAGTGTGTATCTTTGAAAAATGTTAAAGAATAAAGACATCTGGTAAAGGTCAAATTCATGTTCTTATTTCAGGCCTCTGTTCATTTGACATTTCGGTTGAGGAAAGACAGTTTCTCTGCTACTCGGGGAGGAAGTAAAAGTTGTCCAATGGCAGATGTAGTGCCGCTGTTAAACAAAACCCTAATATTAATTTCCTCTCTGTTCTAAATCACTGGGGGGCAATGGGACGGCTTAGTCTTTGCCACGTGAGGGAAGACAAGCAGTAAAGAAAATAAAACATTTCCCTATCCGTGAAAAGACAAACACAAAAACCACACCAAGTGAAACATTTTTGACAGACGTCTTTAGTTTTCACACACACACACACACACACACACACACACATCTGCAACCTGAAAACACGGCGTTGGAGAAAAAAGGAAACAAAATACTAGCAGAACATCCTACAAATCTCAAACTTTGCACTGACTTGGAGGAAGAGAGTGTTCGACAGAGACACTCGTGAGTTTGGACAGCTCGACTTAATTGATGTTGTCCAATGACAGTCCCTTAGACCCACTGAAGACCTGAGAGGGAGAAGTCATTGTCAAAAAGAACCTCACGTTGGTTTCTATGTCTCCTCCTCTAGCCACTACGTCCCTGGGGCAGAGCCATGAAGGAGTCTGGAAGGCCTGGCCAGTCGGACTGATGAGCCAAGACCCTCGCTGCTGGGCCTGCCTGGGGTCGGGCCTGGAAGTCCTGACCTCTGAAGGCCTCTGGGCACAGGCCCGCAGCAGCCCACTTGCCCACCTGCAGACACCATCACAATGCCTGGAATCCCCCACACCAAGTCTTCCTGCCTCTCCGGCGGCCAGGGAGCAATCATGCTTCTGCTGAGCTTAATTCATCTTCCTCTTACAGGCTGTGTTTAAGACTGGCCGGCGGAGATCAATGCCTCTCCTGCACGTTTTAGACCAGACAGGAAATGAGCAGAGATGTTCTTAGTTTACTGCAGCTCTAACTGTCTTTGTACAACATTGTCTTCCCCACCTTGACCCACAGCAGTTGCCTTGTTTGGACCATGACTGGCATTAGTGGATTGAATTCTGTTTAAGAAAAATCACCTGCCCAACCGCCTGCTCTTTGACGTGATTATTCCAGCTGAGATATTCTGTTCCTCACAGGGCGCTTATTGCAAAATCTTTACTCTCTTTTTATTGAATTTACTACATTTGTCAAGTGGCCAGAAAAATTCTTTCGTATAAGGCCGTTGATATATCTTTCTTTAAACAAGAATGATCTGAAAATTTATTTAAATATTTATAGAGGGCGTAAAATAGGAAATGATTGTTGCAAAAGCAATGCCTTTTGATATAATTTTCAAAAATTCAGTTTTTCACATTTTAAGAGTATATGCTCTGCACATGTTGTTGATACATAGGAAAGAGGGTTTTCTTCCCTTCATGAAAGAAGAGAAAGAAGCAGAAAGAGGCCAGGATGCAGGGTTTTAATGAACAAGTACTTGGAAGTTTTGAGCATCACTATGTGTTCAGTCAAGAAAGGGACAGGGAATGAGATGTCTTGCCTCAGCTATAGAGAGAGGAGAATCAACACTTTTGGACTTTTGCCTGAGAGGGTCACCTGCAGGCATTGTCACTATGGCCAATGTTTTCCATCAGGGTACGAGGATGCCGGGTTGCCACCACAAAAGACACCTTTGTTGAAGACTCTTAATGTTTTATTTTATTGGGATTTCTGAGAAGCACACCTTTTGAAACTCCAAATACCATTTTCTGACTATTAACCACTAGATATGTCAGGGTTGATGACATGAGAGAGCTCTCCTTCCTTTTCCCTACATCTCTCTCTCTCTCTCTCTCTCTCTCTCTAAAGATTCACAGGTAAAGTCCTCCTACTGTGATATTCCATGGCTGTTTCTGTTTTAAGGAAAAGCTGGGACAAGGCTGGGAGCTTAGCGTAGCCAGGGTGTATTTTAAAAGATCATGATTTCTGACCTTAGAGAAGCAGCACTTCATTATCAAGAAGAGGCAGTTCTAGAAAACACATTTGGAATGCTCTCTAAGGCCTCTCTACCTCCAACATGCCCAAATTCATTGTGTGATGTATTGTTGTTTGCTATTTGGATACCCTTCACTGAATGGTGAGCAAAAGAGGCAATTTTTTATTCTTTTTTCAGTAAGTCAATAATAGAAAAAAATTCCTATGCATTCTAACCTATTTGGTCTCCCACAATGCCCTTTAATTTGAAAGAAAATGAAGAATTATTATAGAAATCCACCAAAAAAAATTAATGCAAAATGAGCAGAGCTGTTTTGTTTCTGCTAGTGGTGCAATATTTTCTCATGGTTATGTTCTTGAAACATGAATCTGTGATAGTTTAAGAGCTGAATACATAATTTAATACTGCCCAAGGCCAGCATTAGCTAAAGCAGATGTTTGTGAAAGATGCATGTCTTTATTGGAGGCCTGAGCTGCCCTAATTCGGTCCATTTCACTCTGCCTCCCTTTCGGTGCTCTCTTCTGCAATGATGGAGTCTGAGAATGGCCCCCTCCGAGGAGCCCCAGGAGGGCCCATTACACACGACAGAAAGCTGCCCAAAATGCAGAAGCTGGTTGTCTTTCGGGGTTGTTTTATGTATCCAACTGTTGACATGTCATTGAATCCCTGGATCTCACAATGGGAAGATCCTCAGAAGGTTCTCTTGAGGCCTGGATCCTCTATGATATTCAGAGCTTCACATTTGTTCCATGACAGCATAATCCTCACAAGGAAGCAGTCTGAGTGGGGTGACCAACAGCGGCAATTTTGAAATTCCAACTCGACCGTGTCCTCACTGTGTGGCCCTGAACTAGTTAATGGAACTTCTCTGTTTTCTCATGACATTTACCTCGCGGTGTTGTTTTGAGGCTCCGATGAGGTAATGGATAGAAAATCCTTATCATGTGCCTGGAATACTGGAAGGACTAAGTGGAAACCATGACTATAGTTGCATTTTTCGTCAATGTCCGTTTCCCTGGAAGCTCCCGCCTGGATTCTAGTTGTGCCCCGCAGCTAGCTAGCTGCAGAAAGCAAACCCAACCTCTATCCCACATACCTGTCAACCTGGTATTTGAAATGTTCATCCTTTTCACCTCTTTCCTCTCCATCCTTTGGACTCTTTATCACAATCACCATAAATTGCTCTCATTTCTCCAAGTGTCCACTGTTCTTGCTCATCCCTGGTCTTTTGCACATGCTGTTTTTCTCAGCCTGGGCTTCTTCCTCCACTACTTCCCCCATTTTGGCCACATCAAATCCACTTCAAACTTCAGGTCTCAACTAAAATGTCCCTTCTGCAATAAGCCTCCCTTGATCCCTGGCATATTTCCCAGGGCCAACTGCCCCTTACATCCCCAAGCACTAATCGAGTTTTGCAGGAAGAAGATATAAGGAAAAAATTAGGCAGAGGTGGAGGAAAAGAAGCATATGTCTCATTACTTGGAACTGAGCTACCCTGCAGCAACATGGAGACTGAATTAAAGTCCTTAACTGAAGATAATACTTATAATGATTTTCTATCTCCAGGGGCTGTGACTTTACCTCTCAGTGGCTGAAAGCATTGGTCTCCATGAGGCAGGGTCGGTGTCATCTTCATTTCTAATCTGTAGAGACTGGCAGTGTCTGGCACAAGTTTGCTGCTCACTAGGTAGGTATTTCTTAAACATGTCAGTAGACTTCTTTTCTGAGAGCTTTCACATCCTTTTTCTGATCTGCCCATCTTAACAAAACAGGGAAGCCCTCATAGCTTTTTTACTGCCAACTCTCTTTGCAGGGGAATCAACTGAAACTAAGGAGTACTGGCTCATGAATGACAAATCAAATCCTACATATTCAGAGTCCTAGTCCAGAGGTCCTTTCATGCCATGAATGTCTCTCCCTTTCCTTCTTCACTGCAGATGGAAGGCTACAGACCTATAGCTCAACAAATAAGACATTAAACTGAATAAATGTCTACACAGACACTTTCTCTCAGGGAGGGAGAAAGGATTATACCCACCAACTTTGTTTCACACGGAGGGTAAGGACAGGAAGGAAGCTCTCTGGTAACATGAAAGGATAAGAGGTCAGGTATAGTTTGTACCAACCCAGCTTAGACTAATTCTGAAGCCTACTCAAGTATTGTCACCTAAAACACCAAAGCTTGATTTTCACAGGGTATCTGATGTTGGTTATATTAGCTGGTGCCAGCAATATCCTCCTCTTAGCTAGGATGGTCCCGTTATTCAGTGGGTTCTTCTAGGAACAAACAAAAGCAGGGAATCCTTAACAAAAAATTTTTTTAAAATTTATTTGAGAAAAGGTATGCATGTATGCATGCACATGAGCAGAAAGACGGACAGGAGGAGGGGCAGAGGGAGAGGGATAAGCAGACTCTGTGCTGAGTGTGGAGCCTGATGTGGGGCTTGATCCCATGACCTTGAGATCATGACCTGAGTCTAAATCAAGAGTCTGCTGCTCAACTGACTGAGCCACCCAGACACCTCCCTTTTTTGTTCTGAAGGTACTTTGCCCAGCTGCTGTAGTAGGTAAAGGTCTTCTTACAATACCTGCCTGGAAGTTAGGAATGGGTCTTCATCTTCCTTTGCCTTCTAGAAAGACTTGAGCCTGAGCTGACCCTGAATACTGAGTGCCTAGAATCAGTAAAGAGAATTTTGACCAGGGCCAGAGAAACAACTGTTCCTTCTTGCTCTCCCATCTCTGGGCTCTCTCTCAGATGTATTAAGCCCAAGCCAGCAACAACCCTGGCCAAATGACAGGCTAAAGCCCACAGCTGTCCTTTGATAGTGGCAAGATCCAACTGAAAAATCATCATGAAGATGGCCCTGAGAGTTTTGGGAGATAAGTAAGCATAGATTGACTACAGGCCTAGTAGGGAGACTGAACCGTTGATCCCAGGTCCACCAGCCAAGAAGCCTATTTGGAGCTCTGGCTATCCCAGAAGCCAACCAGGACTAATGGAGGAATCCATTTTCCCAGCCACACCCTAGTGGAGGAATGCATTTAGCCCAGCATAAAGGAAACAGGGAAATGGAAAGGAAAATGGAAAAGGAATCAACATTGTTGAAGAAGGCATCATCACGAGCCCTGAGGCTGGTGAGAAAGCAGAGCTCACAGCAGTGTGGCCCAAATGGGTTTTGAGCCTTTGTCTCAGGAAGACTAAAATCAACACGGCAGAGGTGATGGAATCTGACCCCTAAGCCAGCAAGGGCAAGAGAAGAAACCATGGGATTTGGGGAGTGGAGAGGTGCGAAGACCACCACAAGATCTCCTGTTATATGAGCCTTTGCCAGTACGGTTTGTGAACACTGCCTGAGCATTTGAAAAAATATTCCAAATGTACTCACCTGAGTTAGACCACAAATCAGAATACAGTTTGATTTTTAGTCCCTTGTCAAGATCACACGTGCACCGACATGAAATTCTATGCAAGATACTGTGGCCACTGAACTACAGTAAATATAAAAGCTTTAACTGATAGATTGCTTGACAACAACTTGTAGTTCAACAATGTAAAATTTAAAGAAAAAAAGAGAAAACCTTCCTAAACCAGTTACTTCTAGTTGTAAATAGTTCAAAGGACTGATGCTTAGTTTAATTCTTTCACCTCAAGAAACAGCTTTGGGGCTTTCTTGGCCTATAGAGGAGACAAGGGTAAGCCAAAATGAATTGGTTGAGGGAATACCACATTGGCATAAACTAAACAAAGAAAGGAAGAGACTTACAACTGAATTTCAGGCAAATAAGTGCTATCACTTGCAAAATACTGGGATGCTAGATGTCAAAATTTGATCTGCAAGGTTTGGGGGCTTACGGAGAAGCCTGCACACGTAAAAGTATGATCTCCAGAGTGTAGCCAGGATTACAGAGCTTACTGTGGAAGCTGTAACATACTCGCAGCTTCCTTTCTCTGGGAAATAATTTTACATTATGACTGTTTGTGACTAAAATGTAGTTCTATTGCATAATATCATCATCAGAGCCATCTTCCTCTGTGTCCAGGCATCTGAATTACATCCGCAATATGCCTTCAGGCATATTACATACAATTAGGAAATCTTCTTTAGTAGCTCATTTTTTCCCAAATATGTAATTTTGGCTGAATGATATTAAGGGATTAAAAAAAAAGATATCATTACATTAACTGAAATTATTACTATTTTAATTTGCTGCAAAGCCTTTATTTCAAGTATCATTTCTTATAACTTGTAACTCAGTGGGTATCATAATCCTGATAGAATTTTAGCTACTTGATAGCCTGAGACATTTTGGGGGAATCATTCCCAACAGAAAATCAGTTTAATGAGCACTTCTGGTGTTAACTGTGAACAGCTATTTTCCACACTCTTAAAGTACATGACTAAGCCAGGGACTCATGCCACCTTTTGTAATGTAACACCTGGTGTTCTGTTCCTCCCCCTCCTGACCCTAACAATCATCCTCGAGTAACGCCTAGCCAATTTATGGAATTGATGGACTCCAGAGAAAGTGGAGGAGCTGAGCCAGCTTCCTGAAATAGCAAGTTTTAAGATGAATTTCTGGAACAACCACTTTAAAGTGCAATACAATGAAACTTTCTCTTATAATTTTCAACCAGCTAAGCCTTTGCCAAAAGGGTATTATTTGTTGAAGAAAGTGACATCCCTGGGAATGCAGAAAGCAAATCACTGATAGAAATAGAAATATCTAACCACTCACTAAATTTTCCCTTCAACTAAAACATGGTGAAAACCTGGGACATGGTGTTTTCTGAAATGTTAATCATACATCCGGGGCGCCTTGGTGGTTCAGTCAGTTGGGCGTCTGGCTCTTAATTTTGGCTCAGGTCCTGATCTCAGGATCATGGGACTGAGCTCTGCATCAAGCTCTGCACTCAGCAGGGAATCTGCTTGAGATTCTCTCTCTCCCTCTACGCCCCGCCCCCCCAGCTCATTAGCATGCGCACACCCAAGCACTCCCTCTCTCTTTTAAATGAATAAATACATCTTAAAAAAAAATCATACGTCCTACATATTGCAGTCTTGTGGTCAAGGTAGTGCTTGGAATTTCTCTCCCCTTCTCCAAACACAGCAATGACAAAATATGTGGCCAGTATTTCATATGTATTTTACAAATTACATTATATTACATATATATTATAAATTGAAAAGTATGGCTATGCTAAAAAAATGAGCTAAACATCCTGATGGACCAGAAACAGAACTACAGAGGAGAAAGTGTATCAAGAGCTAGAGACCTACAGAGCTTTAACACTAAAGCAGACACAGGGGTAAAGATCTGATTCCCATGGGAAAGCCTGGGCAGGAGCACCCTGTGCCCAGCTGGGGACCAGAGCTTTACTTCTTGCATATAATCAAGGGTTAATCATGCTCTCTAATATGTGAAAAGAGCAAGAAAAATCTCCTATTGCTGTTCCCTGACTGTGGCAGCAATTGGACTGAGCTGCCCGCTAGTCCCCTTGGCTTACCCTGGGACAGCACCCATATCACTGTGGGACTGGACATGGAGTTACCAGGTTATGACCTGGGGTCCCAAGGAGCCTCCTTGTTTCCACAAAAGGATTGACAAGGTGAGGAAAGTATTAAGAGCAGGGGTAAACCCCACTCAAGATGAACCCACAAGCTAAAATGTCAAAGCTCATGAGAGTAAAGGAGCAATGAGAAAAGCAGCCAGCAGTCTTAACTATCAGCTCTATTAGTTTCTTATTGCTGCTTTAAAAAATTATTCCACACTTAAAACACCAACTTATTGTTCCAGTTTTGTAGTTGAGACGTCTGAACTGGCTCTGGGTGGGCTAAACTCTAGGTGCTAACAGGGCTGACTCCTTCCTGGGGAGAATCCACCACCTTGGCCCTTCCAGCTTCTAGAGGCTGCCTATACTCCTTGGCTCATGGCTCCTCTCCGTCTTTAAAGCCAGCAATGACGGGGTGAGTCTTTCTCACACTGCAGTGCTCTGAACTCTTCTTCTACTTCTCCCTTCCACATTTAAGGACCCTTGTTATTACATCAGGCCCACCTGGATAATCCACGAGAATCTCTGTTTTAACATCAGGGGATGAACAACCATAATTCTATCTGCAACTTTAATTCTCCTTTTTCATGTAATGTAACAAATTCCCAGGTTCCAAGCATTATGACATAAACATCTTTGCAGGAAGCCATTACTCTGCCTACTACATCAGAACCTATTTACTCCTGACAAATGGAAGAGATAGAACAATCTCAAGTGACTTTAAGAAAACTAGCATAAGAACCCCAAAAAGATAAAAGATTTTTTAAAAATAGGAAACTATGAAGGAATTTATGCATGGCTAACCAGTAGTAGAAAATGAGTCTACGGGTATTGGAGTAGATTTGATAAAGTACCTCAATTCTGTTCTAACTTCCTATCAGCATGCTCTCCTGGATCAAAAAGACTAGAAAAGTAAAACAAAATCTATATTACCCAGGCTCTCGCACAGCTTAAGAAACCATTCAGGTTTGGCCAGTCAGATGCATGCTTGTGAGACCTGTATATGGAGCCAAGTTCAGGGGAGGGAGAAGTAGTGACGCAGGAGACATCCATTCTCCTCTTGTGGGTTAGGCAGGCACAGCATGGCCCAGAAGAGGTGGGACTTCAAGTTCTCCTCAGTAGACCGAAGCCTAGGTAGCCAACAATTTCCTGGAGCCAACAACTGCAGTGTGTGGCCTCCTGATGCTTGGAAAGCAGCTAAAGTCTGAGATCTGCGGTGATCCTGGGCGGTGGCAGGTGCTATTGCAGCTTCCTGACTCGGTGTCCTTGGAAGCTAGCATCTGCAAAATTGTCCTTGGAGTCATTCCTGGAGATCAGTGTAGAACCTGTTCTCAACCTTCTCATGATTGCTTAAGTTCTGAATTCCCTGTAAAGTACCCTTTCTATTTAAAATCATGAACATGAAAAAAGTAAAAAATAAATAATAAAATCACGAACATGCCTCCTATTATTTACAGAACCCTGACTGTTATATGCACAACATACATTTCCTAAAACTGGGGACGGGCTGCTATTAATTGTGCTTTCTTCGCAAGACTTAGTGCTGCTTGGTGATCTTTCTCCCATCACTACAAATTTGCTACTAGGTACAGGTAAACAATGTATGCCATAACTAAACTTTAAATTATAAACAAGTGATTTTACAAAGTTAAAAGTTTGTCACTGAACAGCTGGAAGGAGACAAAATGACTTTCTAGGGAGCATCATAATCCCATTTTTTATTTTAATAAAAACAAACATCATGCAATTGGGTAAAATGAAAATAGACCTTAGGTAATAGATGGGGGCCACAGCAGCATTTGGCTGACAGTATTGACAAATTATCTCCTTCTAGTCCCTGGATGGTATGTGTCAGGTTAGTAAGAATGAATCCATTTTTCTGATGACTTCTTTATTTCAAATGGGGCATTGTAAAGGGAAAAGCTCAGGACTTACGCATTTTCAATTTTCTGTCATCAAAAAATGAGTTGCATGGTCATTTGGGGAGGGCTTGGCAGGCCAAGTCCCTCTTTCTCTGTGCATTGCCCATTGCTGTCATGGGAAGCTTTATACTCCTTCACTCAAAAAATTTTTCATGAGTGTGAGTGGATCAAGGTAAGAACCCAGTACAGAATGTTGGCTTTTTTTTTCAGTCCTGCTATTTAGAAAAAATAATGAGTTTCTTTGATTTGTTGAGTAGAATCAAGATAGCTGAGAGCTACCCCTAGAGAAAACATACCATTCATTGCTATGAATGTCATCCTTTTCCAAAGCAAATTCCAAATTTCAAAGTCTGGATTTACTTTTGTAGCTTTCTCACATACTTCTTGAGATCATAAGTTAAGACTCATACCACATCCTTTATCTTTTTATTTCAAGATCATGACATGAACCCATCCAGAGAATAGATTCCCATTAACTTTCTGGCCAATTGTTTCTGTTAAGAAAATTTTGCATGCTATTTTCCTTAAAATCGATTTTTCAAAAATAACATACATTGCCAGAGGATGGTGAGTCAATCACAATAACAGCTGAAGCAAAAAATAATAATAATTTTTCAATTAAGAGAGAAAAGTCTAAAGAAAAAGCATCAATTATTTCATTGAAAAATGACTTCTTATATTGCAATGAGGTAGCCTTGTTGTAGGCCAGTCATCTTTAATAAGATGCATCCCTATCACTAGGGGCATTTGGGATGGCACAGATGGTACTGCTCTGTGAAGGGGGTGAAGGGGTGCCTTGGGAAGGACATTGAAAATACATGTGAGCTCCTTCTATTATCTTGTAAAGTGGGAAAATGGGTTCTACTGCCTTATCCTTATTTGGGATTTTGATCTAAAGTGCATTCTATATCTCAAATTTGGCTAAGTATTCCTAGGACAGAAATATGCACAAATTCTCATCTAGAAGTACTGTTGAGTAGGGGATAAGAAGGTAAGAAAAGAATAAGTATGTCTAAGCAGAGAAAATCAAAATATAGTTGAGCACCTAATTGGCCAACTGCCTTCTACCACTTCAACACTTGAATCTTCCTGGCTACCTGCACAGTATTATTAACGTAGAATAAATCGTTTGACATGACTAGGTTTTAGGAAAATATGTGAGAGTCATTCAGGCAAAAAATCAGTTTGAAATAGATGAAATTTTCCATCTGAGCGGCTTCTACCAGGAGAGAATGTTTCTAGGAGTGCAGTATTTTTAATCTTGTTTTAAAATAAATACTTTAATGTATAAATCACACAATTGTAAAGGCACTTCAATTTTACTTTCCTTTAGTTTTGAGGTTTTGGAATTGCTCTGTGCAGTTCCCAGTAAAAGCTCTTAGATAAAACTTGCATGCCGAAAACCACCGTCAGAAATGTGCAAGTACAACTATAAATTTATACAACACTCAAGCTGTTTGTAGTTTGCAAAATTTGCTAATAAAATGCAGAAGTAGGGTTTCCATTTAACATTCTCTGGCACTGGCACTGCATGTATATCTTGGGTGCAGGCAAAAGATGGAAATTTCCATGCACAGAGAATCTTTTGTGGTTGTGACAGTTTGCTAATATCTTAATGAGTGAATTATGATAATTATGAAAATCTTAGCTTTACATTATTTGTGAAGAGCGTCTGTGTGTGTGTGTGTGAGAAAGAGAGAGAGAGAGACAGCCTTCCCAGGCAAATACAGCATTCTGATTCAGCAACATTCAATGAGGAACATTTCATGGGCTAATAATACAAAATGGATCTTAAACTGCTGCATATTAATCAAATTCATTAAAGTACATTCATTAATTTGTGTGTATAACAGCCAAACTGGGAATGTGGAATTTGCTGATTTTGCACAAAATACATACATTAATGAATGCTAAAACTTTCAACATGAGTAATAGCTTTAACCATATTTTTATAAAGCAAAATTCTAAGTATTCTAAATACCTAATTGTTAATTATTTTCTTTTTAATAGTTCCACTTTCATTTCATTTTGTTATTTAGCTGTAAGTGGAAAAACAAATACGGAAGAAGAAAACAATTCAGAAATAAAGGATAACCCCAAAAGGTTGTAAAGAAAAACTACAGGACATTAATATTAAGTTTCCTACCTCTCCTTCCAATCATTTAATTTAAAAAATGGGTTCAGGGCACCTTAGACACGGTCATACTTCTATGTACAAAGAAACATGACTTTGAAGCTAAATTAGAAGTCTTTCATTTCCTCTCTGGGACTGGAGGCTGGGAGGGCATGGCAAAGGAAAACACACCATCGGACAGTGTGTATGTAAATGCCTACAACTAATGGAAAATTTTTACATTTCTTCCTAAGTCAGGGGATTTAAGACTTGTGCTAATAATGACTAGTGTCCCTTCAGCACCACATATACAGATATTCTGTATCTGGAATGATACGGAGATTAATTAGCATGTCCCCTGCACAAGGATGACATGCAAATTTTCGAAGTGTCCCATATAAAAAAAATAAAAGGTAACTATGTGATGTGATGGATGTTAATTAACTTGATTGTGGTGGTTATTTCAAAATGTATATATATCATGTTGTACCCTTACAATATATAAACTTTTGTCAATTATTCATCAGTTTATTTGTTAAAAAAAATAAATCAATAACTACTTTTCTAATATATTACTTTTTACCTTGGATGCTAATTGCTCTGAAGGCAAGACTCCCTTCCTTGTTCTGAATAGCATTTAGCAAATATCTGGAAATATTTAATATCCAATTGAAGTTTTAAAAAGGTATACAGGTGTCTTCAACACAAGACTACTCAGACCCTTTGATATGTTAATGTACATTATAAAGCTCTGAGCACAAGGGAACCAGAAGCATCTTACAAACAGTTAAATGAAGGACTTTCCCCCTACCTCTTCATATCTCACAAAACACTGGAGTTCTAGGGAATGCAGGTATTTTATCAATGTTATTAAGCAAGCCGGTAATTGGCAGATACCTCCCAATTAAAAAGAAAACTAATAGATTTTGTTATCTATTAATACATTAATATATATTAAATTTAAAGTAACTATTGTACAAAGCAAAATATGGTTAGAATTATGAGACGGGTGCAAACATAACCACAGGTTCAGAAGAGTCAGTGCAAGGAAACATTGGCAGTCAGGTCGGAGGCTACGTGCTGATCTGGAAGCTTGTGGAGGGCAGGACCCTTCAGTTCCTTCTTCGACTCCGACCAGCTCTGGACTCTCTGACTAACCCGTGCTTAGTGCAAGGCCTTCCAAGTGGAGAAAGTCAATCCAACACAGGAAGGAAGGTGAGGATTTCTAGGTCACACTGGGTTAGCAAAAACAACTGTGCTAGAACAGCTGACCCAAAGGACCAGAGTGTTCCATAGAACCCCAGTCCTGTGTGATGTCAGACAGGGGACGATTAGTGTGAAATTACTATGCTTGCTTCCAGATATGTTGAGCTTTCTTCTTAATTAGGAGGTATTTGCCAACTTTCTAACTTGCTTAGGAACGTTGCTGGGCATCAGCATTCTCCAGAACTCCAGTATTTAGTGAGTTATAAAAAGGTAGGGAAAAAGTTGATAATTTAGCTGTTTGTAAAATGCTTCTGGTTCCCTTATGCTCTCAGCTTTACAATGTACATGAACATATGAGGGGGGGGGGTCTAAGAAGTCTTATCCTGTTATTATCTGAGTCCATTTCTATGTATGAACAAGATGAACAGTTCACAAACTTCAGTATTTTAATCATCAGTGGAAACAATTATTTTTCATCCTCCAGTTGGGAGATGGTATACCTAAAGAAGTGCAATTAGTGATCAGTATCTTGACTATAATATTGAAATAAAAAGTTACCTTAGTGGGAGAAGAGACTCAATAGGGGCCAATGAAAAACAGAAAATTAGGAAAGAAAAACAAAATGCCTGGGCAGAAGATGGGAGAAGTGTGTAGTGTAACTGGAATCAACGTAGCAATCAGAATTATAACATTCAACACTCCTCTGTGATGAAGCACTTGAATCTTGCATGTGGCAAGTACATTCAACCCTGGTCAGATGTTCACTGATGAGCTTTCCAAGTTCTACATTTCCTTTCCTTCTGAGGACCTAAAAGCATCCCGATGTGGAATAAGAAGGAGCCACAACTATCAGGGAAATGTAAATCGAAACCACAATGAGATGTCACCTCCCATCTGTTAGGATGACTCTTATCAAAAAGAAAGGAAATAAGCATTGTTGAAGATGTGGAGAAAAGGGAACCCTATGCCCTGTTGATGGGATGTAAATTGGTGCAGTCATTATGGAAAACAGCATGGAGTTTCCTCAAAAAGTTTTAAAAAATAGATCTACCATATGATGCAGCAAATCCACTTCTGGGTATTTATCAGAGGAAATGAAAATACTAACTGAAAAAGAGAGATGCACCCCCATGTTCACTGCAGCATTATTTACAATAGCTAAGACACGGAAGCAACCTGACTGCCCACTGTTGGGTGAATGGATAAAGAAGATGTGTAAATATGCAATGGAATACTACTCAGCCACAAAAGGAAAGAAATCCTGCCATTTGCAGCTACATGGATGGACCTTAAGGGCATTATGCTAAATGAAATAAGTCAAACAGAGAAAGAAAATACTGTATGATCTCACTCATATATGGAATTGAAAACAAAACAAACCTGAACCCATGGATAGAGAACAGACTGGTGGTTCCCAAAGGCAGGGGGTGAACTGTTCATCTTGTTCATAAATAAAAATTGACTTTGATAATAACATCACCCTGTCCTCCAATGTGCTTCCTCAAGTAGGAAAGAAAGGGCCAGATTTACAGGTGGGGATTACACACGTATCCCAGCCCTCTGCAATCAGTGACCTGGGTGAGCCATAGGCCTGTGGTGCACGTGACTGTCATCACTCACTTCTGCTGCAGAAGGATAACATTAAGAAACGCTCATGCTTTACATAAATCCTTCTTCATCCTACTTGGATGTTAGAAAACATCCTGAGCATATGTTCTATTGTTACAGACAGTATGAATTAATGAGAAAAACAAGTCAAAGCAGAAGATTTGGGTTCAAGCCCTAAATCTAATCACTCAATAATTATGTGGCAGTGGGAAAATGAATTGATCTGAGTCCCTGTTTTCTCACCTGTAAAATGAGAAAACATTGAATATTGTGGGAATGAATACTATCACATATAAAAGCCCACCACAAATATAGGGCATTACATAGGACAACAATTTCAAAGTGTGCTCCAGAAATTCTAGAGGCTCCATGAATGGGCTTGCAGGCCACTGAGAGTGAACCTAAAAGGCTACCTTTGGGCCCTCCACCCCCATTTCCAGCCCCAACAAACACTTTGATCAGAGCGGAGCTACCTGTGTCTGTTTTGCAAATTAGGTTCCCAAGTAAGAATTTGAAAGATTCCATGACAAAAGGGGGGAAAAGGAGGAAAACCACAATACAAATTATTAATCCACATATTATACTTACAAAATGATTATTTCAGATTTGTATATATACTGTCCAGATCTGTACATGTAAGATACACATAATCTGTAGGTTTGTACATTTGTACATGTACAAATACTAAAAGCAGGCCTCTGAAGCATGTAAAATCTTTTGCTATTCACACCATCACCATGAAAACCTACGTTTTAACTCTCAAAAAGATGGTAGGTTGGTTTTTTTGTTCTTCCTTAATAAACATATCAAATGGCACCGTTCATTAAATTGCACGGTACAAAACAATATTGTACACAACACATATATATGACCAACACAACCAAACAGTATGCTACACAACATGAGTTCTCCTAATTATTAGCTGTCATATTGAGATTAAATTGGGCATTAAATTAAGTTTAAAGAGGGATTAAATTGTGACATGAGGTAAAGCTACAACAGGCATTGAAAATAAAAGGCAGTTATTTAGGATAAAATCATGAATACTTGTCTGCTTTTGAATCTAAATCTAAGCTTATTTGGATTTAAAAATAGTAATGAAAGGTGAATTTCATGATCTAGTTCCTCAGTTTCGGGAATCTACAGTCTATCATTCATCGCCTAAAGTTGAAGTCTCCTAGTGTGATGTTGATTAACTGTTAATTCAGCTATCATTCAGCGAGGAAGTTTCCATCCGTTTATGCCCTATTTTATGCTTTTACGTGACTATTTTCTCTACCTAAGTCCCTTCTTAGTAGATAACTTCTTTTTTATTTATTCAAAGGTTTATTTTTTTTTATTTTTTTAATTAATTTTTTTTAATTTTTATTATTATTTTTTTAATTTTACTTATGATAGTCACAGAGAGAGAGACAGAGGCAGAGACACAGGCAGAGGGAGAAGCAGGCTCCATGCACCGGGAGCCCGATGTGGGATTCGATCCCGGGTCTCCAGGATCGCGCCCGGGCCAAAGGCAAGCGCCAAACCACTGCGCCACCCAGGGATCCCTTATTCAAAGGTTTATTTGTGTGTGTGTGTGTGTGTGTGTGTGTGTGTGCGTGTGCGCGCGCAAGGGGGGGGGAGACAAGCAAACTCCTGGCCCAGCCCCAGGTGTGTGTGCGTGGGGGTGTGTGTGCTCTATCCCACCACCAGGAGATCATGATGTGAGCTGACACGAAGAGTGGGTTGCAACTGAGCCACCAGACACCCCAGTAGATAAATTCTCTAGGCCAGCTTAATATTAAGAAATTTCCCAATTTTTATTTAAATTAGCTTACTTTAATTAACTTCCCCTCTTTAAACCTCGCATAGCCCCCTACTGGCAAAGATTTCGTCAAGCTTTAAGTTCTCTATTTTGTATCATGAAAATAGTCTGTAGAATAGTCTTTCTTCACCACACCACAGACTTTACCATGGAAATTCTAACATGCCCCTCCCCTTTTTGTCACCCCTCCTACTTGAAGATCACCACCTTCAGGGAATACAGGGTTAAGTAGGTGATGTACACAACCCTGAAATAACATTGTCAGGCCAGTTGTTTTATGGGTGCAGCCCTCAGACTAGCTTTTTTGGGGGTTGGGGCTTATGGAGTTCTGATTTTTTTTTCATCCAAAATGCCTTCTAGGGGCATCTCAATGTGGTGAGATGGTGTGCCGCCCCCCAAATCTGGCTCTGTGCTCAGTGGGGGAGTCTGCTTAAGACTTTCCCCATCCCTCTTTCTCTTGCCCCTCCCCCCTCACACCCAGGCCTGCAGGCAGGTTCTCTTGCTCTAAAAAAATCTTTTGTTGTTAAATGCCTTCCAAAAGTATACGGAAAAAAAAAAAAAAATTAAAAACCCACAAAAAAAATGACCTTACCCAACTAAGGTATATAAGTGATGCAAAGTTATTCTCTTTCAGCGATAAAATGATAAAGTCATCCCTTTACTTGCATTATCAATCAGTGCTGGAGATACGGCGATAAGCTTGGAATTTTAAGCTTCCAAGATGAAATTTCGTTTCCAGGAATGGAACTGCCACCTTTTGCCCTAAACCTCTTCTCTCTTTAGGCCATTCTAGGACACACTTCCAGGCCATGCTCTGTACTGAGGTCTGGCACCAAGCACCAAGTTTGAAATTTCATTAAAGGAACAAATCCAGTTTCTGTTGATTTCTTCACGGAAGTCTTTCTGCCCCTGCAGCCTGTCTGGAGGCCTCATTCATAGGGTTTGGAAATGTGAGGTGCCTCCAGGGGCCTGGGATTCTGAAACCCAAGTCACCCATTCTCGTAGACACTTCCACAGCAGGAACCTGTTGAGGAAACGGCCCCGAAGCCGGCCATCTCTCTGCCGGGGCCGGTCTACCAAAGTCCAAGTTCCTTTTTTTTTTTTTTTTAAGATTGATTGATTGATTGATTGATTGATTTGAGGGGGGGGGGGCAGAGACACAGGAGGAGGAAGAAGCAGGCTCCATGCCAGGAGCCCGACGTGGGATTCGATCCCGGGACTCCAGGATCGCGCCCTGGGCCGAAGGCAGGTGCTAAACCGCTGAGCCACCCAGGGATCCCCCAAAGTCCAAGTTCTGGAGACGCACAGCAACCCCAGCCCCCCAGGACTCCCGGGCCATGCAGCCGGGAGAAGAGGCCGCAGGGCCGCTCGCAGTACAGACGCGTCCGCCCCCGCCGTCCTCCTCCCTCCGGGTCCTCCGCAGCTGCTCCGGGGCCTTCTGCGCCCCAGGCTCTCCAGGCAGACGCCGCTGACCCCAGTGACAAAGCCCTGGGCCCGCGGACAGTGAGCGGCGCGTCCCGCCCATCACCCAGCACGGCCGGGCCGGGCGTCCTCTCCCACCTGCCCGTGGGTGCCGCCGCGGGGCCACGCGCACACCCGGGCATCGAACTGCGCCAAGCAGAAGCCGCTCCCTGCGGCGACTTAATCTTCCACAAATCGGGGTCTCAGAGGAGTCTCCCCCCGCAGAGCGAGGGGCGCTGCCGTCACCAAAGCAGACTCCGAACCTGCCCTTCGAGGATTCCAGAACTGCTGAGGCCTCTAGCAAGCGGGCGCCGCGGACAAGGGTCCGGCGGGCGGCGGTGCTCAGCTCAGCGCCAAGTCCCCCCAAGGCCCGGGCGCCTCGCCACACACCCGAGGCCGAAGCCCGCGAAGCGCAGCCGGGCCCCCAGCTCCCCCTTGCTCCTGGGGCCCGGAGGGAACGCGGCAGCGGCCAGCTCCTCCGCGGGAGCGCGGCGGGGGCGCCCGGGGCCGCCAACTGGGTCGCGGACGGCGTGGCCGCGGGATCACGGCTGCGGGCAGCAACCCCCGGGTAGCGGCGCTGGGCGGGCCTGCCGGGTGGGGTCCCACGGGGGGCAGAGCCGCCCGGCAGGGGCCTACAGGGGCAAGGCCCACGGGATAGGGACCCTTGGAGCACAGCCTGCCGGGTAGGGGCCTCGGGACAAAGCCGGCTGGATAGGGACCCGTGGAGCAAAGCCTGCCGGGTAGGGGCCTCGGGGCAAAGCCGGCTGGATAGGGACCCGTGGAGCAAAGCCTGCCGGGTAGGGGCCTCGGGGCAAAGCCCACGGGATAGGGACCCGTGGAGCAAAGCCTGCCGGGTAGGGGCCTCGGGGCAAAGCCCGCTGGGTAGAGACCCGTGGAGCAAAGCCTGCCAGGTAGGGGCCTCGGGGCAAAGCCCACGGGATAGGGACCCGTGGAGCAAAGCCTGCCGGGTAGGGGCCTCGGGGCAAAGCCCGCTGGGTAGGGACCCGTGGAGCAAAGGCTGCCGGGTAGGGGCCTCGGGGCAAGGCCCATGGGATAGGGACCCGTGGAGCAAAGCCTGCCGGGTAGGGGCCTTGGAGCAAAGCCCACGGGATAGGGACCCATGGAGCACAGCCCGCCCCGCAGGAATCCCCGGGCCACGGCGGGGGATTGGCCTGCGGCTTCTGGGCAGCGACGGCCGGGCGGTGGCCGGAAGCTGCAGGCCTAGTCCCAGGCCTTGGGGGCGCCGCCACCTGTGCAGGCCGCACTGAACGCCCCGACTCACTGGGCTGCGGGAGCTGGTGGCTCCCATCCGCTTTCCCGCCGTTTCCATCACCGCTTCCCAAGCGGCCTTCCCCGTGAACCTCTAGTTCCTGCGCCGCCCAAACCGAAATTCACGCCGAATCCTGGAGACAATTATTTTTCGTCTCTAATTAACCGTAGGCTTGTTAATAAATTTTAAAGTAATACGTGTAGATGGTACACGGATGACTTCCTGATGTGCTTCATCCCAGTCAACTAAACGTCAAATGAGGGAAGAAAAATATGGGTATCTTGTCAATACCGTTTCTTAGTGAATTTTCGCTGGACCCCCGTCTCGGTTTTTTTTTTTTTTTTTTTTTAAGAGAGGTGGCAGGTGGGGAGGAAGGTGGCGTGTGTTACTGTTAAATATTTAGGATAAGGTAAACACAATTCAGAAACGCTTGCCCAGGAATGAAATGATTTGCCAAAGCTCGGACAGCATGGGATGGGCAAGCCGAGAACCACATCCCATATATTTTATTTGTTTCCCTACTCAGTGCCCTCATTTCCTCTCTTAGTATCTGTCAGAATTTATATGTACCAACTGCAAGTGCAAGCATTATTTTCTAAATCAAAGAAGTGAAAACTTTTAGAGAAAGCTCAAAAGGCTGCGCCTTGATTAGCATAGACAACTGGATTAGAATCAGTGGCGGTATCTCTCTGAGCAAAATCTTCCAATTTTAGTCTTGTTACTCCCTGGGGAGCACTTGCAACTGTGGGTGCATTAGGCTCCCTGGCTTCCTTTGGTCTCTTTATTTGGATCTCCTGTGTATGGTATTAAAATGATTCACTCCGTTCATCGGCCAGTCTTTGTTCATCAGATCAGATATTTTTCACCTTTGTTTTTACCCAGTGCACAAGGGCGTCGTGTGGCCCGGGTTAGGAGTCCTCCGACAGAGGCTAAATTTTATTTTTCCCATCTTTCGAGAGTTGTGCTGCGGAGATTTCCTAGATGAAGGCAAGTATCGATAATGTCCCCCCTGCCCGTCATCCCTCCTTCTGGATGCAGAGTCAAGTTTCCTTGCTAGGATTCTCGTTCCGGAGAAAACAAAGCTTATCTCTTTGGAGATGTTTGGAGAGGCTGGGCACTCCATTTTATAATGATGGGGTCAAGATGTTTGGATTTGTGACAACCCCTGTCAGTCTTGTTCTGATTCTCTCTGGAATAAGGAAGATTGCCTTTTCTTTCTCTCCCTCTCTGTGCTGTTATTTGTCAGTGGGCCGAAGCTCGAAGGTGGTGCTGTTTAGCATGTAAATAAACCAACACTTTTTCCAGTAAATAGCTCTGTCTAGCATTATATGCCAGGAACTCTCATCTACACAACGATGACTTCAATTCCTGTATTGTGCCTTTCCTTTCCTGTCCTTTTACAGAGGGAAAGGTGATCACATTGTAATTACAGAAGTCCTTTATACTTTATTTTTTAAATCGCGCCTCCAATTTTCCTAGTATCCCCGCAGATAGCATTTCCCATTGCTAAGATAAAATTCCTAAGGCAGCCTTTTGGAATTAATTTACTTCCTATAGTCCAGTGTTTTATAGATGATGTAAATGAAGGATGTGGCTCACAGATCTATTTAAAGAGACGTGCTTATACTTCACTGTTCTGGCCAGATGAGTGGGCACATGCTTTTGCATTTTTATTTGAACCCCACTGAAGTTGGTCATTATATTTTGAATGCCACAGCACGTCTATACCATTATTTAAAGGATCTTGTTCATTCATCCATATAATGATTGGCATTGGCTATAACTTGATGCAATGTTACACTATTTTAATTCTTTCTCAGGCAATGTTATCTTTGATCACTTCCTATTCACTGGGGAAAAAACCCCACACAATTGCAGTCCCACATTATGTTTCAGTGATGATGCCAAGTACTCCTTGGAATATAGCTATTCAAGACACTTTCTCCACCCGCAGGCTGCTCATTAAAGGGATGGCAGCTTCTAACTTTAATGAATAAGGTAGAGTGCAAATTCTACTTTTCTTTCAAAGAGACTTCATGGTTTTAAAAAAAGTGTTTTCTACTGCCTCTTTCTTTGTTTAATTGGAAATGATGTACGCTCCTACATAACCATGGTCACAACTCAGTATGCAAAGTATTTCCTTGTCACATTTTCTTTTTTTGTGTGTGATTCAAGTGTATATTTCACCAAAGAATTCTGAGAAAGTTCTGTATCTTCCCTCGAAAAAAAAATACACCACACATTATGCATAGTGCATCTAGATTATCATCTTGTCTATGGGTAGAGTGAGTCTTACATTCTTTGGGTTTTTTTCTCTTCTTCTAACCAAGCACTGACTTAATATGTTCTTTTAACTTAGGGATATTTGTGGCAGATCCAAAAGCTCATTGAAAAGTTTAGCAAGAAGGAGCCAAGTAAGAAAGAATGACAGAGACCAGTGTTTTAGAAATGCTGTCGTCTTTTCAAAATCTGGTCGCCTAAAACCCGGGAAAACCTGAGTTAGTTTCCATGTTTAAAAGTGCAAATTGTCTTTCTTCTTTTTTGAGAAATCAAATAGACTCTAAAGATTTCTGTTTACCTTTTAGTGAGTCATAGCCATGTAGCAACACTCAAGCAGAGTGTAGGAGGAATTTAAGGTTTTAAGCCAAGTGCAGGTGATTTAAGCACCCGAATTTTGTGGTGTGAGAGCTCATAGGAATGAGTTTATCTCCACTAGTGTCATCCTAGGTTTCTGGGACCTTATTTCCTTAACTTCTAGAAATGGGCAAGTATCTGAACGGTTTCATAGGTTCCCAGGGCAGCCAAATGAGAGGACCCTATAGATAATAGTTCATTCAAGCCCTGATCGTATTAGAGGGGACTAATGACACCCCAACCAAATCTTTGCTGTCATCATCGTTTATTAGTATCTGTTACAAGCGTAACAGTGCTTGAGCATCCTGGAGCATACCTGGATAATAGGTAATCATACCTGTTATCCAAGATAAGTATATGATAGGATATGTGTTCCCACAGAGCTTTCAAAAAAGTTGGGGAGATGTACCTGACTTATTTGAAATGAGAGAACAATAGGAAATAGTTGATATTAAATGTTAACTTGTGCTCAGTTATCATGGAACTTACTTATACTAGAAAATTTTTTATTGTTATCTGAAATTCACATTTAACTAGGCATCCTGTATTTCATCCGGCAACCCTAGTCCTGTCATGGTGTGTTGCATTCATGAGCTGAGAGTTATGATCCTACTCCTACCTTCTACTGGTTTACATATTCCACAAGTAGTATCATAACAATTTATACATTCACAGTCTTCCTATTTATGGTGTCCCATACACATGTTTATTTTACTTATTTTTTAAGAAACCTCTACACCCAACATGGGGCTCAAACCCATGACCCCAAGTTCAAGAGTCACACACTTTACCAACTCAGCCAGGTGCCCCTCTATACGCATGTTTAAATGTGATCTTTCAGGGGCCCCCAGATAGTGCAGTCAGTTAAGCGTCCAACTCTTGGTTCCCGCTCAGGTGGTGATCTCAGGGTCGTGAGATGCAGCCTAAATTGAGCCCCACATCAGGCTCCATGGTCAGCATGGAGTCTGCTTCAGTTTCTCCCTCTCCCTCCACCCCTACTCCCTTCTTCTCCCCCCTCCCCACTGCTGTCATGGTGTCTCTCTCTTTCAAATAAATAAACAAATTCTTTAAAAATTTTTGATCTTTCACCACAACCCTATGAAATAGGTATCATTAATCTCATCTTTCAGAGGAAGAAAATGAGGCTCAAAGTAACTCATAAATTCTCTAACTCAATCTCCATGGATATACCCAACCCAAATTTCAGAACTCTCAAACCCAGTGTTCCTTCATTACATCATAGTTGCCATCAGTGTTCCACACGGGGTGGGCTTTCTTCACTTCACAAATGTTCCATTTGTTCAGTGCTCCCACCACGTTTCCCACCAGAATGGTGACTTCCAATCCAAAGCTGCCTATTTACCACTCACTGTCCCTGGCTGATGCCACCATCAGGCTGCTAGGAGAATGAAGGACTAGAGAAGTTTGTGGGAGACGTTTTGATGGTTTTCTGTGGATCTTTTATTCCCAATTTTTTTGTTCCTTATGAAGGAACTAGGACTCTGGCTAAAAATTTGAGATTGCTTATGGCACTGCACTCATTCAGCTGGCTTATCAATCGAGTTGGTTGCCCTTTTTTTGTTTGAGAAATTTCATTTTGCTAATAAATACAGACTATAAGAGTGAGAAAAGAACCTTAGCAATTTGGTTCCTGTGTCTCTTTGACATATCCTCATAGTTCGGGGTGTTATTAGCAGTATCTTACTTTTTGGCCCTACCAGATGCTCCTGACTCATCTTTTATATTTTTTGCTGCAGTCCTGGAATCAGCCATTTCTCTAAGGAGCCCTGGTTCCTTTCATTGGAGAATGGAATTGGAAACCAAAATGTGGGCTCTGGCATGTTTGTTGCTACCAGAGTGTTTCTCTTCCAATTTTCTTTTGATATCTGCCCTTGGCTATGTCAACCATGTTATTTTCATAGCAAGAATTTTCCAACTCTTCAGTGGACTCTTCTAGGAAACAAACAAAGATAGGGTCCTTTTCACTGCTCTTGGCATGTCTCTCTTTCAGTCCCTGCAGTGGGATGGAGGAGGCAGGCCATTGGCTTCCTTAGACTTAGGAGCTGGTCTTAAACACAGGCCTCATTCCCTCTGTGTTTCATGTTGGTGTGATCAGTTTTGAAATGTTTTATGCGACCTGATAGGGTCTAAATTTAAGTGGGAAATTCAAATGCTTGTGTTTTTATCAGTAGAAATGACTTTATTGAGGTGAAAATGGACTGCAGACTGAGCTTCCAAGCAAAGCTAAGGTCTGCCACATGTGGGCAATGACAGCCACCACAATATCCTCCTCTGCCTGGCGATGGTTACACTTCTCTTAATGTAATTTATAAGATTTATTAAAACATCTTCGTAGAAGAGAGAGAGTATGCAAATCTTCTCTTATTAAATTTTTCCCATGACTTTGATGATGCCTCATATGTCTTTTCTAATATTTTTATGTATGTTTTCTCCATTTTTTTCATGGTTAGAATTACCAGAGATTTGTCTATTTTATCGGCTATTTTAAAAGAAGCCACTATTGATTATGCTGATCAGGTTTACCATTTTGCTCTCTATTGCAGTAATTTCTGATTTTATTCTAGAGATGAGATATGAATAAATCAGCCTTTCCTTGTAGGCTATTATTCTTTCTCTAAACTTCTTGAATTGAATGCTTAATTATTTAATTTTTAGTCTTCATTGCTTTCCAATAAACGCACTTAAGGCAATACATTTTTTTAATGTTATTTTGACCGCATTTCAATAACTTTGAGTTGTAGTCCCTCATTTTTTATCAGTTTCTAAATATCCTATAATTTTTCTTTTATTTTTAAAGATTTTTTAAAATTTATTTATTTGAAAGAGAGATAGTGAGAGAGAGCACGAGCAGTGGGGGGAGAGGGAGAAGCAGGCTCCCTGCTCAGCGGGAAGCCTGACATGAGATTCTATTCCAGGACCCCGGGATCATGACTTGAGCTGAAAGCAGAAGCTTAACTGACTGAGCCACCCAGGTGCCCCTAATTTTTTTTTTTCTGATGCATGTTATCTAAAAGAGAATTTGTAAATGCCCAAGCTTTTAGAATTATTAATTTCTAGTTTAATTGAATTATAATAAAAAGAAGTGGTATTTATGATTTATACTTTTACAAACTAAGAATTCTTTATGATATATATTTATATATATATATAGTGTATGTATATATATATACATATATATATAAACATTTTGAAATGCTAAGCAGTCTTTAGAAGGGCTATTTTCCATTTTTTGGGCATACGTTTCTGCATATACCTACTAAATTAAGATTGTTCATTATGGCTTTCAGATCCTCATGTCTTCAATGATCTGTTTCTTTCTGAGAGAATTGTGCAACATTGTCTATTTTCTTTTTATTAATATTATTCTGATTTTTCTAACAATTTTTGCAGTGCACAATTCATTACATTAAAATTTATAACTATTTTATCTTCTCAGTAGGTTGCTTCTTTATCAAGATCAAGTAGCCCTCTGTTCCATTTAGGTTTTTCTTCATGATTTTCATTTGGTTTACTTTAATATTGCTTTCATCAGCTTTCTTTTGTTAAGAGTGTATTGAGTTTATAATTCAAAGAGGGAAAAACTAACATTATAATATTAGTCATTACTTTCGAAGAACAAATAGATTTTGAGAGTTTTAAGTCTCACTTTCCCAGACGTGTTCCTAGTTATTTTATCAATTTTTTGCTTTTATAAATGGGATCTTTTTTCCATTATATTCTCTAATTAGTGATTATATAGTAAAGCCCATTTATTTTTGCATACTAATTTTGTAGCCAGCCACCTCATTAAGTTATATTTTTAATAAAGGTATTTAGTTCATTCATTTGGGGACTCCATCAGTCATAGCATCGAAAATGATGATAACCTGCCTTCTTCTTTTTTCTGTTTCTATTTCTTATTTGGTTCTCTTGTCTATTTGTATTGGCTAACACTTCCAGCATAATGATAAATGAGAGTAGTGATAGTGCCATCCTTGCTTTGTGCCTGTTCTTAAAATAAATGTGAGGTGTTTTCTTTGTCCCAGTAACAAAGTATATGCTCCTGCCAAGAAATACATTTCATTGCAAATAACAGAAAACTTTAGTAATAAAGATTTATATAAAACATTCCCTTTTCTCAGTAACAGAGGGTGTTCGTTCATTCTGCATTTCAACCATGCCTATGTCTGTAAGCCTTTGCTTTTTCCTTATGGCTGCAGGGAGACCGCAGCAGCTTTATGAGAACAGGAGAAGCCAGTGCACCCTTGTTGTTCTTTAGCAGAAATGCCCTTTCCCAAAAACCCCCCAACAGATACCCCTTCAGCAGGGGAGGCTCAGAAGCTGGGGAATGGAAATGTAATAATTGACTTTTCAGCCAGGTTTTCCAACGTATTAGCTGGAGTCATGCAACATACTGTTTTGAATTCCCTAAACTCCCTTTGTATCTATGGGTTTTTTTTTTTCCCCTATTCTTGTTTCTAATTTTGTGTTTTCATGCTTTCTCACTTTTTTCTTGATTAGTCTAGCACATAGTTTATTTTGCTCTGGGTCTTTATTGCTTTTCCCTTAACAGCTCTTGATTCTATGTATCAAGTCTGCCAGTTTTGTATGCTTATTCACTTATATCTGCATTTTTCTTTATTAATTCCTTTTTTTGGTGTTTATTTTAGTGTTATTTATCTAAATACATGATTTTGGTGTCAAATTCATTTGTTTCATTCTTGAATGATTATTAGTGAAAATTTAAAACTGATATTTTCATCTTGAGTACAGCTTTAGGATTTAATGTGTATTATTTTTGTTATCATTTGTAGCTACTCTAGGCTTATGGTTTCAATTTCTTTCTTGGCTTAAGAGTAGCTTGGGAGATGTCTGTGCATTTACTACTAGTGGGGATTTTTTATTTTTATGTTTTCTTCTTTGCTATTTAATTTTAGTTTTATTGAATTGTGGTCAGAAAACCTGTACCATTTATATTTTCTGAGAATTGACTGAGGTTTTATTTGTTATCCAATTTTTGCAAAATAGATGAATGCTTGAAAAGAAATTGCTATTAATTATATTAATCAGATCTGGTGGGATATTTTTGTCTATTCTTTACTTATTGTTAGTCTATGGAAGTCATTAGTGATTAAGAGAAGTGTTTTAAAGTCTCCTCTTACTATTGTGTTTCAAATACTTTATCCTTTTATTTCCTGCCATTTTTACTTTTTATCTGCCTTGATGCTATATTGTTTGGTGTATAAAGATGAATGAAACATGCAGTTTAATTATGAATTTTATACCTCAGCATTATAATGCCTTCCCCCCTGAATCCAGCTGTGTCTAATATTCAAATTGCAAATCATGCTTTTTATTTGTGGCTGCCTGCTATATCCTGGGTCATTCTTTTACTTTCAAAGTTTGTCCCTAAGAGCAAGTAGATGACTTTAGTCTTTGAACTCATTTGCATTGATTTTTGTAGTGGCTGTATTTCATTTCAACTTTGTAATTCTATGTAGTAATTTTTGGGTGTTTTATTTTCTTGACTTTGTGTGTGTTCTTTCTTTCACTATATATTTTGGCTTGATTTTGAAGGTTTATTGTCCTGGGAGGCAAATGGAAGATAGAGACTGTTTTTTTTTTTTTTTAATTTATTTATGATAGTCATACAGAGAGAGAGAGAGAGGCAGAGACATAGGCAGAGGGAGAAGCAGGCTCCATGCACCAGGAGCCTGACGTGGGATTCGATCCCGGGTCTCCAGGATCGCGCCCTGGGCCAAAGGCAGGCGCCAAACCACTGCGCCACCCAGGGATCCCGATAGAGACTGTTTTAATTTCCAACTCATGGCTACCTTTATAACTTTAAACAATATTCTGAAAATTTCCCTCATTTATCAATTTAGGAAATTAAACATTATGAGGAAATTAGGATCTTTACATTTCTTTTTCTTTCTTCACTCTTTTTCTTCCTAATTTTAATTGGTTTATTCTGGTGTATTTAATTGGTGTACATATATATATATAATATATATATATCCTAATATTTTATCATTATGTTTTTATTTTTGCACAAAACATTTACATTCCCTTTGTAGTAACAAGTTCTGTTAATTTTAAAATTATTTTCATTAAAAATTTTTAAATGTTTGCATATAAATTTGCATTCTGTTTTGAATAACATAACCACCATAGTTCTTTACCTTTATTTATGTGGATTCAGTATTCATCTCTAATTCTTTAGAACAATAACTTTCCTGTTTTATATCCTCTCTGAGCTCCTTAGATTGCTTCATTAAGACTTTTCTGATTCACATATAAGAGCAATATGTCCCTTTAGTCCTTGCACACTTGTGAATGTCTTTTCATTTTTCCCATTCAAAGAGACTTGTCCTATCTTCGCAGCTGTGTGCAGTTGTCTTTATTTCTACAGTTCAATAAAATTACCAAGATATATCTTCCTGTTTTGATCATTTTTCATTTGTTGAATTTGGTGAGCCTGTGTGATGGGAAGTGTGATGGTTACTTTTATGTGTCAGCTTATCTGGGCTACGGATGCCCAGAGAGCTGGTAAAACATTATATCTAGATGTGTATGTGAGGTTTTTCTGGATGAGATTAGCATTTAAATCAGTTTAGTGGGTAAAGAAGATTGCCCTTACTGATGCCAGTGGGCATCACTTGATCTGTTGAGGAGCTGAGGAGAATAAAAATGTGGAAGATGGGATGGGCAAATTTGCTCTTTGCTTGATCTGGGATATCCACTTTCTCCTGCCTTTGGACATCAATGCTCTTGGTTTTGGGGCCTTCTGACTCAGACTGGGACTTAACACCTGTGGTCCCCTGATTCTTAGGCCTTTGGATGCAGACTGAATTACACCACCAGCTCTCCTGGTTCTCCAGCTTGCAGACAGCAGATCCCAGGACTTCTCAGCCTCTGTAACCATGTGGGCTGCTTGCTATAATAACTCTCATATATATATCCCTATATATCATGTTTCTCTGGAGAGCCTAATATAGGCAGATGCAGTTTTTTTCATGCCAGAAAAGTTTTTTTCTATTATCTTTTGAATATATTTTTCTGTTCTTTTTGATATGTTCTCTGCTTTTGGATGTTAGTTATTTGAATATCGATCTCTGCTGTCTGCCCTCCATATGTATCATCATGCCTCCTTTCAGTGTTGATTCTTTCTGTATTTTGTTCAGCCTTCTCAAATCTCTTCTGTCTCTGACTCAGTCTCTCCAAAGCCAAATTCTCTTCTCCTTGTTTGTAATGGATCAATTAGTTCTGCATTTGGATTCATTTTGCCCTCACTTTCCTATTTCCCCAGCTATCTCTCCATATTATTCTTGTGCTTTATCATCTCCCTATTGGTCTTGAGTTTCATGAAGATCCTGTTTTAGTTAATTTCCTTGAGAATATTTATATTTCTAACAGTGCTATCCCGGAAGCCGAGACCTGTAGGATGAGAAGGCATTTTCTGGGTGAAAGGTAGGGGCTGAGGAAAAATAGCCTGGTAAAGGCACAAGTGGAAGAAAGCTTGGAACACGATGGGACATACAGATAGAGTTATGGTTGCTTATATAACTGGAAAATTATGAGTGAGAGAGTAGCACAATTTGAGGTGTGAGAGCTAAGCAGGAGACAGATGGTGCAGGGCCTTATAGCTCATGTCAAGGAGTTACATTTTGTTTTGTTTTTAAGTCCAGTAGAAAACCAGTGAATGATTTTAAGCAAGAGGATGTGATCTAATGTACATTTTTAAAAATTCACTTTTACCAAACATTGAGGATGGACAGGAGAGGGACATGAGGAATGATGGAACCAGTTGGGAGACAGACACAGGTGAGGGTTGGACTAGAGTAATAACAGAGAGATTGGAGGAAAGTGGGTGGACTCAAAAGCAATCTCAGTGGCAGCATCAGGAGGACTTAGCAGTGGATTGACAGGGGAGTAAAGGATAGAAGTGAATGTGAAAAAACATGTAGGAATGGATTTTAAGAGTTGAAAAGCAGCAGAAAGTCTCATCCTGATAGCGTACATGAAAGGAAATATTTGAGTGGAAGAACAACTGATGGACACTGGGGAAGATTAACAAGTCAGCAGTTTTCCAGGACACCTGGGGGGTGCAGTCAGTTAAGCATCCGACTCTTGATTTCGGCTCAGGTCATGATCTCAGGGTCATGAGATCAAGCCTCCCCCCTCCCCCGGCGTTGGGCTTCACACTGGGTATGGAGCCTGCACAAGATTCTCTCTCTCTCTCTCTCTCTCTCTCTGCCTGCCCCCCCTCCCCAAATGTCAACAATGTTCAGATGGAAGATGAAAAAGGAAAAAGAGCAACCAGGCTCTACATTAGAAATAAAGCAGTGAGGACATCAAGGAAAGAATAAATAGACTCAAAGGAAGGTGTTTTGGAACTTGGCACCAAATCCGATGTAGGCAAGATAGAAAGCATGGTCAATGATGTCATAATAGAAATGGAGAAACTAAGAAATAAGGGAAGATGGAAGGTTGGATGGGGGATTATATAACCTGTTTAGTCGAAAACAATGTCTTGAAAGCAAACACTGTTGACACCAGTGGTACTCACAATTTACGAAAAGTTAAGTTTAATGATGTATTTTTCTTTAACTTTCATCAAGCAAAACATTAGCTGCATAATGAGCTACTACAAAGTTGCTCCTTAAAATGCTCGTGCTCGTGATCCTTCTCCATTCTCTCATTCTCTCCTCATCCAGTCCTTTCCTCATCCAGTCCTCCCCACCTGACACGAAACAGAGAAGCTGATCTGTCTTCATTCTCACACTAAGCGTTTTTAGGTTACGTTTATCAAAAACATACACCCAGTACTGGCTAAATGGCCTGTCCTATGTTTAAATCCCTAAAGAATCAATAAACATGTTGTCTAAGTCGGTTTATACTAAATTGTTGTTTCCTTTATCCCCGTTGCTTCCTCCAATCCAAGCAGCAGTATCCTTACGTGGAGGAGGATAACAGAGTCACCATCACATCTACAAAACCAGATTGTAAAGTCTTTGAGTCTTTTACCTCGGTGTTAGCTAGTTAGAGTTGCTGCATTCCTTGTGGTTGGCTGGTATCCCAGACTGGTTCTAGGGTGGAAACCATCCCGTGATCCTTGTAGCTTCCTCTTTTTCCCCAGCTCTCCTTCAGGTTATCACAAAGGTCCCACTGCCCTCACTCTCTGAGAATCTTTCAGGATCAGCTTCCTGATTTCATGGTCGAGACCCTCTTCACCATCTCACCTGTTTTGGATGTTTGGGTCCATCGTTTTTCCTGGGCCAGCTCTTGCCTAAGATAGAGACTCCCACATTTCAGAAGTCCTGCCTGTGCCAAGCCCCAGGCTCCCACTTGCTGAGAAGTAAGCCTCTTGTTCCTTGCACATCGGGAACAAGGCAGGATAGACAGTCTTAAGGTACCAGCCACGCACATTCTGGAGTTCTCAGGTGATTCTCATTTTTAGTATTGATCGTGGTCTGTTGGGTTGACAGAGTTTTACAGGTGTCTGAAAGCACACCTAACATCCATCTCTAGGTCTCTTGATTCAAATTCATAGTTAGACATAGTTTAGTGAGTCTGAGCCTCTTGATGATGTAGACTGATGAATTAGCAGGGGCATGGTCTGTTCTGATACAGGTGTGTTGTAGTGAAAACTCAAATCCCACAGGAAGAATTGCTGTCAGCAATATGACTTTCTGAAATAGTGAAGAACCCATGATAAAATGCCCAATGAAACCAAAAAAGCTGTCTTCCCTTAATTTACATCATTGTTGCATTTTGGGAAATTTCAATGTATGTGGAAACCATCCAAAAAGTATTTTGTGCCTTTATGTTGAACAGAGTTAAGTTCTAGGATTGGATGATGATGTGAAATGGGACCTTTCAAAGTTATACTGAGGGCAGGATGATGCTTTGTTGTGGAGGACTTTCCCATTCATTGTAGGGTTTTTTTGTGGGGGTTTTTTTGTGTGTTTTTTTTTTTTTAAATTTTCATTGCAGGGTATTAACCAAATAGCTGCCAGTGCTGCACACCAGTCACTATAACAACCAAAAATTACCACTGCAAATCTCAGAAACTCCCCCTAGGGGGTGGCACAACTAACTTGAGAACTACTGATTAAATAAACTGAGTCTTCTTCCACGATTCTTTTAAAAGATCCCAGGATAGATGAGAATCAAATGAGTTAATACAGACGTTAGAACAATGCTTGGCATGTTGTAAGCTCTGTACATGGTATTTATTATATACATAAACAAATACAGTCCGTGACAATCAAAATATGCTCACTTTTTTTTAAGTTAATGAGCGACAATGAAGAGGGCTGAGCTTATGTGACCTGATGATCTTTTCTAAGTTATATGAAATCTATACAACTTATGGTGGGTCATCATTTGTGTGAAAAGGAAGGAAGAGGGCCACCTGGGTGGCTCAACAGTTGAGCATCTGCCTTGGGCTCAAGGCGTGATCCCAGGGTGCTGGGATCGAGTTCTTTATCAGGCTCCCCGCAGGGGGCCTGCTTCTCCCTCTGCCTAAGTCTCTGCCTCTCTCTCTGTGTCTCTCATGAATGAATAAATAAGATCTTTTAAAAAAATAAAAAGGAGGAAAAATAATCTGTATATTTAATCTATGTATTTACTTTTATTTATTTATATGAGAAAGAGATTGCTAGAGCAAGTATGGAGGAGATGAGGAGTCTTAAGCAGATTCCTCACTCAGTGCAGAGCATGACACAGGGCTCCATCCTAGGACCTTGAGACTATGACCTGAGCTGAAACCAAGAGTCGGCTGCTTAACTGACTGAGCTACCCAGGCTCCCCTAGGTATTTACTTTTATAAACAAGGATACGTAGGAAACATTGTCCACAAGTAAGGTGGGGAACTGGATGCCCAAGGAAGACTTTTCATTGTACACACATGGAAATTTATGTACTTTGAACAAAGTAATTGAAATGCTTAATTTAAAATAAATAATAAATACATATTTTTAAGATTGATGCAATTTAATTTTACATATATTCAGAAATAACAGGATTCTGTGTAGTAATGAGATATAAATTAGGGTTTCACATAAATGACTGTACTATTTAGTTTTTGTAACCAAACCAACTTTTTGTAGTTTTACTTTTCTGACTTAGTCCGTTTTCTATTATTAAAATCAATGTCAACTATATTCCCTGATACCATATGCTTTCATCTCCATTAAACTAGAAATACATTTATGTCATTGACACTCAAACCCAAGTCAGTCCCCCCCAATCCCTTGGTGCTTGGGACTTTGGAGATTTGTAGACAGTGAAAACTCTGCCTACTAATCCCAGCTTGCTGGACCATCCTGGATAGTAGGACCATGGTCATCATGTCACCAGGAGGTGGCAGAGGGTGAGGCTGGCAGGACAGAAGAGAGGTAGGAGGTATAGCAGATAAGGATGGATGAATCTGGAATTTCAAAGCCATAGATTCAAGTTTGGAAGGAAGCTTTAGAGCCTGCCCTCCTCCCTTTCTTCCCCTCTTCTGTCCTTCCATCTTCGCCCTCTCTCCTCCTTCTTTCCCTTCTTCCTTAACAGATAGTGAGACAGGGGTTCAAAGAGAACTTCTTTCTCCAAGATCACCCAGTGAGGGAGTGGCCAAACTGGACTTCAGACCCCTGTCTTCCTTCTCATAGCAAAGATGAAGATTTAAGAGGCTCTTTCCGTGTCCTCTTGACATTTCTCAGCATCTACTTTCTTCCCCTCCCAATGTGGATGGCAGGGAGAGGAAAGTAGGTGACAAAATTGGACAGGGAACCTCTTCTGTCCCGCGTCAAAGTTTGAAAAACTCTCAGGTGGCATCTAAAGGACCGTAATTCTCAAGCTGTGGTAAAAACCCTTCCTTGCACGGTCAGGGTCCTTGCAACAAAGAGTAAAATGGAAAGTGATATCCTTATACCGAATTCATCACAGATTTGGGAGAACCATTTGCTTCCCTCTCTGGTAGGGGGAGTAGGAGGCATTAGAAATTATCCCACCTTACCTGAGGCTTCTTTTTTCCCACCCCCCACCCCCCGTCTCCTTCTTTTCTCTACAAAAAGCATAAGATGATTAAAAAGATTCCCATATCTATTTTCAAATTATGTCAGAAAAGTAGATTAAAGGTTTTATGCTTAGGAAAACGGGGATAAATATTCAAACATAAATTATGGCAGTATTAATAATTGCACATTTGTGCTAAGTAACTAGAAAATTATTTGAGCATTAATTCCATTTACATATGTTCATTCAGATTTGTATCCCTGAAGCATGCAAGTATTTGGGGTTTGAAACATTTAATCACTTAGTAAGCAGCCCTCAATGGGATTGCCATTTATTTATTGTCTTTATTGATTTTCCTGCACAGGAGAAAAAGCTGGCAGTGAATAGAAGCCGGCTGCTGAAGGGAAAGAACTCTATCTTTTCTAGTTCAGAACAAAAGCTCCTGTTTTGGTTTTTTTTTTGTTTTTGTTTTTTTTTTTTTTAAGAGCAACCTGTTTTCTTCAGATCATCCCAGCACAGGGCCAGAATGAGACTTCATTCATTTGTTAGAAACTCTGCTCCCCACTGTGTGGATCTTTATGGTTTCTAGACAGACACATCGGGTAGTACTTGGTTTTCTGTTCAGGTTGAATTTTCAGAGTAAGTTCTTATATGGACCATGCTGGACAGTCCAGGCTCCCACAAGTACATTTCTTATTTGATACATGAGATACTCCTTGCTCCCGCCCCGCCCACCCCACCATCACCACCAAAGGCATACCTGGAAAAACCTAGAGCCCAGTTTATCGGTCTAGACATATCATCTTCCTTAATCTGTCTTCAAAGAGCTTTCTCTGGTGACTTCGTTATAAGGGCCTCAGTAACAAGAGGACTTGAACTCAGCACAGCAGTCCTAATAGCAAGAAGGACCCCAAGGCCTGAGAACACTCCTCAGAACTGTTAGGAGTTCCTCAAAACCTGACTCGGACCAGCCTTAGTGAAAAAAAAAAAAAAAAAAAGACATACATGTTCACGGACAACTGCTCAGGGAGGTGGAGCATAACTGCTGCACTTTGTGACTTCCTTCCAGGAGGACAATATGGAAAGAGGCCCGGAGTTGGCAACCCAGGTGACCAGGGTTGGCACCGAGAAGGACAGTCAGAGGCTGGTCTGGTTCTGATGGCTAGACCGTATTAGTCTCTGCTGAGATGCCATCTCCCAGAATACCCAACCCAGAGTTATCCTGAGACCAAGATAAAATGAGACAAAGCAAGGCCACTTTATCCTGTTATCTAAGCACAGACAGAAACGAGGTCACTATGCCACCCACAGAATAGCAAACCCTCCCCCTCTGAGCCCCGAAGAGCGACCCCATGTCTTTACCAGGAGAGCCTTCCCCTGGGCTGGCCTTGCCTGCCCACCATAAGATTTAGATAACTACATCTGTCTATGTGTAGCTAGATAAATACAGATAAGGATCAGCATGCCTCTGGCTAGAGATTTACTGTGTCCATCTTGGGAGGAGGAGAAGAAAGACCATAAAAAGAAATAGCTGGTTCAAAATCCAGAGTCTGATTTTATAGATGTGAGGTGTCGTGGTTGCTGCTGGATCAGCGCAGTTTGCAGCCATGCTCAGGCAGCAGGAGCTTCTTTCTGCAGGATTTCAGCAGTGCCGTGCAAGCCAATGGGAGGACAAGCCCGACTCAGCCAGGAATGCTTCTTCCTCAGAGGGAAGCAGCCCTGGCCATCACATGCCTTTTGCCATTCAAAAATATGCCAATCACATATTTTGTCACTGAAAGGCATATCCAGTAATTCTAGTTAATCTATCCAGATCGTGTAATATGTTTTATTTTGTACCGTATACACCTGTGATCTCCTATTTGGTATCAGTCTTTCAATAGAATTTGATCACTGGGTGGGGGTGTGCTAGTCTCCTCTTCCTATAGGAAAGATTTATTGAGATACCAATCACCAATCCCCAACACTTCCAAGGCCAATAAAAACAAGGGTCATCTGAGAAAGTGTCACAGCCCAGAGAGGTCTAAGGAGACCTGATGGCTAATGTCATGTGGCATCCCAGATGGGATCCTAGAACAGAAAATGGACATTAGGGGCAAACTAATGAAATTGGAAAAGAGAACGAAGTCAACAACAATAACAACAACAGCAGCAGCAAACATTTTAAGAGATAGAGTTGGCTTCAGGACACGAGTAAATGATGTTGTAACATTATTTCATGTCCCTCCTTCTCCTATTTCCCAGTGTTGGCTATTCCTCAGCAGACTCATCTTACGCCGAGCAATGAGACCACTGCAGCTCAGGCCCATGTGATCCTATTGGCTTGAGGACCCAGGAAATAGGACTTTGTCCTAATGTAGGGCATGATCCTGACACCCAAGACTAGCTGCCAGCTGGCACCCCACTTCTGTCCCAGATTGCCCTTCTTCCCAGCTCTCTGTCCAGCTGTTGATTATATGATTCCTCTGATACATCCATTCTCATGCCGATGTGTCTACATCTGCCTCCTGCTAGCCCTCCCCACTTCTGTATTTAAACCTTTCAAGGCCCAACAAAATTGTACTTGCTGTCTGCAGTCCTTATTGGTCAAAAAACAAGACAAAACAAAAAAACCCCAGTGTTGACCCATCCTCATCCTGTGCTCTGAGTGGCTACCTGGTTCATATGCTCCTTCCTGGACTCAGATTCAGAGGTCAGCTCCACTCAAACTCCATAGACCCAGCAAGATTATTAGTGATTGAAGGAGAACTGGCTTCCCAAAAGAAGGGATATTTGCAGGCAAATACTATGCGTACCCCATAGACTAAACTTCTCACTCAGCAAGAGTGCTTTGACAAGCATCTCTTACATCCAACCCTAGCCCACGGAGGAGAGGGGCAGAAAGGGCAGTGCACGTGGCCTTGGAAAAGCCACATCAGCATGACTCTGCCCCCATTCCCTCGTTTGTGAAATGGGAGCATATCTAACCATACGGGACCTATGGGGAGATTGAATGGGATCTCATTTATCTGAGTGCCTAGGACACAGTAGTGCTCAGTAAGTGTTAGTTTAATCTGAGCCTTTCTCAAAGAATTAACCCGAGTAATTCTACTTCTGTAGTCTTCAAGCAATTATCATCAGGAGGCTACACTAGTGCATTTATAGAACCGCATTTCTGCCACGAGTAACAATGAAGAAACTTGTATGCTATTAACCTGTGTAAATTTTAGATTTTTTTTTTAAATAGGAAGTTATATAGGTCACTCTGTTGTACCTGTAGCTAATTGCACCGCTAGCTATCAATTTCTCATTGTTGGCTAATTTACCTTCAAAGACTCAAGAATGCAATTTGAGTAATTACTACCTGTATGCCATATTTCATTTATGGCATCTATGAGTCATGAATCTTCTTTCTCTAACTGAAAACACTGAATGCAGTTAATTCAAGAGGTCTGCCACATATGTTGTAGAACCAAACTTAATGCAAATTGCATAAATGTGTGTTGTATTTTATGACTGCGTCCTGGAGTTCTCACACGGAATATGGCGTCTCCTAGTAACCCTGGTTGAGGGGGTGGGGAGGGAAGAGAGAACTGTGTTCTCCATTTCTCACATTAACGAGGGTTTCGTTAATATTTTTTTCTTAAACAGGAGATAGAAACCCTTGAAATATCTTTGCAACGCATTTCTCAATGTTTTTGAACTACTGAATTATATAAACACACCTTGCTTCTATTTGATTTTGATTGCTTTCTTGGCCTAGTTTCCCTGCAAGCATTTGGTATGATTGAATAATTTTTAGTTGTGTTTTCTCGCCGTGCCTATGCTAATCTACTAACAGTTGGTTATTGAAGCATTGCTATAATCTACTGTCTTTATCTTTTGCCGGATTTTTAAAGGGGTATTTTATTGCCTGTCATTACTGTTCACAGTAGCTTCTGGGCACTGTCATTCCACCAGGCTCCCGCATTTTCCAGCACGCCACTCACTGGGCCCTCTGTTCTTTGAGAGAGAGTCTCGGCGCCTTCCCCAAGAGCCACATCATTATTCCTCCAGCCGCTCTGCTTTTTGGCACTTTTGATTTTTCATTTTAGACGAGTTGTTAAAGTTTCAATATGAGAGATAATGCCATTTAAGATGAGGATAAACTCCTTGATGCCTGTGATGATTTAATTTGCACAGTACATTCCCAAGCCTTTGCCTAGACTGCAGCATGGCCAATAATGTCCCATCCTACGTATAGGTGGCTGTTGTGGCTCCTTAGACTTTCTCTAGTAGAAGCATCTGGTTGCTCAGGTACTAAATCTACCTCCTTACCCATCAAAGAGGGGGACAATGTCTTTTTGCAAAGCATGTATTGAAATCTGTCCACACAAGATGTCTTAATTTGTGTCTTCATGGTGGAATATGTCTTTGTGTTATACTTGGACACAACCAAACGGTTGAGCATGGCCACCAGATTCAGGGAGCACATGCCTGCCTGTGCCTCAGCAGATGGGCTTTGCTGCCTAAGAGACACAGAGAGAGACCTCCCATTCAGATGAGTTCCACCAACGTTTGTTGACTGGCTACTATGCACCAGCTGCCAACCACAGAGTTGGCTGTGGCACGGAAGTAAAAATAAGGAACTGACAGCCTAACCTATTTGCTTGGAAGTTAGCATTTCTGTCCTCATTTGTTCACTTATTCATTCAACAAACATCCATTGGGTGCTTGCAATCGGTCAGACATTGGGCTGGGTGTTATCAATATGGTGGTAAGCAAGGCACACAAGATATTGTCCCTGCCCTAATGGAGCTAATCATCTACCCTATTTCCAGATTAGGAAAGGACATAGTGAAAACGAGTTTAATTTACAGCATTAACCATGTAGCAAGTGTGCAACTGTAAAGAGTAACTTGCTGGGGAAAAATCAAAATGGTTGCTCCATACCTCCGAGATCCATGGTGACCATGATACCATTCCTACTGCTTGAGTGTCTTTCCTTCATTTTATAGACTATACCTGGCTTTCTTTTTATATCTCATCAAGTAGAAAGCGTTGAACATCTATGTTGCTGCTATACCTTAGGAGTGTAACAGTCTGTGCTTTTATTGGGACAAAGTATTGCTCACTACATGAATGGACAGGAGACCAAACACTTTTGCCAATTGTTTGAAGGTAGAATGAGAAGGAAGTCAGCAGAGATTTTCTGGAACTCATGTAAATTAGTTATTGTACACTACTGTTAGGTTACACTCCAGATTAATTTGGCATACAAATTTTTTAACCAAAATTAGCATTTTATTATAAGTAATGCTCTTTAAAGGATGAGGCACATATGATTCAGAGAGGAAGTAATTCACCGGTGTAGTTTACATTGTTGCTTTCTCAAATGGGGGCAGATCTTCCCCCATGGAGACTTTGGCAAAGTCTGGAGATTTTTGGTTGTCACAGCTGAGAGAACAGGTGCTACTGGCATCCCCGGGGGGAGAGGCCAGGGATGCTGCTAAACATCCTGTGATGCAGAGGACGACCCCACAACACAGAATGCTCTGGCCCCAAATGTCACTAGTTCTAAGGTTGAGAAACGCTCTATTATAATGATCCAACTGGAGAGAGAGCACTACATGTGATGCGCAGGTGAAGTTGCCAAAACCAGAGGAATTTTGTGAAAGCAAGTCCAGCTTTCTCTTCTGCTCTCTGATTATCTTCTTTGTCTATTTACCCATCGTTTAGTTCCCTTGTGCTGCAAAGCTTTTTGTGGGTTTTTTTTATAGACTCAATACTTAACTATATGAGCTTTTCATTACCCATTCTAAAATCGTGACTGGTTGTAATGTAAATTGTATAACACATCTTTCTGCAGCTTCAGATTCTGCAACTTAAACCTCATGGCTGCTTATCTGTCTTCCACCACCTACCTGCGTTTTATGCACTGCACTTGGCATTCTTGATTGTTCCTTTCATATTAATTTCAATGGTGCCCGGAGGGTACCTCTCACCATATAATAGGTTGCTTTGTGAACAATTCCAGTAAGAGAACCATTCTGCCCAAACAGTGAGATACTCTGGAATGTAGAAAAGATGCCCCTCAGTGTATCATTCATGTTTCTAGTGTACCACAGTATTCTGCAACTGTATTGAAATTAAAATGAAGATGAATTATTTGTTTCTCCTCTCACTTTAGAAGTGCCCCCACCATTGCAGGTAGTACTCTCAGCCATACAGAATGGTCAGAACTTGAAAGTTACCAGTTGGACACGGATGAATATTTATCTTGTACTTAAATTTGCAAATCATTAAGTATCCCTTGTCCTGAGATCATTATTTTCATCATAAAGGACTTCTGTTACATTCACGCTGTTCCAGCTTTTGATTGACCGTTTGGAATATGACAGTTGTTTGTCGCATTTCATTTGGCTACAGCTTCCCTTAGTTCATTTGCAATTGTCCCTCGAGCGTAGTTTGCTTTATGTGATGTCTAAAGAAGCTTGCTTCTGTCTTTCCAGAAACCTTTGTCCTGATGGGAAAACTAAAAGGACTTTCTGAAAATGATGATCTTTCTTTTTTAATGGAATGCCTTTGGTTGGCAGAGAAAATGGGATGTTTCAGACTTTCAGAGATTCTGGATTTGAGCTGCTCACTTGAAAATCAAGTCTGGTACAACACGAACGCCCATTGGCATTGCTGCCCTCCTATTGTCAGTGGATTAAGAAAAGGCACCATGAAAATCTAGTTTAAAATCAACAGTTCTATTTTTAAGTTGGGTCTTTCTTTGTGGAAAAGCTCTGTTACCGTTTTCCTCTTTAGTTCCTAAATTTAAGCCTTTATAATGAATTTTAACCCTGGTGGCATTGTTGACCTCTAACCCCTTGGCTGCCCAACATCCCACCAAGTGTCCAAATGTTGCTGATGCTTCCTCTGGCCCCACTCTAGGTCTGCCATCCTTGCACCATGCTCTAATTCATCCTGTATCCGTGGGGACTTAAGTGGTCATCTCAAGGCTCAGATGGCTTCACCTCCTGCACAATTCCAGCACAGCTGACCTAAACTCCCTAGTGCATCTGCTCAGGCCTTCCACATTTGGACGCTAAGATTTTCTCCTAGTCATTTCATTTGCTCCTTGCCAAATACCTTTCTCCAGGTGAGCATCTGTATTCCTTGTCCTACAAAATTGCCTTACCCTTTCTTATCAGTGTCTCTCACCAGCAATGGACCATTCTTTTTTTTTTTTTTTAGGTTTATTTATTTATTCATGAGAATACATAGGGCGGGGGGGGGGGGCAAAGACAAAGGCAGAGGGAGAAACAGGCTCCATGCAGGGAGACTGACGTGGGACTCGATCCTGGGTCTCCAGGATCATGCCCTAGGCTGAAGGTGGCACTAAACTGCTGAGCCACCCGAGCCGCCCGCAATGGACCATTCTTGATGAAAATCTTGTGGAAATTCAAATGTAACTTTTGTGAGCCTTCACTAACCACCCTAGTTTGAAAGGGAAACCTTCTTTGAAATGTGGGGGTCACTTGTTCTTACTACTTGCTTCGCTGTGTTCAGGTCTCCCTTCTAATGGCCTTGCATCAGAGAGGTTTCCCCTTGCAAAATAGCACCCCAGCCATTCTCTGTCCCCTTGCCCTGTTTAATCCTCCTTTGTTGCTCATATTACTTCCTAATATTACAGTTATTGGCTTACCTGCTTTTTGTCTGTTTCCCCATTAAAATGTGAGCTTTGTGAAGGGAGGGATTGTATCTGCTTCATCACTTCACCTCCCAGCAACTAGAATAGGCTCTCAATATATATTCCTTGAATAAATGTCTCTGATCCTTCTCTTCTTTGCAATGTTAGTTACCTTAAGTCTGACCTATGACTGTGTCTTATTTCCCCAGCCAGACTGTGAGTTCCTCAAGGGGATGATCACGTGTTACCACTCATGCATTCTACCTCCTTCCCCCCACCCTAATGCCACATCTCTTGAGATCAAACAAAACCCTAGGGAACCATGCAAATAGTAGACATAGTGCCTTATACATAGTAGATGTTGAATAAAAAGTTGTAATAAAAGCCCCTTCAAAGCATATTGATTTGACTTTGCTTTGGCCTGAATGAAGAAACAGGTTTTATACATTTACTGTTCCACCAAAAACAACTAAAGAGGAGGACATACTATATGAAACAGTGGCTCTTAACATTCCACATCAAGCACAAAGGAAAGAGATTCCTGAGAGATGGGGAACTAATGAGATGCGTCCTCTAACTGCTCCAACTTGCTGCCTAGAGAAGGTTCCCAGGCTATTGTACAGAAGGTGAAATGCAGACAGAGCCCAGTGGACTCCCTGAGTTGAGGAGTTAGAGCAGGGGGTCCTGGGATACCAGAGCAGCTGAGAGACGACAATGAGGACTACTGTAGAGGGGAGAGCTCTGGAGATCTGCAGTGTCCCACTGAAATATTCAAGTGAACACTGACTAGCACATCCATATGAGGAAACTACTCAAGGCAAGGGAGTCACCCAAAAGGATTAGAGAGATAGTGTCTGGATTCATGGAGGGTAGAGAATAGTGCCAATTTGCAATGCCTAGAGTGAAAAATCTTATCATTCATGAGGTATTAGACTACTATGAAGGCTCCTGCCTCACTGGTGAGGCTATTAACCCTAAGCTAAGCACATTTCTGGTTCCACCTAACAAAGCTTAAAAGCAAAACACAAAAAGTCAAATGATTTCCAAATAACTGAATCCCAGATCAAAGCTCAAGAATATTTTTAGGAATGAATGACCTAAAAAGAATTACAAACATGCAAAGCAGCAGAAAATACAACTTATAAGGAAAAGAAAAATCAATCAATTGAAACTGACCAAGAAATGACAGCAATGATATAATTGGTAGATGACATTAAAACAACTATTGTGACTTATATACTATACTCCATATCAAAAAGCTATGATAAAGTTGAATATGTTAGAGGCATGGAGAAGGGGATATAAAAGAAGTCATGCTGCTAGGATTGAAAACTACCAAGGCTTAAACCTAAGATGGATGAGGCTAACAGCAGATCAGCCATTTCAAAAGAAAAGAGTAGTGAACTTGAAGGGATAGCAATAGAAACTATCCAAAATGAAGTATGCAGAGAAAAAAAAAAGACCAGAAAACGAATAGAGCATCGGTGAGCTGTGGGACAACCTCAAGTGGCCTAATTTACTTAACTGGAGTCTCTAAAAGACAGGAAAGAACAAGAAAGGAAAAATAACCAGAATCTTTCCAAATTTGATGAAAACTATAAATCCATAGATAGAAAAAGCTCAAAGAACACAAGCTAAAGAGACATAAAAGTATACCAATGCACATCAAATCACTTAAAAACAAGTGATAAGATAAAATCTTAAGAAGTAGATAAGAAAATAAGACATATCATATATAGAATAAGAAAGATACAGATGACAGCAGATTTCTTGGTGGAAATACTGCAAGCTATAAGACAATGAAGCATTATCTTTAAAGTGCTGATGAAAAAAAATTCTCAACCTAGAACATCTTTCAAAATAAAAGCAATACATACATATGTATACAAAAGCTAAAACAATTCAGTGGCAGAACTAAACAATAAGAAATATTAAAAGATATCATTCAGGTGAGAGGAAAGTGATACAAGATGGAAAACAGGTTTACACAAAGAAACAAAGAGCATCAGATATAATAACTACATAGATGAATAGAAAGGATTTTTTTTTACTATTTTAATCTCTTTGAAAGGTAATCAACTATCTAAATGAAAAATAGCAAAGGTTTATGGGGCTTATAATATTTGCAGAAGTAAAATATATGAAAGCAATAGCACAAAGCCAGAAGGAATGAAGGCATAGTGTATATAGTCTTATAAGGTTCCTATGACATATGTGATGCAGTATAAGGTCACCTGAAGGTAGACCGTAGGTTAAATATTTATAATATAAACCTTAAAGAAAATTCTATAATAACAAAATAAAGAGTAATAGCTAATAAACCAACAAGGCAGATGAAATAGAATTTTTTAAGAGATTTTATTTATTTATTCATGAGAGGCAGAGACATGAGGGAGAAGCGGCTTCCCTCAGGGAGCTTGATGCAGGACTCGATCCCAGCACCCCAGGATCATGACCTGAGACAAAGGCAGATGCTCAATCACTGAGCCATGCAGGTGTCCCTGAAATCGAATTTTAAAACACAATCCAAAGAAGGCATAAAAAGAGGAAAAAGTAAACCCAAAACTGATGAAACAGCAACAAGACCATCAAGATAGTAGTTTAATTTTTTTAAGATGTATTTATTTATTTATTTGAGAGAGAGATAGCATGCATGGGGGGAGTGGTAGAGGGAAAAAGAGAATCTCACACAGACTCCCTGCATAGCATGGAGCCTGATGTGGGATTCCATCTCACAACCCTGATCATGACCAGAGCTGAAATCAATAGCCCGATGCTTAACCAACTGAGCCACCCAAATGCCCCAAGATGGTAGTTTTAGATTATGAATGGGGTCTCAGCAGATCCTCTCTTGAAAACACAATGCAAAACTAAACAAACCAGTCAAAAAGAATCATTCTGGGACTCTAGAAATTGACCAGAGTCTGACAACAGATTGAGAAATGCTCATTCAGAAAAACTGCTGAACTGGGAAGGAACCATGGGAGCCTGTGGAATTCTAGCCGAGGCCTGCTGCCTCCCTCCCCTGCCTACCAGCCTCATGGTACCATGCTTCTCCCAGGGTGTGGCAAAGAGACTGACTTCATCAGGGGTAGATTGCAGAAAAATCCGTGCTTAAGAAATACTAAAGGAAGTTCTTTAGGCTGAAAGGGAACAACAACTGGCTATAACTCAAATGCACACAAAGGAATAAAGCATACCAGTAAGGTAATTATGTAGGTAATTATAAAAGTAGAAATATATGCTTTCTTCTGGTAATTGGTTTAAAAGACAATTGCATGAACAATAATTATAAAACCATATTATTAAGCTTATCACATATAATTATAGACATACATGACAATAATAGCACAACAGAATGGGTAGGGAAGGCAGGTATACTGGAGCAAAGAAATGACCCCAGACGGTAACTCCAATCCATATGAAGAAATGAAGAGTACAGACATGATAAATGTGTAGGTTAATATAAAAGACTCTACACAAACAGTTTTCTTCTTTCTTCTCTTAACTTCTTTAAATGACATAAGATTGTAAAAAAAAGCAACGCCTACAAAACTGTACTGTTGAGTCTATAGCATATGTAGATGAAATATATATGCCAACCATCACACAAAGAAGGGCGGAGGGAAGGGTGCTATACTGGAGAAGAATGTCTCCATTTTCATGAAATTAAGTTGATATTAACCTAAAGTAGATTATGATAAATTAAGATGTACATAGTAATCCTCAGAGCAACCACCAATAGATCAAAACAGTTAAGAAACCAACAAAGGGATCAATATGGCATACTAGGAAATATCTATTTACTACACAAGAATGCAGTAAAGAAGGATCAGGGGAACAACGACAACAACAACAACAAAAAACCATGACGCATACAGAAAACAAAGAGCAAAATGGTAAATATAAATCCAACCACATCAATAATTACATGAAATGTCAATGGAATATATGCACCAATTAAAAGGTGGACATTTGACTGGATTAAAGAAAAAAAAAAAAAACCAAGATGCTACTATATGTGTTTTTCTGCTCTTCAAAAGACAGCACTAAGAGAATGGGAAGATGAACTACAGAATTGGAAACGATATTTGCAAATCACATGTGGCTGAAATTAAAAAGATGGGGCCGTAAAGGTGTGCTGGAGAGAATGAAGAGCACCTGGAGCTCTCACCGCTGGGGTGGGGGTGCGGTGGGATGCGATGTAGTGCAACCAGTTTGGAAAACAGCTCAGCAGCATCTCACAAGGCCAAACAGACACCTACTGTATGACTCAGCCATTACACTGCTATGTATTTACCCAAAAGAAGTGAAAGCTTCAATCTGCGCAAGGACTTGGACGCGAATGTTCACAGCTACATTTGTAATAGACCCAAACTGGAAACAACACAAGTATCTATCAGCAGGTGAAGGGAAGAGTTAGTTGTGACATATCCTCACCATAGGCTACTATTCAGACATAAAAATAAATGTTCTGTTATAAATGTTACATTCATCCACATAATGTGGATGAATCTTGTTTTTTTCACTTCCTCTTTATGAATGATTTATTTTACCAAGGAGGGGGGAAAAGACTTTTCCTAGAACCGGGCAACTTTCCGTACATTGTTTCTTTTTTCCTTTCCAAATTATTATTTTATTTGCTTGACCTTGGATTTCCCAAGTTTGCTACAGACGCCTCTTCCCTTTGGATGTGGGGATGCGAGGACTCTGCCCCACAACATGGATGAATCTTAAAATAATGATGCCGAGTTAAAGAACCAAACCAAAAAAAAAAAAAAAAAGGAAAAGAAAAAGTACATGCTGTGTGATTTCAATTATATGAAATTCTACAAAGTGCACCTTAATCTGTAGTGACAGAAGCAGATCGGTGGTGGCTCGGGGGATCGGAGGGGGGATGAGGTATATGGAGAGGAGTGGAAGAAAAGGATTACAAAGAGATGTAAGGATAGTTTTGAGGGTGATAGATATGTTCATTAATCTTAATTGTGATGACGATTTCATAGGTGTACAGACATGCCAACATGTATGACTATACCCTTTATGACTATATATACCCTATTGCATGTCAATGATAACCTCAATAAAGTTAGTTTAAAAGGATAGTGATCAGTGAAGCATACCACCTCCAGCTTACCTGTACCTTGTCTCCTTCCCCCAAACTATGAACCTGCCGGCGCCTAGTAATGATCCCAGCTTGTTCCTTGAACTTGTGCATGAGTAAAGGAATGAATAAATTAGTCCGGTTACCAACCTGTTCTATGTCCTAACAGAAATGCCTCAATATTTTCATTTCCCTCTGGAAAATGGGAATGTACAGTTTATTCTTTCAGGACAATTTTCTCATGTGGCCGGACATTGATCCCAATTTCAGAACACTTAAAGAATATGGAACACTAAGTAGCTTTAAAATTTATGGCTCTACAATTTGTAGCAAACACAAAGTGGGTGTCACACTCAGTAATTAGAGCTATTCATTTTGCTCTATGAAGGTATCCAAGAATTGCTTCTGTCTTCAACCCTATTTCTTAAATCAATAAATTGATATCTTTTAGACTACAGTTCACATAAAATTAATCCAGATGATTTGTGCTTTTATAATATTGCTGTAGTTACCTGTCAGAATTTAAGGTTCCCTTCCAGATATTGTCTTGAAAATAACTAATTATGATGGTTATAAAAACTAAAACTATAGGACAAATAACTAGTGAGCCTATGAAATATTTATATGCCTTTATTGTGGGTCTTTCCAACTAGATTCTAATACGCATTGTGCTACGTTTGTCCAACTTTTTCCAGATATTGGGTTCCTGCCCTTTAGAGAATAATAGACGATTTGTGTCCAAGGTGATTTATGCAGTAACTATTAAGTAATCAATAGCGTTTCACTTTCTCAAATGGTTCCTAAGCTTAGTTAGTTTCATAAAGCATCACTTTTGTATTACAAAAGCAGCATCCTCCTTGATCAGAATTAAATTGTACTAAAAGGTTTATTTGTCAACGCCTTGATGATGGTTAAGTCCGATGAGGAGCAGTGTACATTTGGAAAAGAGCATGAGCCTCGGACCCATGACCTGGGTTCAAATTCCGGCTCTCCTACTTGTGACCTTGGCAGATTTCTGTCTGGTTTCCTCATCGGTATAGAGAATGGATGTAGATTATAAATACCTCGCAAAGTCCTTGTGAGGACAGACTAAGGTAATAATTTTTGTAAGGCACCAGCACCGTGCTTAGCACACAGTAGGGACTCCATAAATCAATAAATATTGACTTGGTTACTTATTTTCATGAACTCTTCAATTTTCATTTAGACTGAGGCCAAATCTTAGCTCTGCCACTTGCCAGCCGTGACCTTGGGTGAGCTGGGCTTCAGTTTCAACCTCTGAAAAATGGGAAATGTCATCCTGTTTTAGGATCAAAACCAGATAATTTATGCTCAAGAGTTTGGTCAGTTGCAGAGTGTATACAAATTAAAGGTGGTCTTTTTCCTCCAGAGCTTGGCCAGGCATGATATTTGCTGGAGATGGGGAGGTTTGTAACTAAACGTTCCCTCTGAGTGGGATTATGTGCTGAGTGGCAAACTAATACAAATTTTCACCAAAGCTATGAGTCACTTGGCTTGGGTCTGGGCCTGTGCTTGGCCCTGGGATCCAGTGCTGAACAAACCGGACAGGCTCTTACTCGGGATGAGCAAGGCTGGAGCCCAGGCAGTGAGGGACTGGGGGAGTGGGGGCAGCCAGACCCATTCCCAAGGTCTGTTGTTTGTGCTTATAGATCACTCTTAGCCCACGAGATCATCTCCATCCACTCCACACCCCTAGGAAAACTGCCCTCACTGCTTCTTTGCTACTACTTACATACATGGACCTGTGATCCATTTGGAAATAATATTTATAAATACTATGGAGAAAATTAAAAGGATTTTTTTTTTTTACCTCATATCCAAAGTTGTGCAGGGTTTTTTTTTTCCTTTTCTATCCTTAAGTACTAGTTTCAGGTTTAATGCAGTATGGGCAGCAAAGTTGGCCTCAAAGATTTCTATTTTGGGGACAGTTGGGCTTAGAATGCATATTTAGTTTTTGTGACTGCTTTATGGATGTTTGAAGAGAATGTTTATTCTCTATTTTGGTTTAGAAAATTCTGTATAGCTATTAGGTCAAGTTTATAAACTGTGGTATTCCAATATTCCATGGCCGCCTTCTATTTTTGTCTATTTGATCTGTAGGTTCTGAGAAGTGTCTCCTGTGGCTGTGATTTCCTGCACTCTTCTTTCTCCACGATTTCTATCTACTCTGCTTCCTTTTATCCAGGAAACCACGAACATTTCTTTTTCTCCTCAGTGTGATAATGTCAATATTAAATTTTTTTTCCTACCATCTGGTGCTTGGATGCAGGAGTAAGAGTAGATACCTACACCCAGTCACCGTGCCTTCATATGATTGTTCCATGCATCTAAAAATTCATATTCTAGGAAGTGCTTGTGTTGGGGGGCAAGGAGGTCAGCACAGGATGCCAGGGGTGCCACCTACATGTCTGTGGTCACATGTGAGCTGTGGAGAAGGCAGACTGCGGACTAGAGTGTTATTTTCCTCCTAAGTCTGCACCTGACCTGCTGTGTTACCTAGCAAAGTACTTAATCTTCTCTGCTCAGTTTCCTGATCTATAAAATGGGGATAATAATAGGAATGGCCTTAGAGGGTTATTGAAGGATTAAAAGAAATAATAAAGCACTTAGAAGAGATCTGACATGGTATTATAACCCCTCAGCAAATATTCCGTAGAGGTCATCACAGCTCTAGGGACCATTTCCATGAGCGTGAGCCACCTCTGAAACCACAAGAATGAGAGGCAAGGCTGAGCTCTGAAATCCCTTCATATTTGCCTAGCTCAGCACTGGATACAATTAGGCACTTAATAGATATGCCTGATTATTAGGCTCAGTAGAAATACGGTTTTTACACTGGAGGAATTTTCATTCTAACAGAGGAAAGAGAACCCAAATTCCCAAGAACACAAATTAGATTTACATAAATAGGCACAAGTATATTTCACCAATTGCAGGCTGAGGAGTTGTGGAATAATTAGAATCATCCAAACCAAAGGAGACTGGTTCTATAAATCCAGCTCCAACAAAACATCAGTTACAGGCTCCTTTAAAGTATACAGATAAAAGAAGGTCTGCATATACAATGTAATTATATACACACGCGCGTGCGTGCGCGCACACACGCTCATTTAAACCTTTCTTTTATGGATGCAAGAGACAATGGTAATTTGATAAAGGTACCAAAAAGGTGCAAATGAATACATTAAGGCTAATTCATCATAATCATCACCTGAAGGATGCTTTGTTTCACCAATATTCCTTAAAGTTTTCCCCATTGTCTCACACCTGGTTACATCTCATTTTCATGCCACCTGCCTGGTGACAATTGAATCTGTGGCCCCTTCAGAATATTCTAATAATGTCTTTAGAACTTATACAATTATTCTGTTGGATATATTCAATTTATCTAACCTAAAGGATATATTTGGGTCTTTTTTTTTTTTTTAAGAGATCTTTCAAATCAATGTGATGAATAACAAGGGTGACCAAGACTGGTAATTCATTCCAATCTGGGGTCAAAATGAAATGTGACTATATTGTAATAGTAAGAGCTACTGCTTATGCCATGCTTACCATATGCCAGGCACATATTACTCAAACATCATCAACTATGTACGGATTTAATTAATCTTACAAAGGAGCTACCTAAGTAGTAGAAGTGGGATTGGCACAGAAGCAACACGACACAGATTCCATGCTCTTACCCACTGTACCATGCGGCCATTTGTCGGTAAATGGACTGGTTTTCTTGTGTGATTCCCAAACTGGTTGGAACTTGTGGCTACACAGGGATTCTCAACAGCAGAAGCTGTAAAACACATAACCGCAAGTGACTACCTCAGATCACTGGAAATTTGAGATGTTGATTCACACTGACATGTTAAGTGGCTCACAACTGGGTTTCAAGATTATTGGGTTTCATTTCTCATTTCTATTGAGTTTCCTCTGGAAACATAGTTTGGGTTTTTCTCTTGTTTCCTTATTTATAAGAGGCAACCAGCATCTGCCCACTCCCTATTTTATGATGATGTGAGGAATAATTACACATTGTGTGCTTAGTTTTGCAGAACTCTGTGTTAGAGACATGATATTCATTAATTATGTATTGGCCTTTATTGTATACTTTATGCTCCTTCTGAGACTATATCCTTGACTTCTTTCACTGATGTTGTTGTAACAAACACAGTGGAATTAGTTTTCTTTGATCATTGCCTGTAGTGATCAGATAAAATTCTTCCCTGAAATATTTCTCAAGGGACACTTGTCAGAGATGGAGCTGAATACCAGATTGGCTGGAGACTTGCTCACTTCCCAGAGGGAGACAGAAGCCAGGTCTTAGGAGCCCAAACACCACTGGAGGGAAGAAAGCTTGGGGGAGACACACAAAGAGAATAGCCAGGTAACCCTAGTGTGTCTGAGAGGGCAACCATTCCAGTTCATCCCAGATTTTGGAATCTAGCCAGGATGATGGGATCTCAGAGACAAATCAGAAGTCCATCAGACAGAGTAGTCACTGTTCCAGAAGATCTGATGATGAGCTCCAGGGAAGGATTAGGGTAGGATGCAGCCCCTATGGAAGAAGTTTAGCAAGAACTAGATGAGGCAATGGGTTCTACCCTAGAATGAGGAACGGGGCTGTGGAGGAGGATAGCCCACTGTCACTCTGTAGGGAAACTGAGTCAGAAGCCTGGTCAGAGATCCCTGAGCCAACCAAGGCAGTGGAGGTAGGAGCACCTTGGCTCAGGAGCTGCATAAACACAGAGTTCAACCCAGGCACAAAGAGCTCTAGGGTTGAATGCTATAAAGGACCCCTAGTACATTTGGGGTCAGTGAAGAGAAGGAGCCACAAGGCCAGGTTCCAGAGACTGGTCAGAGGGGTTGGATAAAGCTCTGCCTCTGAAGGGGCTGGTTCGGGGAATGGGATGTACCACCATATTGTACAACTCCAGGGGCTCGGATCTTGCTGCTGTCCATGTGCATTTTGTCCACCTCACCTCCACCCACCGGCTGCCATTGCGCAGTGCACAGCCCTCAAGGCTTTAGGCAGTGCTCCTGGGCCACGGTTCTTGCTGAGGGAAGCCATCTGCAGACTTATCTTCTGGGACCTGGGGGAGCAAGCCAGGAGCCAGCCACGTCCATCCGCCCACAGGTGCCCCACAGTGCAAGTTGCCAAGGCCATGTTCACTCATCTTCCACCTTGTCTTGTCTCCCCAGAGAGTGAGGAAGAAGACCCTACTTAACAAGGAGGAAGAGTGAACATTTGGAGCATGGAAAAGGAGGGATAAAAAGTTACCGTGCCTCGCTGATACGGTTTTCCAATGGCCTGTTTGCTTTCTGCTGCACATTTTTTGTTATACTGACTTCTGATACACAAATATAACACTATCTGTTTACTGCTGTTACAGAGGTATAAAGAACAGTTGTTATCATGGTTCTTTTTATTTTGTACTTAGGCTTTCATTTTATTTTTAAAATAAGTCCTTGAACATGAATGGTCATGGAAAATTTACTGTTGTATAATTGCACATAATCCCCAAACTTCATCCAAAAACAATTCCTGGGTAGCAGAGAACTGTCATATTCAATTGTGTTTCTTCATAACAACAACCTTTGTGGGGGAAAAAGCAATTTCGCTTGCTTCATTTTCATACAGACTAGAAGTCCAATTGTGTTTTTGTAATTAAGTCCCCTCACATCAAGAGAAAAGAGTATGTCTATGAAATGTGCATTGAACCCAAATGGGAAAGTTAATTCAAAATAAAAAGCAGTGATTATCTCGTGTTTATTAATGAGATAAATATTTAATAAAATATCTCTGTTCTCATCTTTCTATTAAAAACATGGCAATTTAAAAGCATTTTTGGACATAATAGCACATTAAGGCTTGAGTTACTATTTGGATTAAGTACTCGGAACTTCTCAACAAAGTGCCTCTGGGCCATCTTGTCACAGACACCATGCAGGACCTCAAGTGACAAGAACCTCATCAAAGCCCCTTTTTGCCTGAGTCAGGATCAGGTTTTATGTGAATGTTGGGAGTCCTCAGATGGAGGCCTCACAGGTTGTGCGGGGAAATCACAGGGCATTATGATGTCAGGTTTCATCAATTTGTAATTTAGTTTTAAAACGTTCATAGTCTTAGCAAGATTTTTTTTTATCCACTAGCAACCCTGCCAGAAGTCAATACCATCATCCCTCAGTGGGCCCAGGAATTCTCATCAGGAACTTGACCAGCATATTGGGCCCACGGAAGGACGGAGCCTGGTCCCTGATCCCTTCCACCACAGCAAAATGGATTCACTCTTTGTTTGAACCTCTGCACATCTTTATATCTCTCTTGCCCATATGCCCATTTCTTCCTTTTTATCCAGGAAGCACTGTGGACCCATGGAAAGAACGTAGGTTCCGAAGTCCTAGAAACCAGTAGTTCAAATCTTATTTCTATTCAGATGGGGTAGGCCAGCAAGCTGGAGACTCGGGGAGGAGTTGTAGATTGAGTCCAAAGGCAGTCTACTGGGAGAACCCCCTCTTGGGCAGGGGAGGTCAGTCTTTGTTCTTATAAGGCCTTCAATTGATGGGATGAGGCCTACCACATGATGGAGAGCAATCTGCTTTATTCAAAGTCTTCTGATTTAAAAGCAATCTCATCTGGGATGCCTAGGTGGCTGAGCTGAAGGTCGTGACCCTGGGGTCCTGGGATCGAGTCCCTCATCGGGCTCCTTACAAGGAGCCTGCTTCTCCTTCTGTCTATGTCTCTACCTCTCTGTTTCTCATGAATAAATAAATAGAATCTTCAAAAAATAAAAAGAATAAAAGCAATCTCATCTGAAAAGCACATTCACAGAAACATCCAGAATAATGTTTGACCAAATATCTGGACACCATAGCCTAGACGACTTACCACATAAAATTAATTATCACGGGGTAATAGACATCCAATAGTTGTGTCACAGGCACCCTGGGTCAGAACTGGATGTGGGCCATAGCCCAGTCCACCGAGGCCAGAGCTGCCTCTCCTATTCCCTGTGTGACCCTGGGCAAGTCACTCAAGCTTGGTGAGCCTCGGTCTCCTCATCTGTAAAATAGAGATAACAACCTCTACTTCCCAGAGTCACTGAGGGCCTTGTACAAGGCAGCAGGCTCAGAGCTGAAAGATACCTGAGTTCCTGTCCAGGACACAGAGCATGTGTTTTACCTTCCACATGTTATAGTTATTTCAATTATGTTACTGTTACTTACGTTGCTGCTGAATTCAGTGTTACTGAACATGCGGTTTTGAGCACATACTATCTGCCAGGCACTGTTCTGGGTGGGGGACCTAGTTGTGAAAAAACAAAACAGAGCTCCACTCTCTGGAGCATATGGTCTCGCAGGACGGTGGAGGGCAGGCAAGACAAAGCACAAACAAAATAATGAGGTCGGATCAGATGATAAGTGCCATCTAGGAAATGTACGGGGTGCGACAACAGAGGCAGGAGCAGGTGAGCTGGTCAGGGAGGGCCTCAGGGAAGAGGTGACCTCTGATGTCACCTGAACAGCAGGAAGGAGCCAGTCCTGAAATGCTCTGGGGGCTGTGCATTCCCAGCAGAGGGGCCCACAGGTGCGGGGGGCCTGGGACAGCAAGGGGCTCAGCTCAATGCTTGAGGAGGAGAAGAAAGGCCAGGATGGTGCTAGAACATGGGCAGCAAGGGGGAGAGTATGGGTAGCTGGTGATGGGTGGGGGTGCTGCTGGCAGCACAGGTTGGGTCTTGCAGGCCAGAGTGTAGGTATGAATTTTATTCCCAGTGCACCGGGGCTTAGTTTGGTGGAGAGTTCAACACATGGCAGTGATGCAGCAAGATTTTTTAAAGATCCCCTGAGCTGCTCTGTTGTGATAGACACGGGGGGACTGGTTAGGAGGCTAATGGTCTCGATCTAGGTGAGAAATAAAGGCATCTTGGGTGAAGTGGGAGCAGCGAGATTGAGGAAGCAGTTTGGAGGCGAAGCCCTGTGTGGGAGAGGCGGACAAAAGAGGAACTGAGAATGAGTGAACGGGGTCCCCGGAGCGACAGGTGGATGGTGAGCAGGTCTCTGCAATGGGGGAGGCTGGAGGACACACATGACCCCTCCCCAGGATGTGATCGGCCGGGCGGGTTGAGGAAGTGCCCGTGCAAAATCTTGAGTTTTGTTTGGCCTTATGAGGATTGAAGTGCCCGGAGATGCCTGAGAACAGCCTGATGCAGGAGCCCGACCAAGGCCAGTGCCGCCCACAACCTGGGGTCTCATCAGCCCGCCCGCCCGCAGCGTTGAAAGCCCTGGGACAAGGTGCAACTAGTAAGGGGGGGACGCGGGTGAAGGTAGGGCCCCAGCTCTCGAGACCGGGCCCCTCGTGGAGGAGCCAAACGGGAAGCCAAGGGCCGGGGAAGGACCGTCGGAGGGGCGAGCGGCTAACTCCGGGCAGCTGCCCACGGGTTCAAGGAGGTGCGGGCAGCAGAAGACTGTGGGGTGGGGCAGGCGGTGGGGCAGGCGGAGGGCTGCTGGGGACTCTGGCCAGAGCCCGGGGGCGGGGGGGGGGGACACGGCTGGCAAGAGTGGCTTCGCAGGCCAGTGCCCGGGGAGCTGGATGGGGCTGCAGCCCCGCGGGGGGCTGTGGATCTGGGTGGGGCTTGCCCCCCTCCCCCGCAGGTGTCCCAAAGGCTCCAGAGCTCCTGGACAGAGTGCTTCAGGCTGCCTCAACCACCTGCGGGTAGTGACTTCTGAGCTACCCATCCTGCAAAGGCCCCAAGTCTCAAAAGCCCTGAAATCTCACCCCCTCTTAAACCCAATAATTCTAGGTCTCATCCTCGAATCAAGCAAATAATTTAAAATATATGCTCGTGTGACCAGGCACCAGGGGCTGGGAGGCAAGGACACCAGGTGTTGCTTTGCACAGGAGCAGGGACACCGCTTTCGCAGTGTAAGAGGGGAGGCCTGCAGCTGGGACACCCCCCCACCCTGGCAAGGAGCGGGGTGCCCCGGCTGATAGACACAGGAGGCCGTCTGTCTTCTCAGGGCAGGAGCCAGGCAGGAGCTTAATGCGCTTAGGGAACCCAGGGGAAATCGGTGGAGCCGGAATCTGGCCGGCGCGGGGGAGAGGGTTGGTGGCTGAGGCCAGAGACCCCGAGGGCGGCAGATAGGGACCCACCAGTGCTCACGGTGAGCACACAGGGGTGCAGGGGGCTGCGGAGGGGCTACTTTGAGATGAGGAAAGATGCCACAGCGAGGACGTTTAGAAGGACCATCACGCAGGGTATGTGCTGGTTGGAGGGTTAGAACTCACTTCATTTCAGCAGCTTGGCCGCTGGCCTGGGGGGAGCAGATGGCTCAGCGTCTCTGGGGGTGATGGCTGGGCAGGGCGACTGGAATGTCCCCTGACTCCAGGCTGGGTGAGCAGGTGTATCTGCCCCGAGGGAACAGATGAAAAAGTCAGAGGATTAGCCTGCAGGAGAGCTTCCTGAAGGTTCTCCTTGCAGACACGGTTGATGGTGAAGCGCCCACGGCCCAGGTGCGGTAGAAAACCCCCCTGAACCCTGGGGCTGATGGGCGAGGGGGGGATGCTGCTCCCAGGGCCCACAAGAGCTTGGAAGTGGGGCCTCCAACAGCAGCCGCAAGCACAGAAGCCACCAGAACTGGGATGGGGCACAGGAGTAGTGGGACCTCTCCTCTCTCTACCGCTCTCTGATTTGTCCATGCTGTCCATGACCCAACCCGGAATCAGAGGGCAGTGCCCCCAGGCAGTGCAGTTCCCAGAGGCCGGATGCTTGGGCCACAGAGCAAAGAATGACAGAGAACAGATCAGGAGGTGGGCAGGGGTGGGGGGCAACAGCAGGAGCCAACCCCCCCCCCACCAGGAGGAAGGTGGTGGATGATCCACAGATGCCCTGCGGTGACCCCAGCTGGTAAAGGAAGGGCTGCTCGGGGTCAAGAAGTGTGCCTTGAATTCTTTTCCTGGAACCACAGAGCTGAGCACGGTGCTCTCCATGGAGAGACCCAGCAAACGGTGTACCTGGTCAGGTGGCCGACGTGACAAAGTGCTTCGGGCTGCCTCAATTACCCATGGGTAGTGATTTATGAGCTACCCATCCTGCGAAGGCCTCTTAAGTCTCAAAAGCCCTGAAATCTCACCCCCTCTTAAACCCAGTAATTCTAGATCTCATCCTTGAATTAAGCAAATAATTTAAAATATATGCATGAAACCCCTTGATGCACAAGCAAGTTCCCGTGTAAGTTTAATAAGAAAAAAACCCCCAATAATCTAAAGCTGTAGAAGAATGGTCATATAAACTATGGGGCAGCCGCTCAAAGGCGTGTTTGGAAATGTATAAAATGATATGAAAATAAAGAATAATGAGAATAAAATCATATCCTATGATATTAATTGAAAATGCAAACCTGCACACACAGTAGGATATAAATTGTGGAGGAAAAATGAGAAGAGGAAGCGGAGAAAGTCCTCAAAGCTGGAATTACGTTAACTGTTTTCCCATTGTTTTCTATTTTACTGTATATTTCAAATCTTCGATATTTCAATATCATGAATTTATTTCATGATAAAAGAAATAACAAATTTTATTCCAAAAATATATCCTGAAGGAACAAATGGGAATCCGGAAGCACCTTTTGCAACACAATCTCCATGGGATTGAGCCAACACGAGTCTTCCAGCATTTTCCCTTTCTGCCTCCATTGTGTTTATACCTTGTCTTTTTATGTCCAGGACTCCACTTCAGAAAAGCTGTTTTACGTGCATTAGAACTCAGTTGAAATGGTATTTGATATTCGGGACTCCAATATTCTGTAGCTCCAAACACGTCCACCTCGTCACATGCAGCTGGAAAAGTCTGGAAGAAAAGTCTAGAAGAGGTTGGTTGCTATTAAAAGATGTGATACCCTTGATGAGTTTCAGTGGATAATATCACTGGGCATTTTAATTATGACTTAATATGGAATAAAACAGGGATGGGAAGCCAGCTTGCTTTTAAAATTACCTCTGGGGGCACCTGGGGGGCTCAGCCAGTTGTGCATCTGACTCTTTGTGTCGGCTCATGTCGTGATCTCAGGGTCATGGGATCGAGCCTCTCGTTGGGCTCTGTGCTCAGCGGGGAGTCTGCTTGAGATTCTCTTTCCCTCTGCCCCTCCCCTCCCTATCTCAATAATGAAAACTTTTAAAAATAAAAATAAATAAATAAAAACAAATAAAACTACCTCTGTTGGCTCTTGGTTCTGGAAAAGACTTAGTTCAGGCTGCTACAACATAATACCACAGACTGGAGGGCTTATGGGCTTATAAACAACAGACATTTCTTTCTCACAGTTCTCAAGGGTAGAAAGTCCAAGACACCCACAGATTCGGTGGCGAGAATTTGCTTCCAGGGTCAGAGATGACATTTTGCTGTGTCCTCCTGTCGCAGGAGGGGTGAGGGGGCTCTCAGGAGTCCCTCTTATAAGGGCACTAGTCCCATGAGTGATTAGGTGACCTCATCACCTCCCCCAAAGCCCCACCTCCTGCCATCATCACTCTGAGTGTCAGATTTCATTATACGAATTTGGGGGAGACGCAAACATTTAGTCCATAGCAGACTCTCGTCCAACAGCAGGAGACAGGCTCCTTCTCAACATATCAGTTTTTCACAGGCCAAGAAACGTGCCAACTCTGGGGAGCCCAATGCAGGTCATTCTGTAGACCTGAGTCTCCAAGTGGCTCAGACTTTTCGCTGCGGGTGTCGGGGGGTGGGGGGTGGAGAACTTGAGCCTGCGTCAGCTCCAACCGAGCTCTCATAAATTGTTCTATGCCACATGCACTAAAGTGGATGTAACTTTTTATTAGTACAGCCACTTACTTAAAGGCATATAGTACCATCTGGAAGAGTTTTTCGAGGCAGTAGTAATTGATCACTCAGGAATTCAACCATTTGAAAAACAAAACAAAACAAAAGACATGGCTTTAAGGTTTAGCTGTTTGTCTCCCATGCTTGACAAGAACACCCCTCTTTCTGTCATGTGCCTTTCTTTTTTTGTATCAGTCTTAAAGAGTAAGTCTTTTAGGGTGAAGGTGCCTAGACTCCCATTCAAACCATCTCTAAACACTTGGAAAAATCCCCCAATTTTGCTTATTGTGGACAGACAACCTTATTTCAGAGCTACAATAGGTATGAAGGAGCGGCCTGCATGATGTCCCATGGCACTACGGCTTCTCGAGCCTGGCATCCTTGCCGTGAGCCGTGTGCTGAGCTCTGTAAATGTGTCGTAGCATTTTGCCTTCATTTAACAACCCCAAGTGGAAGGTACTACTATCCGCATTTTATGGATGAGGAGGCTGAAATTTAGAGAGGTCATATGACTCTCCAAAAGCTCTCCCCAGCTGGTAAATAATGGAATTGGACCTGGGTCTGGCTAACCCCCACCCCCTGCATGCTGTCCTGCTCCTCAGCAATCATCCACTGAGTGCGTGGGCGCCACAGGGCCTAGCTCACCACGGATACACCTGTAGTCAGCAACGGTAGGTCTAGGTCCGCTAAGCTTGATGCAGCAAGGGAGGATGTATCCCCAAGGAAATTTGGGAATATCTCAACAGGAGGAGGTGAGCTCATGCCGGATGGTCTAAGGAGGGACTCGGGAAGAGGGGGCCAGCTCCAGTTGGGGCAGTTCAGCAACTGGTATTTTACTAATCTTTAGAGGTGGGAGGACTAACGTAGGGTCAGCTGTCATTAGCAAGAGAGCAGCGATACCTTAGAACCATCACACAGAAGTCTTTTCTGGACTCAAATATGGCCATGGGTAGAAAAAATCATTAATGCAGGGTGCCTGGGTGGCTCAGTCAGTTTAGCATCTGCCTTAAGCTCAGGTCATAATCCCAGGGTCCTGGAATCGAGTCCCATGTCAAGGTCCCTGCTCAGCAGGGAGTCTGCTTTTCCCTCTGCCTCTGCCTCTCCCCCTGCTCATGCTCTGTCTCTCTATCTCTCTGTCTCAAATGAATAAATATTTTTTTAAAAAAAGAAAAGAAAAATCATTACTGCAATACTGTCGTGATGTCACAGCTCGTATGTCACTGGAACATCTTCGTCTACACATCCACGAGACTGAGCTTCATGCTCTTACGTACAAGTGATGTGGGTGACCCTATACTAGGTGTTGGGGGTACATCGGCAGACGACATGCCACTCTCCAGATGCTTATAAGCTCATGAGAGAGGGCCGGGGAGATGGGATCCATGACCGTAGGTGACTTGTCCTCACTTTGTAACCAGGCCTCAGTCTTATTTGTGAAAACCTGCTGTTCCCCTTCTACCATTGGAGACAGTGATGGTGAAATCGTAAAGGCAGGCACACAGACTCCAGCCCCTGGCCACTGCCTGGGTTACCAACCCAAGTGCCTCCCGACAGGATGCATGGAAGAGCCAGCCCTCTGTACCTCCCATCCTCCTCATCGCTGCCAGAGAGAGCTTTCCCATCATCCAGATCCTCTCACCAAAGCTGAATCCCCCAGCCCCTCCCATAGCATTTAAGATCTGCTCTTCTTGCCAAGCAGCTGCCTGCCAGGCCAGTTCCCCTGTGCTCCTGCAGGCAACCCCCACCCCACCATCCCCAGTACCCTCCCATCCTCCTGGGCTCACACCCTGCTCCCTCTGCCTAGAAAGCCCTGCCGCAAACATTCCCCCTTGCAAAACAACTAATTATTTATCCTTCAAACCCCACAGGGCCTCCTGCCTGCGCCCACCCCTTGGACCTTTTCCTGCCAGCACTGAGCAGTCCTTCCTGTTTGCTCCCTCTGGACCGTGTCTAGAGGAAGTATTCAGTAAGCAGTAGTTAATTATTGTTATTTTTTTGGTGTGGAGCCTGGTCGCCAGTCCCCTTGAATTTCCTCTCCTCTCCCACCCTGCCTCCTCCAAACACACGGAAGAGAGATGGGGGGGGGGGGGGTCTCAAAAATGCAAATCTGATGGCACCACTCAGCTGCCTAAAACTGCCTTGTCCCCAGAGCGAGGCTCAGAATCCCTGAGTTGGTCCCTGCTCAGGATCAGCCCAGGACCACGATGAGACTTTCAGAAGCCTGAAATACTGGAACGCTGGGGGTATGTGCTTGCAGAATGGGAGGAGACACAAAGGCAATAGTAAACCACACAGTAGATGTACAGCCGCTCAGTAAAGTTCTGATTTTTCACACAATGCTCCCTTTTTTCTTTTTTTCAAATAGAATTCTTTTTTTTTTTTCAAATAGAATTCTTAAGAAATTTCTTTTTCTTCGGTGGCTTTGTGGTTGTCATGTGTGTCATCTTTTCACAAAGCATCCTCTGGCTCCTTCTATGAGGATTGGTACCATGTACCATGGGCTCACAGTCCGGGCCATATTCACCATTAAGTAACTATACAGTCCTTTGTTTCTCATGCAGGACAGACACCTGTGTCTCATGCAGGACACCTGTGCCCCATGAAGACAGGAATGATCTGAGTCATCCAATGCAGTCCTCCAGTGCCTAGCATGGTGGAGACTTTGAAGCTCAACAATGCTCATAAATTAATGTCTTCCTGAGTGCATGTTCATCTCCCCACGGAGGCATATGCCACTTAAGAAGAAGGACCGTGGGGGCACCTGGGTGGCTCAGCTGGTTGAACATCTGACTCTCGATTTTGGCTCAGGTCATGATCTCAGGATCATGGGATCAAGCCCTGCATCAGGCTCCGCACTCAGCACAGAGTCGGCTTATCCCTCTCCCTCCCTCTCACAAATAAATAAATAAAATGTTTAAAGAAAAGAAGGACCATGTATGTATTTTCATCTTTACATCGAGAAATTAGCACCGGACTTGTCACACAGTAACCATCTCCTACAAAATGCATGGATGAACATTTCCTCCTTCGGTCACGTGGCAAATCAGCGTAGAACCATGAAAAGGGAATAATCCTGGGTTCTTGGACCTGACTCGAATAGAAATTTTAATCTCTCCAGAATGTAATCATTCTCAAGTCTCAGTAGGCATGTGAAATTTTTTCGAAGCTCTACACTTTGACTTTTCATCACGATTCAAATCACCATGCTCTGCGGAAAATGCAATTTAGATGTCTTGGGTCCGCATGGGGCCTTGGGCTCTCAAAAGAAAAACACGGCATTTCTCACCGAAGACACCGTAACTCTACATCCGAGCAGAACCACGTCTCTCCTCTCTGAAGGAAGCCTGTAAAAAGAAGTCGTTGAGATGACTGACCCAGCGCATGTACGGAGGGAGCCATCCTCGCTGCGCCTTCATCACTGGACAAGGGAGGCAGCGTAGGGGGGGCCCTAGATGCCCTTCCAGCCACACCCCTCCCGGCTGTAAACCTCGCTCTCTGCCCACGTCCCAGCATCCAAATGCAGCCTCCAGGACATCGTGAACAAGTCCACTACTGGGGAGCTTGCGTGTCTTCTGGAACAACTGCTTGCTTGAGAGGAGCCGACTCCGAAACCAGTGCTCGCCCAAGTGACCTGGTCCCATGTTCCCACATGACACCGGGTGAAGAGGTAAGCAGCCTGGAGTCCGAGGGGCCCACAGAGGTAGCACACGGAGTACCTGAGCTGTCAGGCAGGTGACACACAGGTGACACACCCCTGTAGGGAGCCCTGCAGGCATGAAAAATGACTCTTCTGAAGATTTTTTTCTTTTAGGTTCTGCAATTTGACAGGACCCCCAGCTTTCCCTTATCTGAGAAGTTAGTGCTCATGGTCACAAGTCACAACCAAGTGATAAAAATATCTTGCAAGAAGTTGCTGTGGCCAAGTTCAAAAAGGGTGTTGCCTGTGTTCTCCTCTAGGATTTTGATGGATTCTTGTCTCACATTTAGATCTTTCATTCATTTTGAGTTTATCTTTGTGCCTGGTGTAAGAGAATGGTCTAGTTTCATTCTTCTGCACGTGGCTGTCCAATTTTCCCAGCATCACTTATTGAAGAGACTGTCTTTTTTCCTGGTGCAGCCACTCTGGAAAACTGTGTGGAGGTTCCTCAAAGAGTTAAAAATAGACCTGCCCTACCACCCAGCAATTGCACTGCTGGGGATTTACCCCAAAGATACAGATGCAGTGAAACGCCGGGACACCTGCACCCCAATGTTCATAGCAGCAATGTCCACAATAGCCAAACTGTGGAAGGAGCCTCAGTGTCCATCGAAAGATGATGGATAATAGAAGCTGTGGTCTATGTATCCAATGGAATATTCCTCAGCCATTAGAAACGACGAATACCCACCATTTGCTTCGACGTGGATGGAACTGGAGGGTATTATGCTGAGTGAAATAAGTCAATCAGACAAGAACAAACATTATATGGTCTCATTCATTTGAGGAATATAAAAAATAGTGAAAGGGAATAAAGGGGAAAGGAGAGAAAATGAGTGGGAAATATCAGAAAGGGAGACAGAACATGAGAGACTCCTAACTGGGAAACGAACAAGGGGTAGTGGAAGGGGAGGTGGGCGGGGGGTGGAGGTGACTGGGTGACGGGCACTGAGGGGGGGGCACTTGGAGGGATGAGCACTGGGTGATATGCTATATGTTGGCAAATTGAACTCCAATTAAAAAAAAAAACAAGTGATAAAGTAAGCTTTTTTTTTTTTTTTTTTAAAGGACTTTTTTGGTTCTGTCACTGATTTTCTCTGCTTTCCTCGTGCTGTTTGCACAACACAGGGCCTCACACTAAAAGATCACACCAGGGACAGCAGAAAGCGACAAAGGAACAGAGGGCTGTTCCGTACCACTCCTGGGAAAAGGCAAACCTTGTCACTGGTTTTCAAAAAGAAAAAGCCTCGAAGCCCTTGCCTGTCTCAGGAAAGGTGCAGAAGCCTCAAACTTCTTCTCATCCTGGCTTAGCGACCCAGACACCGTGACTTATTCTCCTTCAGATTTGGCCACATTCTCAACCAAAAGACACAGACTAGATTTAAGGCAAGGAGAGGTGGATGAGTCCCTAGTGGAGCCTTTCTGCCCTTTCCCTTGGGGTAGGAGATTAGACTGCGACTCTGCTGGCCTCCCTCTATATCTGCTAGTGGTCCTTGGGGTCTCTGGAACTAAGATCCAGCAGAGAGGAGCAATCGGAGAGACAGTGGCACATCCCCTGATCTGAGAGAGGAAGCCAAGGAACCACATACACGCGGCTGTGACTGTTAATCCGGGCAATCTATAGGCTGTTTGGATGATTCTTAGTTGGGTGACACTTGGTATTTTGCTGTGTCAGTTCCTTCTGCCATTTCAGTGCTGAGTTGGAGGGGCACAGAGGACACAGTCCTGTCTCATTGCTTTCAGGTCACTCAAATAAAATATTTATGGATTTCCAGCTACAGCTTTTTGAAAACACTCTGTAAGGTCAACGGCAATTTTAAAATAAATTGCTGCTCATCCAGACTTACCTTTGGAAGGGGGTGCTACAGCAGAGAGAGGGGAGTGATATTCATGAGCACATTTTTTAAAACAAATTCTTTAGAAGACTTTATTTATCTGAGAGAGAGATTGAGTGTGTAAGGGGACAAGAAGTGAAGAGGGAGAAGCAGGCTGCCCATCAAGCGGGGAGCCCGATGGGGTGCTCAATCCCAAGACCCTGGGATCATAACCTGAGCTGAAGGCAGACGCTTAACTGACTGACCTCCCAGGTGCCCCCATGAGCACATTTCAATGGATATTCCATAAATACTTGTGGAAGTGGCACTGATTAGGGAGGCAATGGGCCACACCTGCCTGTTGCATCTGATGTGTACAGAACAAGCATCAAATACAGCTGTCCCAGGAGGCGGGGAGCTGCAAAGGCCTATGTGGTCTCCTCCATACTGAATTTGCTCTGGCAAATATTCCAATCCCCACCCACTGGAGCCAGATAAATTAAGGATTTTAAATACCAATAAAATAATTATATATACTATACTTGAATAACGGCTAAAGTAACCGAGTAACTCAATAAATATTTTCAACCTAAGTCTTCAGCATTATTATTTCCTAAAAATACCAATACAGAATTTGTGTTACATTGTGCCATTTTATGGAGCACAATAAAGGGTTATATTTTTATTAACGTGAGTGACCTTGCATACTGTTTGAGAAAGTCGATCTCCTGTCCAGGATGTATAAAATTAATAGACCTTAAGGGAAAAGGTTATTAGTATGTAACTCAGATGATGCAGGAAATATCACCGGTTGAATATAATGTCCAAAAGCCAGATACTGGTTAAAAACAAAATAGAAAAAAAAAAAACACTCTCCTAACATTGAGCTCAAACAAAATAATATATGCTGGCTGTATTTTCATTTAATTTATCTTGCAGGGAGACGAGTTTAAAACCAAATGGAGTGGAGGCGGGGAGAGCAATTAAAGAAAACCAACATATTAAAAGGTACCCACAATGAGTATATTAAAATACATTATTCAGTAGCAAAATTCAGGGAGGCTGTGTTTGCTTCTGAAGTTCTCACCGCTACCAGAAAGGAATTCTTTTTCCCTTAATCTATTTTCCTACTGCCAACTTTACCCAAGCAGTTCTGACTTATTCTACTGATCAAACAGGCCGAGCAAGATAATTATCTATGCATGGATGCTTGGGAGCAAAAGACGTCTCGGGAGTCGTTCAACTTTCTTATTTAAAACAACAACAACAACAACAACAACAACAAAAGGGGCAAAAGAGGGAAGAGATGTGCAACCGAGCTTCATACACAACTAATGAAATGCTAATGTGCACAAATGAATTTCGAAAGAACACAAATATTGCTTTGAAATTAATTATACCTCTCCCATTGTCTTAAAAACTGGAAGATTGAAACCTGTTCCGCGATGTTTACTATGTTTAATTTTCAATTGTTTCTTTGATGTTTTCGATGGAAAGGTTTGCACCTGCAAAGAAAAAAGGCTCTGAACAGCTTGCAAACACTCTGCAAACACTTCATCAGGAATGTTAGTTGTCAGCCTCCCCCCAGCACAAGGGAGCCTTGATGATATCTTGTGTGCCTTTGACTCCTTTTGATTAATAAATGCAAACAATTTTTCTCAGTAACCTCTGTTGCAATCTATGCATGACAATTAGGGACAACCTCTGGTGAAGGGATGCACTGAAGTCTTTTCGCTTCTTCTGCTGCAAAATAAATAGTTGATGTTTAATGCTTTTTGACAATTAGAGAATGAAATCTCTGCAGCTATGCAATTTCAGGAACTGTTTATTATTTCTGTTCCCTGCAACGAAGGATCAATGTTTATGACAATTTTAACTCCACTCTGGATGGACAATTTGATTATTTCTTTCCCTGAGTTTCATGTCCTATTATTGAATTCTTGGGTGCAAATATCATTGGCTTTCACAAAATGGATTTGTGATGTTTCCATCAAAACAATGTATTGAAAGGGGCCTTATAAGGAAGCCAGGTGTGACTCTCAGGGAATATTCCATCACTTTCCAGGGCAGACACAGGTCTGAAACTTGTGGAGAGCCGGGTTGGTCCTGTTCTGAGTCCTGCAGCCTTCCGCAGAGGCCAGGCTGGCGGTGCCCCAGCAGAAACGTCCTTGTGTAGGCGTCAGGGCCCTGGAATGGCAGTGGTTAGACTTTTCTGCTGCCAGGAGCCTTCGTGAAGTGTCGAGGTAGCAAAGGGAGGTTGGTGCTGCCACTCTGCATGGCTTTAGGAGGCATCATCCCCACAGGATCCAGGATGGATGGGCACCCGTGCAAAACACCCGGAGCTGCATGGGCCTGTGTGCAGACCAACATGTCATGCATGCCGAGGGGGCCAGGGTGCAGAGAAAAGAGCCCAAACCTTAGAGACTGACAGACTTGGGCTTGGGTTCAGGAGCATGATCTTGGGTGTCTGATGTGCCCTCCCAGCCAGAACCCATGGCTTCTGCCCATCATCTGTGCACTGCCATCACTTAATGTGATTCACTCAGTTATTCAATTCATGCCCCCTTATCTCCCAATAAGCAAGTCCCCCAGGGGCAGCAGTGGAAAGCTGGTGGCCCCGTGGAAAGGAGGGTTAGCCGGTGGTCAGCTGGAGTTGCTATAATAGAACCCCATAGATTGAGTGGTTTATAAACAAGAGAAACCCAGGGCACCTCAGTGCCTCAGTCAGTTAAGTGGGTTAAGTGGCTGACTCTTGATTTTGGCTCAGGTCATGATCTTAGAGTCATGGGATTGAGCCTGTGTCAGGCTCTGAGCTCAGTACAGAGTCTGTTTGAGATTTTCTCCCTCTCCTTCTCCCTCTGCCTCTCCCTCTGCTTGTGTGCTCATGCTCTCTCTCTCTCTCTCTAATACAGTAAATAAATCTTTTTTTAAAAAACACAGAAATATATTCCTTGCAGTTCTAGAGGCTGAAAGTCCTAGACCAGGGTGCCAGCACAGTCAGGTCTGGAGAGACCCTCTTCTAGGTTGCAGACTGCCATTTTCTCGTTGCATCTTCACATCGTTGAGAGGGTGAGAAATCTCTCCCAGGTCTCTTTTGTAAGGGCACTAATCCCATTCCTGAGGACTCCACACTCATGCACTAATCACCTCCCAAAGGCCACTCCTCACAGTGCCATCCCATAGGGGGTTAGTATTTCAACATAAGAATTGAGGGTTTGAAGGAGACACAGTGAGTCCATAAGAGTAGCTATGGCTGGGTGGTGGGTTAAGGGCTAGACCAAGGCCTGCTCGGGGCGATGGGGCCTACCAGGAGAGAGGTCTGGGTGTTGAGAATTAAAGCAGCTCAGAAGAGGGGTGGAAAGTCCTAGACAGAACTGCCCAGTAGCCAAAGAAGGCAATGCTAGCTTGTTGGACCAGCCCAGAACAGGAAGTGTGGGAGATCCCAAAATGGCAAGGCCAGAGGCATGGACAGAAGATAAACAAGGGATCCCAGGGGGTGGGTTAGCCTCAAGGAACAGGCAGAGGATGGAGCAAGTGGTCTAAGATGCGGAGTCTGGAAAGGGAGAGCTTCTGGAATGTAGGGGACAGGAGGTGTAGAGGAGAAGCTTGTGTAAGTCAGACAGAGCATTCCTTGGCCTTGGGGAGTTGAGGCAAATTACCGAAACCACTGGACAGTTGCTGCATCTTGAAACCAAGGGCAATAATACCCCCACAAGCTGGTTGGAGGGTTTCAATGAAATAGCATATATAAAGCTGGGATAGAGTATGTGCTAGCAAACGGCAGGTGTAATGGCCAACACTGCAATGATTCATCACCCCTGGGCCTCAGACTTTCAGAAGGCTCTCACTGGCTGAAAACCCTATGTTCCTCTCCACATCTACAGTCTTCACATTTCTTTTTACTTATTGTATGATCTTGGCATCTGTATACTTGTTACCATAAGTCATCTCACACAATTTCGAGAGGGATGGTTGGGGATCCATTGTGAGTAAATATAGTTATCTGAGATAATAAGTAGATTTCACATTCTACTGATAAATTCATTCCTTATTTTCCAGGTGCTTTCTATTTAGGAAAGGACACTATATATCCTTTCACTATATATCCAAAGATAAGATGGAAGAGTCATCTCCCTTTTAGGTTATTATTTTTAGTTGGATGAGTTGAGAGGACAAATTTCCCAAATATTATGCAAAATGAGATTTATGTGATATGAATGTACTGCTGTCATTAGATAGAGCCATCTTACGTTCCAGCCGATAATCAGCCTGGCAGGAGTTCGATGTGAAGAATGATTGCAGATAATAAATACTCCACCCTTCATACCCAGAGCTGGTGCTCTGGCTTCTCCAACACTCTGCTCGGATCCACTGGCACATTCTGAGCCATGGTCTCGGGATTCTAGGCAGCTGTGGGAAGTGAGGGGCCAGCCTAGGTGAAACCATGAGGCATCATGGCCCATGAGAGATGCCGACCTTTCCTGCAGGGCAAATTTGGGAGGTAGTGAGGAGTGGGCAGGCCTAAGCCATCTTGCTGCTTGCTTACCAGCTTCATGACCTTGCAAGGACTTGCAGCCTCTCTTGGCCTCAGTTTTTCCTTATCTGTAAAATGAGCGAAAAAAACACCCACCTTGCAAGGTGTTACAAGTGAAGCATACTGGCCCTACACCTCGCCTTGAGCCTGGTGTACAATTAGTATATATTTTTAAAACTTTTTAAAGAAAGATAGCAGTAATACTCTGAAATTTGGTCCAGTTAATACCAGATTTCCACTGATATTATGAGCCACAGAGATGTTTTTAGAAAATAAACCTGAAAGCAAATTTGGATTAATGAAATGAAGTGACACAAGCCTAAAAGTCTTATTGGATCTGAATTAGTGTGTGAATGCCCATACTTCCTTATGTGGAGGAGGACTATTGAGGACCAGCCACATTTGGCTGGTGCAAGTTTGAACTTGGACCAGGCAGCAGCAGTGGTAGGTTTTGAATTTTGCTGGGCCACTCTTGGTTGAGACCAAGGCAAGAAGAGGATCAGCGAGGACTGTTCTACGAGATGTTCCTCTGGGGGAGAGAAAGGCTTCAGTCTGACCCATGGTAATAAGACCTACACGTACCAGGGGCTTACACAGGCCATCTCATTCTGTCCTCAGGATAATCCTGCAGGAGGAGTTATTATTATTCCCATTTCACGGATGGAATGGGAATCGGACTCAGAGAGGCTCAGTGTCACCTAACAGATGGTGTAAGGTGGACTCACCGGCCATTTGACCCCCAGAGCAATACTCTTGGCCACTGTCCCTCTCCACCTGGGTACGGAGCCTGTAAAGCTGTGCCGCGAAGGTACAGACAAAGATAGCCGGCTAATGAAGACATTCCACAGAGCAAACTACATCACTGATTTTATTTCATATTTACAAATGCCAGCGTAGAGAGAAAAATATTAAATGCACAGCAATAGATTCAAATACCTTTAGAGAAGAGACGTAATTAAAAAGCAAGGGTGAAAAAGGCCAGGTTGTTTAAAAGAAAAATTGTTCGCGTGAAAGGAGATACCCTCAGAGCAGCCAACAGAAGAGTGTGGAAAACCAGTTCTTTGGGAAGGAGGAGAACATGCAGCTTTTTGAAAGCGCTGATTTGGGACACACCAGTAATAGAAGAGTCTGCGGTCATTATGGATGGAGCCCGGCGTCAGCTCCTAGTGTGAACTTGTTATCGGAGTATTTTATAGTCCACCTGACCGAAAAGAACAACTGGACTGTGAAATGATAGAGCAAATAAAAAAAGCCGTAAAAGAGCCAGAGTGATAGTAATGGGAGATTTTAAGTACCTGAGCACAGAGCAGAGTGCATTAAGTGGATGAAATAAAGCTTGAAGCGTGAGGGGAAGAGGCTTTGGGGAGGGGAGAGCGGGGGGGAGGGGGCGGGGACGGGGCAGGTGGCTAGGAGGCGGGGGTTTCTGCGGAGGGGACTCTAACTCAGCATCTAACATATCAGTATACAACGTGGAAGATATCATCGTGACGGGGATCTGCGTTAGGACACTCGTTCCTGTGACATGGGCAGCCCAGCTCTTTCCCTTGGCCCCTGCGCCCCAGGAAGGTGCTCTGTGCCCAGCCTTCTGCATCTTTCGAAGGTCCTCGCACCACCCCTAGGCTCACCACATCGTTGCCTTGTTCACATTGCACTGTTTAGTGCATTTCTTTAAAATTTAGGGGATCCCTGGGTGGCGCAGTGGTTTGGCGCCTGCCTTTGGCCCAGGGCGCAATCCTGGAGACCCGGGATCGAATCCCACGTCGGGCTCCCGGTGCATGGAGCCTGCTTCTCCCTCCGCCTGTGTCTCTGCCTCTGCCTCTCTCTCTCTGTGACTGTTATAAATGAATAAGAAATTTAAAAGAAATTTAAAAACCTCAAATCTGTCAAATCAGCTTTAAGAGTCTTTAAAAAAAAAAAATTTAAATTACATTCCCAGATTATGGTTTTAAGACGTGTTTCTGAATAAGTCTCAGAGTGAGAGCTTCCTATAGCAATAAGTTGATAAATGCGTCACTTCAAGATGACGGCCAAGCAACGGTTGCTGCGGGGCAGCGGTGTGTCAAGAGCCTCGATCCTGCACTGAGGGGCCAAGGCTACAGGACGGGATGCCGAGCACCCACATGCTCCTAGGGCAAATAAGGCCTGGGAAGCCCGATGGCAAATCCACGGTGAAGCACGTTCATACCCATTCAGTGAAGGGAGCCAGGGGGCTCTGGTGACAGGAAAGCCACTATCATGTCTCTGTTTTCAGGGTGGTATATGAACCAAGCTGCCCCTGGCCCTGGGGTAAGGCTGATCCAAACTCCCAATCCAGGTGCCAAGAAATGGGGTCCCAAAACCTTTGCCAGCCCAAAGGTCCAGAAAACTCGATAATGTAGGTAGAGTGTTCAGCATGGTGTGGCCAGAAGTGCTATGAACTAAACACGTTGATTATTTGTGACGATAGCTCAGTTGCCAAATTCTGAGCTTGCAGGTGCAAGGGGCAAAATGGATGAAGAACGATCCAGCGTCCCAACCACCACCCAGGAGCACGTAGGCAAGGTGTAGGAGGCTGGGTGCCCTCTCCGAAAGGCATGATAACTGGACCCAATGGCTGGAAGGGAATGCGGTCTCCAGCGCCACCCCCCTCTCCTGCCCCATTCAGTTCAGTTTCCTTTGTCTCTAAAGCACTTTGTTCTAGCACACCAAACTCCAGAAGAAAAAAGACGTAGAACAACTGCTTAGCGTTCCCTCATCACAACGCAAAAATAAAACCCTGGCACAATATTATTTTAGCTATTTGTTCTGAGATTATGCTTTCCATTTTCAGGATGTTAATAATGGGCTCTGGGGGGATTTTTTTCTGAGCCCAATAGCAATGTTATAAAATTAAACATCCATGTGAGTGAGGGAAATTGAAGTAATTATCCTGTAGAGTGGAAGAAAGCCTCTTCTATTCCCGAGCACCCTCAGCCGGAGTAGAGCAAGGAAACTCGTAATAACCACCACACCAAAGGTATAACTCGTCTCTGTGTTAGGCAGCCACCAACGTTCTGAAGCCTCATTCTGCTGAAGCATGTCCTCGGGAAGCACTGTGCCTTTCCCGGTGGCCCTTTAGGGTCTTGTGAGACAGAAGACACGGTAGCACAGGGGCTTATGTGAAGGGCACCCAAATCCCTACAGGTACCACCCAAGATCGACCCAGCAATCCTCCTACTGCCTGCCGGGACTCACCACTTCTCATAGGCTCTGATGACCAGGTGAAGATGGGGAATGAAAGGAGCTTTGGGGAAGGCATTGTTCCTTGTCCAGCTCAGGCCACTCTCTAAGAATGAGCTGAACATGCACTACCTGGAAATGTTCCGATGGGAGACCAAAGCGAACTGAAAGGCTTCTGAAAGCCCAGGGAGGTGGAACCAAGGACAGCCATGGCACAGCGGTGTGCCTTGACACTAGCCCACACACAGGCCATTCATTCTTCACTGGTTCCTTCAGAAGCACGCTGGCTCAGCTTCTCACTGGCTGTGAAATCTTAGTCAACTTACCAGATCTCTCTGTTCCTCCATTTCTATCCCTAAGTTTCCGTCTGTGGCCCTCACAGGATTGGAGAATTCCATGGATCCACCTAACACTCTAGGAACAGTGTTTGGTGTGTCATAAACATCCAGTAAATGTGAACCATGATGATGATGACTAGGGCAATTGTCTCAGCAGGGGCCTCGTCAAGCAAACAGAAGCTATATCCGTTGCTTCAACAGAGAGAATTTAGTAAGAAAAATTGTCCAAATAAGCATTGGAGAGCAGAAGTTAAAGTGGAACATGGACAGAAACTGTTAAAAGCAGCCTCCACTCACCTAGAGCTGAGGGAACTTTGAGATTGTTATTCAATATACTGTGTGTGTGTGTGTGTGTGTGTGTGTGTGTGTGTGTGTGTATTTAAAATACAATATATGTTATATGGTACATAATATATATGTTATATGTAATTATATTTATTATAATATATAATTTATTATTATATAATTTGTATATATAACATATATAATATATACCATATGACGCATACTATATAATACACATTATATATTATTTAACCTATGCCTTTGGCAGGGATACCCTGCGGAGCTGGGGTGAGGGCCTATGGGGATCACAATGAACAGGTGGAAAGAAAAAAAACTCCTGGAAACTGCAAGGGAAACTCTGGCAGGAAGAATCAGCAAAAAGAAAGGAGTGGATCCCTCCTCCCTGGTCCTGCTGCCTGCCCAGCCTGCCTCTCCACACCCTATTGGGAACAGCTGGCAGAGGAGAGTTGTGTTTGCCGAGCTTCAGCCCTCACCTCTGGAGGAAGAGTATGGAAGACTGGGTTTGGAGCCTAGAAACAGAACCCAATATCAGACACAGTGCAGATGGGGTGCCGACCACGAAGTAGGTTATAGCACAGAATAAACCAGAAAGGGTCTCTGCTCCAGGTACCTTAGGGCTCCTGAGGCAGGCAGACCTTTAATAAATATACACAGGGATAAATGTCATCGCAAAGTTCGGCAAGATTGAGAAGGACATGAATAGTAGGATGAATCGGAATGGGGTCCCTCTCTGAAAAGTTTGCTTAAGCTGAGATATGATGTTCTCTACCTGTAGAAGGGATGGGGGGAGGTGATCTAGGCAGAGAGTCTATGGGGACAAGGGGTCAAAAGTGGGAAGAATTTGGTGTCCTGGTGGAACGCTAGGAACTGGGTCTCCTGCTAGTTGTAGCCAGAGCCAAGAGGAAGAGTGGGGACTTCTACCCAGCTCACCCGTGACCCTGAGGCCACCCAGGCCAAGCTGTGGAGCTTCACAACAGAGGACAAGGTCTGTCCTGCTCTCCTCCCAGAGATACTTAGTGTGGAAACAAGATAGAGGATAAAAGGGCTTTTTCAAAGTGCTGTAAAATGGAAAATAGCGTTGCCACTGCTGGAGCTCAGGTCACTCTGGCGTTTTATCCTAGTACTAGGGGCCACACTGGAAATATATGTTAAGGTAGTCTTCTGGGCTAGAAGATTCCAATTGGATTTTAGCCCATCATGGCAATTGGAAGCTGTTTTACTGCCGCACATGAAATGGTAGTGTTGGTTGACAAAGAGTCATTACACTGGCGAATCTCAGTGTCTACAATCACTAATCTTTATGCCTAAAACAAATGCTTGCAGCAGCTCTGCCCCCAGAGCCCTACCGACATCTGTTTGCTTCATGTGGATTGGCTTTTGTCGTATTTCTGCTAAGAAAGATGGTCTGAGTATTAAGATGGAATGCCTTACTTCACTCTGGGGTAGGATGTATGTTCTTGGGGTCACGATTCATTCATTCATTCAATAAATCCTTGAGCACCCCCTATGTGTCAGTATAAATTCCAAAGTATGATTGTCTCTTAATAAATCTTATAGTGTTTATATTCCAAAGTATTTTCTTAGATCCATAAGACTCAAGAAATCCATTTATCAAGGAAAATTGGGGGGCTGATTGCTGTTCAGTCTTGGTACCATTCATGGATCTGTTGGGTGATTCCCCCAGGTCACTGGGGACACCCTCTATGTGTGGGGTTTCACTGCTCACTCTCTGGCTACATCTAGCCTTATGCCACAAGCTTTGTTTTGCAACATCTTATGAGGGCTTCTCTCCCTGGAAACAATATCCGATGGCCAAAGGGTAGGTGGTGCCTGTGAACCAGACCTTAGGTCCGAGACATCCGGTGAATTTTGAGTCCAGAAGGAGATCTGGGAAAGCCATCTGCTAGATCCCACCACAGTGGACTGAAACCCAAGGACATTGTCAAGTGGCCACATCCCCAAGAGAAAGCCAAGCTGGGGAATGAGGAGGGGATCCCAGCACCCAGCATCCAGCACTGGGAGCTGAAGAGAGGATGTAGGAGCCCAGTACACGGCACCTGCTCACCATCCTTGAGACACAAGTTAATGAGAGGGGTTTATTTTATTTACTGCTATGTCCTGAGCCTTTTATGGCCACCCCATGCATATCTTAATGTGCCAGTGGTCCCCGCCTGAGTACCTCCTGACATTTAATGCATCCTGGTGACATTTTTCCCAGCAGCCACCAGATCCTGAATTGTTTTAATGAACCATTCCATTCACCCACCATGCCGCTGCCCTACCTGAGTTGTAACCCAGATGCAGCCTTAGCTCATCGCTTTGGCTCAGTGGGGACGAGTCAGCACCGTGCTGCTCTTTGTTTCCCCGAATCCGTGGTTGGGACATCTGCAGATTAGCTAATGGAGGGTGCTCTGTCTTGCCAAATGCTAATGGTGTAAAATGCGATCATTTTGCTGACAAATGTAAACAGGTTTCATTCTGACTTGCAGTAGAAATAATCCCTCAATTTTGCAACCTGGGAACAATAGATTTTGTTGATGTTGATTACTCCATTTCTCGCTTCTTCCAGTGATACAGTGATTCTTTCAATTGCAGCTTTCAGGTGATACGTGCATGATGTTTTCTCGTTAGCACCTTAATGATAGATCCCGCCGATTCCGTGTCTGTACTGCACCGTCTTAGAACCGCAAATGAATTTGCCAGAGCAGTTGCCGCAAACACATCTCTGTTTCCCTCTTGGCCTGCTCTGAGAAGTTTCTCTCTCCTTGTCCAAAGTCGCCAGGAGCTCAGAGGTCTCTGAGGGGACGCCACACCCTCACGCACTGCTTCCTAGCTCAGCACAACCCAGGGGGGAAGGGGCTTTCAACCTCGGGTAAATATTATAGTCTGGGAATTTTGGCATAAAATGTCATTTTACACCTCCACGCCTGCAAATGTATGCAAAATGTAGCCCCCGCGTGGCTCTCATTATGGTGTCTCTCCCCCAATTTTAGTAAAAGAACTGTTTAAAATTACATAGGAATTTGGCATTAAATTCCACACTTAAGGAGCCCACTGGTAGGCCTCCGCTTGATGGCCTCTAAATTAATAATGAGGAATTCATTAATTTATATTGCGTTTCTACTACTGTCCTAGACCCTGGAGGGACCAGAAGGAGCAGAAACATCCCTCGGGGAAACTGTGAGCTGGTGATGGGGACAGAACGATGGCAACAGTGGCAGAGGCTGAGGCATGACAGGGTGTGGGGCAGGCTACCTGGGGACAGGAGCTCCAAGGATGCGTGACCGGGCACCTGAGGCCACATGAATGTGACGGGAGCTTCCCTGCGGGAATGCTAGGAGAGGGGAGTTCTGAAGGAGGCATTGGAGGGAATGTGGAGATGCAGAGTCTCCCAGTAGGAGATGCACAAAGGCCCAGGAGGATGGGGGGTGTTGGGGGAGCAGAGGAAGCCAGTGTGGGGACCAGTGGAACCAGGAGCCTGGCATCGTTGGTCCTGGAGAGGATTTAGATCTTCATCCTAGGAACAGACAGAGGCTGGAGGAGGAGAATGGGTGCTGGAGACAGAACCAGACCACCCCAGCTTGGGGCTGGGCTACCGACTGGGAGAGTTCAAGATGAGATGTGACTGGCCCCAGATGTTTCTTAGGAGTCCAGGAAAGACCCGGTGGTGGCCGGGACGTGGCGGGTGATGGGAAGAGGGGAAGCTGATGCACATGGACTTGAAGACACGTAGGAGGCAAGCTGGGAGGGACTTGGTAGTGGAGGTACAGGGAGTGAGGCAGCAAACGTTCAGAGTGGCTCCCGTGTGCTTGGCTGGCTCAACCTTTGCCGGAACAGGCCCCTCTGAGAGAGCACCCGGTCACGGAGAAGGATCGAGAGTCTGAGGTGCCTTCAATGCATCCTTTGGTTTTCTTTACAGAGTTCTGACTCTGAATGAGTCCCGGTGGCATTGCACACACGTGCCTGCTCCTGATACACAGCAGCGGCCTCGGCAGCCAAGATTCGGGGTCGGGGGGCAGGTGGGAATCCCCACTGCAGAGGGAGTTTGTACAGACACGCGCGGGGAGGACAGAGTGGAGCACAGCAGGTGCTGGTCGGTCACATCACGCTAGGGACCCACTTCTCCCCGCTACACGCTCCCCACCAGAAGTCACTTCTGGGCAGTGGGCAGTGGGGTAGTGGAGAGGCCGATGGGGGCACGGAGAGAGCCCCCCTCCCAGTTCTGTCTCCTTCTCAAAGCAATTCTGCTCACCTGCGTGGTTGACGTCTGAGGAGTCTCTACCCCCAGGAAGAAGCTAGTGGTTTGGGGGGTGCTGCAGGGAGCCAGCCTGTAGCTGAGGAGTGAGCTATGCTCTCAGGGAGAGTTCGTCTACCCTCGAGCTGCTGTTCTTAAAGACTTTTTTATTCATTTTTTAAAAGATATTTTTAATTCATTTTTTTAAATATTTTTTTTAATTTTTAAAATTTATTCATCCTCAAGCTGCTGTTCTGATCTACTTCTGTGGAGCCCAGCGTTTTCCCCGCCACATCCAGTAACAGTCCGCTCCCTCTGGTTGGGGGCTACCTTTGGATCAGATCACTTTTGCCTCCACTCCTCAGATCACGTTGTCCCCTCTGCCTGGAAGGCACTGCCCGGTGCCCTAACCAGCGCCCCCTCCCCATCCCATGCGTGGCCCTAGCCCGGCTTCCTCGGGGCCTCTGCATGGCCTTTTCCTCCACCTTGCCCGGCCCAGGGGGGCCCACGCCTGCGCCTGCTGCTGTCCCCCACGATGGATGTTTGAAGCTCTATGCATCTGTTCCCACTTCATGCCACCGGGGTCCTGGGAGGTGTCTCTGTGTCACCTGGCCCCAGGCCTGGCTCCCCGTGTTTGTCAAGTAACCAAAGGTGGTGGTTTTTGGAGGCACAAAAACAGAAAATGCAGATTTAAGTCCAGTTGCTCCATCTACCAGCGATACCCAGAGAAGCACCTTCTGGCCCTCCTTCCCCCAGTGCTTCTGGCACCACTAAAGTACCCAGGGGGGCAAAAGGGCAGCATGGCAGGAGGAACGCGGTGTAGACCAGGGCAGGAACTGGAGGTGATCTCCGCCCAGCCCGACTTCTCCCTGCAGTTTCTGAGTGACTCCGCCTGAGAAAAAAGCAAGAATAAGAAAACACGGAGAGACTTGCTACTGGTGGTGGGAGTCTAATCCAAATATTTACCGAGAACATTACTACTACACTCCAACATGAAGCATTTTACAGGCATTATCTCATAGGATCCTTGCCGTGACTCCATGAGATTATTATCCCTGTTGTACAGATGAGGCACAGAGAGGCTAAGTAACTGGCCCAATGGTGCACAGCTAGAGAGCAGGAGAGCTAGATTCAAACCCAGGCTGCCTGGCTCCAGAGCCCGTGCTCTGCTGTGACTTTAACAGGAAGGGCGGTGGCAAAGACAAGTTTTAAAATGGGAAAAGGCTTTTTCCTCCAAGACTGGAAGCCCCTGTGTCATTAAAATCAGATCACAATAATGCACGGGACTTTCGTCATAAAGGCTGACATGGTTCCCAGACATGGTTCCCAAACAAGGCAAGCAAAGGCAAGCATTGGTTTAAAAAAAAATAAAAATGAAAAAATAAGTAAGTAAATAAATAAATAAATAAAATAAAATAAATAAAAATGAAAAGGAGGAAGAAAGAAAGACAGACAAAAGGCAGACCACAGATTTCCTCTCTTGGGGAGGGACCAGAGAAAGGTGAAAGAGGAGTTGAGCCACGAAGGGAGACTGGCCTGGGATGAGGATGGGGCAGGAGGAGGCAAGCTTTCTCTGGATGAGACTGTAGAAAGGTGTGAGGGCATCCAAGCATGGAAGAAAGGTGAGGATCTCTGAAGATGAGGAGCATGCCAGAACTGAGGGAAGAGCCTGGAAAGGAAGAGTGTGTGTGTTTCCACTGTGGACACAAGCGTGAGAGGCCCGGCTGGGCCAGGGGGAAGGGTGCCGTTAGGGAAGGCTCAAGGAGGGGCTGCTGGAGCCCCTGGAGCACGCATGGTGTCATAGAGCATCACTCGTCTTGATCCTCCTACCTGCCTCCATCCAGGCTCAGCTCCACGCCAGCCAGGCGGGGTGTGGGCCCAGGGGTCCAGCAGTGGAGGCGGGGGAGGCAAGGCCCTGCCCCGGGTTTGGGGGCGGTGGGCAGATGCAGTCCAGACCCTGAAGGATGGCCAGCCGTGTAGGGGCTATGGGGCCAAGTGCCCACCCATGCTAGCTCCTCAACTCCCACAGCGAGTTAGATGCTGTAAAGACCTTTCACGCTACAGACGAGGAAACAGAGGCTCCCAAATCCGAGTTGCCGGCCCGAGTTCACAGAGCTAACAAAAATCCAGCAAGTGGTGGTTGTAGGGTCCAAACCCCCACGTCTGGCTCAGAGCCACATTTTGAACTGCTGTGCCGAGCTGTCCCCTGCCCGCCTGCCTCCCTCCAGGGCCACGTTCAAGCCCACTGTCCCATGAAGGCTGCTGGAGGGTAGGGCCCATGAGGCAAGGCGGAGACTGAGCTCATGTCATGGGACAGTCAGGCCAACATGATTAGACGCCAGGGTGATGAGAAGACGGTGGGTTTAGCTCACTACGGAGGACAACCACCGTAAAACTCAGAGATTTTCTTTGGAGTCAGATGCTTTTCAAGCTACCATGTCATTTGCAAGAAGAACACAGAAAACGTTCTCAAATGTCCAATTTCCTCTTTAGAGACTTTATGCAGAGGGTCAGCACCAGCAAGGGGAGGTGACAATGGACTGGGGAAGGAGGCCGGATGGGAGGCAGAGATACGCCTTGGCAAGAGGAGGAGCAGAGAGGTGCTGAACACACGTGGCAGGGGCCGCACCTGAGCGAGCAGCTTTAGGAGAGCACTGAGGCCACCCCAGACCCAGAAATGGAGGCGCATGTCCCCAGGAATGAGAAAATGCTGTCACCGAAGGCAGATAGGGAACTATAGGTGGAATATCGTGGAAGAGGTCTTGGTTGGGGCACACAGGGCCTTCCGTCGTGGGAGGGGGGTAAACAACCCAGACGTGGGGCGGCTGGTGGGTTAGAAGTTAGAAGTGCCTTGGAAGGAAACCAGACGGGTCTGAGGTTGTCTACACCCAAGGCGCAGGTGAAGGGTTGCATTTTAATTGATGCACAATAAATGAGCTGAGAGGCGCCAGGAGTCAGTACAAGTCAGTACAGTGGACGAAGCGAAGGCGTGACCAAAAGTGCAAAATGTGTGCTCGGGCTGTGCTCTGTGTGAAGCAGGGCTCAGGGGACACACAAAAGAAAACAAAGCAAAACAAAGGCACTGCCCCAACAAAACCAAACCTGCCAACACAAAAACAAAATGAACCCCCTTACAAAAAGGTGTGCAGTAGGGTACAGAAGATGCTACAGAATGGGGTATGTACGTACAGAAGCAAACTTGAAACCGTGGTTATGCTTTAAAATAAGAGCTACCACAGCTGAGCAGAAAGCATTTCGCACCTTCTAGGAGGGATGGGGTTAGTGGCCAAGGTCATGCTCCAGGAAGTTCTTTGTCAACCAGTCTGAGCTGGGTAACTGAAACTTGATATTTAAAAGACCAATAGTTAAATCAAAGTAGGTAGATCTAGAGGTGACGGTGGGGAGCATGGCAATTTCTCTTTAATGCGGTAAAATACACATAATACAAAATTAACCTTTTTGTAAGCATTTTATTTAGTTTTATTTAGTTTTAGATATTTTTTTTTGTTTTTTTTTTTGTTTTAGATATTTTTTTTTGTTTTTTTTTTTGTTTTAGATATTTTGTAAAATTTAAATTCAATTTGCCAACATATAGTATTACACCCAGTGCTCATCCCATCAAGTGCCCTCCTCAGTGCCTGTCACCCAGGTACCCCATCTCCCTACTTTTTAATCATTTTTAATTGCACAGGTCAGTGGCACGAAGTATATTCACATTGTTGTACATTATCCGTCTCTAGAACCTTCTCACTCTCCCCAGCTGAAGCTCTGTACCCATTAAATGCACTCTGTATTCCCCTTCCCCAGTTCCTGGTGGCCTCGATTCTACTACCTGTCTCAATGAATTTGACTATTATTCCAGAAGTGAAATTACAATTTTTGTCCTTTCATGTCTCCTTATTTCACTTAGCAAAATATCCTCAAGTTTCTTTCATGGTGTAGCAGGTGTCAGACTTTCATTCCTTCTGAAGGCTGAATAATATTCCATCACATGGGACAGACCACATTTTGTTTACCCATTCATCCCCCAGTGGACATGGGGTGTTTCCACATTTTAGCCACAGTGAATAATGCTGCTAAGATCCTTGGCTTACAAATACCTGTTCAAGATCTTGCTTTCAATTCCTTTGAGTAAATACCCACAACTGAAAATGCTGGATCAAATGGTAATGCTATGTTTAATTTTTTTTTAACCACCATATTTTCCATGTTTTCCACAGCAGCTGCACCATTTTATATTTCCACCAACCAATGCACAAGGGTTTCAATTTATCCACATCCTTGTCAGTGCTTGTAGATTTCTGGGTTGGCTTTTTTTTTTTTTTTTATAGTTTGATAGTAGTCTTTCTAATGGGTATGAGGTGAAAACCCATGTAAAACATGGAATTTCTATATTTTTAAATCATTAGAGAAAATTTGTATTCAGGTTGTACCAAATTCAATTCCAGTCTGAGAATCTGGATACCCATATTCCCATACAATCTAGAGGCAATAACTAGCCTCGAGCAGAATTTCACAGTTTACAAAACACTTTCACATGCCTGGTTTGTGTGCCTGGAAAACGTAATAAGAAATATTGGTGGGATGGCTGGGATTATTATTGTTGTGTTATTACCCTCACTTTAAAGATGGGGAAACTGAGGCAGTGAATGCGCACATTGACTTCCCAACACCTCACAACCAGTGGGTGCTAGAGCTGGGATTTGCTCTCGGGGCTGTTCTACTAAATGTCATATGCCTTTCCCGACTCCATGCTGTAGGTAAATTCCAACACCTACAAATATGGTTTGTACATATGGTTCTATGTAAATATTTCTATATGATTTGTGTGTGCCCATGAGTGTACACACACACCCACACGTGCCTATTTTGAGCTCAGGGTACACTTTTAGTTGTAGGATTACCAATCTCTCTCCCTCCCCCCACCCCTCTCTGAATTGGTCAAGATATTCCATTAGATGATTAAACGTGAACCAATTCTGAAACAAACTTGAACAGAAAATCTGCGATGATAGTAAGCAAGAGGGAGGCTATATGTAAAGCATGTTCATGCTTTATCCAAGGCATCTGTGAAATAAAGCATGTACTGACATCAAATATTTCTACTCACTTATTAAGCCACCACATTGCAGATACCAGCAGCCCACACGGTAAAAAAATTTAAAAAATAAATAAAACGAGGCCAAGAAACAAAACATGGCTGCAGCACAAATTCAGAGTTTGTTTGGTGAGTCGGATGCTGCATTTTGCCCAGTGCTTGCACTCTTTCCCTCCCTCCCTGCCTCCGATGCCCCCTCCAGCCCCTCTCCCTGAAAGAACAGATATATGCTCATGAGGGACAACAAAATCAGACAGTTAGTGATAAGAGTGGAAGCCAAGTAAGGGGACAAAGGGAAATAGGACAGCTCTTGTCCTTCTACAGGCATTTTCTGGAGCCCTGTGCTTTGCAGTGGGCGAGACGTCCTCAATGACTTCTTCCTTCTTAGCTGCGAGTTCACACCAGCTCTCATACAAGGGGTCCCTGATGATTTCAGCAGCGCTGGCTGCAAATGAAGGGTTAATTTAGCTGCAGATCAACAGCATCCATGGCACAGGATCCTGCAAATTCAGGAAGAATTTTCTTTAGTTCACTGTACCTGATTAATGTAAAGGCTCTACTTTGCTTCCAAGAGTACAATAAATATTAATTAATTTGCAGTAATCTTACTAAACAGTTTTATAGTAGCTTCATAAAGCATAATTAAGATAACAGAATAAAAGACTATATCAATACTAGGTATTATTATCTTGCTTCATTAATTTTCAAAAATACAGTGTCTAAGCAATATCTTAATCACCTAGATAAGTAGAGCTCAGTCATAACACTTTCCAAGGGACACTTTCCAAGGGACCAGGGGAGTTAGCAAGTTTCTGGGTTGGAGAGCAAGAGTGGAGGCGGCGCATTAGTGGCCAGATGCTCTTGGTCGGGGCTTCTCATAGATACTATGACAACCAATAACCGGATGAGGAGACCAAGCCTCAGAGAGGCCACTTGCTGCAAGGTCACGCAATGAACGAGTATCAGAACCCGCTCCCCACTTCCTGGAGCACAAGATCCTAGGCTCCTGGAAGACAGTGACTTGTCCCGCAGCGTGCTCTCGGCCAGAGGCCCAGGAGGCCCTTCTCTGGGGAGATTATAGGGAACATGAGAGGCGTGAACCATGAGGAGTCCTTGTCTCAGCGTGTGAGGTTGGAGTGTGATTGAATGATTCTCCTCAAGGGTATGAAAGGTTATTTTACAGAAGATGGTTATGAGCTTTGCTTCGTTGCCTTTCAGGGAAGAAAAGGGAAGGAGTAAGTGGAAATGGAAGCATTAGGGATTTGGAGCAGACAAGGCGGACTTGGCAGTGAAATCAGGTACCGGGGAAGTTCGAACACCCCTTAGTAAGCTGCTAAAATAAAATAGTCTCATCGGTTGGTCCTGCCTGCAGGTATTGTAGACAAGAGGAGAGGAATGTGGGTGTACAGCTCATTGTAAGCCAAGGTCTTGGAGGTTTGCAACCGTTGGAGGAGAAAGGGAAAAGAGAGCCACCACGGCTTCACAGGGCTGCGGGCGATCCACAGGAAAAGCCCCCTGATGCCCCTGGAACAGCAGGATTAATAGCCTCTGACTAATGTCGCTTGTCTTAAGCAAGAATCAGCTGATCACTTCCCAAGTGATGAACTGTGTATGTACCACAAGGGAGGAGAACGTGTCATTTGTGGCAAATGTCTTGCTTAAAGTCTCTATTGGTTTGGAAATCACTCTTGCCTTTTCTGGACACATCAGGAGAGTATGATTTACAATTTGCTCACGTCAAACGCAAGGTTAGATGAGTTTGGGCAAACGTACACAGTCACGTAAGCTCCACCACAGTCACGACACGGAGCATTTCATCCCTCCAAACATTCCCTGGGCTCTGCTGCAGCCCATCGCCTAGGATTGTAGAGCCTGTGGGCTTCTGTGTCTTCCCTGGCTTCTTTCATTTTGCAGGCTTTCGAGATTTATTCACGTTGTTTTTATATCAGTAGCTTCTTCCTTTTCACTGCGGAGTAATATTCCATTGAATGGCTAAGCTGCAATGTGTTTAACCATATGATAGAGAGTTGGGGTGTCTCTGTTTTGGGGGCTAGTGAATAACACTGCTACGGACATTCATGTACAAGTCTTTGTGTAGACATATTTCATTTCTCTTGAGTAGATATCCAGAAGTGCTATCACTAGAGTAATTTGTCAAGTCTATGTTCAACGTCAGTGAAACTGCCTGTTTTCCAAAGTGGTTATATCCTTTTCTATTTTTGCCAGTGATACATGAAAGTTCCACTTGCTCTGTGTTTTTTCTAATACTTGGTATTGTCAGGTGTTGTTTTGCCATTCAAGTGCTCGATCAGTGATATCTCATTGTCGTTTTCATTTGCTTCCCTGAGCATCTTTTCATTTGCTTATTGGCCACTCGTAGATCTCCTTTGGTGAACCATCTGATCAGATCTTTTGTTCTCTTTTAAAGTAAGTTAGGTTGTCTTTTTATTTTTTATTTATTGAGTTGTAAGAGGTCTTTATATATCCTGAACACCACTCCCCGGTCAGATATGTGTTTTACAAATATGTCTTCCCAGACTGTGGCTTACTTTCCATTTTCTTAATTTTGATGAAGAGTAAAAGGGTTTCTTTCTTTCAGGTTTTTTTTTCCTTTCAAGAAATCTTGTTTTTTTCTACCAAAGTTCAGAGAATTTTTCTCTGATGTTAACTTACAAAAGTTTTATAGTTTTAAACTCAGTTAAGTCTAAGACCTATTTTATATTATTTTTTATTTATGGTGAGAGAGAAGAACTGAGATTAATTTTTTTCTATTGGACTATCCAGTTGTTTTAGCATCAGGTATTGAAAGGACCAAAAGTTCACATTGAATTATGTGGTCCCTTTATGCAAAAACAATTAACCTTATAAATAGAAGTCTTGGTCTGTCTATCTTTATGCCAATACCATACTGTCTTGATTACTATGACTTTATACTACAGAGATTAGGGACTGTGTATCCTCTGACTTTTTTTAATTATAATGTTGGCTATTCTAGGTCCTTTGAATTTCCATATAGATTTGGGACTCAGCTTCTCAGTTTCTACAAAAAAGATCTGCTAAGATTTTGATCAGAATTTTGTTGAATTTGTAGATCAATTTGGGGAACACTGGGGTCTTCACAATCCTGAACCTTCCAATCAATGCACATGTTACATCATGACTTTGTGTGTTTAAATATTTTGTAGTGCACAGGTCTTGCACATGTTTTGTTAAATTTATCCCTAAATACTTTATAATTTTTATACCACTGCAAATGATATTTTAAAATTGCATTTCCTATTGTTCATTACTAGTGCATACAAATGTCATTGGCTCTTATACTGAACCTTTATATAGGGATCTTACTAAAATCAGTGATTTGCCCCATTATCTTTTTGGATATTCCTTCAGAATCATTTTCTATATACACAATCATGTGTTCTGAGAGTAAAGATGGTTTTACTTCTTCCTTTCCAATCTGTGTGTGGGTGTGTGTGTGTACCTGACTTTTTCAGTATAATGTTGACTAGAAGTGGTAAAAGTAGACATCCTTTGACCTTCCTGATCTCAGAGGGAGGTGTTTATTTTATCATGAGATATGATATTAGCTGTCGGTTTTTCATAAATTTTCTTTATCAGTTTGAGGAAGTTTCATTGTCTTGCTGGTATGCAGAGTTTTCAGGAATTGAATTTTATCAAATGCTTTTTCTGCCTCTATTGAGATGATCATATGACCTTCTTACAGTATTAATATCATGATTTATAGTGACTAATTTTCTAATGATAAACCAATGTTGCATTCCTGCATTCCTTCAACATTGGTTGCAACACAACAACCTGTATGTGTAGGTTGGTTTGTTTGTTTGTTTGTTACTGGATTGGATTTTCTAGTATTTGTTAAGGATTTTGCTTATAAGTTCGTGCATAATATTGGCTCATATGTTCTTTTTCCCTCCAATGTTTTTGTCTGGCATTGATGTCAGGGTAATTCTGGCCTCATAAAATAACTTGGAATAATAATTGGAAGTGGTTCATCATCCTGTATTTTCAGAAAGGCTTTCTGTAGGACTGGTGTTATTTCTTCCTTAAATGTTTGGTAGACTTTACCAGTAAAGTCATGAATGTCTAGAATCTTATTTGCAGGACTGATTTCAATTAAGAATTTAATTTCTTTATTCATGTTTTTATTTCTTCTTGAGTTTGTGTTGGTAATCTGTCTTTCGAGGAATTTGTACTTCATCTAAATTGTCACATTCATTGAGGTAAAGTCATTCATAATAATTCCCTATTGCTTTCTAATAGATTTCCTATAGAATCATTAGTGTTGCCTCTTCTCTCACTCAGCATGATATCAGTACATTTAGTCTTCTTTCTTGATCAGTTTAGGTAGAGGCTTATTAAATTTATTGATATTTTCAAAAAACAAACTTTTGGTTTTAATTATTTTGTCTGTGTTTTTTGTTTTCAGTTTCATCGATTTTCACTCTTCATTATTTCCCACTTTCTACTTACTTTGGGTTTAATTTGCTCATCTATTTCTAGCTTTTTAAAGTGGAAATATAGATAACTGATTTAAGAACATTTCACTTTTCTAAGATAAGCATCTAACGGTGTTTATATTCCTTTAAGCACTGATTTAACTGCATCTCACTAATTTTAAAAGGGGTGTTTTCATTTTTACCCAGTTAAAATGTTTTCTAATTTCTCTTGAAATTGTTTCCCAGACCCGTGGGTTATTTAGAAGTGTTTGTTTAATTTCTAAATATTTGGGAGATACCCCAGAGATCATCCTGCTATTGATTGCTAATTTAATTCTGTTGTGATACATAATACAAAGAAAAACATAATATGTATTGTTTCAATCTTTAATAATCTTTATTGAGACTTGTTCTATGGCCCAGTGTATGGTTTATCTTTGTAAATGTTCCATGTGTCCTTGAAAAAAAATGTACATTCCACTCTTATTTGATGGAATAAATGTCAACTAGGTCCAGTTGGTTAATAGTATTGGTGAAGTCTTTCATATCTTTACTGTTTTTTTTAAATCAATACTTAAATGGGAGTACGGAAATCTCCAACTCTAATTTTGGAGTAGCTTATTTCTCCTTTTAGTTTTGCCAGGTTACTTCATAACCCTGTTATTATATGGGACCACATTTATAATTGCTGAATCATCCTGCTGTAATAACCCTGTTGCCATTATGAATTATCCATCTTGGTCTCTAGTGATTCTCTTTGACTTGTTTATTTCATCTAATGTTAATATAGTCATTCCAGCTTTCTTATTCTTTTCTTTTGAATGGTGTATCTGTCAGGGTGTGATTTTAAAAACAACAATAAGAACTACTAGGAGTGATAGAGAATATGCAATTTATCTAAGGGATCTGACTTTGTGTAATTTGGGGAGCTTGTTGGTCAGTTTATGACTGTTTGCTGCTTCTGCATCTCAGAATGAGCTTGGACCAGGAGTTGGAGAAGCTGAAGGGACCTAACAGGAGCTAACAGAGCTGTGGATCTGGCTGCTGCCCACCCCATCCACAAGGTGAGCTAGTAAATGAGCGACAGTGTGCATAAGATATAACAGTGCCTGATACCCTTGCACCCAAGTGTTGAAAGGGCATCTTGCATAGTTTAGCAACCAGCCAAGATTTAGACATAGTCTGTACTCAGATTTTGGAGCTCCTCCTCTTTGTGGTCCCCTACACTTCCAATTTCTCTGCCAATTTCCAATTCTTCCCTCTAATGAACCTGCCTCAGGAGAACTCACATCAAGCCTCATTTCTATCTCTGAGCAGCCAAGTGACCTCCTGAGTCCGCCACATGGGCCCCCAGATTTCCCATCAGTAAAGTCAGGCATTGGAGTGGGACCAGGTGATCCCTAAGAGTCCTTCTAGTGCTAAATAAGCTCTAAATATATATATATATACACTGTTGGGATCAGGAAAGATCTCATTTCATCATCTGATGTCTCAAAGACAGCCTGCCCCTGCTCAGTCTTATTTCTAATAGAGAGATTGTAACTTATAGTTACTTCGTTTTCAGACTACTCATCATCAAAAGCATGTTGCTTAAATTATCCCTGTAGTTTAAGGAGATTACCAAGGCAGGAGGAAGAGATTGGCCTGGAAGATCCTTTAGATTCAACCACATAATCCAAATCCCATTGATATTTCCTAGCTCAGTTGTATGTGCCATGTGGATTTGGTCAGCTAATAGGCCATTTTTGGTCTCTGGCATTCAATAACATCTACATATCATCAACAAAAGAAATTCAGTCTTGAAATTGTGCTATTTTTCTCATGGCCACTGGTTAGCCTTTATAAAAGTTAGGCTTTATAAATGAACTGAGAGTAGTATATTTTTATCATAAACAATAAAAATTCTAGGAATTGGGTTAAGAAAAACATATTGCTGTGGTACACTGAGCTTCTGTTATTTTTTATATGAAGCAAGGACTTCTCTATCCCACCAACCGTTATTGTCGCATTCAATAGAAGAGAACAAAAATATATTTCTATACTTCTGCTGAATCTAATTGTTTATAAACAAATAACCTGGAGGAAGATGATTCTAAGCATTTCTTGCTTGTTTGATAATTTACTTGTAGCATTTGCCTATGCCAGGGACTCATCACTCAGAAATTCCCGAACAATTTAGAAGGCCATCCACCAAATCTCTTCAAATGCATTGAAATGACCTTTTTTCTATAGGGCATTGAAAACAGAATTATACTTACACTTAGGTTTCTTGAGCTGAGAATGAGTGAAAGGAGGCTAGCCTCCCCTTGAACAGGCTCTCTGAAGAACATTTCTTTTTTCAAGTTTTTGTAAACTTAGTTGATAAGTGCAAAAATATCATAGTAATCTCCAACAGGTAGCTCACAGGCTTGAACAAAAGTCTGGGGATGGTGGATGGGACAAGGCTTTATTTTCAGTTGCAAGGCATTTTTTGAAAGTGACAATGCATTTTGGCACCATTTGCAGTTCCCGCAAAATAATTTAATAGCATTCGTCATGAATATGTTATTTAATGCAAAAGTTTGTCCAAGAAAAGTTGGTTAAGCATCCCACTCTTGATATTGGCTCGGGTATGATCTCAGGGCCCAGGGATGGTGCTCTCCATTGGGCTCTGCCCTCAGAGGGAAGTCTGCTTGAGGTTTTCTCTCTCCTTCTCCTTCTGCCCCTCCACCTGCTCAAACACTCTCTCTCTCTCTGTCTCTCTATCATATATAAATAAGTCTTTAGGGGTGCCTGGGTGGCTCAGTGGTTGAGTGTCTGCCTTTGGCTCAAGTTGTGATCTCGGGCTCCTGGGATTGAGTCCCACATCAGGATCCCTGCAGGGAGCCTGCTTCTCCTCTGCCTGTGTCTCTGCCTCTCTCTCCCGCTGTGTCACTCATGAATAAATAAATAAAATCTTCTTAAAAAAATGAAAAAAAAATCTTTAAAAAAAGAAAAAGAATGAAGAAGAACTATATAGGTACCACCTGGGAAAATGATATATATACATCTTTTAAAAGATTTTATTCATTTTACTTAGAAAGAATGCAAATGGGAAGAGCAAAAGGAGAGGGAGGGAGAGAATGTCAAGCAGACTTTGCTCAGCATGGGGCCTGGTGTGAGGCTAGATCCTAAGACTCTGAGATCATAGCCCGAGTCAAAACCAAGAGTTGATCGCTTAACTGACTGACCCGCCCAGGCACCCCAAAATGATGTTTTTAAGGGATTAAAGCTATTTGCAGAACAATACATATAGCATAATCACATTTTGTTTTTTTTAAATGTGCATGTCTAGACAATCATATCCTTTAAGAAAAATAACTAAAAGGTTGTGCTCCAAACTATTATAAGGGGTGAATTGAGAGGGATGGGAGAAGCAAGAACACTCACTTTTTACTTCCCATATCAAGTGTGAGATTGTGATGATTTTTCTTTCTAGTGTACCCTTTTATGCATTTTGAAAATCAAAAATAAATTCTTTTTTCAGAAGAAGAAAAACAGTGTGAAGAGAGGAAGGAGTCCTGAGCCCAAAGAACTTGCTGCCTTCACCTGTGCTTTCAAGACTCAGCATCATTATATGTGTAGCCACCCAAATGTTTGTATGTGCCTCTGGATTATCCAATTTTTTACCTGGATGCTTTGCATCTGCATAAATAAGTGCACACATACACTCATGCCCTGAATCAGCCCCCTGGGCACACGTAGGCATACATTTCTTCAACAAGCCTTCTTTACATGTCTGTTATATGCTGAACACCTCTGTTGGGTTTCAAAGTTGGTCTTGGCTTTCAGGAGCTTCTAGTGTCCAGGTTGAACAAGAAGATGGACAATTATGTTTATGTCTAGAACTGAGAGGGGAACAAGGGCTGTGACAGCCAGAAGGATGGACCAGCTAACTCCTCCTGGGTCAGTTGAGAAAGGCTCCAGGAGGAAGTGACATTTGAACTGTGCCTTTAAGATTAATTAGAGCTTGTCAGATAAAAGGGTGGGAGAGAAGGCCCAAGAGATGGCATGCATGGAAACAGAGTCATAAGGTCCTTGGCACGTCCAGGTGTGATATTGGCTCATCGTTCCAGAGCACATGGTGTGATGTTAGCAGAAATGACATCCTGAAGGGTTGAAATTGGGAGGAGCAAAACGATCAGATCTGTAATGCAGAGGCAGCTCTGACAGTAGTACGATCTGTGGTCAGGAGTGGAGGGTGGCCAGCAGCAGGAAACCTAAAGGAGCCTTCAGCTGAGGCAATGGAATGAAGAGGACATGGGGGCTGGGAACTCACTTGGATGACCTTAGTGTGAGAGGTACAGAAGGAAAGAAGGCTCTTGCTCAGAAAACAGAGGGAATGAGGACACTTTGAGCCACAGCATAGCCCGTGTTTCTCAACCTCAGCACTACTGACTTTGGGGGCTGAGTAACTCTGTCCTGTGTGTTGAAAGATGTTTGGCAATAAGCAGTAGACGCCAGTAGAACCCCCATCCCAGTTGTGATGCCCAAAAGCATCTCCAGACTTTGTCATATGTCCCCTGGGAAGCAGAAAGGCCCCCAGTTGAGAATGAGGGGTTCAGGTAATAAGGAATGTGACAGGAGCTGGGGAGAGGGGTTGAAGCTGAGCAGTGGAGATCTGGGCTTCATCTTCACACAGATCTCTGGAGATTGATGGGGTCACTCAGGACACGACAACAGAGGGCTCAGGAGGCCCCCAGGAGCCTGAACTCTTAAGAAGCAAATAAAAATGGGTGCCTGGCTGGCTCAGTCAATGGAGTGTATGACTCTCGATCTCAGGGTTGCAAGTTTGAACCCCATGTTGGGTGTAGAGGTTACTTAAAAATAAAATCTTTTTTTAAAAAAAGAAATAAATAAAAAAGTATAATATGGAATGAGCTAGAGAAGAAACACCAGAGGTAGGCATAGAAGCAGAAGAGTATAGTGCCTGGACTCCAAGTGGAGGAAGGTGGGTGTGGGTCCATCAGTATAGGCAGGATGATGTTATGGACTGCATTGTGTCCCTCCAAAATCCATCCATCCAAGCCCTGACCCCCAGTGTGACTATATTCAGAGATAGGGTATTCAAGGAGGTCTTAGGGTGCAGCCTGGTGTCCTTACAGGAGGAGGAAACCCCAGGAGTGTATGCACACACAGGGGAAAGGCCATGTGACAATGCAGGGAGAAGGTGGCTGTCTATGAGCCAAGATGAGAGGCCCCAGAAGGCATGAACCCACCAGCACCCTGATCTTGAACTTCCAGCCTCCAGAACTGTGAGAAAATTGCCATCTGTTGCTCAGGCCCCGCAGGCTGCGGTGCTTGTGATGGCAGCCCACACTGACTGGGACAGATGAAGATTCATCCATCAGGAGGACACCACTTGTCTGAAGGCAAACACCGTCCATGGAGCTGAGGAGTGGAGGTCAGCTTACCGTGAAGGACAAGGAAAGCCGGCGCCCAGAAATGGCTCGTGTAGGAAACTCAAGAAGGCTGGATGGGAAGGGAAGGAAGGCAAGAGTCTGCGATCATCAGCGAGGGGACAAGTGAAGGGAAGAGTTCTTAGTCCAGGGAAGCCTGGATCTTTTCATGTTCCTGCAGCCCCTTGAGGGTTCTTGAGGTCACCGGTCAGGCTCTTCATCCACGAGCCATGTAGACTTGTGGCCCGATGCCTCTTACTTCCTGTGGTTCTGAACATCTTCAAAACTGCTTCCTGATTATGAATGTGATAGATATACGTAATCTTTACATCACATTATGTATGTGACATATACATAGATGTGGGATGCGTGTGTGTGTGTGTGTGTGTGTGTGTGTGAGCGCCAAGCTCCTCTGCTCCTGTGCCTGCCTCTCTGATAGTCCTCTAGCTCATTCCCTGCCATACCTCTTTCTTTGCTTCTTAAATGTTCAGGCCCTTGGGGTCCTCCTTTGCCCTCCTGTTGTCTTGTCCTGAGTGACCTCATCAACCTCCAAAGGTCTGTGGGCTGATGACACCCACTTACAAAAGGTTGGTAAAGAAAATCTCAAGAAGAACGTAAAATACACCAATCTCACCCCCAGCATGAACAGATACCTTTCACTATCATTGTGATCACGTGGGAAGATTGCCTTCTGGTCTTTTCTATGTATATTGTAACATACTCTGTATATCGTGATGGTACAAGTACCTAGAGTTTTGAACCTTCTTTTTTAAAACCGGGCACTGGGTCACAGGTACTTGCCTGTCATTACCTATTTTTCAAATATGATTTTTAATCACTTACACTAAAGTCCAGACTGTGAAAGTACATGCTTTAACCGTTCCCCTGATTTAGAAAGTTAAATCGTCTCCTGATTTAGAAAGTTAAGTCGTCTTCTGATTTAGAAAGTTAAATAGTCTCCCTGCTTTCAGCACTATGAATACCCAGTGATGAACCTCCCAGTACGTACATTCTGAAGCACATTATTTATTACACCCTTCTGTTTTCATCCTGGGTTGTGAATCAGCCAGGTCTGTGAAGGCCTCAATACACATTTCTTTTTTTTTTTTTTTTTTTTTTTTTGCGGTTTCATCTTTTAGCCGGCTTTTCAATCCCTCATGCTGCAAATCCTCAAACTGCCTATCAGAGAGAAACCCTGCCATTTTAAAAGAAAAACAACATACTCCCGCAAACAGCACCCTCCCTGATTGACTCCCTGCATTTCCTTTTCATGGCTTTTAATTAAATTTTCAACACTGGCTTGAATTAGAAGCCTATCTAGAAAACCAAAACTTTTGAAAGAATGTTGAGGACATCGAAATCACCTTGTGGAATGTCTGATGGACTGAAACAAACCCAGACAGAACATTTGCAGGATTTGTTCCTCTTTGCAGACAAATGAGGCTGAGTACATTCTCTGTCCCTGCCTAAGAAATATTGTCCACCGGCAGGTGACCCGATGCAGCCTAGTGCCCACTGGAGGGGCTGTTCAAGGAAGGAGAGGAAAACTACTGGCTGGGTGGCCAAAGGGATTTCTCTCTCTCTCTCTCTCTCTCTCTCTCTCTCTCTCTCACACACACACACACACACACACACACACACACACACACGTGCATGCACACACCTGGTATGAGTTCCAGGGACCCAGAACTTGGGGAGAAGCAGGGCTGCTCCACAGAGCAGAAGAGGTGTAGCGTACCCCAACAAGGCTTCTGTTGTTTGTTTTGTTTTGTTCTGAGGTGGTTTGCTTTTGGGGTTTTTTTGTTTTGTTTTGGGTTTCTTTCTTTTTTTCTTTCTTTTTTTTTCATTTAAAAAGGTTTTTATTTATTTAATTTTAATTTTTGTATATTTTTTATTGGAGTTCGATTTGCCAACATATGGTATAACACCCAGTGCTCATCCCATTGAGTGCTCCCCTCAGTGCCCGTCACCCAGTCACCTCATCCCCCTGCCCACCTCCCCTTCCACTACCCTTTGTTCATTTCCCAGAGTTAGGAGTCTCTCATGTTCCATCACCCTCTCTGATTTTTCCCACTCATTTTCTCTCCTTTCCCCTTTATTCCCTTTCACTATTTTTTATATTCCTCAAATGAATGAGGCCATATAATGTTTGTCCTTCTCCGATTGACTTGCTTCACTCAGCATAATACCCTCCAGGTCCATCCACATCAAAAGCAAATGATGGGTATTTGTCGTTTCTGAGGGCTGAGGAATATTCCATCGTATACATAGACGACAGCTTCTTTATTCCTTCATCTGTCGATGGACACCGAGGCTCCTTCCACAGTTTGGCTATTGTGGACATTGCTGCTATGAACATCGGGGTGCAGGTGTCCCGGTGTTTCACTGCATCTGTGTCTTTGGGGTAGATCCCCAGCAGTGCAATTGCTGGGTCATAGGGTAATTCTATTCTTAACTCTTTGAGGAACCTCCCACAGTTTTCCAGAGTGGCTGCACCAGGTCCCATTCCCACCAACAGTGCAAGAGGGTTCCCCTTTCTCCACATCCTCTCCAACATTTGTTGTTTCCTGTCTTGTTAATTTTCCCCATTTTCACTGGTGTGAGGTGGTATCTCACTGTAGGACAGCCACATGCAGAAGAATGAAACTAGACTATTCTCTCACACCACACACAAAGATAAACTCAAAATGGTTGAAAGATCTAAATGTGAGACAAGAATCCATCAAAATCCTAGAGGAGAACACAGGCAACACCCTTTGTGAACTTGGCCACAGCAACTTCTTGCAAGACACATCTATGAAGGCAAAGGAAACAAAAGCAAAAATGAACTATTGGGACTTAAGAAGCTTCTGCACAGCAAAAGAAACAGTCACCAAAACTAAAAGACAACCTACAGAGTGGGAGAAGATATTTGCAAATAACATTTCAGATAAAGGGCTAGGATCCAAGATCTACAAAGAACTTCTCAAACTCAACAGCAAAGAAACAAACAATCCAATCATGAAATGGGCAAAAGACATGAACAGAAATTTCACCAAAGAAGACATAGACATGGCCAACAAGCATATGAGAAAATGCTTCGCATCACTTGCCATCAGGAAAATACAAATCAAAACCACAATGTTTTGGGTTTCTTTGGTTGTTGTTCCTTTCCCGTGGACCTCATTCCCCACGTGGCACAGCAAGGTCCTGCCAGAGTTTCAGAGAAAATAAAGGAATGCCTGCTAGTCCCTTGCCTTTTCATCCTCGGGTTTCCACCACAGGCTGACACAACATTCACGGTCCCTCCATGTGCTTTGATTTAAGGGACAGCTTTACTCCTGGGCTTCTCCTGATTCTTGAACCAAATTCAGCCACAGCAAGAGCACAGGCTCACTGGCAGGAGAAAGGCCAGGCTTGAGCCTTAAACCCCACCGTGGCTTGTTTCCAGGGCTCATAGTCCTTTGTCCGCACAGACCCCTCCCCGCCCCCCCCCGCCCCCCCCCGCCCCGACCTTTCATGTCCTCTTACCTGCATGGTTCCAAAACCTAACAGTCTGAGGAGCTCAAATCGGTATTCCAAACCCCCCCTACATGCGCACACACATACACGCACACACATTCCCCACCTAAGTGCACACATGCATCCATAAACTCACACACAAGTTCCACACACATGCACACAGATGCACACTTTGCTTTGTTGATACTGGACATCCATGAACCTGAACTTTTCCATCCTTATGGAAAATTTGCCCACCAACTCCATTTTTAAGAACTTTTGCGACTAAGGGAGGAGCCAGGGATATTCATGTAAGCAAGTGCAGGTTCTTCACCTGGTCAAGCCCAGGAGCAGACCCCACTCACCCCCATCCTAGACATCATTCTCATTATCTACCTCTGTGTTTTGGTAGCAAACAAAACACTGCTGTGAATAACAACTAACTTTGGGTGAGGACTTCTGCGTCCCAGGTGCCGAGCCGACCCCTTCATGTGTATTATCTGATTTACTTTTACCAACAAAACAAAACCCCAAACAATGTGATGTAGATGCTCTCGTGATCCCTACTTGACAGCTGAGGAATCTGAGTTTCTGAGAGGTTAAGAAACTGCTCAAGGACATGCAGCAGGAAAGGTGGTATCATTGGGATAAAAACCAGATCTAAGAGCTTGCGACCTCAACCACTGTGTTTTGTCTCCTGGATATCTGTCTGGTTTGTGTCAATGATCCACTTACTCTTTTCTCAGTAACCTCACCCAAAGTCCTGGGGATGCCAGTCCACGTGCTTGTGGTGGTGGTAGCTGTCCCACTGGCTCTTGGGTAAGCACGTGATCTCAACGTAAACCAACTAGCTCGCCTCTTTTGCTGGGCCCAGGGATGTTTTGAAGACGGGAATGTGGCTCATTCGGAACCAATAGTGTGTGTGGTGGTTTCCTCTAGGCTGCCCCATCCCTGCTGGACTTGAACGGAGAAGCACCAAGTCCTAGGAGTTGCCTGTGGCTATCTGGGGACCCAGGGAGAAGAGCTGACCTGAAAAGTCATGGGGGACCCTAAGAGAAAGAGAGAACCAAGTCCTGGGTACATATCTAGGTCCTGAATCAAAACCAGCCTAAAGCACACATTACCCCGGGTTGATTTAGTAACACTACCAAAAAATTCCCTTTAAGTTTTCAGCTGGTTTGAACTGAATTTGCCGCCCCGTACGGGCTGCAGTCCTGAGTGGTTTGGTGGACCATCTGGGTGACACCACTTGGGAAGTCGCCTGCTTTCCCCGGGACCCCGTTTCCTCCCAGCTAAAGCAGGGTGAAAGCACACCCTCCCGCACCCCCTCCTCCTTCCGCAACAGCAGGAGGGCGGTCAGCAGGGAAGGGAGAGCAAGAGATGGTTTTTCTCCAACTAGAGAAAAATCTTGTGAATTCCTCAAGTTGACCTTAATTCTTTTTATTATAACATTACTCAAATATGTGCAAACATAAATTAGATATAATCTCCTTATGTTTATAGCTTTTATACATCTATAAAAACCAAAACAAATTTAAAGATTAAATACAAACAAAACCATAAAACCTATAAAAGTCCAATTAAAAGCGTGGATTTAATGTGGCAGATGATGCTGTGCCAGAACTAAATCTCTGCAGTATGGCTCTCCTCCCGGCTGCTCCCCTACGGGGTCCGGGTTGTTCTGCGAACCATACTCCCCATGTCTCATGATGACGCCATCCTCACCTCCCTGCCACAGGAGTTTTCCTCAGTGCAGCCTCCAGGAATCCCATCTACCCGGCACACAGTGATGTCTTCTGGCCTTGGCTTGGCGAGCTGAGTTTTCTTCCTACACGTCCTCTGTGCCTGTGGCCGGCCTGACTCCAACACGGTTCCAGCCACAGCTGCAAGGGGGGGGGGGCACTGGGGACCCACTGGGTCACGTGGCAAGACTCCATCATATGCTAACATGGATTTTTAGAAGAGTATTGTCAGAAAAAGAACAGCATATTTGAATTATTCTTAAGACTTAGAGTATTCCAAAAATATGACCTTGACCTCTACTCTGAGAAACACAGGATAGTGAAGAGTATGGGGCTTAAGACCAGTGTTTGAGCACAGCCGCTTATGCCAGTGGACTTAGGGCAAGTTACTCCTAAGTCTCTGTTTTTCTGTCTTAAGTTGAGATTTAATAAAAATATCTGTCTTGTAAGGTTAATAAGTGGTATGAAGTGAACTCATGGATTCAAGCTCTATAGCGGGTTGACTAGTGCTCCCCTAGAATTCAGGCTCACCCAGAACCTGTGAACGTCGCCTTGTTTGGAAATAGGGTCTTTGGACATGTAGTTGAGTTATGATGAGGTCGTACCGTGTTAGAGAGCACTTTATTCCAATGCCTGGTGTCCTTATAAGACATGGGAAATTTGGACAGAGAGACACAGACACACACACATGCATGGGAGAAGACCTGTGATGACTGAGACAGAGATCGGAGAGACGTGTCTACAGTCCAGAGTACGCCCCTGTAGATGGCTGATAACCGCTAGAAGCTGGGAGAGAGGCACAGAACAGATTCTAAGAGCCTCCAAAAAGGATACAACCCCCCAACACTTCATTTTTAAACTTCCATCCTCCAGAGACATTAAGTTTCTGTTGTTTTAAGCCACCTAGTTTGTGGCACTTCGTTACAGTGGCCCCAGGAAACTAATACCCACACTTAACACACAGCTCAACATATACAGTAAGCAAGACATGGTAGCTTTTTATTAGTAGAGGAGACTCTAAAGCACTTCAAGGAATACTAAATGGTTTACAAAGGCAGTTTCTGTGATTATTTTCCCCGTCCATTTCAGCTCCTGGGGCTGGCCCCAATGTGAAGTTTGCATTATCATCCTCCTCCAATTTAGTGCAGCACTTTACAGTTTACAAAGCTTTTTCCTACAGATTATTTCAGTTAATTCTCACAGTGACCTTACAAGGACGATAAAATTAACAATTTTTGCATGTTGGCCAAGGAATCTTTTAGAGCCAATTGGATAAATGCAATGTGGTATCTCACACCAGTTCCTGGAAGAAAAAAAAGGATGTTCATGGAAAACCTGGCAAAACCCAGTTACAGTCTGTGACTTGGTTTATAGCAATGCGCCAGTGATAATTTCTTAATTTTGACAAATTTAACATGCTTATGTGAGATATTGTCAATTTATGGGTGAATGGTCTATGGAAATTCTCTGTACTATCTTTGCAACTTTTCTTGACATCTCAAATAACCCAAAATAAAATCTGAGTTTAAAAAAGCTGATTGGAAAGACTCCCCAGCTGATTTGAATGCTTTGCTGGAATATCATGGAGAAAGCCTGGCAGATAGAAATATCTGACATATAGCAAGCTGTGACTACCCTCACCTTTGCTTCCATCTTTTTTTCTTCTAATACGTTCCACTATTAGTAAAGCTCCACATAGAAAATTTAGAAGACATATAAAATTGAAAGGAGGTAAAAAAGATACCAGCCGTGGTCTTGCCATCGAAAGATACCCACCATGAGCATTCTAGTGCGTTTCCTTGCCATCACCTTAGCTTGGGTGTTATATAAATGTGATCATCCGGCTTACCTCCCCATGCTCACATGAGCAGCTGGATGTTGCCAGAGAGAAGCTCACTTTTGTGCTGGGGGTGAGGGGACTTTAGAACTCACAGCCACGAGTCCTAATGGGCACCCACTGTGACCCTACGTCATAACTTCTCCATACTAAAATCACACACACACATGCACACATACACACACGAGAACTTTCCTGTGTCTCTCTCATCTTCCCGTGACCAATGCCACCAGCCCAGCCACCCCTGCCCCCTGTGTCCTGCCTGTCCTGCTCCTATCTGAACATCTTCTGACTATTTGCTTATCTTCTGTCTCCTGAATCATCAGCATCTCCTTCTTCATTCCCAACAGCATAAATAGGCTACACGAGCTCCTATCGTGGGGTAAAGAAGTCCCTGTGTCCCACAGCCCCCTCCAGCTGTCCCTCCTCCCATCTCACCAGAATTCCTCAGAAGAACCAACCAGGCTTCTGACTGGTTTCAGGGAGGCACGTGTCTCTTTCTGGTGTCCTCACTCATCTCCATGTTGTGAAAACCAGTACTTCTCTGTCTGTTCCCACCTTCCTGACCTTACTGCGTGGCACACAGCTGAGTTCTCCATCCTTCTCCTGAGTTCCCACACATCACACCCTCCTGGGTTCCTTCTGTCTGCCCCTCAGCCTCCTGGCTGCTTCTGCTTCTTCATCAGGCCTTGGAATCTGGTCCTGCTTGATCTCCAATTTCCTCGCACAACTTGACCCCCGACCCACTGTACTCGTGCCATGCTACCCTCTATTTACTCTGCAGATGAGCCACCCTTGTTCCCACATCAGGACCTTTGCACTGGCTCTTTCTTCCGCCTGGAGTGCTCTTCCCACTGATATTCCTGTGTGTGTTTCCATCTCGCAATTCAGATCTCCGCTTAAATATTGCTTGTACTGAGACGATTTTCCTGATGCCTCCAATCCCTCCTCTCATCATCCTTTCTATGTGGCTTCACTGCCCCTGCCATTCCCCTTGCCTTTATGTGTTCCCTGTCAGTCTCCATCCACCCCCAGACAGCGCTCATGTGTTAGCTCCCCTGGAGTCTGGTGGGAACTGGCTTGTGCGCTGCTACACCTGGGCCTCTAAGGACGCCTCGAGAATGGGAAGCGCTCGAGAAATACCCGTCAAATGAGCAAATGAGTGGTGAATATTCAATTTTACCCTTTTTACCCGTAACCCTGAAGCATTTCTGCTTTCCAGATATCATTTTGAGCAACTGCACTGCAGTCTCTATCCTTCAGACCCTAACATCTATTGACTCAGTTTCTTATACTGGACATTTATGTTGATCAAACCTTCTCCCTATTAAAAACAGCTCTTTGTTGAATGTTGATCAAAACTTCGATGATAAATGGACATGATTAACATCTTCACATATAAAACTTTTTATGTACTTCAAACTGTGTCCTCAGGATAGAGTTCCGGGGATGAAAATGTGAATTGACAGGGTTGTTTGTCCTTTAGAAGATGACTCGGCTGTAGGGAAAACCATTTTGTATTTGGTGTAGATTCTGTAGCTATTTGCTAGCAAATGACCAAAGCATTCATGCGGGGTTATAATCACAGAGTACTTTCTGCCCACCTTGGAAGGTGCTGTGGGTACAAACAAGAAATGCAAAGACTAACCTGTAAGAAAAGATTATGGAGAGGCACACAGCACATAGCCGCCGCCTAACTGCAATAGCAGGCGGGCCAAAGGGTCCTCTGGGCCAGCAGTGAGACTGGCAGGAACAGAGGCAGGGGAGCCTGCTCTGACTTTCCTCTAAAACTATGTATTGCATGTTACAGTTTACAAATCAGTCTCACCTCATTATCTTTGGGGGGGGGGGTTGGTCCTTGGGCCACCCCCCCACACACACACCCAGAACGCTTTTCAGGGTGTAGGTGTTAACCTTCTCACTTGCAGACTGAAGCTCAGACTGGTTTGCCCAGGATGGACCCCAAACCCAGAAGGCCTAACTACGAGCCTGGGGCCTGGAACCCTTGTCCCAAAGCTCTCCGCTCCCCTGCCTCCCCCACACAGAGTCAATGTTCGAGTTCATCCCTGGGTTTGTCACCACACCACGCATAAATGGCTGGACGTGCTATGTCCGGATTCTAAGGGTGTGTTGAACATTTTTAACAGCTAAGACACTGGCAGTGCAGCCCACCCAAGTCCACGTGAGGGGTCCGCAAAGACACAGACCAATGTCCCCCAGGGAAGCGGAAGCTGAGGTGTGACCAAGGGCCGGTGTGGAAGAAGACCTACAGCGTCACCATGGACAGAGATGACAAACAGGGACACGTGCCACGTCAGGAGCCCCGACAATGCTTCCAAAGGCAGTGTTGGCATCAGACCATCAGGCAGGCAACTCTGGGCTTGGGCTTAATGGAGGTGGGGGCTCAGCCCGGGGTTTGGTGAAAAGCACATGAATTCATAAAATATTGAAACTAGAAGATGCTCAGAGATCATCTTGTCCTACTCATTCAACGGGTAGATGAGGAAGCCAAGGCTCAGGGAAGGGAGTTTCCCGAGGCCACGGAGCCAGCGCAAAAAGAGAACTTAGACAATGTTTTTCTCCACGACAGCATGGAGCCTCTCATCCACAGAGTATTATTTAAGAAACGCAGCCCTATTATTTTCACATACTTGGAGTTACACTGAAAAAAATGATCACCTGTCCAGAGCTCTTAGGGAAAAAATTTTTAGTGAATAGATAAGTTACGTTTTATAGACAAGCAGGCATTGTTTCCCCAAGGGCACTTGGAAGTGATCTACGTATCTTCCCTGCTATCTTTCTTTCCCTGTGGACTTTCTTAGCACACTGTCTCCAGGAATGGACAAAGGTGAGCCTCAGCGCAGTTATTGTTGTGATTATCACAAGCCTCAAGTGATAGGGGTCTGGTGAACGAGGACCTGCTGCCCCGTGAACTAACTAAATGTCACTGCTCAGTGGCATGATAATTCATGACCATGCAGGGAAACATGTAACATTTCCTAAGCAATCTGACACTTGACCTGGGTAAGGACGGGGAGACAGGATGGATTGATGGAGAGGGCATCAGGTTTTAAGTATTTTTCTGTGCTGATCGAACTGCCGCTGAGATTTTGTACCCCATCTGTGCGTTGCATTCGTGGCTTGGAGCGAGGAGGGGTGGGGGCAGCAGCAGGGAAAACCCGGTCCACTTGAGAACATTCCAGAAGATGGTGGGTAGTTGTGTACCTGGAGGCAGCCTCACGGCCTCTTCCTCTTCCCTATCACGTTGTGGCTACACCGCCGTCCCTCCAGGCCTGCTCACATGTCTTGATCATACCATCAGGATGGAGGCTACCTAGTTTTTTGTTAATAATTCTCATAAATGTCCTTTTTAAGATCCTTACACTGATGTCGCAAGAATGGATCCCTTCCCCTCCGTGACTAGATGCCGTGATCAGACAATCTTTTATGCTACATTAAAGCTATTTTTTAATGGCAAATCAGATCCCTATTGTCTCGTAAAACAGAGGCAGGTCAGCTGGGGCCCCTGCAGGAAATAAGGAGGGCATGTTTGGTTTTTCTCCTCCATCCCTTCCCAGACACGCTCGTTTCTGAGGTGGGCCGGGGGAGTTATGTGGTGCCAGAATTATTAAAATCATAATGAGATCAAGAGTGAGGCTAAACACTCAAAGTTTTTGGACTGGCAGGTAGGGTTTGGCAGTACAAAAAATGTTTTGTCTTCTTTCCCATTCATTCAATCCAACGTGACAGCCTTGAAAACTCCTCTGTGTGTTCCCCACGCTCTAAGAAATGACAGTGACCGTAATTCAAATTTACGGCTGGGTTTCTGTGTGTGCAAGCGTGTGCTTTTCTTTTTTCTTTTTTAAACTAGTAATGAAGTTGTAAATGCAGCATTTTTTTCATTACCTATTCATTAAAGATATGACATGAAAACAGAGTTTCCATGGAAATGGCTTTGTGGATTCTGAGTACATAATAAGAATTTCATTGTTTACACTACAGCACAGATAACTGACGGATGTTATTGTCGCTAGTAAAGTCTTATTTAGCTCCGTGAATACACGTAGGGCACGAGGGTGGTGCGCGTGGTCCCGGCGCAGCCTGCGCGCGTGCAGAAGCTCTGGCTGGTCAGTGGCCCTGCACTTCACAACGGAGAGGACGCGCTGAGCTGTGCCTTTTCAACACCCTGAAGCTTAAACATTGAAACATTCCAGATAAAAAGAGCCAAAGTAGTTCCACTCAGCATTTAACATGTGTCCATTTAATGTAAAGAAAGGTTTTTCTCTGCTAACGCCTGGGCTCTGGCATCAGAGTCTGGGTTCAAATCTTGGCTCTTATGCTTATTAGTTGCGGAACCTCAGCCACATGACTTGGCCTCTTCCCCTGCCTTAGTTTTTTTATCTGAGAAAGGGGGGGGGCTATATGCATATGGAATACATTACACATATTACACTGATAACCAGAATACGTATCACATCATAATTACATATAACATAATAATCACATATATATCTATGTCAATAGGGGATTGTTTGGAGGATTAGAAGAAAAATTCCATAAAGCATTCAGTGGATGCCTGGCCCCTAGAAGTGCTGTGATGTGGTGGTGTTGTCATTTTTATCATTAATAGATTGATAAAACTGCTGGGTACTAATGTTTAGGCTCAGTTCAAACGCCTCCTCTTGGCTGAGGCTCTCCCTGAAAGTGGAGTGGTCCCTCGGTGCTCCCAGCAGAGCCGCTGAAGGAGGCACCTGACACCCCCACCCCCACCCCACAGCCCTCCCAGCTCCCATTTGCCTTTAATGATTTATGGGTTAATTCCTCTCTGCCTGAGGCCATGCCCTCCTGGAGGTCAGGGGCCACCCCAGCCTTTCCTGTTATGGCCCAGGGCCTGACGCAAAGTAGGAATCCTACCCCCCAAAAGGGAAAGGTTTGATTTATATAAAATTAAATTTATTAAAAACTCATCCTGTGAACTCAATTCAGGAAGGGAGGATTTTTATTGTTTTGGTTTGGTTTGGGAGGTGGGAGGAGCCTAGGGAGGCCAAGATCTTTTTTTTATTTTTTTTTTCGTTTATTTTTTTTGAGAAAGAGTACAAGCACAAGTGAGGGCCAGGAGGGGAGAGGCGGAGGGAGAGAGAGGGAGAAGCAGATTCCCTGCTGAGCTCAATCCCAGCACCCCGGGATCATCACCTGGACCCACTGAGCCACCCAGGCCCCCCCTCAAGACCTTTTTTCTAATAAATGTAAAAGAATGCAAGTAATGCATGACCGTAGGTTGAAAATGAGTCCTTGATGACTGAGACACATGTGGTGTTCAGAGCATCCCGTGGCCGGCTATCCTGCAGGCTGGGACTAGGGCGAGCACGAGGAGGCACCCAGCTCCCACCTTTCTCGTGGCATTCACTGGCAGGGCCCTCCCCTGGCAGGGAACATCTGTGCCCTCGGCTCTCCCAGACTGGCCCCAGCCCTGTGCCCTGTACAGCCCGCGTACCTGGATCCTGTGCTAGGTCACCCTGGGCTGTCACACGAAGCTCTCTGGCACCCCATCCCATAAAGTCCCTTCCCTCCGCTCCCAAGTTAAGAATAAGACCGTAAGGACACGAATGCTGCCTAACACAGCAAACAGAGAAGTAACCTGGTGACTCCGGCTGCTGCACTTTGCAAAGTGATACCATTTGGACCTTATTTATAAAACAGACATTAATCCAGTTCCGCATGACTGTAGCACAATTTACTCAAAACGTGCCAGGAAGCCTTCCAGCCTATTAAAATAAGTGTTCCACCATCTTCATCTCTCCTGCCTGATTGCTGGCATCCAGATGAGAGAAGAGATTCAACCATGAAGACGTGTTTGACATAGACCATGACTATATAATAAGAATTTTAATTGCCAGGAGTATTCCTTGAATAATTAAGCAATTTAGGGGTAAGGGGCACCGAGAAAGAGAGAGAGAGAAAGGCAGAGACAGGACAGCTTTGCCCAATTGTTGTTTCACACAGAGGAGCTGCACTCACCACTTTCCAAGGGGCCCCAAAATGCCTGGGGTCGTCACAGGGCACCCGGGGGACCCCCCAGTCAGCTATGCAACCAGCTCCTGGCTTCGGCTCAAGTCGTGATGTCAAGGTGGTGAGATGCAGCCTCATGTGGAGCTCCGGGCTCAACGCACAGTCAGCTTAGGACTCTCTCTCTCCCTCTCCCCCTGCCTCTCCCCCACCACACTCGCCTGCTTTCTCTCTCTCTCTCTCTCTCTCTCACTCAGATAAATCTTTTTTAAAAAGTGCCTAGAGTCTTCGTCATGCAGAAAGGCAAGTTATGACTGGAAAACTGACTTTTTTAAAAAAGATTTTATTTGTTTGAGAGAGAGAATGAGCCAAGGGGAGGAACAGAGGGAGAGGGAGAAGCAGACTCCCCGTCGAGCAGGGGCTCCATCCCAAGACCCTGAGATCACCACCTGAGCCAAAATGAAGAATCAGCCATTTAACGAACTCAGCCACCCAGACACCCCGGAAAACTGACTTTGAGGGCAGCCCGGGTGGCTTAGCAATTTAGCGCCGCCTTGGGCCCAGGGTGTGATCCTGGAGATCTGGAATCAAGTCCTACATGGGGCTCCCTGCATGGAGCCTGCTTCTCCCTCCGCCTGTATCTCTGGTCCTCTTTCTCTGTGTCTCTCATGAATAAATAAATGAAATCTTTAAAAAAAGATCTTTAAAAAAACTGACTTTGAAATATAGATAGAGGGGCCTGTGGGTGGCTCAGTGGTTGAACATCTGCCTTCAGCTCAGGGCGTGATTCAGGGTCCCAGGATGGAGTCTACATCGGGCTCCCTGCAGGGAGCCTGCTTCTCCCCTGCCTGTGTCTCTGCCTCTCTACATGTCTCTCATGAATAAATACATAAAACCTTTTTAAAATATCAAAAATAAATAAAATGTACATAGAAATGCAAAGGACCTAGAATATCCAAAACAATTTGGAAAAGGAGAACAAAGTTGGAGCATATAGACTCCCAGACTTAATAAAAAGCTATTGCCATCAAGAGAGTGTGGTATTGCCACACAGAGATCAATGGAACAGAATAGAGTCCAGAAACCACCCCATGCATATATCACAGCATATATCATATGCTTTTCAATAAAAGAGCTAAGGTAATTTAATGAGAAAAGCATAATGGTACCAGAGCAGTTGGATTTCCAAATGCCAAGAAAAAAAAAAAGGAGAGAGAGAGAGAGGGAGAGAGAGAGAGAAAACCCCACCCATTACTTCACATCACATACAAAAATTAACATGAAATAGATCACATATCTAAATGTAGGAAATTAAATTTTTTAAAATTTTTTTTTAATTTTTTAAATTTTAGAGAAAACAATGGTGAAAGCCCTAATGATGTGGATTTGTCCAAAATTTCTTAAATATAGCAAAAAGCACAAACTACACAATAAAAAATCAGTACATTGACTTCATTAAAATTTAAAACTTTTGCCCTTTAAAAGTCTCTGCTCTGAACATGAAAGGCAAGCCACAGCCTGGGACAAAATATTTATAAAAGTTCATCTGACAAAGGACTTGTATTTAGAATATATAAAGAGCCTTCTAAACTGAATAATAAGAAATTAACCCAATTTTAATATGGGGAAATATTTGAACACTTTATCAAAGAAGATATACAGATGACAAATAAGCCAAGTAAGCATGTGAAAAACCACGTGGCATTATTCCTCAGTTAAGGAGACACAAATTAAAACCACAATGTGATATTATTACACACCCACCACAATGGTTGGAAGAAAAAGGGCCAACCATACCAAGTGCTGGCAAGAATCTGGGGGAACTAGAATGAATCCTCCTATGCTGGTAGTTGAAACGTAAAGTGATACGATTACTTTTGAAAACATTTTGACATTCTCTCAAAAAAGCTAAACATAGACCTATCACAGGACCCAGCCATTCCATTCCCAAGTATTTACCCAAAAGAAACCAAGGCATTGCTCACACAAAGTCTGTACTCCAGCATTTGTAGCAGCTTTATTTATAATAGTCAATGATTGGAAGAAAATACAAATAACCCGTGGAGGGTGATTCATGGGTACATAGCAAGTCAAAACTCATCAGACTATTGGCCTTGAATATGTGTTGTTTATTATATGCCAACTTTGCCTCAATAAACTTGTTTTAAAAAATGCATAACAAAGCAATGAGAAAACTAGTATGAGCATGGCCCCAAGACTGTGGGAGGAGCTGCACAGTACCACTGACCTTCCTCTTTGAAGCCTCCCTCAGGGTAAGAAGCCAGCAGGAACCCTGCACACCATCTCAGGAAGTGGATCTAACCATCTGGGGGCAGACTGATGGACACTGGACATGCCTCCTTCTCTCCCTCAGTGAAGGGCTGGCCTCTCGGCAGCAGGGATTGCTGTGGGCCAGAGTGCCTCCATCCATAACACAAAGATGGGTTCCCAGCTCTAGGGCTCTCTAAAACTCCTCTCTGAATCCTGTGTTGACAGGGGCCCCCCGCCCCCTTCCCTGGATGACCAGGAACTTGTGTCCCTGGCATAGCTGACAAATATCTCATTGACCTTGTGACACCATCGGGAAGCCATTCATCTAATGAATAGTCTGCAATCCCTGCTCCTGGGCATCCAAACTCCATTCCAAACTCCTCTCTGGGCAACCCTACCTTGTGGGGACACTGTGGCTCTCTGCCCACCCTCGTCCTCCACCCCACAGTGGTCATCGCCACAAATGACAATTACAGGCCGGACTGGGATGTGATACTTTTTAACATAACAATTCAATAGCAGTCACAATAAATAATAATTAATTATTATTTTCCACCTCAAGAAGAATTCCCCCTTTCTATAATCTCATTGCACTAACGATAAATGAGTGATCTGCACAAGGCTACATGACTGGGGAAAGGCAGGGCCGGGTTCAAAGTCAAGACTGCATCCTATGTCATGTGCTAATGCTTTCCAAACTTAGTGAAATTTGTACACCATTTGTCCTCTTATTTAATTGTTTATTTTATTTTAAAGATTTTATTTATTTATTCATGAGAGACGCAGAGAGAGAGAGAGAGAGAGAGGCAGAGATACAGGCAAAGGGAGAAGCAGGCAGCCCGATGCAGGACTCGATCCCAGAACCCTGGGATCACCATCTGAGCCAAAGGCAGATGCTCAACTGCTGAGCCACCCAGGCGTCGCTGTTTTCTTTAAATTGATTACCTTTCATGAAACAATATATCGATTTTAAATTTTTGTGTCACTTCTGAAAATGGAAAGTAAATATCACCTTTCACAAATGGGGGGAAAAACAACTAGAAAAACAAGTGCAACAAACACAAAACAATGATATTAACAGTTGTCTGCAGAAGGCTCTGAGCCTGGGTGGGCATCAGAAAGGTGCCAAGTCAAATGTCTTATGGAACTTTGTTCTAGGCTGGACCCAGGACTGGAAACAGAATAATTTTATCACTGGGTGACTCCATCAGCAACCACTGCCTAGTCCTGTGTCACCTAAATCATCTGATGCCTCTACACCTGAGGCTCAGCCACCTCTCTAGAACCCCATGGGCAGGTGTAGACACCACCCTGTTGTGAGTACCGCCATCTTACCTGCTCTTGGGCAGCATGGGGTCAGATGAGTGCTGGCTTTGTGTGTTTTTGACACAGGTCTGACCCTGACTCTAGAACATGTGCTGCTCAGGCAGTCTCCTGTGTTGGTCATGGTTCTCCAGAGAAACCAATCTCCAATAGGAGATAGATGGATGGCAGGTAGGTAGGTAGATAAATGATAGGTAGAGAGGTAGGTAGAGAGGTAGGTAGAGAGATAGATAGATAGATAGATAGATAGATAGATAGATAGATGATAGCTAGATGATAGCTAGCTATTTATGATGAGGAGCTGGCTCACCCGGTGACGGAGGCTGAGGAGTCCCACAGTCTGCCATCTGCAAGCTGGCAATCTCCAGCTCCAGAGAAACCAATCTCCAATAGGAGATACATGGACGGCAGGTAGGTAGGTAGATAAATGATAGGTAGAGAGGTAGGTAGAGAGGTAGATAGATAGATAGATAGATAGATAGATAGATAGATGATAGCTATTTATGATGAGGAGCTGGCTCACCCGGTGACGGAGGCTGAGGAGTCCCACAGTCTGCCATCTGCAAGCTGGAGACCCAGGAAAGCCGGCGGGGGAACTCCATCTGAGTCTGAAGGCCTGAGAACCAGAGGAGCCAACAGTGTCCACCCTGGTCGAAGGCAGGCAAAGACGGATACCCCAGTTCAACCAGTGAGGCAGAAAGCAAAATAGGCAAATTCCCCTTCCTCTCTCCCTTTGTTCTGCTCAGGCCCTCAGCGGATCGCAGGACAGTCTCTTCTACTGAGCCCACCAACCATTCAGACGCTAACTTCGTCCAGAAACACCCTCACCGACACACCCAGAAATCCTGTTCAGTCTGGGCACCCTGCGGCCTGCTGCAGCGGACAGGAAAGGGCACCCAGCACGCCCTCTGCGCCTCAGCTGGCCTCTAGAAGGGAAGTGTGGTCAGGGGAAGCTCTGGGCAGCAGCCCCGGCGCTGACACATTGGGCCGCTGGCAGTGCTCACCCGTGGGCCACGGGCCTGAGCCACACCCTGGCCGTGAGCACGATGCCCCACTGGAACCCAGCCTAACCCACTTCGGGCTGTCTTCCTGGTAGTAGTTCCACGTCAGTGCCCAAAGTGTCCTGCATTGGGGTAGGCCCAGGCTGGCCTGCAAAAGGCAAAACACAGTGTTGCCTCCGCATCCGTCCACCAGGCCCCGGATGGCTTGGGTTTCTGCTCGATGGGCCCTCTGTGTGCCCCCTTGGCCGCCCCATCAGGGTGCCTCCTGCTCTCTGGAAAGCGCAGAAAAACATGCACAGGGCCTTTGCTTCTACTCTCCAGCCAGCCTGCGGGGCCTCTCCTGGACGGGTCTTACCCCGGTGCGGAGGGGATTTGATTTGCACAGAGCCTTCCAGCAAAACCTGTGAACGGCCTGCGCTCCCTCCCTGCCGTGGATGAACTTTGCTGCTGTCGCTCAGCACAGGCGGCAGAGGAAACCGTTTCCATGCATTTTCAAGGTCAGAAAGGAGAGTGAGGAGCATAAATATGGAGGGGGCATTGCTGCAGCCAACAAACCCTGGCATGAGACACACAGAGAAGCAGAGATTAGCTACACACAGCTGGTTGCCAGCCTAATGCGTCTCCTCTTGTGGGTGTTTTCTCTGTGGTGCTCTCTGGAGCTGGCTGGCATCCTCACACTTCGCGGGTGGGGCCACAGGCAAAATGTGGTTTCTAAAAAAAAAAATCTGCTTTCCCTTAGATCTGATCTGTCCCCCAGTGTAAGGGCTCTAATCATCCAGAGGCAGGAGTTTATATTCTCAGACCTGGACCAAAATTTCAGGGAGGGCCACTTGCTCCCCCACAAAGTCGAGACTCAAGCTGGGCAGGAACGCTGAGCTTCACCTCCGTGACCCCTCCCTCCCTGCTTGATTTCAAGACTCTGAGATTGACAGACAGAAAAATATTTGTCGAAAGTTTGTTTAAACTGTTTTATTCAACATTCATTCATGAAAAGCAAGATAGGTTCAATTTTTCTTCTTATCATTTGTTACCTTTTTTTTTCTCTACAGTTTACATTTGCAGAAGGTTCACCCCCCGCCCCCAGTCCCCACTTCCCTGCAAATATTCCTTGACATAGTGACAAACAAAAATGGTGGGAAAGAGTATCATTTCCTAAATAAAACTAAGTTGTGGGCATCTGCACGTTCTCACGGCCCTCCTACTTTTAGAGCGTACAGGACAGGCTCCGACGCTGGAGGTGTACAGAGTATAAAGGTATGTACGGTCACAGCAGCTGTTTGGTGCTGACGGGTAGCATTTTTACCCGTCGGTTAGTCTCCCCTAGGCCATTGATAACCATCCAAAATCCGACTTGGTGAATAATTTTATTCCTCCTGTTTTCCCTGAAAACCGTAAACTGTAGTTACTTGGTATCATGTGCAATCATTCCCATAGAAGGTGGGCCTTAAACATGTACGCTACACATTTCCTACCTGTTACCTCAACATGCTTAAATATCTGGGAGTCAGGTGTTCCATCAGACTAAGGGAGAGGGCGCCTGGGTGGCTCAGTGGTTGAGCATCTGTCTTAGGCTCAGGGCGTGATCCCGGGGTCCTGGGATCAAGTCCCACATCAGGCTCCCCACGGGGAGCCTGCTTCTCCGTCTGCTTATGTCTCTGCCTCTCTTTGTGTCTCTCTTGAATACATAAGTAAAATCTTAAAAAAAAAAAAAAAAAGACTAAGGGAGAAATTATTTGAAGCCCAAATTTCCAGATCTGACTTCCAGTTTGTAATCCTATCAAAGAGCAAAAGATGACATTCCACACAGTAGATAAAAGAGCGTGGTTTGCTCCTAAACTAAGCACATGCCTACATTCATCTTCTACCTGAATTTCTTGGCCTAACCCATCAAAATGATTAGGGTTGGAGCAGGTATCGATTGCTGGGGGTTTCTCTTTGTATAGTTTAAATAATGGTCCTTTGTCTTCCACTTTTGCTGGAGTCCTTTTGGCAACATGACTAGGAAGTAAACAGTCCCCGGGCCAGCTTCCTGTGAAAGTGTTCCTTCCAGAAGGGGGCCCCTGCTGAGACACCCCCTCCTCCCCAGAGTCTCAGGAGAATGACATTGCTCCTTAGCATCTGACAAATAGGGCCAACATAATAGATCTCTTGGCTTAAGGACATCTTACATATTTATGGAATGACATCTTTCCCCATCAAGATTCATGATGTAGATTTTCAGCGACCAAGAGGGACCTCGGCCATTGTCCTAGCAAGTGTCACATTAATGTGGCCTTTTCAGATTCGCAGACCAGAGTGAGCAAAAGTCAGAGGCAATGCAAAAACGTAGTTAGGAGACTACCACCCTCACAACTACGTTTTCCTCTTTCGGATTTGAAAGACAGCAGAACAGAGAGCCTATTTCATCTAGAAAACCTTAATACAAGTCAGGGAAAGTTTTGTAAACAGTATTTCAACTTATGATCCCATATGTTTCTTGAAGCCTGAATTTTAAATTAGTATTCTTCTAATCATTTAGCAAACTCTTTCAAAAAGGTCAGTCGGCAACTGTGTCACATGATACAACCAGGCATTTTTAAAACATTATTTCTACATTAGTTTGAGAGCTAGAAAATGAAACGTGGAGGTTAAATTAAAACGGCTGATACATAAGAATTCTGTGATAAACCTGAATTGTGAATCACGTGCCTTCCAGGATAGCACTTGTCGTGTTTATAACAAATTGTATCTCTCACATGAAAGTTGGCCATTAGTGTGATCTCAGGATTTGTGTCATGAGATGACCATTTTTAATGCAAATTACAGCTTATACACAACTGTTGAGCTGTGGAGCCTGGGGGACTTACTAGGTCTTATAACTGTTATTAGCAATTCTCAGAAATTGATTACCTGAAGAACAGTCAGGTCTTTACTATTTTGCAGGAGAGATGATAAACACAACTGTTAGTTGTCAGGGTGATTTTTTTTTATTTTCCTTAAAAAACACTCATTAAAACTGCTGGAAATCATGCTGGTTAGAACAGGAGTTTGCAATTTTCCAAGTATTTTATGCATCTTGGAGGAGAATTCATTGTAACAACAGAGCACCGGGCCGGCTCCATTTGCGTGAAACAATGGCCTCTTTGGAAATGCTAGATGTGTAACAAAATGAATGTACACTGCCCTCACAGAGATAAAAATATTGATCTTAGGAGCATCACAGCCTAAAGACTACAGGTTATTGGAAAATAATGAAATCTCTTCTTTCTGTTCCAGCATCTTAACGCCCCTGATTATCACTAGGGTACTTAATTATCCGATGAGCACATCTTCAGTAATGGGCAGAGTTCTAAAGAGAAACAATCAAAAATTTCTGGTTTGATTTTTTTTGCTTGTTGTTTTTTCCCCCAAGAGGTTAAAATTAAGTGCCTTCCTCCCTCCCGTAATATATTCTTGAATCAGGACTGTCAAGAAAACATGATGCTGGAGGTCAAGAAAAACCTTAGTAAATCCAAGCCACCTGGATAATTAAATTTAAAATATTCTTCCTTCCAAATTAACCAGACACCGTCTTGGTTACTAAAACAATTCCCACTTCCCTGCTACTTTCCTAGACCCATCACTGGTGTGATGAATTATCTATTGTGAATTGACTCTTTTTAGCCTGATTCCACTGGATTTGAAAAACAAAAACAGCAAGACCTAGTCCCTCTTTACAAAAGTTTCCCTTAAAATATAAAGCTAGAGAGGGATTGGTAGGTTAAAAGTAAAAGGATAGAAATGATATACCATAATCCTTACTATACGTATAAATTATAGGAAAACTGCAGTGGATTTATTAATATCAGACTTAGGATTCAAGGCAAGGAAAACTATAAGAGATAAAGAGGGAGATTTTTAGTAATAAAAGGGTCCGCTAATCAGAAAGACATAACAATTCTAAATGTCTTTGCACCCAATCTCAGAGCATAGAAACACATTAAAAAATAAATAGCCAGAGGGAGAAGTTAAGGGGGAAAAAGCATAGTTAATGATTTTAACATTCCACTCTCAGTAATTGATGGACCAATAGACAAAAGTCCAACAAATAGAGAATAGACAAGAGATAAATCTAAAATACTCAAGGAAATCCCACAAACCAAAAGAAAAGCACAGCCCCAGTAGAAAAATGGGGGGGGGGTATTAAGGAGCAACTTACAAAAGAGGAATCCCAAAAAGCCAGTAGGCAAATTAAAAGACACTCAAATGTGTTAGTAATCAGGGAGCGACAAATCACCAGCGAAGAGATACACTTTACATCTAGAAAACTGGCGAAAATTAGGAAGTGGGATGACATCCCAAGGGATGCAGAGATGTGAAGTTTTCATGAACTACTAGTAAAAATATAAAAAGTTACAGCCATGCAGAGAACAGTTTTGGGTCTTTTTAGACAAAGTCTTATGGGCCCTATGGTCCAGCAATCTCACCCTGTATATACGTCCCCAAGAAATTCCCCCAATAGATCCAAAAAGGGACACACTATAAGTATGTTCCCAAAAAGAACATGTACAAGCACAGAGTTATTGGCAGCAATGGGGCAGGGGTGGGGAGTGGGTAGTTTCCCCTGCATGTAGGGGTTGCACCCCCTGGAATGTTTACTGCGGAAGGAAGTGAGCGCACAGACCTTTAGCAATGGGGATGAGCACCTTAGTACTCAGTGAAAAAAGTAAGAAACAGAATGAGACACATAACCAAATACCGTTTATGTAAAATACAAATGCATGCACATGAACAGCAATGCGCGTTTTGGAAAAAAAAAAAAACCCTTACAAACAAAAACAAACTCATTGAGTTAGAATTGTTCCCTATGGCGGGGAGGGGAATAATAATGGGGATTGGGGTAAAAGGAAATAAAAATGAAAAAGTAAGAGTGAAGGGGCACCTGGGTGGCTCAGTCAGTTAAGCATCTGTCTTCAGGTCAGGTCATGATCCTGGGGTCCTGGGACAGTGGGGAGGCTGCTTCTCCCTTTCTTGCTGCTTCCCCTGCTTGTGCTCTCTCTTTCTCTCTGTCAAATAAATAAATAAAAATCCTTAAAAAAGGAAAAAAGCAGGAACAAGGCAGAAGAAAGGGAAAGCAGAATGCATGGAGGCATCCTATATGTACGCACACACATTCCATTTAGACACCACATGCATTCGTAGTCAAAAGGGAATAATCAATGATGGTAAATCTACTAAATAGATTATTAAGATTGTGTAGGGACTTTGTCAATGCTTACTGATATCATGCTAAATTAAAAAACCAAGATACACGCTTTGTCACAATTCACATATGACCATTTTTTAAAAAGAAAGTGTTTACATACCTATACATGTAGGAAAAAAAGATCAGAAGGGAAAGAATTAAAATGCTAAAAACGGTAGTATTAGGATGGTGGATGATGGATCCTTGTTTTTCTATTTATTCAGTTGCATTTACATTTATATGTATTTAGTTTCATGGGCTCTGTTTCATAATTTCTTTGTAATCTGTATTCTCATTTCTCTTTCTTTCACACAGAATATTGATTTCTTATAAACATATACCGAAAAAGAACACATTTTTACCTGAACTTAAAGTACATCATTCCCAGGTCTCCAGACCGACTGAAAAGTTGGGTAATCTGGACCCCGCCTTCGGTACCTAAGGATGGCATATTCGTGTCTCAGGGACCCCAGTGGCGATGGCTATGTGGGTTCTCTCATGTGGGTGAATGCCTTTGGATTGCTTTGGGATCTGGAATTGTGCTAACGCCGACCTAGAGGTTATACCTTGAAATAAATTCTGTTAGAAACTGGAAGCTGCTCATGATGACTTGTGGTCACTCATAAACGGATATTTATTGTGTTCTCCAGTCTGGGCCAGTATGGAGAGGGAGTGGCAAGCAGTTTGATGTCTTTCCTTCTTCTTTTCTCTTTTCAATGTTTACAGTGATTTTCTACTTATTTTCACAAGGACGTTGTCCACGTAGACTTATTTTGAGAAATTGTGCTGTGATGTCTTTGTTTTCATTCTTCCCTATTGGTAATCCTAAAAGCGAGGAAGAACCATTTCAATGGGAGAAGATTAGCCTAGTGTTAAAGGGACAGCAATCGGGGATGACTTCAAAAGAGTCAAATGTTCCAATTTTGTTCAGACCCACAGCCAGGACCATTTTGCCACTTTCTAGTTTAAATTCCAGTGGTTATTTGCAGAGATGTATAAAGTATGGATTATGAATGAAGACAAAACCGTGGAATTTAATCTGCCAAGGGACCCTTCCACAGAAGCTCTGCAGAGCTGTAGGCGCCAACTTTAGCCCGGCAAAGGAATCCCCAGGGAGAGGAAATAAATCTCAAATATTGTCCGCAGATGTGCAGTAATCAGAAACCACCCATATAATACAGGACTATTCCGTCTTTTTCTCTCCCTTCCTAATTTTTTCTGATGTCTCTTTCTATTCTACTCTCCCTTGCTCCTATCTCTTAAGACACATAATGAAAGGACGTCTCTGGGTCTTATCAGACATCTGTGGTTTTCTTTTTCCTCCATAACTGTCAGAAAAAAGAAAGTGGATAGTAGTTATCTGCGAAGTATCCTGTATTTCACCTTTATTATCTGTATGCTACACTATCCTAGATCTAACCCCTTGACAGTAATAAAGAGAAAATCTTTTTAAGAAATTGATCTACCATTGCTGCCTATTCTTCATGAGAGGATGTGATCCTTTCATTTATTACAGAATAATCGTACCGAAGCTGAAGAGTGTGATATAATATGCTAAAAGCACGTCGTGAGCCATCCATCAGGAGGCATGGCAGCGAAGCCCAAGGCCGAGCGTCGGTCGTCCTGCACAGATAGTGGCCAGGTCCGCTCAGGTCCTGGCCCTGCAGAGAACCACAGCTTCGTGCTACATTTAGACACAGCACTCCGGGAGGAGACACAGGAAATCACTGTTTCTTAATTCACCTTCATATGGTTGTTTTAATGAGATTGCTTTGGAACTTGACAAAAGAGTTCTGGAGCTTCTCTGGAAGACCCACCTTGAGAGAAGAACTAGAGAAATCCTGAAATAGAAGAATCGTGATGGAGTGCTTGCCCTGGCAAACACCAGAACCAATAATGCTGGTTTCTGGAACAGTGTGTCCTGGCACAGCAACAATCAGACGAGTGAAATAGGATAGAGTGTACGCAAGCAAACCTGAGGTTAGAGAAGAAATAGTATTTGGGGACGATGCCTTCAATCAATGAGTGAAAGGTGGATTATTTAATAAGCAGATAAGGATACAGAAAAACATACTAGCTATTTGTATCACCACCTTGGTCCTTACACCAAAATAGATTGCAGTTGAACCAAAGGCTTCAATGTACAATTGTAACTATAACTCTAAAACTGTTAGAATAAAATAGTGGGGAAGATTATTATGCTCTGGCAATAGAAACTTCCCCAATATAAACACCCAGGCCAGAAGACTTTAGAGATAAGATGGACTATTTTATTATATGAAAACATTTACATTTCTCCATGTCAAAAGACACCATCAAGATTAAGGACAAACTAGAAGAGCTGAGAAAGTGTCTGCATGATATATGGCAAAGGATTAATTACAAATATAACAATATCACCCATGGAATACCTAACTGAAAAATGGGTACAAGACTTGAACAGGTTACTCACAAAAAATACACATGGTGTTTAAAGTTGTAAAAATTCAGCTCACTAACACTAAATGAAAATTAAAACCACTGCAAACATCATTTTTCTGTATCAAGTTGGCAGAGACTGAAAAGAGTGATGAGTAACAAGTGTTTTCACATTCGGTTGATGAGATAATAAATTGTTAAAACTTGTTGCATGGAAATCTGGTGGTAACTCAGATTGTGACAATAGTAATAATGACCAACACTCTTGTCTTTGATTGACTTTAATGGGCATTGCTGCTAGTGTTTTATTACTAAGCAGAAATTGGCTATTGTTTTGTGTAACATAATTTACACACATACCATATGCACATGTAAAATTGTAGCTAGGAGGTACCTGCTTATTTCTGTTTTACTGTGAGCTTTTTAAAAATAAGGAGCTAAATAAATAAATAAATAAATAAATAAGGAGTAGATATTCAAGGGTGCCTGGCTGGTGCAGTCAGTAGAGCATGTGACTCTTGACCTCGGGGTTGTACATTCAAGTTCCATGTTGGGTGTAGGAAGTACTTAAAATCTTAAAAAATAAATAAAAATGAGTAAAAAATTATTGAAAAAATTATTCCATAAATTTTAATATCTATTGCTAATATATAGTGGAATATATTAGTGAATTTCTTACTGTTAAATATTCTCTGGGCAGCCCGGGTGCCTCAGCGGTTTAGCACACCTTCAGCCCAGGGTGTGATCCTGAAGACCCAGGATCGAGTCCCCACATCCGGCTCCCTGCATAGAGCCTGCTTATCCCTCTGCCTGTGTCTCTGCCTCTCTCTCTGTGTCTCTCATGAATAAATAAATAAAATCTTAATAAATAAATAAATAAATAAATAAATAAATAAATAAATAAATAAATTTTTCTCTTCTGCTAAGAATTCCTCTCAGTCTTGGTATACCTCTTGGTAAAATTCCTTTACTATCCCACAGACCCTATATTTCAATAGAGGATTCTAATTTTTACCTGGGTTTTGAGTGAGCTCGTCCTGCTGTTTTGTCAGTACTTTGGTTTGGTGCATACTGTATCTTGCAAATTCTGGCATTCAAACAAGATTTTAGAGGTTTCCATATTTGTGCTCTCAAAGAGCTAATGAAGCACAGGGATGATCTGTTCCTTGATGGTTTGAATGAACTGGCCATGAAACCCTCAGGGTAAAACCTTTATACACTGACTTCTTAACTTCCTCCAGCACGTTTCTAGATTATTAGCCCATTTACATCTTCTAGTTAATTTTCAGTTGATTATGACCTTACTCTTCTTGAAAATCATCCACCTCATCCTTGTGTTTAAGTTGATTAGTATAAAATTAAGCAAAGTACTATCTTCACATCCTTCAAATTTTATCAACATCTGTGCTTGGTTTCCCGCTATGAATCTGAGTTTTATATATCTGGGCTTTCTCTCCCAGATCTTGACTAAGCTAGTTAGTAAACTAATTCAATGCATTTATTATCTCCCAACCTGCCAAAGAACTCTCTCTTGTATTTACTAGTTATATGATTTTCTAATTTATTAGTATACAGTTTTACATCTGCTTTTACTCCTATTTTCTTAAAATTTGTGACACTTGTTTATTTATGTATTTATTTATTTACTTATGGGAGCACAGAGGAAGAGGGAGAGAATCTCAAGTAAGCTCCATGCCCAGTGCAGATCCCAACTCAGGGCTCAATCTCACAACCCTAAGATTATGACCTGAGCTGAAATCCAATGCTTCATAATGGAGCACCAGGCACCCCAATGAACTCTCTTTTAAAACAGATTTTAATTTTTTGAGCAGCTCTAGGTTTATAGCAAAATGGAGTAGAAAGTAGATTCTCTTTTATTATCTGATTTGGATGCTTGAGTTACATATTTTTCTTTTTTATTAAATAAAGTGCTTAATAGAAAATGCCCATAGAGTCCAATTTCAGCTGTATCTCAAAGTTTTTAAAATTCTATTTTTACTGTCAATACTTCCTAGATATTCCATATATAGTTCTAGGTTTTATTTCCTTTTTGATTTAAAAAATGGGTTAAAAGGGACAGTTTTTGTTTGGTTTGGAGACTTTTTGAGTTTGTTTTTTTTTTTCCATCTTTGTTGTTAGTTCCCAGAATATTTGGCAGAGATCACAGTACTTTTTCTTCCTTAGGGAACACATTCAGTTTTTGTTGTGGTTCAACTATGAAAATTTATAAATGTACCACTGGCGCTTGAAAAGGTATACTGCATAAAGTTGATATATCTATTAGATCTGCCTTGTTAATTATATTATTCACATTTCTACATGTTCACTTTTGTTTCCTATTTGATCCCTAAAAAGGAATTTTAAGGTCTTCCATTAAAAGTTTATTTCTATTTTTAATCCTGCATTAATAATTTTTTTCTATATATATATCAGTGATGGATTTTATTCAGTTAATAAACATGATGATGATTTTATCTTGATTGTGTACTATTCCTTTTGTGTTAGTAAGAGCTCTTTACATTGCAAATGATAGAAACCCCAACTCAAACTTGCTTGGACAATAAATGGAATCTACTGGTTCTGGTAACTAACAAACCAAGCTTTAGGTGAGGTTTGATCCGGCAGCCTCATTTGATGCCCCCAAGATTTTGGTTTCTCTTCCTCTTTCTACTCTATCTTTTTGCAGTATCTATGCTCTTTCCCGGTCCCATCCCAAAGCTGAAAGTGGGTCATCCCCAGCTCAAGACACATGGCTAATAATGGAAGAAGGATACATTCCTCAAGGAGAAATCAGGACAATATAGGGGAATCGGATATGAGAAAACAATCAACAAATGCTCATTCACTACCTTCATAGTAATTGTCTCATTCAATGCCATTTTCCTTGAATATTTCTTTATTTGCTATTCATACTGTAATCTGTGTTTCTCATTCTGTTTGCCCTAGCTTTGCCTATCCTATATAGTATGTTACAGAGTGCTTATCTATTTATGTCCTTTAGGAATGAAACCACACCATTAAAAGAAAAAAAAAGAAAGAAAGAAACCACACCATTGATTCACCCTAACAAGTGATATGGCCCTTTCTACATCTGCTCCACATGGAAAAGCTAACCTTTCTTATGTTAAGAACGTTCACTGGTGATCTTTTCAGGCTTGCCATCCATAGAATGCTTGTGCTTGGTCCTGCCTCTAATTCTGCACCCCCAGGTTCAGAGTAGCCCTAATTATTGTCATAGCTGTCATTGTCCTGGGGGTGCCTGCACCTCTGCCCACTTTCTGCCACTGGGACCATGGCACTCAGTGTGGCTGACCCTTTATTTTCAACCCCTTTTATCTCACGTCTCCTTGCTCTAGCTTATTTCCACAAGGCTAAGTGCCACCCTGCCACCTGAGCTCATGAATTTCATATTCTACCCAGAAGGCCACTAGTGCTCTCGCAGTCAGTCCTGTCCATGTCCCCAGTTTTCGTCTCTACGAGCTACACACAGTGCAGCTCGGCCCACGGGCTTTGTCTCCAGCCAGGGAGAGGGCCAGGCTGCACACAGAACCAGCCAAACATTTAAAGAGGGATCACCTAAGAGGCATCTATGTCACCTATAGCCTGGGAAGTGGTGACAAATACCCAGCTGCCTCAGTGCACAGTGGGTTGACCTCCTGCCAGAGTCCCCAAAGAGATGGAGCCCACCCCACTGACTGGCTCCATAATCCATCCTCTTGTAGCTTCCTTGCCTTCCCTGTCTCAGCTCCTGGGATCACCTTACAAACCAACTACCTTGAATCCTTATCTCGGGATCTAGTTCCAAGGGGACCCAAATCACAACAGGCCTCTGAAGAGACGAAGGGCAATATTTTAATTTTGCCCTGAAAAACTGTGTTTATTTAAATTATTTGACAAATCATGAAGAGTGTTCCTTTACGACTTTCTAAGTACAGTCGTCTTACTGGGAGTTATAGCTTCTTTTACATAAACTCACTGAAACAGGGGATCCCTGGGTGGCACAGCGGTTTAGCGCCTGCCTTTGGCCCAGGGTGCGATCCTGGAGACCCGGGATCGAATCCCACGTCGAGCTCCCGGTGCATGGAGCCTGCTTCTCCCTCTGCCTGTGTGTGTGTGTCTCTCTCTCTCTCTCTCTCTCTCTCTCTGTGACTATCATAAATAAAGAAAAAAGAAGAAAAACAAAAAACAAAAAAACTCACTGAAACACAACAGCACGTGTTGAACACCTCCTCTGTCCACCGGGCTCAGCAAGGTGCCAACAGAGATGTGAGGATGGACAGGCATTGTGTCTGCCCCCAGACGCCTGAGAAGGAGAGGGCGCTGAGCCCCTTACGGGGATCTCTCTGACTCTGAAAGAGATATTACCGTTATGAAAGACAGAAAGTGTTTGATGGGAAGTTTTTTAATCCTTTTCTTTTGAAAATCTGTCATTTTATAAGCAAATGTTGACTAGACACAAAAGACAATGAATTAAATTTAAAATGTAAACAATATTTGTCGTTTCTAATTGCTGAGTAATATTCCATTGTATACATAAACCACATCTTCTTTATCCATTCATCTTTCGATGGACACCGAGGCTGCTTCAACGTGGATGGAACTGGAGGGTATTATGCTGAGTGAAATAAGTCAATCGGAGAAGGACAAACAGTGTATGTTCTCATTCATTTGGGGAATATGAATAATAGTGAATGGGAATATAAAGGAAGGGAAAAGAAATGTTGGGAAATATCAGGAAGGGAGACAGAACATAAAGACTCCTAACTCGGGGAAACGAACTAGGGGTGGTGGAAGGGGAGGAGGGCGGGTGTTGGAGGGGAATGGGTGACGGGCACTGAGGTGGACACTTGACGGGATGAGCACTGGGTGTTTTTCTGTATGTTGGTAAATTAAACACCAATAAAAGTTAATTAAAAAAAAAATGTAAACAATAGCAAGTCAATGATCACAGACCCATCACACAATGTAAGGAAAAAATTGTCAACTGCCTTTGAAGTCAGTGCCCTGTGCGTCCCTCCTTGCCTGATTCCTGCCCACCCCTGCCAAGTCATCATGATTGTAACTTCCGTGTGTATCACTCTCATTTTTCTTTATATTTGTATTATGTGTGCATATCCCTACATGATATTTACTTTAGTTTTGTGTTTTCAAACTTTTGTAGGTGGGTCCTTTCCTTTTTCTTCTATTAGTTTAGAAATTATGTGCCTCTGGCAGCCTGGCTGGCTCAGCGGTTTAGCACCGCCTTCAGTCCAGGGCCTGATCCCAGAGACCCGAGATAGAGTCCCACGTCGGGCTCCCTGCATGGAGCCTGCTTATCCCTCTGCCTGCATCTCTGCCTCTCTCTCTCTCTCTCTCTCTGTCTCTCATGAATAAATAAATAATCTTTTTAAAGGAAATTATGAAAAAAAAAAAGGAAATTATGCATCTCGTTTTCATTATTTTAATAGCTACCCTAGGGATTTTCACTCACACTTTCAATTTTCCAAAATGCATAATTAATGACGATTTTTACTCTCCTCCAAAACAATACAAGGCCTTAGAACAACTCTAGGCACCCCTTCCAGATATTAGTGCTATTTTATGAGTTTTTTTTTTTTTTTCTAACCAGGAGAATTGTTGATACTGTTTGCTTCAGCCCACGTTTGTTCGGTTGCATACTTTCTTCACCATTTGCTCCTTCTTGCACCTCAGACCTTCCATCCGGGTAGCATTTCTTCTGCCTAACAACCCTCTTTTCAAATTTCCCGTGCTTAGAGGTCTACAGATAACAAAGCCTCTCAGTTTTCTAGAAAGATATTTTACTGGGTACCTTACTCTAGGTTGATAGTTATTTTCTCTTGGGATTCTATCCTGTTTGGGCTTCTGCTGTTCCTACTGAGAAATCAGCAGTCAGTCCAATGGCCAATCATTTGAAGCTAATTGAATTCCCTCTGGATATTTTTTTAAGCTTGTCTCAGTTCCTGATGGTCCTTAGCTTCACTGTGATGAGTCTATGTGCAGGATCTCCTCTTCTCTGTCCATCTTGCTTGGGCATCCTTGGGCTTTCTGACTCCATACGTTGGCAACTTTCTTGCATTGTGGTAAATGACCAATGCTTATCTCTTTAGATACAGCCTCTGTGTCATTCTCTATTCTCTTTCAGAAACTCCCATCAGACACATGTTGCACCGAATCATTCCATCCTGCACACTGCCTTGTCACTCCTTCTGCTTGTCCATATCTTAATCTCTGTGTGCTTCCCTGGGAAAAATTTCAGACCTGCCTTTTAGTTTACTGACTCGTCAGCTGTGTCTAATTACCTTCCATGGCATTTTCAATATCATTCATTCTGGTTTTCATTTTTAAAATTCTGTTTATTTTTCAAATCTGCTCAATCATTATTTATAGGCTCTTACTCATCTTTTCATACACTCACTTTATTTCTTTAAATATTTAGTTCTTATAAAGACTCCTAACTCTGGGAAACGAACTAGGGGCGGTGGAAGGGGAGGAGGGCGGGGGGTAGGGGGAAATGGGTGACGGGCACTGAGGGGGACACTTGACAGGATGAGCACTGGGTGTTATTCTGTATGTTGGTAAATTGAACACCAATAAAAATTAATTTATTAAAAATAAAATAAAAATAAAATAAAATAAATAATATTTAGTTCTCTTTATTGTGTATTCTCTATGTCTTAATTTCAACAAGTGACTTGTTTGGGAATCTGATCCTCCTCTCTCACCTGCCTTTCACTCTGGCTTATTTTCTTGTGGTTTTTACTATGTGTGTATTTCTCAGAAGTTTACATGTGTGGGCAATTGAGGGCCAAGTTGACCATGGATTTTTCCCAGAAAGGAGAGAGGTGATTTGCTTCTGCCAGGTACCTGGGAGGTTGATCAGCCTGGAATTCCTTTATATTTGCCTGAGTTAAATTAGGTTCAGAATAAATTTGAGGTGTAAATCTTGTGCAAATAGATTCTCATGGAGGCATACTTTCTCCAGCACCATGTTTTAGAAACATAATTTCACTTGCATTTTGGGGTAGGAGAGAAAAGTGGTTTAATTTCTAGTTCACTCTTATACTAATGATGTAACCTTTTAGAGCAGAGTCTCTCAACCTCATCACCACTGACGTTTGGACCAGATAGTTCTCTGTTGTGTGAGGTTGTCCTATATTTTATAGGATATTTAGCAACATCGCTGGCCTTGACCCAAAAAATGCCAGTAAACCTCTCCAGCCATGACAATCAAAAATGTCTCCAGACATTCCTACATATAGCCTGGTAGGCAAAATCACCCCCGGTTAAGAAAGAACTACTGCTTTAGAGTACCAGTAGGGATTCTCCTTTTAGACTCCATCCTCGGGGCAGCCCGGGTGGCTCAGCGGTTTAGCGCAGCCTTCAGCCCAGAGAGTGATCCTGGAGACCTAGGATCAAGTCCCACGTCGTGCTCCCTGCATGGAGCCTGCTTCTCCCTCTGCCTGTATCTCTGCTTCTCTCTCTCTCTTTCATGAGTAAATAAATAAAATTTAAAAAAATAGACTCCATCCTCATATAGATCTTGAGCTTTGTCTTCCGTTCCCAAGGAGTTATGAAAATCAAAGTTCAAGGTTATCCTGTTCATCAAATCCTCTCAAGAGGAAAACTAGGGGCACCTGGGTTGCTCAGTGGTTGAGCATCTTCCTTCAGCTCAGGGCGTGATCCTGGGGTCCTGGGATCAAGTCCCACGTTGGGCTCCCTGCATGGAGCCTGCTTCTCCCTCTGCCTGTGTCTCTGCCTCTCTCTCTTTGTCTCTCATGAGTAAATAAATAAAATCTTTTAAAAGTGGGGGGCAGGGAATTATCCTACCTCAGTAGGTACTTAGATAATGCTTAAATCATTATGACTGCTGTCCTTACAAGAAAAAGAAATTAAGACACAGACACACAAAGGAGAACCACAGGGAGAAGAGGACCATATGCAAGCCAGGGACAAAGGTCTCTGAAGATACCAACTCTGCAGACACCTTGATCTCAGACTTCCAGACCCCAGATTTGTAAACAATAAAAACAATAAATAAATTGTTTAAGTCCTAGTCTGTGGTACTGGTTATGGCAGTCCTAGCAAACTAATATGTCTCTTCACTTTTATTTTCTTATATTTTTAGTGTACTCTTAGTCTACTTGGTTTGTAAACTGGGACCAGTTACAATGGTCCATGTGTTTAGAACACTTTGCCAGTGAGGTCAAGGTCATGGACTCAGTCACAGGGAGGAAAACAGGGGGAAAAAACCTCTCTACCACCACACAATGCCCCTAATGCCAGAGCAACCACTAGATAAAAATGTTTGCCTGGCACAAGGTCAACCCAAGAGAAAGCCCTCTAGCCCATGAGTACTTCCTTAAAAATGTCCGCAAAGTCTGGGTCCTACTGTTGGTGATTTCATCCTTCTGAAGTGAGCATATTCTGTTTTTCATAACAGTTGTCCTCATACTTCCTGGTTAGAATCTTAAAGCTGATTCTCTTACTACTTCCTCCTCAAACTGGCATGATATGCCCTTGAAGATGAGATTCCAATCTATTCTAGTGATGGAGAAGAGAATTTGTCAAAACCTCCATTAGCCAGGAGAAACTTTGAAACTCTAGCTGTGCATGCTCATTTACGGCTTATTTGAATAAATCCTCCCATTACTCAACCAGATAGGAGACCCAAACCCTGACCCCATTCATCTCAGTGAAAGACCAACCATTGCAGGCAAGAGAGATGCAGGTGGTGGTTCTTGACACTCCTTGTCCAATGGGTCTAATTTCCATTTCCCACCCTTTTGCTGCTAAGTTTTTTTTCTTTCATTTTTCCTTTCTTTATTCTTTCTTTTCTAATCAATAACTCATGGAGCACAAAAGGGGACTTGCATTGGCTTCTTGATTTGCTGTATACATCACTTGAAGTGTTACGTTTTAGAACCCAATTTTTAAAAATCATTTACACTTCAGAGTAGAAAAATAGCAACATTACTAGAAGATTCAATTAAATTATCCCAGGTTAATGCGTTCACTGTCAGCAATGAATAACCACAAGTATATAGCCAATGAATAGACTATAAAGCTCTATTTCTTTCACAGATCTATAGTCTATTTTGTGAGCATATTAAAATATATTTTCTAATAGAAAAAAAATGAGATGCCCTTTTGTTTACTCCTTTTTACAGCAAGTTAGTGCCTATCATTCCCAGGACAATGGTTTCCCTAAAACTACAATAGCTTTTATCTCTTCAAGCCCCAGAGGACACTGGGAAAATCTCTCACTTGGGTTAACTTTGCTGAATATATTTAACCAGTAAATTATTTGCCTTCCCAACTGGAAGAACCAATATACATTTATGTTCTAGGAATGGTTTGTTTTACTAACTTTATGAGTGAAGACCTCAATAGTAGCAAAGCCAAGGGACATTTAATTAAGTTATATTTGCTTTTTCATGATCTTTAGCTCTAGCTTATAAATCAAGAATCAATGAGTACTTAATTTCCTCTTATAGCATTAAAAGTAATTGCTTCATAAATTCACTTTAGTAATCCAAATATTTGCACACAGTACAGCACAAAGAGAAGTTGTTTCACTGATGAGATCCTAACTTTTATTTTATTAGTATAAAATGGAGCTTGCTCATTTTATAGCTTATGATTTTCCTGGCTGCCTCAAATTCCTTTTTGAAGCAGACAGGATATAAATTTAAAATAAATACAATTATGACTTTGCTTGAGAAAAAAAAAGCCGGTCTACTTATTTAAAATATAAAAAGACATCATAGTTGTAGATACATTTCTGCTCAGTAGAGTAGAACTACAATGAGTAAAGTCTTTTCCCCAAAATTGTGTATGCTCGAAAAGCAACAAAAATATTTTCAAGCCTGACTTAACCCTTACCTGCATATTTTATCGTGGAGGAGATAAAATTGTTATCCGTGCCTCTAAGCAACTGGCTATTGCTAAGCTTGCTCTGCCCCCAGAGTGTTTTGTGTTCAACTGCCCTGTTCACAGTATTTCCCTAAATTTAGGTAGCACATTACCAACTCCCAAACTCATTTACAGTCTCAGAGTGGTCCAAGTCTCCATGATCTAGAGGCCTCGTTCCTGGTGAAACTAAAGGAAGGCAGGTAAGAGCCCAAGCAAGGGGGCAACCTGGGAGAAAGGCACCCAGGTGCTCAGATGGCAGGCCAGGGCCGTGGCCACCCACAGCTACTCCTACCTGTGCACTGTTCCACTCGACACATATTATAGCACCTACTGTGTGTCAGCTACTTAAAGAGCTTATAGTCTAGCTATCACATGGATGGACCTAGAAAACATGCTGAGAGAAAGAGGCCAGCAGGAAACTCCACAGATTCTATGATTCCACCTGTACGAAATCTGTAGAGATGGAACACAGATGAGTGGCACCTGGGGGAGGAGAGAAGAATAGGGGATGGGGAACAGGTAAGGTATGTGGGGTTTCTTTGGAGGGCAATAAAAATGTTTAATATTGATTGTGGCGGTAGATTCACAACTCTGTGAATATAAAACCACTGAATTGTACATTTTAAATGGGCAAATTATACAGTGAAGTATATTTTAATTAAGTCATTTTTTAAAAAACTAAACAGAGTGACTGGAGAAGCCACACACCTCCTGCCCCCGAAGAGGTGGATGTGGACCTACTCTTTCCCAGATGTCCCTTGCACACTGGCCGCCTCTGTGCACATGACCACATTCCCCAAAGGCAGGACCAGCCCTGGCTCTGGAGACATCCCCGGGGACCGCAGGAAGCCACAATGCTGTTCCCTTCCGTCAGCACCTCCTCATCCAGCTCCAATCTTGTTGAAAGTGTGGGTTATGCAGCATGGGTGTGTGGTTTAAGTAGGATCATCCCTTCAGTGTCCTTTCATTGCCAGACACAAGGCTCTGTTAGGAACCGTGACAGCAACCCCAGAGGAAGGACACATAGCCTGGAACCCTTGGAAGGCACAGATGCACTTCAGTACAGGGGATCCAGCTACTTCTAACACCATCCCCCCCCAACCCTGTGCCCTTGGCTACACCCAGCTCCGAGAAGTTCCTGGAAGCCTCCTGCCAGGCATGCCCAGGGTCGTGCAGATGCACTCAGCAGATATATAGTTGAAACGACCTCATTCCAGAAACTTACCAGTAGAAAATTTGATGCAACATTCACCCTGCCTTAATGAGCCACACTCTTTCCACCTCCCTTGTCCACACAGGCAGGTCGCCCTGCTTGCAGTCTGCCAGCCTCTTCCAGGTTGGCATCTTATATACATCTTTGCAGGTCAAAGCTGGTCAGTCATTCCTTCTGTGTTCTCTTAAAGTCAAGGGCACTCATTTTGTGATATGACTGGTCTTTTATGAGTCAGGGCTGTCTTCCTGTAGCCCCAACCCAGGGCCCCGTGCCCATGGAGGTGCCATCCCGCAGAGGTTATTCCACTTGAATTGAGTTGAGTCATTTAACAAGCAGAGTCTTGGATGAGGAGCATGTAGGCAGAGGCGACAGTGCTACTTCCAAAAGCCTGAAAAGAAAAACAAGCATGTTTCTTCAGTGATATCAAATGAGACAAAGGAAAGAAGAAACCGCCTGAGGTCACAGACAACCATCAGAGTGGAAGATTTCCACTGGAGCGCGATGGAATAATCAAGATTTATTTTTTAAATATTGTTATTAAATAAACATTATAGAAACTTTTGCATATCCAACTTATTTATAGCTTAAGGCATGAAAAACTACATTAGTATGTTGAATTATAAGAATTCACTGCAGCTTGCTAGCTGACAGCACGTCAAATTATTTGCAAATATTTTCTGGAACAGTAACCTTGAAGGATGCCAGCCCCATTCAGTGTAACCTTATCACAAGACAGGAAGGGAGCGTGGAGACGGGTCCAAGGCAAAGGACGCTCTAGTTCTCTGCAACCTCTGTCGGCTGTTTGAACAAGCAGCTTATCCCCCATCTCCGCCAAGAGCCTTGCTTGGATCTCTTGGGCATTTACATCTCTCTCTGCTGCACTTTAAAAAGATGCTATGCAGAGGGCCCCCTTGAGAAATTGTGCTCTGGGCAGGAATTTGTGAGTACATTAGTCACATTTAAGAGGCTTTATATCCTCCAGTCTGCAATAACATAGTTCTGTGAAAATTATGTAATCATTTTAACAAAGAGTCTCTAATTGACATGAAAAGGCAAAGTCAAAATAAAAATGAATTTCAACGTGAGCAGGACAGACTCCTCATTCTCACCGCAACCCCCCAGAGCAGGGTGGGGGAGACCAGCACACCAGGACCTCTCCGTAGCTCTTGGCTTCGTGAAAACGGCAGTGCCAGATTCCTCCAGGGAGTGATTTTTCTTTAATATCCAATATCTCTACCTTTCAAACACCTCAAATGTGTTCCTTTTCTTCTAATATTCAACATTATCTTCGGTACTTTAAATATCTTTCTTTCCACCAAGAAAAATATCTTTCTTTCGATGAAAAGCTATTATGGCCCATTTAAATAATCATGAAGTGGTTGGGTGGTTCAAAAATTATATCTAGATCATTTAGCAAGGTTGGCACAACACCTGACTTCGAAAATCAGCGTTTTGCCAAATATTTTAGCCATATCACAGTTGCTAAGCTAACGAGAAAATGTTAATCGCTTGGCACAAATGTGGCCATGTTAAAATTAAACAAAATTGATTGCCTTCAAAATAACCTTTTGTTTTTGTCTCCAAAAACCTGCTTTGCACATTTGGTATAGGTACGAACTCATTGCTCATCCTGACACTAACATCTTTCATGTCTTAAACAGGTTCTGTGTTTTTCTTTGTTCTCTCATCAATAACAGTGAGCCCATATTTCACTACCATTCAGTGAATTCAACAGTTGCTTTGGTCCCTTCTCTTTGCTCTCGATGCGATGCTGGTAGATGTAACCATAGTCCGCCTTACCCAAGCATGACCACTGTGGGAAATTAAGCGCTTCCAGGGAGGAAATAATAGCGTATCTACTGTATCTAGTGCCCTGTTGCTGCAGTATACCATTTCCAAATGAGTTTATGAATTAAAATAAAAGCACACATAATTATTTCACTTGGCTTATCCATTCTAATATGTTCTCAACAATATATTTTTCAAAAGCAAATCTACACAGCTGCTGTACACCCGACCCTGTGGCGAGCATAAAAGGGGGACAAGGTATAGCCTCCTGCCCACCAAATGGGTTCATGAGCTAGTTTCAGAAGACAAAGCATAACACTGCGAACCATAATGAGCACCATAAAAATCATACCAGAGGCACAAGAAATGTCTCAGGAGAAGAGAGGAGGAAACGAAATTCATCGAACACCTGCTATGTGCCAACATGTTTCACACATTCGATGAGTCTCAGTGTAGGTACCCCATGACACCCCAGTGGCACCCCATGACACACATCCAAGGGGGCCGTGGGAAAATGTACAAACCACAGAAAATATCTGAAACTGCTCACCACTTGGGAGAAGCTTTTTATCATGTATGTCCGTGTAATTTTTTTTAGATTAACACACGTATTTTGCTTTCAGTGAAAACTTGTTAGTTAAACATACGTACATATACCTGAGCCTACTCCTGATCTACTGGATCAGAATCTCTCACGTTCTCCATTAAGGATTACCAGCCTATATTGATTATACTACCTCTAGTAACTCATTTAATCCTTTATCATTGAGGAGATTAAGGCTCAGAGATGTCAAGACACTTGCTCAAGACAACAATGTCGATGAGGGGCAGAGACAGAATTTGGACGCCTGGTCTCTCCGAGTCTGTTGAGATGATCACGTGGGTTTTGTCCTTTATTTCATTATTATGGTGCGTTTTCAGATGTTGAACCAACCGTGCATTCATTCCTAGGATAAATCCCACCTGGTCACAATGTTATAAACTTTCCCATATGTGGCTGGATTTGGTTTGCCAGTATTTTGTTGAGACTTTTTATATCTATACTCAGAGAGGATATTGGTTTGTAGTTTTCTTGTGATGTCATTGTCTGGTTTTGATATCAGGGAAATACTGACGTCTAGAATGATTTGGGAAGTGTTCTCCACTCTTCTACATTTGGAAGACTTACCAAAGACCCGGTGTTAATTCTTCCTTAAGGTTTGGTGGAAATTACCAGTGAAGCCAACTGGTTCTGGGCTTTTCTTTAGCGGAAGTTTTTTATTACTAATTCAATCCCTTTATATTCAGATTTTCTATTTTTTTAAGTTAGTTTTAGAAATTTCTGTCCTTATGGGAATTTGTCCACTTCACCTAGGTTATCTGACTTTTTGGTGTACAATTATTCATAGTACTCCCAAATTGTCCTTTTTCTTAGTGGTAATGTCTCCTTTCAAACCTGTTTTTGGTAATTTGAATCTTTTTTTTTTTTTGTCAGTCTAAAGATTTTACCTTTTTTTTATCTATTTGGTCTTCATTGATCTTCTCGATTGTTTTTCTATTTTCTATTTCATTTATGTCAGCTCCAATCTTTATTATTTTCCTTCTTCTGCTAGCTTTGGATTTAGTTTTCTCTTCTTTTTATAGTTTCCTAAGGAGGCCATTTAGGTTATTGATTCAGGATATTTTTTCTTCTCTAATATAGGTATTTCTTGTTGTCTAAGCACTATCAGTTTTGTTTTTTTTTTTTTTTTTTGGAGTTCAATTTGCCAACGTATAGCATAACACCCAGTGCTCATCCCATCAAGTGCCCCCCTCAGTGCGCATCATCCAGTCACCCCAACACCCTGCCCACCTCCCTTGCCACAACCCCTTGTTCATTTCCCAGAGTTAGGAGTCTCTCATGTTCTGTCTCCCTCTCTGATATTTCCCACTCATTTTCTCTCCTTTCCCCTTTATTCCCTTTCACTATTTTTTATATTCTCTGAATGAATGAGACCATATATTGTTTGTCCTTGTCCGATTGACTTGCTTCACTCAGCATAATACCCTCCAGGTCCATCCATATTGAAGCAAATGGTGGGTATTTGTCGTTTCTAATGGCTGAGTAATATTCCATTGGATACATAGACCACAGCTTCTTTATCCATCATCTGTCGATGGGCACCAAGGCTCCTTCCACAGTTTGGCTATTGTGGACATTGCTGCTATGAACATCGGGGTACAGGTGTCCCGGCATTTCACTGCATCTGTATCTTTGGGGTAAATCTCCAGCAGTGCAATTGCTGGGTCGTAGGGCAGTTCTATTTTTAACTCTTTGAGGAACCTCCACACAGTTTTCCAGAGTGGCTGCACCAGTTCACGTTCCCACCAACAGTGTAAAAGGTTCCCCTTTCTCCGCATCCTCTCCAACATGTGTTGTTTCCTGTCTTGTTAATTTTCATCATTCTTACTGGTGTGAGGTGGTATCTCATTGTGGTTTTGATTTGTATTTCCCTGATGGCAAGTGATGTGGTGCATTTTCTCATGTGCTTGTTGGCCATGTCTATGTCTTCCTCTGTGAAATTTCAGTTCATGTCTTTTGCCCATTTCATGATTGGATTGTTTGTTTCTTGGCTGTTGAGTTTAAGAAGTTCTTTGTAGATCTTGGATATCTGATATGTCATTTGCAAATATCTTCTCCCATTCTGTAGGTTGTCTTTTAGTTTTCGTGACTGTTTCTTTTGCTGTGCAGAAGCTTGCTATCTTGATTAAGTCCCAATAGTTCATTTTTGCTTTTGTTTCCCTTACCTTCATAGATGTGTCTTGCAAGAAGTTGCTGTGGCCAAGTTCATAAAGGGTGTTGCCTGTGTTCTCCTCTCGGATTTTGATAGATTCTTGTCTAACATTTAGATCTTTCATCCATTTTGAGCTTATCTTTGTGTATGGTGTAAGAGAATGGTCCAGTTTCATTCTTCTGCATGTGGATGTCCAATTTTCCCAGCACCATTTATTGAAGAGACTTTTTTTCCAGTGGATAGTCTTTCCTGCTTTGTTGAATATTAGTTGACCATAGAGTTCAGGGCCCATTTCTGGATTCTGGATTCTGTTCCCTTGATCTATGTGTCTGTTTTTGTGCCAGTACCACACTGTCTTGAAGATCACGGCTTTGTAGTACAACCTGAAATCTGGCATTGTGATGTCCCCAGCTCTGGTTTTCTTTTTTAATATTCCCCTGGATATTTGGGGTCTTTTCTGATTCCACACAAATCTTACGATGATTTGTTCCAACTCTCTGAAGAAAGTCCATGGTATTTTGATAGGGATTGCATTAAATGTGTAAATTGCCCTGGGTAGCATTGACATTTTCACAATGTTAATTCTTCTAATCCATGAGCATGGAATATTTTTCCATACCTTTGTGTCTTCCTCAATTTCTTTCAGAAGTGTTCTATAGTTTTTAGGGTATAGATTCTTTACCTCTTTGGTTAGGTTTATTCCTAGGTATCTTATGCTTTTGGGTGCAATTGTCAAGGGATTGATTCCTTAATTTATTTTTCTTCAGTCTCATTGTTAGTGTATAGAAATGTCACTGATTTCTGGGCATTGATTTTGTATCCTGTCACACTGCCAAATTGCTGTATGAGTTCTAGCAATCTTCGGGTGGAGTCTTTTGGGTTTTCTATGTACAGTATCATGTCATCTGTGAAGAGGGAGAGTTTGACTTCTTCTTTGCCAATTTGAATGCCTTTTATTTCTTTTTGTTCCCTGATTGCTGAGGCTAGGGCTTCTAGTACTATGTTGAATAGCAGTGGTGAGAGTGGACATCCCTGTCGTGTTCCTGATCTTAGGGGAAAGGCTCCCAATGTTTCCCCATTGAGAATGATATTTGCTGTGGGCTTTTCATAGATGGCTTTTAAGATGCTGAGCAATGTTCCCTCTATCCCTATACTCTGAAGAGTTTTGATCAGGAATGGATGGTGTATTTTGTCAAATGCTTTCTTTACATCTATTGAGAGGATCATATGGTTCTTATGGTTCATATGGATCATATGGTTCTCGCTGATATGATCACATTGATTGCTTTACGAGTGTTGAACCAGCCTTGCATCCCGGGGATAAATCCCACTTGGTCATGGTGAATAATCTTAATGTACTATGGATCCTAGTGGCTAGTATCCTGTTGAGAATGTTTGCATCTGTCTTCATCAGGGATATTGGTCTATAATTCTCCTTTTTGGTGGGGTCTTTGTCTGGTTTTGGAATTAAGGTGATGCTGGCCTCATAGAATGAGTTTGAAAGTATTCCATCCCTTTCTATCTTTTGGAACAGCTTTAGTAGAATAGGTATTGTTTCTTCTTTAAATGTTTGATAGAATTCCCCTGGGAAGCCATCTGGCCCTGAACTTTTGTGTCTTGGGAGGTTTTTGATGACGGCTTCAATTTCCTCCCTGGTTATTGGCCTGTTCAGATTTTCTATTTCTTCCTGTTCCGGTTTTGGTAGTTTCTGGCTTTCCAGAAATGTGTCCATTTCTTCTAGATTGCCTAATTTATTGGCGTATAGCTGTTCATAATATGTTTTTTAAATCGTTTGTATTTCCTTGGTATTGGTTGTGATCTCTCCTTTTTCATTTGTGATTTTATTAATTAGAGTCTTTTCTCTTTTGTTTTTAATAAGGCTGGCTAATGGTTTATCTATCTTATTAATTCTTTCAAAGAACCAACTCCTAAAAAAAAAAAAAAAGGAACCAACTCCTGATTTTGTTGATCTGTTCTACAGTTCTTCTGGTCTCTATTTCATTGAGTTCTGCTCAAATCTTTATTAACTCTCTTCTTCTGCTGGGTGTAGGTTTTATTTGCTGTTCTTTCTTCAGTTTCTTTAGGGTCTAAGCACTATCGTTGCTGTGTGCCATAGGTTTGGGTATGTTGTGTTTTTGTTTTCAGCCATTCAAAGGATTTTTCTGATTTCACTTGTGATTTCTGGTTTGATCCACTGATTATTTGGAATGTGTTGTGTAACTCCCAAGTATGTGTATATTTCCCAAATTTTCTTGTTATTGATTACCAATTTCATTCCATTTTTGTACGATTTCAAGCCTTGTAAATTTATTGAGTCTTGTTTTGTGACCTTACATATGGTCTATCTTGGAGAATATTCCATTTTGTAGTTGAGAGGAATGTGTGTTCTGCTTCTGGGGGGAATGTTCTGTAGATGTCTGCTAGGTCTACTAGGTTTACAGCATTGTTCAAGCCTTCTATTTCCTTGTTTATCTTCTGTCTGGCTGTCCCTGTTATTGAAAGTGAGGCATTGAGGTCACCAACTATCATTGCCAAATTGTCTGTTTCTCTCTTCAATTCTGTTAGTTTTTGTTTCATGCATTCTGGAAATCTATTTTAGGTGCATAAATGTTTATTGCTGTTATACTTTCTTGACTTCATGAACTTTTATCACTATAAAATGTCCTTCTTGGTCTCTAGTAACAGTTTGGGACTTAAAGTTTATTTTTTCTGATATTAGTATAGCCACTCCAGTTCTTTTTTTAATTACTGTTGGCATGGTATATATTTTTCCATCGCTTTATTTTCAACCTATTTTTGTCTTTAAACCTAAAAGATGTCTCCTACAGAAGGTATGCAGTAGAATCTTTTTTAAATCCATTTTTCCAACATTTGCCTTTTAATTGGAGTTTTAATCTATTTACATTTAATATAATTACTGATAAGATGGGATTCATATCTGCTATGTTTCTATTTCCCTTATCTATGTCTTCTGTCTCTTTTGTTCCTCTGTTCCTCCATTATCTCCTTTTCTACATTAAATATTTCTCACATACTATTTTAATTCCATTGTCACTACTTTAACATTCTTTAAAATGTAGTTATTTTCTTACTGGTTGCCCTAGGGATCATAATTAACATCTTAATTTACAACTTAAATCACAACAATTTGGATTAATATCAACTTAATTTTAATAACTATACAAAAAATGTGCTCCTATATAGTTCCAATCTCTCCCCCATCCTTTGTGCTGTTATTAGTATACAAATTACATCATTATACATTTTATGTCAATTAACACAAATTTATAACTATTGCTTTAGGCAGTTCTTTTATATCAGATATGAGAAGACTTAAAAGTACATTAATAGTCTCTTTTATATTTACTTCTATAATTACCTATGTCAGTATTCTTTATTTTTTCATATGGATTCAAGTTGCTGACTAGAATCTTCAATTCAGACTCAAGGACTCCTTTTAGTATTTCTTGTGGAGCAGATCTGTTTGAAACAAAATGACTCAGTTTTTGTTTTTCTGAGAATATTTTAACTTCTCTATCATTTTCAAAGGATAATTTGCTAGATTTAATTTTGCTTTATAGTCTTTTTTAAACATTATTTTATTATTATTATTATTATTATTATTATTATTATTATTATTATTATTTTGAGAGAGAGAGAGAGCACATGAGCAGGGGGAGGAGAAGGAGAGGGAGAATCCCAAGTGGGCTCCACGCCCAGCACAGAATTCGATGCAGGGCTCAATCCCATGACCCTGAGATCACAACCTGAGCTGAAACCAAGAGTCAGACGTTCAACCAACTAAGCCATCCAATTGTCCCCTTGGTAACTTTTCTTTTGTCACTTTAAATATGTCATCCCACTGTTCTCTGGACACCACAGTTTCTGATGAAAATTCAGGTGTTAATCTTATTGAAGATCCTCTGTATGTAATGAGTTGCTTCTTTTTGCTGCTTTTAAGAGTCTCTCTTTGTTTTGGCTTTCAATAGTTTGATTATGATGTGGTTAGCTGTGACTCTGAGTGTATCCTAGTTCAAATTCATAGACCTTCTTGAATATGTAGATTAATGTTTTTCATCAAATTTGGGAAGTTTTTGGCCATGATTTCTTCAAATATTCTTCTCACCCCTTTTTTCTGCTCTCCTTCTGGGATTTTCAGTATGAATATGTTGCATGGAGTCCTACAGATCTCTGTTTATTCTTCTTCATTCTTTTCTTTTCTTTTTTTTCTGTCCTCTGACTGGAAGAGCTCAGTTGACCTATCTTCAAGCTTTATGATTCTTCCCTCTGCCTATTCAAATCTGTAATTGAGCCCCTCTACTATATTTTTCATTTCAATTATTGTACTTTTCAAATCCAAAACTTCTATTTGTTTCTTTCTCATAATTTCTGTCCCTACTTGATATTCTCTATTTGGCAAGGCATCATTCACGTACTTTCATTTAGTTTATACATGATATTTTTAGTCATTAAATATATTTTAAATGAATAATTAAAAGCCTTTATCTAGTAAATCCAATGTCTGGGCTTTCTCAGAGACAGATTCTATTGCCTTTGTCCCCTCCTGTATTTGGACCACAATTTCTTGTTTATTTGCAAGCCTTGTGTTTGTTTGTTTGTTTGTTTGTTTGTTTCTGAAAACTAGACATTTAACATAATACAATGTAGTTGACTCTGGAAATCAGAGTCTCCCCCCTCCCCAGGATCTGCTGTTCTTGCTGTTTATCATGGTTTCTGTTGGCTTTTCATTGGCTTTTCTGAACCAATTCTGTAAAGTCTTATTCTTTGTTATGTGACTAAAGTCTGCACAGTTGGCTTAGTGGCCAACTAATCACAGAGCAGAGATTTCCTTAAATGCCTAGAGCCAATAAATCTCCCAGTCTTTGATGGCTCTGTGCGCACTCCTTCAACACTCTGCCAGGCAGTTTACAACTCTGTCTTAGCCTCACTTCCGGCTCGAGCAGAGCCTCAAAGCTCTTCAAAGTTGAGAGCTTAGAGCCTTGTCAGATCTTTCCTGAGCACAGGCGTAGCCCTAGACATGTGTACATCACTACATATGTGTACAGACTTCCAGATTCCTAACAATTTATCAGAGATTTCCAAAGCCCCTGTGGACATCTGATTTCCTAGATTTTTCTTCAAAACCTTTTGTTTGTGTATTATTTGCCCCAACTGTTATCCATCACCTCATGAGTACTCACTCTGTGCCAGACACTGTGCTGGGTACCTGGAGATGGAGTTCACACCATAGATAAGGAGATGGCATTACAGCTGGGTTTCTTTCTTTTTTTTTTTTTTTTAACTTTATTTATTTTTTTATTTATTATTTATGATAGTCACAGAGAGAGAGAGAGAGGCAGAGACACAGGCAGAGGGAGAAGCAGGCTCCATGCACCGGGAGCCCGATGTGGGATTCGATCCTGGGTCTCCAGGATTGCGCCCTGGGCCAAAGGCAGGCGCCAAACCGCTGCGCCACCCAGGGATCCCGACAGCTGGGTTTCATGAACAACATGGGCAGAGTAACAGTGGGAGGCTGGGAAAGTCCAAGGGAGAGACATTCAATGAAGTTCGGGGTAGAGGCAGGCTTCGAGAAAAGGCAGCATCCTCCCTGAGCTTTAAGGGACAAATGGTCTTGCTAAGAATTGGTGGGGAGTAGTGGTCACGTGTTAGCCTGTTCAGGCTGCCATCATAACAAAATATCACAGATTTGGTGGCTTAAACAACACAAATTTACTTTCTCACCCTCCTGGAGACTAGAAGCCCAAGATCAAGGTATTAGCAGCTTGGTTTACTCTGAGGTACTCTCTTTCTGACTTGTACTCAGCCAGCTTACTGTGTCCTCACATGGCCTTTCCTTTGTACACACACACACACACACACACACTGTTTCTCTTCCTTTTCTTATAAGAACACCAATTCTTTTGGATCAAGGACCCATCTTATGACTTCATTTAACCTTAATTACTTTTTAGAGTCCCTATCTCCAAAGACAGTCACGTCGGGAGTTATGGCTTCAACATATGAATTTTGGGAGGATACAGTTCAGTCCATAGCAGATAATAATTCAACAAAAGTTTGGAAACGAGGGAACATTGACATGATTTGATTTATGTTTTCTGCTTCACTGATGAATTTCTCCTCCCAGCTCATCCTGGTTTTCTGAGTTGATGTGTCCTTGTTTCACTGTTCTGAAATAAAAGAATATACAGAAGTCTTTTAATTGCCTGTATTTATTTAAAAATACATCTAATGAAACTAAAGAATACTTTAAAGAAAGAAAAATATCACTGGGATAGACATAGATGACTACTAAAGCATTAAAGTATTTTAAGTTCCAAGGTACTTACATATACTAAAGGATTGTGCTCCTTTCCACAGTGTACACTTGTGATTAGGAAGCAACAACCCAGCTGGGACTACATTTCCCAGCCCTCCTTGCATCCAGATGGAGCCATGTGACACCCTCAGGCCAATCAAATGTGAGTGGAAATAGACTCACCTCCAGGCTAGGAAGTTAGGTCATGGCTCTTTACCCATCACTGAATGGAGAGGCTTCCAAAGCCCTAGAGAAGGGAATCACCATGAGCTGGAAGGAGACTGGGTCCCTGAATACCTGCATTGGACTTGCTATGAGCAAAAATTCACTTCTAGTTCATGAAGCCACTGAGGCTTCAGTTTCTTTTTTGTAACTACCTGATTCATCCTTAACTAATATAATCACCATAACCCCAAACTTGTTCTTTTTTTCACATATTTCCTTCTAGTTATTATTGGCACTGATTTATTTTTACATAGCTGGAGGCATGGTTACAGATCATTTTTTATTTTTATTTTTTAAATGTATAGATTTGTTTTTAATTTTACTGGTCCATCTATTCATTTCATTTTTAGGGCCTAGATAATATTTCACTAAATAAGCATATCCCCAGTTGTGGAACATTTGGTTGTTTCCAATTGTTACTTGAAAGTATTATAAAGCACCTGTTAGTCTGACACTGGGCAAGGAAATATGCCAGACAAATGATCCAGCAAGATAACACTACAGATGTGGAAAAGAGGAGCAAACACCAGAAGAAAGGATATAGGCGAGGAGATAAAAGGAAGTGATTCCTATAATAAGCCCCTTAAGAATAGCTGCATTTGGAGAACAGGAATTCTCAATCCACACATGACAAGTCTCTTAAGTGTGGGACATGGGATTCAATCAGATATGGTCTCTCGGCTAATGTGACAGGTCATCAAATATTTATCACATTAGACCTTGAAGAGGCAAAGTTGACAAAGAAAAAAGTTTTAGAACCAAAAGACTGGATTGAAATACACTTCCAAATGGAAGTGCCTTTATTCTCTAGGAGGCCTCTGTTTTGTCTCTACAGCAGGACTATATCACTTATATAGGTGAAAATGTTCAGTAAACTGTAAATTGGCAATGCATATGCATGCAGACAATATTTTGAAATATTGTTCAGCATACTTTCCCTCTAGGCAGTTCCTAGGTTTTCCATTTGAGTTTCAACACAAACTTCTGAATGTCCATGCCCGCCATTGTTTGAGCTTCAGCCTTGCCTTTGGTTTGTAAGCATCAGAGGCTGGAGAGAAATGGCTCTGGGGATTTCTAAAAACATGACAAATCTGGTTGGGGCTCCTGGGAGGCTCAGTCGATTGATTGCCCAACTGGTGATTTGACTCAGGTCATGATCTCACAATCATGAAATCAAGCCCCAAGCTGGGCTCTGCCCTCAGCAGGGAGTCTATTTTGGCCTTCTCCCTCTACCCCTCCCCACTGGTGTTCTTTCTCTCTAAAACAAATTAATTAATTTTTAAAAAGTGAAAACCTGAAATCTGGTGGACTAGGATATGAACTGTAGCAGAGAGAAGGATGTGTGCCAGTAGCACAGTTCTCCTGCACCCTTGGTGGCATTGGACAGGCTAAGAGAACTGGAGGAGGGGGCTGGGGTCTAAATGCTGGTGAGGTTCCTCTTCTCACCCAATGCCCTGGGTGCCACCTGGGATTTCCTGAATTGTTCCGGAGACCCAAAATTAGATAATACAAAATTGTTCCCCATTGGCACTCTGAGGGGAAAGAGTCTTTTCTTTTTTAAAAAGACTTTATTTATTGGGCAGAGGGAGAAGCCGACTCCCTTTGAGCAAGGAGCCTAAGGGAGGTGGGGCACAATTCCAGGACCCTCAGATCCTGACCTGAGCCAAATGCAGACACTTAACTGACTGAGCCACCCAGGCGCCCCAGAGGAGAAAGAGTCTTAAAGCACCATGACTGCACAACCATGGACAGAAGGGAGAACTCCTTATTCCTCAGGGCTTTGGAAACTGAAAACTCCCCTCACATCTGAATGCAGTGCAAGAGGACCTGTGCTGTGCTGGGTCCCTGACTAGGGCGCCAGGGCGAGGCTGCCAGTGGGCTCCCCAGCCTGGCAGGGCAGGAGGATGTAGGCCCTTCCCAGGATGAGCCCCCCATAAAAACTGGGTTGGGGTGAGGCATGTCAGAGCCTGCCAGTTTTCACCCCCCGGGACAACCAGAGAGGACCCAGCACAGCAGAGGCTGGTGCCCTAGAACCTGTGCAGGAGACGGGAGGGGGTGAGAATGTAGAGCTGCCTCATGTGGGCACAAGCAATTCCTCCAATCTCCACCAGTTAGGGGTTTGAAACAAGTTCCCTCCCAATATCCAGAAAGTGATCATCCTTGCGTATCCGAGTTTGCCTGCAATATATGAAAATACGTGAATGCCGTCTTTCTTTGCAGAGTGCTTTGCAAATTGTAATGCAAATGTTTAGTATCACTATTAATTGCTACAGTAGAGCTATATTCACTTACTCAGTAAATATTTGTTGTCTGCCAAACGTCAGGCACCAGTGAGGCTATTGAAGGTAGGGAAGGGAGCAAACCAGCAAAATCCCTGCCCCGGAGAGGTTCGGGTCTGGGGCGGTGGGCGCCAGCTAAGGAGGGTGCCAAGCATGTCAGCTGGTGGCAAGTGCTATGAGGAAAATAAGGCAGGGGGTGCCAAGGCCCGCAGGGAAGCCTTCCCTGAGTGGGTGTCCCCAGAGCCGAGGGACCAGGCTCCAGGCCTGTGAACCAGCCAGAGCCAGAGGCAGAGGTGCTGCAGGTGTGCGGCAGGAGCCCAGGCAGCCGGGCAGGAGCGGGGAGGAGGCCTTGCGGAAGAGAAGGGGATGGGGCCCGGTCCCGGGAGGGCGCCCCGGGGCGTGGGGGCCGCGGGAGGGCTTGGGGCCCAGGAGGCACAGGCGGGCAATGAAGTCAGGCAGTGGAGGGGGAGAGGAGCTGCGGCTCCTCCCCAGAGGGGCCTCTCCAGCGAGGAGCCGGCGGGCGGGCGGGAGAGTGTAGACACGTGCCCTCCCTCAGACCTCGGTGAATCCTCTCCTTGATCATCATATTTGGTCTCTCCGATTTATTACAGTCGGGGGCGGGGGGGGGGGGGTAGGAAACCAAAGATCCCGCAGGACTTCGCGGGGAGGGGGGCGGGAAGCGGGGAGGGGCCACCGTAATTTGTCCATTTTATAGCTCAGGACACACAAAAGACACTGGAAGATTTGCCCACGGTCATAAAGCAGAACAGTGGGGAGCAGGGCCAGATGTGAGGCCGCGTATTTCCAGCCCCGCCGCCCTCGCCCGACAGGTGCGGCTGCTGATGGGGGGCAGGGCCGGGGGGGGGGGGGGGCTTCCCACCTGTGCAGGGGCCTGCGGGGGGAGGTGCAGTCGCAGCCCGGGGCACAGGCTCCTCTCCCTCTCCCTCTCTCCCTCTGTCTCTCTCCTCCACCCCCCCACCTCTGTCTCCCTCCTCCTCCCCCTCCCCCCATCCTCCCTCCCTCCCCCCTCTCCCTCTCCCCTCCAGACCTGGAACGAGAACAGCGAACGTCAGGAGAGTCAGAAATAACAAACAAGCGGCAATGAAGTGCTTTCCGGATGGCGGACGATGCTAACTGGCCTAGTGTAGCCGGGGAGGCGCGGCCCAAACGCCGACGGGAAGGCCTGGGTCGCCCCGGCTCCAGGTGCGCGGGGCCCGCGGGCCAGCCTGCACCTGCCGCGCCCAGCGGGACGGGCCCGAGCCTCTGGCTTCCGCTGGATCGCACCCCCCACCCTAACGGAGACACCACCACCGGCCCCCGGGGGGTGGGGGGGATAGATGCCCCGGGGGGGGCAGGGGGAAGCGGTGGCCACCCCCCCCCCCGCGCCCTCTCCTGCTCCCCAGGCTGACACCGCCCACGAAGCATCCCCCAGTGTATACACATCCCCGGAACGGCACGATGCGGCCCCATCCGCTTTGCATTTCATTTGATTTTGTTGCCCTTCGCCAGTTGCTTTGCATCCCCCCCCCCCCCACCTCCCTGACTCCTGCTGCCATCCCGGCTTTACACAGATCCCCGTCCTGACCCTTATTCTTTCTCCCTTCACGTCTCTGCCCTCAGCCAACTAATTTATTGATTGGCTTTTACCTAAGGCCAAATGAAGTTCTCCTTTATTGAGACAATTCCTCAAAGTCTGTAACTTGCACCGAACGACTTCACCCCTCGTTGGCTTTAATTAATGGAGAGCCACTCCCCAAGCGCCCCGGTCCCCGCCCGCGTCCCCGGGCCACCGCGCCGCGCATGCTAATTTCCTCCCACCCCACGGAGCCCCCAGCCACGGACACGGAGAATGGTTTCATCCCCCTCTTCACGCAGCGAGTCGTTGCCTCCATAAGCACCACACGCCCTGCCCTTAAGAGATGGATGGACTGGGATCCTGGGTGGCCCAGGGGTTGGGCGCCTGCCCTGGGCCCAGGGCGTGACCCTGGAGACCCTGGAGTCCCAGGATCGAGTCCTGCACCGGGGTCCCTGCAGGGAGCCTGCTTCTCCCTCTGCCTGTGTCTCTGCCTCTCTCTCTCTCTCTCTCTCTCTGTGTGTCTCATGAGTAAATAAAGAAAATCTTACAAAAAAAAAAAAAAAAAGACATGGATGGACAGTGGATTTTGAGTCCCTTCTCTGTCCAACTGCACCAAGTAAAATCAAAAGATCACTGATACTCCGGCCGGAATTATTGTTTACCTAAGAGCTCCTTCTCTTTAAGATATTCAGGGGATTGAGTTTACACAGGTGGAGTGTAAACTAAATTTCTCACCACACCTTGCAGCTAGCCCCCTCTCTTTACTCGCCTTTGTCTCTACCTGGGAGGCTACACCTGAGGAATTCGAACACATTTCCCATGGGTGGGCCTCTTTGCCCCGTTGGAGACTTCCAAACTCCGTCCTTTAAAATGAGTCTCAAAACGTGGGCAACGCGTTTAAATCCCTTCATTTTACTAAAAGTCGTTGTAAAATTACCATTCTGAAGTAGTACATGACGGGTTTTTGCTCTCTTATTAATGAAAAGACTAAAGCCACAAAAGACTACAAGCTCACGAATTCTCTCTCGCGCTCATCTTACTCTCCCAAGTCACCAGCTTAAGAAAGAAGCAGGGCATTCTACCCAAAACTAGTGCAGGCTAACATGGAATAATTTGTTTTAAATCCCTTGAATGGCTAACGTATTCGCAGAGATCAAACATCCTTTTATATGAAAAAGTAATCAGGGAAAAGTCTGCTCCCCACTCAATTTGCAATCACCCCACCTCTCTACATAGGTTACCTCTGTTTTGAGATTCTTAATGTATTCCTCCAAGTTTCTTCACACAAACCAAGTAAGTAGAATATAGATCCTTCTACTGCCCCCACCCACCACACACACCTTTATGTAAAAAGTAGCGCACTATATATACTGTTCTCCCCTGCTTTTTTCCACATAACGGTGTACCTTGGAGATCTTTCTTTACCTAAATAGAGATTGTGTGGATGCATCATCCATTTAACCAGCCATCTGTTGATGGACTTGGATTGTCTCCAGTCTTTGGCGATGACGGTGCTGCAGTGAACAACCTGACACATACACCATCCTGGCCTGTGGGCTAGAAGATTTGTACACAAATTCCCAGAACTGAAACTCAGGGTCACAGGGATAGACCTTTAAAATTTTGATGGATATTGCCAAACAGCCTCCAGAAGGTGTGCACCAACCCACACACCCAGCAGCCATGCATACATATGCCTGTTTCCCCACACCTTCACCAATAAAATGTTATCAAATATGTTTTTCTCCCAATCTAATAAATGAAAAATGAAGGCTCCTTTTCTATTTGCATTACTCTAATTATGAAGGAGGCTCAGCACTTTTTCATAGGTTTAGGAGGAACTTGCATTTCCCTTATTATAAACTGCTTGTATCATTTGCCTATTTTTCTATTGAGTTTTGGGTTTCTGTTTTATTGTTATCGATTTCTAGGAGCTCTTTACATATTCAGGAGGTTAGTCCTTTGCTACAGTGTGAATGATATGAATTACCATTTATCTGTTCGGTTTTTGGTTGTACTTTGGCTTTGCTTGGTAGGATTTTTGTTTGCTTTCTTTTATTGTATGGGGTGGTTGTGGTTGTTGTGCCATACAGGAGGCTTTTATTATTGTGTAGTCGAATTTATGGGTGTTTTCTTGTTTTTGGGTCACAGAAAGAGTTTCTCTACTCCAAAGTTAAAAAGGAGTTCTCCTATTTTTCTTCTGGTAAATTTATGGTTTCCTGTTTTACGTATAAATCTTTGACTCATTTAGAATTTATCCTGATGTATGATGTAGAGTTTAGATCATTTATTTACTTTTCCAGATGGCTACTCTCCTGTCTCATCAGGTGACAAGCATTTTTGCTGCGTCATCCAAAAAGGAAACAAGTCATTACTGTCAGAGGCTTTTTTTTTTTTTTTTGGAGTTCAATTTGCCAACATATAGCATAACACCCAGTGCTCATCCCATCAAGTGCCCCTCTCAGTGCCTGTCACCCAGTCACCCTTGTCAGATGTTTTGTTTTTCATCCAAACACATAGAGACTTGAGGATCAATCCCTGAAGCATTCTCTTAGCTGTTTCCCCGCATCTCTGTCACTATCCGAACCTTGGGACTTCCTAGTCATTGTGTTTGTCAAGTCCATCTTTCCAGTCACCCGGCCAGTTTTGCCTTTTGTCTTTTTAATTAAGCTTTTTCTTGAAGCATGGCACCCGTACAGACAGGCACACAGGTCTCACAAAGTGAACACCTCAGATAACCACCCCGCTGGAGATCTAGGACATCACAGCACCCCAGAGTCTCTCAGTACTCCTTCCCAGTGTCTTGGCCACCCCCCACCCAAGGGTAACGGCTCAGGATTTCTGTCACCACAGGTTGGTCTGCTTGTTGTTAAGGTGAGTATCACTTTAACACATTTACTCTTTTGCCTCTTTTTTTCTCTTGCATTGTGCTTATGAGAGTCAAAGGTGTAGTTCTTCCTTTGTTCTTAGTGCTGTGTGTATGGTTGTGTGAATGTAACACGATGCATTTCTCCATTCTCACGCTGACATTCACATTGTTTCCAGTCCAGGACCATCACGAGGACCCATGTTATCCACATTCTTGTCATGTCTTTTGATGCATCTATGTGAGCTCTACTGGGTAAATACCTCAGTGTGAGAGCCCTGCATTAAGATATGCAGATGGTTAGCTCTGGTCTCTACAGCTAAGCAAACTCAATTCAACAAAAATGTGGTCAGTTAAATCCACAGTTAAATGTAGTCGGTTAATTTCTTGGTTCCCCACTGTGATCAAATACTTTAAATTATGTCTCTAGCTACTCCCCCTAACCCTGAGATGGCATTCTCTTATTGCCCCCATTTTGTAGCTGATGAGGCTGAGGAGCATCACATTCTCTCAGTTGGGAATTTTTACTGATGAATTGTAAAACGCTGAAGCTGTCATGTTTAATAAAGCTATTTATCTACTCACCAATTTGGGTTTCACTCCTGTGTTTTTAAAACAGTTTTTAGAACAGGGATGGGTTTTATTTATGAATACAAGAAGAAATTGCTAAGCATTAAGAGAGTGAGTGATGTAATTCAAGACAATATGTGTTATACTTATGTTGTCAGTTAAATTCCAGTGAGTTTTTATGTCTACAGGTGGTTGAGTAAGAAGCATAAACATGTAAGAGGTCATGAGTGTCTATTCATTCACTCATTCATTCATTCATATTTTCCAACAACCTTACTGAGCTCCTACTGTGTGTCAGGACTGGAACAAAGCTTGGGTAAAGTGATAAAGTAAAATGGGGTTAAAGATCGCAAATGTCCTAGACATTGAAAGCTAAGATTCCACAGGTTCCACTGAACCGAAGCAAAAAAAAATCAAAGTCATCTGACATGTACTATCAAAGACTATATACAAATCACTATTGAAATAAAGGAGGGAATTGGAGACGGCTTCCCAGAGATAGGACATTTGGGCTGGCCTTTAAAGGATAAAGAGGAGTTCTCTAGACAGATGAATAAAGGTAAGGGCTCATTAAAAAGGCACAAGTTGCAAAAAAAAATGATAATTGATGTGCGGTTCAAGGTACACAAAGGGAGGAAGTGAGACATGACAGTGAGTGACATGTTGGTCAAGTCAGAGAGATCCCTGAATGCCACACCAAGGATTTTGATTTTATTCTATATGTACTTGGGGCCAGGGTCATGGCTCAAAGAGATTGGCAACAATGTAGAAAATGTACAATTTTGTACAATTTAAATGCTAAATTGACATTCTTTAATAACAAAATTCTATTTGAGGCATTGAGGAGATCCTCATCAGAATTCCTAGTTTCCAGCTTTATACCTGAGGGGGAAAAAAACCTCTTTAAGATCGAAAGATTCAACAGTGAAGACAGTAGAAGTTCTCTTCTTCAGGGGCACCTTGGTGGCTCAGTCAGTGAAGCATCTGACCCTTGATTTTGGCTCGGGTCATGATCTCAGGGTGGTGGGACCCAGCCCTGCATCAAACCCCACATGGGGCTCCACACTCATCGGGGAGTCTGCTTGAGATTCTCTTCTCCCGCTCCTTCTGACGCTCTGCCCACTTGTGTTCTCTCTCTTTCTCTCTTCCTTTAAAATAAATAAATAAATCTTAAGAAGAAGAAGAAGAAGGAAAAGGTCTCTCCTTCAATTGGATCAGGACCAGTCATTGATCAAAATAGTTCAAGCAGAAAGTCAGAAAAAAAAAATCATAAGTACTTTAAACTTAATATTTAAATTAAAACAAATTTACACGGATTTGACAATATTATAATGTAGGTGCAAGACCTCTTCTTTCAGTGTAAAGTATTCAAGTGTATTTCAAATGTATTGTTTACACGTTAATTTTTTATACTATTAACACACTGACGTACATTTTTATTTTGAGATACTTTAAAATGGAGCAAGAACTTGAACATTTGCAAATAATCTTTTAAAATAATTTTCTAGCTTATTGTGGCTCTTTAATTTTCAGTTATTGTGGTGTTTTTACCATTGTCTTGATCACTCCTAATTCTACAGCAATTTTTCAGTGACTCATCTATATCATGTCTTTTCGATAGCACTCAACTCACATTTTATAGATACGGGTCTTTTTTCTTGCCTCCCTCCCATTTCATCAGTTCCTTCAACAGTTAATTAGGTTACCCGGTTACAGTAACAAGGACAACTGACATAACCAGGTTTGGAAACTAACACACTAGACTCTGGGTAATCACACAATCCAGCTGGTGGGGAAAATGCATAGATGTTCTGAGCAAACTGATCTCTAGACCAGCAACATCCACATCCCTGAGAACTTGTGAAAAATGCAAATTCTCCAGCCCAACCCAGACCTAGGGAATTAGAAATTGCTGTGGGGATAGGCCAGAAATCTATGTCTTAACAAGCCCTGCAGGTGATTCTGATGCTCCCTAACATGTGAGAACCACTGCTCTAGAGAGTAACCCTCCAGTCCTGGGCTTTCTACACAAGTGTGAACCATGTTTCATCAGGGGCATGGAGAGCATCAGTTAATCTGATCACAGTTAAGAGGGCTCCTTGTGGGGCAGCCCAGGTGGCTCAGTGGTTGAGCGCTGCCTTCAGTCTAGCGTGTGGTCCTGGGGACCCGGGATTGAGCCCCATGTCAGGCTCCCTGCATGGAATGGAGCCTGCTTCTACCTCTGCCTCTGTCTGTGTCTCTTATGAATAACTAAATAAAATCTTAAAAAAAAAAAAAAAGAGGACTCCTTGTGCCTATCTCTATACATAAGTAAACTATTTTTTAACCAAATTGAATCAGTCTATAGTGGACTTCTCTGGTACTCCCAGGTCACATCCCCTGGACCATCCCTGATTTCAGCCCCAAGTGGGGCAGGCAGTTCTGTGTGAGCACCACATCCTTTCCTGCGTAATGTCCACCTTTTCATCTTCTGTCCAGATACTCTGGCTCCTGTCTTGCAATCAGGGGACATTTCTGTCCCCATACTCTTCCCAATGGGCTCCAGGTGGATCAAGCTCTTCATTCCCCCATCATGTAATGATTCTGCTGTTTCTTCTTCCCTGACTCTCCCTGCCTCCTCACTCCTTCTTCCTAGGATCTCTTCCCAAAGAAACTACCTGCACTACACCCTTGTCTCAGGCTCTGCTTCCAGGGAAACCCACACTAAAACATACCCTTCTTCCTTAATCGGATGCTTTTGATATATTTTCATCTCAGCATACGTGTTCTATCTCATTTCATGAGAGAGATTGATGTTGTATTTCATCATTGTATCTACTGTAATTTAACTAGTCATCTATTGATAGACATTTAGAGTAGTTCAAATTACAGTGTGATAAAATGATTTTATAAAACTCTTTTACTCTTAAACAGATTATCAGGAGATTTTCAAAAGTAAAATTGCTGGGTATATGCATTTAACATTTTTATTAGTGCTGCCATATTTCCATCCAAAAAAAAACCTATGCCAATTCAAATGCACACCCAAAGTGTGTGATACTGCCTGTTACATTATCTTTCCTATCACTTGGTATACTGATTTTCTCAATCTCATAGGTAAAAATTGGTATCACATGGTTGTTTTATTTTACAGGACCTTAATTATGAGCTCTTTTGAGCATGAAAAAATTTTTAGTCTCTATAATAGTCCATCCAATGGGTAGACCCCCTCCTTTTTTTTTTTTACCTTTTGTATTTTATTTTTGCTTCTAGTCTTGTACTACTATACATAATGGTATTATTTTGTTATTTATAAACTTTGTGTCTTTGTTTTTAGCATAGATTTTAGAAGTTGGATTGTTTTGTCAAAAAGTATGAATATCTTAAAGGCTCTTGAAACATGCTAACAAATTTCTTCCCAGAAATGTGGAATCACTCTACACACCCAACTTCAGTAGATGAGAATGACTAGTTCACTCAGTCTTTGGAAATGGAAGACATGAAATTTCATTGTTGGGCTTTTTAAATTTATTTGGTGACTAATAAAGCAAAATATTTTTATGTTTATTCTCCATTTCTATTTTTCTTTCGAGTTCTTAACCCTTAGCCTATTTTTCTATCATGTTGAGCATTTTTCTTATTAGGTTGTAAGAACTATTTATATATTAATTATTTTAACACTAGGTCTCTTTTTAGTTTATATCTTTTAAGGGCAATCTGTTAGGAATAAAAATCTAAACATAAAAAATTATAAAGGCTTTCATTTTTTATTTTTTATTTATTTATTCACGGGAGACACAGAGAGAGAGGCAGAGGCGTAGGCAGAGGGAGAAGCAGACTCCCTTCAAGGAACCTGATGCAGGACTCATTCCGGGACCCCAGAATCATGACCTGAGCCAAAGGCAGATGTTCAACCACAGAGCCACCCAGGTGCCCCTACAAAGGCTTTTAATGACATTGAAGAAGACCCAAGTGGAGAGAAAGAATGTGTTTATGGATAAAACAAGTTCTTTATTCATTTTCTCTTTTAATTTTGTAATGTCTTTGGAATGTACATTTTTATTGCATATAGTTTTACTATGAAAATAGAAAAACAACATGTCTCTATTAGATTGATTATCTTTTTTTGACTTCTAAGGGATTTTTCATATTTTCTTGATGATCATCCTTTGTCACTACTATATATCTCTACTACAGATATTTTCCAGTTTGTGGCTTTTTAAAAAATGGCTGTTCCTTTCTAAATGGTTTTTTAAAAACAATTTTTTAAAAAATGGTTGGTTTTTTTTAATAAAAGAAGAAGAATAGGAAGAAGAGGAGGAGGAAGTCTTTCATTTTCATTTAGTCAGAATTGGTATTTTTCCCTGCTGTGCTTTATTTGTTTGTTTTGTTGAAACAGTCCAACCTTGCTCAAGATAAGAATAATAGTCACCTATATTTTAAAGTGTCACTTTCAACAGTTAAAGTTTTAATTCACTTGGAATTGATAGGGACCCAATTGGGTTTTCCATAGGGAGAATCAATTTTTCGGCTTCATCTCTCTAGTGATGTCTCATGCCACCTGTGTTGCATTTCACAATTCTTTTCCTGCTCCCGCTGCTCAGTTCCACTCACAATTTGACTATCCCAGCACTGATCCTATTATCTTCATTGTTATATGGTTAAAATAAGACTGAGATCTGACAGGGCAAGTGTCCTAACAGTTAATAATTACTCTTGGCCCTCCTACTGCTCCGTGTACATTCAGGAATCAACTTGTAAAATTCCACAAAATAGCATTGTGCTGATTCTACAGATCAAGTGGGGGAGTGGCAGGGGAGAATTGAAATCCTATCCATGAACATAAAATTTCTCTCAACTTATCTAGGTCTTCTGATTGTGACTTACTAAAGAATTTTATATTTCTAAGTTTTTGCCTTGCATACCTCTTTATAGGGTTAATTGTAGGTATTGTGTAAATGTTTGGCTATTATAAATAATGACCTCCTTAATACTACATTTTCTGTTTATAAATGGTATATAGAAATGTCACTGGCATTAGTCTATTGGTTCCATATCCAGCCACCTTGCTAAGGTCTCCTGTAAGTATAAAATTTTTAGATTATCTGGGGTTTTCTATGAACTCAGTAATGTCATCTACAAATAATAATAGTCATATATTTCTTACCAATCCTAGTGTCTTTAATTTCTTCTTCATGTCTTTATTATTCTTTGACAAAGACCTCCAGGACAGTATTGCATAGTAGTGGCATTAACGGACATCCTTGTCTTATTCCTACAAATCAATATAACAAAAACAAACAACCTAGTTGAAAAATGGAAAAGACATAAGCCTATAAATTCAGAGGAGGAAAAAATATGGCCTATAAATGTTTTAAAAGATACTCAATTTTATTAGAACTGAGAAAATGAAAATCAAGACTACCATAAGATACTTTTATTCCCATTCAACTGACAAAAATGTAAAAGCCTAACCTAGAAATGTTGGACAGAATGTAGACTGATGGGATCTCTTGGACCTTGCTGGTAGGATGTAGGAGATGGTAGGGGGTGGAGGGTGGGCAGCACACAGGAAATGTAAGCCAATCTTACTGTTTGAGAACTTGAGTTGGATGGTGGGCATAGATGCCCACTGCAATCATCAAGTAAATACTCAAAATAAATATTCAGATATCTAAATAAGTAAATAAGAGAGAAAATAAAAAGGACTAATTATGAGTGTGTGTCATAAACTATGGCTTGTCATTAATCCTCTCGGGGCATCAGATATCCAGGAGGGGGGAGGAAAAAGAAACAAAAAAGAAAGTAAAATCCACTCATAATCCCATTACTGTGGGACACCTGCCATAACATTTCTGAGCATTCTTTCAGTCTATTTTAATGCACACTTGTAGATTGAATAGATTGGTAGATGAAAGAGACACAGATAGCACAATGATAACAAAATTGGGATAATATGTATATGCTGCTTTGTAAATTGGTTTCTTCAATTTATTTGCAGGGGTTTTTTAAAGTTGCTATTGTCTTTTGTGACTTAATCTAATGGTTTTCTGCTCAGAAATATTTTGAAAGAAGAATCAATAAAAATCGCATGAGTAAATGAAAAAGCAGTTAAAGAAAAGAAAAACATTAAGTTTGACTCTAACATCTCCCTTGCAGATAATTGAGAAAATGGTACTACTGACAGAGAGGGGGGAAAAAAGAAAAATCTGGTAGAGGGCTGGTTTGGGAAGAGTGAGGTGTAAAGCTCTAGAGACTGCATTGAAGATGAGGTATTTGGTTGAAAATTCAATATAGTGATGTAAACTTTGGGGTCATCAGTTTCAGGATGATGACTGAAACAAGTGATGCCTGAAAATAAGAATTTGAAGGATGGTCAGTGCTAAAAAGGCAATGTTATAAAGAGAGAAATTAGCAGAGACTGAAAATCCACCATTTGGGAGAGAGAAGAGAAAGAGAGAGTGAGTGAAAAAAAGAAGAAAGAGAGGGCAAAGAAACAAAATAGTTGAACATATAGGAAGAAGAAGAAGAAGAAAAGAAAGAGGGAGGCAAGCTGTAAGAGACTTAACAATAAAGAACAAATTGAGGGTTGGTGGAGGGGAGGTGGGCAGGGAATGAGCTACACGGGAGATGGGCACTTGCTATGTTGAGCACTGAGTATTGTATGTAAGTGATGAATCACTAAATTCTACTCCTGAAACTAAAGTACACTATATGTTAATTAGCCAGAGTATAAATAGAATTTTGGAGAAAGAAGAAAAGAAAGAAAGAAAAAAGAAAGAAAAGAAAAAAAAGAAAGAAAGAAAGAAAGAAAGAAAGAAAGAAAGAAAGAAAGAAAGAAAGAAAGAAAGAAAGACAAGGCAGGTGGGCAAGACCCCAGAAAAGACAAGAGCAGAGAAATAAGAAGAGAGCAGGACAGGAGGAGGAAAGGCTGAGTTGAGGGTCAGTAAGGTCCATTGCAACAGCAAAAAATGGAGGAAGAGAAGAAAGCATAGTTGGCAAAGTGTGTGGAACAGAACCAAAGTGGAAGGGGTCAAGGGGACTAGAAATGGAAATAAACCAAGAGGAAACAAACCTGAGGGTCACAGCACTGTGCCGCGAGCCACTGACAGGCCATGCAGTTCATCTCCCACTCCAGGGGATGGGTGTCTCCATCCTGGCAAAAGAGGAAGGGTCGGGGAAGGTAAGCCACATCCTCTGCAGGGAGGCAGGCCACATCCTCTGCAGGGGTTCTGACCATGCCCATGCCCTTTGTGTCCCGCCATGTTGCCTCCATTCTCCCAGCCTTGACAACTCCCATTCCCCCAGAGCTGAGCGCAGACCTGGCACTAGTAGGCGCTTAATCACTGTTTTTGGGGTGAATGGAAGAATGAAGACATTTTAAGAAAAGTTCTCAGAGGCTCCTGGCTGCACCCTGGGGACCATAGGTCTTTCTCCAGCACACATTAGCATATTGTCAAAGCTTAAACACCAGGCTTCTCTGGCTCTGCTAAGAAAATAAATAAATGGATCTTGACATACAGGGAGCAAACCGCTAGTGGCTAAATATTTTTTAATTTTAAATAAGTACCATGGGACTTCCAGGCTGAAGGATGAAGGCCCTTTGATTGGAACTTCAGCATCTTCATATCTGTTACTCTCTGCAATATATGGCACAGAAATACCAACTACACATGGATCCGCTAATGTGCCTGAAATGATTTGAAAATCAAAAGCCTTAAGGAATCACATTTGCTATTTTCCAAAAGACATAGAGAAAAAGTGATATCTGTAGCCTAGATTACACAAGAGAGTTGTGTTTCTTTCTTTCTTTTTTTTAAATCTGTTTACTGACAGGAAGAAAAAAATAGCAATAATGGGGAGAAAAAAATCTGCTTTCTGCCTAACACATGATTCGGCTGACAGCACAGAGAATCAGATAATTCTACAGAAAACTGACAAGCTAGATAGTGATTGGGATGAAGCTGTAGAGTTCTCTAAATACCCACAAATATTACTGTCTGATGCTTAACATTCACAAACCATTAGATTCAACATGTATATTTACGGTTTGATAATCAGCTGTCATTAACAGATGAATAAACAACATAATGCTCATGTTTAGAAAAAATGTACAAATGGGAGAAAAAGTGCCAACAACCCAAAAAGGTTTACCTTGTTCCCCTCTGTGAAAATAAAGAGGAATGAATCTCTATAATTTTAATAGTTGAATCTTATCTGATATTCTTAGTCTTGTCTTAGCTGGCAGAGCCTCTGATTTCTTTTTCTTTTCTTTCTTTTTTTTTTTTTTCCCTGTACATGAAATGTATAAGATCAGTCTGCCTTGTCAGGAAAAGTTGCATTAAAGTTACTACATTAGAGATAATCATTCAATGGCCATCTTATTTAATCAACCCGCATTAGTGTCCATGCAAACGAAAGAGTTCAACAAAGTCTTTCCAAGTGATAGAACTATTCCCTAATTTTAGTTGTACCTTTCACTGGGTTAGGGAAGTCATTTTAGCTCTCTGGAGCTCAAACTCCTTGAGCTACCAATGATAAGTGGACCTAGAAGAAATGTGCCAAGTAAAACTCTTCACCCCGGGGCATTATATGGATAACAATGTGATGGTGATGATGATGATGGTGATGATGATTTCATCTCAGTGCAGTGGGAAATGTACACACAGATACATCTGATCTGAGGGTGAGTGGCCAGGGTCTCTTGCATAACAGCCCTTTTAAAACTTAGCAATGTTTGCACAGCCATATTCGCAGCAGCATGATTCACAATAGGGAAGCAACGCAAGTGTCCATTGATGGATAAATGGGTAAACAAAATATGGTCTATACATACAATGGGATATTGGCCAGCCTTAGAAAGTAAGGCTACAACATGGATAACGCTTGAGGACATTGTGCAAAGGGAAATTAGCCAGTTGCAAAAGGACAAATACTGTACAATCCCACCTGTATGATGTGCCTGGAGCAATCAAATTTGTGAAGAGAGAGAGGAGGATGGTGGTGACTGGGAGGCAGGATGGGGGACTGACCACTGTTTAATAGAGACAGAGTTGCAATTTGCAAGACGGAAAGAACTCTGGAGATGGATGGCGGTGGTGGTTGCCTAATGATGTGACTGTACTTAATATTACTCAACTGTAGCTTTAAAATGGTTAAGATGGTCAATTTTAGGTTATATACATTTAACCACAATTGAAAATTAATTTTTTTTAATTTTATTTATGAGAGACATAGAGAGAGAGACAGAGACACAGGGAGAGGGAGAAGCAGGGCTCCCTGTAGGGAGCCCGATGCAGGACTCGATCCCAGGACCCCTGGATGACGCCCTAAGCCAAAGGAAGACACTCAACCACTGTGCCACCCAGGTGCCCGAAAATTAATTTTTTAAAGAATGAAGCCTTTATAAAAAATAAAAAAAAACAACAGTGACCTCCCAGATGAAAACTGAGCCTCAGCATTCTCTTTTCTCCTGAGACTCCATTATAATAATATTGAAAGAATTTTTTTTTAATGTAAAATCTCACACCAATGAAGGAAACCAAAAGAGCCATCAGAGAATAAGTAATTTAAACCAGTTTCCAGATAATGTAAAGGTGATAGAGTGAACCTTGGCTGTGAAATCAGAACAGAGGAAGGCAGAAGCTGGACATGAAAGGTGGGCCTGGGGGTCAATCAGCCCAGAAGTACCCAGAGAGTCTGCAGACTTGAGAACTGCAGCCAGCTGGACCTCTCTCCATGTACCTGCCCCCAGGTCTCCTGTACTCATGCCACAGAAGGATATGTTCATAGTAAGTACAATATTTAAAGTAACTCATCAACAGGAGCTGGAATATACCACATATAATATATTGATCACTGCTACCAGTTAGGAAGCCTTTCTGTGCACCAGGCACTGTACCAAGCACTTTACCTGCATTATCACATTTGATACTCACGGCAAGCCTGTGGGGCTGGCAGTTTTATTATTATTTTTGCTTTATTCACAAGAAAAGAGAAGCTCCAAGAAGTTGCCTGAAATCTGTCTGACTCCAATCCTCTTAACTTAAAGGAACACCCACGTCTCTTTGACTTCATACTCTCCATCACTGTGCTGTTAGGCTTCTGGTATGCTCTTTTGGGAACGTTTTGTGGCTTAGAAACACACAGACATATGCAGCTATGGGTGTCTGAACACAGATGTACACCCAAATACATATTACGGACCAGACATCTCCGGAGTGGGAGGAATAAAATCCCTTCTTGCCTCATGGGCTGGACCCAGTGGGAGGAAGTTGGACACAAGATGGTATTGATGCCATCCCCATGGACCACCAGGGGCACAGAGCCACCCTGGGGTGAAGTGAGAAGGGGAAGAACAGAGGTAGAGAAGGGAATCCATCACATCGATTTGTTGTCTGTCTCCCTGATAAAAATGCAGGTTCTGAGATCACAGAGCTCTCTGGACTTTTGCCAGTGTGGTTCACCGATGTATCCCAAACAGCCAGAACTGTGGGCGCTTTACAGAGTTCAGAGCAGATGCACAGTGAACTTTTGTTAAAGACATGAATGATTTCTTGCCTGAGTCAGCTGACCAACCGACAGCATCTAGGGCAGGGATCAGCAAACTCCAGCAAAGAGCCAAATCCTGCCCTCTTTCTGGTCTTGTAAATAAAGCTTTATAGAAACACAACCGTACCATTTGTCTCCCTGCTGTCCGTGGCTACTTTACGCAATAACAGCAGAGTTGGGCAGGTGCTGTGAGGCCAGACAGCCCACAAAACTGAAAATGATTACCATTTGGCCCTTTCCAGGAAAAGTTTGCCAATCCCTCTGGTTGTGGGACTGGGAGCCAGAGAGATCATAGGGAGCCAGGGACCAAGGGCTAATGAAACCCAAGACCTAAGCAGCACCTGGGTAGGAAACAATTTCAGAACCCATATTTCCATTTTGTGAGTCACCTCTGCACAAACCCCACATGATCCTATAGAAGGAAGTCTTCTTATGCGGAAGGAAAGTCCCTCATTGGGACATGTCACGCACAGATGAGAGTAATGATGCCATTGGTGAATAGAAGTTTTATCTGAAGAGCTTATGGAAGGTCCTCATCTCATTAGTCCTGGTGTCCTGGGTAGTGAAGACGTACCCGAGGATGGGTCTACCCAAAGAATTTCCATTTTCCAAAATTCTCCAGCCATGCTGAGTGGCAAGGTGGAAGTCCTACCTTCCTGCATGCCCTTCGCTCACCAGAACTCAATTCCTTCTGGAATCTCTTCAGGGATTAAGCTACCATGAATCGTATTTTCCTCTCAGTTTTGAACCTGAAACCACAAACTTCAGCTTAGCTATTCAACTTTAGGGTGCAGGAGGCTGGGGGGTATGGAGTGCAGGGCAGTTGACGTTTCCACAAGCCCTCGCCGCAGCAGGCTGGGGTAGGGCTTCTCACCGCTCAAGGGCAGGGGAGTCCATCAAAGAGGCTGCTCCAGCACCCTTCACCTCCCTGCTCATCCTCCACAGCCATCCTCTTCATCTCCCTCCCAAAGGGGCATCTACACTCACCACTGAATATGTGTGTCCCCCTAAAATCCACAGGTTAAAGCCCTACCTGTAGTGTGATGGCCTCTGGAGGAGGAGCTCTTGGGAGATCATCCAGCCATGATGGTGGATGATCAAGACTCAAGGCTCAAGACTCAAGACTGCCCCTTACAAGGAGAGGTGGGAGAGAGACAACCTCTCCCCCCCACTCCATGTGAGGATACAAGAAAGAGGCTGTCTACAGGCCGGGAAGAGCACCCGAACCAGAACCCCACCACGCAGGCATCTCGGTGTTGGTCTTCCAGGCTCTGGTACTGGTCAGAGCAGCTGAGCTGAGCCCTCCACATCCCCCAGCTTGCTGGGGTTCGCCTCCTGCCCCCACGCTCCAGCACTACCCAGCAGTCACTCCACAGAGCCCACTGGAACAACCACGGACCCCAGTCAGACTAATATTGTGCTCAGAGACTCACTCCCTGCACTTACAAAATGGCATTATTTATGCACATGGACACTAACAGTGAGTCGCTCGCCTCTGGGATGAATCACGGAGTCCTGAGTCCTCACCGACAGGAGCAAGGCTTTGCTGACCAGGCATTGGATTTGCTTTCCCCGGGGAACCTTCATCGGGAAGAATGAATTCTCCTCTAGGGTGTCAGGAGCTCCCTGCCCAATTTACGTGCCTGGGGAATACACACCTACCACACTGCCTCAGTCGTAGTTCTGCTAACCTGCAACGAACGCAAACATTTCTGTAAATGCGACTTATTGCTGGAAGCTTCTTCCTCTTGTCCAATGCAGCTGTAGTAATACTATTAATATTTCATTTGGAAGAGCCAAAATTGGGAACCTAGGAGACACGTCCCCCCACCAGTCTTCAGCGCACTTCCAGAATGTACGAAGCAGTTCAGAGAGACATTTGAGTAATCTGGGGTGACTTCATCGGAAACCCCACTAGTCTTGCTTTATTCCATAACATTCTATTTATGACAGCCTTTGAAGAGCAAGGTACGTGGAAAAGTATTTCTGGCTCCGTGGGGGTTGTCTATTTGCCTGTCTGTCGCGGTAAGTACTGAGAGACAGTTGGAATGAAAGCTTAAATACTTATGTAATGTAGGGAGAAATGTACTCACATCTGTGTGTAAAATAAGCAGATAAAACGGCGCTCAAATTAGATGTGATCTCCCCCCCACAACCCCTCGGTATTGGCAACAAGCAAGTGAGGCTGGCAAGTGGTGGCAGTCACCAGATGACAGCCGAGGGAGAGTGGCAGAACTGCAAGGCCAGCTCCGTCCAGGCGGCTGCGGTCAGGTGACCTGCCCATCCATAGAGAAGCAAATGGAAAAGACTCCAGGAATGGGGATGCTGGCGGCTGAACAGTGATCTGAGGAATGCGGGCAAGTCGGGGTCCGCCAGCACGGCGCTCTTCTGAAGCCCAAAGGACTGCGAGTCCAACATTTAAATCACTTACACCAAATCCACCCAGCAGCATCCCAGTGGGGCCCGAGTACGGACAGGCCCGTCCTGCTCTAAGGCATCTCTCGTGAAGGAACGTGAGCGAGCTCGCGGTTCCATCTCACTGGGTACCGGGGAAATTGGTAATTCGTTTCTGGTACCATGTTGAAAAATTGAATCCAAAATAAGCCACACGGGAATGAAAACAAAGAGGCCTTCTTCCTGCAGCTACCAGTTGGGGAAAAATAAGAGCTCTCAGGAAAAAGCATGAACACTCGGCAATTATCAGCTAATGCATGTAGGTAGTCATCCTTCCCAGACTTGGACATGGGTGTTGCATTTTCTGTTCTATGACATTTTTTTTTTAACACTGACATCTTGGTCCCAAAGATAAATGTTGGCTCACTTGTTTAGAATAAGAAATGGGTTATGCCGGTTTGGAAACTCAGAATGCAAGTGTTGTTGTTTTTTTATTATTATTATTCAGAATTTATTACTTGCCAGTGGGACACGAAGGGAGGATGAGGGTCCGCTTCAAAGCAAAACCAGGCTTCGTGTGAGGCCATCTCAGCAGCCTTCTTATGAATATATGGGAAACTCAGAGAACTGAAAATAAGTAGGCCTACTTAGGTTTCTCACTGTTCAGAAAACAAAACAGAGTTTCCTCTCCAGTTTTCTGTTTTGTCGACAATTTGGAATGATAATATTGCCTCGCATTTTTGTTTGACTGACCTAGCGTGGGGTCAAATTGGAAAGCTAGGGGGAAGGCTTCAGGAGGAGGATGCTGGAAGAGAGGTTCAGAATTCAAGGCTCTGCCCTGAGCAGGGGGAGGCGGTGGGGGTACAGGGAAAGGCTTGCTGACCGGGGGCCCTGAGTGCCAGGCTGCAAGGACCCTGGAAAAGCCCAGGGGGTCATCGGTAGCCCAGCTCCTCTCTGATGAGGATTTGGGGTTAGAGAAAGCAGCCGCCCCTGGCTGGGGGGCTGGGGCAGGAGGTTCTCCACATAGTCCGCTGTCTGAGCAGCTTTTGAGTTGAAACCAGACTGAAAGGGAGCCAAGAGCCGAAGGCCGGCGCACATCCCCCTTGCCAAAGCCATTTCAGTGGCAGGGCCTCAGCTCTGCTCGTACCTGTGTCCAGATGGACACTCTGACCTTGGCCGCGGCCGCTCGGGTCCTCTTCTGTCCATGCGGGGCCCAGGTTTGGCTGGACCGCCGCGGAGGGGCAGGAGGGACGGCCATCTGGCGTGGGAGGCGTTGCCTGACAGGTGGCTCAGCGGCAGGAGGACTCACCGGGCTGAAACGGATCCGAGGACCGGCTGGCTGCTGGGGATTATGCAGCTCACGGAAACCTCCCAGGCCAACTCAGACGGCGAGGCGGAGAGGCCAGGAACCAGGAACTGGGTCACCCACATCACTGCTGCCACAACGTGGCCCTGAGTGGAGTCCCGGGACCACAAGCCCACTGACCACGGAAGAGCCAGCCTGAGGATGAAATGGGGGACCAGGGCCCCTGGGGAAGAGGAGCGGTTTGGTGGGCGGCACCCCCTAGCTGGACTCCTGTGTCCCAAGCCACATTCAGGGTGGCCTTGGATGACCATCACAATGGCTTTTTTCAGAAGGTGACTGTGGTCTGGTCCAATCCAAAGTGACTCTTGAGTTGAGGATGTCATCAACAGGGACCAGTGGCATGAGGTGCTTGGTGCTTGGGGATCTGTCTCCACTAGCCTGATGTCCCCCAGAGCTGAACACAGCACCCAAAGACCACCCCCTGATGAGCAAAGCAGCTGTTTGACACACTCGCTCTAACCCTGATGAAGCCAGCAGGCTCTGCAGGCCACATGGGTTCACCTGTCAAGCGAAGGAGATCAACCCAGTAAACTGTATCTAGGTTCCTCGCGGGAGGAGTGAGGACATTGGAGCCAGATAATTTCGGGTTTGGATCCTGACTCTACACCTTACAAGTTGCATGATCTTAGGGAACTTTCTGTCCTCATCTGACCTTCATTCTGTCACTGGGAAGGTCATATAATAATACATCATTTAATCCAAGGGCTGAGTGAGATACAAGCTCTCCAGAGAGTGGATGGCACACAGTAGGCCAGCCTCTCCCCCAAGGTCCCTTCATTTTAAAAAATTCTGCAAATCCTAAAAAACCCCATATTCAATCTATATCATCTCTGGGATCCTGTCCAGTTAAGGCTGACTTCATTTGCACAGGGAAGGGATTCCATAAGAAGGTACAGGTGCCACACTGTCACCCAGACTGGCTAGGCTTGGGCAAGTCACCTTTCCTTCTGTATCCACAAATGAACTGCACCTGCCATTACCCTTGTGGCCGCTGAGCCATTGACGGTGTCCCCACAAGGGCCATCCAGCACTCACAAAGGAGTCCCCATCTCCTGTGGAAGACATGTAGCACTCACATGGGTGCCTCTTGACCACAGGAGCCCATCAGGACCACCCGAGCAGCTTGCCAAGGGGAGGGCAGCCAGCCCACCCAGGGCTCCCATGACAGAGCTGTGCAGAGGAGTCTGGGGGTCTGCTTTTCCAAAAGCTGAGGTTTTATGGAAAAAATAAAACTGAAATCTGACTGGCAAACATCCTCAAAGGAAGATTTAGAAAACAATGGGGCATCTGTTAGGGAAAAGGAGGGACTTGTCTAAGACTTTTCTTCCAAGGTTGATCATCTTTTCAAAAAGTCCAGGTGAGCAATTCATTCTTTTGTTAATTCAACATCAATTTTTGGGCTACCTAGTTGAACATATATGACACCCTGTTCTGGGGGCTCAAAATCCTGAGGCTGAACAAGATTCTAAAGATGGAATCTTCCAGGGGCACCTGTGGGGGCTCAGTCGGTTGAGTGTCTGACTCGTGATTTTGGCTCAGGTCATAATCTTAGGGTCGCGGGATCGAGGCCCATATCAGGCCCTGCGCTGGGCTTGGAGCCTGCTTGAGTTTGCCTCTCTCTCCCTCTGCTCCTCCTCCCTCCTAAAAAAAAAAAAGAAAAGAAAAAGAAAAAGAAAAAGAAAATAAAGATGGACATTTCCAGAGTTGTGACTCTCCAGATGAGGAAGATGAGGCCCAAGAAGGGGCATGACTTGGCCAGTGTCACACAGGCAGTGGCTCCAGAGCACCGGCATCCAGAGGTCTGACTCCCCTCCGTCCCTGCCTCCCCTGCACACCCTGCCCTCCCCCGGCCGCCCAGCCCACACTACAGACACGTTCTGTTTTGTCTAGCAATGTTTTTCGGCCAATTTCGAGGGAAAGCACAGATAGCCATCTTCTCTCACCAAGATCTGACCGTGCAGGAGCCCTGGGCCGTGTTTCTCCCGCAGGAAGGTGCAGTCATGCTTCCCTTCCAGGCGAGCCGAGGGCCTCACGTGGCCACCCGCCTGCCCTCCACGTGTTCTTTACTCCTGTCACCTGCCTGGCTCCTGAAGTCTCAGTTTGCAGTCCCCCGGACCCCCGAGAGAGGAGGGCCGGCCCTCGGGTCCCCGGCTGACTCTCGCAGCCAGATCTCCGTGAGACCGTCGAACCTGAGAAAAGAATGGTTATGTTAACAAAAAAAATCAAGAAGTCTAACTGACATATTTACATGGACGTGATGAACAACATGTGCCACCCGTGCGATGTCCCCTGGGCCTGCAGCCCTGGGGCCCGGAACGTGGGGGTTCTTTCCTAGAGAACTTCCAAATCCCCAGTGGGCCACGGAGGTTTAAGAGGGGTTTTTCCCAACTTTTCCCTGGTCCCCACGCAGGTTGTCGCGGGGAGGCTCTGTTCAGCCACACCTGCCTCGCCAGCCGGGGCCAGTTGCCTCCTCCGCCAGATTCTCACCCAAGTTCACACACACACACACACACACACACATGCACTGTCAGAGCCGGTGTGGCACCTGGAGAATCTGGGTGGCGTTGTTAGAAGTTTAGAGGAAAGGGGGTTCGCTCTGCAAATTAACTGTGTTGGCAGAGCAGAAAGTAAATGTTTAACCTGCAGAGAAGACACTGTTTGAAAACACTTGGCTGCCCTTTTCTGCAGACAATCCCAGTGCTAATTGTAAAGAATTACATTAAAATGGGCCCAGCCTGACCTTGGGGCCCGTGGGCGCACCTGCCGCGAGCACCTGCCGGGAGCACCTGCGAGCACCTGTGAACGTGGGTCTGGCTCAGGCGCTCCACCAGCCCGCTAAGCTTTCCCGTATTCACTTTCAGTGAGTCAGGTTTTCTAGAGCATCTGCAAATAGGAGCAACGGGTCCAGTCTCTTCAGGTCGTTTTCTCAAGGGACCATGCTAGGGTAACAGAGACTTGGTGACCCGCCGGCCAGGGAAACGTCGCTGCCCGGCCCCACAGCAGCTCTGGCGTCAACCTGAGCCCCCGCTGAGGTAGGAGACTTCGCTGGAAAAGGGTGTTTCCAAAGGGGGTGGGGAAGGGCAGAGGGACGTGAGCAGCAGGGGTGCAGAGTGACAGCTGCGCGCAGGTGTTTTGTCCTGTCCCCTCACTGCCCCTGGTCAGAGCCCAGAGCCGGGCTCATCCTTTGGGCTTGGCACAAACCTGCCCCCCCCCCCATGCAAGTGTGACTTCCCAGGCCCTTCTGCTGCCCCCATGGCCCATGGTGCTGGCTCCCTGGGTCTCAGCCGACTGCTTGGGTCAGTGGTCGGCTCCTTGGAGGCCGGACCCACTTCTTACTCATTTGTCTGCCCTGCCCTCTTCCTACCGGTCTCTGACCCCAAGGGAGATGCTCAATAATGTTTCCCGAGGGGGGGGACATTGGAGGTTGAGAATCTGCAGGGAATCTACAGGAATGTTGTGTTAGAGAAAGTGATACAGACTTCCAGGGCTGGAGCCAGGGCTTCCTACGAAAGCACCTTGTTTGGAAGTTGGAATGCTCCCTGGGTGACTCCGTCAGGCCCCAGTAACCTGGCACCTGCTCTCTGCAAGGCTCCACGAGTGCTTCGGTTCTCCAGGGCTTGGTAAAACCACCCAAACCTAAGGGCTGAAAGCCAGGCTCCCGGGTCTGGAGCCAGACAGGTGAGGCCCCTAGAGCGCAAGGCTTAAGGAGGTATTCACTCTTCAGGTCAACCAAGTACAAGCAGGGTCCCCAAGAGCGAGCACCCCCTGACCCCTTGGTCCCTTCTGGCCTTATCCTGGTCCCTACCCAGCTTACAAGGACCCTTTCAGCACCCCTCATGGTACTGCCGGGTTGAAAGGCTTCAGCTGGGCAGTTCTGCTGCCTCACCTGAGCTCTCGTGATCTCAGCTGCAGCTGGGGCTGGAGTCTTCTGGAGGCTCTGCCAAAATGCTCCTGGGTTTGGCTGTCGTGCACGTGGCATGGCCACGCGGTCTCTCCAGAAGGCCAGTCGGCCTCACGGGGCAGTTAGGCATCTTAACAGTGAGTGCTCTAAGAGGGAGGAGGACGGAGTTGCCAGTCCCCTTCGAGGCAGAGCCTGGAACTGGCACGTCCTCACTTCCGCAGCATCCTTTCTGTCGATGTAATCTCGGGAGCAGCCCAGATCTGAGGAGTGCCAAGACCGCACACCCCTCCGCAGAGAATGTGATAAAGGCCTTGCAGCCATTCTAACCCATCATGAAGAATTAGAGTAAACCGCTTCCTAATTTCAAGAGGGATTATGGAAATAGGAAGGTTGGATGACCCTGGTCAGAAGCCAGGCTTTGTCACTGTCACGAGTCTCACTCTTGTCGTTTATAAAATGGAGATACAAATATATGCCCAACAAATATCTATTAAATGCCTGCTGTGTGCTCAACACGATGGCAGGTCCTGGAAGTATGATGACCCGGGAACAGGACAGTTGACCCGGCTCCGAGTGCAATTTTATTGTGAGAGAAATAGATTGTTTAAAAAGGAAATATATAAATGCGAATAAGTCCTATGAAGGAAAGGAAAAGGGTGTTGAAATAAAGAATGGATTGGGGAGGAGGGGCAGTGGCCTTATCCAGAATGATCATGAAAGGTCTATATCCGGAGGCAACGTTAAGATGAGATCTGAATGCTGAGAAGGACTAAGGACTGAAGGGATCTGGGATCCAGGGAAGGAGCTGAGGGCAGGAGAGGAGGTGGGATCCAGGGGAGGAGCTGAGTTCCAGGGGAGCAGCTAAGGGGCAGGGGAGGAGCTGGGAGCCAGAACAGTTGCTGGGAGCCAAGGGAGGAGCTGAGAGGCAGGCGAGGGGCTGGGAGCCAGGAGAGGAGCTGGGTTCTGGGGAGGAGCTGAGAGGTAATAATAATTTGAGGGGCAGTGAGAAGGCTTGTGGAGAGAGCACACTTACTCACTGGCTTACCACTAACCCTGAAAAGTTAAGTAACACAAAACAATCGATTTGCAAATACGTTATGAGCACAGAATGCCAAGCAGTAATAGCTCTGGGACTGAGAAGTATTTAATATTGGTTATTCTTATTGAAGGCTTGAATGATGATGTTTTAAGGGTAATAAAGCTGAAGTTTTACTGTCCCCCAAAGCCCTGATCTCTTGAGGGTGTTTGTTGCACACCCACCAACACCACAGGGATGAGGGCGGTGGCGGTAGGACTTCAGAGCCATCTCCTTTTACCTTCAGGTAACCCCATCCTTGTAGGGCCCTCACCACCCAGCTGTACCAGCCCCTGCCACATGTCTTCATCATCATCTCTTCCCCGACTCGCTTCCCCACATTCTTCCAGCGCTGACCGCCAGATCCAGTCTTTCTCTGCACCCCAGACCCTTCCATGAGCCCATCATCTGCCCTATGTGCTCCATCCTACTCAGGCCTTAGAGCTCCTTATGACTTCCACTGGCCCCCATTTTTTTTTTAATTTTTAAAAATATTTTATTTATTTGAGAGAGAGAGCACAAGCAGATGAGATGCAGAGGGAGAGGGAGAAGCAGATTCACTGAGCTGAGCAGGGGTGCCATCCCAGGACCCTGGGAACATGATCTGAGCCCAAGGCAGATGCCATCCTCTTCGCGGCTCCTCATGGGCCTCTTCATCCCAAAGAACAACTCCTCTGTGGAAAGAGTAAACGTCAGAGCTCCTCTCTGACCTTTTCACTCCTTCATCCCACCTCACAGGCTCATCGCCAGTTCAGGGACCTTGCAGCCAGCCAAGCTTTTTCTGGGTCTCTTTTGGCTTCTCTTTAGTCTCTGGAAATTCTTGGCATCATGTACTTTTGAGCAACCACTTTGATGATATCCTCATCCTAATACCAACGTGCTGGGGAGCCACTTCTAAATAAACCCCTCAGTATCCCGAGTCCCCATTCCCAATTCTCTCTCAAATCCACCCCAGCCAAGGTCTTAGCACCAGCATTCAGGATCACCAGTGACCTCCGTGCTGCTAAACCAGTACTCAGCTCCCATCCGACAGCACCTGTCAGCAACATCCCTCCCTCATGATACATTTTCTTTGTATGTCTTTCAGGATACTACTCTCTTGGTTTCCCTCCCATACTGACTGCTGCTCTTGCTCTTTTGCTGGTTCTTTGTCTCCCAACTTAATTTTGGAGTGTACAGTGCTCTGCCTTTGGTTTTCTATTCTGTGCACACACTGTCAACTATCTCCCCCTAGTCTTGGACTTTAAACAAAATATATATGCTGGCAATGCCCAAAATATGTATATTGGCTGAGCTGTAGCTCCTAAACTCTGTACTTGCATATCAATGGTCTACTCAGCAAACATCTCAAACTCAACACGTCCAAAACAGAACTTCTTATCTTCACCCACCCCCTACCAAAAATTTGCACCAGGCTTAGTCTTCCCCAACTCTATCTTTACATGTTTCCAGTGAAAACTCCTTAGAGATCAAAATTCTCTCAAGCTCCACATTTTAACTTTAAAATATATCCAGTCCTGGTTATTGTGAGACATTCCAAACAAATAGATTCATGTACAGATAATAAAATATAAAAATTTAGCTGTCTAAAGGCACCAGAGAACAACCCAGAGCAGACAGGTTTTGGAGGGCAGTGGACATGTGGGAAAAGGAAATGACTCTTGATGAGTTTTCCACTTTTGATGGGTATTATCCAAGGGAAGGCTCAAATGCACATCAGGTGGGGCAGCTGTAAGTTCAATAGCAAATCTTTAGTCTTGTGTTGAAGAACACAATCATGTCTGATAGAGAAAGAGAAGGGAAAGGCTAAAAGGAAGAGAACCATAAAACTGAAGCCCCAAATTTGGGATACTGAATCCCAAATCTCTGATGGACACCAAACCATGCATGAGAAGGGCAGATTCCAGAGGCCCAGCTAGGGTTAAAGAACTGAACCCCAATTTGATTTGCCACCTACTGCAGGGCAGGCAGTTTACACCTGGAAACTAACCAGTTAAGTGGCTGCTTTAAAAAAAAAAAAAGGCACTCTTCAAAGAAATATAACTGAATCCAGTGTCTCCACAACATAACATTCACAATACAATCCAAAGTTGCTCAGCATACAAAGAAACAAGAAAATGTGGCCTATTTTTCAAGAGAAAAGACAATCTAGAAAAAATGTTTCTATATTTCTTAAATGCTCATAATAACCTATTGGAAAATATGAAAAAAATACATTTCCAGAATCTGATTGCATCTTTCCACCTCCTTGTCGTTGCCCTGTTTAAATAAAGTGGAAACACTGCACAGGCCTTCAGATAGACCTATTTCCACCTTCCCCCTCCCCTCCATAGTCTATTCCTAACACAGCACTCAGAGAAATCCTCTCAAAATAAAAGTCTGATCATAGAAGCCTGTGCCTACAACCCTCTAATAGCTACCATCTCATTTAGAGTAAAAGCCAAAGCCCTTGAGATGACAAATACAACTGTGTCCATCTCTCTTTCTTTCTTTTTAAAGATGTTATTTATTTATTTGAGAGAAAGAGTACAAGCAGGGTGGAGAGGGAGAAGCAGACTCCCTACAGAGCAGGGAACCTGATGAGAGATTCGATCCCAGGAGCCTGGGATCATGACCTAAGCCAAAGGCAGATGCTTAACCATCCAAGCCACAAAGGTGCCCCAACTGTGTCCATCTCTTGAGGCTGCTCTAACAGAATATCACAGACATAGTGGCTTATAAACCATGTTTCTCATGGTTCTGGAGGATGAAAGTCCAAATCAAGGTTCCAGCAGTTTCTATGAAGACCCACTTCCTGGTTCATGGATGACCATCTTCCCACCATTATCCTCACAGGGCAAAAGGCGTGAGGGAGCTCTTTGGGGCCTCTTTTATAAGGGCACCAAAACCATTCATGAGGGCTCCACCCTCACCACCTAGTCACCTCCTAAAGGCCTGCCTTCTAATAATATCACCTTGAGGTTAGAATTCAACATATGGATTTGGAGGGACACACATTCAGCCCATAGCAACAACATTGTGTGATCTGGCCCCCATACCTCTTTGACCTCTTCTCTATATCTCTCCCCTCCACTCACTGGGTGCCAGTCACACCAGTCTCCCAGCTATTGAAACACCGAGGCATGTTCCCACCTTAGAAGCTAGTATTCCTTTTGCCTGAACATTCTTCTCCCAGATTTCTGCTTGGTTAACTCTCTCCTCCTTCAGGTCTTTGCTCAGATTTCACCTCCCCACTGACCTCCCCTACCAAATACTGCAACCTGCTTCCACCTCCACATTCCCCACCCAGGAGCCCCCTCAGCCTGCTCCAATCTTTTTTCCATAAGACTTATCACCTTCTGACATACTCTGTAATTTTCCTCTTGTTATATTATTTGTTGTGAGTCTTCCCAGCTCTGAGGACAGGAACCTTTGTTTGGTTCAGTAGTATGTTCCAAGAGCCCAGTACAGGGCCTGGTTCATGGCAGGCACTCAATAATGAATGGAATGAATAAATGCATTAAATAGTGCCAGGGAATATTGTATAATTGTGAGGACAAATCATGATCAGGCTACATATGCACACCTATCTTTCCTCCATTGCAACTTCCCAGTGTAATGGATAAAGGAGATATTCTTAAAGATTTTTAAAAATCAATCTTGAAAAACAAGAAAGGTGGACACCTGGGTGGCTCAGTCAATTAAGCATCCAACTCTCGATTTTAGCTCAGGTCATGATCTCAGGGTCATGGGATCAAGCCCTATTTTGGGCTCCATGCTGGGCATGGAGCTTGCTTCAGATTCTCTCTCCCTCTGCCCCTCCTTTCCCTGTTTGCTCTCTCTCTCTCTCTCTCTCTCGTTCTCTCTCTCAATTAAAAAAAAATTAAAAAGAAAATAAAAGAAGAAGAAAACAAGAAAAGGAGAGTTTGTAGAAACTCTGAAAATCAGAGAGTTTGTAGAAACTCTGGAAGATAAGCTGCAGATGGACTGGATTGATTGTTACAAAAGCAGGTCAACACCAAGCATGTATCTAGAACTTCTATGATGAGGCACTGCTCTCCGTGCTGGGGATGGCAGTTTCATGAATGTCCAGCTCTCAAGGAGTGTGGGGAAGGTCGGCAGAAAATCGACAGAGAACAAGCCTCTTGTTTTATACAGACAAGTGCTATAAAGAAAATAACACCTGGCAATTTGATAGAGTACTTAGAAGGTTGGAACCTAGTAACAAAGGGAGTAGGATGTGAGATTTAGGAGGTCTATAAGGACTGGATCCTGTTCAAAACCCTGTAAGCAGGTTGGATTTTATTCTAGCTGCAATGGGAATGCAGTGAATGAATAAAAGCAAAGAAGTGACGTGACTAGATACAGATTTTTTTTTTAAAGACCTCTCTGGTTTCTGAGTATAGCATGTAGGGCACAGGGCAAGAGGGGAGGCAGGGAGATGAGTCAGACACTTACAGGAGTCCAGGTATGAAGGGACCACCAACAAGAATTGCTAATATATTGGATGTTACAGGTGAGGTAATGGGAGGAATCGGTTGTAAATACTGTCTTAGGCCTGACCTACCACTGCATGGTGATGCAATTTACTGAGAGGCTCAAACACATCCACCAACTTGTCCGCCGGAATGTGGAGGTGCTCCCCCACCAGGTGTTCCCAGGTTCTCATCCGTGGGGCTTCTGTAAGAAACACCACAGGTAGCATGTGGGTAGCAGGCAATACTCAATTCTGCAGCTAGCATGAAACAAAAATTACGGGCCAATATCCTTCATGAATATAGATGAAAAGGCCTAAATAAATACAAGCCAATCAAATTCAGTGGTAACTTTCAGCTCCCAGTTCCCCGTGTCAGCGGCTTGGAAGTGGCTGCTCCATCCCCAACAAGTAAAAAGCTAAATAGAATGAAAAGTAAACAGCTCCTCTTGAATCCATAAGAGAGGGGAGAACACAAACTTCTCCCAAGGCTGGAGAAACAAGCAAACACAGCGAGTCACAGCTTACCAGAGCCGAGACTCACAAGCAGAAACTACACAGGGAACCAGGGATGGGGAGGAAACCTGAGCTCTAATTGGCAAATTGCTGGAGGCTCAGTGTAGACAAGTCTGAAGTTGAAAACCCCAGTGGGATCCCGTCATAAGGGAGCCCCCAAAATATTGTGAGATTACTTCCAGGAGCTGGACTGTGTTCCCACAGTAAATATCAGAAGCAAAAATAACGCCTCAGGCTTCCAGCAGGGGGAGTAGGAAAGGAGCCCTACAGACATATATACCAAAGCACTCTGTTCTTCCCTGCCCTCAAGGGAAACCAGTTAACCAGAACTGACTTGGGGGAAGGGAGATACCCAATTCCACTCTAGCCATGGTGTTCCACTGAAGGGGGAGAAAGAAAACTGAGAAACACTTGTGAAGTTCACAGCCCTAAGGCATAGGCTCACTAGAAAACTGAGACCTGGTCCTGGGACCATAGCAATCTTCCCTTCTCCCTACACCTCACCTCACATTACTAAAGGCCTATTTACCTAAAGCATTCCTTGTATCCAGCATATCGTGTCTGAATATCAATTTAATTATAAGGCATACTAAATGCAAAAACCACAATCTGAAGAGACAGAGCAAGAATGAGAACATGCCCCAGACATGGCAGGGATGTTGGAATTACCAAACCTGGAATTTTTTTTTTTATTTTATTTTTCCATTCATGAGACACACACAGAGGCAGAGACATAGATAGAGGGAGAAGCAGGCTTCTCACAGGGAGCCCAGTGTGGGACTCGATGCCTGGACCCAGAATCACACCCTGAGCCGAAGGCAGATGCTCAACCACTGAGCCACCCAAGCGTCCCACAAACAATTTAAAACAACTATGATTAACATGCTAAGGGCTCTAATGAATAAAGTAGCATGCAAGAGCAGATGGGCAATCTAAGCAGAGAGTTGGAAATCCTAAAAAGAACCAAAAAGGAAATACTAGAGATCGAAAACACGATCTCTAGGAGATCTAAGAGAAATGAAGAGCACCTTTGATGGACTTAGTAGTAGACTGGCCATGGCTGAGGAAAGAATCTCTGAGCTAGAGGAGAGAGCAATAGAATCCTCAGAAACTGAAAAGCAAAAAGAACTAAGACAATATCCAAAAACACTGGGACAACTACAAAAAATGTAACATAAGCATAATGGGACTACTAAAAGAAGAAGAAAGAGAGGAAGGAAGAGAAGAAATATTTGAAAGAATAACAACTAGGAATTTCCCCCCAAATAATGTCAGACACCAAACCACAGATAGAGAAGGTGCAGAGACAATCAAATAGAGTAAATATCCAAAAAACCTACACCTGGGCATATTTTCTTCAAACTACAGAAAATCAAAGATGACAAAATCTGAAAGAAGCCAGAAAGGGGAAAAACAGCTCACCTAAAGAGGAACAAAGGTAAGGAATATATCTGACTCCCTCTCAGAACCATGGGACGAAGAAGAAAGTGGAGTGAAATATTTAGTGTAAGAGAAAAAACCGCCAATATACAATATACAATATTCTGTGCCCTGTGAAATTATCCTTCAAAAGGGAGGGAGAAATAAGACTTTTCAGACAAAAATCGAGGGAATTCTTTTATAGTAGTTCTGCCTTGCAAGAAATATTAAAAGAAGTTCTTGAGAAAAAAATGGGGAAAAATAGATCCAAAACTGAGTTCTAAGTAAAAGAAAGGAAGGGCATTAAAGAAGAGGGAAGTGAAAGTAAAATAAAAACTGTCATTTTTCTTAATTGATCTAACAGATAACAGTTTGTTCAAAATAATAATAGCCACAATTGATCTAATCATGTTTGGTTTTGTGTATAACATGTATATACGTATCCTATGTTAGTATATACATGTAAACTAGTATACGTTTACATATAAGTGAAATGAATAACAACAATGGTACAAAGGATGGGAGGGAGGAGAGTTATTTCATTACTCATTACCTCAGACAACCCATGAAGTAACAAAGTGTTATTTGAAAGTAGATCTGGATACATTGTAGGTACATATTGCAAACTCTAGGGCAACCACTAAAAAATGTAAAGAGATAAGTATACCCAAAAATGGAATCATATGCTCAATTCAAACAACAAAAGACAGGGGAAAAAGAGTGGAAGACAAAATAGGAACAAAACACAATGGTAACAAATGGAGACTAGAAACCACTAGTATCTAATGGTAGATAATAATCTATATCAAATTCAATGATAGATAAAAAGGTAATGCATCACTATTAAGTTGCATTCTAAGAAGAGAAAGTTGCTTAACATTCTAAATTCAATCAAAATAATGTACCACATTATCAAATTATGCAATCATCTGAATAGATGCAGGAAAAGCATTTAATAAAATTCAACACCCATTCATAAGAAACGTATGAGTAGTAGGGAACCTCTTTAAACTGAGAAAGAATGCCAAAAAAAGAAACAGAACAAATATCATAATTTAGTGGTGAAATATTGAAATTTTTCAATATAAAAAACGTATAAAGAACGTAAAAAACTGCCAATTAGTCACAGACAACATGTTTGAATATTAGCAATTGAAAAGATTTTCAACTAAGTGAATTCAAGGTTCCTGGACATAAGGCCAATATACAGAAATCTATTGTACCAGCCACATACACATGGAAAATTAAATTCAAAAATGATATAATTTACAATAGCTTCAGAAAATAAAATATCCAGGAATAAATCTAACAAAAGATGTTGCAAAATCTATACACACAACAAAATGCAAAACAGTGTCAATGGAAATTTTAAAAGACCGAAGGGAGGGAAGGACAGAAGGAAGGATGGAAGGACACATTCATGAATTTGAATAGTCAATGTTATAAAGATATTTTCAAACTGAGTTACAGATTCAATACAATCCCAATAAAAATTCAGAATTTTTTTAATGTGTGTGTCTAAACTGACAAGTTGATTTTCAAGTTTATGGGAAAATGATAAAAGCCAAGAACAACCCAGACAATTTTAAAGAAACACAAAGCTAGAGGACTTACACAACCAGATGTCAAGATTTATACAAAGCTACAGTAACAAAGGCAGTGTGGTATTGGTGCATGTATAAGCAAACGGAGCAGTGGAGTGGAACACAGGTTCCAGAAAGACCTATGCATATACAGTCACTATATTCATAACAAAGAAAACACATTCATGCAATAAGAAAAGATGGCCCTTGGGGATCCCTGGGTGGCTCAGTGGTTTGGCACCTGCCTTCGGCCCGAGGCGTGAACCTGGAGTCCTGGGATTGAGTCCCACATCGGGCTCCCCGCATGGAGCCTGCTTCTCCCTCTGCCTATATTTCTGCCTCTCTGTCTGTCTCTCTCTCTCTGTGTGTGTGTCATGAATTCAAAAAAAAAAAGAAAAGAAAAGATGGCCCTTTCAATAAATGAAACCGAGTCAGTTGGATATCCATGCAGGAAAAATGAATCCTAGCCATTAACAAAAATGAATTCCAGATTAATTGGAGATCAGCTTGCGAAAGCAAAAACAAAAAAGCTTTTAGAGAAAAACACAGGAGAATTCTCTTCACTGCTGCAAAGTAGGCAGAGGTTTCTTAAGCATAGCATTAAAAGCACTAACCATGAAAGGAAAAAATTAGATTTTATTTATTTATTTGAGAGAGTGAGAGAGGGTTCAAGCAGGGGGACTGGGAGAGACTCGCAAACAGACTCTACCCTGAGCACAGAGCCAGACACGCAGCTCAGTCTCATGACCCTGAGATCACAACCTGAACCAAAATTAAGAGTCAGACTCTTAGCCAACTGAGCCACCCAGGCACCCCCCACCAAAATTAATTTTTTTTAATTTAAAGAGAAAAATTTTTAACTTAAAAAATTGTTAGACCACTACAAATTAAGAATTTCTGATCATCAAAAACAAAAACCACCACTGAGAGTATAAAAAAGACAAGCCGTAAGGAGTGACAAGGGAGGCCTCTCCAAAATATGTAAAGAATCCCTATGAATCAATAAGATTGTGTGACACTCAAGATACTTGAGCAGATGCTTCACAAAAGAGGCTACCAAATGGCCTAAAGCATATGGCAATTTCCCAAAATCATTAGACATTAGAGAAACACAGAGTAAAACCACAATGAACACTAACACATACCCACCAGCATGACTACCATTTAAAAGACTGATCCTACTAAGTGCTGGTGAGGATGTTGAACTGACCTCTCGTAAACTGCTAGTGGGAACGCAGGAGTGTCAGCTATGGCTGAACATATTCTGTGGCTCAACTCTCTTCCTGGTTAATGGATATGTACACAATATGTTCTTTAGAACATGTAAGTCTGTTAGAGCAGTGCTATAAAAGTTGATGGAATTATTAAGTAAGTTGTAGTATATTCATGTAATGGAATAATATTTAGAAGTGCAAATGAACAACTGATTGCTACACACAACGTGAATTTCACAAAGTAGAATACTGATTGAAAGAAATTGACACAAAAAGGTACATACCAAAGGGTTCCATTATGATAGAGTTCAAATTTAGAAGTCAAAATAGTGGTTACCTTTTGTTTGATAATACATGGGAGTACAAAGGGGGTTGAGGGAGCTGGTGATTTTCTTTTTCTTTTTTTTTTTAAGATTTTATTTATTCATGAGAGACACAGAGACAGAGGCAGAGACACAGACAGAGGGAGAAGCGGGCTCCCCGCAGGGAGTCCAATGTGGGACTCAATCCACAGACCTGGGGTCATACCCTGAGCCAAAGGTAGATACTCAACCACTAAGCCATCCAAGCATCCCCATTTTATTTTTCTTTTGGTTGGTTATATGGCTACGTGTCCTTTGTGAGCGTTTAGTGAATTTTACACTTATGATTTGTGCCCCTTTTTGTACTTGTATAAAAAGCTTACTTAAAAATGAATATTATGAGGCACCTGGATGGCTCAGTTGGTTAAGTGTCTGCCTTCAGCTCAGGTCATGATCCTGGGGTCCTGGGATGGAGCCCTGCATCAGGGGGAGCCTGCTTCTCCCTCTCCCTCTGCCTGCCACGCCCCCTGCTTATGCGCTCTCTCTGTCAAATAAATAATTTCTTTAAAAAAAGAATGTTAAACCCATAACAAAATAGCTGATCCATCTGAGGAAAGGAAGTACTAGAGAAAGAAAGTTCTTAGAAATTAAAAATATTATTGAAGAAAACGTTCAGTAGACCACCTGAACAATAGAATGGGCCTGGTTAAAACCCAACCTGATATTCTTTAATAAGAATCAGCAAACCTTCCCTGTAAAGAGCCAGAGAGTTAATATTTGAGGCACCGTGAGCCATACCATCTCCACCACAGCTGTGTGGCTGCCACTATAGCCCAAAACCACAGACAATATGTGAATGAATGAGCAGAGCTGCACTTCAATGAAACTTTATTTCTGAACGCTATAATTTGAATATAATCTTCAAGTGCCTTGAAATACTATTATTCTTTTCCTCCACCATTTAAAAATGTAAATTAACTCACAAGCCACACAAAAACAGGTAGTGGACCAGAACTGCCATGTTGGCTGTAGTTTGCCAATCCTTGGTCTAGAAGGTCAGCCAAGGAAACCTCATATAATTTAGAGCAGACACAAATGGAATTTTTGAAAAGGTGAAAAAAACAAGTATGATAAGCCCAGAAGGTAAAATATTAGTTTTATTAGACTTCCAGAAGCAGAGAAAAAAAAAACAAACAAACACGAAAGAAGATTTAATATTCCAACAACCAGGGCCCACCGAGTGCCCAGAGGGATGAACAAAAGAAGGGCCATATTTAGGGTGCAATTTCAGACCTCCAAAATTAAAGAGAAAATTCAAAACTGTTCCAGAGAGAACAAAACACTTTACCTGGATAGGCATCAGAGTCAGATTACTCTCAGACTTCTCTACAGACATACTGATTGGTGGAAGGCGATGGAACTATACCTCAAATTCCTGTGGGAAAGTGCTTTTGATCTGGAAATCCATACATGGCCAAACCCAGAGTGAAAAGGAGAAGCAAACAAAGGTACCTCTGGACACCCAAGGAGTCAACAACGTATCCTACATAAAATGAAGATCTCCAGAAAGTTTCCTGGCAATCAGGATAGGCATGTTTCTCAGGTATGCTGCTGTAACCAAAATGTGGGGCTGCAGACACCATTAGTTGCTTGTTCCTACAACCATATCTCCTCACCCCCTTTGCTAACCGACCCCAGTTTTCTTCGACACAAGATGCCAATGTGCTTCAGACAGGCAGCTCTGATTAAATAGTATCTGAACCATTCAGAATAAATACGTTCTCTTTGCCACTGATCAGTGCGGGAGGGGTATATGATGAAGTTCTGGCCTGTGAGATTTAGGAGAAACTTCTAGAAAGCTTCAGAGCAAGCTCTTCCTTGCTGATGAAGGGGAACAGACAGGAGAAGACAACTCCTGATCTGCTGCTCATGTCGCCATGTCTGCCCAGGGAGCTGGGCACCGGGCACCGATCTCTAACATCAGGGAACAAGCCTGAGAACAATAGGCAACATGAGGATTATGACAGAACGGAAAAATAGAAAGCACCTGGGCCTCTGATAATATCTGAGCTGCTTAATTAACCCAGCCTGAACCAGTCTACCTCCAGAATTCTTGGTGCATGAGGTAATAAATACTCTTTTGTCTAAGTCACCCCTAGCTGGAGTTATTTCCAACCGACTGACCTCCAATTGATGTAAGTAATGAAAAAAAGACTGGACACCATTTACCTATCTACATATTTGTAAAACCATGCCTCTGGGGCCTAGGCAGGCCGCCCGTGAAAGAACCACGGAAATGCCACTGGAGCTGCCGAGGAGAATGGGCTGCAGGTTTGGGGCCCCTTTGGGCTAGACAGGCAAAATCTGGGAGTAAATATGATTGAATTCCATTAAAGAAAAATACCATGATAAGATTGGAATAGACTTGGACACCACATCCCACAACATTGGAGTGACAAAAGCATAAATGTGACAGCCTACATTAGTGGCCTGAGCTCTCAGGAGACTGTTTAGCTGAGTCACTAGGACTCAGGACTTATGACTGTTGCCATCCATCCAGGACTTAGAAGGGCAACAAGCTTCCCTGCGCACTGTTCTATAAGCACCTGGTTAACATCATCTCCAATATAGGAGTTGTGCATTATTAAATTCTGCAGAACTGGAATAAGGTGGGTGAGTGCCAGGCTATTGTCCTTAGACCACTAACTACTTTGCACCATTCAGGATCCAGTGTGTGTAGAGACAAAGGGACCAAGCTCAAAGCCATTTCCTCAAGGGCCTTCTAGTGAACCCTGAAGCCATTAGAAGCATTTTCTTGGACAGGTGAGCTTTGATTTTCCAGTGACGCCCCTGGAGGACTGGCCAAAAGGCATGTCTCACCCATGGCCATGAAGTCATTTTATGTTTGTACACCTACCAGTGCAGTGATTCTCAACCCCGGAGGCACAGTAGAATCAGATGAAATCTTTTATTAATTAAGTGGGGCCAGGGCAAAGCTCAGGTGATGCTGACATGTTTCACAAGAGAGAATCCCTTTGCTAGGAAATGGGTTGTGTGAATTAAGTGTGTGGGCCCCGGTACGCTGAGATTAATGTCACTGGGAGAGCTGGGTCCTTTGGAATTGCCATAGTTGTTTGGGTGGGAGTGAAGATCAGATCTTAGGTCTATTTGGTTGCAAAGCCGATGGGCTCGACAGATAGGATACACTTCTTCCCTGTGTCCTCAAACTGTCTCTATTTTGTTGTTATTTCTGTCACTGGTATTTTATTTGGGTTTGTATATAACCCAAAAAGTCAAGCGTAGCTGAGAAATAAAAGCAGTCCTCATGCCAGGAACAAGATATTTTTTCATATTTCATTAGCGAGTTGGTGCTTTGTTGTATATAAACAGTCAGCAAATGGAGGACTGCCCTTTCGATTTTAATTGTTTGTTGCTACTCTTCCTGCTCCCCTCAACTTGACCATGGAGCAGGCCTCCCACACTGCCTGTGTCCTTCACTGCTCATGATTCGGTTCACACACAGGGGTGCGTTGGGGCTGGCTTGTACCAGCTCATGGGAGCTAATTGTCTGTGTCTCTTCCCAACTCTGCATTCAGTGACATGACATTGGGAGCCTGAAATTGGCCATGGTGGCAGTATTTGCACCATGAAAATCAGCAAATGCTACAAATCAGGGCTTTTCCCCCCAGAGAGCCAGTTATTCAACATTCCCCAGCAGAGCACTGAGTTCACATCTTCATACATAAAACAAATGAAACAGATACTTGATGGTGAAGAATTGACTGTGTGTATTTATCTTTCTTGTCTCCTGTCACCCCTTATAAATCACAGTAAACAGCAACCAAGAAAAGGTGTAAGTCAATGACAGAACAAGAGGCAGACCACTGGCCAGAATGGTGCATGGGCTACCTCTCCAGCACTACTTGAAGGCCTCTTGTCCTGGCCACCATGGCACCACCCAGAGCAGGGAGGGCTTTGGCCAACTTCCAGGAGGCAGCACCTGACTGGGTCTTGCCTCCTGCCCCAGTCTTCCCTGAGGCATGGGGTAGAGCAGGCGCTCCTGGGCTCCTGGGCAACCTGGATGTGTGGGGGTGTTCAAGTTTCATGAGGCAAAACTTTGACTAATGAGATAGGGACATTGAACCCCACACAGTGTGGTCCCACAAGATCAGTCTGCTATACTTAATGGGCCAGCACCTCCTCATATGGGTTGTCCCTCCTCCCTGGATCCCTCCACTATATCTGGAGTTACACTTCCTAGTAAAGTGGTAGCTCATTAGCCTTTGCCTCTGCTTAGCCCGGACTATGACAGAACTTCTGGAGGCTGTTGAATAGATGGTCAGGAGGTGGATGCTGAGACCCCGCAGACAGAGCTGTAGTAGAGAGCACAGCATAGGGGTTGGAACCCTGTGGGTGAGGACTGGTCCACCCCCAAGGACCCTGGATGCCCAAGAATAAGAAACACTGTGCCTCCCATCCAAGTGCTAGCTGAGGGCACCTGGGTGGCTCAGTCAGTCAAGCATCAGCCTTGGGCTCAGGTCATAATCCCTGATCCCTGATAGAGACTTGCAACAGGCTCCCTGCTCAGCAGGGAGTCTACTTCTCCCTCTGCCCCTCACCTCACCTCACATTCATTCTCTCTCTCTCGCTCTGTTTCGCAAAATTAAATAAATCTTTAAAAGGGGGAAAAAAAAAAAAACACTGTGTCTGATGGAAGGTGGGACAGAGAAGTAGACCAAAGAGGGTGGTGGAGGTGGGGGGAATTTAGTGCAGTCTGTAGCTTTGACCAAGGGTCACCACTCTACTCCAGGCAACTCACGATAAACATGTGGTCAAAATGAGACCAGGAAGAGTTAAACCGTGGTACACAGGGACGTTCAACAAAACAGCTAGCCAGGACTCTTCCAAAGGTCACTATCAGAGGGGAAAAATCTAGATTTAGAGAACCTGAAAAGAAATGACAGTACAATGTATACATTGTATTGGACCCTGGTTCAGAAAATGAAAGACAGGGATCCCTGGGTGGCTCAGTGGTTTAGCACCTGCGTTCGGCCCAGGGCATGATCCTGGAGTCCCGGGATCGAATCCCACATCGGGATCCCTGCAGGGAGCCTGCTTCTCCCTCTGCCTGTGTCTCTGCCTCTCTCTCTGTGTCTCTCATGAATAAATAAATAAAATCTTAAAAAAAAAAAAAAAGAAAATGAAAGACAGTGAACATATATATGCTACTGGGACAGCTGGGGAAACTGAATATGCAATGGATATTAGATGACATAAAATTTGTGTTAATTTGTTTAGGGATGATAACAGTATTCTGGATATGTTGGGGAAATGTCCTTACTTTTAGGAGATAGATGCTGAAGTAGTTAGGGATGAAGTGATATTATGCCTGCAACTTGCCTTCAAATAATTCTGAAAATAAATGTGTGTCCATAAACACAGATAAATACATTATACACATAGTCACACACGTGGATAAAGCAAATGTATCAACCTGTTGTCAGCAGTTGAATCTAGGTAAAGGATATCCAAATGTTCATTGTACTATTTCAATTTTTCTATTCATATTTTAAATTAATAATGAAATGGGGATGGGGAGGGAATATACTAATGGTTTCAAGAATCTAAGGAAATTTTTTTTGTTTTAACAAAAAGGCTACAGGGCAGCCCTGGTGGCGCAGCGGTTTGGTGTCGCCTGCAGCCCAGGAGTGATCCTGGAGACCTGGGATCAAGTCCCACATCAGGCTCCCTGCATGGAGCCTGCTTCCCCCTCTCCCTGTGTCTCTGCCTCTCTCTCTCTCTCTCTCTCTCTCTCTCTCTGTATCTATGAATAAATAAATAAAATCTTTAAAAAAATAAAAAATAAAAAAGGCTACATATCTACATAAGTACACAATTTCAACAAATACATAAATATATCATCAATACTTTTTTTAAAAAAGATTTATTTAGAGAGGGAGTGTGTACACAAGACTAAGGATATGGGGTGCAGAGGCAGAGAGAGAGAGTGAGTCACAAGCAAGCTCCACGCTGAGGGAGGAGCTCGACACGGGACTTGTCATGAACTGAGCCAAAATCAAGATTTGAACATTTAACATTTAACCGATTTAGTCACCCAGGTTGCCCCATTTTCAATGCTTTTTAAAATATTATCTTATTTTTTGTTTTCCTTCTCCTCTGACTTACTTTTTTCCCTCTCCTTTCCTTCCCACCTCCCTCTAGCACAAACATAAGTAACTTATGTTAGCAATCTACAATAAAGCCTTTCTTAATTCTCCATGCTCATAAAATCATATACAGACACAAAAATGCACATATAAGTACACATTTGCATATATACACATGTGAGGAGTTTTACATTTTATTTCACATGCATTGTGTTATTTTCCTCTTAAATACTCTTGTGGGTTTAAATGATATTACATCGCTACTTTAATTTGAAATTCCCTTACCACCCATAACCTTAAGGCTCTTTTCCTGTTTGCTGGTCTTTCTGATTTACACTCTCATGAACGCCCTGTTCACTTCTCTGTTGGATTGCTTCTAACAGCTTCTTATTGTCAATTTGTAAGAGCTGTTTGTATGTAATAGATAGAAATATCTTTGCTTTGTCATCTCTATTGAATTTTTTTTCAAAACTATTTGTTGACTTTGTTTATAATATCATTCACCATACAGAGGTTTTTAATTTTTATAGAATCAGATATGTCTATTTTTTTCTTTTAAAGCTTTTCAATTGTCAGTCTGGTAAAGAAAGTCTCCCCACTCCTAAATTATGCACAGAGTTTGCTGGGTTTTGCTTCTTGTATTTATTCCATTATTATCCCATAATACAGCCATAATTTGTTATCAAATAGAATATAATACAGAGATTCACTTTTATTTTCTTCTAGATGTTGGGTGAATTGTGCCAGCAAGATTTATTAAATAATCTTGTCCTTTCCCAGGAACGAAACCACTGTTTTTGTCATATATGAGTTCTCTTCTGGCTCTAATTTCAGATTCACTATTCTGATATACTGATCTATTTGCCTGTTCTGAAAAAAATATTATATTGATTTCACCACAGGACCTTTATTGAATGGTCTTCCACCAAATAAGACAAATTTCCCCTCATTAAGCCTCTCTTTCTTTACCTATTCTTGACTACTCTCTAGGATTTATTCATTCATAGAATTCTTTTTATTTTTATCCTTATAAAAATTCCAATAGCATTTTTTTTTACAGAAATAGAAAGCAATCTTAAAGTCATTTGAAGCCACAAAAGACCCTGAATAGCCAAAGAAATCCTAAGAAAGAACAAAGCCGGAAGCATCACACCTCCTGTTTTCAAACTTCATTACAAAGCTATAGTAATCAAATTAGTATGGTATTGGCATAAAACACGGCAATGGAACAGAATCGAGAGCCCCAAAATAAACCCTCACATATATGGCCAACTAATATTTGACAAGGGAGCCAAGACTATTCAATGGAGGAAAGATAGTCTCTTCAATAAATGGTGCTGAGAAAAGTAGACATTCAAACATTAAAAAATGAAACTGGACCCCTATATTATACCACTCACAAAAATTAACCTGAAATAGATTAAAGACTTAAATGTACGACCAAAGAACTCCTGGAAGAAAATACAAGGAAAAAAGCTCCTTGACACTGGTTTTGGCAAAGATTTTATAGATATGCCCCTAAAAGCACTAGCACCAAAAATAAACAAGTGGGATTACATCAAACTAAAAAGCTTCTGCACAGCAAAGAAACCATCAACAAAATGAAAAGGCAATCTACACAATGGGAGAGAATATTTGCAATACATCTTCTATTTTGTATCCAAAATATAAAAGGAATTTATATAACTCAAAAGCAGGAAAAAAAAAACAAATAATCCAACTTAAAAATGGGCAAAGGACCTGATAGACATATTTCCAAAGGAGATAGTCAAATGGCCAGCAGATACACGAACAGGTGCTCAATATTACTAATCACTGGGGCCACCTGTGGGGCTCAGTCTCTGAAGTGTCTGCCTTCAGCCCAGGTCATGATCTCAGTGTCCTGGGATCAAGTCCCACATGGAGCTCCCTGCTCAGTGTGAGTCTGCTTCTCTCTTTCCCTCTGCGCCCCCCCCCCCCACTGCTTGTGCGCTCACTCTCTCTCAAATAAATAAAATATTTTTAAAATATATTGCTAATCATTGGGAAAACGCAAATTAAAACCACAATGAGCTACTACCTCATGCCTGTTAGAACAGCTATTACAAAAGAGACAAGAGATAACAAGTACTTGCAAGGACGTGGACCAAAGGGAATCCTCGTACACTGTAAGTAAGAATATGAATTGATATAGACATTATGGAAAACTATATGGAGGTTCCTCAAAAAAAATTTTTTTAAACAGAACTACCTTATGATCCAGCAAGCCCACTGCTGCATATTTATCTGAAGGGAATGAAATCACTGTCTCAAAGAGATACCTGCACCTCCATGTTCATTACAGCATTATTTACAATAGCCAAGATATGGAAAGAGCCTAAATATTCAATGATAGATGAACAGATAAAGAAAATGTGCTACACACATACATACAGCTTTCCTTTAGGTTGTATCTGCTTAGTATTGCTTCACTAACCCATTACTTTCAACTGTTTTTTGCCATTTGTCTTTAAATATGTATACATTATATTTAGCTGGCTTTGTTGGTTTTCTCATTTTTTAAAATTCCCATACAATTAACATACAGCATTGTATTAGTTTCAAGTATACAATACAGTGATTCAACAATTCTATACATTCCTCCGTGCTCATCATGACAAGTGTACCCTTGAGCCCTTTGTCTCTTTCACCCATCCCCTACCCACAGCTCCCCTCTGGCAAACACCAATTTGTTCTCTGTATTTAAGAGTCTATTTTTTGTCTTTTTTTTCTTTGTGTCTTCTTTTGTTTCTTAAATTCCACACATGAGTAAAATCCTATGGTATTTGTCTTTCTCTGACTGACTTATTTCCCTCAACATTATACTCTCTAGTTCTATTCATGTTGTTGCAAACAAGCAAGATTTCATTCTTTTTTATGGCTAACTTATATTCCATTATATATATATAATATGTAATATAATATGTAATATGTATATTACATATTATATTATATATATTATATTACATATTATATATTATATAATATAATTATATTATAATTACATATAATTATTATAATATGTAATATTATATTATATATATATATATATTACATATTCTTTATCCTAGCTGGCTTTGGTTTTAAACACCTAATATAACAACCTCTATCTTTAGTGGTTGAAGTTAGTTCATTCTCACTTACTATAATGACTGATATACTTGATTTTATTCCTTCTGTCTTTATTGTTTGAAGTGTTCTATCCTCTTGTACATTTTTCCTATTTTTGCATGTATTATCAAGTTGCTAGTCATTCCATTTTTCCTCTTAAAATTGTTTCAGTTTTTTAATTTGTCATAGTCAACTTGGGCTGCTATAACAAAATACCATGAACTGGGTGGCTTATAAACAACAGAAATTTATTTCTCTCAATTCTGAAGGCTGGAAAGTCCAAGGTCAAAGTACCAGCACTTCAGTGTCTGGTGAGAGCCTGCTTCCAGGTTTATAGATAGCTGTCTTCTCACTGTGTCCTCACACGGCAGATAGGGCAACCTAGGTCTTTAGAGTCACTTTTATCAAGGCACTAATCTCAATTCTGAGGCTTAATCTTTATGACTTAATCACCTCTCAAAGGCCCCACCTCAAAATATCATCATCTTGGGGATTAGGATTTCTACATATGAATTTTGAAGGGAGACAGACATTCAATCTATAGCATTATTATAAAATGAAACACATACCCAAAAACTATATAAAATAATTTTATGACAATGAGTTATTATAAAGTCAACACCTTGTAACCACCACCTCTCTCAAAAACTCTCCCACAAGCCTCTCTAAAAGGCCTGTTTCTTTTAACATAAAGGACCAGACACTGGGTAGTAGAGGTGAATGTTGCTACTGAACTAGATTGGTGTTATGGGATGAATTGTGTTCCCCACAAAATTCATATGTTGAAGTCCAATCCCCAGTACCTCAAAATGTAACTGTATTTGGAGACAGGGTTCTTAACAGGATGATTACATTAAAATGAGGTCATTAGTATTCATCCTAATTCAATACGGCCAGGGTCCTTTTAAGAAGAAGAGACTAGGATACAAACAGAAGAAAGATCATGTGAAGACACGAGGAGAAGGCAACCATCCACAGGCCAAAGAGAGAGGCTTCAGAAGGAACAAACACCTTGATCTCAGAATTCTAGTCTCCAGAACTGTGAGAAAATAAATTTCTTTTGTTTAAGCCACCCAGACTCTGGCCCTTTGTTGTGGTAGCCCTAGTAGACCAATACAGTTGGCCATTATATCTAAAATGTTTCAGAAGACAGAGCTAGAAAATAAGCAAATACACACATTTCTATCTCCCTCATCCTCACTGAAATCCCTGGTTTTCAAAGTCATAGGGGAAGATGGAATTAGAATGCCCTATAATTAATTATTTGCTTTATCCTGTATTATACATACAATAGCACCAGAATAATAATAATATTATTAGGCATACTAAAAATATTAAGTATTTTTATATCCTCTCCCATTCTCCCCTATCATTGGTAGTTTGACTACCTTGTCAGAGCATATGACCATTATGCACTGGTTGTGTTCTATCTTTCCCCTCAGTGAGACTTTATCCTGTGGGTAATTATATTTAATGCTTATTTGGTGATCCTCCCATTATTTGGGGTGTCTGAAGCTTGCTCCCGACTAGGTTCTCGGATAGGGTTCATGGGATCAATAGTACAATTTTTTCATGATCCTGGTGCTTGAAAGTTAGTTTTGCTGGATATAAAATCCTTGGCTCACATACTCTCCTTCAGTTACAGGTGCCATCTGCTTCATGGGCATACCCTTCTTGAAGGTGTCAGTAGGATGTTGTTCTGCTCTTTATTCTCCTTTATTTTTCAATAATAATTTTGTATGGGATTGGGCCTTAATACTTTTCTATTGTATTTTTTTATGGCAAATTAGTTTGGAACTTTGAGTTGTCCAGGAGAATCCATTCGAACATTCCCCTTTCCTTTTGGGTGGTCCCTTTGAGTGGTACAGTGATGGTGGAGCTATAGAGAAGGAAATACAATCCTGGTACCAGACTTGGCTCTTTAGTGAAAAACATTTGCATTATCATGTTAATCTAAATGCTGTTTACAGATTTCAATCCTATAAAGGTTATTTGTGTAAAATATTGGCATTCTTTGCAAAACAAAAGTAAATATACAACTCTGAGAAGTTGGAAAATAGAAGGAAGCAGGAACAGTGGGAGATGGGGTAACCATCTCGTCCCACAAAGAAGGAAGTGGACAGCACTGTTTCTAGCTGATAGAACATGAAATAGAGTTATGTCATGTTATATGTGTGTGTGTTTTTGTGTGTGTATATATATATATATACATATATTTAACAGTCCTCTTGAGGTATAATTTACATACCATAAAATTCATTCTTTAAGTGCATAGTTCAATGACTATTAGTAAATTGACAGATCTGTGCAACATTTCTCTCAGCTCAGGAAAAGCCTTCATGCCCATTTGCAGTTGCTTCCCATTCCCACCCTCCAGCTTCTAGAAACTACTAATATTCCTGTCTCTATTTGTTTGTCTTTTCTGGACATTTTGCATATGTGGAATTATACAGTATGTGTTCTTTTACATCTTGCTTCTTTCACATCATGTTTTCAAGGCTCATCCAGGTTGTAGTGTGTGTCAGTACTTCCTTTTTGTTGGTGAATAATATTTTAGTCTGGTTGTACCACGCTTTATCCATTCATAAATGAATATACATATGGGTCATTTCCACCTTTTTTGTGATTATAGATAGAGCTGCAGGAGCTATAGACATTCTCATGCAGGTCTTTGTGTGGATATACGTGTTTGTTCCTCTTGGTCATTTATGTTACACTTTTCAAGTATGTAACAAACTATAGATAAATAAGTATATGTGAATAGGTACAAACTATAAAGAAAAATAAAAATGATATAATTATGGGGGAAAGGACCATAAAGTTACCAAACAATGAGTTCATGGTTAAAGGGGTTGCCAGTCAAGAGCAGGACTGGGGTGCAGGTGGCAAGGCAAGGGGCCCACCGTTAATCCCTCTGTGTAGCTTTATTTTCTAACTTTTTGCATGTATTACTTTGATTTGAATTTTCTTAAGTAAAATATAAACAAATAAGTGCACATAGACCAGGATGGAAGCCATGAGAACTGTGTAGAAACAAGACAATGGATTGTGGTGCTCATGCTGGAGATGAGGAGAGAAGGAGATAAATTCTAGTGGTTTCCAGGGGAAACATTTGAAAAAATTAGAGACTGTTGAATGTCAACCCATGCCAGTGGTGTTGGAATCACACACAGTCATTGTAATCATTCATAGTCAAGAGGTAGTGTCAACATTGAGAAACCTCTATGCTGAAGATTTAACTTTCTAATGGCCTGAGTTAACTAGAATTTTCCAGAATGAGACCACTTCTCTGTCTGGTATCATATAATATAAAATGACAGACTTTTCAGTAGACTTCCTTTGTGTGCTTTTTAATCACTGCATCTTTTAGATATTTTCAACCTAAGGATGTGTATTCAGGTAAGAATAATTCAGATATGGGATTTATTTTTCCTCGTACCAAAGAGTGTAGGGGTGAGCAGTTTCCAGGCCTCCAAGACCAGACCCTGGCAATCCTCTTGGCCTTATCCAAAGAGTCTTAAGATGCCTGCAGCAGCTCCAGAGTTCACATCCTCACATGACAACATTCAAAAACAAAAAGGAGGTGAGCGTTTCCTCTAACATGTCTATCTCTCTTATCAGAGGAAAGTCTTTTCCAGAAGCCCCTAGCAGACTCTCATTTATCTCTCATTGGCTCATGGTCACATGCCCATGCCTGAACTGTGGAGGATGAGCTAGCATCTGTGGATGGGCAGATGTAGTAGTTTGCACCATAACAAAATGGCACAGCCTGGGTGGCTTAAGCAACTGAAATTTATTTTCTCATGGTTCTGAAGGCTGGAAGTCCAAGACCAAGGTGCCAGCAGGGTTGATTTCTGGTGAGAGTTTCCTTCCTGGCCTTCGGATGGCTGTCTTCCCACTGTGTCCTCACACAGCCTTTTCTCTGTGCATATGCACTCTGGTCTCTTCTTATAAAGACACCACCTAAATCGGATTCAGGCCCCACCCTTTTGATTTCATTTAGCCTTAATTCCCTTCATAAAGGCTCCATCTCCAAATACAATCATATTGGGGGTTAGGGCTTCAACATCTGACCAGGGGTGGGGGAGACACAATTCAGTCCATAACCATAGACAACCAGGATCAACTGCCCACAATAACCAGATTATGGAAGATGATTCTGGCTACGGTTCCTCTCTGAAATAGTCTTTATGTATACACACATTCGTGCTTTTCTTTGTGTTCATTTTATAACAATAAAGATCTCAGTACAACAGATTTCCTGGAGAGCCAGGGGCAGGGAGTGCTTCCAGCTTTCACCACCAGACCTGTGAACTCTTCCCACTGTCTTCTCTATCCCAGAAACCATCCTCTGCCTATCACTTAACACTGCTCACAAGGGTCTTGACTTTTAAGCAATGCGACATCAGTGTGTATTTAAATGCCATCCATTACCATCAAACAGTGACATTTACTTCATTTGTAATTCAGAAAAAGAAAACACATCTCCGAATACAGCAAAGAGACACTCATATCAAAGATAATGGACCTAAACAATTGTCGTCCCTTGGATTTCAAGTTTGGAGAACAGAGGTAATAAAAGATTAAAGAGAAGGCCCAGGAGCTGTAGGAACAAGTTGGAGCAATCACTTGTCACTCGAGGTTAGCACAGAAGTTATTTTAACAAGATATTACTTGCAGAATTTCCACCATAAATCTTTTATTAAGTCCAAGAATCTCAGTCAAGACATTTTCCATGCAGGATTGTCAGAAATAATGCTCCTTCATCCCTTCCTTTAAAATCCGAGGATGAGAGAAGCTAAGTGCTGAACCGGCTGACCTTCACATAAACCTAATATTATTATTGATTTTTTCTCTACTCAAAGAGGCAAAATATATTTTTTGGAAGCGCCCATTAACGAGCCTGTTTGGATAAGCCTGGACAAAGCCAATGAGTATTTATTTTGCACTCCTATTTGCTTGGAGCAGAAGCCCCCGGTTGGGTGTAATAAGCCTCGACACATTTTGATTGCTCTGCTTCACCCCTGGGCACGATAAAGAAAGGGCAGCAGAGACAGCCTAGTCAGAGGGTGAAAAATACTGAAGAATTCCAGCAACCTTAGCAGGCCCTGCTGACCTTCCCAATTAGGCAGGATTGTTTATTCTTAGAGATTTCAGGAAAGAAACCCTTACTCCTGCTCAGTAGCCCCACTCTGGCATTTCATCTAACATTTCCTCCCCCTAACACCTAGTAATCTGGGTCTGTCCACTGCAAATGTCTAGAGTCCTCTTTTTTAATTGCATGAGATGTCCCGCTGCTGTAGCACCATTTGTTGAAAAGACTATCTTTTCTCCATTCTTTTGCCTTTGATCCTTCTTCAAAGATCAGTTGACTACTCCTGTGGGTCTATTTCTCTCTCCATTCTGTTCCATTGATTCATTTGTTTATTCTTTCCCCAATATCACACTGTCCATAGCTTTATAGTAAGTCTTGAAGTCAAGTAGTGTCAGTCTTCCAACTTTGTTCTTCTCCTTCAATATTGTGTTGGTTATTCTGAGTCTCTTGCCTCCATGTAAATTTTAGAATCAGTTCGTTGCTATCCGCAAAATAACTTGCTGGGATTTTGACATCCATTGCAACTGGAAAGTTATCTCTGCCTCATTGGTGGGTTTTGCCTTTATTTACATCCTTTAACTTTTTTTTTTTAAGCACTTTTGAAGAAAGTGCCAGACTTCCCATTTCTTTCCAAAGCAGGAAGTTTTATTGGCCTTGATTTGGCACAACAAAGTCTGAGGCCAAAGCTCAATCCCCAAAAGCCATTGTGTGGCTGTCAGCTTCACTGATGGAGCTGAGCTCGTGGGTTATTATCGGTCGACTGCCAACATCTTCTTATACATAAAGATCACTGTCCTGGAATTTAAGACTGATTAAAATAAAAATCCATCATTTAGACAATGGAGGTGTTTGAAATGGAGCAGAAATAAACACGCTAAAGAAATAATATGTGTAATATACACTTGATACGGTTATCCTCTTGGCCTTTGGTTTAAAAAAATGCTAAACAGGTTGTTAATGTTCTGACACATATCAATTTTTTTAGGTTTTCCAAACTCTGTAAATCAGATAATTAAAATACATGGTATACTAAACAAGGCAACCTAAAAAGGGTGGGGGGACTTTCAAAATTAACTGATGGAGACTGAGTAGGTTATAGGATGCTTATGTTATGCTACATAAAGTGATTTTAAAATACTTTCAAATTTTAGCAGTGCAAGTACTTCACGTAGACTGAAGCCCAACAAGAATAAAATTCATTAGCCATAATATTTACCTAAAACGTGCCCTCTCTTCTGCTGTTAATGCCTGCAGATTCTAAAAGCAGATAGGCATGATTATTACAGGTCTCTGAAGTTCCTGGGACTCAACACTTAGGGATTGCTTGAGTTCTGTTCTATTTTGTTTTAATGTTTTCAATAACACAAATTTTTGCACCTATCCTACTGATAATGAATACAGTTTCTCATCCCCTAATGGTGGGGAATAAATTGCAAGGATCTCTCCTTGCGTATTATTTGGTGATAACAGTCAAAAATGTAAATGCACACTCTGACCCAGCGTTTCTGCCTGTCATGATTTCCCCTATAGATCGACTCACCGACATGCCCAAAGATATATAGACGATGGTATTTGCTAAGACACTGTTTGTAATAGCAAATAATTGGGAGCAAACTCCATGCCCATCAATAGGAGGCTACTTTAAAAAAAATTATGGTACATTAATAAATGAAATACTGTTAACCTTTCATTAAAAAAAAGTGCAGAATCTCTGTACGCACATAGAACTATCCTCAAGATGCTCTGTCAAGTTTAAAAGAGTAAGTTACAGTGTATGTAGAATGCTACTATTTGCAGAAAAAACACACTGTGTAAACTCAGACTCTATCTCTGGAAAAATTCCTAAGAAACTGGTAACAGTTGTTGACTGTAGGGAGAGAATCAGGGTGGGGGTTTATAATTGTAGCTTTGAGTTTGTATAGGCTGCCATTTCACCTGTGGTTAAAATAATCATTTGGGGGCAGCCTGGGTGGCTCAGCGGCTTAGCGCCACCTTCAGTCCAGGGTGTGATCCTGGAGACCCCGGGATCGAGTCCCACATCGGGCTCCCTGCATGGAGCCTGCTTCTCCCTCTGCCTGTGTCTCTGCCTCTCTCTGTCTCATGAATAAATAAATAAAATCTTTTAAAAAAATAATCATTTGGTCAATAAGATATAATTTAAGTAAGTTTATAAATGTAGAGTAAATTTTAAAGTATAAAAATAAAGAATATACAAACTAAAAGCTAACATGATAAATAATAAAAATAATCATCACCCCAGATGCCCAGCACCCAGAATGAACCACTTATTAACATTTTGCCATATTTGCTCCCCGTTTTTTTGCCAGTTATTTTTAAAGATCATACAACCCTTATGAACCCATTGTCCTTTTTTAAAAAAAATTAAGCCACTCCAGATAAAGCTAAACTCCTTTGACCTTCAACACATCCATACACCCCCTCACACCTCACCAGAGGAGACCCTCCAATGGGTGATGCTCATCATTATACTCAGGTAATCCTCTTACCCACCTGTCCCTCAATAGAAAACATTTTGTGCCTCTAAGACTTTACATAAGTGATGTCATGGAACAGTTCTCATTCTCCACCTTAATTTTTTTTTTAAGATTTTTTTTATTTATTCATGAGAGACACACAGAGAGACAGGCAGAGACACAGACAGAGGGAGAAGCAGTAGGCTCCATGCAGGGAGCCCGATATGGGACTGGATCCCAGGACCCTGGGGTCACACCCTGAGCTCAAGGCAGATGCCCAACCACTGAGTCACCCAGGTGCCCCACCACCTTAATTCTTTTTTTCCTGCAGTTCTATCTCGTGAGGTTCATCCATGTGAATGGATATGGATCTTGCTCAGAGTTTGCTTTTTCAAGATAAAAGATTCCCATTGCCAATTTACCTCTGGGTAGCTTCTGGTTCTCTTCATCACAATGAACATTCCTTTCTCCACACATTTATAGCGCACCTGCTAGGCACAAAGCACCAGGGCGGGTAGGAAGACACAGTTTCTGCCTTAATAGAGCTCAGAGGATGGGCCAGGAGGTCAGACTCTCACACCATGTGGAGAGTGGTGCCTGCCAGAGGAGGGGCTAGGGGTTCAGAGGAGGCAGGATGCCTTCCGCTGAGGGAAACCTGGTTGAAATAATAGTTGTTACCATTATCATTACATGCGGCATCCCAGGCTTCCTTCCGTGTGCTCCACATGGATTTTTCTCATTTAATCTTTACACCTCTACGAGGTGGTGCTGTTACTTGTCCCATTCTATAGACTCAGAAAAGGAGCCTCAGAGAAGTTTAAGTAACTCGTTCACGGTCACCTGGCTAATAAGTGGTAGATTAGCTCTAGTCCTTTCAAGAACCCTTCAAAGTAGATATAATTCTCAATTTACAGGTGAAGAATCAGAGGCTCAGAGAGGTTAAAGAGATCCCCCTAGGGGATCTCTGGGTGGCTCAGTGGTTTAGTGCCCGCCTTCGGCCCAGGGCATGATCCTGGAGTCCTGGAATCGAGTCCCACGTCAGGCTCCCTGCATGGAGCCTGCTTCTCCCTCTGTCTGTGTCTCTGCCTCTCTGTCTCTCTCTCATGAATAAATAAATAAAATTTAAAAAAAGAGATCCCCCTAACCAAGCCACTCCACCAGGTGTTCCATATGTCCGTTCCCTGAGTCCACACTGCCTCCTAAATCAAGGATACTTGTCCTGGCATTCAAGGATCGCACTGATGAGGTCAGGCATAGCAAGCCTTGCCCCCCTGTCCCCCCACCATGGCTCTGTAGGAGGAGGCACAGGACAAAATACAGTGCTCTGTCCTGGTCGGATACAGGCACCCACTCCACCTGCTGCACTCAGGTCCTTGCAGGGTCCCCGCTCCCCGACATCCAACCCCTCACCCTATCCTTAAACTTCTTCCCTTTCCATGTCTTTAGTCACATGACTTCTTTTGTCTTGAGTTTTTCTTCTCCCTGCCTGTGAGTTTCACCTTCCAAACGACTTCGTGGTGGCCAAAACTTCTATTTGAATGACATTTTACGTGCCGCAGGGTGCTCAGCCTCTACCTGCACCTTATCGCTCCCTCTGCGGAGCCGTTTCCTGTCACTCTGTAGATAGCTTGCACGATTCATGTGATCCCAGGGGGCTGCTCTTGTTCCCTCACACCCATGAACCCCATGATGGGTGCATGGACGCCAGTGGGAGAACAATGGCTGGTTCAAAGATGAACACTGCATCTAAGGCTAATTAGAGTCTTTCCCAAACTTTTCTCTCTCTTTGGGATCAGGAGCTGTAAAGAGAACGTCAGTTCAGCTGCCAGCTGCCATTCACTACATGGAAAAAACATGCTTGAGAATAAAAGCAGCTATAGTTACACAAGCTGAGAGGTGGAAAAAGTGACAGAACTCTGATAACATTATTTGATCCCCTGGATCCAACCATTCCTGATTTCCCCCAAGATTACTCAGTTACAAATGTAAATATATTCCACCCCCCTCCACCTTTTTATAGTTGTATTTTATGGCTTGCAGCCCAAACAGTCCTGAATAGTTCATACTTCAATATATAATGTAGATACTATATAAACTCAATTTTTATAATATTTCCTTTGAAATAAAAATAGCAAGACCTTTATAGTCACACAAAAATTAAAGCCGGGAGCTATAGATGATGATTGTAGTATCAGCAACAGCAATCAATCGATTTCTTTCTTTTGGCTTCTGAATATCAAGAGAATCTTGAGTCAAACAGATTAAGTAGCTACAAATATTTTTAAGCAGGTTATATAAACACCTTAGGCTGGTCTCCTAACTAATTTCAAAACCTTAAAAGAGGAGTAGGTCAGTTTTGAGAACCATCAAAAGCATAATACATGGGACGCCTGGGTGGCTCAGTGGTTGAGCGTCTGCCTTTGGCTCAGGTCATGATCCCAGGATCCTGGGATCAGGTCCCCCATTGGGCATCCCAAGGGGAGCCTGCTTCTCCATCTGCCTATGTCTCTGCCTCTCTCTCTGTGTCTCTTGTGAATAAATAAATAAAATCTTAAAAAAAAAAAAAAAAAAGCATAATACAACTGTTCCCATGGTGGTGGGACGCTTGAACCAGTGAGAGCTGAGTGTTAAATTTTGGGAAATTTTATTGCCAATCCTTAAATTAATACAGCTTGGAATTGGCCATGGTGAGACTATTTACACCAGGGAAATTCGCAAACACTAGAAATTAGTGTGGGGATTTATTCCCCATGGAATTGGTTGTTAAACATTTGCTAGCACACCGCTGGCCCCTATTTCTTTAACATTTTTATTGCAGTGTTACACACATACAGTATGCAAATCTTAAGTGTTCGCTTGATGTACAGATTTTTAATAAATATGCACCTACGTAACCATCACTCTGATCAAGAAACAACGCCTCCAACACCCTAGAACACTCCCCCACTTGTTTCTTGTGTTCTTGATTCTAGCCATTCTGAGACAGATGTGAGGTGATATCTAATGTGGTTTTGATTTGCATTTCCCTGCTGATGTGTGATGTTGAGCATCTTCTCACGTGTCTGTTGGCCAGCTGTACGTCACCTTTGAAAAAATGTCTATTTAGGTCCTCTGCCCAGTTTTTGATCAGATTATTGGGGTTTCTTTGGTGTTGAGTTGTATAAGTTCTTTGTATATTTTGGATACTAATCCCTTACCAGATACATCATTTGCAAATATCTTCTCCCACTCAGTAGGTTGCCTTGTAGTTTTGTTGATGGTTTCCTTTGCTGTGCAACGGCTTATTTTGATGTAGTCCCAATAGTTTAATTTTGCTTTTGTTTCCCTTGCCTCAAGTGACAGAAAATGTTTCTACAGCTGATGTCAGAGAAATTACTGCCTATGTTTTCTTCTAGAATTTTTATGGTTTCAGGCCTTACATTTAATTTTTTAACTATTTAACTCATGTTGAGTTTATTTTTATGTATAGTGTAAGAAACTGGTCCAGTTTCATTCTTTTGCATGTAGCTGTCCAGTTCTCCCAGCACCATTTGTGGGAGAGGCTGTCTTCTTCCCATTGTATATTCTTGCCTCCTTTGTCAAAGATTAATTGACCACATAAGCATGGGTTTATTTATGGGCTCTCTCCTATGTTCTAGTGATCTATGCGTCTATTTTTATCCCAGTACCATACTGTTTTTATTACTACAGTTTTGTAGTATATCTCGAAACCTGGGATTGTGATACCTCCTGTTTGTTTTTCTTTCTCAAGATTGCTTTGGCTATTCAGAGTCTTTTGTAGTTCCAAACAAATTTTAGGATTATTGGTTCTAGTTTTCTGAAAACTGCTATTTTGATGGGGATTGCATTAAATCTCTAGATTGCTTTGGGTAGTATGGACGTTTTAACAATACTTGTCCTTCTAATCTGTGAGCATGGAATATCTTCCCATTTGTTTGTGTCATCTTCAGTTTCTTTCATCAACATCTTATAGTTTTCATAATATAGGTCTTTTACCTCTTTGGTTAAGCTTATTCCTAGGTATTTTATTATTCTTGGTGTAAATATAAGTGGGATTTTTTTCTTAATTTCCCTTTCTGCTGCTTTATTATTAGTATACAGAAATGCAACAGATTTCTGTAGATTAAATTATATCCTATATTGTTTCTAGTTTTGGGGGGTTTTTTGTTTGTTTGTTTCTAGTTTTTAAATAAAACTGGCATACACATTTTTATATGATCTTTGGGGTATAGATGAACTTATATCTTTGGGTAAATACCTAGGAATCTAATGAATCTAATTAGAGGATCATAGGCAATATACTTGCACAACTTTAATAGAATCTGCCAAATAGTTTTACAAAGCGATTATAACAATGAACTCTCTGAGAGCAATGTGTGAGGGTCCTAATCCTCACCAGCACTTAATATTAACAATCTTTTTAGTACTAGTCATTCTAGAGAGTGTACAGTGATGTCTTATTATAATTTTAATTTGCATTTCCTGGTGACTAATGTTGCACATCTTCTGTATGTTTATTTGCCATCTGAACATTATTTTTGTTTGTGAAGTAACCATTCAAGTCTTTTCCTTATTGACTGTTAGGGGCTCTTTATATACTCTGGATACAAATCCTTTGTCGGGTATATATTTTGCAAATATCTTCTCTAGTCTTTTTTTTTTTTTTTTGCCTTTTCACTCTCTTAATAGCATATTTTGGTGAACGATAGTTCTTAATTTTGATTATATCTCAATTTTTTTAAGTTCTTAATTTTAATTAAGTCAAATTTGACAATCTTTTCTCTTGAGGGTAGCATTTTTGAGTATGTATGTGTCCTAAGATATTTTTGTCTAACCCATGATTAAGAAGCAATCCTCCTCTGTTTTCCTTTAGATAACACATTGTTCCACCTTTTCAGCTGCCTTCATATTTTGTCAAATATAGATCAAACAATAAACACTTAAAATTCACTGCTTCCCAAACCACCATAAGACAGCATTATCATAACATAAACTGTAACTGCCCACTTGACTAATTTTGTAGTCTGGAAACATGTATCAGGTAGACACACTTGAATTTGCCTAGCCTTTAATTGGGCACAACATATGGGTTCTGTGATTCAGAAAAAAGCCAGTGTATAGCTACAATCTCCCTTACAGAAACACGTTTATTAGAAGTTTATACCTATCCATCCACAGGAATGATCCCAGAAGCCTTATTCTAGGGTCAGCCCATGTGACTGAGCTAGTAGCCTCACCTTGTTAAAATTGCACTATTGCACATTTGTGTGGATGTGATGAGTTGTTTTTTAAATTACAGTCCTACAAAACTTATCACTGATCTCTCCTAGGGGTAAACTTTAAGTCAAATATTTGATATACCATTGGTGATTCTGGCTTGAAAGCCACTGTCTGATATTTAAGTTTTATAAAATTCAGAAGAAATTTGCTGTAGTCATCCACCCTTGGAAGCTCACCAAAAGCCCCTTGACCAGCCTGGAAATCCCTTTTGATGACAAAGCACATATACACTCCACTCTCCATGACCAATGGATATCATGCCCGCCTTCCAATCATGGAGGGATCTGTCCTTCATCATTGTGATGATGCACAGAAATTTATAACGTTCAATAAAACATGCAGCAGCAATCAATACAGATTTACAGCTGCATCCTCAATGAGTCTTTAAATATTTATGCCATTGCTTTACTTAAGTTACTCACTGAATTATACTGTATGCAATCCTTATGCATTCAACAAAACGTTGATTAAATATCTCCTACTCTGTTGAGTGTTCTGTATTAGAGAATCACGTTCTTTGAGATAGCAAACAGGCAGCAAGCAAACCAACCCCAGGGAAAGTAGGATGAACAGAAGGACAGGGTACTGGTCCGATGTATTTCCCAGTGCCACACATATACTGGGGGATACAGAGCAGTAAAGGAAATGAAAGTAAGATGTACTATTCACCCAATCTCATGAGAAGGCTATTTTACTCATGAGGAAACTGAGGTTTTGGAGAGTTTGAGAAACTTGTGCAGGATCACACCACAACTTCTGGGAGGTGGGAGGTGGAGACTGGGATTCAGATGCAAGTTTCCCTCACACCAGATCTGTGCCTTGTGCATCCCATTGTTTCTACATGCTGGGAGAGGGGAACAGAGCTAAAAATGCGTGGGACAGCGTGTTTTATGCCAGGTGTCTCTAGGTAGATTTAGGTGGATTTAAGTCTGAATATACCTAAGGAGCTTTTGTTTGTGTGTAGGGATCCATAGATCTCTCTCTTGCTGAGTTTTATAGTTTAGGCCACTGTTTTTGCTGATAAATGTGTGTGGACAGGCTTTTCAATTTCCTTCTCATTCCTGGAGATATTATTTAGTACATCTCTTTGATGGCTGGTGATGCACAAATCGGTTTTAATATCAATAATGTACCATTTGGAAAACATTCAGTTTCTAGTCCCGCCAAAAAAATATCCCTCCGTGTCAGAATTTATTGAATCCAATCCTAGGAGGCTGCGGGAGAGTGGAGTTCCTTAAGCAGAAGAGTAAACAGATGGTCTTTGGAAAGCGCTCACGTTCTTAAGCACTGAATTAGTTTTGGACAGAATGGAGTCACATATGCCAACGCTTGTTGGCCAGCAGAGTGGTAACAGGGAGACATCAAAACTATCTTGACATTCTTCAAACCTTTGGGCTTAATTTGAGCCTCAGTGATCTGAGAGAAATGGCCCCAAATTGCCAGGTGCCCCTCGGTTGGATAACTTAGGGAGTTATCCATGACTGTCCAATGACTGGCAGACAGTAATGGGACACCCCAAAAGTGCTTAGAGCCGCTGAAAGCATTTGATGCCTAACACTTCCTCAGGGCCACCTTGTCCTTGGGCCAGAGATCAGTAATGCTGTGCCTGTTAGCTGCTGGCCTCATCCAAAATGGTAACCCCCAAGGTGAGCCCACTGGGGCAGCAAGGGCTGGGTTCAGAAGGCTCTAGTTGCCACTTCATTCAAGGCATTTCCCCTGCAAATTAACCCTTCCCTCTCTGGATCCTTCCTTCTCCTCCTCTTTTGAGCTCTTTCCCCTCCATCAGCAATGAGTCCCTCCATCTGCCATCTTAGCATGGACATTCTCACTTAATCCTGAGACCCTGTCCAGTTCCGCCTCCAGTCTCTTGTCCCTCTGCATCTGGTGCTTCTGTTTCCTCTCCCCACATCCCCACCTGAAACACCTAAGACCTGGCTTCCTTCCCCAGCACTCCACTAAAACCACTTCCTCAAAAAATGCTGAAATCCCCATAACCAGCATGGAGCCTGGCGTACCAGGAGCTCAGTAAATATACGTTGGATAATTCAACCAAGTGACCTTTACAGCAGCTTCTTTCTTCAGCTGTCCTACCTGGCTGTACACTGCTGGCCACCTGCATCCCATTGATACCCCACTCCCTGGCTCCTTGGGCCCTGAACCTCATCATTCTACTTCTCTGGCCAATCCTGGGCTTCCCATTGTGGTTCCCTTGACACTTCCAGATCCACTTCTCTTCTCCAATGCTCTCCTGATAGGAGCCATCATGATCCCCAAACCAGGACTCCCAAATTCCACCTCCTTCTCATTGATTTTTTTTTATCAAGGTGAAATTCACGTAACACAAAAGGAACTGCTTTAAAGTATACAGTTCAGTGGTGTTTAGTATACTTGGAATGTTGTACGCCTACTACCCCCTCTACCTGTACCAGAACATTTTCACCATCCCCAGAGGAGATTTAGTGTTCATTAAGCAGTCATTCTCCATCCTGTCATCTCCCTCACCCCTGGCAACCACTAATCTGTTTTGTGTCTCTATGGGTTTACCAATTTGGAATATTTCATATAAATGGAATCATACACATGGTCTTTTGTGTCTGGTTTATTTCACTTGGCATAATGTTTCCAAGGTTCATCCATGTTGTAGAGTGTGTCACTACTTTGGTCCTTTTTAATGGCTGAATTATATTCCAGTGTATGGATAGATCACATTTTTTTAATCCATCTATCTGTTGATGGACATTTGAGCTGTTTCTACCTGTAAACTAGTGTGATAGTCCTGCTGTTAACATGGCATCCACATTTTCTTTTGAACCCTGTCTTGCATTCTTTTGGGTAAGTATCTAGGAGTGGAATTACAGGATCATATGGAAATTCTACACTTAACTTTTTGAGGAATTCCCAGATCTCCTTTTTGCAACCATACTCTAGTCACTTAGGTCTGCCTTGGGAGGTGTAGTGCACATCTGCACTTCTGGGGGCTGTCCTATTGTCACTGCACACCCGTGAGTCCAGAGTTGGCCTTGTCTCCACTGCCCCAGCCAGGCCATGCTCCTGCTGGTGGTCCTCTTGCCAGCAGGGGCCACCATTCATCCAGTTTCCTGGCTAAAACCCCTGCAAGAGCCAACTCTTCATGAACCACTGTTTTCGTGGTCATCCTGGGTTTTTTCCACCCTATGCTCCAAATTCTAACCCTCAAGACCATCCCAACGGTATCCCTATAGTATTCACTTATTCCCTCATTCATTCATTCAATCACCCTCTTATCAAGGCCATACCATGTACCAAGAACCACTGAAGATAAAATTGAAGGAAACAGAGTCATTGTATCAAAAGGCTTGAATACAGCAGTGGCCAAAAAAACCCACAACACTACAATTGTCTAGAGAGACATTATATACATCAGCCTCTAGAAATGCAGAGGCTGGGCGATCCAGTAAAGCATCACGTAGGAAGTGGCCTCTGAGCAGTGCCTTACTAAAGGGCATAATTTCTAGAGGCAAGAAAGAAAGGCCAGGGTAAGGAAAAGGAATGCTGTGAACAGTGTGCTTCTGAGCAACAGCATGTACCGTCCACGAGAAGGACTCCCTAGCTCAGAAGGTACCTCTTGAGCTCAGAATATTAAGACCCTGGGTGAATGGAAGTGGAGAATTTCTTGGGAAGTGTGGGGAGCCAATGAAGTTGTTGAAAGAAGGCATTGTCACGGCAGTGCTCCAGGAGAGCTCATTAGCAGTGGTGCGGAGCATGAATATGGGGGCCAAGTCTGATGGGAAGGACCACTTGTTAAGCCAGCATCTCCCACCATAGGCTCCTTATGACCTCAAAAGTGTTACATGAAAAAGGATGCTAAATTTTTTGAAAATTCTGAAAGAAGATGCCAAAATGTCAAGACTGAACACAGGGTGATAGGCACAAGGGTACTTATGCTAGCCTCTCTGTTGAACACGTGCTTGAAAGACATCACTAATAATTTTTAAATACAACCCCAAAGAGGGGTGATTGTGTACCTTTGGGACACACTGGAGTGAACAAAGTTAAATTGAGTTATTTACAGCAAGCTTTCTCAGGGCCTCTGGAATTCAAATGCAGGCTATAAATTTCCATAAGATGACTATCGTCTTCCTACAGAAATCTTCATCCAGATCCTAATGCGAATCTGCCTGGACCAGTGTTTTGCTGACTCAGAGCTTGACATATATCCCCCAATACCTGAGGATATTGAAGGTTAAGGCATTCTTGGCCTCAAGGATCATCCAGCAGCAGGCGGGGAAGAGGGAGGATGTTTATTAACAAATATTAAAAATCCAGAGTCTATCAGGATCCACTAGACACATGTGGCTTACCTGGGTGCAGGCTAAGTAGTGATTTGGCCCCTCCTTCAAAATAACACATTTTAAATATCTAACAGTTGGAGAAACAGAAGAAATTATTTTTCTATTAATAAGAACAGGAGAGCCTTTCTTTACAGTTGAAATAAGCAACTCATTGCATGTACTGAGCCTAATGTCAGAGCCTATTTGGCACTGTCTTTCCTTAGGCAGATTTTTGAGACCCCCCAGCTGGAGAACATTAGTCCCTCAGGTGTACTAAGCAGAGAGGTGTTCTGCGTGGAGATAGCCAACAAGTCCCATTTAATACGCACTAGAAAGTTCTCAATCAGGCTTTGCTGCCAGCGGGACATATTTTTATTTCTGTTTTGTTCTGTGATTTACCAAACTGGGCAAGTAGTACTGAGGGGGTGGGGTCATCTTAGAGATACATGAGATACAGACAATGGGAGAGATCCCTCATTCACAGTAATTGGAACCACGCCGTGGACGATTATGGATTCAGAATTTTGGTGTCCTGAGACTGCCAGGTCCAGGTAGCTGTCACTGATGGGTGTCAAGGTGGAGGGCGTGGCCTAAGGTTGGCCTGGGCCTTGCTTGTGCCAGGTGCAGAAATCACTCCATGGGGTAGCATGAGCAAGAATTTTCCCATCGCACTGGCTTTCTCTTTTAGTAAGAATGGAACCAAGTTATATTTCACCTGTTGGGTGAGGAGTCCTGTAACTAACTAGCACCCATCTGTGATTGATGCCAATGATATTTTGTAGAAACCAGGAGTCACCCCTGTACCTAACTCCTCCCCCTTCTACTGTAATCAAACTTTTCCCTAGACATAAAACCACCAAGGACATAAAAACTACACTTCCCAGACTCCTCTGCAGCTAACCATGGCTATTTAAGTGCTAGTCAACAGAATGGGAATAGAAGTAAAGTTGTATCCTTAAAGGGAAGGGACAGGTCCTCTGCTTTTGTCCCCTCTGCTGGCCAAAATAAGGACATGGTGGTCAACTATCTCAGACCATGTGGACAAGGGCAACACACAAGGGCTCTGGAGCCTCAGGGGAGAAAGAGCTGCTACCCTGATGACTCCCTGGAGCAGAGCCACTTTCCTGCTCAGACCCTGATATATATGAGAATCAACACCAGTCTTGGTTAAGCCACTGGTGTTAGGTCTTTGTCACACATGGCTGAAACCATATCCTGATGATGCTGACCTCTTGGAAGCCACCCAGCTTGTGGCCCCCTTAATCCCTGCACAATGAAGACATAAAGGCCAGTATGAACGACCCTTCTCTTGGGATTCAAGATGGCTCTTCAGAGAAATGGTATTTGACCAGGTCTTGGAGGATATGGAGTTCAGACAATCTGAACAGGGGAGAAGAAACCAGGACACCCAGGAAGGAAAAGGGACGATTCACTTATCAGTTTTTTGTTGTTTTTTTTTTTTTCAACAAGTTCTGGGCAGACACAGAAGTCCCCAGAGAAGGTCGGGAAAAATGGGGAGGAATTCCTGAGCAGCAGAATGCCTGTTCAAGCTAAAGCAGTGGAAAGAAGTAAGGTGGGTGCGGTATCAGGAGGCTTAAACCCCTGCGTAAAAAGTCGCTGGGTCACAAGACACCAGAATCAAGGTCAATAGGACATCAGGCTGAGTTGACCAGGTGGCCCAATGCCACCAAGCTCCAGTGTCTTCCCATCTCCGTGTCCACATCTTCATCATCGGCTTCCTCCTCAAGCTGGCTCCTTCCTGATTATAAGACAGCTGCTAGCATGCAGAGCAGCAAACATCTTTGCTCACCTTCGGAGAGAAAAAGGCCCTGGCTCTCTTCCAAGGGAAGAACTTTCTCAGGAGTTATCAAAGGAAAACTCAAGTCTCGGGGATCCCTGGGTGTCACAGCGGTTTAGCGCCTGTCTTTGGCCCAGGGCGCGATCCTGGAGACCCAGGATCGAATCCCACGTCGGGCTCCCTGCATGGAGCCTGCTTCTCCCTCTGCCTGTGCCTCTGCCTCTCTCTCTCTCTCTCTCTCTCTCTCTCTGTGTGTGTGTGTGTGTGTGTGTGTGTGTGTGTGTGACTATCATAAATAAAAATTAAAAAAAAAAGAAAGAAAGAAAAAGAAAACTCAAGTCTCAATGGCCAGAATGGAGTCCTCAGTCCCTGACAATGAGGATCCGATTACTTTCAGCCAGTGTGGCCTGCCCTTGATCTGGGTTAGTTCCTGACATGGCTTGTTGCTGCATGGGACGAGGGGCTGGTGCATGTAGGGGGGACTCAGCCCAATGGGCCCCTGACATTTGCTTAAAGGATACGGGGCCAGAATTCCGACAGAGTTCCAGCTAGACAGCTCTAGTCCTCTGGCACAGGAAAGAAGTTTTCAGCTCAGAGTCCAAAAGCAGAAACTTCCCAATTTACCTACACTTAGGTCCCTTCTTCCATTTCAGCTGAAAATGTCAGCTCAGGGAGGGAGAGAAGGGAAAATGAAATGTGTAAACAAGGTAGCCCTCTCCTGGGGCCCGGGAATATCCGGCCTCCGCCTGGAGGTAATGTTGAAGGTTAAATACAGAAAAACATAACACAGTGCACAATTATAGCTGTTCATTCTTCTGCTTAAAATGGAGACTAAAGGTCACAAATCAAATAACCACATTAAGTGCAGGAGTCACCTGCCTCCAGTCACCTCAATCCCTTTGTTAGCTCCTGACAAACGTGTCCCTGTCCCTGTTAATTAGAAGGCCAGGGCTCTCTGTGGCTACAGAACGAACAGGTGAGAGTCTTGGGGGCCTCTGGCTAATTGCCCCATTTGAAGCCAGGGGCTCCCAGGCTGTGAGCCGAGGTGGCCACGAGGGAGGGCGCAGGGCACCTGCCACCCTGGGCGAAGTTTGCGTTGGTTTGAAGCAAAAACAGAGAACTGAGCTCCTACCAGACGTAAATACATGCAGCCTCAAGCACCGTCCTCCGTTCTGAGGTTCGGGCCTTCCTGTTTTGTGGTGGTGGAAATTCCCTTGTTTTCTGAAATGTTGGGGGATTGAGTGGAGAAGGGGAGCGTGCCATTTGCAAATGTCTTCCTGACTCGAATAAATAACAAGTTGTCAGCCCAAGGCCAGTGCCTAACATTCCGTGTTCCTCATCACAGAGCCCGTGAAATCCACGTCCGGAGCCACTAATCGAGTGCCCCCGTCTCTGCCCCCCAAAAGTTCACCTTTCTTCTCCCATATCTAAACAGGCGAGGCTCACAGCATCAGTTTCTCGGACCAAATCCTATAGTCACCTCTGATTCAGAATAAGTAATCCCATGCCTGGGACCACTGACCCAGCTCCTTGCTCACCAGCCTTTCCCCTGGACTCCTCTTTGGCTTTTCTTCTCAAAAGTCCCCATGTTTTCTTCATCAGCCCCAGGGAACTCGAACAGCCAGAGAGCCCAGCTCATGGGTACCACGAGGCAGCGCGGCCTGCGTACCCGGCTGGCCAGTTGTCCCCCTCCTTCCGTACCACGTCCCGCTGTCCTCCCCATCACCCCCAGGTCCCTGCTGGCCTCGTGCCAGCTCAGCCTCCCAAGCGGTTCCTTCTCGCCGGGAGGTCAGCAGCCCCAGCCCCACTGAGCTGTGCCCCTCCGTTCTGTTCCTCTCTCCAGCCAGTATCCCCAGCCCCCCTGGCTGCCAGGAGAAGCAGCCCTAAATTCAGTTTTGCTCTTCAGGGAAGTTTCCTCTAAAGTGCTTAGGATGCAGACACAGTGTCTCAATTTTAAAAACAGCACTACTAACCCAAGAAAATGTTGGAGTGAACGTGTCGTGTTCCCAGCGAGTATCCAATTTATGCAGAGGTCAGATGCACGTGGATTCTGGGTTTTCTGCTGCTTCATCTGTCACCTGTCAGCTGTCGGCCGCCCACCGCTATGGTGCTGCTGTAAATCACACTTCTTCCATTAATCTTAATTCCACGTCTGGCAAGCAAAAAGCTTTCTGTGGAGCACATCCACAAAACTTGGGGTGAAGAAGAGAGGAATTATTCCGTTAATTTGATCAGCGTAGACATCTATGAGTAACGCTGAGTTACTGTGTGTTGCATCTGTGGTTTGCATCTGTGAGTTACATCTGTAACTGAAAACAGAACCAGTACGTGACACAAATCTAAGTGTTGGGACAGTGTCTTCTGGAATGGCCCCCTGAGCTCATCAGATCTCCTGGAAAATGGCCAAATGTCTACTTCTCTTTAAAGAGCAGCCCCATGGTTGAGTTTGGTTTTAGATAAATCAATGCTGGGTTGATAGTGAATGAGATGATATTAAAGAAGAAGCAGAAAACATTCTAAACCCCCTTTCCCTATGAAGCTCATGAAAGTTGATGCAGGGACGTTATTGGGAACCTCCATTAGTGTCACAGACCATACACCCTGGCATGTGCTAAATCCTGTCTCCCAAGCCTGGGGCCACTCCGGAAAAGACGCCTGATTTCAATACAACCTGAGAGGGTGTTGGTCATTTTGCCCAACGTAAGAAATAACATTTTATTTTGGAAATGCCAAACCTATTCTTTTAAAAACAGTCGCAAGAGTGCAGTGATAAGCACTCGTTCACCCTTTACCAGCACACCTGTATTCATCTACTTAGCCGCATTTGCGTGCACGTGCCTGTGCCCCCCTGTTCTTTCTCTCTCCCCATCTCATGCATTGTGGAAATTTTTTTTGCTGAACTAATTGAGAATAAGTTGCAGAACCATGACCTGTCACCCTTAAATACTTCTGCATAGATTTCACAAGAACAAAGACATCCTCTTATGTAACCACAGTATAATTATTAAATTCAGGAAAGTTTACCTTGACACAATACTGCCATCACAGAATCCAAATTCCCAGTCATCCCAAGCGTGACTTTTAGAGCAATGTGTTTCTAACTTAAGATCCAACCAACAGGCACATGTTGCATTAACTAATGGGCTCTGGTTCCCATTAACCTGGATCACATCTGCAGCCTATCTGCCTTCTGTGACACTGACAGCTTTGAAGAGAACAGGCCAGTTGTTCTGTAGCATGTTCTCTGATTGAAAGTTGTTGGACGTGTGGTTAGATTCAGGCCATGCATATTGAGCAAAGCTGCCATATGAGTGACAACGGTCCTAATTACACATGTTCATCCCCCTATTGATGATGTTGGCTCTGCTCACTTGGTTAAGGCACTGTCTGCCAAATTTCTCTACCATCAAAGGTACTTCTAAACAACCTTTATGGTTAATAAATAATATATGGGGAAATCCTTTGAGACCTCCAAAGCTGGTTAAATACTAGAAGGAATAAACGTAAGTTAACTAGGTCACAATCCCTGCCATTAAGTTCAGTCTTGTGGAAGACACAGATAAACACTGCACATGATGCAGCCCACAATCCTTTGAGGAAGGAAGCAGGAAGAGAAATGAACAAACTCATGAATTTCCCACATACAAAACCAAGCAAAATAAATGTTCTGATAGAGGCCTCAGCTAACTGGTGGTACTAAGGGACCAGACATCTAGTTCCAAATGTCAGGACTGAGAAAGACTTCCCAGAGACATACAAGAAATGGAGATAGTCTGTAGGCAAATACTTGCAATTATAATAAGCAAGTCATAAATAAAAGGTGCAAATGGGCAATAAACATGAAAAGATGCTCAACCTCATCAGTGTTCAGAGAAAGATGCATTAAAATAATGAGTTTTAACCCATCGCAGAGTCAAAACTTAGAAATGTTGGTAAGATCCAGTGCAGACAAGGGCCTAAGGAAGCTGGTGCAAGTATGAACTGCCACCTCTGAGAAAGGAATCTTGCAGGTCTACTAAAATGTTCAACATCCACATGTCTTTGATGTAGGTCTCTATTTGAATCATTGCTTGAGATCAAGAAAAATATCTGAAAAACAAGTGTAGGCGCTAGAAGTTTAATCTATAGAACAAAAACTCAAGAAATGTCTTATTTTTCTGAGCAAAATTTAATTTTGCCAGAGCCCCGTGGATCAAGCTGGCAGATGATTTGATTTCAGTTGTTTTGGGAGTTCCACCACGTTCCTGGTGTCACCAAGGGCACTAGCAGCCTAGCATTATCCAGAACATTCCTAGAATAATCATCTGGTCTCTAGACCATGTTGGCCTCCAGGTACGGATCATGGCCCAAGAGGATAGTAGCTCCTCTGCTTCTCTGCTTGGGCACAAGGGCTTTCAGTGGCTTCCCCAGGCATACCCACATCTGTCTCCACCTTGAAGGCCTGCCCTCCCCAACCCCCGGAAGTCTGAGGGAAGGGTCCAGGTTCCAGCACAAACCCTTCCACTCTCTAAGTGTCAGAGGACCCTCCCAAATGCTTTTACCTCCCAGGAAGTTTCTTTCCCATGTTCCCACAGACTCTCAGCTGGGGCCCTCCCCATACCCCAGAAAAACATGGATGGAGGGCCCTGGGTTACCACGTGGTTACCAGGCCACACCAAAAGCTGCCAACGGTCCTTATTTGTATGAGTGATGGAGAAAACCTAGACTGTGAGCTCCCTGAGGGTAGGCTGCATCCTTTATCTTGGCACCATCCAAGCACAGAGGCTGACAAGTTGTAAATACCCAGTCATTGCGGAATGAAGAAACAAAAGGGCGGATGGATAGATGGAGGATGGATGAGCACATGGTGGGTGAACAGATGGCTAGGTGGGTGGTGAATGGCTAGATGGGTGGGTAAGTGTTCATGTGAGTGACTGGATGGCAAGGTACATAGGTACTTGAGCAAATAAATGGATGAATGAATAGATGCATGGGCTGGTAGATGGGTTGATGGATGTGTGGGTGGATAGATGAGTGGATAGGTAGATAAGTGTATGAATAAGCAGTTGGATGGGTGGATAGATAGATGGAGGGGTGGATAAGTGGATGAATAGATGGTTAGATAGGTGGAGGGACAGGACTGAAAAAAATGTGACTTAAAAGTTTTCAAAGTACACTACTTTTAGGAAGGCCAGAGCAAGGGCTTCTTCTCTCTAATCCCCTTAGAGTAAGCAGTGATCCACCTAAAAGTTCCCCTGGCACTGGCCAGTCTGTTGTGTCACTTTTTCCCTGAGGTCTAGCTCATTCACTTTAGGGCTCTGGAGGATTCTCAGTGTGCCTAGGGCCCCTGCTCTGAGCAGCTCACAGGTAGCACAACAGACTCGTTTAGGACATGCCTCACCCAGGACACGCCTCACCGACTATACACTGTTCCAGGGAGCAGGATGGGTGAGATGCATTTGTTGGATGAATGAAGGAATCCCGTCAGTGAAAATGTAAATAACTCACCCCTAATTCTACCATCCAGAAAGAGTTATACTTACTAATTTTGTGTATATTTTTCCATTATTTTTTAAATAGGCTCCATGCCCAGCAGGGAGCCCAACACAGGGTTTGAACTCATGACCATGAGATCAAGACCTAAGCTAAGCCACCCAGGCACCCCCATTTTTCCATTATTTTAATTAGCATGTGTGTATTTCAGTGCAAAATTATATACCACTCTATCATTGGATTACTTTATATAACAATGTATTTTGAATAATTTCCATGTCATTCAATGTTCTTCAAAGACATAATACACCATTACATAAATGTACCATAATTTATTGAGCCAGCCTCCTTTTGTTGTTTTCAATTATTCCTTATTATAAGCTCTACTGTGATGGACACGCTTACAACTCTATTTTTACAAACATTCAGGATTATTTCCTTAGAAGAAATCCCAAATTGCAGAATCGTGCCATCAAAGGATATACAAAATCATAAGGCTTTTCTCGAACGTCACCAGATTGTCCTCTAGAAAGATGGTGCTAATTCACACTCCTAGCAGCAGAGTGAGAGAATCCGTGCATCTGACACACTAACCTGGTCTGGGTTTTAAGCCCAGAAGCAAGTCGCAATGTAAGATCTGCCTCATTTTTTTTTTTTTTTTTTTACAGAGTGCAAGAACCCCTGGTTGGTTGGCTTGCTGCACTTCTTGAGAGTAATTTTCATTTCTAAAAACACTCCTAGTGTTTCGAATGCCACCACAAAGGGTGTGGTTCCTCATTAAGAGCAATAACGTGGTGCAGATTGATTGGTGTCTGAGCAGGGAACCGAAGCAAAGCAAAGGAACCAACATCTGCTCTCGGATATGTCTGCACGACGGGTGTGGGAAGGCAGAGCTGGGCTGGGCGGTTGAGGCAACCCCTGGGAGAAAGTGCCAGCACTTCTGAAGGCAGGATAATGAGCAACCGCCCATTTCTTATTTCTAATAAATGATCTCCATCATAAAAGTAGTTATCTTCTCATTAAGGAAAATTAAAGACATAAGAGGAATGGGGGTAGGAGTTATCACCTATGGTTCCACTCTCCAGGAGTAGCCAGTGTGATGTGTCATTGCATTTTCTTCCAGGATTTTTTTTCCCTGTATAGCTTATTTCTTTTATGTGGTTGTAATAATATAGGAATGCGTTCGTGTGTCCTGTTTCTATTTGCCAACACACTATAAGCATGTTTCTAACTTATTGCAAACTCCCAGTAAACCTAATTTTAACAAGTGTGTGATATTCCTTCAAGTGGTTGGGAGGAAGCTTAACCATTTCCCCACTGGATACACAAGTTACATTCAGTTATTAACAACATGACACAAGCATTGGCATGTGTGCATTTATCTATTATCTCCTTGCTTTAAACACATATGATGATAATTGGAGAATTCAGTTGGCGGGGTGGACAAAAAGGAGCATCTCGAGATGCTGACTTGTTGGCAAACAATCAAACAAGGGTATAAGTTGGTCTTCATCCCTTCTGCCGGTGGGATGCCGCCTTGGGCACTTTACAGCAGAGTATTGCTAAATTCTCGGAGCCTAGTACTACAGGCCAGTAGGTTAAATCACCCCCGGGGGACTCCCCCCATGGCATTGGAACACAGAGTGCAGCCACCAGAGCGGTGGGGACTTTGCTTTCATGAGACCATGTGCTCACTATGGATGCCATTAGAAGCAAACGCTCCATCTGGTTTTGCAGCAATTCCTCGTTTATGCTTATTAACTTCTTTGGCAACTTTGACTTTCCAGAGAACCAGCACTGTACTTTTGATGACAGTCAGTGGGTTCAAGTGCATAACTGGTGTTTTACAGTCTCCCCTCCTCCAGAAGTGTGCTAATGGGTGGGGCAGGAGCCCATAGGGAAGTGAGAATTGTTCTTTTGAAAGTTTGTTCCTAAAAAATAAATAAATAAATAAATAAATAAATTTTAAAAATAAAAAAAAATAAAATAAAGAAAGAAAGTTTGTGCCTATCCACTCAGCATTGCTTTTCATGTGAAAAATAAAAAAATACATGGGCTGAAGAACAGAAGATGAATGCCAATGATTAATAAACATGAGAAAAATCAGCCAGTCTCACTAATAATCAAAACAAAGAAAAATAAAACAGTAATACCTGGGATCCCTGGGTGGCGCAGCAGTTCAGCGCCTGCCTTTGGCCCGGGGCGCGATCCTGGGGACCTGGGATCGAGTCCCACATGGGGCTCCCGGTGCATGGAGCCTGCTTCTCCCTCTGCCTGTGTCTCTGCCTCTCTCTCTCTCTCAGTGACTATCATGAATAAATTAAAAAAAAAAAAAAACAGTAATACCTTTACAAGTCACATCAGACTAGTAAATACTGACGATGTATATTGTGTGCTGAAATGGATACTTTTCTTAGACCAGATTTAGGCTTGCTTAACCTTTCTTTTTTCTCAAATATCCGTATTTATTACTATGTGGATGTAAATGAATTTGAATAGCACTTTATATGAAAAATGAGTAGCAAAAGTAGCATAAAGCTCACTGTGTACAAGAAGGGCAATAGTCTCATATTATATGAAAGTCCCAAGAGATGGTAAGATGACCGAGCCTCATATAGGTCATATAGTCTGGCTTTGATTTCCCTGAGAATCAGAGCCTCTTTGGGGATGTCAACGAGAAAAGCCCCAAATGCTTCATGGAAGCAGGGCTCACGCCAGTCGGGGTATCAGGCCATAGATGTGGGCACATATTGCGGGACCAGCAGGAATGAGCCTAGGAGAGCCGACTACTCTCTGTTTTCTGCCCCTGAGCCCCTCATCACTCACCCCTAGGGATCAGAGGCAGGTCAGATTTACGAGGATGAGAATCCACAAATGAAGGGATCAACAAAATATGGAATATCCACACAAATGGAATATTATTCCGCCATAAAAAGGAATGAAGTCCGACACATGCTACAATGAGGTGAAACTTGATGACAGTAGGCTAACTGAAACAAGCCAGACATAAAATAAGTGAATATTGCATGCATCCACTTACATGAGGGACCTAGAATACTCAAATTCATAGACAGCAGAGCGGAGGTCACCAGGGACCGGGGGGAGAGGAGAATTTGGAATTACTCCTTATTGGCTACAGAGCTTCTGTTCACAGGGACTCTGGGGTGGCCCAGTCAGTTAAGGGTCTGAATTCAACTCAGGTCATAATCCCAGTGTCCTGGGATTGAGCCCCACATCGGGCTCCATGATTAGCTGAGAGTCTGCTTCTCCTTCTCTTTCTGCCCCTCCTCCCCATCAAATAAATAAAATTTCTGTTTACAGTGGTGACAAATTCTGGAAACAGATAAGAGTGCCAGTTGCACCACATTGTGAATGTATACTTAATTGTGCCGCCAAACTAAATGCCTAAAAATAGCTACAAGGGCAAATTTTATACTACATATATTTTGCCACAATTTTTAAAATATTTTTTAATGCAGAAAATAAAAGGATAGTGAAAGAGCACAGGGCATCTTGGTGGTGACAACCCTGCACTCTCGTCTCAACCCACACTGCTTGGATCCATGGGCCTCCATATCCAGGGTTCACCCTCCACCGCCATCCTAGAGGGCCCCGTTACCTCTCGTCTTGTCACTTGTCCAGTTTCTTGTCTCTCAGTCCTCCTTTATATTAACTTTGTCATTTTGGTAAAATACAAATTATAGCAGCTTTCTGAGAAATGTGTGTATGGGATGTAAATTTTCTGAGACTTTGCAAGCATGAAAATCAGTTTATTCTACTCTCAGATTTGATTGGTAGGTCAGTTGGGTAGAATTTGGGGTTGAAAATCATTTTTCTTCCATATTATGAAAGCATTGCTCATTGTCTTTGAGTTTCTAGGTTGCTTCCAAGCTAAAAATTCCAAAGCCAATCTGACACCCGTCCCTGCAAATATGACTTATTCTCTTGTATTGGGTTTACTTCATTTCTTTTCTCATGGCTCATGGTTTGTCCACAATGCCTTGGAATCTCATGATGCAGCTCTATTGTAATTCACAGTAAATTTGTGAGCCCTTTCCACCTGAAACCTATGTCCTTCCATTTTGAAATTTTTTATTGGCTCAGTTCACTTGTTATTTTTTTTGTTTTCCCTCTTCCTACTCTCCAAACTAGTCTACTAATTTTCTAATCTTTCTTATTTTCCATCCCATGGGTTTTCTCTTTATTTTTCTGAGATCCCTCAACTTTATCATTTGATCCCTATTTCTGGGTTTTTCATTTCTAGAAGACTTTTAATCTTCAAACAATCTTCTTTTATTGGCTGGGCTTTTAATTATTGATTTGTAGGAGTTCTCTATATAATCTGGATAGAAATCCTCTGTGTAAGATGGATATTTGCAAATATCTAGTCCCACTCTGTGACTTTTTTATTCTCTAAATAGTGTCCTGGGGGCAATATGGGTGACTCGGTTGAGCATCAAACTCTTTTTTTTTTTTTAAGCTTTTATTTATTTATTCATGAGAGACAGAGAGAGAGAGAGAGAGGCAGAGACACAGGCAGAGGGAGAAGCAGGCTCCATGCAGGGAGCCTGACATGGGACTCTATCCCGGGTCTCCAGGATCAGGCCCTGGGCTGAATGCGGTGCTAAACCGCTGAGCCACCCAGGCTGCCCAAGCATCAAACTCTTGATTTCAGCTCAGGTCATGATCTCAGGGTCTTGGGATCAAGCCCCATGTCGGACTCTACACTCAGCAGAGTCTACTTGTCTCCATCTCACTCTGCACCTACCTCTGTTCATGCACTCTCTCTCTCTAAAATACATAATCAATCAATCAATAATAAATAAATGTCCTTTGAGAAGCAGTAATTATAAATTTTAGTGAATTCAAATTAATCTTTTATTTTTTAATTAGTGGGTTTTGTGTATGTATGTGTGTGTGTCCTGATTTTTTTTTTTAAGATTTATTTATCTGAGGGGAGGAGGAGGGGCAGAGGGAGAGGGAGAGAGAATCTCAAGCAGACTCCCTCTTGAGCACAGAGCCCGACACAGGGCTCCATCCCACAACTGTAAGATCATGACATGAGCTGAAACCAAGAGTCAAACACTTAACCGACTGAGCCACCCAGGCGCCCCTGGGTCCTGTTTAAAAAATCATTGCCAGGGTGCCTGGGTGGCTCAGTTGGTTAAGCATCTGCCTTCGGCTTGGGTCATGATCCTGGGGTCCTGAGACCGAGCCCCTCATCAGGCTCCCTGCTCAACAGGGAGTCCGCTTCTCCCTCTCCCTCTGCTTGTGGTCTCTCTCACTGGCTTTCTCTCCCTCTCTCAAATAAATGAATAAAAATCTTTAAAAATAAAAAAAAATTTTAAATAAAAAACCTTTCCTACTTCAAAGTCATGACAGTTCCCCTACGCTTTCTTCTGGAAGCTGTAGTATTTATTGTACCTTTTACATTTAGAATTATGGTCCAACTCAAACTGGTTTATGTGTGGTGTGAGGTAGGGGCCAATGTTTCTAGTAGTTTGCTTTGGCCCCTTTCTTCCATGTTAGAGACTTTTTTTAAATGCCTAGTAATCCCTGTTGCCTTCACATGCTTAAACTTGAGGAACTAAAAATCTGTTTAAAAATTCTGAGTGTGGGGATGCCTGGGTGGCTCAGCGGTTGAGCTGCTGCCTTTGGCTCCAGTCGTGATCCCGGGATCTGGGATCAAGTCCCTCATCAGCCTCCTGTGAGGAGCCTGCTTCTCCCCCCTCTGCCTGTGTCTCTGCCTGCCTCTCTCTCTCTCTCTCTCTCTCTCTCTCTCTCATGAATAAATAAATAAATCTTAAAAAAAAATAAATAAAGAAATTCTGAATGTGAAGGTAGGGAATGTCAATCATAGAAATTCTGCACATTAGTATCTTTGTAGTCTTTCTTCCTGTGCTGGACAAACTCCCTGAAGAAAATTCCTTCATTCTCCAGCCTGGAAGTCCCTGCTTGGCTGTCCATGTCCAGGAGTCTGGGGAGGGTCCTAGAAGCCACCTCACATAGGTTCACTTAGACTATCAGGTGTGATAAACACCCCATCCTAACTGGATCTAATGGCCGATGCAGAGTTACTTAGTTTTACTTTCTCTAGAGAATAATCTCCAAATGCAGACAAGGTGTAGGGGAGTGTGGTAATCACTCCATGCCCCACCAACAGAGTACAGGAGGAAATGTAGGGATCCGACCGCTTTTGGATTAACTTTCAGCTTCCCTGCGACTCACTTGGTGCCACCTACTTCTGCATGTTTTGAGGATCTGGCTGCATATGCATCAAATTGCCTTTCTGCTTTCTCCACCACCGGCTGCAGATTCAGTCTTCCCAAATCTGCTAAAGCAGCTACCACTTGTCCATCTGTTTCCCAGATTCCCAGATTGTGCTGCTGTGTTCCTCTCATGTTCTTGCAAGTTTATGCCTTTTAAAAAAAAAATCTTACTGTAGTGGGGGGGAGAAGAGGCAAAATTAGTGTCTTTCATCTGCCATTATTACCTGGAAGTTAGTTTAAACTTTTTTTTTTACAGAAAGCAATGAACGACATGTACCAAGAACCTTAGAAATGTTCATATCCCTTCATTCTACTTTTAGATTTCTAGGCATTTGTCCTGAAGGAGTCATCAGAAAATAGGGACAAAAGTATTTATCTTTTGCAGTGTTATTTATTTACAAGGCCAAAACTGGAGGGTATTATGCTGAGTGAAATGAGTCAATCGGAGAAGGACAAACATTATGTTCTCATTCATTTGGGGAATATAAATAATAGTGACAGGGAATAGAAGGGAAGGGAGAAGAAATGTGTGGGAAATATCAGAAAGGGAGACAGAACATAAAGACTCCTAACTCTGGGAAATGAACTAGGGGTGGTGGAAGGAGAGGAGGGCGGGGGGTGGGGGTGAATGGGTGACGGGCACTGAGGGGGGCACTTGAGGGGATGAGCACTGGGTGTTATTCTGTATGTTGGCAAATTGAACACCAATAAAAAATAAATTTATTATTTAAAAAAAAGGCCAAAAATGGAAAACAAACTATATGTCCCACAAGAGAGAAACCGTTTAGAAACCGATGTACTTCCATGTGATGAAATAGCAAAAGTCATTAAAAATAATATGTATGAAGAATATTTAATGGTAGGGGAAATGTTCATAACATAATCAGTAAGTGCTAGAAGGATATAAAACTATATGTCCAATTTCATCCCAATTCTGGAGAGGGAGATAAATGAACAAAAAGAGCCCCCTCCTCCATTTAAGAAGGGGGGATGGAGGAGGACACAGAGAAGGAGAAAATACAGGAATAGCATAATTTTAACCACAGCTCTCTTTAAACAGTTACTGTTGCTATAATCAGAAAAATTTAATTGTTTTAAAATTAAAATAGGATCCTGCTTCATTTCAGCCCTTTCTCCCTCCTCACCTTGTAGTCTACTCACGTGCCTTGACATGGTGACTCAGAAGCCCTCCTACCTGGAACAAACACTTGCTTTCTGCCTGACTCCTCCTCACCCTTCCTGCTCCGTCCTCTCTTAGATTCCTGTCCATTCCAAGCTGGCTTGGGAATCCGTTCCCTAGTTCCTCAGCCTTGGGGGCACGACTTTATCAGAATCCTTGCACATTAATAGGACCAATGATATTTTCTATGAACTCTGGGAGGGGTGCAGGGAAGCAAGTCCTGTTTACCTCTGCATCCTCGGCCCCAGGCCGGGTACCTGGCACTGAGCAGAGCTTCACTAAATGGCCATCACAAGTCTTTGAATGGAACAGAGTTGATCGGAGAACGTGAGGGAATGAACAGCATTTTCATGGACTATTACTTGGCTCTTGAGGGCGTGTTGGTCTCTGCCATCCTGGTTTTCCATGGCTGTGAAAAGCCTAACCTCTGGACATACAATGCCACACACAAGATATCTGTGTTCATCTGGGGACACCTACCCAAACTGCAATTGCGAAGTTTAGGAGGAAATAATCTGCAAGCATCTGTAGACTGGCCTTACAAACCAATCTCAGAGAGAAATGGCAAATCCCACAGGCCCCAGCTGCAGTTGACAAGAGTAGCTCAAAGCATAGGGCTCTGTAATAATTATCATTATTTAACATCGTTCCACAAGGAACCATTAGAGGAACAAGGCTTGAAATTACAGTCAAATGATTCCCCCTTCTCTTCAATCTATACACACAAGACCCCAGCAGCACAGCAAGGGGGGTGGGAAAGCTGTGCTCAGTTATACTGTAATTATTTCTAACTCTATCCCCAACCCCAAAATACCATCTTGTCACATGGCTTGTCATTTTGGCATGGCTCAGTCTACCATAACTTGTCATATTTTCCCAGCTTTTATTGCAGTTTTCATGAAGCACATGGATTCCTGATAGAATAATGGCTTATGCTGGGAAAGTCTTGTTAAAAGCTGCTGAAACTTTGCGCTGCCTCTGCTCCTGCAAAGGCTTGGGAACAGATCTGCCCCACTGATACGGATCTGCTGTGGCCAGGACGTGAGCGTTCTGTAGCATAGGGGCACGTGAACAGCCTTGCCTAGAGCCGCATGCCACCAGCCAGTAGGAGGCACGTGGATACTGCGAGGGTCACGTTGAAGGGCGAAGGACAATCTGCCCCTGCTGACAACACTTCAGACAACCAGGTGGGAGCCACAGAGTCTCCAGGCAAGTGTGCCTCTCTAGCAAGCTCTGGTGTAGCTCAGGGCCGCCCACCCCATTCCTTCTCCTAATGGCATTCCAGTCCCCTGGTGGGAACTTACTCTACTTGTGGGACTGTAGGAGACCCTGCCTTCCCTTGAGCCAAGAGGAAGACAGGTGGCTCATGCTAGGCTCTGAGGCTGAGGCTGAGTGTAGATCTTGAGTAGGTAGACCAGTTGTCCAGGGATGGAGAGGTTCCCAGCATTCTTGCCATGGAGTGATTCCCACAGTTCCGCTTCCATCCTCCCACCACCCAAAAAACTTCCTTGGCTATTTCTGAGCCAGGTCTCCAGTCTTCCCATTGATTCTGGATACTTCTTTTGCTTAAGTCCAGAGTTAGCTTCTATTGCTTACAACCTGGCGTCCTGGCTGACCTACTTGTTCCTCCCTTTCCTCAAGGCCCTCAGGGGCTGCTGAGAAATCCTGAGCCAGGGTAAGTCTGTGATAAAGCCTTTCTCCCCTGGATCAGAACTGCAGGTTCCATCCCCTAGACAAGCACTCCTCCTCAGGAGCCCTCCAGACCTCCAACCTTAACCAACCACCCCCTTCTCCCCAGTTTTATCTGTGCCCACACTCTGCTGGCTGACGGTCACGGGTCTGGCCAGTGAATCTGGCTCAAGCTGTATTCACTAACCACAATGACCACCCCAGATGGTGTGGGACACCCGCCCCACCAAGCTGTTCCCGTAGATCCCAAAGGGACACAACTGCCCCTTGGCAGCCCTTTACATCCACCTCTCGGGGTACTTAGCACGTTTGACCTTCTGTTACAGCTGTGTCCAAAGATGTCCTTTCAACTCCCCAGCAAGAATGATGTGTCAGCAAGCTATCAGAGAAGCCAGGATCTCCCCAGCCTTGTCCCGCTGCCAGCCGTGTTGGTGTGCAGTGATTTGGCTGCATCTATAGATAGACTCCGCCAGGCACTGACAGGGTCCCTGAAACAGAGGCCAGATCCGTCCACCCCAGTTCCAGGATAATCTCTATAAGAACCTGTGCCCATCTTGCTCACCTTCTCTTGCAGACCTGGACTCGGTTTTCCATTAAATGTCAAGTCCAGTGGTCCATCTTGATCAGAAAGGGCAGGCTTTCGCTGCCATTAAAAACATCTTATTAAAAAGATGGACAGATTCAATAATAGGGAGCGTTAAAAGGTGATTCAGGTTCAGAGTCTGCACCTGGGAGATAGCACTGCTTCCCTCAGAATAAAACTCAAAGGGCTCGGCTGAGCCTCCAGCCCCGCGCCCCCCGGATGCACACACGTAGGCACACGCAGGGGGCTGGCACCCAGCTGCAGCTCAGCAGGACCCCTCTTCCTCCCACACGTCCTCGCTCTCCGCCCTCTGCCACTGCCTGTGCTCCATCTGAGACGCCCGCTTCCCGTCTCCCCACCCAGCAGCATTGCTCTGGTTTTTCAAGGTCCCCAGTTGAAGCCCACCACTATCCAAAAAGCCTTCCCACCACCACTAGTCTAAGTGAGTCCCACCTCCCTTTCTCCCAGCACCTTTCGGAGCCCTTTGATGGTGCTGACCACCAGCCCGCTCCATTTATGAGACCGTGTCTCCTGCCAGGCCATGATCCACAAGGAGAAAGAGGATGAACTCCTCCTTCAGGTGCCTCACCTGCAAAAGGGGTAGTAGCATCACCGCCCCAGAGTCACTGAGAATTCAGTGAGCTGATGCGAACAAAGCACTTAAACAGCTGACACAGGGCAGGGCTCTCTGGCTCCTGGGCGCCCACCGAGGGCCACTTGTCTTACCTACATGCTCCCAGTCAGTTCTCTTGGGCTGGAAAGATGAGGTCACTAGGTACACAGAGCTCTCGTCCGTACCTCAAAGTCATGGACCTCTGGGTAGGGTCAGGGAGCTCACGCCCAGGCCTGGCTGGCTCTCAAGTGCACATTCTTCCCTGCCCACTTCACCACCCAGACTAAGACCATCGCTGACTCTACCCAGGGTCAGTCCTTTGAGGGTTGCCTTTTTAAATTTTGAGGGAAGAAATGATTGTGCCAATCCGCTTTTCTTTCTTTCTTTCTTTCTTTCTTTCTTTTTTTTTCAAAAAAATCCGCCCAGTTTAGGAATGCATGCCCCAGCTGAGCAGGGCTCCAGGAGCCTCCCAGCCCCACCTTCATGCCCCCACAGCCTAATCCAAGCAGGTTTTGGTACAAAATGGGCCAAAGGGGATTGGGCAGGAGGTGAAGACCAATCTGGATAATTGAAAGCCCTATGGAACTTCACAGAGGGATGAGAGGAGGCCTTTTCTCTGCAGAAGGAAAGCTGTCCCCAGGAAGAGGCACCCAGGCATCCCCAAAACATGAAGCCGAGCTCCTTGGTCCAGAAGACATCCACCCTCATTACCCCCTGCTAGAGACTTCGCGGACAACAGCGCCCAGAACTGCAGGGACCTGCTGGGAAATTGGCCTCCATGCTCCCCTCTGTGATGGCAACACTCTGGAACAAGTTTGACTCAAAGCTTCCAGAAGCTCTTTTGCCTGCATCGCCTCAGGGAAGACGAAGGCAGGCAGTTCCTGCAAATGTGTAGACACCCGCGGGGCCTGCTTTGCCAGGACCCTGACTGCCCAGCAGGACCCTGCTCCTGCTCATACAAATTACGGACAACTGCCCATGGGAGACATCATGTGCCATCCCCTAGATTGCTGACTCTTCCCATTTTTTTAAAGATTTATTTATTTGAGAGAGAGAGAGAGAGAGAGAGAGAGAGTGCACGTGCACACAAGCAGGGGCAGCAGCAGCAGCAGGAGAGGGAGAAGCAGACTCCCCGCTGAGCAGGGAGCCCAATGCAGGGCTCGATCCCAGGACCCTGACCTGAGCCAAAGGCAAGCGCTTCAGTGACTGAGCCCCCCAGGCGCCCCCCTGACTCTTCCTATTGACACAAATGGGGGCAAATGAGGCCTCTGGAACAAGGGAGCCAGGCGTTCACCAGCATCTGGGTCCTCGCAGTTAGAAGAGTGCACGTGACATCATCAGATCCACTGCCAGGTGTGGCTCCCGGCAGCTCATGAGGAGGAGTCCCTTCAATGAAGGATCCCATAGAGGCCACAGCCTCTAAACCTACACACCGTCCATGAGCAGGATTTCCCCAGCCAGGCTGGCCATGGAGAGAGCAGCTCAGTGTCCTTTCTGTCAAGACAGCTTCAAGTTCAACTCATTTAACTCATTTAACTCATTTAATTGTTGCTTCCATCCCAAAAACTAAGACATGACCTACTCCTCTCTCTTTCTCTCTGTCATTCACGCACACACACATACACACAGAAACATTATTTCTAAGGTCATGGCTAACAGCTTCTTCATATCAATTGTTGCCAAAGATTAGGGTTGCCATGTAAAATAATAGAACATCAAGTAAATTTGAATTTTATACAAACAACAAACAATTTTTAGTCTAAATATATACCATATATTGTGTGGGATATACTTATACTACAGAATTATCCTTTTTTTTCCCTGAAAATCAAATGCAACTGAACATCCCGTACTTTTATCTGCTGAATCTGACAACCCTACCTAAAAGCTATTATTTCAAGCACAGTGTAGATGTGGCCCCAGAGGAGGCAAGGGTCCTGGGAAATTGTACCCGGAAATATAAGTCCATTGAGAAATGCTTGCCATCCATTCATAGTCTGTCCCTTTGAGGGTCACCGAGCCTTGGTAGGATCAGAATAGGAAAGATGCCGTGAAAGGGTGGACAGATCCTGCTGCTGAAGTGATCCATCCTTAGCCACCTTCCCTGGACCCCTTTGTCAGCCCCACCCCCACTGCCTCATTCGTCCAGTCCTTACCCATGTGGAAGCCACCATGCCCTTCCTTTCACATGACCCCATGCCATTCCCAGTGGTCGTTCTTCTCATCCCCTTCACATCTTCATCCTTGGGTATCTCAGCACGCCCCCTGGGGCATCTTTCCCTTCCAGCCTCACCTCAACTTTTCCATCCACTCACTGCCACTCTGCTGTGCCCCCTAAAGCTCGGCTTGCTCTCACCATGCACTCCTCTGCTCAACAACCTGCCTTGGCTCTCCACAGTCCACTGGATAAGATGTACAGTCCTGAGTCTGGCATTCAAGCTCACACCAGCCCCACTTCCCATTTCCTATCTTCTCTCTCTCTTTCATGCCCCATCATCCTCCAGTGCTGTTCCTTCATGACACTCGGTCTGGAGCGCCCCGCCATCCTTTTCTCCAAGGTTGTACTCACTCATCAAGGCCCAGGGCATCCTCATTCTCTGAACTCATCACTCTCTACAAAGTGTCCTTTCCACTTACTCATCAGCTTGCTCATTGCCTGCCTCTGCGCCTCACCTCCGCTATTATGTAAGCTCTGTAGGAGCAGGGACCTTCTAGCCCAGGCCTATGGCAAGTAGGGAAACTTAAGAGACATGCTCAGGAAATGCTTGCTGTTGAATAAATACAATGCCACCTCTTCCAAGAAGCCCTCTTTATTTCCTCTAGCTACCTATAAACTCTCCATGCTCAGAACCCAGGCAGCCCTGGAGCAGGCCTCTCTAATTCAGTGATCATTTCCAACTTGGATTACAGAGAGTGTCTCATTCCACCCACCGGACTGCAAGTTCCAGAGAGAGAGCGGAAACTAAGTCTTACCCTGTACATTCTATGCAGATTGTGGGAACCCCATATTTTGAACAAATGCACCTGTGAAATGTGGATAAGCACAGACAATTGGCCTAGGTCTCTGGGACCCACAGAATACATTGTGCGAAGACTTCGAGGCTCAAGCTCCCCACCCCAGCTTTCCGCAAACAAATCTCTACTTCTCTCCCCAGGCTGGCTGGGATCCCAGACCTGCTGGCTTCACCTCCTAGTGCTTCTGATCTGCCCTGGCCTGTGTCCTGGCCACAAGCAGCAGTGGGAACTGCTCTGGGAACAGGGACTCCCCACACATGATCCACTCAGGGATCTGTGTTTGAGGGGGTATCACCCAGGTTAGGTTCCCAGGTCAGGGCTCCCTCAACCCCAAAAGTCCTGGGTGCAGTGCAGTGGGAGTGGGAGGGTGAGTGATGAGGTTGGGGAGCAGCACCTGTGGGAGCCCTGGACAGGGTTCAACACCCACAGATGGAGAGGCCTTGGGCTGCAGTTGCATCTCACGGTGAAGATGAGGACTCTGGGCTTTCCCTGGTACCCATTTCGGAGCGTCGACGGAATGCACACACAGGTCCGTGCAAATCCACACCCACATCCCAGACCACCCAGCAGTTCCACTACTAGAACGACACAACCATCCCAGCCACTGCAATGTGCCCCCGTCCTGGGGAAGCCAAGGAGAAGATCAGCAAGAGGTGCGTCGATCTCTCCCCGATTCGTTCATTCAGCAAGTATTTACTGAGCCATTACCCACCAGGGATGGAATGCCATCCCGCACCCACACCTTCCCCCTATTATGGCTGATCCACACCCCCGCTTGTTCTGCAGAAAACTGCCGATTGAAAAACGTGATGCAACGTGCCCAGGGTCACATCGAGCGTGTGGCCGGGTCTATCTGATTCCCACACGCTTCCTCAGTGTCCACCATGCCTCGTATTAGTTTTTCATCGTGTTTTGTTCAAGGACAATGTATGCTTCTATGTGCTCTCCAAGTGCATCTAGATGCAGGTTTTAAACTCAAAGGAGCAAGTGCCTTTCCTTCCGTCCTGCCTTCAGCAAGCACACAGTCCTGAGGTCCCATGAGGTCCCCCGGGTACCTGCGGGAATGCACGTGAGCCAGGCCTGCCCCCTCATCAAGCAGCTGGCAGTCTGGTGGGGAACAATGCGAAGGGTAGTACATCTTAGGGACAGCCCGTAAGCATTGGGCTGACCCCTGGACTTCGCTTCTAACCTCTCTGAAAGGCTGGAACAAAATAAAAACAGTAAGGGAGTAAACCCACATGTCATCCAATGGAGAGCTCTCGCGGGCACACGCACACACTCAAGGAAAGGCTTCCCGTTGCAATGAGCATCATTTTGTTTTCATACCTCTGTTTTGGTTTCACTTGTCACGGGCTAGGATTTTCCTGTTGTCTCCCCCCCCCCCCCCCCCCGCCACTTCCTTTCTTTATTTCCCTGCTATGACAACCCCGTTAGAAAAGCGTTGGAATAGCAGGCTGGATGAGAGGTATCATTAGAAGCGCATTGATATTATTTAAGACAGGGCTCATTAAAACAAAATAATAAAGATCCAGATGATAGCAGGGAAAGCAGGTTGTCTGGGTGCCACCGCACAAAATACTTCGTTAGTGTTCCTAATTAATACTAACAACTGTCACGAAATAAAAATATCACACCCTTTAAGATCTGCCTGCCTATCAGGCGCTGTTCTAGCTGAAAAGCCCCCACGTCTAGTTCACTGTGATCCCGTTTGGAAATAATTGGTGTGGTTTGATTGATAATGTGGATTCCTCTTTAAAAGAAAACACACTATTTTTCATAATCAGAGCCAGAATGCATAATGAGCAGGCGGGTGATGCCTTCAGCATCAGGTCTGTCAAAGCGTGCGGTTATTTCCATATTGATGCAAACTAAGATATTACACTCCCTCATTACATTGACGTGGCACATCTTTCAACACTCAGCTCCGAATCATACATTCCTTGCAAACAAAATTACCTTCATTTTCTCCTTTGGTTCGGCGGAGCTAGCAGTTAAAATATGCCCTAACAAGCTAATCAACTAATTTTTAGAATATGTTGGTACCGTTTAATATTCTAAAAGAAAACAAGAAAAAGTTGCTAATGGGTCTGCAGGCACAAACAGAAATAAATAGACAACTGGTTCATTGAGCATTAGCATACTTAAGTTTGAGCCAGTCACGGTGGAATTCATTTTGCAAGTCAAAAAAGCAGTATCTATTTGTATCCATAAGCCAAACAACCTCATTTACTCGGTACATACTTGAGCAGATAACCTTGGCAAGAAAACAACAAGGAGAAAGCCTTCCTTTAAAGAGCGGTGTGTGCCCTGCAGGGGAACCAGCCCGGGGGAGGAGTCGGACGTGGCAGCCCGGGGTTGGCCTCCTAGCTCTGCCCCAGAAGAAAGGCTCCACTTTGTCTGGGGGTAGTCCAAGAGCTCGGGGGAACCCCAAGGCCAAGCGCATCCCAAGGAAGAGGAGCAATGGAACTTTGCACAGTGGTCATCAGTAAAGGAGCCTGGGGACACCTGTGGTGGGTGCTCACCTGGGCGTTGGGGAGGACCCAGATTGGCCGAGAGGGGTCAGAGGCCCAGACAAATCGAGTGTATTAGCTCAGGCTGCTATCACAAAATACCAGACGGCGGCGTTTCGACAATACATGTTTCTGATGGTGTTGGAAGCTAAGAAGCCCAAGATCGAGGTGTCCCCCACCCGCCCCCCCGCCTCCCTAATTCGGTTCCTGGCTTGCCTCTTGCTGGCTTGCCTTCTCACTGTGTCCTCACACAGTAAAGAGAGAGCAATCTCTCTTTCTTGCTCTTCTTATAAGGGCCTCGGATTCCATCATGAGGGTCCCACCCTCACGACCTCACTTAACCCGAACAACCTCTCAAAAGCCCTATCGCCAAATACCATCAGGTTGAGGGCTAGGTCTTCACCCTATGAATTTGGGGAGGGGGAGCACAATTTGGTCCATAGTTCCCGGATTGAAATATCAGAGTCCCTGGGATCTTACCAGCTGTTTGACCTTGAGCAGGTGCCTCAGTATTCTCACTGTAAAGTGGGGGAGAGAGGGATGAGTGGCTCCCCCTCCTAGACTAGAGCAAGGATTAAGTGTGGTAATGGATACAAAGGGCTTAGTACATGGGATGCCCCACTTGAGAGTTAGCCATGGTGCCCCACCCCTCCTGTGTAGGGACCCTGGTACCCTGCTCTCCATACTTGCCCCAAGTTCCCATCTTCCTGCCTTTGCTCACACATGCGTTCCTCTGGACTGTCTTCCTTTCCTCTGTCCTCATCTTCCACCAACCTGACTCCTGCCCATCCTCGGCTTTCAAGCTTCTTCTCAAAGACACCAATGCCCCCAGATCCTTCCCTGGCCCCCACGTAACACACCCACCAACAAACACACGTGTCCCCTGACTTTGAGCTCCGATAGCATTTTCACAAAAACTGAGTGAGTGACAGTCTCCATCCACTGAGCTGCTAGGTGTTGAGGATGAGGACAGAGTCTTGGTTTTTTTGGTATCAACATGGGACATGCCGTCTGGCACATAGTAGACACTCAATCCGTGTTTGCTGGACAAACAGATGGACAAATGGGTAGATGGATGAAGGGATAGTACTTTACATACATTCTTATTATGGCGCTTCCCCTCCTTCTTGGATGACAGTCAGTAGTGTCTATTCTCAACCCTTCACTGCGCTGAACTCAGGAGGCCCCCCACCCTCCCCAGTCTACACCTGCTGACCCCTGGGCCTAGCATGCCGCCCATTCCACTGAGCACCTAACACTATAAGAATGTGGCATTACCTACATGTGGGGTGATACCCAATGTCTTTAACCATCCATATAGCATCAGCATGGACAACTGGGACAGACACTGGCCAATTTGCCAGATACAGGTGTGCTGGCTGCATCTCTCCCAGTGAGGCCCAGACATACTGAGGGCCAGGCTTACCTCTCTGTCCCCAGCACAGTGCCTGGCACAAAGTAAGTGACAGTCAGTAGAGGCTGGATGGAGCTAACTTGCCCCATGCTGGCCAGGCCACACGGAGATGCTGGGTGCCCCTGCCCCTACTATGGGTACAAGTGCCCAGACCACCCCCAGATCACACAACAAACACTTGTCCTCAGCCAGCCCAACTTTGCCACATAGCGAAGATCAAGGAATGGCACTTTCTTTCTGTCCCTGATCCCAAAAGCTACTTTTTACAAAAATCTGCAATGACATATAGCCTGCTAGGCAATTGTTCATCACTTCCCCTAGGGATCTTACTATGGTTTAGAACTCAGTTATATGAGAATAAACTATGCCTCCCCTTTGCCTGGCATTTTGCTGATTCTGCAAAGTCCACACATCCATTGCCTATTGGTCCCATCACGCTTCACCTCAGACCTGGTACTAGTATCCCCTTTCCAAATGGGGAAGGCTGATGCTCCTTGATGTTGAGCGATGTGGCCCAGAACTTTGCTAGAAAGAGCTGGGGTCAAGACTTGAACACAGATCTTGGACAACTAAGCACACTTGCTCTCCTACCCGCCCCCCTCCGCAGCCCCGAGGGCTTCTCTAGAGCCTGTGAAGTCTACTCATCACTTAGCAAATAGCTCCTGTATGTCTCCTCTATGCCAAACCCTGTTCTGCGAGCCCAGGGGAGAAAGAGCCCCTCGGGCAGGAAGGAGACTGACAGGTTCACAGAGAGAAGGGGGGCTCGGGCTGCTGGAGCAAGGACCAGGGAGAGACAGCAGGGGAGGAGCAGGTAAGAACCCAAGTTGATTTTCAGATCAGAAGACTTTTAGGAGATTTGCATAATTTATGTCCTTTTGAGAACCACCATTTAAATTTATAAATACAGCCACGAATTCTCTTTTGAAGAAAACCAAGAGGCAGGCATTGCTAACCCATAACCCACAGTCAGGGAGAAGTGAAACCATCATGCACCGGCTCAAAAAAGTCATTTTCAGAGCTTATCACTGTAACCATGGTTTAAAAAAGTATTTGTTTTACATAGACACACTTTTAAAGCTAACGGGTGTCACTTTTTAATAAATTGGCAAAGACGAAACAGGATGAGAACGTGCCATTGGCAGGTGGGAAGCTACAGATCCAAGGCGCACAGGGTTGATAGGAGGTTAAGGGGAAAGTTTGAGGTTTTCAGCAACAGCAGAGCCTCCCCACACCCTTCATCACAGCTCCTCGTAGAAACAGGAGCTCACCACGAAACCCGGGCACATCATTTAGAAGGATTCTATTTCATTTAGTCACTTTACTAAGGCAGGGAGGGATCATCCTATTTTCACTTTTCTGAATCCTAAAAAAAAAAAAAAAAAAAAAAATCTTAAAAAAAAGAAAGGACAAAGCTTCAGTTTTCTAGATAGACAGGAGAAACTGTTATAAATAGACCCTCTAAAACTGCCTTTGGAGGTCAGAAGACAGCGAAGTTGCTGGAGCTGGAGCAACCGCAAATTACACTTTTGGATGTTATGGCAACAAAACTATGCAACGTTACAGACGCAGAAAACATACATGTTAGTGCCGCGTGCAGGCTCACTGCGTCCTTTGTGCAGGCATGACCTCAAATACCCACGTGTGAAGGGTTGTCAAGGAAACGGCAGCTCACCCTCTGGACCTGTGAGACAGAACGGCCCCAAGCATCTGAGCGACCAGCTGGGTGGGTGAGGGCGAGGGGAGGCGAAGGCGGGTGGGGACCACGGGGCCCGCAGCGCCCACGGGGACCCTTCTTTCCAGAGCCCCTGGGTGAGGCACGGGAGTCGGGGCGACCATCAAGGAGACTGGACCCTCAGGAGGCTCCCAGTCCAACAAGAACCACTGGAGTGGGTACAAGTCACCCCACTCAAGGGGTATGGCCGTGCCAGGAATGGGGAGCAGAACCTGGGGGCCAGAGGTGGGAGCCGTGACCCCGACTGCGGGGAGCAGGGAAGCCTTTCTCAAAGATGTGGACCCTTGGGGCACCCGGGTGGCTCAGCCCATGAAGCATCTGCCTTCAGCTCAGGCCCTGATGCCAGGGTCCTGGGATGGAGAGCCAGCGGGGAGTCTACTTCTCCTTCTCCTCCCTTGTGTTTGTTCTCTTGCTCTCGCTCTCTCTCAAATAAATAAATAAATAAAATCTTTAAAATTTAAAAAAAAAAAAAGGATGTGGCCTCTGAGTTGGGCACCGAGAGAAGGACGGTCTACACACAGGGACCCGTGTTTTGCAGCAGTGGAGCCTGTGCCCCCGGGGGAGGAGTGAGAGACACATCTGGAGAGGCAGATGTGCAGCTCAACCTCAATAAACAGCTCCAGTACACAAACTGTACAGATTTGTGTCTAGCTGATAAGATTCTTTGCGGAGATACTACTACTTTAAAATGCAGGTTGTTGCTTCTTGAGGGTTACTACAAATAGATCTCAAAGATTCTGACGTCGAATGTTTCTAAATATTTTGATGGTTCCTTTTATTTCTTGACTTGTATATGGCAGCACAGCAAACTCCTGGGAATCAGCATCCATGATTAATTTGGGGGAGTTTCAGAATGCAGCATTTGGGGTTTTTTTGTTTTATAATCAAATCATGTATAAATGTTTTAAATCCAGATGCGATGGGGATGGGGTGTTAGTCTAAGAATTACAAGTTGGTTATGGAAGAAGGAGCACTAGACTTGGACATCACAGAGAGGCCCTCCCCCATGTCCTGGCTGTCTGGCCATCAGCCATGTGTCCCCTCCCGGGTTGTAGAGATGTTCACAGTGGGTCAGAGGGTCACATAACCCTCACATGTCACCTCTGAAGCCATGCACATGTCTTTTGGTAGCAGTCATTCCAGGCAACCGGAAGATATTTGAGCTTGATCCAGATTGCATGTCAGAAAGATAATGGGAGTGGATGTCAGGTAAATCAAGGTGAAAAGAATCAGGTCTGCCCTGGGCTCAGCCTTCCTGGGGCCTGGTCAGGTTGAACTGCAACTTTGGGAGAGTTTCAGGCTGGGGATTTGTATGGTTTGAGGGCAACCTGGAGGCAACCAGATTCAGTTCGCACTTTGGGGCCCTATTTGGAACCTCTAAACTTTTGCTACAGGAGATGAAAAAAAAATACTCTGGCAGTCAGGGAAGATGGCTGTAGGGGTCTCATCTGGGGGTACAGTGGAGAGAATCACCGAACATGCCCAGTGGCAGCCAGGGCTTGCTCCTGCCTCACTCCCAGAACTAGTCAAGTATCCACTTGGACAGATCCACCCAACAGCATCTGCTGACTCGCCAAGGACTCCCACCCTAAAGCACTGTGGCTGCTTTGCTCAAAGTATACTTATTGACTATGGCATTCTGTCTTGTATATTAATTATTTCATATTTTCAAAATGCTTTGATGATGAAAAGAGCTACTTAGGAGCTGAGTTTCTATGGTTATTTCTGCTGTTATTTATATAATGCCACACAGACAATACTACACAGCCCTGTGGATGATGGTGAGCTTTAAACAAAGAACAAGTCCTGCCCCAGCAGAGTTGGAAGATTCCAACACAATAGCAAAAACAAAATGAAACAAAACACCAACAAAATGGAGTGCAGATGAATCAGATTTTTCTGAGCATGGTGACTGGAAACCAGCAGGCAATTGAAGGATTACACAGCTCCAGGCAGTCTAGAAGCTGGTCCGAAGAGCATTCATTCCTTGGACATCAAGGCGTGGGAAGCATCTGAAATGAGAAGCCCTTTGTTGCTCTTGAGGCTGCACCCCGTGGACCCCACGAGGAACCTCATATACCCCAGGTTCTCATCCCACAGCTTCACCTATGTTGTTCCCATTCTTAGGGATGGGGAAATTGAGGTGAGCCTGCACCAGAGAGCCCCTTTTCTGGCCCCATCTTGCCTTGACAGAATGATCTTGATGTTAACCCAGTATAATGAGGTGGAGAAAATAGTCTCCTACAGCAAGCATGTGAAGTTCCCTCAGGGAAACTCCCATGTTTGGAGATAAATTAATTGAGAAATCCAATTGGAACAAAAGCAAAGGTCCTAGGAGCCTGAGGGATGTGCAGCTGCCCTGAAAGGGTGATTGTTGGAGGGGCAGGGAAAGGAGAGGCAGGACAGGGTAGACAGGCAAGAGGGGGGCAAGAGGCCGTGCAAAGCATAACGAGGTGTTCTAGTAACTTCTGAAGTTGTCATATTCATCAAGTGCTGGGTGCAAACAAATCTTTAATGGAAGTCAACAAAGGAGACTGAGCTTTGTGTACAGGTGATAGGGAAAGAAATAAAATGCAATGTGCCAATTCAGTCAGGGATACTGAAGGAAGCTAAGGAGAAGATGCCACATTCTCACAGGTATGGTCCTAGGGGTCAAGCCAGCTTTACCTAAATTCCTGCCTGATAGAAAGGCCTTGCTCTCATCAGGTGACACCAGAATCAGAGCTCCAGGAGAGCGGGGGACACATCTGCAAAGGGGGATTTGCCAAAAAGCCAACAAAGCTTGACCTTCAGGGCCTCTCGCTCACGTGGGCCCCTTCAGAGGCAGTGGGATGCCCTAACAATTTTGTATTTGTGAGTGCATATTCTTTGTAAAGAAAGACCCCCAAATTGCATAAGCTTTAGGTCACATAAACCTGGGGCCTCTTCTGCTCAACAGCCTTATTCACCATATATTCTCAGTACCTACTACCGCTGTGCCTGGGTACACAGCAGGGGACTTAAATCTGTGTACTAGAGAGGTGGGTGGATGGAAGGACAGAAACACTATTAGTCAGATAGTTGGATAAAGGAATAGAGGGAGGAAGGAAACATGAATGAACCATAGATGGTTGGATGGAGGGAGGAAGGAAGAGAAAGATAGATGGAGAGATGGACAGATGGACAGAAGGGAGGAAACATGGATAAAAAGAGATGGATGAATAAAATAGAGAGGTAGAGTGGGAAGGAGGAAGGGAGTGAGGGATGGGTGGTAGGAAACATGGCTTCATGGATAGTCAGTCAGATGGGTGGGTGGGTAGATGGATGGATGGGTGGACAGATGGGTGGATGGATGTGTGTATAGGGAGGTGGACGGGTAGGTGGATGGATGGGTAGACAGAGGGGTGGGTGGATGGATGGATGAGCGAGTCAGATGGATGAGTGGGTTTATGTGTGGACAGATGGGTGCATGGGCAGATGGATAGGTGGATGGAAGGATCAAAATGTGGACAGATGGGTGGGTAAGTGGGTGGTAGACAGGTGGGTGGATGGATGGGTGGATGGATGGACAGGTGTATGGACAGATGGTTGAGTGGTTGGATGGGTGGGTAGGTGGATAGATGAATGGATGGGTGGGTAGATGTGTGGGTGGACAGATAGGTGGATGGACAAGTGGGTGGATGGCTGGCTGGATGGAAAGGAGACAGGTATGGATGAAACAGTGGTGGCCAATTTAGAACTAAAGAGAAATTGAAAGCACTTGACAAAAGTGCCATTTTAATCTGATTTGTATAATGCCAAAAAAAAAAAAAATAGCTAGGAAGGGCCTACAAAACATGTAGCTCAAATTCCTCCATTTTCACACACGAAAATACTAAGATCTTCATATGATAGAGAATTTCCAACACAGAACCACCGCCAAGGAGAGAAGTGCTTACAGAGAGGCCTCCACAGCCACAGATAACATCAACTCATATTCAGAGCTGGGGGAACAAGCTACAAGTTCTGTTTATATTCCTGGATTCACGGTTTGCTGTTTATTTTTAAAGTTTCCATCTTGATGAGTTCATTAACCACCATTAGCAAATTTAGAAATGCTTGAATTTCAAGAAGAATGTTTTCTCTCTCCAGCCTACCATGACATACCAGACCTTAGGAGCAGCAGGAAGTGTCTTGTGTTGACATTTTTAATGGAGTTGTAACCAACAGCAGAGGCTTCCTCGTTCACACCCACAGCTCCACGAAGAGTTGAGCCAAAGGTGCTAGGATGCTTGAATACTCTTCCCTGGTTGTTTTGCCCTTTGTTCCTAGGTCTTGAGAGGAAATCTGAGGGTTTCAAGAGAGGGGAAAGACCCCATCTATAGTAACCTTCAAAAGCTCTACCTGGGAAGTTATGCTTCAGTGGATTGAACCATGCATTGCCCCTCAAAAGATATGTCCTGAATATGATCGTATTTGGAAGAAGGGTCTCTGCAGATATAAATAATTAAGGTAAGGATCTCCTGATGAGATAATCCTGGGTTAGTCTTAAATCCAATGAATGTTCTCATAAGAGACAGAAAAGGAGAAGCCATGGAGACACAGGCGAGAAGCCCGCCTGAACATGGAGGCAGAGATGGAGCCATGCAGCCATAGCCCAGGACCACCCAGGGCCACCAGAAGCTGGAAGAGGTAAGGGAGGATTCTCCACTTTGGAAGGAGCACAGCTCTGCCAACACCTTGACTTCAGAATTTTGGTCTCCAGAACTATGAAAGAATAAATGCTGTTTTGGGGTGGGTAAGGGAATGGGGTAATTGAGTGATGGGCATTAAGGAAGGCATGTGATGTGATGAACACTGGATGTTATAATACACAACTGATAAATTATGGACCACGACATCTGAAACTCAGTATGCACTGTATGTTGGCTAATTGAATTTAAATAAAGTAAATTAATTAATTAATTAAGCTGTTTTAAGCTGCCTAGTTTGTGGTACTTGATTGCAGTAGCCCTGGGAGGCTTATACAGATATTTTCTCTAAATTGACCCAAATGAAAACCCTCTTTCCTCCTCCCCTATTTCCTTCTTTGGTGGTCAAGTGTCTGTCTAAAGGAAATGGAAATTAGATAAGTAAAATGGCGATTGTGATCAAATTCCTTCTTCCTCTAAGAAAGAAAATCCCAAGTAGGTAGACAAATGTCAACATTTGGAAAAGATGGTTCTGTCCCTGTCTTCCCTAGATATTCCCTACCGCCCTGGTCCCTTTTCATATCCGCACAATCAGGCTGATTCTTATTTGAAATGTGCATTGATGTGATTGTATCTAATAAAGCATACATTCTTACAGAGTAGTTGCAAGCCATATGGTACCTTGTGCCAGGTAACTACTCAATAATTCTGTATCCTACCAACCATGGTTCAAGTGACAGTCACTTCAGAAATGGTATCTGCCCCTTCACCTTATTCACCAGGAAAAGAGAATCCAAAATTTTAATTTAAAACTTAGGGAAAATACATATTCCTTTGTAGGAAAACAATCCCATTTTACTGGAACCATGCTTTCCAGGCTTGAAATTAAATACTCTGATTCGGGGGGAAAAAAAAAAAAAGAAGAAGAAGAAGAAATCTGAGATAATTTCCAAGTCATCATGCATTAGGTACGTTTAGCAACAGCATTAGGCCTGAAAGCAATCATTAGAAGATTCTAACAGCAGTAACCAGAGTCGGAATAGTAGCTGCTATTGTTCGATCATGAGTTCCACAAAGTGCAAAGCCAAATGCTCTACCTATACAAGGGTTCAGAGCTGGGAGGGACTTTGCCCCAACCCCCAGGGGATATTCAGTAATGTCTAGTGACAGGTTTGGATGTCACAACTGCAGGGTCAGGGGTAAAGGGTGTGCTAGTGGGTACAGGTCAGGGATGCTGCTAAATATTCTGCAATGCACAGGACAGCCTGCCATAACCCAGAATTATCCAGCCCACGGTGTTCATTGTGTGAGAAACCAAGCCTCCCTGTGTCCTATAATGTCAACACAGGCCCACCAATGGTCCCCAACTGGCCTAGTCAACAGATAAGGACACTGAGTTTCAAGAACAATAAATAATATGCCCAGGGGCACCCAGTGACACAGTTGGATAAGTGTCCTAACTCTTGGTTTTGGCTCAGGTCGTGATCTCAGGTTCGTGAGATCAACTGTGGAGTCTTCTTAAGGTTCTCTCTCCCTTCTCCCTCTGCACCCTCCTAAAATAAATAAATAAACCTTTAAAAAAATAATAATAGTAATAGGCCCACATTCCCATAGCAAGTTTGGAAATCAGTGGTTTACTCCACAGGGATAGATAACAAAATAGCAACTATTTACCAATAATAGGAACCTGGAAATGGATTAAAGACACAAAGACTTTATAGGGATTTTGGTTAAAGAGACACAGTAATTTTCATGGCTGTGCATGTTTCTGGGCATTGACCAGGAGCAGATCCCGATACCAACAGGGGAACACATTCTTTATAACCTGCCGACCCGTGTTTGCCTCTTTTCTGATTTTTTTCTCTGCTTTATCATCCATAATTGGATAACTTTTCTCCAATTTTCTCCTTGGAGCAGTGAAGATAAGGTTTCTGTTTAATCATCCTCCTCGAAGCACTTGCAATCAGGCAGGATATTGCTGCTTTTAAAATAAGACAATGACATTTAATGACTTTCATTTCTTCCTATACAAAAGATTAATTTATATGCTGGAGCCATCGTTTCATTGGAAAACTCAGCCTATTCTTTGTGAAATGCTGCAATATGATTAACAGCTCAATCCCACCCTTATATTTTTAATTTTGTGGCTTTCTCTGCGTCTATTTACCTTCACAGTCTAATTGAGCCTTTGCTTTTGCATTAGGATAAACTTAGCCAACGGAGCAGAGCAGTGGGTGCCTCCAGGAGGTGCCTCAGGAATTAGCCTTCCCATCTCCAGGCATTGCTGCACATCGAAGAGACTAGGACAGTCACGGTGAGTAGATGGGGCACCTGGGACCTTGCTAGAGGCCTGCTGAGCCCAGCCTCTGTGATCTGACCCTAGCACCCCCATTGCATCATTCCACACACCCTCAGCTCTGGCCACACCAGGCAGCAGCTCCTTTTCCCCCACACATCCAATGTAGCCCCATATTTCCACATCCCTTTTCAAGATTTTCCCTTTTACCTGAACACTCTCTCCATCTCTTCCAGCAAAATCCTGTCTACCCCTAAAAGTCCATCTCAAATGTCCTGTGCCCAAGACCTTCACTGACTCCCCAGTAGAAGTGACTCACTGCCTCCTGGACCCACAAGGTCCCTTTCTATGGAGGATCCTGGTTCAATTATGTCTTTTATCATGGTGCAAACAGCCGCCACTTGCAGGTCGCTCTCTTGGTGGCCAGCTACCATGTTATCACAACAGCCCTGAGCTGCTGAGTCATTCGTGTCATGTTACAGATGAGGAAGTGAAGATTTAGAGAATGTGAATGTTCTAAGTTCACACAGTTATTAAGAGGGTGTGGTGCCCTGTGGAGTCAAACTCCAAAACTTTTTTTTCTTTATAAAACTCAAGGAAGAGGAGCACCTGGGTGGCTCAGTTGGTGAAGCATCTGCCTTTTACTGGGGCATGATCCCAGGGTCCAGGGATCAAGCTCCATGTCAGGCTCCCTGCTCAGTGGGGAGTCTGCTTCTCCCTCTCCCTTTGCCCCTCCACTCATGTGCACACGTGCACACACACACTCTCTCTCTCTTTCTCTCAAATAAGTCAATAAAAATCTTTAAAAATAAAGAAATAAATAAAACTCAAGGAAGAGCTCCTTGCAGTAATGCAAGAGAAGGGTGTGAATGAAAATTTCCCCAACAGAGAGAGGCCAACTTGGCTGCAGCCTGATGCCTCCATAGGCAGTGTGGGCCACCTCTCCCAACACTGCAAAAGGTGGGCCATAGTTCTCCCCAGGCTCCCCGTAGACCTGTCTCCAATTAGAGATTGCCACATTAAACATGCAGTGGAAAACCCTCTAAGACGGTGCGATGAATCAATATTAATGTGTTTATCTCTCACCCACAACGAGATTTTCCCCACCAAAAACATCACATCACTTCATGTCTCAAGCAAAGAGAAAGGGTTCAGCCGATCCTCAGGCCAAGTCCTGGCCTCAGAAACTTGCTTCTAATTCTTCCTGATATTAATAGTTAGTGTGACCTGTTTCCTAAGAGAAAAGATGCCCTTTTGGAATGGAGTCTTATAGTTCCCGTGGTCCCTTGTGCTCACAGATGACTTGATCCATTGTGACAACTTCTTGCTGCCCCCAAAGCTATACATTTCAGAAACCAAGAATTCTTACTGCAAAGGGTTGAGTAGATGCTGTCAGGAAAAAGACATCAGAGTTGTAACAGTTTTGCCTGAGAAGAGTAACTGACTCATCTGTGCTGCAGAAAGCCCCCACCCGCCTCTCTCTGCTCATTCCCGGATATGACGTAACCCAGTGATTACAGATGGGAGAGTAGTCCCATCTTGCCTTCCAATGCCTTCCCACCCCCCTCCCTCTCTGGCACAGAGACAACTTTAACTACACCCTTTCAGCTCAGTGCCACCCAATATAAACTACGCCCTCCACCCGATTGCCTGTGGCCCAGAAAATCATGACAGGCAAAGCTATACTGCCTTTGGAATTATGTTTTCAGTGACTCTTAATCTTTTTAGGTTCCAGACACCTTAAAGAATTTGGTAAAAAAAAAAAAAGAAAGAAAGAAAGAAAGAAAAAAAAGAAAAGAAAGAAAGAAAAGAAAAGAAAGAAAGAAAAGAAGAAAGAAAGGAAGAAGAAAGGAAGGAAGGAAGGAAGGAAGGAAGGAAGGAAGAAGAAAGAAAGAAAGAAAGAAAGAAAGAAAGAAAGAAAGAAAGAAAGAACAGAAAAGAAAGAACAGAAGAAAAGAAAAGAAGAAAAGAAAAGAAAGAAAAGAAAAGAAAAGAAGAAAAGAAAAGAGAAAAGAAAAGAAAAGAAAAGAAAAAAAAGAAATGAAAAGAAAAGAAAAGAAAAGAAAAGAAAAGAAAAGAAAAGAAAAGAAAAGAAAAGAAAAAAGTTCTGGTCCTCTCCCCAAAGGCACACATACATACAGGCTTACAGTCTACAGACCTACAAAGCCCAACCACAAAGGTCCATGGTTGAAAACCCATGATCCAGTCCAAGAGAGACCCAGAAAACCATCACAACTGGCCAAGATCTTGTAGCCAAGGACAGAAGTAAGGCAAAAATTCAGATCCTATTCCCTGGGGCAGTACTAGTAAAGCTGCTCTGTGCTGCCCCCAGTCTCCCACCATGGTCCCTCCCAGCACCATCCCCCACCCTCATAGTCCCGTCAGACTGAATCAGGCACACCTCTTCATGATCATACATGGGGTCACTTATTAAGCTCTTTAAAGTAAACTCTTTTTTAAAAAATTATTTATTTATTCATGAGAGACACAGAGAGAGAGAGGCAGAGACATAGGCAGAGGGAGAAGTAGACTCCCTGCAGGGAGCCTGATGTGGGACTCCATCCCAGGACCCCGGATCATGACCTGAGCCAAAGGCAAAAGCTCAACCACTGGGCCACCCAGGTGACCCTAAAGTAAACTTTTTAATGAAGAATTATCCACATGCCAAAAAGGACACAGCTCAGTAAATGTTCACAAGACAAGCACACCAACCAAATCAACACATAGCACAGTCCGGGCATTCCACAGTCTTCCTGACAACCCCTGGCAGTCACCCCCGTTCAGGAAAATAAACACTATCCTGATTGCTATCATTCTAATTAGCTTAGCTTATTTTTGAAACTTTATGTCAATGGCATCAAATAATATGTGCCCTTCTGTGTCTGGATTCTTTCCCTCAAAATCATGTTTGGGAGAGTCATCCATATTGTTGTATATAATTATAATTTGTTCTTTCTCATCACTGTAGAATGCTCCATGGTATGAATATGCCACAATTTAATTTTCTGTTCTATTGTTGATGGACATTGAGTTATTTCCAGTTCAGGCTATTACAGATTGTTCTGCTGTGAACTTTTTCATGCATATCTTTTGATGAATAAATGTACTTAACTATTTTAAGCATATACGTAGGTATTGAAGCAGGGGGTCACAGACTATATCTAAGTTCAAATTTAGTAGGTAATGCCAAAAACTATTTCCAAAGTGGACATCCCAATTTACATTCCCACCAACAATAAATAAGAATTCTAATTGCTTCACATACTCTCCAACACATGGTAGTATTGGTCTTTTTAATTTTAACCATTCAAATGGTTATTTCACTGTGGCTTTAAAATCTATTTCCCTGATAATTAATATGGTTGAGCAACTTTTCAGATATGTATTGGTCACTTGGATATTTATTGCTTTTTTGTAAAACATTTTTTCAAGTCTCTTTGCTCATTTTTCTTTTTTTCTTTTTTTTTAAACAAAGCTCAGAAGGTATTAGGGACAAGCTTGACACATTTGAATTTTTTTTTAATTTTTATTGATGCTCATTTTTCTTTTTTTCTTTTTTTTTAAACAAAGCTCAGAAGGTATTAGGGACAAGCTTGACACATTTGAATTTTTTTTTAATTTTTATTGATTTATGATAGTCACACAGAGAGAGAGAGAGAGGCAGAGACATAGGCAGAGGGAGAAGCAGGCTCCATGCACCGGGAGCCCAACGTGGGATTCGATCCCGGGTCTCCAGGATAGCGCCCTGGGCCAAAGGCAGGCGCCAAACTGCTGCGCCACCCAGGGATCCCTTTGTTCATTTTTCTCTTGAGTGGTTTATCTTATTGGTTTGTGGGGTTTTTAAAAATATATTCTAGTATGAGTCCTTAGTCAAATATATGTATGACAGGTATCTTTTCCTACTCTGAGGCATGACTTTTTATCCTTTATTAGTGTCTTTTGGTGAGCAGAAATTTTTAAATTTTAATGTAGTCCAACTTATTAATCCTGTTCTTTATAATTAGTACTATTAGTGTCATATTTTAGAAATCCTTGCCTAAGCCAAAGGTCATAAAGATTTCTCTACATTTTCTTCTAGAAGACTTATTAATTTATTTTTCACATTTAGATCTATAATCCTATCTATGGAATTGTTTCTCATGTACAGTATGAGATAGGAGTCAGGTTGGGTTGTTTTTTGTTTTTTGTTTTTTTTCAAATGGATATCCAGTTGATTTAGGATCTCTTGTTGAAAAGACTTCTTTTTCCCTAGTGTACTGCAGTGCCATTCACCTTTGACATAAATCACTAATCTTAAATGCATGAGTCTGTTTCTGGACTCTATTCTCTTTCATTATAATTTTTTATCCTTACCCTAATGCCATGCTCTCTTAATTATTGTAGCTGTACAATAAGTTTTGATATCTAATAATATAAGTCTTCTAACTTTGCTCTTCTTCAAAGTTGTCTTAGCTCTTCTGGGCTTCTCCATATAAATATAAGAATCAGACTGCAACTTCAAAAAAGTCATACTAGAATTGGATTCAGATTGCATTGAATCTATAATTTGGGGAAGATTCGATATCTTTATAGTAGTGAATTTTCTAATCCATGAAGATGGTATATATACCTTCACTATTTGTCATATTTAATTTCCTTCATTAACATCTGATACTTTTGGGGGGCACCTGGGTGGCTCAGTGGTTGAACTTCTGCTGTTGGCTCAGGTTGTGATCCCGGGGTCATGGGATCAAATCCCACATCAAGTTCCCCATGGGGAGCCTGCTTCTCCCTCTACCTATGTCTCTGCCTCTCTCTGTGGGTCTCTCATGAATAAATAAATAAAACATTTAAAAAAAAAACTTATACTCCTCAGTGTTGAAGATTTACACATTTCTCATTAGATTAATTCCTAGAAATTCAATTTGGGTTTTTTTAGTTTGAGATATAGGGGTGAAAGGGGCTGGTGCTACTGGAAGTGATTATTTTATTTTGTGATCTTCTCTTCTTGCTGCCGGAGAAAAATACTATATATACATATGTAAGATCTGGATATATGTATATATATATCCAGATCTTGCTAGGCTAATTTGTTAATTCTAATAATTTATATATTATTTTCGTTTTCTACGCAATCATGTTGTCTATAAATAAGAAGCATTTTATGTCTTTTTTTTTTCTTTTTCTTTTTCTTACCTTATTATATTGGCCTGGACCACCAATAAAATGCAGAACTTGTGTTAGTGGCCATCCTTGTCACTTAGACTATTTCAGAGAGAAAAATGTTTATATTTTACCATCAAATATGATGTTTTACTATAGAGTTTTTACCCAGCTTAAGAAGTTCTATTCTTACTCCCAGTTTTTACTTTTTTGTCACATGCTTTTATTGCATTTTGTTTTTCTCCTTTATTCTGTTAATGTGGTGATTACAGTGATTAATTTTTTAATATTATACTAACTTTGCATTCCTAGATAAACCCAACATAGCTTTTATACATCATTGTATTCTCCTAGATAAACCCAACATAACTTTTATATATCCTTGTATTCTATTCAGAATATTTTGTTTAAGATTTTTATGTTCATGAGAGAAAATAAGCCATAATTTTCCTTTTTTGTAATGTCTTTTATCAAGCTTTTGTGATATTATGCTAGCCTCATAAAGCAAGTTGAGAAGGGATTCTTTATCTAAATTTTGGTACAACTAGTTGGCTATATCTTCCTTGAATGTTTGAAAGAATTCACCAGTGAAGCCATCTGAATCTGGAGCTTTCTTGGTGAGAATAATTCAATTACAAAATAAGTTTCTCTGATAGACATAGGACCATTCAGATTGTCTATTTGTTTTTGAGTAATTTGTAGTTAAGTGTTCTTTTTCTAATATTGTCTGTTTTGCTAATTTTCAAATATATTGGAATATAATTGTTCATATTACCATTAATATCTGTAGAATCTATAGTGATTTTTCTCTTTTTTTTTTAACATTTTATTTATTTATTCATGAGAGACACAGAGAGAGAGGCAGAGACATAGGCAGAGGGAAAAGCAGGCTTCATGCAGGGAGCCCGATGTGGGACTCGATTCTGGGACTGTAGGATCATGACCTGAGCCAAAGGCAGGTGCTCAACTGCTGAACCACCCAGGCTTCCCTATAGTGATTTTTTTTTCAATCCAAATTTCTGTACATTGTGCTCTCTCCCAGTCCTGCTAGACAGTTGTCAATTTTATTAGTCTTTTTGAAAAATGAATATATGGTTTTATTCTATGTTTGCTTTCTATCTTGTTAATTCCTGCTGACCCTAGACTAAATTATAGTCTTTGTAAAGTTCCAGTTTCCTCCATCTAAGGTTGTAGCCTTCCAGATGTCCAGTTCAGAGTCTGGAGTATTTACTAAGACCACCACCACCACCATCCCCCACCTTCCACATGTCTCCTGTGAATACATACATTTCTCACCCTAGTACCACAAAACTGCCAATAACTTCCTATTTTTTCAGCCACCTCTTTGATTCTTAGCATCTTGCCCTGTGTAAATACCTAAAGGTGAATATTGGGCTTACTTCTGTTCACTTCTCTTTGTGATCTTTGTGATCTTGACTGTCTAGTTCTGGCTGCCTAAGCAATCTCAACCTCTAATGTTTGCCTTCCCAGCTCTACAGGATTGCCAAATTTTCTGCTGGCTTCTCTGCCTCTCAGCAAGGGCCTTTTAGCAAGCATCTCAGCTTCTTGTCACAACCAAATATCAACAAAGCACCCAAAAGGAAAAGTGGCAGATAGAGTGTTGACCTGCCCTCAATGATCTCTTCATCCTAAGACCTCTTCTGGCTGCCTTCACAGCTTTATGATGCCTCCAAACAGATGCTTTGGGGGCTTTTGTTTTTTTATTTAATTTTGTGTGGGCTTTCTAGCTGTTTCCATGGGTCTGCTGGTCTGATAAAAGCTACTCCATCAAACACAGAAGAGGAAATCTTGTTTTTAGCTCAGCCTGGAATTCAGGATCTAAACAACATCCAAGGCCCCCAGGCTTCCTGCTAGTTTTATCTCCTAGTTTCTCCCCAAATGTGAAAGTACTCTACTTTCCCTCTCAGCACTTGGTCCTGCTATGTTCTTTACCTGAGATGCTATCACTTGCCAGTTCCACCTATCAAATTCTTGGTCACATCCCAAGACTTGTCAGAAATGGCACTTCCTCGGGGTGCATGGGTGGCTCAGTCATTTAAACATCTGACTCTTGGTTTCATCTCAGGGTCATGAGCTCGAGCCCTGCATAGGGCTCTGCACCCAGTGCAGAGTCTGCTTGAGATTCTCCCCGTCTTCTGCTTTCCCCCTATTCACATGCTTTCTCTCAAATAAATAAATATAATCTTTTTAAAAACAAAAAAGTAATGTCACTTCCCCATGAATCCTGTCCTTATCCTGCCAGTTGAATGTGATCTTTTCCTTCCCTGACCACCATCCTACCTCTGCCTTGTCTGTGGGACATTGAGCTCCTACCCTAGACTACAGATTCCTTGAGGGAAGGACTAGACTCATGTATCCACCTGCAGTCAGTGCTAAGCAGAGATCTTATCCCATTCACATAGGCTCAATGGCTACATTATCCATTTAGATCCCTGAATTGAGTTGAAATTTAGTATTACTATAGTAGTGAGGACTCTTGTATCTAAGTGACAGGAACCCAAATCAACCTGGCTTTTAAAAATGTATATATTTGTATATATAATATATTACATATAATTTATATGATATTACATTACATTATATTACAATGTATGCATGCTGAGAAGGGAGAAACCAGAGCCTCCTGTTGAGGTGAGAGCCCAGAAAGAAATATGGTGTCAAAACCAGTTCACGAATTATACCTGGGGACCCAGCTGTTCCCTAATGAGTTGAAAAGAAACAGCTTTGCAGCCAACCTACTGCTCACCTTCTAGGGCTGGTATCCCACAGAATGACACTCAATGAAAACCCAACACTCTGTAAACTGCCTGACTGAATAAAGCTTCTGGAGCCTTCTATGATCATGGTTCCTGCCACAATGCTACTACAACCAGCTCTGTACAACAGCCACTTCTTTTATAAAGCTCCAAATCCTGTTACTCTATCTTGACTAAATCACCTTCAACAGATAAAGAGTCTTGGCTGGCTGCCCTCCCCACTGAGGATTAGCTGTGGTTTGGGGAGCAGTTGGCAGTTTCCTCCCCAGGGAGCTGTGACTCCAGGGTCCTTTCGTCATTTTCTGTTTCTGCTCTTGGGATGGAGGCTGGTGTCAGCACTCACCTTTATCCCTTCTTGCCAAGAAGATGTTCTACACAAATACTACAAGTGCAGCAGATTTGTCCCAAAGCAATTCACTTGTTTTACCAAGGAAAATGCTATTCGTAGGAGGAATAAATGGTAATGTTTATGTGCATAACCTTTGACACAGTATCCCCATATCTAAGAATTTATCTTAAGGAAATTATGAGACATGGGCAAAGATGCGTGTAGAAAGATGTTCACTGAAGCTTCATCCTTAATAGCAGAAAGAAAACAGGCAAAGAGCCTAAATTTTCATTAGTAGTGAAAAGACTAAAGAAATGGTGGTCTAAGCTGAGTGATAGAATCTTTTTCAGGCATTAAAAGTCACATGCTGAGCTAGTTGCTGACTTGGGAAAGTATTCAAAGTAGAGTAAGTGAGGAAAGGGCCAAAAAGTAATAAAGTCCAGTTTGTGTTTTGAAAGATTAATCCTTATGTATAAAATACACATCGAGCTGGTCTAAAAAGACACACTGAAATATTCCTGGTGGCTATTGCTGCGAAGCATAGCGATGGTTGACATTAAGGTTTGTATATAAAGAACCATCATTTCATTTCCTTCTCAGGGGGCAGGGAATCTTCTACACCCATCTGAATAGCCAGTGCCTCGTTCACATCAACATTGGACCACAAACACATCTGTTTTAAAGACTCTGCTTCTGTTAACTGGGCTCCTAAGGACAATTGTATTTTTTAAAGCATTAATATTAGCCTTGAACATGGTTTTATTGGCAGCACAAAAAAAAAATGTAATGCTATAATGTTGGGAAGGGACCAACTTCCAAGACCAGAAGCAAGCTTTTGAGGCCAAGAGTCCCAGCTTGGACATAAAAGCCAGAGGCAGGCCTCCCATTGGGCTAGTATTTGAGACAGCTTGTCTTCAGCTGCTAGAGTGATGGGTGATTTCCCTCCTGTTTCCCAAACTCTAAAATGTTATTTCATTGTCTCTACGATAATACATTTCTAAAGGATAAAATATGTGACATAGATGAGGCTCCAAAGGTCCCTTCCAAGCCCACGGTCGGCTCAGAGATGATGCAAACCCCACCAAACTTGGCCAGAAAGCCAGGGAAAGTGAAGAGGGACTCAGAGTATCTAGACAGCTTTGTGCAGGAACCTACAGGTGATGAAAGGCACCAGGCGGGAATTTCCTCCTCATTTAAATATGTGATTTGACTCTCCCTGGATGCCTTTATTTGTTTTTCCTGCTTCTTGCTACATCTTAAATTTGAGCATTATTTTAAGCAAAGTTGTTGTATGTTAATTTACTTTACCAAATGCACACAGAGCTGTCTCAGGAGCTGGCATGATAGATGGTAACTGCGCTGGCTATTGGCCCCAAAGGCGGTAATTTGTGTTTTGAAATTCCTTAATTATATATGTACACAGCAACTCTAATAGCCCCCATAGAGGCACTGGGCCCGGCCAAAGTCCCTAAACACTGTCACAGAAACAGGAATAAAAACTTATAAAGGAAGAGCTTTAAATCAGTAATGGGGATAAATTGTATAAAAGAAAATCTGTAATGTAGTGTACAAGACATTCTAACCACCACATCTATAATTACAAAGAAGAATAAATCACTAAAAGAATTAAGTGTCCTTGATACAATAAAAAAGAATAATTAACTTCTAACTCGGAGCTACCATCCCGATGCTGGATGACCCCCACCCCAGCTAATCCTTGGGAAATGTAAGGGTGACAATAGAAATCAAGTTTCAGAACTATGAGGAGAGTGCTAGTAGCTTCCATGGGGGTTCATATCTTGTTTTTACACAGCAAGACAAATAAATGCCTCTGAAATGATCATGCATATGAGAGTGCCTCTATGTAAATACTCAAATTTTAAAAATAAAAAAGCAATTCCATTTTACAATGTACATACAGTGTAGAGTGTATGTCTATTCACAATGCACAAAGCATTTTCACATAGAACTGTTGGTGTGGACTTACGACAGCCCTATAGGCCCAGCTGGACAGACAGCATTGCCCCATTTTTACAAAAAGAGGAAACCAAGGCTTGGTGAGTCGGTGTCTGGCATACAGTCCCATGGTCAGAAGTGATGGAGCCAGGGCTAGAAATCCAGTCCTCTAAGCTCTTCCCCACTGCATAAAGGCCTTCAACGCAAAGAACAGAAACGAAGCCGTGTGTGTGGTGGGGGGTGGGGGGGGGTCAGCTGTGTCCCTGGGGACTGGTCTAGGCAGGATGACAGGCAGAGAGGCCCCCAAAGGCTGGAGTTCAGAACCGCTGGCCAGTGATGATGAGGACCAGTGAGAAAAAGCAAGCCCCCACTCCTGCTACTGGTCCCAACTCTCCTCCAGGGAAGTGGGGACATATCCCAGTATTGCCATTGTCCCCTAGGACATCATGGGTGACACACCTTACACTTCTCTAAATAACAGGTTCCCCTTCTTTGCAGGCGAGTAACTCATAAAATTGTTGCCCTGCATAACTCACAGATTGCTGTAATGATGACATGCAGAAATTCATGCCGAGTACGTAGGCCCAGAGGAACAGTTGGCTCCGTTGGAAGAAGAATGGTGGGTCCTGAATTAAGCATGTGGAGGTGATTGTGAACCACAGTCTTCAACAGCTGAAAGGCTGTTGTTATCATTTTGTCAACAAATAGCATTGAGAATATATCACTTGCTCTGTCCTGTGCTGGGTACTCTAGGGGATGCAAAGGATCAGACAAGGTGCATTCCCCATCCTTGGGGAGCAAAGCTTAATGCAATGAAACAAAAGTCTGTAGCCTGTGAGTGTCGACAACAGCAGAAACCAAATAAAAAAAGACATGGTGCTATATAAACAAATACCCTAAAAGATCTCCAGTTCCACATGTAAGGAGCTTGGATGTTGCCACTTCATCATCACAACCAGCAAAAAGTTGAACTTATTGAACAATCCACAACTCTTCTCAGATCTGTAAGAGAAATGAGGTCACAGAGCCAACCGCTGCCCCCAAAACTGGAGACACAACCAGATACAGAGAATCCCAAATTAATGTAGCAGAAACTGCCACAGAACCCAGGGCAGTTAGGGAAATAGGAACTGTCACCAACAAACTATCATCAACAAGCGCCGGGGGCTCAATGGGAACGAGTCCCATTGACTTAAAATTCCAGAAGGTCCCTATCATAGGAAGGGTCCCATGCTTTCATGAGTTTAATCTCCAGGAGCTCTACCAGGTTCTTACAGTAAATATCAGAGAAAAATCCCCTCATGTTTCTGGGAGGTAGAGAGGAAAATGAAGTTTTTCCGAAATATGCCAGAGCACTCTTAACAAGGCCAGCCTTCAGGAGAAACTAGTTATCCAGTACTTAACTTGCCGGGGGTTTATCATTTAAGACCTACAGAAATAGAAATTCTTAACTCCAGTCCAATCAAATATCGTGTATCACCTAAGCAGGGAGGAGTAAACAAACTGAAAAACACTGAAGTTCACAGCCCAGAAGCACAGGCTCACTAATAGGCCTTCCCTCTCCCCTCACAACCACATTACTAAAGACCTATTTACAGCAATCCTTTTACCCAGTACATCATATCTGAATATCAATTTAAAAATTATAAGGCATAGAAAAAGACAAAAAAGACAGTTTGAAGATACAGAGCAAGCATTAAAACAAGACATGGCAGGGATTATCACACTGAGAATTTAAGACAACTATAATTAATATGCTAAGGGCCATCATGGATATAGTAGATAGCATGAAAGAGCAGATACACAATCTAAGCAGAGAGATGGAAATCCTAAAAAGAGCCCAAAAGAAATGCTAGAGATCAAAAACACTGTATGAGAAATAAAGAGTACTTTCAATGGACTTAAAAATATTTAACATGGCTGAGAAGAGAATCCTTTATCTTGAGGATATGATGACAGAGATGGCAGAGAGGCCCCCAAGGGCTGAAGTTCAGCCTTTGGTTTTCACCAAAGACAAAAAAAGACTGAAAAAAGAACAGAATGATTCAAAACCTGTCGTATAGCCTCAAAGGTATAACATATGCACAATGGGAACACCAAAAGAAGAGGGAGAGAGAAAGTAACAGAAGGGATATTTGAAGTAATAATCACTGATAATTTCCCCAAAATTAACAACAGACATCAAACCACAGATGCAGGAAGCTCAGAGCTCACTGAGCAGGAAAAATGCCAAAATACCACACCTAGACATATCATTTTCAAATTACAGAAAATTAAATATAAAGAAAAGATCCCAAAAGAAAAGAGAAGAAAGAAAACCTTGCCTACAGAGGTGAGAAGATAGGAATTGTATCCAACATCTCAGAACCACGTAAGCCAAAAGAGAATGGAGTGAAATATTTAAGTGTTGAGAGAGGAAAAAACCCCCACCAACCTATAATTCTGTACCCTTTGAAATTATCCTTCAAAAGTGAAGGAGAAATAAGACTTTCTCAAATAAAAATTGAGGGAATTACCTGCCTTGCAAGAAATGTTAAAAGTTTTTTAGTGAGAAGGAAAATAATATATGAGAAATTCAGATCTACACTAATTAAGGAAGAGCATCAAAGAAGGAATAAGTGAAGGTATAATTAAAACATATTTTCTTATTCTCAATTGACCTAACAAATAGCAGTTTGTTCAAAATAACAATAGCAGCAATGTATTTAATTATGTATATATCTAATGTATCTATTACCACATATCTATGTATCTACTATTTAAGTAATCAAAAGAAACTGGAGTAGCTACAGTAATTTCAGACAGAGAAGAATTTGAAACAAAGAAAGTTATCAGGGAATAACAAGAGTATTACATAATGATAAAGGAGTCAAATCCCAAGACCTAACAATCCTTATGTGTATGCTCCTAGCAACAGAGCATCAAAATATATGACACAAAAACAGATAGGACTGCAAGAAGAAATAGATTAATACACTGTTATAGTTGGAAATTTCAACACCTCTCTATCACAATGAAAAAATCCCACAGGCAGAAAATTAGTAAAGACATAGTTGAACTCAACAACATCATCAATCAACTGGATATAATAATTCTCTATTGACTATACTATTTCATTCGACAACAGCAGAATATGCATTCCTTTGTTTTGGGGGGGGTGTTTTTTTAGAAAGAGAGCAAGAGCATGAGCAGCAGGAAGCTGATAGAGGGCGAGGGAGAGAATCTTAAGCAGGCTCTACACTCAGGGCAGAGATCTCATGACCCTGAGATCATGACCTGAGATGAAATCAAAAGCCACCCAGATGCCCCCAGAATACACACTCTTCTCAAGCTCATATGGATCATTCACAAAGACAGATTCCATTCTGGGCCATGAACCACATCTTAACAAATTTAAATATATAGAAAATATATAATATCTGTTCTCAGACCACAATTAGATCAAACTAGAAATCAATAACAGAAAGATAACTGGAAAATCCAAAACATGTGGAAATTAAAAAACATACTTGTAAATAACATGAGTCAAAAAGGAAATTTCAAGAGAAACTAAAAATACGTTTAACTAGATAGATATGTTTTGTGGAATGCAGGGAAAACGGTGCTTTGAGGGAAATTTATAACATTGAATGCATATGCTTTGGCAAGAAGAAAGATCCAAAATCAATTATCTAGGGACACCTGGGTGGCTTAGTGGTTGAGCAACTGCTTTTGGCTCAGGGTGTGATCCCAGAATCCTGGGATTGAGTCCCATATTGGGCTCCCCCCATGAGGGGCCTGCTTCTCCCTCTGTCTATGTCTCTGTCTCTCTCTCTGTGTCTCTCATGAATAAATAAAATCTTTTAAAAAAATAAAATCAAATCAATTATCTAAGCTTCTGCCTTAGGAAACCAAAAAAACCCACAAGTTAAACCCAAAGTAAGGAGAAGAAAATAAATAATAACAATTAGAGCAAGAAATCAGTGAAATTGAAAATAGGAAATCAATAGAAAAAATCAAAACAAAAGCTGATTCTTTAAAAAGATCAATATAATTGATAAGCCTTTAGCTAGGCTAACCAAGGGAGGGAAAAAGATTAAGGACACAAATTACTAATAACAGAAATGAAAGAAGAAACATCACTGCAGATTCCATGGACATTAAAAGGATAATAAAAGTTACTATAAACAACTCTATGGCCACAAATTTGATAACCTAGATGAAATGGACCAATTCCTTAAAAGACACAATCTGCCAAAACTCACACAAGAAGTAAATAATCTGAATAGATCTATATCTATTAAAGACATTGAATCAATAATTAGTAACTTTCAGAAACAGGAAGTCTAGGCCTAGATGGGTTCAGATCTATATCTATTAAAGGCATTGAATCAATAATTAATAACCTTCAGAAACAGAAAGTCTAAGCCTAGATGGGTGAATTTTATCAAACAACTAAGGAAGAAATTATACAAATACTCTACAATCTCATTCAGAAGTTAGAAGCAGAGGGAATACTTTGTAGCTGGTTCGGTGAGGCCAAAATCATCTAAACACCAAATCAAAGACATAACAAGAAAAGAAAACTACAGACCAATACTTCCCATAAACATAGAAGCAAAAAAGTCCTCAAAAAATATATTAGCAAATTAAATCCAATAATATATAAAAAGAATTATATATCATAACCAAGTGGCATCTGTAAAGCTAACCCAAAAACAAATCACTATAATCCATCACATCAGAAAGTTAAAGAAGAAAATCAGAGCTCCTCAAAAAGTTGAAAATAGAGCTATTCTACAACACAGCAATTGTGCTAGTAGGTTTTTACCCCAAAGATACAAATGTAGTGATCCAAAGAGGCACCTGCATCCCAATGTTTATAGCAACAATGTCCACAATAACCAAACTATAGAAAGAGCCCAGATGTCCATCAATAGATGAATGGATAAACAAGGTATGATGTATATAAACACTGGAATACTACTCAACCATCCAAAAAATGAAACCTTGCCATTTGCAATGACATGGATGGAACTAGAGGGTATTATGCTAAGTGAAACAAGTCAATCAGAGAAAGGTGATTATCATATGATCTCACTCATGTGGAATTTAAGAAATAAAACAGACGATCATAGAGGAAGAGAGGAAAATAAAACAAGATTAAATCAGAGAGGGAGACACACCATGAGAGACTCTTAACCATAGGAAAAAAACTGAGGGTTGCTGGAGGGGAGTGGTGGTGGTGGTGGTGGGGTAACTGAGTGACGGATATTAAGGAGGGCATTTGATGTTGGAGAGGATGTGGAGCAAGGGGAATCATCCTGCACTGTTTGTGGGAATGTGAACTGGTGCGGCCACTCTGGAAAACTAGGTGGAGGTTCCTCAAAGAGTTAAAAATAGATCTGCCCTACGACCCAGCAATTGCACTGCTGGGGATTTACCCCAAAGATACAGATGCAGTGAAACACTGGGACACCTGCACCCTGATGTTTATAGCAGCCAAACCGTGGAAGGAGCCTCAGTGTCCATCGAAAGATGAATGGATCAAGAAGCTGTGGTCTATGTATCCAATGGAATATTCCTCAGCCATTAGAAACAACAAATAACCCACCATTTGCTTCGACATGGATGGAACTGGAGGGAAATAAGTCAATTGGAGAAGGACAAACATTATATGGTCTCATTCATTTGGGGATTATAAAAAATAGTGAAAGGGAATAAAGGGGAAAAGAGAAAAAATGAGTGGGAAATATCAGAAAGGGAGATAGAACATGAGAGACTCCTAACTCTGAGAAACGAACTAGGGGTGGTAGAAAGGGAGGTGGGTGGGGGGTGGGGATGACTGGGTGATGGGCACTGAGGGGGGCATTTGATGGGATGAGCACTGGGTGTTATTCTATATGTTGGCAAATTGAACACCAATAAAAAATAAATTTTTTTTAAAAAAAGGGCATTTGATGTAATGAGCACTGGGTATTATATAAGACTGTTGAATCACTAACCTCTACCTCTGCAATTAATAATACATTATATGTTAACTAACTGATTTAAATTTTTTTTAAAATTTAAAAAAAAGAAAAATCAGGGGCACCTGTGTGGCTCTGTCCACTGGGCATCTGCCTTCAGCTCAGGTCATGATCCCAGAGCCCTGGGATTGACCCTCTCATAGGCCTCCCTGCTGAGCAGGGAGCCTGCTTCTCCCTCTACCACTCACTACCTCTTGTGCATTCTCTCTCTCAAATAAATAAAGTATTTTTAAGAAGAATAAAAATCATGTGATCACAATAGATGCAGAAAAAGCATCTTTTGACAAAATCCAATACCCATTCATGATTTAAAAAAAAAAACTCTCAGTAAATTAGGAATAGAAGGGAACTTCTTTAAATTGATAAAAAAAAATATCGATGAAAAACCTACAGCTGGGGCATCTGGGTGGCTCAGTGGTTGAGCATCTGCCTTTGGCTGAGGTCATAATCCCAGGGTCTTGGGACTGAGTCCCACATCAGGCTTCCTGCAGGGATCCTGTTTCACCCTCTGCCTATGTTTCTGCCTCTCTCTGTGTCTCTCATAAATAAATGAATAAAATCTTTAAAAAAAAAAAAAAACTACAGCTAACATCACAATCAATGGTAAGAAACTTGAGGTTATTTCTACTAAGATTAGGAACAAGGCATGGATGTCCCTCTCAAGACCCTTTTCAATATCATTCTGAAAGTCCTAGATAATGCAGTAAGACAAGAAAAGGAAATAAAAGGTATACTTATTGGGAAGGAAAAAATAAAACTTTTGCAGATGACATGATTGCCTATGAAGAAAATCTGAAAAAAATCAACAACAAAAAAATCTTGGAACTAATAAATAATTATTGCAAGGCCATTGTTACAAGATGCAAAAGTCAGTTGCTTTCCTATTTGCCAACAATGAACAAGTGGAATTTGAAATTAAAAGCACAATACCTATTTATATTAGCACCCCAAAAATGAAACACTGAAGTATATACCTAATAAAATATGTATAAGATCTATATGAGGAAAACTATAAAACTGATGAATGAAATCAAAGAACTAAATAAATGGAAAGGCATTCCATGTTCATGGATGGGAAGACAAAATATCGCCAAGATTTCAATTCTTCTCAACTTGAGGTAGAGATTCAGTGCAAACAAAATCTCAGGAGGACAAACAGTGTATGTTCTCATTCATTTGGGGAATATAAATAATAGTGAAAGGGAATATAAAGGAAGGGAAAAGAAATGTTGGGAAATATCAGGAAGGGAGACAGAACATAAAGACTCCTAACTCGGGGAAACGAACTAGGGGTGGTGGAAGGGGAGGAGGGCGGGTGTTGGAGGGGAATGGGTGACGGGCACTGAGGTGGACACTTGACAGGATGAGCACTGGGTGTTTTTCTGTATGTTGGTAAATTGAACACCAATAAAAATTAATTAAAAAATAAAAATAAAAATAAATAAAATGAAGTGAAAAAAAAAATCTCAGGAGGTTATTTTGTGAATGAGCTTATATAATGGGGCAAAAGAATAACCAGCACCATACTGAGGAAGAAAAACAGTCAGAAGACTGACACTAACTTGACTTCAAGACTTAATATAAAACTACAATAATCAGGGGATCCCTGGGTGGCGCAGTGGTTTGGCGCCTGCCTTTGGCCCAGGGCGCGATCCTGGAGACCCGGGATCGAATCCCACGTCGGGCTCCCGGTGCATGGAGCCTGCTTCTCCCTCTGCCTGTGTCTCTGCCTCTCTCTCTCTCTCTCTGTGTGACTATCATAAATAAATAAAAATTAAAAAAAAGTGTAAAAAAAATAAAAACCTTATTAAAAAAAAAAAAACTACAATAATCAAGACAGTGTGGTTGGTATTAGTGAAATAATAGACAAATAGCTCAATGGAACTAGGTAGGAGAGAAACAGACCCACGTAAATATAGTCAATCTATCTTTAATCAAGAAGCAAAGGTAATATAATGGAGAAAAGATGATCTTTGCAGCAAATGGTGCTGGAACTGGACATCCACATGTAAAATAATAAGTATAAAAAATTAAAATTAAATAATAAATATAGACACAGCTCTTACACTCTTGACAAAAATTAACTCAAGATGGATCATATACCTTAATGTAGGTGCAAAACTGTAAAACTCCTAGAAAATAACAGGAGAAAATCTAGATGACTTTGGGTTTGGAGGTGACTTTTTAGATATGACAACAAAGGCATGAAAGAAAGAATTGATAAGCATAACTTCATCCAAAGTAAAAAATTCTGTTCTGTGAAAGACACTGTTAAGGGAATGAACAGACAAGGCCCAAACTGGAAGAAAATATTTGCAAAGACACATGTGGTAAAGGATTGTTATCCAAGATATACAACTAAACAATAAAAAAACAAACAACCCACTTAAAAGATGCATCAAAACCTTAACAAACATTTCACCAAAAAAGATATCCAGAGGCAAATAAGCGTACAAAAAGATGCTCCTTATCATGTGTTGCCAGGGATATATGAATTAAACCAATGGGATACCACTACACACCTACCATAATGGACAAAATCCAGAACACTGACAATACCAAATGCCGGTGAGGATGGAGAGGCACCCTGATTCATTGCTGGTGGGGATGCAAAATGGTGCAGGCACTTTGGAGACAGTATGGCAGTTTCTTATATAACTAAGCATACTTGATCCAGCAATCAAGCTCCTTGATATTTACCCAAAGGAAGTGAATACTGTGTCTACACAAAAGTCTGCACTTGGATGTTTATAGTGGCTTTATTCATAAAATAGTGATAATTAAACACTCACTTGAAAGGGCTATTAAAGAATCCACTGGGATAATGCAGAATCATACCCCAAAATTACTGCTATCAACTGTACCCCACACTGGCCAAGAGGGAAGCCAGTGCTAACTTACCCATATAGGTCCCATAGGGCAGAGTTGTCAGCTGAAGGGTCACATCTGTGCTGAAGCCTGGGGAGAAGCATTGACAACGGAACCACCTGGAAGCCCAGATGATCAGCTGAGGTCAGGGGCCAGAGAAGAGGCACCAATGAGGAGGTTCTAAAGGTGAGGCCAGGGTAGGCACTGAGGGAGGCCACCAGCCACTGAAATCCTGTTGGTCCTCAACCTCTGAAGGGTGCCACTCTGACCTTCCACCTAGAGTCCCCACCCTCAGCTCTACCTCCTTCTACCCAGACTGCACACATGGCAAAGCCAAACCAGAATACAATGGAAAGAGCAGCAGACGTGGCCTTGAGGACCTGGGTTTGCAGGCCAGCTCTGTCCTGAGCCATCTTTGAGGCTGTAAAGGTCAAGGCCAATGCCAAAGTCACACTCAAGTCAGTGCATATACCAAGATCCACCCAGCGTGGACCCCAGAATGGACATCTTCCTTCAGACTGCACAACAGGCCATGCAAGCTCACTCGTGTGCTCTCACTGCTTGGACTGGGGGGCTTGTGCCCACTCCTCTCAGACTCCCTCAGATGCAGCCCTGTGCCCACAGTTCCTTGTACACAGACGACCCGCCAAAGTCTCGGTAAACAGAGGCATGATGGCCTATGCCCGAACACAAGAATTCGGAGACAGGACAGAATGGGGCCCAACTGGCCACAGAAGTTGTCCCACCCGGAGGTTCCATAAGCCTCCCCACACCCGCCCCCAAGCCTCTCCTCCCTTCCCACCAATGCTTCCAGGGGCCTGGCTCTGATCTGACCCAAACCCCGAGACCCAGTGGCCCAGAAGGCAGAAGGTGCCGATCAAAATTGCTATCACAGCTCATTTAGTCTAATTGTGAGTCTTTGCAGAGAAGGGGGGGCTGAGGAGGGCGCTGACGTGAACAGTAAATCTTTTCTGCAGAAAGGGGAGAAGCTTCCCTTGGAAATTAAGGGACGGCTGTTGACAGGCCGGACCATCAGAACGCCAGCTGCCTAATGAAGCAATAAAGGCCTTTGTTCCCCCACTTCTCGCTGCCCTGCTCTTACATGTACAATTATTACAAAAATCAAAGAGAGGAATGTTGCCTTGAGATATGATTTCCATATTGGTATGGATTTTATTATACAAGCCGTACAATACGCGCTATTATCATTTTGATTATATGCGCCTTTCATTTGCACTATTGGACCATTATCTGCAGTACATTCATTACATTATAAGAAACTGGAACTCCATCCTTAAGATGAATTGTAAAAAAGGATTTCTATTTTTGCAGATTGATATTTCAGGGGAGAACATTAAACAGCAAACATTATTTGTAAAGTTTGGGTTTTTTTTTTTAACGTAAACTCTTAAAAGAAGGAAATAACCCTGATATTTCTAACAGACAGAAAAGCCCCAGGCTAGATGCAATAAATGATTGCAATTTAGAATGCGTGTACTATTAGGGACTCCTGATTAAATTGTAAGTTCCTTGAGAGAAAGGAAGTCAAACAGATGAAGCTGGGAATTCAGTCCGGTGCCCGGGTGAGAGCAGATCTCATACTTGGAGAAAGGAAAGATATACCTGCCGCTCTGGCCTCCAGGCTGGGAGGCTAGGCTCACAGAGAGCAAGGGAAGTTTTGGGGGACGGCGGGGGGTGGGGTCCTCATATCCCTGAGTCTAGATGGAATGTTGGAGGTCACCAAGTTCATTTCTCTTCGGGACGGAGACCCCCAGGAGAGGGGTCAGCTGGCTGTGATGGCAGGAGAGCCTGCTGAGGTCTCTTGGAAGGGCTCACAGCCTCACTTGCCCCTAAAGTGCCCAGAGCATCGGCCAGAGAGGTGCCAGCAGGAACACTGGGGTGGGGACAGCTGGAGAGGGAAAGCAGAGGGGAAGAGCCCTGTAAGGTCGATGCTTGCCCCCCAAACCCTGGCCTCACCCCATCAGCCAGAAGTGAAACAGAGCCCAGCCTGGTGCTTCCTGCCTTGGGGGCCCAACGGGGCTGCAATCCAGCCAGACTCAAGCCCAGACTGGGTTCTGCTGAAGTCTGGGAGCTGTGTGTCCTTGGGCAAAATCCTTTACCGCTCTGACTCTGTTTCCCCCTTGATAAAAAGCAGCTAATATCTAACTTGATCAAGGGTTTGCTAGGACGATCCAATAAAACTATAGGCTTGGAAAAGCCCCTTGAGAAGAAGAATGCCGTTTACCACATTAATAATATCATGTATACACTATTACAAATATAGTTACTCTTTCCGGCTCAGCCTGTCTAAACTGCAAGCTCCAACCATCATTCAGGGCCCAGCGTGAATGCCACCTCCACCCTGAGGCCCTCCCTGATTTCCCCCCAGCCAGAACAGCCCCGCCCTCCTCTCTACTCTCACCCGTGGCACTTTCTTGCTCTTAAATCACTTTTCACTTCTGCCCTCGTATTAGATCAGAATTTTCAAACTTCAGGTCACTGTGCATGAGTAGCGGGTCATGAAATCAATTTGGAGGGTAGCAACCAACTCTTACTCTTTTTCAATAAAATAGGCTAGAATAGAAAACAGGGTGCATCACACGAAGTGAGAATAAATATTGCTTCATGAGTTTTTTTTCCAGACCATGTACGGATGTGCGCTGGGCCACATGCCATAACGTGCGTCTTCAGAGGGGCTTGGTTAAAAAATGTGAAAGCCACCCCCTCAGAGTGTGGGCTCCCCAAGGGCAGTGCTCCTTCCTCGTCAGCTTTCTGTCCGGCCAGGTGTCACCGAGCCCAGCCCCTGACCCACTCGAGGCACCAATCCCACACGTTTGTTGAATGAATCTTCGTTACTGTAGTTTCTATCGTATCTACAGATTGGACCCGTTTGGGGTCAGGGAGAGTGTGCAATTACCGTCTCGGCTGATGGGAAGATCCAGCTTTTTATCATCTGTTCCTGCAGAGGCAATTAGAACTCTTTAGAAACAGTTTTTGCACGTGCATCAAGGAATCACCCAAATACTCCCGCCTCATTAGCTGCACGCCGGAGAGGATTAAACACTCTCCTCTTCTGTTGCTTACTGCTGCCCACTTGGCTGTGGATGGGGCTAACTCAATCTTTAGAAGATCCTTTTATACGCTGTTATATTGATTTTTAAAACATTTTTAGTAGACACAATGAAAAGCTCACCCAGGGGTCTTCCTTCAACTTTGAGTTGAAATCCATACCTTAACCCCTCACTGCCCGGATCCTACCCTGCTGTACAGTGACTCTGGGGGCTGCAGCCACACCAGATTTTCCTCATATGGTTCTCTAACCCCTTTTAGGGTAAATACATTGATTTTCGAGTTAACATTTTCATTTCCCCGTTCTCTCCAGCTTCCTAATTGCTTGACACGGAGCCTCACGGGGTGTGTTGCATGTTGATCTTCACCTTATTTTAAAAAATAAATAAATAACTGGTGTTATTTTTAGAGCTCCTAGCTCTTTATTTATGTGAACCTGTGTCTCAAGTACAAGTTCATCAATTACTTTAATTCCCAGTAAATGTGGAGCTGGGTTTCCAGTGGTGCCGCAAGGTTAATGCACCCTTTTAGCTTGCTTTAAATCTTGATGGCGGTTGGAAGTAAAGGTTCCCACCCTTCCTCTGCTTTAGCCCATTGCCAGGCCCCAGGGCCCAAACCAACACGGCTTCTAATTCCTCAGGGAGGACAGGCCAGCCTCAGGGACGAGGAGAAGTCAGGGAGAAGGCAGCCCTGTGGAACCTCTTTACCTTCGGGGCATCTGGTGCAGCTTCCACCCTGCCCCGGGGCTCAGGACATGTGGCAGCCTTGCAAATAGTGTCCCCAGCCTTCCAGCCTGTGCAGATGATGCTCTACCCACACCATCTACGTTGAGTGGTGCACACCACCTGCCCTGTTGCTAGCCTTCCCCTGCTCTCCAGAGCCTGCCTACCTGACAACCTTCTCTGCCCCACCTGCACCTCCATCCCCTGGACTGAAACCCAGAAATTATAGACAGAGAGGGAGAGAAGACTGCAGTGCATAGGTACTGAGCGCCTACCACATGCCAGGCTGGAGTGGAGCTGAAAGGCATGGTCCCTTCCTCGAGGGGGAGATGGTCATGGCACCCCTGACTAAGACCAGTGTTCAGGTAGAGGTAAATACAGGGCTCCGATGTGGGGCTCAGGGAGGATCCTGGAGATGGTGACCCTGAACTGAGGGAGAGCAGGATGGCAGGGGGTTGCATCAAAGGCCTTTCAGGCACTGCCAGCGGGATGATGACTCAGTTGGGAGGGTGCCAAGTCAGAGGAGTCAGGGCTGGGGCAATGGGAGACTCAGTAGACCAGCCGGATCTCAGAAGAGATGGTTGGACCCTGGACTTGGGCTCATGTGCATAGAGGAGGTCCTCCCAAGAGATTAAGCAGAGGGAACCAAGAGAAGGATTCAGGGCAGAGGCAGGATGGGCCCAACTTTAAAGGGCCAGCCTGGGAGGGGAGCCTGGGAAGGGGCAGCCACAGAGGCAGGCAGCCTGGGGAAGGGAGAACAGGAGCCAAGGAGAAGGAACACTGTAGAAAGCTGCTGGCCTAAAATGGCACAGACGGGTCAAGGGACACAAGAGCAGAAGAGTCCCCTTAGGTTCAGCAATCATGAGACAAGAGCGTACGTCTCTCCTGTTCAGCAGTTTGTCCATTTTGCTGATTTCCTTCTCTCTGCAAAAGCTTTTTGGTTTAATTTAGTCCTGGTTGTTTATTTTTGCTTTTGTTGCCCTTGCCCGAGGAGACAGATCCGTAAATACTTTGCTAAGATTGATGTCTAAGAGCTTACTGCCCACGTTTTCTTTCAGGAGTTTTATGGTTTCAGGTCTCACATTTAGGTCTTTAATCCATTTTGAGTTTATTTTTGTGCATGCTGTAAGAAAGTGGTCTGGTTTCATTCTTTTGCATATGATCATCCAGTTTTCCCAGCATCATTTGTGGAAGAAACTATCTTTTCCCTATTCTATATCTTTGCCTCCTTTGTTGTAAATTAACTGACCATATAATTGTGGGTTTATTTCCAGACTCTTTATTCTGTTCCATTGTTCTATGTGTCTATTTTTGTGCAAGGACCATGCTGTTTTGATGACTACAGCTTTGTAATGTATCTTGAAATCTGGGATTGTGATTCCTTCAGTTTTGTTTTTCTTTCCCAAGATTACTTTAGCCATTTTGACTCTTGTGATTCTATGCACATTTCAGTATTATCTGTTCTAGTTCTGTGAAAACTGCTGTTGGTATGCTGACAAGGATTGCACAGAATGTGTAGATTGCTTTGAGTAATGTGGACATTTTAACAATATTAATTCTTCCAATCCATGAGCATGGTATGTTAATATCGAAAATATATAATGAACTCATACAACTCAACAATAAAAAAGCAAACAATCCAATTAAAAATGAGCAGAGAACCAGTTTAGATATTTTTCCAAAGAAGACATACAGATGGCCAACATACCAACAGCAGTTTTCACAGAACTAGAACAGATAATATTAAAATTTATATGGAGGGGCGCCCAGCTGCTCACTTGGTTCAGCTTCTGACTCTTGGTCATAGTCTCAGAGTCATGGTATTGAACCACATGTGCAGCTCCATACTCAGCAGGGCTCTGCTTCAGATTCTCTCCCTCTCCCTCTGTCCCTCCCTCGCTAAAATAAATAAATAAATAAATCTTTTTTAAAAAAATTGTATGGAACCAGGAAAGACTCCAAATAGACAAAGCAATCCTGAGAAAGGAGAACAAAACTGCAGGAATCACAATCCTAGATTTCAAGATGGATGACAAAGCTGTAATAACCAAAGTAGTGTGGTACTAGCACAAAACATGAAAAGATGCTGAATGTCACTAATCATCAGGGAAATGCAAAGCAAAACCACAATAATATATCACCTCACACCTGTCAGAGTAGCTAGTATCAAAAAGACAAAAAATAACAAGTGTAGGGGGCACCTGGGTGGCCCGGTGGTTGAGTGTCTGCCTTTGGCTCAGGTCATGATTCCGGGGTCCTGGGACATGTGTCTCTGCCTGTGTCTCTGCCTCTCTCTCAGTGTCTCTCATGATTATGTAAATAAAATCTTTTTTAAAAAATCAAATGTGTTGAGGATGTGGAGAAAAGGGAACCCTTGTGCACTGTTGGTGGGAATGTAAATTGGTGCAGCCACTGTGGAAAACAGTATGAATGTTCCTCAAAAAATTAAAAACAGAATTACCATATGATCCAGCAATTCTACTTCTTTTTTTTTTAAGATTTTATTTATTTATTCATGAGAAACACAGAGAGAGAGAGAGGGAGAGAGAGAGGCAGAGACACAAGCAGAGGGAGAAGCAGGCTCCACACAGGGGGACTTGATGTGGGACTCGATCCCAGGACTCCAAGATCACACCCTAGGCCAAAGGCAGACGCTAAACTGCTGAGCCACCCAGGGATTCCCCCAGCAGCAATTCTACTTCTGTGGATTTACCCTAAGAAAAGGAAAACACTAATTCAAGAATATATATGCTCTATTTATTTATTGAAGTGTTCCTTATAATAGCCAAGATATAGAAGCAACCCAAGTGTGGTATAAATGAATGGATAAAGATGTGGTGTACACATATATACAATGGGATATTACTCAGCCTACAAAAAAAAATGAAATCTTGCTAACATGGATGGAGCTAGAGAATATTATGCTAAGTGAAATACAACAGAGAAGTGCAAATACTGCATAATTTCACTTACACATGGAATCTAAAAAACAAAACAAAGGAACAAACAAACAGAAACAAACTCATAAGTACAGAGAACACACTTCTGTACACACAACAACTCTGGTGGTTGCCAGAGGAAGACAGGTGAGATAGCTGAAGGGGAGTAAGAAGTGCAAACTTCCAGCAATTAAATAAATAAGTCACAAGGATATAAAGCACATCATGGGGAATATAGTCAGTAATATTGCAGTAACTTTCCATGATGACAGACGGTAACTACACTTATCGTGAGGAGCATTTAATAATGTTCATAAATGTCAAATCACTATGCTGTACACCTGAAGCTAATATAATGTTGTATGTCACCTATACTTCAATTTTTTAAAAGCTAATTTTAAAAAAGGAGGCAATCGTGACCTTTGACCAGTTATTTGACCAAAACAAGGAGAGCAAAAGCTGTGTTGTTGTGTTGGAGAGAAGACAGAAGCAATTCAAGGTGTATTGAAGGGTGGTCATCCCACCAGCATGAGGGGAGCTGACCGTTGGAGCACCTGGTCACCAATCATTGAACTACCTCTGAAAGGAAACGTGACCTATGGTTCACCCAAAAGATTGGCTGCCGCTCCAGTCCCCTGACTGGCCTGGGTCACCCTCAGCCTCAGAACTCTGCCTTCTTGCCTTCATTCATTCATTCACTCAACAGATATTTGGTCATTTCTGTCCATGTGCTGGGAAGGGGACAGACACAGTTGTGCCTGCGCAGAACCCACAGGCTACAGGGACTGCTGCTGGGAACTAAAGCCAGGTCAACAGGACCATAAAGAGAGCCCAGCGCAGTGACAGGTAGGCAGGCCATGGAATAACAGGGAGCACCCACTCCAACCCAAGGGACTCGGAGGAAGCTCCCAGAAGGCCAAGTGCATGAGCAAAGGTGCAAAGAGTGCATATTGGCCAGGGAGAGCATGGCTGGGGGAGGGGTCAGGTGTGAGAAGCGGCGGTGTTTTGATGTCCTGGGAGGAGTTCTGACAGCAGAGTGGGACAGGGGGGTAGCTGTGATGAGGCTGGAGTGGAGAGTGAGGACCTGGATCTGCCAAGGTTTGGATTTTGTCCCCAGAACATAAGGAATCAGCTAAGGGCTTTAAGATGCTAGGTGACGTAGTCAAATTCACATTCTTTAAGTGTCACTTAGACCAGAGGTCAGCAAACTTGTCCTATAAAGGACCAGCAAGTAAATATTTTAGGCTTTATGGGCCGAGAGGCAAAATCAAGGTTATTATGTAAGGATATATAAACATGAAAAGAAACACGTTCCACAAAATGTTTTATTGATGAATGTTTTGATATACTTTTGTAGCTCAAGTCTACAACTGAGAAGAATGGAATTCTTTGGGAGAAGATAGCATTTTGCTTAATTGAGGTTCAGAGCTAGTGTTCCCTATTTTATCGATTGCGTATTTTCATCTGTGAAAATCATTCTCAGCTCACACAGGAACAGGCAGTGGGCCCAGCGTTACAGCACGGGCAGTGAAAGATGGGAGAAACTGCTCGGCCCTCTAGGGGAGAAGGGGCCACGAAGCTGCAATCCTGGGACCGGCAGAGTCAGCCAGAGGAGGTGTCCAGGAAGGCTTCTCAGAGGAGGCAAGATTCAAGCAGAGGTTCAAGGTCAATGAGGACAGTGCAAGGCCAAAAAGGTGGGAGGTGGAGACAGGGAGAAGGGACAGTCTGCATCCAAGTGCAGAGTGAGTTGGGGGTTGCAGCCAGAGCGCCAGGGGCTCATGAAGAAGGGACTGGCTCTGCAGAGTTCTCAGAGCAGGATGGGGACCCCGAGTCCCCCCGAGAGCTGAAAAGCCTACCTCCCTATTGTAAGCAGAGAAGGGGTCCGCTCAGATGGGCACCTTGGAAAGATCTCTGGGGCTGCAGAATGGTCAAGGAACCGAGGGGGCTGGGGCCAGGGTGCAGGAAAGGCTGCGCCCCAGTCTGGGTGAGCGGCTAGAGCCTCAATGATGGCAGGGGCCTCGGGGCTGCAGAGGAGTGTGTGCTCCCCAGGGAGAGGGCAACCGTCTCCATCTCCAGCGGAGACCCTGGGGCACCAGGGACACCAGCTCAGGGGGTCCCAGTGGACACCTGGCCATGCAGGGCTGAAAGTCAGAGGAGAGAACTGGACAAGAGACACCCAGCAGGGCCCTTCAGCAGAGAGGTGACCAGTGACACCCCCCCCCCCCAGGAAAGGCAGAGAGCGTGGAGGAAAGAGGCAAGAGAGCCAAGGGAGGCGAGGGGGCCTCGGAGGGCACCGGAGAAACCAAGAAAGGGAGGTGAGGGAAACAGGAGTTTGCCAGAGGAAGGAGCTGCCAGCAGGGCTCCCTCCACAAACAGGAGGCAGTGTGGTGCCCAGCACCCAGGAGGCTGTGCAAGAGGGGACTGCCTCCAGCGGGAGGGAGGACGCGGAATCATGACGGGGGCCAGGCCACAATTTCCAGAAGCTTGCCTCTGAGAGTAAAGTAAGATTCTGGTGTGTGGAAGGGCGGGTGTAAGCGCTGACGGTAAGCCAGGAGAGAAGGAGGACAGGCCATGGAGTGTGTGCCACATTGTTTTCTTTTTTTCTTTAAGATTTTATTTATTTATTTATTTATTTATTTATTTATTTATTTATCTATCTATTTACTTATTTATTGAGAGTGAGAGGGGGAGGGGCAGAGGGAGAGAGAATTCCAAGCTGATTCTGAGCTGAGCGTGGAGCCTGACATGGGGCTCGATCCCACGACCCTGAGATCATGACCTGAGCCGAAACTAAGAGTCAGACACTTAACTGACTGTGCCCCCCTCAAGTGCCCCCATGTGCCACACGTGGATGTTGGGCCCTCATCTCGTACTGGAGGATGCCCAAGGCTCCACCAGCCCAGCATGGCCATGGGAAGCTGAAGCACCAAATCTCACGAGATCTCCTAGGTAGCTGAGTAGCATGTCCTCCTTTTGGGGGGTTGTTGTTTTGCTTTTCTTTTGAGACAGTGAATTTTAAAACTCCAAATGCCCCCCTTTTTGCTTTGGCCACCGGGAAGCTCAGTGCTAACTCAGTGGCACAAAGTAACAGTAGGCGGAAGAATGAGGCTTGCAGTTAGGTCTCGCCCCCCTTCACCTTACACACGCTTCTGCTTGTATTCTCTGTGGTCCCTGGTTCCATTTCTTTTATTTTTTAATCTGTGTCTATGTTCCCCTGTTTTCTTCTACTGTGGCTACTTCAGATGTGTTGTTGGAACGGGGCAACGTACCTGCAAGGGATCTTGTTTTCACCAGGACCCTTCCCCAGAAACCCCAGTGGCCTCAGAGTGAGCCGAGGCCCGAGCTTTCCTGCCCGCGCCAGGTGCCCTGGGGACAAGCTGTCTGATCCCGGCCTGCGTCCCCATGACCCGCCTGCTCTCTGAGCAGAGCTGCTGTTCTCCTATTACTGTGGACATGTTGCTGAGCAAAAAGAGGGATAAAGCCAGCGCAATTTCTAACTAATCTTCAATAAGTCAGATATAGGGTTTTTTTTCCCCCACCTCTGGGAAGATTGTCAAATGAAACAATGTGGCTTTGAGCTTCTGACAGATGCTAATGAATTGTTGTTTACATTTTTGATTTACTGCCTAAACAAAGATAAGACATGCTCTTGAAAACACATTGAATGCACAATCCAAACACATCCATTAAATCTGTCACAATAAACATGACAGCTTTCTTCTAACCTAACAACTGGCATGCCTCATTTGCATATTAATGAGAAAACTGGGATCAGCCTGCACAAATTACTTATATCTCATGAAGGGGCTGCTCCTGATGACAGCAAAGCACTTGGGGTGTAAATACACCAAGTTAATACCTTTGCTGTTTTGATGCCTTTCCCGGCTCTTTGCTTGGGCAGCCCTGGAGTCCTGGACGGCTTGCCCCTGTCAGCTCTGTGGGTCCAGGGATCAGTGAGGAGCATCAGTGTGGGCTCAGAAGGAGCTGCATCTACCTCTACTTCCGTCAGCACTCCAGGGATCCTTACTGAGCATCTACTATGAGCTGGTCAGGGCTTCCCAGCTGAGGTGTAGCTTGACCATCAACTGTATCAGAATGAACCGAGGGAAAAATATGAGATGTTTATCGAGTACCAACTAGGTATAAGGAAGCTTCACACGCATCATCACATTTAAACATCCACAGGAAGCTTCACAGAAGCACAGGGGTGCATACTCCACCCTGCCCTCCCTCACCGGCAGCAGGCATGACTAATCAGAGCCAGACCCCTCCTTGGGTGTGTAATCAAACTTCTAGTCCATCCACACAAGCCTCCAGGAGGCTGCCGCCATCCACAGTGGTCCACGCAGGCAATGACACCCATCAGTGTCCCTTAGAATGGGTATGATTGCTGCCTTTAGAGAAACGAGGCAAGACACAGTCAGAGAACACAGGTTATCTAGAGGCCTGTCCAGGTAACCCAGATGGTAAGAAAAAGTTGAGATTCCAGCCTGGATCCTCCAGCTGCTGGCCCTGTCCTCTCTTCCCTGATGTCCCATGGCTTCCATGAGCATCTCACACCTCCACTCTCTACAGGGCTCCAGCTGGCCTGCACTTTTAGAGAGAAATTAAGCTGGTCATGATTGAGATCTTAGCAACAAGATAACTCCAATTTACGTGGCCAGGAAAAAAGGATCCTTCCAGGAGGGCATAGTCCAGGTGCCAATACAACACTCCAATGACTTCTTCAGTGTCACCACGGCTGAAAGTCTGCAGGAAGGTCTGCCCTCCCTGCACATCTCGGACAGTCTTGGGTTGGCAACCTCAGTCTGGGTGACCTTGGGCAATTTACTTCATTATTCTCAGCCTCACCTGTAAAAGGGAAAAAAAGAGCTCACTTCCTACCACTGTTGTGAGCCTACAAGAGATCTTGTTCTAGAAAAGGGCCTGGTACATGGGATGTGCTCAATGTGCTAAAGCCAAACCATCAGAATCTACTGACGACAAGATCCCAGGTTACAAGGTGGATCAGGCCAAAGGGATTCTGCAAGAAAGGATTCTCTGGGGCTGTTGCCGCTGGGCATTTAATTCCAGACTTTTCTATCCATCTCATTTCACAAGACAAAAAAAAATTATATTCCAATTAAACTAAGATGCAAATGGAAACATAGCTAGTGATATTTCTCTTCCCCTTCATTAATTCTCTTTACCATTTTCTTTCTCTAAGATTTGTTTATTCATTAGAGAGATAGATGTGAGCTGAGGAACGGACAGAGGGAAAGAATCCCAAGCAGACTCCGTGCTGAGCAGGGAGTCCGATGTGGGGCTCAATCTGAGGCCCCCGAGATCATGACCTGAGCCTATTAAAAGTCAGATGCTCAACTGACTGACGCACCCAGGCACCCCTTCTCTTAACTATTTCTTGAGGTCTGTGTGCTAGACTCTGTGCTGGCTGCAACATGTTATAGAGGGAAACTCCTAAGATGGACCCCAATGTCCCCCCACCTCCTGGTTTTCACACCCTTATGTAGTAATTCCCTTCCCTTGAGTGTAGGCTGGACTTGAATGCTTGCTTCTAACAAGTAGGACACGGCAGGGGAGATGAAACATCACCTCCAATATTAGATCATCAAAAGACTGTGGCTTCCATCTTGGGCTTTCTTGCAGATTGCTCACTCTAGAGCAACAGCTCCTGTGTCCAGAGGCAGCCCTGTAGAGAAGTCTACACAGTGGGGAACCCGAGGCAGCCTCCAGCCAACAGCCAGCAAGGAATTGGGCCTTCATTCCATCAGCTCCTGCCAACAGCTATGGATGAGTGCATAGCGATGTTGCAGCCCAGCTGTGGGCCCCCCTCAATCGAGTCTTCAGATGAAACCGCAGCCTTGGCATCAGTTTAGCTCAGCCACACCTGGATCCCCGACTCACAGAAACTGTGAGTTCATAGATATTTGTTGCTCTCAGTTGCTAAATTTGGGGGTAATTTACAATGCGGGAATAAATACCTAATATATATTAGGTGGAACTACGTGAAATTGCTGTTTATTAAGTTTAAAAGATAGGTAAATACCAGCAATTTTCTATAGGTCAAACTCAATGCTGTATCCTATTCATTGCATAGAACATCCTGCAAGCTACAAACCTACTACTGAAACTCACTCCAAAAATAATAAAATGGACTCTGAGAGGCTAAGTGATTTCCCAAAAGTTACAGTCTGTATGGGCTGCAGCCCGAACGCAAACCCCTGACATCAAGACCCACCTTCCCAACCACAGCACGGGCAGACAGACCCAGCCCGCCTCCTCTGTGCCGAGCGTCACAGTAGGCACCAGGGGACAAATGAAAGGGCCACTGTCATTGCCATTCAGAAAACAGAGGGGCTCCCGAACAGGCTTTAAACAAAGAGAAAGCCAGAAGCAGTGGAGCAGAGTTGATTTGGGGATCCCAGCAACAACCCACGGACCGAAGGGTGGACATAAAACATACAAACATCTGAATGTAATGATCCTGAACAGATCAGACCTGCGACATTTCTGCAAGGAGGCCGATCCTGCCTCGATCTCTCCCATCTATTGCTCACTATATCACAGTTATTTTGCCTTTTCTAATCAGCAAGCAGGCCTTTGAAGCCCGTTCTTGAACACATTTATCATCCAATACTATGTGGAGAGAATCAATTTTATTTTCCCTCGCTGAGCCTACCAGCACCTCGTTTGTAATTAGAGAAGTGCACGTGAGGAAAAGGATTTGTTGTTACTAAATTAGGTCAAATGTGCTCATCCTTGGAGTGTCTGGCATGTTTGGGATGTGCCCTGGATCGCTGGCTGTGGGCGGGCTCACGCTGCCCACCGCCTTCCTTCCCTAAATCAATACCCATCATCACTTTTCCTACTCAAGTCACTTCCAGAATTGTCTCCCTGGCCCCCAGCCTGTCGGAGGGATCCACCGATGGAAGGAGATTGTTCCCGATATGCCAGGGCTAGCTGTGACGTCGATCTTGCCAAACCCTAGTAGAAGCTCTGCTGGCAGGAAGAAATCAGGAACCGGTGACAAAAGCAGACTCAGTGGCCCCAGAACAGTGACAAAACGCTGGGAAGCAATGCCACTTGTAATGCTTCAAGTATCCAAGTGGTCACGTCCTTGGGGACCAAGAGGGCTCCTCTAATCACAGTCAGATCCCCCAGGGAGCAGAGAGGAGGTTCCATCGCCTTGAACCCTTGATGACACAGAACTCCTCTGCTTTGCCCTGAAAGGAATTGTAAAGAGCTGCTCGGCTCGGGGTCAGGGCTGGCCCACAATATGACCCAATCTGTGTTCTCACTGCCGCCTTTCTCACCCTAACTTCCCACAAAGAGTGGACAGCTGGGCTCGGGAGCCACACCTCTCATGGCTCTTTATCTGGGGAGTGCGCCAGGGAGGAAAAAATGGGAAACACGTCCTCAGACATCACAAGAGAGGATGATCCAGCAGCAGACATCCCCCCACCCCGCCCCCGTTTTCACATTAAAGTCATACCTGACAGCTTGCCCCACGGAGAAACCTCATAAAAATTAAGATATTCCAGATATTCTTAGGAAAATGAAATATTGAAGAATGGCTCCCTGAGCTGATAATGGTAGTGCATTTGAAAAATAGACCAGAGCACCGTGTTTAAAAGCCTGAAGTCATAAAAGGTATTATGAATGGATGGATTGGGAACCTCTACAAGCAGACTTCATTGATGTCACCGTAAACGATGAATGCTGTCACTCTTTTTTATATATAACAAGAGGATATGCTGCTGCACCCAGATCTCATTGTAGAAACTGTCAGACTCACTGAAATGGCATTGCATAAGCTATTTATGACGATATGCGGGAAAATACAAGGTTAAGAGATCTTTATCTGCTGTCTATGGAAATGTGCTTCCACGCTGAGGCGGGTGCACGAAATAACCTTCGGGATAACCCATGACATTGGGGGAACTGAAAAGTGAGATTAACCATCGGAGACACAGCTGCATCCAAATTATGTTTCTGCTCACCCTGGTGCCTTGGTCTCGGGAACACAAGGGTTCTAGCTTTCTCTGTGCATCACTCTCTCGAAATTTTATAACATTCGTTGGGTGACAGATTCACAACAAAAAGTTCATGCTCCTCCCACCCCCTTACAGAAAGCAGAGAAGGGGACACCTGGGTGGCTCAGTGGTTGAGCGTCTGCCTTTGGCTCAGGTGTGATCCTGGAGTCCTGGGATCGAGTCCCGCATCAGGCTCCCCACAGGGAGCCTGCTTCTCTCTCTGCCTATGTCTCTGCCTCTCTCTCCATGTCTCTCATGAATCAATAAATAAAATCTTAAAAAAGAAAGAAAGAAAGAAAGAAAGAAAGAAAGAAAGAAAGAAAGAAAGAAAGAAAGAAAGAAAGAAAGAAAGAAAGAAGAGAGGTTTCTGGGAACAGCTGTCCAGTTGGGAACCACATTTCCTGACTCCCCTCACCTCAGGCATAACTACAGGACTGGTTTCAACTGATGAAATGTGAGTGGAAATGTCGGGGCGGGAGGGGGTCACTTCCAGGCCACAGTGTTTTAGAAGCAGGTGTGCTTCTTTCACAGCCTCTCTCTCTCCTTCCAATGTCTGGAGACAGAGAATTCCCAGGCTCTAGAGGATAGTGGAGTTACAACATCCTGAGCCCCTGGATCACCCTATGAAGAAATGGCTGCAAACAACCTTAGGCCACCCACATTGTCCTTTACATAAATGAGAAGTGAACTGGCACCTCACTGCTAAGCCAAATGAAATTTAGAGGTCTGTTTGCGACAGCAGCTAGGGTTATCCTCACTAATATAATTTAGGACCTTTTGAGGGGTCTTATTCATTCATTTGGTAACTGGAAGGAACCATGGCACAGCAGCCTCCAATAGGCAGGGAGTTAAGTCTTATTTCTGCCACTGACCAGTTTGTGACTTGGGGTAGCTAGGGGAAATTGCTTACTTTCTCTCAGCCACCATATCCTTTGTTGTAAAAGGAAGATTTAAAAAATCCTGACCCTTTAGTATCCATTAACAGGTAAATGGATATGGGATGCCTAGATGGCTCAGTTGGTGGAGTGTGCAACTCTTGATCTCAGGGTTGTAGGTTTGAGGCCATGTTGGCTGTAGATTACTTAAAAATAATTTCAAGGGGATCCCTGGGGTAGCTCAGCGGTTTGGCGCCTGCCTTTGGCCCAGGGTGCGATCCTGGAGTCCCAGGATCAAGTTCCACGTGGCATGGAGCCTGCTTCTCCCTCCTCCTGTGTCTCTGCCTCTCTCTTTCTCTATATATATCTATCATGAATAAATAAATAAATAAATCTTTTTTAAAAATAATTTCAAAAAAAACAAGTAAAGGAATAAACAAAACGTATATTTTCATATGGTGGAATATTATGCAGCCATAAAAATGAAATTCTGAAACATACTACATTGTGGATAAACCTTGAGGACATTTATGCTAAGTGAGAGAAGCCACACACAGAAAAACAATATTGTACAATTTCACTTATGTAGGGTCCCTGGAGGAGTCCACTTCAACTCTCCGTTTCTGGAGAGTTCTCCGTAACTTCACCAGAAACGGAGAGTTACTATTTAGTGAGTACAGTTTTTGTTTGGGAAGATGAAGAAAGTTCTGGACATGGATGGTGGTGATGGCTGCACAACGATGTGAGCATGTTTAATGCCATTGGACTACGCACTCAGGGTTGAAATGCTAAATTTTATGTTATGTGTATTTTACCATAATCAATTTTAAAGTCTTGAACTTCTTGGGGCACCTAGGTGGCTCAGTTGGTCGGTTGAGTGTCAGATTCTTGATTTCAGCTCAGGTCATGATCTCAGGGTCTTGGGATCCAGCTCTCCAACCCCAAGTTGAGCATCTTGCTCAGCAGAATCTGCTTCCTCCTTCTCCCTCCCCCTCTGCCCCTCCCCCAGCTCCCATGCACACACACTCTCTCTCTCTCAAATAAATAATTTTTTAATGAAATTTATTTTTTTAAATTTTTCTCTTCTATTTATTTTTATTTTTACTTTAAAATTAATTTAAACTAAAATAAAGTATTGAACCTCTGGGGTCAATGTGAATACAAATTCAATAGTATACGTAAAGCGCTTGCCAGAGAGTGTGGGAGCACAATTAAAGCTCTCTTTAGAGCGGTAATTATTGTACGCATTAAGTGCCTACTACCTGCCCCACACCGTGCTAAATTCTGGGGACGCAACAGTGATGGAGACAGAGATGATCCCCACCTTCACAGCTGGGGGAGGGCAAGGCCAGGTCAGTGACAGAGCACAGGCTGTGCGGCCTGGTCTGAAAGAAGCAAACACTGGTTAAGGGCTGGAAGCTCGCAGCAGGGGACCCAGGTCAGCCTTCCTGCCTGGGAAGGCTTCCTGCTGAGGCCTCAGCACGCATGTACCTCGGAGCATTCCAGAAACAGCAAGCAGCTTGCTGGAGAGTCCCCAGGATGGCTTCAGATGTGCACCTGTCACATGTTCTGGGGCAGAGGGGCCAAGCATCCCTCTCACCCAGGGTCCCCAGCCCTGGCCCAGCACCCAGGACACAGCAGGCTCTCTGAAGTGTTTCTCTCCCTCAGTTTATTTCTCGGTTGCCCTCAGAGTCTTCAAGTTTGTGGCATTCCTTAAAAGCAAGATTTCTACCTTCAAGTTGAGCCTTGAGAAGCCAGATCAATATACAGATAAACATTGTAACACACAGCATCCATCAAACAACCTTCCTAATCCAGGACTCAGAATTTCCTGGGAGGAGAGAGAAGTGCCTGTGCGCCACTGGAAGGCCTGTCCCTGCCCCCCGGGGCCTCCTGGGCTCCCAGGGTGGGGGGAATGATTAAAATTTCGCAGGAAAATGCTTCACAGGGACTCGGAGGAGGGACCAAGGGAGGCGGGGAGGAAGGGGGAGCAGAGAAGGCAGGGTCCCCGGGGAGCCGTGCCTGTCCCCACACCCTCACTTCCCAGGGATGCCCGAGGACGCACCTGCTGGCAGAGGGCCCCCCTCCTGGAGCCAACTGCGCCCCGGGCTGCGAGGATGCGGAGGGGCCTCCCGCCACAGGGGACTCTGTCCTCGCAGGAATGGGAGCCGCCCCAGCTGCACCCACACCCGCACCCGCACCCGCACCTGCCAGTGGAGACCCACGGGAGGCCTGCACCCCACCTGCCCGCGCCTGTGGGCTCCCCTGTTTGCCCAGCGCCTATTCAGAGGGAGTTTCCATAACTTCCCAATCCTGTTTCTCACCCCGGGCAACCAGCTCGGAGAACTTGGACTTAGGAAGCATCACAATGACTTAATATTCACATGTGTGGGGTCACCCTGCGCCCACCCCCACCCACCCGCACCCACCCCCACCACCACCACCACTCTTCCTGGGACTGACTGAGGGGTTTCCAGGCTAAAGCCGGGCCAGCCCCGGCAACTCGGGTGGGCTGTCACCCTGGATCACTCCCACCTGCCCTCACCCCCTATTCCCAGCCGGGGCTGCACCTGCTCGCCTTCCCGGGCAGAAGCAGTGGACCCTGGGGAGGTCTTCGGGCCCTCCTGTCCCTCCTCCTGCTGCTGAGGGCACTCAGCCCGCCACCCTGGTCTGTCGTCACCCTCCCGGGGACCCATGACCCGCAGAGCCCGGGGATCTGCAAAACCAGAGCTTCCCAAGTGCAGGCCAGGGCTGCCGAGGGACCATCAATCACCCCGCGGGACCGTTCCCACCCACCCCCGTGGGCGCTCTGAAAGGGGCCACTGACCAATATTTTCCCCACACAACCAGTGAGTGTTGTTTTTTTCCTGGTGATTCACAATTTGCTATTTGATATCGAGACAGCAGATTGTGGGCAAGAAGCTTCTAGAAAACAGGGTTCTTTCTACCTTCCCATTCCACCAGCCTCCATTAGGTCTCGTTGATTGTGGTACAAGGGAAACAGCTCATTTCATAGTCTCTTCTGCAGCCCCCAGAAACACCCGGCCGTGCCTCCATCCTATGACCAGGGAGTCAGCCTCTCAGGGCCAGGAGACAATTTGTTTAATGGGAGAAGGAGTAGGAAGGGGCAGATGCCATTTTAGCAAGAGGACAGGAAATGAGTGTGGATTTCCTGCTGGAAACCTCTGCAGGCGGACAGAGCTAAGCTCTCCCACTTTCAACCATCTCTTTCCCTTGCTTTCTCTGTCAATATGCTATTATCTCCAGTGACTCCTGCCCTCCCAAGAAAAATGAGGCAGGAAATAGACAATATAATGGGAAATATGGCAAATGCACATTTCCTGTCAACAATATGCCTTACTAATAGATCGTCAGATGAGTATTTTATTAGAACAATGATTATGACAGCTACAATATTTCCAGGGACAAACTAGGGCGGGTCTGAGTTAGAGGAACGTGAAGGAGCTTTGCCAAGACACAGCATGAGTTTGGGGCTTCGCTGTGTATCTGGAGGCCAGAAACCTACCCAATCTAATCTGAGATCTGGCTCTGATCGCTGCGTGGCCTTGAGCGGGGACGCAGACGCTCTGTCACCTCCCTCACTCCGGTCTCTGGCCTGAGGTATAGGACCCTCCAAGAGGCTGGGAGATGGGGGAGCCCCAGGCAGGTGACCCTGGAGACGCTGAGGGCTCCAGAGGCAGCTGGGAGGGGTGGGCTCCCGCAGGCCGGCTGTTCTTCCTGGCTCTGACTCCTGGTTGCAGGGTGGCTGAGCTCTGCCTCAACCAGACAGGTCCCCCGCCACTGTCCCGCCCAGCCGGGGCTCCACGCCCGGGCCATCTCAGCCTGCTCGCAGCCCACGCAGAGGGATCCCAGCCAGGAACACAGATGTCTCCAAGTGCGGTGGGAGGGGCTGGAAAGGGCAAAGACTTCATGAAAATGCCTCTGTTTTGTGTGTGCTCCTTTCCCATCCTTGGCACCCCGAGTGCCTCAGAAAGCAGCTGGCGTTGTCCCCATTTTATGAAGGAGGTTGCAGAGGCACGATGATGAGGGACCCACTCACTCCCAGAGCTAAATTCGGAGCCCGGGCCCTGGTGGAAGTACTTACCACAGTTTAAAATATCACTTGTGTGTTTTTTTATAAATGCCCCCATTCCTGTCACCCCTCATGGGACTGTGCTTTCCATGAGGGCAGGAGCCGGCTTCACTTTACTCATCACTTTTCTCAGAGCCTATAGCAGCACCTGGCACCTACTAAGTGCTCCATAAACATTGACCGAATGAATGAATCTGTGAATCCATGAAGGATCTAATGGAGCAACAACCCTGTGTGGTTACAGTTGGGAACAGAGAGTCTCCTATCATCTCACAGAAGGGACAGCCATCTACCATGTGTCCCCAACCTTAACACTCAGAATACAAGTTTTCACCTTCCCAGAGGCAGGGTAGGCTTCTTTCTCCACCCTGGAGGAGGACCACATACCCAGAAATCAGTGGATTTTTTTTTTTTTTTTTTTTTTTTTTTTTTTTTTTGCCTCTGGAATTAATAAGGTGTAAGGTCCTTTGCCAGGGAGAGGCAGCAGTAGGTGGGGCAGAGTGTCGGCTCACTCCCATCAGAATTTAGAAGAATGAGCAAAAGGAAATGACTGTGCCCAGGATTCAGAACCGTGAATTGAAATGAAGAATTCGTCTCATGAGTACAGAGCCAAGAAGAGAGCAAAGGGCAGAGAACTATTCAAGTCCGTGGGGATCTTAATTTTCCTAATAGCAAATTTATTTAAAAGGCTTAATCATAAAGTGAGGATTGCCTATGCATGTTCAATTTCAAACTTCATCAGATTCTGAGACGATAAAGCCGTCCTCATCAGGTTAGCAGAAATATAAAAATGAAAGAGACAGGGAAGAAGGGAGATGGTCTGAGGGTTTTACAAAAAAAAAGAAAAAAAAAGGAGAAGTGTAATCTCCAGAGCAGAATCTATAAATAGACCCAAAAAATCAGCAAGAAATGAAAATCGATAGTTAAGCAAAAGCAAGAGTTAAGTTCTTAAAGAAAAAAAAAAGATTTTGTAGAGCAATCAACCATTCAATTTATGGAACCATTTCCAGATGAGCAAATGGAATGACCAGGATTGAGTGCCTGCCAAGGGCTGCTTGCCCCTCACTGACCACCTGTGCTCTGTGAGGCTGCCCCCTGTGTCGGGCATCCCCTGCCTGGGTCCTTCTGAGGCACAAGGATCCCACAGCCCGCCCCTAGAGCTGATTTCAAAGAAAGCTAATCCAATTCCTTTAACTAGTTAACAAGGCCCTACACTATCTCCAAAGATGGACTAAGCTTTTAGGGCCCCCAAAAGTGAGCTAAAAAAGACAGTCTATGTCCTTGAGGGGTTTATTACCTGATAAAATGGAGACAAGTATCCCCCCAGATTGTAAATCAGGGCAGGAGAATTTCTCCATAAGAGATATGCAGAGCTCTGTGCTTTCTTTTGAAGAGAAAGCAGTTTAATCTCAATCAGAAAGGCAATATGAATAGAAAGCTAGAAAAAATAGAGATCATGCAGGAGAAATTTTAAATAATCTGTAAACTACCGACTAGAGATAATCACTGCCTACCTTTTAACCTATTTCCCTCCCGCCTTTGTGCCTATATAAAATAACTTGTTTTATAAATTGCCTACGCTGTTCGGATATTATACCACAAGCAGGTTCCCATGCCATTGGATACTCTTTGGAAACACAATTTGTATGCAATTGCATATTTCATCACAGGGACACGCTGTGATATATTGGGCCACGACACTCTCGATGAACATCGAGAGTCGAGAATGTGCACCGTTTCCATTTAGGGAACATACAAGTAACACTGCAGCACATCTTCTTATGTAGGAGTCTCTGATGGCATTTCCAGTGCTTTCTATAAAATAGACTCTTACAAGTGGACTTACTGGGCTTATGGAGAGAATTCTAAAATCTGAATCACAGGCCAAATTGGATTTCTGAATGATTATATCAATTTAGACTCTACAGGCAATACAAGAGACTGTCTGCCCGCTGCCTGCTGGCCAAGTTTAGGGGCTATCGTTGTTTTAGAATCCTGGACTATGAAAATTTTAAAGTAGAAGAGGTTCTTCCCGATTTGCATCATCAGGAGTTTTCTTGGAGAAAGATGGATTCAAAGTGGGAGGGTATCGTGGTGGAGACATGCGGAGGTGGTGCTCTGGGTGGAAGATCCTGTAAGCAAACGGTCAAGGGTGGAAATGGCATTCACATCCAATGGTGGGTGTCCAGTGTGGCTGTTAAGGAAGGCATAGAAGGTGGACTGGACAAAAACGCTGGACAGACAGGAAGGGCCTTTAAGGAAGGGCCATCGTAAGTGGGCAGCTTGCAGTTCACTCACAAACAATGGTGAGACATGGAAGCTTGGCAGGGCCATGCAGTGAATGGCACTTCGATCTGGAAGCTTCGTCTGGCCAGATGTGCTGGAGAGACCGGAGAGGAGGGGAGCTAACGGCATGGAGATCAATCCTGAGCAGCTTCAGTGGTCCAGGGAGGAGGTGATGACAACCACGTCTTTGGGGACGGATAGAGACCAGGAGCATGTTCATGCATGCGGACATACTGGTAGATTGATGTGCGTGTTTTCTCTCTGCCACAAAGCCGTTAGCTCCCCAGGGTCAGGGATTGGGTCTCACTCTCTTTTATAGAGTTCCTAACACCAGGCACACAGGATGCATTCAATACATCCTCACTAAATTGAGAATGATGGCTCCATCTGGTTTCATTCACTCAAGAAACACATAAGAAACATCAGATGAGCCAGACACTGTACCTGGACCTCTGAGGACCCAGTCACAGGCTCTGCCCCCAAGGAGCCTCCAGAAGGGGATGGCATCTTGAAGCCTAAAAATCTGCATCTGCACTTCTACCATGGGCTCCATAGGCACAGGCAAGAATGGGGAGGTGGGGAGTGATTTGGCTGGCTGGCCCCTTGTGATGGTGACCACAGCCATTGGCAATCAATACATTCTTTCTCTGGGTGAAAGCCATGGTCAGAGAGAAGCAGGGACTCATGTGGAGGTTTTGGAGGAGAGGAGTGTTGTTCAGTATTTGTTGGTCAAAGGGGGCTGCTACCTGTCCCGAATGCAGGCAACATGAAAAGGGCCCTGAATTGTGGGGGTGATAGCATAGAGCAGAATGGAGGATGGCTGCCACGGAAGGGAGTGGGAGAAGGTGAGTTACAAAGAAACAAAGGAAAGAAGAGCAAGCAGTTGTCCAGTGGAGTCAGGTGCAGCGTGGACCTGGGGAGAATGTGCTAGAGATATGAAGGATGGACTAGAGAGGGGATAGCGGGCACACAATGCATGAGCCAGCACAGGGCAGTGGCAAAGTCAACCTGAGGGAGCTCAAGAGGACCCAAAACAAATCTCTTACTTGAATTGCTTGAGGAAGTCACCAGCCTGTCAGTCCTGGTTGCCAGTGGGGCCCTGCCCACAGAGGAGTCATGCATTCTGGAGCAGAAACCCCACTGCATGGGCCCAACCTCTTGGAGAAGTTCTTAGGAGCTCAACATGAAAGCAGAGAGGTAGGACTTCCTTCCTCCTCTACTCTGGCTAGCTCCAATTCAGTGACCCATTTCTGAATCTACACCCCTGGACCCTTTTCAAATCACATCATTGTCTCCCGTCGACACCGTCTGTCTAGTTGACAAGTTGAGCGTATGCATTATCTCAGTGAGGCCAGCATAGCTGGCCTCATTTCTCAGATTAGGAGACCAGGGCTCAGAGTGGAACCAACTTGCCCACAGTCCCCCAAGGAGTATGACAAGATCCAAACCCAGGCCCTCAGACCCCAGATCCCATGCTCTATCCATGCAACACCCCACCTACTGGAACCCAACCAAGATCTGATCTCCAAAGGAAAAAGTACCTTCGGCTCCAATTTTCCCTAGAGGAGGACCTTGTGAGATGTCAGAGGAGCGATCCTGTTCCCAGGAACCAGACTGGGATGTGGTGGTAGTGGCAAGAAGCCTTTGAAGAGAGAAAGGAAGACATGCTAAATCCTTGGAGTAAAACTGACAGAAAGTGAAGAACACATCATCAATATACAATAGAATCAACTTGTTGTCTCCAAACCCGAACTTGCCAGCTCCCCTGGTCTTCCCCTCCAGCAAAGCCTCCTCCACAGCAGGAGCCCAAGCATCTTCCTTTCTTTCTTGTCACTACAGCAAGCTCACAGGCCAGGGGGTTTCTAAGTCTACTGAGTACCAGAATCACACGGATTCTGAGAAAAATTCAGATCCCTCCCTACCACCTACCCACCTCCAGGATTCTACCATTTTTAATAAGGTGGGGGACTCAAATTTGGAGAAATATTTCCCTGGTCTCCCCACTTTGGGTGACTTCTCCAGTTAAAACCCTGCAGGGACTCCTCTCCCCTAAAGGTGAAGTCGAAGCTCCAGGACACAGCCTACAAGGGCCCCATCTCTCACCACTAAGAAGTGGTGCCCCTAATTTCTGGCCAAACCAAGTTGCTCCATCACATCCCAGCCTGTCCTGGCCCCAGATCATCCATATTCTGTGTGTCCATGTAGGTCTCAGTTCAACGGCAGCTTCTCAGAAGGCCTTCCCAGACTCGCCACCACCCCAACGATGAAGACACCCACTCCCTGTTCCTTTCCCCTGTGTGGTCCTCCCCGTGGGTGTGGTTGGAGTCTGTCCCGGGGGGCCTCCCAGTCACCTGCAGGACTGTCCTGGGCCTGTGGGTAGGCCTGGCCTTGGCACGTGTAACAAGCACTTCAGGTGATCCTGTTGGAAACTCAAGTTTGAGAATCACTGCCCTTTGCCCTAAAAGGCAAGACCCTGTTTTAATAAGAAGATCTAGCATTCATTGAGTATCTACTATGTGCTGAATGTTGTACTGAGCACTTTCTGTAAATTAGTTTCTGGAATCCTCACGATAGCAATTTATTATCCCCCGTGTACAGGTGGAGAAACTGACTGGAGCCAACCACTTGAGTAGAATCACACTATCACTGTGTCCCATCCCCCAGCAGGGCAGATGCCACCCAAAGTGGCCATGTCAGGAGAGTTAGAAGGGGCAGTTCACAGACATGGGGCCACGATTTAAGGGAACCAACAAGAGATGTACAGTATCTTGGGCTGGTGACAGCAGGAAGACCTGACCACCCCTAGGCCTGAAGGACAGAAGGGTAAGAGCCTCTGGGACCCACAGCGGGGTAGGTGTAGACAGAAAGCCTCTGGAAAGCAGCTTTGGTCTACAGTGTGTGGGAGGAGGGGAGCACAGCCAGAAAGGAGAACCCGAGGAACCTTCTCCCACTCTTGTCGCATGTCACATCTGGTCAGTGCCTCCCATAGGCTCAGGTTGACCAGAAGCTAGAGCACAAGAAAGCCTACAAATGTGGCCCATTCAGGCCAGCGCCCCAGGGCACAGAGCAGAGTACAGTGGGGCAGAGTGGATCAGGAGAACCAGCTAGAAGGTCCAGCCCAATCCCACCGCCAGCAAGTGGTAGTCAGAGCCGGATTGTCATCTGTATCCTTCCTCACTGCCTGGCCCCATCCTGGTGACTCTAGAAGAATGCAGTGCCTGGGATTCCGTAGAGTCTCAGTGACCATTTGATTTGAATGAATGAATGAATTGCTAAGTGGAGTGCATATGGATTTAGGAATCAGACCTCAGGATGGAGCTTCACCACTTCGAACTGTTGTGACCTCACGTCTCTGAGCCTCAGTCTCCTCGTCTGTGATTTATGGGTGATCATACCACCTCCCTTAGAGCCCTGGTGTGAGAAGCATGCGACCTGATGCATACAAAGCACCGGACACTGAGCATCGATAAATGCTAACAATAGTTATTATTGGTGATATAATACATAATTAAATGCAGATATTGTGTCTGGGGGATCAGGACTTAGCTGGTCATTTGCTCCACTCATCTGCTATTTGACAGAGGGGAGGTGGGGAGAGAGAAGAGAAGGGTAAGTGGAAGGAGTCCCCCCAGGCCAGTGTCAAGGGCGGGCCGAGCCCAGTGCTTTGTTCTATGTATGAAGAGCCCCCTCTAACTTCATTAGTCATAAGCGTGGCATCAAGCAATAAGTTAATTTCTAACTGTGGCACTTGATAAATTTTCCATTTATCTCATTAGTTTTTACAGCCTGCAATATTGGTGAGAACACTTCCAATTAACCATATGGGAAGCTTCAGTATGGAATCACAACAATTTTTTTTTAAATGTGTTATTTAACCAAATAAGAATCACAGCCCCCAGAAATAAAGATGCTTGGTACCAGCATTGAAGTCCCAGGGAAGAAGTGCTTCCAGAAGGCTTGTCAGTCAGGGTCCTGAGTTGAGGGGCTTACCTGGAGGGGAGAGGTCTGAGCGGGGTGTTCCCCCTCCCATTCCCTCAGGGCCTCAGGGAAGGAACCAGTAAAGGAATTCAGAGGCCTGGCATTGAGGCCAGACGGTGAAAATTGGGTGTCAGGGGACTCCATTCCAAAATCTAACCGGTAGCTGGAGAAACTCCTTGGTTTAGCTAGTAAGCATTTCTCAACTCCTCATCTTATGTGATGATCACAAAAGTCTGTGCCACAGGAAGTGATCTCCCAGTTTCATACCTGGGGACATCAAGAACCAGCCAGATTCCAGGGCTGCCAAGATCACATGGGAGTCCACGGTCAAGCCGGGGTTCATCTGGACCTTCCAAAGCTGACTCCTCTTGCTGCATCAAGGAACCTAGGACAAGTCCAGACCTGTCCCCTGAGGGACCTGCCCCATTCCCCAGGGACTCTGACTGTGGTGCCTGCAAATTCTCTGGTATCAACTCCCCGGTCCCAGACAGAGTTTTTGGTGAAGGCTGGGCCAGCAGACATCTCAGTCCCATGACGCCAAGAGTGGTCCCAGCTGCGGGTGTAGGATTCAAGTACATCCCTAGGAGTCTTCATCCGGGATGGAGAAAGGAGCATCTGGAATTCTGTCCTTGGGCTAACCTGGAGAGGCCAGCCTGAAGACAATGGAAGCCTCATTCTTGGGGATCCCTGGGTGGCTCAGCAGTTTAGTGCCTGCCTTCGGCCTGGGCCGTGATCCTGGAGTCCCGGGATCGAGTTCTGCGTTGGGCTCCCTGCATGGAGCCTGCTTCTCCCTCTGCCTGTGTCTCTGCCTCTCTCTCTCTCTCCCTCTCTCTGTGTGTCTCATGAATAAATAAATAAATAAATAAGTCTTTAAAAAAAAAAAAAAGGAAACCTCATTCTTGACCACAAAAGAGAATGCAGCAAGCTTTGACAAAGCCGCCATGCAGGGGCCAATGGGTATGGGGAGAGAGAGAAAGAGAAAACTGTTGATGCCAAGGATCCAGACATCCCTGAGACCAACTCTGTCCCCACCTGTCCCAGTTTTACCAGATGAGCCAGTCAGCCCCACCTCCCCCATCACACAGGCTACTTTGAGTGGGATTGAGTGGGGTTGAGTAGGGTGTCTGCACTGCAGCCAGCTAAGAGGGAACCTACTAGTCTCAGTTTCCTTGGCTCTGAGCAGACTTGGATGAGCAAAATCAGTTGTCTTCAAATCATGCTCCCGGAGTGCTGGGAAGATTCTCAGCCTTGGTAAAGGATGGAGAGGGGGGTACTTGGGGCTCCCAACACCGCTTTGGGTTCCCAAGCCAACTTTTATTTGATTCTGAGTCTTAACAAAATGTGAAAAACACTGGCCCAGGTATCATCCAGCTGATACCCCAGGAAAAACCCTCTATCAGTGGTTCCACTGGGGGGCGGCTACGCTCCCTTCCCTCGCCTTTCACACTCTGCTGTGAGCTACTCAGAGCAAGTTTTCTTTTCAAGAATTTGGGGCGTGTGGCCTCGCCAACTCAAGACCGGAGTTCCACTGTGACTCGTTCATGTTCTCACTTTCACTATTCTGCCGAAATGTGGACACCTTCCCCTGCAAGTGAGCCGCAGGTTCGGGTTTTTGAACCCTTAGCTGTCTGCTGCCGGCAGAGTGGCCGATGGGACTCCAAGGTGAAAGGCAGGGGTTCTGGCTCAGATTTAGCTCCAACACAGAGGCTACTTCAGCTGCAAGAATTGAATCTGCTCAAGGCCATGTGGCTTTAAGAATGGAGACCTTTCTAATCTCCAGGACGAGAGATCCAGTAGGAGGTAAGGGGTAAGGTGCAGACTGGTGCATGGCTCAGAAGGCACAGGGGCTCTCCTTTTCCTATGCCCTCCCAACCTCAGTGTGGTGACAGGGTCACTGCTGTTTGCTCCTGCACCCATTCCCTGCTGGAAGAGAGGTTGGAAAAGTGAGTAATCCAGCATTTTTAATCCCTACAATGTGAGACGGGCTTGTCAAGCACGAGAAAGGGAGCTGGGCAATGCTGTGGAGTGAGTGACCAACCATGTCTACCACACTCACCTGGCCAAGTCACTTCCTCCCTCTGGGTCTCAGTTTCCCCATCTGAAAAATGAGGGACTTTGGTGATTAATAGTGTCCATATTCTTTAGAGCCCTTGTCTTCCAACAATGTGCCTTAGGGGCCACAGCAGGGCCACTGCAGGAGACAGGGAAATGGGGTCTGAGCAGGTGTGACTCTGCCCCCACTTCAACAAAAACAGTTTCATTTGAGCTTCATAAAAATGAAAAAAAGAAATAAGAAAAAAAAATCTACTGGGTTCGCTGATTTCTAATATCCTTTGTGGCTCTCTCAAGGACCAGGATTCAAAGTTATAGATCAATTTATAAAAAACGAGAAAATAACCAGGATGATGTTCTTGCAAAGGATGATCCATTAGCTCTGGGGGTTATTCATAATAAACTTTGGAGGTTGATTAAGCTCCTTGGCTTTTTGCCAACTATTAACCAATCCCCATGATGCTGCGGACTCTGTGCCACGGAGCAGAAGACATTCTCCCGGAGATATTCTTGACTCCCTCTGTTCTCTTCAATTATGAAAAGGCAAGCCCCTTACATATATACAATTATTTAAAACTATTTATCTTGCACAGAGGAATTGATCTTTGCAGGTCTTTCTCGCCAGCCTTGACACTGACGAATCGCCTCGGAGATGGTCTCAGAAAGGGAAGACATGCCCCAAATAGATGGCTTTTCTCATCTTAATTTTTCCCCTGGAGGGTCCTCTCCCCTTGGAACCTTCCTTGGCACCCTTTGCGGATTTAACTCCGTGAGTGCCATGCCACAGATAGCACCCACCTTACCTCTGTTACCAAGGGCCTCTTACGGGTCAGAGGTTCAAAGGCACGGGCAGGGAAGATGGGGGAAAGCCTCAGAAACCCCCCAGCTTTTGCCCAGGCTTCATCCTTCACTGATAACTGTCGACAGGTATCTTCAAGGACCAGCTATGGAGCTTATTGCTCTGTTACCTGCATGATCAGAAAACAGTTCTAGCCCCTTGGATCTGTAGCCTTTCACACTCTCTCTCTTACCTAGGTGTGTGGGCTCCCTGAGGCTGTTCTGTTAACACCCCCTTTACAGATGAAGAACCTAAGGCCCAAAGAGGCGAAATGGTTCAATGTCTCCCCCAGTGTCACACAGGTAGTGAATGGCCAGGTCAGCGATCGAACTCAACTCTGGTGATTCTGAGTCGAATGCTCACATGAGGACAGACACAGGAGATTCTCAGTACACCCCACTTCCTCCTCCTCTCTTCCTCTCTCCTCGTGGCTCCGGGCTTCCTCCGTGAGTTCAACGGAGATGGAACAGGTGGACCAAGGGGGGCCCAGCCTTCTTGCAGGCCTCACGGAATTTACTGGAGCCTGTGTTACATGCCAGCTTTTCTTTTTATTTTTTTTAATATTTTATTTATTCATAAAGACACACACAGAGAGAGAGAGAGAGAGGCAGAGGGAGAAGCAGGCTCCATGCAGGGAGCCCGACGTGGGACTTGATCCCGGGTCTCCAGGATCACACCCCAGGCTGCAGGCGGTGCTAAACCACTGCGCCACCGGAGCTGCCCCAGCTTTTCTTTTTCAAGAGCTCATGCAAAACAGAAGTACAGTCTGTCTTAGCTCAGGCTGCTAGAACAAAGTACTAGACACTGGGCGGCTTCTGAACAAGAGAAAACTACTCCACTCAGTTCTGGAGGCTGGAAGTCTGAGATCAAGGTGCCAACATGGTCAGGTTCAGATGCAAGCCCCCAGGGGTGCAGACGGCTGACCTCTTATTGTATACTCCCAAGGTGGAAAAAATAGAGTGAAAGCAAGCTCTGTTCTTAGGAGGGCACTAATCCCATTCATAAAGGCTCCACTCTCATGACCTAATCACCTCCCAGAGGCTCCGCCTCCTAATACTATCACATTGAGGGTAAAGTTTCAACATATGGATTTGGGGAAACACAAACATTTAGCCCCTAACATGATCTCATTATGAAATATTCAAATGACACTGATAAAATAATACAATTAATAGTAAAACAAATAACACAACTAAGTCCTTAAGAAACTTACCTCTGATTCCCGTTCCCTCCTCAAAGTCCCTACTGGCATTTGTGTACCATGGATCCTTGCAGCTCAACTTCTATGCGTTTATGGTTCTGTGCAGATGAAAATAGCATATAAAGAAATAGGCAGTTGAGGTTTTTTAATCTGCTGGGATTTTATCATTTAAAATGGTGGTGGTATCATGCCATACACATTCATCTGCAATTTGCTTTATAGAATGTTCCAAATCAGTATGTACTCATTGGCCTCATTTGTCTTTTTTCTGTGACTGGTAGTCCAATAGTTAGTATGGATGTGTTGTGGTTGGGATAACTAGTTCCTTATTGAGGGACAGAGGGGTTTTTCTAAAGTCTCACTATTAATAACAGTGCTGCAATGGGCATCCTTGTCTTGGTTTCTTGTACATAAATGAGTGTCTCTGGAGAAAAAGTGAGCATTGCTGGAGGAAAAAAATAAACCATAAACTAGGTTAAAAGAGAAGCCAATTGGGAGCACATATTTGCAAAGTATACGACAAAGTATTAGCAATCCAGTTACATGAAGAGGGGCCTCAACTTTATACTGAAAAGACCAACAACCCAATAGAAAAGTGGGTGAAGGATACAAAGAGCAATTCAATATGCATAGGAAAAGTTGCTCTACCTCACGAGTAGTCAGGAAATAGCACAGTAAAGCAACCGTAAGGTATCTTTTCTGACTCACCAGAGTGGCACATGTTTTCAGTTGAGTAAGGTCCGTGACTGGCAGGAGTTTGGGGAGATGGCAACTGTCACCGTCAGAGTGCAAGCTGATCCTGCCCTTTTGGAGGGCAGTTTGGAAGCATCTTTCGGGCCTTCTAATGCCCTTACCCACCCACCCTGCAATATCACTTCTGGAGTGCTGGTCGCTTTATGCTGGTTTGTCCTTGTCACACCTAAGTGTGCTATCCAGGTCAAAGGCAGGCCAACAGGGGCCTGGAAGGGAGCTGCCCAGAACTGCGTGGGTGGTTGAACAGGCCAGGGTGACCATGACCCAAGGGCCCCTCCGCCATCCCTGGCCACAAAAAGCCCAGCAGCATTTTCTACCCTGTGCTGGACCCTGGGCCCTTGAGCAAATGCTCATGGCGCCCAGAGGGGACAATGACACTATAGGATGGAGAGGCATTACCTGGGGTGGATGAGGTGGTTCTGAAGACCACTCACAGAGTGATCATTCTGGCATGTGCTGGGTTTACCTTGCAACGCTGCAATCCGGCCTGAATGATGGGACCGGGTCCAGGGCACCCTCAGTGTGTTTCCCCAGTCTGAGCAAGGCCTCCATGACTCCCACACAACTGCAATCCTCTCGTCTCTGGGCAGTTCCCTGGAATGAAATGCATCCCTGTGGCAGGCCTGGCATCACGTGCTACCACCATGTACAGATGTGGCTTTGGCCTAATGCCCCACGTGGCTCCCAGAGACTCTGCCCCTTACAAAGGACTTGGGCTCAAAGGGCATAGCCTTCAGCTGGCTTTGCCACTCAGTCATTTTCCTCAGGCCTTCAGATCCTCCCCTGGCCAAATCACTGGAGGATGGCAGTCCGGCCCGGGGCCCATGCAACCAAGTCTTGCAAACTCCATATTGTACCACTTGAGTCACATCAAGCCTTGGGAAAGCCATTTAGGGGCCTGGTTTATGAACTTGAAATAATTCAGTGACAGTGACTCAGGGAGCAGAGGTAAGAGCCAGTCTTGCTATTTCTAAATGTTACAGGCCTTTCCAATAGGACGGGTAAAGATAAAAGTCAGCTATGGCCATAAAGTCCATTTATGTGAGTGGAATGACAACCCATAAAGTCGAACATGAATAAACAGCTTGAAGCTTAGCAGGGCTGGAGGTCTCCAGCTATGAGGACATTGGGGTGCAGAATGGACAGACACGGGACTCAGGGAAAGTTCCTTCCTGGGCTCCCAGGACTAGCCTGGGGACTCCCCGTCCTGCCCAGCCCACTTGCTCTGATGTTTCCACAGCCCCGTTCCCTCGACACGCTCCCGTCCCCCGCCTTGACCAGGAGGCCAGAAATCTGGGCTTCAGTTGCACCGCCAATATTAGATTCTCTGCAAAAATAGAATGATTTTGGGCAGCCCGGGTGGCTCAGCAGTTTAGCGTCACCTTCGGCCCAGGTTGTGATCCTGGGGACCTGGGATCAAATCCCGTGTCAGGCTCCCTGCATGGAGCCCGCTTCTCCCTCTGTCTCTCTCGCTCTGTGTCTCTCATGAATAAATAAATAATACCTTTAAAAAAAATAGTGATCTGAACTATCCCTGCAAATATTTCCTATTTTTAATAACATGGTATCAATTTGCAAACGGAGTAATGATCTCTGTTACTTTTCAGGAAATTATGTTTAATATACTTTACTAGAGCCAAGGAAGAACAATTTAATTGAAAGAGCTGCTTTGAACCATATTTAACCTCAGATGTGCTAAATGGAGTGTCTCAGAGATAACTTATGGTTTTTAATTTAATGTAAACTATTCCGCACATAAGCACTGTGTTTTTGCCACTCTAATAACAACTGGTTTGGGTTTAGGAACTAGTTTTCCCATCATCTCTTTCCTCCCACGAATACTCTGGTGACCATTAAGCCCAACCAGGAGGTTTTCCCACGTAGCACCTGAATGAAAGGGCCTGGGAGCTCCGCAGATTCCACTGTCTGGGGACAGCCGTGCCTCAAATGTGACACTTCTCACAACTAGAGAGGATCTGCAGGTTTTTGAGAAGTGCCCATATTTCACTGGCCGGGCTGATCTGGTGCCTGGCTGGCTCCTTCGCTGCTCTGATTAATGGATTCCAGCCACCGTACCAGCACTTTAAATGAAGTTTCGTGCTCACCAAGATTAATTGCCGAATGAAAAATATTGAAACTTTATTATTCACATAATTCATTTGAGGGGATGATCCCAGGAAAATGTAGTATGTGGTTGAAGTTCATCATTTGACAGTAATCGGAGGGAAGGAAGATAGAGAGAAGCACGTGGTGGGATGGCACGGCCCTGCCGCCCGCACTGCTGTGGGCACGGGGGAGCTGGCGCCAGGGTGTTCAAGAAAGCTGGTTACGGGGGCGCCCGGTGGCTTAGATGGTTGGGCGTTGGCCTTGGGCTCGGGTCATGACCTCCGGGTCCTGGAGTCCAGCCCTGCATCCAGCAGGGAGTCTGCTTCTCCCTCTCCCTCTCCCTCTGCCTCACCCGGCTGCTCATGCTCTCTCTCTCTCTCTCTCTCTCTCTCTCTCTCTAAGTGAATAAACAAAATCTTAAAAAGAAAAAAAAAAGAAGAAGAAAGCTGCTTACTCAGACCATCATATGGTCGATCAACACTTGTTCCTTGGGCCCCTCCTGTCCCAGCACAGGCCGTGACGCGTCCTATGGCGACCAGCCTGCTGCCCTGTTTTATTTTATTCATAAATCTTCTCTCGTTTTCTTATGCTTGCTTGTCAGAAAGAGTTTTTATTGTCTTTTTTTGCCACCAGGTCATCTATCGCCCCTCATTTGGGTACGATGGTCAATTTCGCTTTGAGAAGCTGGCGGCTCCGCACTCGGGGGGACTCTTGGGGAGCACGTGCGAGCAGGTGTGAGCCAGGGAGCCCGCGATCTCCTGGCCGCCGTGGTTTGCTCAGTGGCCCCTCGACCGCATCAGGACAATGCCAGGCCTCAGTCTGTCCCCTCTTCCTCTCTGCTGTGAAAGCTGAGCGTGCGGGAGGCTGGCAAGCAGGAGCCCCGGTGCCAGCACGCGGGGACACCAGCCCCGCACGTGGGGGGCGCCCACCGGGGCCCAGGGAGAGGCCGAGTCCAGGTGACCTCACCTGGGCCCGCAGCTAGCTCTGCTTCCATCCGTTGGGCTTAGTTTTGTGAGCCATGTGGTCTGTCTTTGCTTAAGCCAGACCGAGTGACCTTTTCTCTCAGGGACCTTAGGTCTTGAGTGAAATGACAAAAGAACAACAGCAACAAAAAGTCAGCCAGAAGGCATTCATTCCAGTGGCTTCTGACAAGGTGGATTAATTCCTGCCCTCTAGACTCCTGGACTCCTGCCCTGTTACTATCTGTATCTGCTTTTCTCTTATTTTTTTTTTTTTAGATTTTATTTATTTATTCATGAGAGACACAGGCAGAGGGAGAAGCAGGCTCCCTGCAGGGAGCCCCATGTGGGACTCGATCCCAGGACCCCGGGATCACATCCTGGGCCGAAGGCAGGTGCTCAATCACTGAGCCACCAGGTGCCCCTCTGCATCTACTCTTAAACCCCCTCCAATAACTTACACTACCTGATAGCCTGTCGATAAATTCGGCTTCCACTTTAAGTTAGCTGGGTACTGGCTTGGCTGCTGGCCCCTTGAGGTGCCTGATATAACACAGAGGGCGTGGTAGGGACAGTTCCCTGGCTCCAGGGCTCTTTTTCTCTCAGGCTGCAGGTGCCCGGGGCCTCCATCACCTGGTCCATCTGCAGACCAGGATCTGTGTGCATCACTGTGGACACGGCCCAAAGACAGCCAACTGGGTGAAAAACTCATGTTGCACAATGGTATCATTGACGAGTGTATCAAAAACACACAAAATTCCATAAATTGTTTACAGATGCATATATATGGAATAAGATTACTAAGGATGAATGGGACAGAGGCACACCAAATTTGTGTGGGTCACGTTACCTTGGATGAGGGGGGCGGTATATTAAGAAGTTGCTTCTCTGAATTTTTGTTCTAATAAATCATAAAATGAAAAGAAAACCCTCCGAGTACTCAGGCGCAGAGAGCAGTTGGCTGAGATCCTGGCTGGGCCACCGGGGGACCCGGTGGGATGTGGAGAGAGACCCCGGCCTCCAGCAGCTCACAGCAGAAGGACTGGGGGGTCAGGACAGGGCAAACGAGGAGGCAGAGAATGTGGGCATGTCATCCAGGAGGACAGAGAGCATGGAAGAGCCGGGGGGGGGGGGGGCGGATGACCACGCATCGCTGGAGGGTGGGCACAGCAAGGGTCAGGAGCTAGGACAAGACCCTGGACCACGACCAGACCCCTGGTCGTGGTCTGAAGGACACCTTGTGTCTGGACACGCAGATCAGTTTGCAGAAGGATACACCGAAGCGCCTGGAAGCACACACATTATTCTCCTGTCTTGTCTTAACCTTGCACATTTTAAAAATAAAAGTGAAGAAAAACTAATAAAAAAGGAACAAGACTGAAAAAGACAAAGAGGAAAATGACCACCCATAATCTCATCATGCAGATATAAATAACCACTTTGAACATTTTAATGAGGCTCCTCCTGTCTTGGCTACACAAGATAAATATTCTGGGGCGCCTGGCCGGCTCAGTCGGTGGAGCATGCAACTTTTGATCTCAGAGTTGTGGGTTTGAGTCCCGCGTTGGGTGTAGAGACTGCTTTAAAAAAATTTTTTTTTTTATTTTTTTAAAAAGATTTTATTTATTTATTTACTTGAGAGAAAGAGCAAGAGAGGGAGAGAGCACAAACAGGGGGAGAGGCAGGAGGAGAAGCAGACTCCCCGCTGAGCAGGGAGCCCAATGCGGGACTGGATCCCAGGACCCCGGGATCCTGACCTGAGCTGAAGGCAAATGCTTAACTGACTGAGCCACCCAGGTGCCCTTAAAAATAAAAATAAATAAAAATAAAAGATAGATAATTCTCCCTGAGTCAGGAAGCAGCGTAAATAGAAAACGTTTTGCACAAAGCCTGTGGGCTACCATTTGTGCAGCCCTTTTTCCTTTGGAAACAGGTTTGTGGCCATGAAGGACACAAGAGATATGAGAGCAAATTCTTGTCACGTTGACTGTGGATTTGCCTTCTTTATATACGCTGACCCAGACCATCCTCACAACCCCCAAAGGAGGTTGCTATTAGGAATTCCCATTCTGAACCCTCTTACACTGTTGGTGGGAATGTGAACTGGTGCAGCCACTCTGGAAAACTGTGTGGAGGTTCCTCAAAGAGTTAAAAATAGACCTGCCCTACGACCCAGCAATTGCACTGTTGGGGATTTACCCCAAAGATTCAGATGCAATGAAACGTCGGGACACCTGCACCCCGATGTTTCTATCAGCAATGGCCACAATAGCCAAACTGTGGAAGGAGCCTCGGTGTCCATCGAAAGATGATGGATAAAGAAGATGTGGTTTATGTATACAATGGAATATTACTCAGCCATTAGAAACGACAAATACCCACCATTTGCTTCAACGTGGATGGAACTGGAGGGTATTATGCTGAGTGAAATAAGTCAATCGGAGAAGGACAAACAGTGTATGTTCTCATTCATTTGGGGAATATGAATAATAGTGAAAGGGAATATAAAGGAAGGGAAAAGAAATGTTGGGAAATATCAGGAAGGGAGACAGAACATAAAGACTCCTAACTCGGGGAAACGAACTAGGGGTGGTGGAAGGGGAGGAGGGCGGGTGTTAGAGGGGAATGGGTGACGGGCACTGAGGTGGACACTTGACGGGATGAGCACTGGGTGTTTTTCTGTATGTTGGTAAATTAAACACCAATAAAAAAAAAAAAAAAAAAAAAAAAAAAAGGAATTCCCATTCTACAGATAAGAAAACTGAGGCCCTGAGAGCTGACTTGGCCCATCCAAGGTCACCTGGCTGATGGGTCTCTCTGGGTTTCTAAACTGCTAAGTCTGGCTCTGAGGGACGTTCCCGTGATCACCCACAGCATCGCCTGTCAGAGAAGCTGACGTCTGCGGAAAACTCAGTCCGTGTGGCCCGCGCTCCTCCAGCTACGCAGCAAGGGAGGTGGGTCAGCGCTGTTTGCTTGCTCCACAGGTGAGGCCCAGGCGAGGCTGCTCAGCTCCCGGTGCTGACTGGGGGGGTCTGGCCACCCTCGGACCCCAGCCTTCCCCTCTGCCCGACCCAGGGGCCCTCCCATCGTCCTCCCCAATCCAGCAGGCTCCTCACCGTCACTTGAGGAATTTCCCACGCTGAGCCCAGCAGCCGGAGACACTTTATTTCTTTTCACACGTCTCCTTGGCAGCAGCTTGCACAGAGGGTGGCACAGACCCCTTCATTGCAGGCCTCCTTATGCCAGCAAGTTCATCTGAGCACAACTTTGTGCATCCAACCAATGAATAATAAATTTAATAATTAAAGAATAATTAATTACACCTGAAACTTCTCACTTGGGGGTACAATTAGCCTCTGGCACCTTTAGAATGAGTTGCTAGTGACTAATTGTGCCCTCAAGGAGGCATTTGTAAGTACAATTAATTGTGTGCAAAATTGAACCCACAAATACTTCCCAAGTATTTATGTTCCCAACATAAAAATCATTCCCACAAAAAGAGTTTGTTCAAAATCCAGACCTTATTATTATAATTTTTTTTTTTAAAGAGGGCTGTGGTGGGTTCCCCCAGCAGAATCCAGATGTGCCAAGGTCTCTGTGGGAGGTCATCCCTCCCCCAGCATGAGGGTCACCTGAGCCAGAGGCTCTGGTGCTGTGGGAGCCCCGAGGCAGCCACACAACAGGGCACAGCATTGGCCAGTGAGTTAGTTAACTATTTAATACAAAGCCGTGGAAATGGAGAAGCAGGATGGAAAAACCAAAAGTTAAGGGGCCAGCCTTCCTTCTTTGTCTCTTCCCAGCGGGCAAAGTCCACCAACATTGGAGAACTGGCAGCCAAGTCTCCCTGGTCATGCCCTCACCTTCTGAAATGCACCTGCCCACACCTGGTTCTCCGTCAGCTTCTGCAGAGCAGCCTTTGGTTGTAAGGGTTGATGTCGGGTGTCGGACCCACTCTGGCCATGTCACTCCCTTACCCAGAGCTTCAGTGATGCTCCAGAGATGGAGTCCTGGTTCCTCGGCTGTTCACCGAGGAACAAATGAACTCAAAGACTTCCCATGTGCTCCCAAACCTCACACTATTACCTAACCAAGCCCCCACCCCAAAATGGCCATCTAATGATCTCTGTTTCCATTCTATGGTTTCTCGTCCTATGCTGTCCCTCTGCCCCCTATGCCCTCCCATTTACACATACGCATGCATACGTGTGTACACACACAAGACATATACCCACGTGCATGCTGCTACGCCCATACACATATACATACCTGTACACACAGACATGGACACACATACACACAGGTATATATAAATGCATGTTTATATACATATGTACCTGCAAATGCACACTCACCTATATATACACACATTTACACACACGCACACGTGCCTGTATACACAGATGTTTACACACACATGCTCTGCTCACACACATATACACACATACATCCACACCTGTTCATCCATATACACCTATGTTCACACACACATAAAGAAGCACATGCATGTTCATACACACACATGTGCACACATACTGCCATGCATCCTAATTTTAACCATTTTATTAGACTGTCTTTTTTTTTAAGATTTTATTTATTTATTCATGAGAGACACAGAGAGAGAGGCAGAGACACAGGCAGAGGGAGAAGCAGGCTCCATGCAGGGAGCCCGACATGGGACTCGATCCGGGGTCTCCAGGATCACAACCTGGACTGAAGGCGGTGCTAAACCGCTGAGCCACCCGGGCTGCCCCAGAGTTGGGAATATTTAGACAGAAATGTTTTCTATGTCTCTTGATGTGTGTTGCCAAAATAGCTTATAGAAAGTTATACCAACTTATTCTGTCCTCGACAGCATTTGCTTGTTTCCTATTAGACTCTCTTCTAATGCCGTGTTGGCCGTATTGCCTTCCTTCCTCCCTTAGTCAAGCTCTCTCCTCCCCTGGACGACCAAGCTCTCAGGCCTTCTCTTCCTGTGACCAGCTCTGACTCCCCTCTGGCCTGGAAGGCCCTCAGGATAGGACTGCTGACGGTACCCGAGGCTCATCACAATGCCTGACGCACGACACAGGTTCCATATGTGTCTGGCACGTGAATGAAGTAATAACAGAACGAACAAGGAATGAGTTTGGGTTCTTGCATTTGTATGAGAGTCTTTCTGGAATCCCCTTTGGAACACACCAGTGGAGGGCAAAGAGGCAGCAGGCACTGCCTGAAGTTGGCCCAGCGAGTAGGAGGAAAGACCAGTCAGAGAGCCACTAGGTAATTCCCCCAATTTGGTGAGGGGGTCCCAGGGGCTGCTCATTGTTCCCCAGCAAAGGGGAAGGCATTGCCCTCACCCCTGGGGAGCACTCATCCCCAACTGGAGAGATTCCTCCAAACTTCCATGAGCTTCCCCTGAACTGGGTGCCAAAGGGGCTCCCTAGGTGACTACCACCGAGCTCACAGTCTCAGAGGGGAGACAAGGTAGGAAGAACCCCAGAAGGGGTACATGGAGGAGGAGAGCGTTCCAGACTGTGGGCAAACATATGAGGTTGGGGGAAGGAGGAGATGACAGATGATACCATGAGGAGTTACACTGTGGATGGCCTTGAATGAGGAGTTTGTACCCGGCTTGGTAGCACTGAACCAGGGAAGCCACTCCAGAGAGGGGAGCCTTCAACGCCCGCAGAGGGATTTGGACTGACCTTGATAAGTAGGGAGCAGCAGATGCACGACCTTCTGTCTGTGCTCTTATCCTGCTCTTATTCCTCCTTGTCGCGCACGGAGACACTGCCAACCCTTCCAAATTCCACTCGGGTGCCACACATCTTCCAAGATGGCAGGCTACCTCAGAGGCCTTTGGGCTACTGAGGTGGCCCTCCTGTGTCTCCTCCGGGCGCTGGCTCCTCGGGAGAGAGGAACCTGACCTTTGTGTTCTATCCCCTGGGCCAGCCAATGTCTGGTGAGGCAAAGGTAGAAATTTCTGATTCCAAAGGTGGAGAAGAGAGTACCCGGAGGAGGTGGCATTGCACTCACTGCTTGCATCCTTGCCCGCAAGGAAGAACAGCTTTACGAAGCCGAAAGCTTTTTCCTGGTTATTTTCCTATTATTTCTAGAAGGCGAACCCCCTTTGAGGGCACAAACATTGTGTGCCCTGGGTCTCTGCTTAAAGAGATTTGCATTTCTTTATTAGATTTTCTTCTTGATGATCCCTCAGTATGGTGCTCTATTGTCTTCTGGTGCTGGTGTGGGGTCCTACAGGCTGCCAATCATCTAGAAGCCCCTGGAAACTAACCACAGAGCAGAACCATCTGCCATGCTTCTTGTTTGCAGTTTCAGGGCACTGGGAACTTTAATGAATCCTGGGTATGGGTTCAAGTGCATTAATGGGGCCAGCCTGTTTATAAAAGCCTGATATTCTGTGACGTTCTGCTGTTCACCAAACACACAGGACACACCTTTGAGATGACAGATCCTGGACAGGATGCTCTAGGTACAAAGACGGGTAAGATAAAATCGAATCCCAGAAGCTCCCAGGCATGAGGTGGGGATTCCAAAGCAATGGGAACAGTGCCATGGTGACACTGGAAAGCCCCAGACAGGGAACACTGACCTCTACCCAATGGGGCAGGCGAACCTGCCAGAGGAGGTGTTCTCTGAAATGGGCTCCATCAGATGAGTAGGAGCTCAACAGAGGAAAACTGGGGAAACTGGAGATACAGGGGGAGGAGAGAAGAAGGGGTGAAGTTAAGGGCAGGGAAGAGAGGGAGCAAGAGGGAAACCGAATTCCAGATAAACAGTGACAGCCCCAGGAGGAGGAGCTGAGATTGCAGGCGTGGGACGTGGGCACATGTCTACATGCCACATGGATTCATGTCGGCTGTTTCTCAGGTTAAAAGCCGGATCATTCATTCTTGGGTTCGTGTCTTCCTTCATTCATTCAACAGGCATTTCCTGGGCACATCTGTCGGGCCTGCCCGCAGGGAAGCCCTCCTGGAGCCCGTGGGCCCACTATGGGCCGTTTGCTCGGTCACGGCCTCAAGAGCCTCGGTGGGCATTCCGGGCCCTGCACTTCCACTTGCAGACTCTAGGATCAGAACCGGCCACCGCAGCTGAACACCTGTGTGTGGCTCCCTGCCACACTCTTTCCCGTTGCCAGCTCATCCAATCCCCATGACAACCCTGCGGGTTGTGCACTGTGATTTCCATAGAGCAGACAAAGCTGCAGCTCAGAGAGGGAGAGTGCCCAGGGCCAGTGCTGGCTCCGGAACGAGGTCTTCTCGTAGACACCCACGTACTGCATCAGGCAAGACACAGTGGGTGTGTGTGGGTGTCTGTGTTGTGTGTGTGTTGAGACCGAGAGGCTCAGGCTTGTGAATCAAAACAAGACTCCATTGGTTTTGCCAGCTTTCTCGACCATGGCACCCAGGGCAATGGCTACTGGCCCGAAGAACTTTCTTTTCACGGATGCTATCTGCTTTCCCACAAAACAGAACAGAAAAAGGAAAGGCCACAGGAAACCCTTGATGTATAGGAGAAAACCATGATTTCCCGATGGTTCTCGCTCCTAGATGTTGCCACGTGGCACGGTGTCCCTCCTCCCAGGACCTCAGCTAGGAGTAACCGACACCTGACCAAGGACAGAGCGTGCTGTGTTTGCCAGACAGTGCTTTCTTCTGTGTGTGTGCCTTGGAAAAGGAGTAGGATTGAAAAGTTCACAAATTAAGCCCAGTCTTCCAGCCTTTCAAGTGAGATGGTGGGAAGCCTCCCCCAGAACCCCCAAAACCCCCTCCCGACCCCCACCAAATCCCTCCAACTGCATCCCAAGCTCCCCTCCTGGGGTGGCTCAGTTCCCTGGAGCAACAGAGACCGCGGTTGCACTTAGGAGGCCAGGTCACACGCAAAAGCAGGTGATCAGAGGCCCCTCCAGCCCCGTAGTTGGCCTCGATGGAGGTGTGAGCTGGGGTGCCCCTGATATCCTACCCTCCTTGCAGGCAGAGCAAAGAATGCTTCCCTGGCGTGGGTGCATGCCATCCGTACGTGACACGCCCTCCGCCTGCGGGCACAGCACAGATCTGTGTGTCTCCCTGTCTGACCCTCAACATCTCAATTTTCAGTGTGTGTTGGAAGTCCTATGTAATTAGGAGGCTTCCTGCTTCCTGTGAGACTGGCCTTCTGGGCAGAGTTCGTCATCAGAGTGTTAAGAGTAGCACTCTGTTAACTACAAGAATCGTGATTCTTAGATTGAGTTAATTAGAGTATCTGTATGCCATGTTCCCTCAAGATGTTTTGCATCACAGTAAATAAACCCCGATCTGAATTCAGAGACGTGACCATAGGTTTTATAAATACATAATTGTATTTATGGAAAGCCACAGTCCTCCAGGGTCCCTTCTCCAACCCTCTTTCAACCTACTATTCAGAAATAAGCCAACTTCCACAGAAGGTAAGCCACCATGCTTCTTGCCCACTCTTTCAGACGAAGCAGCTAAACCTCTAAACTCACCAGTCAAGATTCTTGGCACACCACTCTTTGCTAGAAATGTCTCAGTAAAAAAAAAAAAAAAAAAAAAAAAGTCAAACATTGCAAATGGCTTTCCTTGGGTGTGAGAGGGATTGTCACATCCTGACAATAGAGTGGATATTATTGGTATAAGCCATTTGGAAAGTCTTTGGATAATAGGAGTCAAAGCCTTAAAAGTGTCCAACCTTGGGTTCATAAAGAATAAGACCCTCCCTACCAAGGTGCGCTATGCAGCCCAAAAGATTTATATAGGTCTCTAGTAAATTATTAGGAAAATATTAATAAGTTAGAGGGGAACAGGTATAATTATTACGTATATTATATGATTATATATGCACATCAGGAAAGAGCTGGAAGGACTGTCAACAGTAATTATCCATGATGGATTTGCCTGATAGGTTTCACTCCTTCCTATCTTTCTTTTACCTGAATCATTTATATTCAGTAGGTTTTTCTTTTACCATTAAGAAATGCCATTTCATCTTGAAAGAAAAAGGAAAAAAAAAGAAAAAATATACCAGCAACATAAAATAAAATTTGATCAAGAAGGGACGCCTGGGTGGCTCAGAGGTTGAGCGTCTGCCTTTGGCTCAGGGTGTGATCCCAGGATCCAGGATCGAGTCCCACATCGGGCTCCCTGCATGGAGCCTGCTTCTCCCTCTGCCTGTGTCTCTGCCTCTCTCTCTGTGTCTCTCGTGAATAAATAAATAAAATCTTTTAAAAAAAATTGATCAAGAAGAAGAAAAAAAAAACAGTGGAAAATGTGCACGCCTTTGACCTAGCGGTTTCATGTATAGAATCAGTTGCAGGGAAACCATCTGAATGCAAATAGAGCTTAATGGCATAAAAATATTAATTGTGGCCATACTAATATTAATAAAATTGCCAACGACTTTGATGGCAACCAAAGGAATAATTTACAGCACAGTCATATGATGGGATCTTATATACCATTTTGGAGGTTTTTGAGGAATATGTACTAACATGAAAAATATTCTTATGTCATGATAATAAATGAAAGGCAAGATGCATTTGCCCTAAGAATGGAGAGCCATTTAGAAAGTACAATATTAACTTAAAGAAGTAAATTAAACACCTGGACAAGTTTAAAACAGACCCCTCCCCGTCTCTGATTTCCTTCAAGATGATCCCGGCACCTTTTGTCAGAGCTGAAATTGTGCCAAGCCTGAAACTCCTGTGATGTCCTTCTGGGCTCTTAACTGTTCCTTTGCAGGTAAAGCCGGTGGCGACTCTGTTTGTGCGGTGAATAGGCTTCTCCTTCAAGTATGTTGACAATACAGTTGTTAGTGAATAATATGAAATTCTTCTTCTGCACACTTGGGCAGCTCTCCAAAACCCAAACACCTCCTTTGGCAAAACAGAAACATCTCCCTGCGTTCTTTGCTGCTCGGTGAAGTCTAGATTCTGAAAATGGACAGCTGCACCCATTGTACAGGAGACCTCCCGCTCGGTGCTCTTCCACGGGAGGTGTGCAGCTCCTCTGCTTGGGGGGTCAGGTCCCTCTCTAGTCCCCCCTAACCCTTCCCCGAGGAAGGGCTTCTTCTGCCCAACCCTGTCCACCCAGGCAATCAACTCATTACCACAGCTATGGATGTGGAGGACACACCACCCATGGCCTGGAACTTATGGAACAGTCAGTGCCAATCACGAGGGCTTCTTTCCTGCACTGTGAGCAGGCGCTTTTTGTACTTGTCCTTGAAGCCATGACCCTGAAAAGACATCTGGTGGGTTTGGAATGGAAAAGATGGCAGCTCCTGCACTTGGACTTCATTTTTTTTCTTAAGATTTTATTTATTTACTCATGAGAGACAGAGAGAGAGAGGCAGAGGCACAGACAGAGGGAGAAGCAGGCTCCATGCAGGGAGCCCGATGTGGGAATCGATCCCGGGGCTCCAGGATCATGCCCTGGGCTGAAGGCGGCACTAAACCGCTGAGCCACCCGGGCTGCCCGACTTCATTCATTTGAGAGAGAGACAGAGACAGAGCAAGGTGGAGGAGCAAGAGTCGGACGTGCAACCAGCTGAGCCACCCAGGTGCCCCCATTCTTTTTAAATCGCAAAAGTAATGTGTACCTGTTTTTATAGAGAAAAGTGTAGAAATTGCATAAAGTAGCCAAGGAGGGTAGATTCTCAACTGCCCCAGTATCACCTCCCCAGCATAATACTTTTAGAAATCTATTCCTCTTCTACTTTTTAAAAACTGTATTTTTAGGATTTTATTTATTAATCATGAGAGACACAGAGAGTGAGAGAGAGAGAGAGAGAGAGAGGCAGAGACACAGGCAGAGGGAGAAGCAGGCTCCATGCAGGGAGCCTGATGTGGGACTAGATCCTGGGACTCCAGGATCATGCCCTGGGCCAAAGGCAGGCGCTCAACCACTGAGCCACCCAGGGATCCCCAAACCTGCTTATTTCTGATTACAAAACTGGTGCATGTGCTTGTCAGGGGATCCCCACACACAGGGATACACAAAAGTCAACACAAATCCTGGTGCCCAACGAGGACTCCTGCTCTTGTTTTGATATCTATCTCCCAGCCTTTATTCTATGCACTTAAATTATTGCAAAATTAGGGTCATACTATAACCCTACGTTCTGATGTGCTTTTTGACTTAATATGTCATCATTTTCCAATGCCACTGGATAGTCTCTTATGACTGAACTCCATTGGATGATATATGATACTTTGTCTTGCCCCTGTTACCAGATATTTAGGTTGATTCTATTTCTTCGCAGATGCACGTCATGCTGTGACATACCACCTGTGCAGAAGACCCTGAAAGCCTCTGAGGACACATTTCAGACACATGTCTCTGAGGACATGGAAGTTCATGGACAAAGGGTAAAAACATTTTTGAGACCTTTCTAAAAAACTTTTCTTTTACTTTTAATGGTGCCCACAAACACCTAGATTTAACTTAAATTAGCCATTTTTAAGTGTACAGTTCAGTAATGTTAAGGATAGGATATTCACGTCGTTGTACAACAGATCCTTAGTACTTCTTCAGTGTGCAAAACTGTCTGCTTCCCCATCCTTCCAGTGTTGGCAACCCCCTTTCCTTAGCATTTTTATGATTTTGACTACTTTATAGATCTCGCATGAGTGAAATCGTACAGTCCTTTTGTGTCTGCCTTATTTCCCTTGGCATAATGTCCTCAAGGCTCATCCATGTTGTAACAGGTGTCAGAACTTCCTATTTTTAAGGCTGGATAATAGTCCATTGTGTGGATGGACCACATTTTGTCGATCTGTTCATCCATCAGGGGACAGCTGGGGTGTTTCTACCTCTTGGCTATCGTGAATAACGCTGCAAAAAACACGAGTATGCACTATCTCTTCAAGATTCTGCTTTCAAAAAAAATTTTTTTTTTCAAAAAAAATTTTTAAAAAATAAAAAAATAATAAAAGATTCTGCTTTCAATCCTTGGGGGGTAAATATCCAGAAGCCGAATTACTAGATCGTATAGTATTCCATATATTTAATTTTTCAAGGAACCTCTATACTGTGTTCCCCAGAGGCCACACGTACCATTTTGCATTCCCGACAGCTCACAAGGGCTCCAAATTCTCCACATCTTTGCCAACACTTGTTATTTTCTGTTCTTTCCATCGTGGCCATCCTATTGGGTGTGAGGCAACCACTCTCATTGTGGTTTGATGTGTATTTCTCTAATGTTTACTGATGTTGAGCATCTTTTCATATGCTTGTTGGACATTTTTTTTTTTAGCTTTTTAGTACAAATTGCTAAAACTTCTTCCAGAAATGTTGTGCCAGTTGAAACACTCACTAGCAGAGTGAGGGCATTTCTCCTTGCTTCTAGCCAACATTGAATATTCCTGAAGGTGTAAACTTTCCCCAAACAATGTAGATGAAATATTAAGCAAGGCATTTGCATTTGCCTTGTAACGGCAGCAGCTAAATGCTATCCTTGAAGATAAAATTTCTGTGAGCTGGGCAATGCTGACCTCAATTTTCTTCTTCTGCCCGTAACATGGGATCCAGGTCTTTGTTTTGTTGGGCTTTCAGTATCCTTTTCCTGTTCTAAACAGTTGCCCGGCTCCTGAGTTTTATCATTAAGATTTAAATTGCAATTGGATTTGGGGCATTTTGAGCATTCACATCAAAGATTGCTCCAGAAAGAAGCCCTCGGGTTTGAGTGACAAGCTGAAGAAAACCTTGCCTTGTTATTTGTGGTCCTCCACACGGGCCCATTGTCTCACTCTGCTGTTCCCGCCAGCTCCTCCATAATACAGGAAAAATCAAAGCCTTAAGTAATAGGAGGTTATTTGCAAATGGTATTCTTTTTTTTTTTTTTTAAATAGAGCAGTTCCTTGTTAATAAATGAAATTTATTGAAAACTCTTTTGAGAATCCTCATGAGTAGGCACAGGCTGGACAGTGTTCCCAGCCACCAGGGGTGACAAGATGAAAGCAAGAAAACGGCTCTCTGTTGGCTACTAACATCCTCCCAAGGAGCCCTCTTTTTAAAATTAGGGTTTTGCACATTTCCCAAGTGTGTCTTCATGTGAAGTTACAAGTTATGGCCACTTTTCAGTCTGGCCATGCACTACGACTTCCACCCATATTTACTTGGGCCAAGCGAAAGTAGAGACTTCCAAAATGCAGCCAAGTGCCAGGCTCTCTCTGGGGATTATTTCCAGAAACAGCAGGGTTGAAGGGTGTGAAGGGCCCCCCAAGAATTCCTGAAATCATTCAGCAATGTGGTAACAGGCAAGAGTGGTAAGGAAGAGCCACCCACCAGGTTTCATGTTATCAGCAAACCTATCATGTATTCATTTCTAGCCCAACTCATTGTGAGAAAGTATGTGAACAGTATTATAGAAATTTGTACAAAAAAGAAACAGTGGATGAGGAAGCTGGGTGCTAGTCAGGGTCCCGACAGCACACAAAGGCACACTCCAAATAGGATCATTTGAGGAGGGTTTAATTATAGGAACGTGGGTACAGGGAACCCGCCATGAGGCGGCACAGCCGCCGAGGACTCATCACAGCAGAGCCGTCACCGTCCCTAGATCCAAAGGGCGAGGAAAGGAGGAAGTTACTAGAACCCAGAAAGGGAGATATGTGGAATGTCACAAGGAAGCCTGAAAGAAAGGAAGTATTGACGCCTGCTGTGACATGGAGAAACCTTGAAACCGTTATGCAAAGTGAAAGAAGCCAGACAAAGGGCCACACACCTTATGAGTCCACGTATAGGAAATGTCCCAAATAGGCAAATCCATGGGCGCAGAAGATAGATTTGTGGCTGCCAGGGGCCGGGAGAGGGGATTTGAGGAGTCACTGCTGATGGGTTCCAGGTTTCTTTTTGGGGTGATGACCATGTCCTGGAACTAGATAGCAGTGATCGTTGCACAACTCTATCAATATACTATAAAGCTCTAAAATAGTGTACATTAAAATGTTGCAATTTATGGTATGTGAACTATATCTTAATAAATCTAAAAAAGGAGCAGGGACTATGACCTCTGGTAGAAAGGCAGTAAGCCCAAGGCCACCTTGGGTGGTGGTGGGAGGGAGGAGGGGAGTCTAGGGAACAAATACACTGATCTTGCTTGCCTCTCTCCCTCTGGTTGACTGAGGCTCCCCATTGGCCAAACCTGACAGGAAGCCCGTGGGCAGGTGAACATTGGTACAATGTATATGGGTCGGCCTGCCACGGTGGAGAGCAAGGTAGGAAGGGGTGCAGAGTGGATTGAGAGGGCAAATGGAAGACATCTGGCACACCAGAATAAAAGAAAAATAAGAACACATAAATGAGATGAAGCCAGGGGTAGTGAGAGTATATAAAATGCACCCTATGAGGTCCGCTCTTGTTAGGATTAGTTCAGATTTGAGATATGAGCTTCCTAGAAAGTAGCACAGACAGGGGAATCTACCAGAAAGGAGGTGTGTGGTGTCCATCGGGTAAAAACAAGCTCCAGAGAAAGACATTCCGCCGAAGAGTGGACACAGTGGCATATTCTCAGTTTATTCTCGCTGTCGTTATTATGTGGTAAAGGTGCAAAAGGAAAGTAGGCAAAGAATTTGCTGCTCCTCTGCTAGCTCAAGACTCACAAAGACTTCCCTCCCTACACTCACCTGGTGGACGGCTGCTCCATTTAAGGGGCCTCCCGAGATGGCAAACACGGAAGGAAGGTGGTCCAGCGCACCTGCCAAAGGGCTGGGTCCTGCGGTCAGACTGCTCGAATTGAAATCCCAGCTCTAACAGTTAATTCTCTGTGACCTATGGAAATGGACTTACTCATTCCACACCTTAGTTTCTCAATCTGTAAAACGGGGATAATGAAAATCCACACCTCATAGGGTTGTTGTGAAGATTAAGTGAAATGATGCGTGAGAAGGACTTGGCACAGCTCCTGGCACACAGTAAGCACCTAATAAATGTCTAGGTTGACTCTGTTGACCATAATGATCTAAGAGTCGACGAGCCCTGCACGATCATCTCGTTTCATTTGCTCATTTTTCCCAGGGAGGAGAAGGAGGCCCCGAGAGGGGCTCGATCTACCCAAAACCACATGGTTAGAAGAAAGGCAGAAAGAAGGAAAGAATCAGGCTTCTGGGCTTATTGAGCCACGGCGATTCTTAGCTGTGGCTCGAGTGTCTATGTTTTGTGCCTGGGAACAATTCTCTGGGCAGGCCATTTGGGCTGCAGATGTAGAAAAAGCAAAATCTCAGTACAAATTTCCTACTGTGCATGCAGTAGGCACTCATGCCATGAACCCGTCAGTTTTTGTCGCCGGTGAGGGCACACCAGGAGCTCTTGGAGGCAAGGCCTGTGCCCAGGTCTCTGTCCCCTAGAGTCCGATAGGGGACCCTGGCATAAATAAGGTGCTTCGTGAGTATTTCACACGTATTAATCATTAACATCTGTGGCTATTAATAAATAGTTACATGGGAAAAGCCCAGTTGGGATTATGGCCTGTATCAGAGGTTTAAATTCTCTACCCACCTATATGGCTGCAGTCTTCCCCGGGGAGTCTGGCTTCCTCACAGTGACATAGATGTGAAAATGCCACATAAGGTGACTCATGAACTGGTCTTAGAGGAACAGAGTATCCTTTGGTCTGAGCTGCCTTATTCTGTCGGTGGCCCAAGGAAAAATCAAGCCCTGGCCCCAAGTGTTATGCGTCTACTTTAAATCAATCCCACTCTCCATCTGTGATGGGTAGAGGGCCGTCCCCTCAACTGACATGTCAAGTCCTAACCCCTGGCACCTATGAATGCAATCTTATGGAAATAGGGCCTTGGCAGGTATAACCAAGTTAAGATAAAGTCATCCTGGATTAGGGCCCTGATCCAATGACTGGTGCTGTCCTTATAAAAAGAGAAAGTAGAGAAGCAGATACAGAGGGAGACAGAGGCAGAGATGGGAGGGATGCATCTATGAGGGACGCCGAGGATGGCCGGCAATTAACAGAAGCTGGAAGAGGCGAGGAAGGATCCTCCTTCCTTGCTTTCGGATTTCTGGCCTCCAGAACTCAAGAGAACACATTCCAGTTGTTTCAAGACATCTAGTTTGTGGTCCATCCCTGTTGATCTTAACATTTCCTGTCGATTTCTGCCGATGGAGCAACTGGACAGGTAAGATGGGGATTATACCAACAGCATCTACCCCTCACTGAGCTCCTGTTATGCACCAGGCTCTGAACCAGATGTTTCCATAACTTACCTCCTTGTATCCTGTCAATAATCTTATGAGCCAAGTGCTCACTTGTTCACGAACACACAGTCGTGGAATGCTCACCATTGAAACTGTCTTAGCATGATGCCTTCCCCAGAAGCAGAACTTCAATGTCTTGGGTGAAGGGATTTTTTTGGGGAAGTTATCCCAGGAAGCAGGAGTGAGGGTGTAGGAAGGAGGAATGGGCATCAGGGGCTCGGTTATCCTGGAAACTCTGCAAAGTACAGAACCCATTTCAGAACGGTATATCCAAAGAGCAGGAGCCCAGAGCATTTACTCATCAGCTCTTGTCCCCCTGATGGCAGCTGCTTGTGGGAATTCCACACACACACACTTTATCTCCCCTGAACTTCGGGGCTGTATTTAAGTGCAGGTGAATGTGATTCTTTGGTATTGGAGAAGGCTTGGGGCAGAATGTAGCCTATGCATGAGGCATGTGCTGTCAGTATGGGGGAAGCCTGAGCTTGCCTCTCCCTATGCACCCATCTGCTATTAAAATCAGAAGCGGGTCAGAAAGATTTGGGGGAAGGGGTGCAGGTCTGGCTACATAATTTGCAGGGCCCAGTGCAAAATGAAAATGCGTGGTACCTTGTTTTAAAAATTATTAGAAATTTCAGGGTGGCTACTGCAGAGCATCAAACCGGCACAGAGTCCTTCTAACTGCTCACATTGCAGCCTTGAAGCTGGCCTGTGGTCAGGAGCCCAGGGGCATCTACTCTAAGTGCCTGCTAGGGTACTTATCTGTCTATAGCTTTTCGAACTGAAATTTCTGCAGGCCCCAGAGACCCTCCCGGATCCAGGGCCCCTAGTACTGAAGTTACTGGCTCTAATCCGGGCACACCCTCAAGTTCCAAAGAGAAGCAGGAAGATGGCTCAACGTCTGCTTAGAAAGCCTGCACACCTCATGGTGACTAGATGGGGTGTGTGAACCTCAACTGGATCCCAGATCCACAAACAAACAAACAAAAATCTACAAAAGACAATTGGGGAAATTTGAAAGCGGTCTGAGAACTAGTGCTTCCCCAACGATCTGTGGTGATGGAGGAGTTTTTTCGCTTGTTGTTTGTTGGTGTGACCTAGACTGGTGCTTTTGTGAGATCTAGTAACTGTGAATTTCTGAAAAATAAAATTAAAAGTATACAAAATGTAAGCTCAGATTTTTATTAAACTGAACAGATCTGAAATTGCCCTGTCAAATCGCTATGCATGTTTCTAAAAGCTGGCTCTCCATTTTGTTATTTAGCTCGCTGCAGACCTGCTACAAAACGTCTGTGGGTTGGCCCCGGTGTGCTGATCATGTATTGAACAGCACTGAATTGAGAGCCCTGGTATTAAAAGGTATTGTTAATTTTCACAGGTGTGATAAGATATTAGGATTTTGTAGTAGAAGATCTTTCTTCTTTAGGACTTCCACGCTGAAGTTTTTAGGGGTGAGACATCAGGATGTCTATAACTTACTCTCATATGGCTCAAGAAAATAGCATCTGTGACCACAGAGAGGAAAAAGCTAAGCAAATGTGACAAAATGCGAACAACGGATTCCAATAGGTGGTGGGCCTGTGGGTATTTGTTGTACTGTTAAAACAACTGTTCTATAGATTTGAACAATCTTGAAATGAAAAGTTGGAGCAGGGGAGAGAAACTAGCAGACCACCGCTTCATTTCTTCCTGGCACAAATTCAATGTGAGGGCCAGTCTCCAGAGAGACACATGGGCCTGGGGTGGTGGCAGAGAGGCGGCGGTGGGGGTCCTGAGCACACTTACCTTCCCACATCCCAGCAAGAGCTGGGCAGGCCTGGCAGCAAGGCCAGGAGAGCCTGGGAGGACCCTAGCCCTGCAGTGTCAACCCAGGCATTTTGTCTGTTGAGAGGCCTTGGCCAGTGACCCAAAGTTGGAGCCTCAGCATCGTCATCTGAAATGCAAGGGCCTCCCCAGCTATGTAAATAACGATGTTCTTCTGGGACCCGAGTACCATGAATGGTGGCTATGGGCAAGCCGGGCTCCCCTGACTAGCTGACCTGATGAACATAGCCCTCATTTGTAGATTTTCAGGGGAAAAAAAGTGGATGAATGATTTTTTTTTTTTTTTAAGTACAGAGTTCCCCAGGGAGGACAGGCTCTTATGGAAGTCAGCTCCATCATTAGAGCATTTTACAGGTGATTGAACTGCAGCTACAATCCAGAGCTTTAGACCCTAAAACCAACTCTAGTTGGAGCTAAATAATTTCCTTTGATGATGGAACTCCTTTCCCCTGCATACAGTAATTCCAGGAAGCTGACTGTCCCCACTCCCAGCCCTCCTTGGCCCTTCCCCTGCCGTGGCCCCACCACGGCCCCACCGTGGGTCCAGAGACACAGGCTGAGTCAACATCAGTGGCTGCATGACTCTGGTGTTAGTCACGGCTGCTCACACATCTGAGGGTCTGGGTGTCATGGGCCTGCCCTGCTGCAGGAAAATGAACATTCCCAGCGGAGGATCAATGCTGGACATGTGACATCACAAGGCCAGGGGACGTTTTAGACTCATGCTGGCTTCAGTTTGATGCCATGGGCCACTAAGAGAATTCTAGGCTTTCCCACGCTGTGTTCTACTGTGCAAGAACTGGGCCTATTTTATCTAGCATTTAAATGAGTTTCCCCAGGTGGTTGAAATGCAGTGAATTCTGAAGTTTTAGGAACCACCCTGTGGGGGTGCCTGGGTGGCAGAGTCGGTTCAGCTCAGGTCGGGATCTCAGGGTTGTGAGATCGAGCTGAGTCGGGCTCCGCACTCAGCACACCCGTCTGCTTGAGGATTCTCTCTCCCTCTGCCCCTGCTGCTGGCGTGCTCCTTCTCCCTCTAAAATAAAGAAGTCATTAAAAAAAAAAAAAAAAGAACCACCCTGCACATCAGATCTGCCCCTTGCTGGCTGAGGGACCTCGGGCAAGACACTTAATCAGGAGTAGCTGCATAATTTGTGGGGCCCAGTGCAAAACGAACACCCAAGGCCCCTTGTTCAAAATTACATAGAATTTCAAGAAGGCAACTGCAGAGCGTTAAACAGGGCGTGGGCCCTTCTGTATGGGAGGTTTGTGTGACTGCATGGGCCACAGCCCGTGGATTTGGCCCTGCACCTAATCCTCTGGGAACTTCACCTTTGTCATATGGCTGTGGGGTTTCAACCCCATCTCGAATTATAGTGAGGATTAAATGAGATGATACTTGGGCCAACACAGCATCCCTGTGATCCTCTATCCTTGGAGGTGGCAACCAGCTCAGGTGAATCTTTGTACCAAGGGCCCAGCCCAGGCCAGGCATGGAGCAGACCCTCCTTCAATGTTTGTTGAGTAGAAGGAGCTCAATATGTTTGTTTATTTCCTCCGTATGTTACACTACAGATTCACTCATTTCTGTGGATCTGCTTGCTTGTTTTTGTTTTCCTAGGACTAGAGACACTGTTTTTTCAAAGAATTCAGGCAAAGTGTGTGTGTGTATGTGTGTGTGTGTGTTTAATTAAAAAATAAAAGTGATAGGGGGGAAAAAAGGTGATGGGCTTAAACCCAAATGCCAATTAAATCTTGAAACGGAGAGCTTCACCCACTCTGATCCGTACCCCTCACCCATAGGGCACGAGCATAGAGTTTGAATGCACAGCTGAAAAGGGCCACAGCATCTGTAAAGCAGTATGTAGTCGCTGATTAGATTAATTATGGATCACAAAGTGATTATATTATAGCCACAAAGAGCATAGCTATGTTACAAAATAGTGTGGCGAAATTCCCACCTCCACTCGGGACAGCAACTGAGCGCTTCAGATAATTGTGCTTCTGAAGTGAGCTGGATCCTAAATAGCCCAGCGAGGTGAGTGACAGGGCAGCGGAGTCCAATCCCCAGCCACTCTCGCTGCACAGACCCTTGAAATACTCAAGTGCACACAACTAGTCCATTTTATTTCACAAAACAGTTGCAGTGAAAGGACCCACGATTATCTAGGGCCACTATCTTTTTTTTCTGCAACCGTTGGTTCCTGGAAATGAAACAGGAGAGAGATAGGGAGCTGAGAAATAGGGACGTCAGTTGGAGGTCTGTGATTATGGCAGAGGGAAAGCTCTAGCAGCGGGTCTGTCCCAGGGGCCTTTTACAGGCCCCCGGTTCCAGAGACATCAAAGCCGCTCCGAGGGAGGGACAAAGCAGGGAAGGAATTATGCCTTCCTGTTTAAAGGCTGCTCAACGGAGAAGTAAGTGCCTTACAAACTCTGCACTTCACGCTGGGGCTGTGGATGTCATTTCACTGCTTCCTCAAAAACTTTGCATTCTGAAATAATTTCTAAATTTGCAGGTAAGGGACGCCTGGGTGGCTCTGTGGTTGAGCATCTACCTTCGGCTCAGGGCGTGATCCTGGGGACCTGGGATCGAGTCCCACATTCCCCCCCCCACTGGGGAGCCTGCTTCTTCCTCTGCCTCTGTCTCTGCCTCTCTCTCTGTGTCTCTCATGAATAAATAAATAAAAATCTTGAAAAAAATAAAAATAAAATTTTGCAGGTAAGTTGTTAGAACTCCCACGTATCCATCACTGCAATTCACCAGTTTTTAAATTTGCTATATTTGCTTTATGTACGTATTATTTTTTTCTAGTTGCAGACGTCCCTTCTCTTTGCCACTTTGCTCTTTAAATTAGAAAAGTAACATAACAAGGGGCATCTGGGTGGTGCAGTTAGTTGAGCGACCACCTCTTAGGTTTGGCTCAGGTCTCCAACTCAGGGTTGTGATCTCAGGGTCATGAAATTGAGCCCCACATGAGGCTCCATGCATGGAGGGTGCTTGGGTTTCTCTCTCCCTCTCCCTCCTCCTCTGCTTCCTCTCCACACACCCTCCCCCGCAGGACACTCGATAGCTCTCAAATAAATAAATAAATCTTAAAAAAATAATACAACACAATAAAGATACAAAATCTTTAAAGATAACACCAAATCCTACCTCTCTAATACCAGTATATCCAGTTAAAATTTGATTTTTTTTCACTTGCTTTTTTTTTTTAATGTAAGCACTTCCATTTATACGTGCTAACTTTTATTTAGGGTTGTTTTTTAAAATTTTTATTTATTTATTCATGATAGAGAGAGAGAGACAGAGAGAGAGAGAGAGAGACAGAGAGAGAAAGGCAGAGACAGGCAGAGGGAGAAGCAGGCTCCATGCCAGGAGCCTGATGCCAGACCTGATCCTGGGACTCCCAGATCACACCCTGGGCCAAAGGCAGGTGCTAAACCACTGAGCCACCCAGGGATCCCAGGTTTTTTTTTTTTTTTTTTTTTTAAGATTTTATTTATTTATTCAAGAGAGACACACACACACAGGCAGAGAGACAGGCAGAGGGAGAAGCAGGCTTGATGCAGGGAGCCTGATGTGGGACTCGATCTTGGGACTCGATCTCGGGACTCCAGCTGAAGCAGACACTCAACCACTGAGCCACTGAGGAGTCCCTAAGATTATTTGATTCTCTTGTCAGTTTGCATATATGACTTTTGTAAAGCTCAGATGTCTTGAAACACATTCACGGAGCCATCCACCTTCCATCCATCCATCCATCTGTCCATCTGTCCATCTGTCCATCAATCAAAGAAATACTTAACTAAGTACCTCCTATGGTCCAGGCCCCATACAACAGATCAAATTATCACATGAGTTCATGGTTACAAAATGTGATAATGGTCACTGATGGCAATTCTTGTCCTTGCCATGCCATTTCACTCCTAAAAAAAAAAAAGTCCTTTGCCCTAAGCCAGGGATGTCAATATGATTGGGGTTTTTGTCATATTTCTTAATAATTTCCCACCAACTTCCAAAAAAGGGTAGTTTAGGTGGTTATAGTAAAAACATGTATACAGGGGTGCCCGTTAAGCATCTGCCTTTGGCTCAGGTCATGATCCTGGGGTTCTGGGATTGGATTCCCTGCTCAGCAGGAAGCCTGCTTTTCTCTCTCCCTCTGCTGCTCCCCCTGCTTGTGCTCTTGTGCTCTCTCACTCTGTCAAATAAATAAATAAAATATTTAAAAAACAAAACAAAAACAAAAACAAAAGCATGTCTACAACCCTCCAGTTAATCAGCAAGTCAAAACAAAAATCAGAAACTCCTTCTAACCATTTCTCAGTCCCGTTTTTTCTTTTTCTTTTTTTTTATAGTATCTGTCTCATACTTTTTTTTTTTTAATTTTTTTATTTTTATGATAGTCACAGAGAGAGAGAGGCAGAGACATAGGCAGAGGGAGAAGCAGGCTCCATGCACCGGGAGCCCGACGTGGGATTCAATCCCGAGTCTCCAGGATCGCGCCCTGGGCCAAAGGCAGGCGCTAAACCGCTGCACCACCCAGGGATCCCAGTCCTGTTTTGTCAAGTATAGGAAGTGTTCCTTATGTTATCTGTGTATCACCACCAAGCAAGAAGATTTTATTCAGTTTCATTTCCCATAATTTGTATTATCAGAACAACTGTCTTCCAGATATAAAATTATATGATGAAAACATTTAAGATGCCTCTTCAAAATCTTAAAAGATTTTATTTATTTATTTATTTATTTATTTATTTATTTGAGAGAGAGAGAGAGTGAGCGCACACAAGCAGGGGAAGGGGCAGAAGGAGAAGGAGAAGTAGACTCTGAAGAGCAGGGAGTCCAACACAGGGCTCGATCCCAGAACCCTAGGATCATGACCTGAGCAGATGCTTAACCAACTGAGCCACCCAGATGCCCCTTACACGCCTCTTCAAACAGCACCCCGCTCCCACAGGAAGTTCAGAATCACTTTTCATAGAGGAAGGAAGATATTTCCTGGAACATGACAATAGGCTGCTTGGCATCCTTGAGCAGTACATTTTTTTTTTTTAAGATTTTTTATTTATTTATTTATTAGGGACACGGGGGGGGGGGGGAGGCAGAGACACAGGCAGAGGGAGAAGCAGGCCCCATGCAGGGAGCCCGATGTGGGACTCGATCCTGGGTCTCTAGGAGGATCACGCCCTGGGCGGAAGGCGGCGCTAAACTGCTAAGCCACTGGGGCTGCCCTTGAGCAGTACATTTTGACTTTGAGCTTCCTGGGAGCCAAGGCAATAAGGAATCATGATGATTCACACTATTTTAATTATCTGTTAAGAGCACACCATTAGTTCTTAGATGAACTTTATTTTCTTTTGAAGGACTGCAGAGCAGAGATCCAGGAAGTCCCACGGATTAAGGGGGAATCCGGACTGGCTCTTGCTGCCTGCTGCCCCCATCCCCCCTTTGTGTCTGCAAAGTGGGGAGGGGTGGCCAAAGGAAGTGACTGGACTGACGGCCTGTGGTAGGATGGAAGCCATGGCTTCTTGGAGGGCACAGAACGCACTTGAAAGTTAAGAAGTCCTGTGTATCCCTGGGGGAAGGTGGCCCTGTGGGAGAGGTCGGGGAGTATGCCCTGGAGGATACTGGTAGCATCTCAGAGAATAGCAGTGCCAGGCCTACCTCAGGAGGGGAATGGTTGTGGCCTCAGGAATAATGTTCCTGCCCTGTCGGTGCTGAGAGCTATACCTGTGTCACTTATACCTGCCCCTACACTGCAGTACTGGGGCTCCCCTGGGCCAGATCCCTCAACTGGAGAACTAGGACCCCTCCCCCAGAGCCTTAGAGTTGGAACCTGCCCCGGGCCCCATCTAAATCCCAAACTCGTACCCAGAAAGGAAGAGAGACTCCTTCAACAGGGGAGAAATCACTTTGATGAGGAGTTTGAACCTGATGCATCAAAAGAGACGGTGAACCCAAAGAGCTGGTTAACCCAGAAGAAACAATCAAACCAGAAGACACGAAGTTACCTTTGTCCACATCAAGTGGGGACGGAGGCTTCTCCGTAAGTGAGTTGAATTCTCTAGAATAAAGAAAAAATTTCCCTACATCCTGGAGAAGTGTGTACATTTCAAACTCCTCCCATTTTGGAAGCTTGATTAATGAAATCATCTGAACAAATGAAGCATTCCAAGAGATTGGATTTTTCTCTGACTCAGACCACCAGGAAAAAGTGATTCTGGCTCTTCTACAAGGAAAAAAAAACCCTGTTAGGTGTAACCTTTTTGAACAGTTTATATTAATTCTTCTTCCTCAGTATTATGTGGAAGCCTTATTTTCAGTAACCCAAAGTTTATTTTCCACTTTCTAGATCACAGCTTCGTGGTGTTGTTCTGAAACTGATTCTCAGGAGCCTTAAAATCCACTCATCTTGGTCCTTTTATTCTGTAAGCAGTGTCTGACAACACATTTAATTCTTGGGCTTTCTTTTTCTTTAACCCCCTTGCTAAAGATTAGATTGCAACCACATTAGTAAAATAAAAACAAACCAAAAAAACCCTTTCTTTTTAAAAAGATTTTATTTATTTATTCATGAGAGACACAGAGAGGGAGAAGCAGGCTCCATGCAGGGAGCCTGATATGGGACTCGATCCCGGGTCTCCAGGATCACGCCCTGGGCTGAAGGCGGCGCTAAACCGCTGAGTCACCCGGGCTGCCCTCCCCCCAAAAAAACCTTTTAAATAAGATACTGAAGATATGTTTCAAAAGTAACTAATTTCGCCTTTTCTGAGTCTGTGCTAATGAATATATATGTATGTAAGAGGAAGCCCTTCTTGAAATAGAGGAGAAGGGTAGTTAAAATAAGGCAGCAAGTGTCCAAGCCTCCCTCCTTGCTCCCCAGCCGCATGACCTTGGGGAAGTCGGTAAGTTTTTTGAAGCTCAGTTTCCTTCATCTGTAAAATGGGAATAATGCTAATATTTCTCTTAAGGGTCTGCTATAAAGTTTAAAGATGCCTGTTGATGGCTTAGTCCAGTGCCAGGTACCCTAGTGAGCCATGGAGGAACATTTGTTGCTGTGATTGTTATTTTTATGACTCCTTTTTTGTGTCTGTCAAAACCCATGTTGGAACATCAGAAATTGAACCTGACAAATAGGATTAGATGGGAAGAGATCATGGAGAGCACTGAAAAATTAACGTTTCAGTATGATATTCTATAATGGGAACACAGATAAAAGTTGGTAAAAGGCATTTATTCTGTAAATTAACTGAAAGGTACTTAAAAATATTTCCTCTGTATCTTAATGTTTTTTTCTTACTGAAAAATACCCTTATATCTAGTAATAAAAATAAACCAAGAGGTTTGTAAGGCAAAAGCTAGTTTGCAACACTTAAAAAAATACTATGGCAAAACGTACATAACATAAAATTTACCATTTTACCCATTTTAAGTGTATAGTTCTGTGGCATGAGGCATATTCACAATGTTTCACAACCCACTTCCATCACCTGTTTCCCGAAGTTTTCCTCCAAACACTGTGGTCATTATATAATAACATCCCTTTCTCCCTCCCTCCAGCCCTTTGGTAATCCCTAATTTATTGTGAATTTGGCTATTCTAGATAGCTCATATAAGCGGTATAATGTTTATCCTTTTGTGTCTGGTTTATTTTCCTTAGCATAATGTCCTCAAGGTTCATTCCCATAGGAACAGGTGTCAGAACTTCATTCCTTTTGAAGGCTGAATAATATTCCATTTCACATACATAAATGTATTTTATCCATTCATTCTTGGATGGAGATTTGGATTATTTCCACCTTTTGGCTATTGTGAACAATGCTATGAACATTAGTGTTCAAAAAAATATTTTTGAGACCTTGTTTTTCATTCTTTTGGGAACACCTAAAATTGGAATTCCTGGATCATATGGCAAAGCTATGTTACTTTTTAAGAAAGTACCCCGCTGTTTTCCACAGTGGGTGCACCAACTTACATTCTCACCAACAGAGTACACATTTGCTCATTTCTCCACATGTTTACCCACACTTGTTATTATGGTTTATAACAGTCATCCCTATGGATGTGAAGTGGTATATACTGTGGTTTTGATTTGCATTTCCCTGATGATTAGTGATGCTGAGCATCCTTTCATATGCTCATTGGTCTTTTGTATATCTTCAAGAAATGGGTTTGCCCATTTTTTAGTAGGGCTGGGTTTTTGGCTTGTTTTTTTTTTATTTTTTATATTTTATTTATTTATTCATGAGAGACACACAGAGACAGAGAGAGAGAGAGAGAGGCAGAGACACAGGCAGAGGGAGAATCAGGCTCCATGCAGGGAGCCTGATGTGGGACTCGATCCCGGGACTCCAGGATCATGCCCTGGGCCAAAAGCAGGTGCTAAACCGCTGAGCCACCCAGGGATCCCCCTTGGCTTGGGTTTTGGATCATTAGAAAACAATTTGAGTTTGAAATAATTCATATGCTGGGGATATATGCGTTTTTATTCATTTATTTTTAAGATTTTATTTGAGAGAGTGAGAGAGATAGCAAGAGAAAGCATGAGCAGGGAGGAGAGGGAGAAGCAGGATTCACGCTAAGCTGGGACTCCAAAGTGGAGCTGGATCCCAGGACCTTGAGATCATGACCTGGGGGAAGGCAGAGGCTTAACTGACTGAGCCACCCAGGCACCTAGTAAATGGGTTTAATATCTTAAAATACAAGGTGTCCAATTAAAGTGAAAAATACTTTTTTGGCTCCAAGGATGCTTTCTTTTTAAACACTCTCAAAACAAGAAGATTCAGGTCATATTCGTAAATGAGATCGCATTCCTGTTAGACAAGAAAATGAACAAGTTATAGGAAAAAACCAGCTGACTTTTTGTGGTTTCTGGGTAAGAATAGAGGACCACTCAGAACCAATGATCATCTGGGAAATAAGGAAGCAGAAAATCTTTAGTTACGGTTATTTATAGTTTATGCCTAAGAAACAAAATCACCTGCTGGCCGCCCAGTAGCCTGGTCTTGGGCGGGTCCCACAACCCAGAACTATCCTAGGCCCCATGATCTTTCCGAAGGACAGCTGAGGAGCCCCCCTGACGATGTCTGTGACGCTTTGGGATCGCCAGAAGATGGAGACAACTGGGAGGGCACATCTGGGAGCTTTTTGACTGAACCACAGACCCAAGAGCTACGCAGCTGGCCTGGCCGGGGCCTACCATTCAGGCCAGGTGATAAAGCGGCCCGGGACACCTTAGCATCTCAGTTACTGAGCCAGCGGCTGTGAAATGCCGGGGCCGTGCTGCCATCACGTGTGGGAGGCCTTCCATAGAGTCTGAAAACCTTAGTGTTTGATGATCAAACAATCATCAGGAGTCAAGGCCCCCACAGGGCCAGCCGCTCTTGGACATCGGGGTGCGCTTTGGCAAACCGGCCGCGGGCACCTCTCCCCTGCTGCGGGCCGGAGCAGGAGTTTATTTTTTTTATTATCATTATTTTTAAATATTTTGTTTATTTATTTATGAGGGACACAGAGAGAGAGGCAGAGACACAGGCAGAGGGAGAAGCAGGCTCCCTGCGGGGAACCCGATGTGGGACTGGATCCCAGGACCCTGGGATCATGACCTGAGCAGAAGGCAGATGCTCAACCCCTGAGCCTCCCAGGTGCCCCAGAGCAGGAGTTTAAACCTGTTCCTAGACGCACAGGGACAGGCCTGGCGCAGCTAGTCGCTCGGGCGGGCAGGAGGGGATCCTCGGCTCTCCCTCTGGCCCCCGGGGCCCACCTTGATTCCTCTGCTCAGTGGGGTGTGGTGCCCTCCCGGGGCGCCGGAGGCCCTGCACGGCCCTGCCCCTGCCCGCCAAGGCCCCACCTCACACCCCTCCTCGTGCCTTTCCTGCTCAACATCTCAATCCAGTTGGTAACATCTCAATATAGTTTTAAAACGTCGACACTGGGGGCTCTGTTCAGCCTCCGCCGGGGCTCTTGCAGGGCGCGCGGCGACTTCGGGGGGAGCGAGAAGAGCTCGAGGGGCTCTGGGGCGCAGGGGGGAAGAGCCCTCCCGACCCCAGGCCGGCTGCAGCGCCCCGGGTCGCGGGCACTGAATGCAATCTAGGTGCAATCTAGGTGCAATCTAGGTGCGGCCTGACCCCCGGCTCTGGCGTCCGGACCCCAGGCTGGCGGCGTCGGGGGCCGCGCGAGCCCGGGACCCCCTACCCCTGGGCCCCCCAGGCCGCCGCGCGTCTGTCCCGCGAGGCCCCGAGCTCCCACCCAAAGCAAGGCTTTAAAAATAGCCCCGGCGAGATCCAGGCAACAGGAAGGAACATTTTTTTCTTTTCTTTTCTTTTTTTTTTTAATGTGTAAGAAATGTTTTGCCTCTTGTAGGGAGCACAACCGCTGCAAGTTCCAGCACACGGGGCCCCTCCCGCGCACCCGCAGCCGTCGCCGCCTCTCGGGCACGGCGCGGGCCGCGGCTCCCGGATCCGGATCCGGGGAGCGCAAGTGCCCCCTGTGGCCGGCCCGCGCCTGACCCCGCGGGCCCGGGAAGGCAGGAGCAGCCGGCGCCGGGCCCGGGAGGAAGTTGGCGCCGCGGGCCCGGCGGGGGCCCGGGCCACCCCGGGGCGCTGCGCCCAGGCCGGCCCGGGCTCGCGTCCCCCCACGTGGCCGGCCGCCCGGGGCCCCACGTGGAGGAGGTGGAGGGGGTGGAGGGGGTGGAGGGGGCGGAGGGGGAAGGAGAGTCGAGGGAGGGCCGGACTCCCCGCCGCCGCCGCCGCCGCCGCGGCCCCCGGGCTCCGCGAGGGCCTCCCGGGCGGGGCTCGGCCGGGGAGTGCCCGCCGCGCCCGGCCCCCTCGCCCGCCCGCCCGCCGCGCCTGTGTGCACTTTCGCGGAGCCACTAATCCCCCGAGAGAGCCGATTTGTAGTGAGGAGTATCTGTAGGGGGCGAGGCCGGCCCATGTGGGGTTGTGTCATTGGTTTGCAAAGAGAGACCCCGCCTTTGCCCAAAAAAAAAAAAAAAAAAAAAAAAAAAAGGGAGCGAGGAGTGAGCGAGCGGCGACCCTCACCTCCCTCCCGCCTCGCTCCTGCGCAGCCGGCGGGCACCGGGCGCCGCTTCTTTCCCTTTCTCTCCGCTTTCCGCCTCCTTCCCCGGAGGAGAAAACAAATAAAGAAGAGCAAATAGCCCGGAGGCGCGAGGCATCCAGGACGCTCCCTCCCCCGGTCCAAGTTGGAATTAGCATCCTCGGGGGTGAGCGCGGCGCGGGGCGGGCGCGGGCGCGGCCGGGGACCCCCAGCGCAGCCCCCTCCCCGCGGGCGCGGGGCCGGGGCCGGGGCCGGGGCCGCGGCCGGGGCCGGGCGCGGAGGCTCGGGAGCCCGGTGGGCGGAGGAAGGGGGTGGGGTGGGTGGGGAAGTAGGAAGAGGCTCGGCGGCTCGGGGAGGAGGAGGAAGGGAAGGGGAGGGGTGGGGTGGGGAGGGAGGGAGGGGAGCGCGGGGAGGGGGAGGGGCGGGGAGCTGGAGAGATTAAGTTTTTGTGTGTGTGTCCCTGTGTGCGTGTGTCATTTTAAGGTGGCCCGGGAGCGGCCCAGGGAAGCCGGCGGCGGCCCGAGGAGCGAGGGACCGAGCCGGGAGCCATGCCGCGCTGAGGGGGGGCCGCACAGCCGCCGCCACCGCCACCGCCGCCGGGTGGGGTGGGAGGGGCGGGAGCCGCCGCCGCCGCCGCCGCCGCCGCCGCCGCCGCCGCCGCCGCCGCCGCCTCCCGGGTGGGCGCCCTTCACCGCGGACGCCGGCGGCCCGGGACCAGGTAAGAGGGGCCCCGGGGGAGGGCCGGGCCGCGGCCGCCCCCGCCTCACCTGCGGCCGCGGGCTGGGGGCGCCGCGCCCGCCTCACTGCGCCACTCGCGGGCGGGAGGAGGGCGAAGGACACGGGGCCGCCTCCGAGGACGCCTCTGCCTGCGCCCCCGGGTCCCCGCGCGGCGGCCGGGGGCGGGGGCCGGCCCGGAGGTCCCCGCCCGCCGCCCCCCGCCGCCCATCGCGCCCGCCGGCGGCCGATCGTGCCAGGATTTTTGTTGTTGTGATGAGAGTTGATGAATGCGAAGTAGGCGGTCACCTTCCTTCCCATCAGGATCGGCAAAAAAAAAAAAAAAAAAAAAAAAAAGAAAAAAGAAATCCCGAGCGCGGCGGCGTCCGGAGGGCAGCGGCGGCGGCGGCGTCTCGGCGACGGTTTCCTCGGCGCCCCCGGCTCCTGCTCCCCGAGGCCGGTGGGTGCGCGCGCGGGGGCCGGCGGCGACCCAGGCCGAGCGCGCGGCGCGCCGCGGGGACAATACGGCCGGATCCCCCGGGACCGGGAGTCCGAGCGCGCGGGGCCTGGGCGTGCGGGGCGGGGGCGCGGGCGCGGGCGCGGGCGGGGCGCGGGCGGGGCGCAGCGGGGTCCGCGGGGAGGCCGCGGCGCGCGCGGCTCGGGGCCCCCGGGGGAGCGGCCCCTGCCGGCCGGGGCTCCCGCGCGGCGCCCCGGGGGCGCGAGCGAAAGCAGGGAGAGGAGGCGAAGTGCAGCCCTTTTGTTTTGCCGGCCCCGCATTGTTGGCTCCTCCGGGCGGCCGGGCCACATCTGCCGCCGCCGCCGCCGCCGCCGCGCCGGGCTCGGCCCGCCAAAGTGGCCGCGGGGCGGGGGCGGGGGCGCGGGGCCGGCGGGCGGCGGGCGCGGGCGCGGGCGGGGGCCGAGCGGCCCGGGCATTTCCTCTGCCCGTCCGCGCTCCCGCGGGCACCACTTCCTCCTCGCCCGCCGCCGCCGCCGCCGCCGCCGCCGCCGCGGACCCGCGCTGCCCGCCTCCCCCTCCCGGGCCGCACTTTTCGGGTGGGGCGAGCCAAAAAGAAAAAGTTTCGCAGGAGGGGCTGGCGAGGGCGCGCCCCGGGCGGCGGGGACCGAGCGCGGCGCAGCGACAGCCGGGCCGCCGCGGCCGCCTCCTCCTCTCCTCCTCCTCCTCCTCCTCCTCCTCGTCCGCGGCGCAGGACTGACCCGCGAGGCCGAGGGGAAGCGCCTTCCTTTCTCTCGCTCCCGCTCCGCGCGGCGCTCCGGGGCAACTTGGGCAGAGGCGCGCGGGAGCCGGGGCGCGCCGGGGCCTTCCTCCGGCCCGAGGCCCCGCAGCCCGCGCCGCGTCCCGGCGCTCGGAGGCCGCGGGCCCGGGAGCTCGGCGCGGTCACCGGCGGCCGCGGCCAGACACCCGCGCGCTCGCTCCCGGCCGCGGCGGGTGGACCCGGACCCCGACCCCGGGTGTGCGGGCGCGCGCCGGCGCGGGGGCTGCCCCCTGGCGACCCCGAGCGCTCGTCCCGGAGGCGGCCCGGAGCAGCAGCGGGCCCCAGGGGTCCCCACGGTTAGTGTTTTGCAGGGGAAAGGAGAAATTCTCCGTGGAAGCCCCCGCTCGCTCCGCGCCCTTGCGGTGCAGGCTGCTGGCGGTGGCCTCCGCCAGAGTCAGGCCGGGCTCCCTGGCCCCATCCAGGGTCAACAGACCTTTCTGGATTTTTTTTTTTTTTCTCTCCACCCCCCTCCCCACCTCTTTTCCTTTAAAGATTGGAGATCAGGTTAAGTTCTTAGAGAGTCAGATGTGAGTGGCTTGAAGGGTAGACAAGAGAATTGTATTCTATAAATATGCATCGGGAATTTAAAATGCTAAGTGCCTTATTTGCAATTCTGTTGGATATTCTAGAGACTGGTATATTTTTATCTGACATGGATAATTTGGAGGGGACGTATATTTTGGTTAGTTTACAAAGTGATTTCTGCCTCCCGACTTTGGCGACACGTATTAAACTCTCCTACTACTCTTTCAAAGAAGAGTCTCTCTGTCTACTGGGTGCTTGGGTTCAAAGCCGGTTTTAAAATTACCTCGTGTTCAGTACCTAAGACTGCTGTTCTGCCTCTAGGGCTCTCATCGGAGAACTAGTTAGTTTTCGTGTACTTTGGAGAATTCCAGTGTTTTGAGAATTTTTTTAAGTAAATCCTTTACGTTTTGAAGTAGTGGTACTTTAAAGGATCTTGTTTTTATAGTCGTTTGATTTCAAAGAGTACTTCTTAGAGCAATTATAAAGTGATATTCAGAATGCTAATTAAACACTGTAAGTCAGAGCAGCTTTAATATTGAAAGAATTTCTTCTTTTCTTCTTTCTTCTTCCTTCCTTCCTTCCTTCCTTCCTTTCTTTAAGTATCAGGGACTATATCCTAGAGTTGAAACACTAAAAAAATCCTTTTGTCTGCCATCAGATCTCTGAACTGCTGTGACACTCTCCTGTAAAAAAACAAAAAAACAAAAAAAAACAACCCTGGTGCCCTTTTTATTGCCCCCAAAAGAAAAGTTAATGAGATGGTAGGTTTCAAGCAAAAAAGCAGGCCCTCCTTCTTGCAAAATATGCTTACAGTTGCCATTGAAGTTGTATGTTAGCCGTGAATGCACTTGCCTTTAATGAAGCCAGTTTAATCGTTCACACTTGATCAAGTATAACAGGACCAAACAAAGGAAATAAGCCAGCATATTTCTGTAGAGCGTTGAGGGGTTTAGTGTAAGTGTTGATGTCGGGTCAGTCCCTCCCCCCACTCTGCCCCCAGTGCAAGGGAGTGAGGGTTGAAGGCAAAATGGGATTTATGGCACTGATTGGTTTTTCTGTGCCCCAGGGGTAGGGGACCCCAGTTTGTCCTTGTAGAAAGCAGTTATTAGAGGGAATTTTAAAATCTTGGCTTTGGAGCTTGTTTTGAACCTGACAGGGTGCTTTTTGGTTTAATCCTTTTTCCTGTTTGGGAAGATAAGGCTAAGGCTGGGGGTTGAGGGGGGGCATGTTGTCTCCCTCATTTCTAATTGTACCTTAATAAGGCTGAGTGGTGAGTGGTGTGGCTTTGCAGTTTGAGTTCCAAGCCCTGTGTTATTTATGACTTCACTTGGGATCTTTTGAAACTGGCCCTTGAATGGGTGTTCTCTTGGGGGGAGGGGCAGAGTGAATTACCTTTTCTTAACTGTGATTTTTCTAAAAACCCTCTTTGTCCCTAAAATGTATTTCTTTGCTAAGCACAAGTTGCAACTTTTCCTGGGACTTAGTCATCAACTCGAGGAAGAAATATCTGCCAAGTGTGTCTTTTTAAGGTTAAGAAAGTAGAAAAAGTTTGGCTACTTAAAAACAAACACGACTAGCCTGGTAAAAATACACCAGTGACATACTTTGTGAGATATTTTGGCCTTTTAAGACTCAGGGCACACCTGTTCCTGTCCCTACAGGGTCGAGTTTGCTTTCCTTGGCATTGTTAATCTGGTCGTGTACACAGATGAAACAGGAAAACTTGGCTATCTGTATAATCATTAACTAGCCAATCAGTTATCCTTTCAGGGAATAATCGATAACTTTACTCTCGACGTTTAAAAGCCCCCGAAAGAAGTGGCATCTGTAAGTCTGGCAAGTGTTTTAAAGGGAGAGGAAACACAGCCACCACCACAACAAATAAATAAAACTACAAAATCAACCTGCAAACTCTTTCAGCGTTCCGAGTAGCTAGCTTACAAGGTCAGTAAATGATGAGTGTATAAAATCGGTACTGAACAAGCAGTGCTCGGCGTTTGAAAAGGATATTGTTGGAACTGTTTAAATACTATAGCAAAGGGAGCTCAGGATGGCTCACACCACTTGAAATCCTTGAGATTCTCGGATTAAAAACAAAAAGTGCCTGCATCTCAGGCTCGGGGCCCCCTCTTTGAGATCTAGCATCAGAATGCCATTTGCCAAGTCCTTTTCCTTCGTGAATCACTTTTTGAATGCAGAGTTACACCCTTTGCTTTGAACGCTTTCTCTAAGTGGAACAAATTTAAAGAGTTGCAGCAACGGTGGAATGGCCATCCCTGTTGTCATTTTTTTTTTTTTTTTTTTTTTTTACCACTGTCACTTTAATCTAGGAGGGCTGTCATCATAATGTATGTGAGTGCAGCCTGGGTCCCTCTGTGAATAATCTTCCTATCAGTGACAAGCAGCAGGCTAAGTGTCCCGCGTCCCTGATATAGGCCACAGACCATATATTCATAAAGTACATGATCAGGAGAGGAAATTTATCTGGTGGGCAGGGCACACAACTCAGGTAATATTTCCACTGGCTGGCTGATAGTTCCATTACATAGGCCGCAACACGGTTTAGTAGTCATTAAAAAAGGGGGAGTGCGGTTTGCGTGACCCTTTGAAGAGAAGTACTTAGCAGAAGTGACACCGTCTAGGGAAATATCTGGGTGCTTTCTCTTCCAAGATCTTCCCATGAATTACTAGCTAAGGAGTGCTCGTGTGGACTACTGAAAACTTTTAGTAGGCTCATGAAAATGCTGGAATGGATATACAGTCTGAGGCCGCACTGCCTGGGTAGATATATATCAGTTTTCTCCCTTACAGCTGGTGAGCATGTCCCAGTTCACACTGCTGCAGTTAGAGTTACAGCACACTGGGGAAGGGGGAAAACGCAAGCCTTCTCCCCACAGAGGGTCTCCAGAAGTTAATTTCATTCTTCAAGTCTGTGTCTGATGGAATATATATCAAAGACATATGAAAGGTTTGGTTTGGATTTAAACCCTATCTCTGGATTTGGAAAATTATATTTAATCATCGCTAAAAACTTCAGAACCATTTTCAAGGTGGTCAGTGTTTGTTTTGATCGAGATTGAATGGATGGCATCCAAAAGCAATCGATGTGACTCGAATGATACCCACAAATTAATGTTTGGGCCAGCATCTGCAGTTGGTTTTTGGATATCATTATAGATGTTTAAAGCCTAAATTTATGGCTGCACTTGGGCATTTAGGACTTCCCCGGTGAAAAGGACTTTGCACATTGTGCAAAAAAAAAGGGGGGGGGATTCACAAATGAATACAGAATGTACAATAGGGAGAGAGCCAGGCTATTGTTTGTGTGGAATGTTGACAACGGGAGCCAAGGGGCAGTTTGGCCTTCATTCTTCCAACTGCTCGAGAACACAGAAACTTCAGGAGCTGCAGACAGGATGGAAACCAGAGGCACATTCATCTGTCTTTGCCTGGCATGGCAGTCTGGGCCACTGGTCTACTCCCTTTCCAGAGTTTTCTTAGAAGGTGGTCTTTTTTTCGGACTGTGGGGACCTTTGTGCGCTCTTCTCAGTAATCTGCTTTTTTGAATCAAGATTCTAAAAGCAGAGAGAAGCGTTCTTCAAAGAAAAGTGTAAAAAGCAGACTCCCCCCCCCCCCCATGCAGTTTTAGGGAATCCGATTCAACCCTTACCAGAAATTGAGGCATTTGGAGTTGCAGGAAGCTGTTGTGTTTATTTTTATTACTCCTCATGTTGAAGTAGTTTTTAATCCGTTTGTAGCGTTAGGGAAAGTACAGCTAAAGTGAGTATTTGTTGGGTTTTCGTGTTTGGTTGTACGGCCACTGCCTTTTCTGAAAACCCTCCTCTGTATGCATCTTTCTCCCCATTCACAAAGCCCTCCTGCCTCCATGTGACAGCTGAGGTTCCAGAGCGGAGCCAACTCTGTAGTTCAAGTGACAGGCATTACTGTGCCCTTTCTCCTTAGCCCCTATCCTAAGTGGAATCCGTATAGACATTGACTACCATTGGGGGCTGATCCCTGTTTGGATTTTATCGAGGTACACTTGGCTAAATCTGGGGGGCCAGTTGACCTTTCCATCCGTATCAAGCCTCTCCTGTCCCTCCTGGAGTGTTTCAGAGATGATCTGCTTTAACTGTTTCTATAACTTATTCATGGGGCAAGTGATGCTTTTGATTTTATGAGGAATTGGGACTTCTATCCTGGATAATAACAGAGCCTTCGGTTTTTCTCGGTGGTGTTAAGAGGATGTTAATCCCCAATAGCTGTTGTTGTCTGAACTTGGTGGGCCGGACTTTGTTGTTTTTGGGGCGACCAAAAAAGTCAGAGGGGGGGTTGGAAGGTGGGGGAGGGCAGTGCTTTTCATCCGTTTGGTTCTTAAAATCTTTCCCACTTGTAAAATGCAAAAAAAAAAAAAAAAATGCACCTTCCTTTGTGTTGTTGCTTTAACTCCCTTCAAAAGCAATCTATTGATCAGCAGAAATGTGCTTTTTGCATTAAAATAAGTCCTTAATTACGACTTGAAAGACACTGTTACTGGCTTGAAGATTGATTGGAAATAGTGGCAATATTTCTGCCTCTCATCCCAGCCTACTTCGTGGCAGGGAGTGGAAGGGCCTTTTTTAAAAGATGTGTTAACTTAGGTGGCGAGCGGGTTCTTCTGCAGCGCCGAGGCTAGCCAAGGGGTTGTAAACTCACTGCTGTGCTCCAGCCAGGCCTGAAATCTGGCCTGCAGCAATCTGTCCAAGCCCAGGACAAACAAAAACTTCATTATGGTGTCAAGGAGTCCCAGGAAGTTTCTTTGGAAGGAACTGTAGACCAAGACCACAGAGGTCAACTTCTCTGGCCTAGTGGGATGTTTCCCTCCAGTATGGCAACTTGAAAAGCCTTCCTCATGGTGTGGCCTCTCAGAGAGCCCGTAGAGAGAGGAGTAAATGGCCGGAATCAACCTGGAAGTGCTCCTAGTGTGCCTGCCCCAGGTGTGTGGGAGGGGGACTGAGGAACAACAGGTGAAGTTCCTTTGCTGTAGGGGGTGTGTGAGGCCAGGAGAGGGTTTGTGCACCTTTCCTGTTGAACGAGCTCTGTCTGGGACTTTATTCTTTTGTTGATGGATGTCTTTAGTGTGGTAGGCCTAGAAGCACAGAGGCATAGTTTATTCTCTGCGTATTCAGCCCCAGGTGGGCCTCAGGAGGGGGTGGGGACAGTGCTTTTTTGGATGGTGGAGAGCCTGTGGCATGTTGCAGCTCCCAGGCTGTGCCAGCAGTGAGCAAGGGAGGGTTCTCAAGAGCTTTTGACACCCTGTCCAGGAATTGTTGAGGGGACTGGGAATGTTCCACCTGGAGGGGAACAGCCTCACTTGGTCACATGGGCTTGCTTTGCCAGGAGGGACTGAGTCCTGGTGACACCAGGGAAGATTTGCTGGAGAAGCTGCCAGGCCAGATGGCTGCATGGGCTCCTAGCACCGGCTGAGCTTGGCTGACCGCTGCGTGAGATGTGAATAGGTGGGACAAAGCTTTCTAAACACTGGAGACCACCGGGACAGCCCTCACTTGGGGACACTTGCCTAATGTACTGGGTGGGGCCTGGGAGAAAATGCTGCATTTTCTTCCCAGTGGGGGTGACAAATATTTTAAAAGTTTTTTTCCTATTCCTTCTCCAGACGTTGAACTGTGGTCTGCAACGCTGGCCGATTGCTCCATCTGCTCTTCAGGGACTGGATGGAGCAGGAGGCCCAGCGTGGATGCCAAGTGGGAATGACGTTTCTGCCCAGGAGCACTCAGATGTACCTGATTCCTTTTTCTCTGCGCTTTCTGGTTTTGGGCTAGAAGTCCCTCCAGGAGGGCAATGAATAAAGAGTATATGTTTTGCTGCACGGATATCAGTATGCACATATAAGTGCCTACAAGTAGAATCTCAGAATGTTTTTGATCTTAAAACCATTTCGCAGTCATTAATCTTCACGAGGCTCCTGCGGGCTAGGTAAACAGCAGCAGAGCAGTCGCTGTGCTACCCGGCGCAGAAGTAGTGGATCACCTCCCCCAACTCCGAGGAGGCAGGTGTCCGCCTCTGGCTTCCGTGGGGGGGCGGGGAGGGATGGGGGGGCCCGGGAACCCCCGCGTTCCGCCCACACTGACCACAGGGCGACTTCCTGTCTCCTGCCTGACCTCCTGATGCGGGAGGGCCAGGCTGGGCCGCCGCACCTGGCCGCCCGCCGCACCTGGCCGCGCTCTACCTGGAGGGGCGGGGCCTGGCCGCCTTGCCCCGCGCGCGCCCGGCCTGGCGGCGCCTGCGGTTCCGGGGTGCGGGGACCCCCTGACCTGGGCGCCCTGACCTCGGGGCCCGGCCCGCCCCTCCCGGCCCGCGCACCTGTGCCCCGCCCCGCACCTGCGCCCCCCCCCGCCCCCGTGACACCCCCGGAAGCGCCCCTCCCCTGGCGCTGGCCCTTTCACTTGTAAATGCAGCTGTTTCCCGCCGTGGGGAAGCCTTGGAGAGGTGCGAGAAATGGCCCGGCCCCCCGGGCCCACTTCCTCCTTCCTCCCACAGGCCATTGTGTGGGGTCCGATCCCGGGCGGCGGGGGTCCGGCCCGACACCGCCCACACCCGCTGGGACGTCCCCCCCCCTCGGAGCCAAAGCAGGTACCTGGCGGGACCGAGCCCGAGACCCCCACCCCCAGCCCCCCAGCGGTCGTAGGCTCCAGGGATCCCCACCTGGGGTCTCCTTGGTCCTGTCTGCCCCCCCTGCTCTGCGGGGGGCCCCCCAAGGGGCCAGGAAGGTCTGCTGGTTCAGGGCAGTGGCCACATCCTCGCCGCTTGGCTGGCCCAGCATCCGGTCCCCTGGAAGGTGCTGGCTGGCCCTCCTCTTGGAACCTTCCAGGCTGGGTGTTTTACTTGTGCTAGCAATTGCGCGGTGGTCGTTGCTGCCCGGAGCCGCCAGGGCCACGCAGGCCTTCCTCACCTCCAGGACAAGTGACCTTGCCCGGCTTGTCACACTGCAGCCCCCTCCAGTGAGTGTAGCCGGCGATAGCCTGGGGCGTTTACAAACTTTGCACCTCTCTTGCTGGAAGAAGCTCTGTGTGTTGACCCTTCCTTTCCTGGCTGGCTTTAATTTGAAACTCCGTCCACCCAGGCCTTTTAAATAATACTCTTATTTTTAAGGTGACATTACAACTGCAGTTTCATTGAGCATTTACTTAGTATCTTTGTTTACTCCTTAGCTTGGTGTATGTTGCCATCAATCTTGACGGTGAGGTGGGGCGATAGCAGCCACAAAAGGCCCTTGGGCGACTTGCCTGTCAGCCCCTGCCCCAAGCGGCAGAGCCGGGACTCTAGGCTGGGCCGTTGGCGGTGGGGTTCAGGCAGGATTCCTTGGCAGACGAGAACCTCCTCCTGTGTTGGGAGCCTGTCTTGTCACCCTGATTGCAGAGGGGAAGTGAGAATTCAGGCTTACCCCAAATCTGGCATGTTCTCCCCAGGATTCACATGAGCTTCTCAGAAACAAACCTCTTTCTCAGGCCCGGGGTGACTTCCAGATCACATGGGGCTATGAGAAATCTGGCTTGTTTTAAGTTTCCGTCTTTGATTAGTGATCTTTTGTTAGGATCTCACAATCTAATGCCGGGGAGGAATTTCTAGATAGTTTCCTGGACTAGGCCTGTTTCAAATTCCCTACACTTTTTGGGTTAATGAACAGCATGGCTCCTGATCAGAAGCCTCAGGCAGGCTTAGCAGTCAGGGGCCCCCCGTTGGATGCGTGGGGGGGAGCTCTGCCCTCGGGATCACAGGCTCTGTGTGTAGGCGGAGAGCAGGCATCCGGAAGCACCTCAGGAGCCGGCACAATGCTGTTGCTCCAGCCACGTTCCTTCTCTCCCGGGTAGAAGTGAGGGTGGTGGTTTACCAGTGAAGAACCCGCCGGTCAGGAAGGCTAAGGAACCAAGGGAGCCGGAAGCTTAGTTTCCCGGTGCATCTTGAGCTGGTGTCTCTGTAATTGATTGAGATGTTTGGCTTTTGGTTGGGACTTGGGTACAGTTGGGGATGGCTTTGCCCTGATAGCCAGATTAGACCCCTTCTGTGCTCTCAAATCTCATTTTCTCCCTTGCTTCCTTCTGGGTGTCTGATGGAACCACCCCACCTCCTCCCAACACACACACACACACACACACACACACACAGGGATTATGTGGATAGCTTTCACAGTGCTTAGGGTTTTTTTTGTGGTAAAATTGGATTTGGTGGCCACATATCTTTATCAGACTCAAATGTCCAAGTTTGTGGTCTAGGTTAGTGATCTCAGAGTTTTTTTTAAAGCCAGTCCCCCTTCCTGGTGTGTGCCCCTTTGGTGGGGAGGGGCTGGAGGTGGTGGGTGGATGCTCCCTTCCCTCACTGTACTCTGGCTGCTGCTCACTTTCCAACTGGATTCATTATGCCATGGAGTTGCTTTCTGTGTTCGACACAGGGGCATCTGGGAAGAGAGGCAGGAAAGATGGGGAGGATTTCACCTAATTGGAATAGTCTGTTTGCACCATTCCTGTAAAAACCGGCCAGAAACTTGATTCTGCTGGGTAAACCTCCTTTGGGTTGCTGCCCTGCGTTTGTGTTGGCCTTAGAAAGGAATTTGAAATCATACTCCGGAACAAAAGGAGCTGCCTTCTTTTCAAAGAGTCTATCAGAGAACTGAAAGGGAATGACACAAAGTTGGGTGTGTCCTGAAATCTGGAGAGGAGCCTGCTTGGGTGATTAACTCACCTGAAAGGCACCCAGAGCAGGTGACGCGAGAGGGCTGGCTGACCTTGGCTTCCTGCAGGGTAAGGTCCCCACAAGGTGGAGATTTTCCTGAAAAACAGGCTTTCCTTTACTTTCCTACTCTTCCTTTCACCAACACGTGTGTGCTTGGGAAATCCCTGACATCTTTGCTGGTGCTCCAAGGCCCCCTGTGGGGGCTGCGGGTGGTCGGGGTGGTGGTGGGGGTACCCCGCAAACACCCCGTCTCACTCAGCTCTTGGGTTCGGCCTGGTCTAGAGGGCTGAGGGCAAGGCCAGGAAGCAGGGGGTGTCTTGATCAGCTGGTCCCATTAGCCACAGAGTGCTGGCTCAGCTCTAGCTTAGGTAGTGATTGTATTATTTCTATTTTAAGTCCTCCATGTGGTTTTCAGACAGGTCTCCATTGGGCTTCAGTCCCCACCGCAGAGGGCGGTGGGGCTTGGTCAGACACCTGGATGGGACAGGAGCAAGGGAAAGGCTGCTTCGGGCTACACTGCCTGGAGAGTGGACGAGGCTGGGGCGTCAGGCATCCACGCATAGATGACGCTCCAATCGATGTCCCTTGTAGCTATGTCAGCCTTTGCTGGCTGGTCCCCCCCTGCATGCAGGTTCTTGATGGGAGCCGGGGGTCATGGGTGGCCTCAGAATCCACGTTTGGATCTGTGCTGTAGAAGGCGTGTGTGTCCCTGTGTGTCAGGGTTCCCTGGCTCTGCAGAAAGGCCCCTAAGCTTAGCATCCAGGGACCTCTGGCAGGACACAAGGGCCATCTGATTAGTGCCCCACATGCCCGTGTTGATGCCGTGGTGAGTACACCAGGTTTCCCGAGACCCGATTTTTCTCTGCCTTGGCCTCTGTGCAGAATAATGTCTATTCTCCAAGATGCTCGTTGCTTATCCGACAGGGCTGAGGATTTTTTTTTTTTTTTTAAATACACATCCTTTCTTCTCATTTCTCAACTAAGCCTGGGATTAAGAACGTGGCTTCAACTGACAAAAGCCAGGAGATTTCAGAATTAAAGTTGGAATTCTATCTGTAATGATGTCTTCCTGAGTATTTAAGGAGGACTTTGAACCGTGGGTAATTTTTTTTTTTTCTCCTTCCTGAACTGGCCAGATGTGCTCCCAAGTAGTGGGCAAAGGAAACAGCTCCACACAATTTGAGTTTTCTTGGTGATAATTGTGAGCTTGCCTTATTTGAGTCTCCCGGGTCCCAGAAGATCGAAGGGAGAGGCTTGGGACTGGCCGTTGTTTGGGTTGTGTTCTTACTGTGTGTGTCACACGGGGCCTGAGAGCTTCGAAGCTGGCCCCCCTCCCCAGCTCAGCCAAACCACTTGAAACGCACTTTGCCAGTATAACTCTAGTTCTTTCAATTGTTTCTCCACCAGGGATTAAAAAGTTTTTTGTTGTTGTTGTTTTTTTTTTTTCCTTTTGTGATTCTTTTCATCATCTGGGGCAGCAGCAGGCAGGCTGGGGGCATGGAGGGAGAGAGAGACTGGTGGGAGTCCGCCCTGGATTCTCTGTTAGTGGGGGAGGGACAGCGGGGTCAGTGCCAGGACCACTTTTAGACCTTGCCTGTAGCGGGGAGTTTTACAACCTGGTGATGATCACCTGGCATGGCAGGCTCCAGGGTCAGATCCAGAAGCTTTGCCCTGGGCCATCCCAGCAGCCCACTTCAGAGCACACGCAGGGTGACCTGTGTCCTCCGCCCGTTCCCTCTGGTGAGGGAGAGGAGAGGCCCTATGGAAAGATCGGGAAGTGAATGTCTTCCTTCCCAGACTGATGCTGGGCCCTAGGAGAGCCACCCCTGACCTCAAGACCTTAGAATAGGCAACAAGATAAATCCGTACTCACCCCCTGAAGAGGCATCAGATTGGAGAGACAGCTCAAGGAAGTGTGTGGCAAAGGAGGGAGGGAAAGTTGCCTGATTGTATTAGGAATCTTCCGAGGCCTTGGAGAGGACTTCTGTCTCTGAGTCTAGAATGAAGGTCAGAATTGTAAACTGCTTAGAATAGGCCTGACATATCATGGATATTTGTTAACTTTTTATTTTTTTATTTTTATTATTTTTTTAAGATTTATTTATTTATTCATTCAGAGAGAGCGAGAGAGAGGCAGAGACACAGGCAGAGGGAGAAGCAGGCCCCATGCAGGAAGCCCGATGCGAGACTCGATCCCGAGTCTCTAGGATCACACCCCAGGCTGCAGGTGGCACCAAACTGCTGCGCCACCTGGGCTGCTCAACTTTTTAAAAATAAATAACTGCTTCTGCCCCGAGGTGCTGTATGCCCACTGGAGCAGGTTCCTCGTGCGTCCCTCACACGGACTGGGTAGAGATCACAGAGTCCTGACCTTGGCAGTGGAAAGAGGGGTTCCCCTTGGGTGTTGGGGGACAGGAGAGAAGGCTTCCTGGGCTTTGAGATGGGGCTTGCTAGTCACAGATGTCAGGCCATGTCCTAGGGGCCATGTCCTAGGGGAGCAGTCCCATAATGGATGGGACACCCTTTGCACGAAAAGGAAGGGTGAATTTTATGGAGCCTGGTGAAGTGTTGGGTGGAATGGGTATGTAGTGGATCCTGTTGAGGCTTGGAGATCCGAATCCTTACGCTGTTTAAAAAAATACAGGGATATGGGGGTCGTGATTGGTTAGGTTAGGGAGCAACCCATCGTCTCCATGATTCCTGGGGCCAGAGTGATGCTCTGAAAACTAGTTGTTTTTAGACTGGAATGTTCCTCTGTATTAGGTCACTGAGAAAGGCCCAGAAAAATATTTACTTTCCATTTAAGAGCTACTTGCCCTTACCAGAGAAGGAAGAAAGAGTCGCGTTGGGTGCTGCCTACCTCTGCCTGAGGACGGCCTGCAGGGGAGGTCGGGGGCCCCTGTTCCAGCTGCCCTGGACAGGTGGGCCCGCTGGAGACCCAGCCCCGTGTGTAAGTCAGCACCACTGAGTGCTCCGCACCTTCTCTACAGAGTTGATGGGGCACAGTGCCCGTGGGCCTGGCTGGCCACGTTCCTAGGGGAATCTGTTTAGGAGAAGGCATGACGGTCAACCCCCTTCCCTGCAAGCATTTGCCTTCACGTGCTCCCATCCGATCTCCAGGTCCTGAGTGGACAGTAGGAGGGTCATGCCGGTCCCAGAGAATGGCTTTGTCGGGGTTGCCTTCCTGGCAGCGGTGGACACGGCGGTCAATAGCAGCTCTGGTGACCGGCCCAGGTCCCGCTTAGTGACCAGTTTGCTGCTTGGTGTTTCCCGACCGTGGCCCTGAAAATAGGATGGTACTTGGTCATCTGCTCCCAGGGCGGTCATCCGCTCGCAGGGACTGACCCGGTGCCCACTGCCCAGGTGCGGAGCGGGTGTGCACACGACCACCCGGCCCGTGCTCTCGCTCTGCACTTCGTGTTGGGCTGCAGGTTTCGAGTAGTAGGGTCCTGTGAGTATGAAATGGTGAGGGGGGTCCCTGGGTGGGGGGACTATGTTCAGGAAGATGTCCTCCTGGGGTCTTGGAAGGAACAGTTTGTTGCCTTCAGGGCGGGTGGGTCATTTTATGGACTTTGGGCTCAATTTGTGCCATTAAAAAAAAAAAAAAACAAAAAAAACAAACCTCACTTGGAAAGCAAGATGATCCTTGAAAATGCCCTTAGGAGGCATCTGGTGCTGGAATGAGAGGGCATCTTGGAGGTCAGGGGCCGAAATGTCATATGTCCATGTTTGCAGCTCCTGGGGAGTGGTGTTCAGTGCCCTAAAGGCTGATCCGCGTGGGAAGTGCTCTGATGCCATCCCTGTAAAACATAAAGTTGGAAGTAGGGGCTCTCCTGGGATCCCGGAGAGGTCTTGGTGCCCAGCCCTGTTAACCAAAGTGCCTGCACTCCTCCACCCGCCTCACCCCACCCCACCCCACCCCAGGCCCTGCTCCGCTCTGGGAGGGGAGGCCAGGGATCCAGTGCGTGCGTTTAGTGGTAAAAAGCTGGCTGTGGGCTTGGTGGTTTTCACATGAGTGATTCGTGCCCTCCCTGGGGAGGGCCTGCGCTTAGGTGGTTTAAGAAGAGGGTGGCCTCTGGAGCAGGGCTTCTCTGGGCACACCTGGCCAAGAGTCTGTCTCCTGGAGCTCGACCCAATACACCGTGGGAGAAGCTTCAGGTGGGGCCAGAACATCTGTATTTTTAGCAAACTGGTCCCTGTGGTTCCTAGTGCAGCCAGCCCAGAACCTGCCAATTGCACACAGACCCTTTTTCTTGAAAAACAAACCACTCCCCAGCACACATCCATACACTTGAGTCTAGTTATTGAACATTTGGCACGACAAATGATTGAAAGATTTTATATGTCTTGAATAACCCCCTCCCCCTCAGAATCTGAATGAATAGATTTGGAAATGGAAATATGGATTTCTGCCCAACCCAGTCTTTTTTTTTCTTGGTTTAAAAGGGATTCTCCACCCCCTAGAACAGCACCAGGCTTTCCTAGGGATGGGCGGGAAATTCTGCAGGTACCTGTTACTAGGGGACCTGGTTCCATACACAGATGCACGCACTTGACCCGAAGGGGTTATTTTTATTTTTTTAAAGATTTTATTTATTTATTCATGAGAGGCACAGAGAGAGAGAGGCAGAGACACAGACAGAGGTTGAAGCAGGCTCCATGCAGGGAGCCTGACATGGGACTCGATCCCGGAACTCCAGGATCATGCCCTGAGCCAAAGGCAGGTGCTAAACCATTGAGCCACCCAGAGATCTCCTATTTTTTTTTTAAGATTTTATTTATTTATTCATGAGAGACAGAGTGAGGCAGAGACCCAGGCAGAGAGAGAAGCAAGCTCCCTGCGGGGAGGCCAGTGTGGGATTCGATCCCAGGACCCCGGGATCACGCCCTGAGCTGAAGGCAGATGACGCTCAACCCCTGAGCCCCCCGGGCGTCCCCAATACGTATGCTTTCGACCAGTCAACAGAGTTCACTGAGGGGGTGGGCTGAATGTCATCACAGCATGCTAGCCAGGGGAGAAACTTTTTGCAAATTAAGTTTCAATCCAGTCTGAGTCACTTTTTAGGGAAGCACACTCCTTGTGTCCACAAGTCCAAGACGGGCGCGGCGACTTTCAGGGTGGCCTGTGTGAGCGTGACGAGGGGGCCTGTACCACCAGGTGCGTGTGTCCTTATGCAGGTGAACAAATCAAGCTCCGGGTGCCGATGGCATCATTTCCCTGTGTTGCCAAACCCAGATTTGGGAGCAGCACTTTCTGTTTTAGAAATGTAAGTAAACACATTTTTGTGGCAGATCCTTTTTATCTTGATCAGTGAATTTATTAATTAGTAGGCTTCACTTGAGGCTGGTAGCTTATGTTTTCCATAGAGATGACAACCCACCTTTATTCTGTTTGTAGAAACTCCTTATCATACGCGAGCTTACTTTGTTTTTAGTGACAACCCTGATAGGAGATAGTGAGGAGGTGTGGTTACTTTCCACTTGTGGAATCCCCAGAGGGGGTCTCGGGAAGCCAAGCAGATGGGCTCACAGTTCATAAATGGTGGAGCTGGGTCTAACCTGCCTCTTCTCTACCAATACTGAGCTGACTGAAGAGTGGCTTTCTATCCAAATACCCCAACTCTTTTTTTTTTTTTTTAAGATTTTACTTATTTATTTGAGAGAGAGTATGCACACATGTGTGCATGGGGTACATGAATGGGAGGGAGGAGGAGGGGGAGAGGGAGAAGCAGACTCTTTACTGAGTGCAGAGCCCAATGTGGGGCTTGATCCCAGGACCCTGAGATCATGACTTGAGCCGAAGTCAGGTGCTTCACTGACTGAGCCACCCAGGCGCCCCTCAGATAACCTGACTCTAAGGATGAGGATGTGTGTACAAATTTAAAGGCAGGGTAGGGATGTGGGCAAGTCCACCCAGTTTGCAGAGTCTGGAGCCTTTGGCATGAGTTCTAGGTGCTCGTTTCAAGGTGAACTTGAGGGACATGCTTGGTGTCCTCAGAGGAGTGATTTACGGGGCCCCTTAACTCCTTGAGCTGAGGTTAGGTCGTTAACTGGTCTTGAGCAGAAAAGATCGACCCTTTCTGGACCCTTTCTGGTTTAGGTAACTGCTTTCTGGGGGAAGTTTGGGATACCCTTTGAATTGCACACAGAGACATTACTTTGAGAGAAATTCTAGCCATTACCTTAACCGTTACCTGGCCAAGTGGCCCAGAGATAGATGTCTGGGGCCACAGGTTAAGAGACCTCCAACTCTGCTTGAATATGAGAAGTGGATTTGGGTCCTAGCAGTTCCTTTTGGGGCTGCTTTTGGACTTGGGTTAGCAAAGAAATGACTATGATGTATGGTGTTTATGAAGACTAGCGTACCTATCTGTTTTCATATAGACATCCTAATAGAGATTAAATGTAAAATAAAGCAGAATGCATGAACAAAGATATGCCCATAAGCAATATTGTAGTGTTAGGCAGTGTAATTACGTTTTGTACACTTCCCAATTAAGCAGTTATGCATTACTGGAAAAAAACCACCTTTAAGAGATTTAGGAAAGCTTTATAATTTTGTAGATCAAATAAAAATAGATGTATCATATTTTATGCATAGGGTTTAAAATTTTTACGCTATATGATAAAGGAACTCAGTTTGGATTGATTTGTGGAAATTTATGCAGTGACACGGAAATGAATTTGCTTTTTCTGAAAATGGCCTGTTGAACAAAAATCTGCTTCTTCAGCAAATAGAGCTCCTACTGTGTGCCAGCCTCCAAGAAGGAGCAAGGAGGGTTTATCCTGACGTTCAGCAAAGCCGTGGTGACCATGAAAGAGCTGGAATGGGCTCAGGATGCTGCACCAGTGCATGGGCGGAGGGTAGGTCATTCCTGGGCTGAGGGCCCAGGGAGGTTGGCCCGCTGGAGGAATTAAAAGACATTTGTAGTGCTCTCTGACCACTGTAGACGTGCTGTGTAGAGCTTAAGAACATAATCTCCAGGGGCACCTCAAGTGGCTCAGTTGGTTAAGCATCTGCCCTAGGCTCAGGTTATGGTCCTGGGGTTCTGGAATCGAGCCCCACATTGGCACCAGGGAGCCTGCTTCTCCTTTTCCCTCTGCCTGCCGCTTCCCCTGCTTGTGCGTGTTCTCTCTCTCTCTTTCTCTCTCTGTCAAATAGATAAATAAATCTTTAAAACTAACAAACATATGTGGACTTCCGGTCCCAGGACACCAGCCCCCTGGTGAAATCCTTGGGAAGTGACCCCACGTATGTGCCTGAATGTCTTCACAATGGGCCGATGGGTGCTCAGGGAATCTGTGAGGGTTAAACGACTTAATGTATGGCAAGCCCTTGACATGCACCTTGAGGAAGATCTCCCATGTGGGCATTATTACTATTCTTATTCGTAGTCGGAGCAGTAGTGGTTATTGGAGTTGGAGTAGAGAGAATGAAGTGTGGTGGGAAGGACTCTGGGTCTGAAGAGGCAAAGAGAGGGCCCAGAGGGTTATGGGGTGGCCCTGAGTTCAGATCAGTATCGCCAGGCATGGCCTTTTAGGGCAATGTCGAGGGTGGAGGAGCTGTCAGAAGAGTGTTTGGTACTCAGACTAACAGGCCCAGGTGCCTGATGGGTGGTGGATGGACAGGGGGACGGTGGGTCAAGTACTTGGGCTACATATATGGTAGGTCACTCGTTGGGGGTCTGCTCAAGTCCTTGGGCTACGTGGTGGGTCTGTCATCCTTTTCACCCAGCATATGTTACACCAGAGCTTGAGTGTCTGTTTCACTCTGAGCTCCTGGACATGAGCCTGCTGTGTCCCTCCACAGAGAAGCCCAGGTGCCAGGATAGGGCTGAAGGCAATTTTGTCACTGTCTCTTTATCTTCTGCCCCACACTGGTCATCTTCAGGGGCAGGGGTGGTGGTGATCCTGTTTAACGAAGGAGCAGCAAGGGAAAGCTCCGGTCTTGTCCTGGCTCTGATCTTGAGTGACCTCCAGGGCTGCTCTTCTCTCCTTCAGTGGGGGATCCCTGGCTTCTCTGGATTGAGGCATGCTTGCAGTCCCAACACCTACTGATGGGGACTTGTTGGGCTGGGTGTGGCCTCTGGGGGCTCTCAGAGGGCCATGGCCTTGCCCGTGCATGCACGTCCCACGCTTCCCCAGGATGATTACCACGGGTGGGGCCACGGGTAGCCTGTCCGTTCCTGGCTTGATCGGATGGGTCCGCAGTTAGAATAAAGGGACCGAGACGAGGCTGCCTGGGATGGAGGAGACTGCAGGGGCAACCAAGGAAGGGTACTTGAGGGGAGTGTCATTTCTCCTTTCCTGGCTACCGAGCTGCTGGAGGTAATGAAAGGGTCTCCCCTGACAAGATTGTGTGATGTGCAGCTGAGTTTCAGAGACGCTCTGTGGAGACGTCGACACTCTGCTGGGTGTTGGGATTGGGACTTTGGGATTGGGACGGAGGTGCCTTCCTGGGGAGAGCTGGAGGCTGAGGTCACCGCCTGGGACTACAGGAGAGGATACCTTGTTTTATTATTTGTTTTGGTCCTTCGTGGGGATCGATGTTTAGAAACTTTCACACAGGTGTAATTTCCATACAGCTCCGATTCACCCTTTCCACCTGCAGTCCTGCAAGTTTTGACAAAAGATATGTAAACACCAAGTGGCTGCAGAACCAGTTCCATCACCAAGGAAAGTTGTCCCATGCCCCTTGGTAGTTATGTCTCGCCCCTGCCGGCCACTGATGAAATCGCCCCTTTTTGTCGGCAGAAAGGCCAGCCTAGGAAGTTTGGGGAGGTAGGCACCGGTGTCCTGTGAGGCGCCGGGATTTCCCAGGACATCCAGGGGTCTCACTTGGCTCAGGGGGACTTCTCCAGTCCCAGCAGGTAGACTTGCTTGGGTGTGGCACTGCCCGTGCCGTCCCAAAGAAGCCCAAGACTTAAGCATTTAGCTGGATCAAAGGCCAGTCCCTGTAGTTGGAATCTTGTCTTTTCTCTGCCCAGAGGGGCTGGTTCCAAAGCCATACATACAGGCCTGGGTGCTTTCTCAGGCCATTGTCCCCGGGCTTCCTGGGGACACGCACGCAACAGCTGCTCACCCTCCTCCACACAATGTCCTGCCAGCCCTTCTTGGAAGGTGTCCGGAGACAGGTGCTTCTCTGTCCACCCAGGCTGCTGGCTCCAGGTCCAGAGGGATCGCGAGTGACCACCACGTCACTGGCTGCTTCCTCCTTTCTCCTCCTTGGGGGAAGTGGCTTTGCAGCAAGCAGGCAGTGTGGCCATTCGGTGTTCTGTGACTCCGGGGGGCACGGGGCAGCAGTGGGGTGCCCTCAGGTTCCCATTTGCCTTCCTGCAGGCAGAGGCCAACCAGGCCAGCCACCTTCCTGTGGTCAAGAAGGGCAAGAAGGGCGGCGTGGGGAAAGCCTGGAGGGACCAGAGGGCTTTCCGGTGGGAAGGTCAGCAGCTGGCGGATCCAGCAGTGGACCACCCGCTCAGCATCCCACCCTAGTACCTGCACCCCAGGGTCAGGGTCTCCCTGATGAGGGATGCTTAATGAGGTGGGGCTGGACGGGCTGCAGAGCATTCCCTGTCACTGCATGGGCGCCGACATCGACTGGCTTTCTTCATAGTATTTAATATTCTCCTGTTTCCGTTCAGTTGGGGGGGAGTTTTATGAAATGAATCTGGGAGTTTTTAAAAGTGCTAGCTGGGGATTGCTGCATTTATTGACTTTTCTGATGGCTGCTGGAAATGTCTTCAGTGCTGGTTCTGTCTTCAGTGCCTCCCCGCCAGGGCCCAGCTCTGAGGGTGGGAGAACGCGCTGCTCGAGCCAGAGTGGTTCACAATGCTTCCTGGGTGTGTTAGGAAACCCCCTGAAGCCTGTGAGCTCAGACTGAACCTGACCTTGTCCTGGCCTGAAATTCATGTCTAAGCATCCTTGGCCTCTTGGAGGGTGGTCGTGTATGGGCTGCCATTCAGGGAGGGAGCAGATGGAGGTGCAGACACGTGCATATAGGACTTTGGGGGGCTTCTCAGTGCAAGGAGACTGGAGCCAGGGTCAGTAGCAGAAAGGTTGGCATTCCGTGTCCCAGGACGGCTTCAGAGGCCAGTGGGACAAGGGCTGTTTGAACTGGCGTCCGGGACCTTGAGCAGAAGTTGTCTGTATGCGGCCACCAGTCCACTCTGGCCATGGTGATTTTGGAGGAGTCGCTTCTACCCACAGGCAGGGGGAAGGCCCAGATTCCCCCAGCCTGGAGAGCCTGCGAGACGTGGCTGCTGTGAGGTGCCCGGGCACATACCGCCAGACAGCCTTGTGACACCAGTTCCCTTGCCTGACCCTTGCCAGGGGGAAGAAACTTGCTCAGAGGCTGGAGTTTCTTAGGGCAAAAGTTGAAAGCACAGAGATAAGAGAGAAAAGTGTTTTATGGTCCGAAGGGTGTCAATAAGCATCTGCTGTGCTATGCACAGCAATCAAAGCTTTTCGTGTGGCTGTGGTGCCCTGCTGTGACCACAGTAGGACCGCGGTTCCAGGCAGCCCAGCTCCTGCTTCTGTCCTGCTCTCCGGATGCCTTCTGTCTCCACAGGGCAAATTCTAGGTGAGAAGCCGCTCCCTTGGGTGGATCCTAAAATTCCAGCTGACTTGGAAGGAAGTGAATGGGGAGCCACTCTGATTTGCCTGAGGGGTGAGCAGCTTGCTGTTATTGTATGCCTAGGCCCAGCTGGAAAAGAAAGAGAACATTCTTGAGGTGTGCACATCGTCAAATGACTCTTTCAAAGGGAGCCAGCTAAGAAGGGCCTTTGCCTGTGCTCAAGAATACTAGAAATACATTCATTTGGTAGATAAATAAGAATATAGCTGCTTTTTGTTGAGTGCCAGGAATGGGCCAAGGAGGACAATATAAAAATAAATGGATCTGGCGCATCCCTAATAATACAGCTAAGTGCCTCTCACGGGCTGGATGTTCTTGAGTTGGGTTAAGCTCGGGGCAGCTCGGTGGCTTGCAGGGACACAGTTCTTGGTGACAGCTGCTGCACAGGAACCTCAGGGGGAGTTGAGACCAAAGCCCCGTCCTTTGCAGAGCTAACTGTCCGAGTGAGCCTGTGGATGTGCACAAGTAGGTTTGGGTTTCCTGAGTCATGCATCTCACACCCAAGAATCGAGGTCTTGCAGTGAAGCTTCGAGGCTCTGGAAGCAGACAGGCATTTCAAGGGGGTGGTGCTTTCTGAAGACACATTTCCATTTCCATCTGGGTAGTGGTTTGCTGGTCAAATTTTTTTTTTTAACCTTTTGGCTTGGAGAAATTTTCCCTCTGGTTATGGTAATTTTACTTTCCTGATATGTAAATTGATTACAGCAGCTCTTTCAAGTCTTGCACATTTGATTATCCACGAGCCTCCTCCTGCCTCTTATTTAAACTTATTTTTAGCATAGTCCTTGAAACCTCAGTGTGAGACTGTCCATCTTCCCCGCTCTCAGAGCTGCCGAAGGTCATTTTAATCAACCCCATCCACCAGTTGCCTTGCAAGTCCTGCGAATGTGGTGGCAGTGGGGCCTCGTGGATGGGTTTAGGGATGCCAGGAATCCGTGAACCTCACCGGCAGGACAGGGATGCATGAACTTGACCAGCAGCTGCCTGCATCCTGCAGCTCTGGCCGATGCTGGGGTTCTCAGGGCTGGCCGCAAACACAGCCAGCGTTGACACCAGCTTACCCCCAGGTGGGCCAACAGGCCACAACTTGTCAGCCTGAGCATGATCTTGTGTCATTAGGCGTCTGTTTCGGGGTTCGGCCTATGGTGTGCTGGAGATTAATGCTGAGTCCCTGGCTCCGTTTGTGAAGCTGACTCCTGACCTGGATTTGGTGAATCGGGGGGAGCTGTGTGGCTGCATTTGGGGGGTGCAGAGGTAGCCCTCGGCCTGCCCCCTGGGGCCTCCCCTGCAGCGGATCCTTCTTACAGGCGACCCCAGTCAGCGGCCCGGTGACTCCCGGGTATTTTCTGAGCCTTACCTCAATAAGAATAAAAATGTCTCTTTTTTTTTTTTGGTGCTTGATTGGATTTGTTTGCTAGAAGATTAGTACAAAAGCAGGAAGGAAAAAGAATGTGTGGTGGAGGTGATTGCTAGAGACTGGCAGAAGGTTATTTACGGATTTTTGCTGACAGTCCTTGTTTAAAGACTTCCCTGTGAGATTTATGAAGCCTTTCCAATTTATTGTCTTTCCAAGTAAGGTAAGCAAATAAATAGGTAATTCTCTTTTATTATAAACCTAGCCAATGCGAGATTAAAAATAAGAGGAAACCGGGCTCCATTTTTCCAGCCCAGTGTGTTTCTGGAATTTGGAAAGCATCTTGGAAAGGCTTTTTGTTTTGTTTTTGGCTCAGGCACACTGTGCATTTAAAAGATAAAGTCTGACCCTTGATATTGTGTGTGTGCTGTTCGCCATCCTTGAGGGGAACCGGCTGCTCGCTGGCTGCCTGGTGGGGGCTGGAGACCGTGGGGACTGGGGGCTGGATGTTGGGGGGCAGGGGTTCCCAGGCCCTGCTCTGGGTTTGGTCTCTGCAGCTGCACCCAGAGGGGGAACACCCGTCTCTGTAGGCTCGTATCGTAGCCCCTTGTAAAACACAGAACCCGTTCTGATCCAGCAGACCCGTTCCTCCTAGACCGTCCTTCTAGTGCCTGATTTCCACGTCCCTTTTTCTTTTTAGACCCTTCCTCTGAGATCGTTGGTGCTTTCGAGGTTTTGGTGAGTTGTGATTTGGGCACCACTGGTATGTGAAGACCCAGAAGGGGAATTTATTATTTTAATTAATTAATTAATTAATTCGAGAGAGACAGAGAGGCAGAGACATGGGCAGAGAGAGGAGGCTCGCTGCGGGGAGCTCCACGTGGGACTGGATCCCAGGACCCAGGGATCACGCCCCGAAGGCAGAAACTCAACCACTGAGCCACCCAGGTGCCCCCAGAGGGGGAATTTAGATTTTTAGCTAAGCAGGAACATGAGACCTTGTTAAAAATAAACATCCCATATCCTGGAGGTGATGTCACGCGGGTGGGGAGAGTTTGGTGACCTGGCCCCTCCTAGTACCCCCCTCCTTCCCCCCGCGCCTGTGCCCGCAGCCCATTTGAAATCATTCCGGCCTCTTTCAAGGCCACGGGCAGCACCTCCGCGGGGACGTCCTGTTAGCCTTTGGGGAGGACGCGCTGTGTGTCTCTGTCCCTGGGTGTCCGTGGCCTGGCGGAGGTATTTTGGAGGGATTCGTAGCCTGTGTTCTGGACGGTGCCTTCTAACCGATTGTGGGTGCCAGTTCCGCAGCCCCGGCCTGTGGTAGGGACAGGGTGGGGGTTCAGGGAGCTCTGCAGGGGTGGTTTAGGCGTGAATCACCCCTGGCTAGGGAGGCTGGGAAGGTGCTGAGCACCCTCATTCCTGGCAGAGGGGGTTCGCTTTCCTTCTTGCCTCTTCCTTGTCTGGCCACACCGAGGGAGGGTGGGGGCCTTTCCTCCTCTCAGGGACGGCAGCGGGGACAAGCCTGACGAGGTCCTGCCTGCAAGGAGCAGACCTCCCACCCAGAGGGCAGCCCCAGCAAGGGGACCCGGGCTCCGGTCCGCGGACACTGAGGTCAGGGAGGGCGTCAGGAAGGAGGTGGGCTGTGCGCTGCGGGTGGCGCTGGGGAGGGGCGGCCTGAGTTCCCTCCAGCATCCCCGTCTGGACCTACATCACCTGGGGGCTTTGAGGAAAGGGTCTCAGCCCAGCCCCACCCTCAGAGGTTCCGAGTCGGCGGCCTCGGGGTGGGACCTGCCGCGGGTAATTGGCGAAGCTCCTCGATGATTCTAACGGGCAACTGGAGAGAGCCACTGCCCTGCCTCGCCGCCCTCAGCTGAGGCCACTTGGCCCTTTCTGCCCGTGGGCCAGATGCCCTGGGAAGTCATGAGCCAGAGGATCAAGCGAGTCCCGACCTCCCTGCCCCACAGACGGGGGCTCCGGGCAGAGAGAGGCTTCCGGGGAGCCCAGCTCCTCGACCGTGTGTCCGATGCGACAGGTCCCAGGTCCGACGGTGCTGCAGGGCCAGACAGCAGGTGACCCAGAGCTGCTCACGCCCAGTGTCTCCCATCAACAGGTGAGGGCCTTTGGGGCTGTGCCGTTTTCTCTGGGAGTGAAAGTGGGGTCAGGTTGGCAGGACAGGTGCCTGTGAGCACGTGAGGCTGAGGGTGGGGGTGGGGGAGCCCTAGCTGCTGGGATCCCATCGGCCTCAGGGCCCCTCCTGCTTATAAGTCAGGAAAGCTGCGTCTCCGGCCTCCTGAGAAGTCACTTCGAGGAGCCTCCCGGTCTTCCTGCCTCGGTCAGTGGGAAGGACAGAAGCTGGTGGCAGGGCTCGGGCCCTGGACCTCTCAGGGCTCCATGCTCCGGGGTGGCTGTGAGCCCCAGGGGTGGCGCTAGTCAAGGGGATGGGGTGGGGAGGGTCCTGTATGCATTTTTGTAGGACAAGAATCCAACTCTTGGCAGTTCTTGCAGCAGCCTGGGAACTCATACTGTTCAGAGCCCCTGCCTGGGGTTCTTTGTCATCTGGGGTGGGGAGATGTGTTCTGATCCTCCAGGACAGGAGGGAGAGGGAGGAGGTCAAGGCTGCAAGGGTTGCAGGGTGGGTGCTGAACGGGGAACAAAGGAAGCCCTGGAGGAGCTGCCAGGAATTGTCTTGCTTTCAGGCCACCGGGCTGGGGGCGGGGATGAGGGGTGCTGGTGTCCCCACAGAGGAGGAAGTGAACTCATGGTAACTGATTCCTGAGTCAGGGAGAGGCTTTCTAGCTGGCCTGAGTGGGTGGCAGCGCCCCACAGCCCACTGTGGGATGGGATCCAGCTGCCTCCCCTTTATTATGAAAGGGAAAGGGTTTGAGACTCTAAACATCACAAGGTCCTGGGTGACTGAGTGGCGTTGGGATGAAGCCATTGGGGGTTCAGGGGTGGGGCAGGGGCAGCTGGCCAGCAGGCTGGACTGAGAGGCCCCAGCTGGGGTCAGGGGGAGGGCTGTGCCTGACTTGGCTTCCAGGCTGGGGAGGGGAATGAGGGAAAGCCTGGAGGTTCAGATGGGATGAAGCCCTACCGGTCTGATCCTGTCGGCTGATTGCCTCCCTGAGCTCTCGTGGGTAAAGAGCTGGCACCTGAGGGTGAGGGTGCCGGGGGCTTCGCCTTCATCAGCTGGGGACTCCTTGCTGTGCAGAACTGGGTATCTGGGACTGCTGTGGCAGGTGGCACAGTTTTCTAGCCGAGTGTTTTGTGATCTTTCGTCTGCTTTGGGAACCTGGCCAGCTCCCTTCTCATTGAGGAGTCGCCAGTAGGTGATGGACCATTAGGGTCATGGGGTCTCGCGGATTCCCCAGTCCCTGCCTGGGGTTCCTGGATGGGCCCTGAGCTCAGAGCTGGAACCGTGTTGTCTGCTACCCCCTCTGGCCACCTGGCTGAAGGGGGTGGGGTGGCCAGAAGCACAGAGTCCTAAATTCTCCATGGGGGGGGTCCGTCTTGAAGCCTGATCCCATTTCACCTTATTCTTCCTGTCCTGTTGGCCTTCCGCTGGTTGGGTTTGAATCTGCTTTTGCGCTGTGGACTGTGGCATAAGGCTCAGAGCCTCCACCTCCCTCTTGACGAGTTGGGAGTCATAACAATTACTTGATGGAAAGGCTGCAGGCCCAGAATAGGTGATGGATTTAAGAGCTCCAGCTGCATGAGTCTGGCCATTGGGGGCTACCTTGATCCTTGGACTCACAGCAAATGAAAAATAATGTGTTTGTGGCTTTCACATGTTTTTATTTGTTCCTGCTGATGACATGCTTTTAAAATCAGATCTTGTTTCTTGCTTAAAATCATACCAGTGAAGTCTTAAATGCTTTTCTGTGCCTTTCTTTTTGGAACCGAACTTCATTGTCCATGCAAAAGAAAAAAAACAAAACAAAACACAAACTCCTATAATCTTGGGGCCACGGCCAGGAAGTATCTGTCAGACACTCAGAATCCAGGTAATCGTGTGTTGATTCCCACATGTGAGGCTCCAGGAGAAATAGAGTAATAGGGGGCCACTTCCTTGTCCTCACAGAGCTCGCAGTCTGGAGAGACGGGTACACTTGTTTTTTAAAGGGAGCTTTTTTTTTTAAACGATTCTGAATTTGTTAATTGTCCAAGCTAAAACATCATTTCAAAAGACCAGTCCAGCCTTTTATAGTGGTTTATGGTTGACAGTTGTGTTTAGACATGTTCCAAGGACAGCTCACCAACAGCCGCCGTTTTCCGATGGAGAAGACAGGGGCCCAGACGCCTCTTGGAAGAGATGGCTCTGCCTGCGTCTCTCCAGAGTATCTGTTTCCCTGTCTCCTGCTTGCTCACTGCACTCTTGAGTTTAACCAAGTGCTAGTAAAGTCACTGCTGAGGTTTAACCTGGGCACCAACCCCTTTCAGAGGGCCCACGGGATTCAGACACACCGTAGAGGATGGTGCGGAGCTGAGTAGGGCTGTGGGGGAGTCTGGGCCTGTATCCTCTCCCTATCCTCAGACATTTCCTGCCCTTGATTTGATGCTGGGGGCCCTACTGAGTTTGATCTAGAGACAGGAGCCTGCTCTCGGCAAGAATATGACCAGAAATCTGTGCAGTGTCTTTTGTGACGGCTGACCCACCTGCTGTACCCATATTTGCATGTGCCAGACACCTGGTAATCAGATTGAGCAGTTTGAGTAGGATTCAGGGGTCTAGAGTTCCTCCACTGGCTTCACACACAGTCCGGGGAACTGTACATGGGCAGCATGCCCAGGGCCAAGTTTCAGACCCACCAGCCATAAGTGGACCTTTTGCACGGAGTCCTCTGTTTTGATTTTTCTCTTGTGGTATCTGTCACTTGCTGGGAAGAGTTTGCTTTCTGGGGCTGTCATTCAAAGAATCATTTTGTGCCATACCATTAGAATTTTCAGAGCGTTTGCTGATTTGCGTTTATTGAAACTAAATTCATTAGGATGATGTGAAAATAGCGCTCAACTGTTTACCAAATCGGATTCTTGTTTTTGATGTTTCAGTACATCATCTGTTCTCACTCGAATGTTGCGGAATTTGTTGGTAAAGTGTCATGCAGATGAAAATCCGTATTTTAGTGGAGTGGGTTTTTTTTTTTTTTTAATTCAAATGAGTTTATAAGAATATTCCACCCAGGGTGCTTGATTTGCCATTTGAAGGAGAGTCTATATGGATGTGAGGATATTGGAGCGTGACTGGTTCTGTGAGAGTTTGCAAATGGGCTGGGGCTCGACACAGGTGTAGGTGCTAAGCCAGGCTGGTTGGAAACTGACTCCCTCTCCCCAACCGGCTACGTAACCTTTGGCAAGTCACCCAACCCAGGACAGAGGCTGGGGCTCCCCGTCCATGAACTGGTGATTTCTGTGCTGCTTCCTAGGCTGTTGATGTTCACCATTGAGCATGTCTGGGATTGAGCAGTCACGAAATCGATACATGCCATAGTTTAATGGACAGTATTATTTTCTTTCCTAGTGACTTATGAAATAATGCTCGGTGTCCGATTTGATAGTATCTTAGACTTGGTGGACTTGAGAGCATTTTGCAGACTTTAAAAGTTTTAGGGTTGGGTCTTTTAACTTAAAACTTTCAGTTGATGAGTAAAAGTTGAGTTGCGATCAGACTTCTACTTTACTGCTGTGGCAACAGGAATATTTAATAGATGCCTTTCTGGAGTGGGCATCTCTTTTCAGGTTAGGTCCTATGGTCAGATAGCCTTGGATTCTTGTGTTCAGAGAACCAGAGCCTATATTGCTTCCAAAATAAGCCTGTCCCAAGGCTGAGTTGGCAGGTGTGTGCGTGGAGGTGACCAGATGTTCATTAAAGGCCCACGCTTCCCTTCACTGGTAGGGACTTAACACTGGAGCGGCTGCACTGCTGCCATCTGGGCATCTACCAGAAGTCCCAGGACAGTTCGTGGCAATGGAGTCCTGGTTGGAATAGGTGGCCCTTCCTGGCAGAAGTAGTTAAGAAACCAGTGTCTGTCCCTCCTTCCCCTCCCACCCCCCGATTGTCCAGCAGAAGGTAACCTAGCATCCTGGGTCCCTGGATCACCCTGTGAAGAGTTGCCCATGCTCAGGAACACTGATCTTTGTGTGATACAGAAATAAGCTTGTGTTGTGTTGAGCTGTTAACTCCGTTCTGGGTTTGTTGAAGCAGCGTTCATGTAACTAACGCCCTAGTTTGGGAAATTCATTACCTTGATGGTCAATCCAAGCCAACCCTGCGACACACTCTGCCTCAGTGAGAAGGTGGCCCTTCTCCATCCCCTCATGTCCATTTAGGTGCTTCCTCCTGGAGACTGTCTCCCACTCCCTTCTTGTTTGCTGTTGGGGTAGCGGGTGGAGGCTCCCACTAGGCTGTGAGTCCCTGAGGGTGGGTGTCCTTGCAAGGCTCCCTGCCTCACGCTGCCAAATGCCATCCACCCCAATGCTTTGGGTGCAGCCGGGTGGCCCTGAGAGGGGATCATCAGTCTTTAGAGAAGTTCACAATAAAATCTTGGGTTGTAAAACTGTAGACGTGATCTGGTATGGGGTGGCAGCCTTGAAAACGTGCCTCTCTGGTATCTTCCGCTCCTGGGAATGGATTCGACTGGTGGCCCTAACTACTGTGTTCTGCATCTGGAATCCAGCTTGGCACTCATAGAGCCTCTGTTCTCACAGGCTGCCCCCAGCTGGGGCCTGAGCATGGCAGGGATGCCAGGCCAGCTGGCCTGGTTGGCTTGCTTCCTTGCTTGCTTTCTTCCTTTCTTTCTTTCTTTTTTTTTTTTTTTTTTTTTTTAAGGTTTATTTACTTGAGATGGGTGGGGAGAGGTGCAGAGGGAGAGGAAGAGCAGGAGAATTTCAAGCAGACTCCCTGCTGAGCGTGGAGCCCAACAACAGGGCTCAATCTCATGACCCTGAGATCATGACCTGAGCCAAAATTACCAGTTGTGAACACTCAAGCCACTGAACCATCCAAGCACCCCCAGGCCTTTTCTGTAAGAGTTGGGACTCCTCTGAGCAGCCAACTGATTATGCCTGAGCATTCTCCTCTGCCTTGAACTGTACACAACAGGCGGAGGTCACCCCCCCCGCCCCCCATCTCCTTTGCCAGAGTCTGACCCATATCTCCCTCTGACTGCCTTTTCGTGTTCCCTGAGAAGTTTCTTGCACAGCTCATCTTGTCTGGCGTTGTTTTTGGAGGACTCTTCACACACTTTGAACTTTATGAAGTAGGTCAGAGGGATAGTGCCCAGGAATTTCTTCCAGTTTGGGCAGCAAGCCATATGTCCTCTCCCAGTGCGGTTTGTCTGACTCTTTAAGTGCGGGGCGCGTGCCTGGTGATTGCCAGGAGTGGCCCAAGTCCGAGCACCAGGGTTCCATCGGGGTCCTGACTCCCTCAGCCTTGCCTTGCTGCTGCTCATGCCTCTCACATGTGCTTTTATTGTAGTTTGCCCACCATCTGGGGGGAGCAGCAGGAATGAAAGGGGAGTGGGCGGCCTTTCAGAGGGTCCATGCTCTATTTCACCTGGGAGCTTGTGGGCCCTTTCTATATATTTAATTCTTTTTATTTATTTATTTATTTATTTATTTATTTATTTATTTATTTATTTATTTATTTATTTATTTATTTATTTATTTATTTATTTATTTATTTATTTATTTATGATAGTCACAGGGAGAGAGAGAAAGGCAGAGACACAGGCAGAGGGAGAAGCAGGCTCCATGCACCGGGAGCTCGACGTGGGACTCGATCCCCGGTCTCCAGGATCGCGCCCTGGGCCAAAGGCAGGCGCCAAACCGCTGCGCCATCCAGGGATCCCTATATTTAATTCTTTAAAAGTCTCTTTGGTGATATGTGGGGCTGGTATGTCCAGCCCATGTGGGGGCATACCTTGAGACTATTTTGATAGGACATGATCCTTCACAACGTTGTGTTACAGCCGTATGGCATTTACAGTGTGCTTCCAAATGGGCCCTAGCTAATTGTTTTGCTCTTTGGAAGCTATTTGTTGGCAAAAGGCTGTACTGGCCCTGAAGGGGCTTGGAGAGGGAGGGTCTGAAACCCTGCTGGCTGCTCCAGTGGCTTGTCCCCTGGGCAGGGGCTTCCTGATTTATCAGTCTGCATTAGCACCTGGTCCTAAAAACGGCCCTGGCCTTGGCTCCTTGGATTCATGTCTGTTCATGGAAAGAGTGGGCGTTATTTGGGTGCATGGTGATCCCACACTTGGATTGGGAGTGGATCTCCTACCTGGGCTGCTGGGATTCCCGCTCTGGGTGGGCGAATGGCCCCTGCCTCTCTCGGTTCCCGTGGGCCTCATTCCAGAGACAGGACTTGTACGGATTGCCATGAGCGAGAGGCTCCCCATGTGGACGTGATTCTGCAGCGAGCCCACGCTTCCACCCCCGCCTGACTGCTGAAGCGCTCTCCTGCCCTCTGCCCATCAGCCTGTCTTTTACTTGGCAATGTTTCTTGGCTACCTTTCCGGATCCTGCTCACCTCTACCCCTGAGTCTCTCAGCGTGCATCTCACTATCTGACGTTGACTTGCTTGTGTTACCCCTTTGTTTTGTTTTCCTCTAGAGGTAAAAATTAGGGGGAGGGAGCGGGGGGCATGCGGTAAAACGAAAGGCTTAGATCCCTAAGTGTGCCGATCACTTCGCTGGCAGATTGCACACACCTGTGCCCTCGCAGGAGCTAGAGCATGCCGTTGCTGCAGAAATTTCTCTTCTGGCCCTTTCCAAACAGTCCCCATTCCTGTCTCTGATCACCTCAGGCAACCCCAACCTCCCCCCCCCCCGTCCCATGATTAATTTTGCTTGTTTGTGAATACCATACTATATAATATACATACCTATAGGTTATGCATTCATGTATGTTATACCCCATGTACCTTTTTGCAAAAGCTTTTTCTGATTCAGCATAATGTTTTTTGAGCTCCTGGCATGTTTTTGCTTGGATCAGTCACCTGTTCCTTCTTAATGGCTGTGTAGGATTCCACTGTAGGAATCGGTCACACTGTTTACCCATTTACCTGTTGATGGATGCTTGGGCTGTTTCCAGCTTTTGGCTGTTCTGAATAAAGCTGCTATGGATCATTCTTGCACATGTCTTTTTATGGGCCTACATTTTCATTTCTCTTGGGTAAATTCCTAAAAATGGAATTACTGGTTATAGAATAGGTATATTGTTTAGTTTTCTAAAGCAGTTATAAAATGTTATGGAGCTACCCATCATGGAGGGAAAGGGAGCTGTTTTTGAAACCATTTAACTGAAGGCTGGCTTTCTGCTTGATGGTGGTGCAGTGGGAAGGAGGACGAGTGGGTGGCTGGGGGGGGGGGGCATCCTCCCCTCCCATGGTCCTCCACTAACAGGACAGATGCAGAGTCTACACCATTTGCTCTGCTGACAGTGGGCCGTGGAGTTCACTGGCTCTGGAAAAAGGAGCCATGGGCCCACTTGGCTTGGCTTGGCTTTCCCTGGATATGTAGAAGGATCATTGATTGCCCCTCTCCTGCCTCTCCCGTGCCCTGTGGTCTCCCCTCCCTGCCAGATACTCAATGAAGCATGGGGGTCAAGGTCTTTAGTTCTTGGGTCTTAACATCTATGCCAACTTGTTTGCATTTCTGACTGCCAGAAGTTGATTTTTGGAGCCCACTGATAAATTACGTGGTAGCACATGCATTTCTAGTCTTTTCAGTGTGAAGATACTGGTTAAGAGGATATTCTGGAGCTGTACCTGCATATCTGCTGCCTTGTGGGCAGGGCCTAAAAGACCCAGCAATCTGGGTGTGCTGGCTTTATTGGCCTTCGAAGCTTCTCCAAGTTTCTCTCGGGCCAGTGCTTTGCTTTTTTTTTTTTTTTTTTTTAAGATTTTATCTACTTATTTTGAGAGCTAGAGAGCACACAGGCAGGAGAGAGATGCAGAAGAAGAGGGAGAAGCAGATGCTGAGCAAAGGAGCCCCTTCCACGTGGGACTCAATCCCAGGACCTCAGGATCACGACCTAAGCTGAAGGGAGACACTTAACCCATTGAGCCCCCCCAGGTGTCCCTGGGGACAGTGCTTTTGAAGACCTGGTTTAAAGGGCTACTAATGTGTCCTTGGGCAGATTCCATTTACTTATTTATATCTTACCTCTTTTGAGAAAGTACTTGGACTCCAAAAAAAAGAAACCCAACCAACCAATAGGCTGTTGTAAGAGGGGATGAGAGCCAGAGTTGGTAAGAAATGCAAATACAGCAACCGTAAATTTCAGGACAGTTGGCCGTGAACAGCTGAGTTTAGGGAGACCATGTGCGTCCTAGAGCTGACCACAAAGAGAAATGCTCCAATACAGGGAGTGGTGTACAGGGAATAGTTACCATCACCCAAGGTCTGGTAACCCCCACACCTGTCAGGCTGCGGCTTGTGCCTGGGTCCAGTGGAAAAAGTCAGAAGCCTGTTGAGGGACAAATTAGAGGAAGCTGTTCTGTGAGGAGACCTTCTAAGGTTGTCATTTGATTTGGGATGGAATTTAAAATATTGAAAGGACAAGGCCAGTGGATATCGACCAGTTGAATTGGACTGTCGTTTTCTCCAAAAAAAAATACTAATTCTGCTGGGCTTCTGACAGATGTTGTAGAGATGATGCTTAGGAGTTTTACTTCCTGCCGCAGAATTGGTAACATTGGGATTACTCTCCAGTCCGTCAGACATCGAGGTGAACACACATTAGAGGCTGGCCTGGTTGGTTCCAGGAATACGCACTAGAAATCAGGGCAGGTCTGGGTTTGTTTTACTCAGAATCAGGAACTCTCAAGTGTCAGGGCAATGACGTGGGTAAGCTGAGTTTGAGGGGCAGGTGGGACATGCCGATGGGGAGGAAGCGACTAGAAGGCAGGTGTGCGGTGCGCCAGGAGGTTCTGGGGGAGACTGACCTGGGAGCATCTGAATGGGAGTTCAGGCAGAGGGACCATCTACTCTTTCCTTCTTCCATGCCTGCTTCTCCAGCACGAGGCATTCTATTCTTGTTCCTTGTTGGAACTCCTCGAAGACAAGGGTAGGTTTCAGTTATCTTTAAATCTTTTTTTTTTTTTTTTAGACTTAATTTATTTGAGAGAGAAACAGCAGGAGCAGAGGGAGAAGCAAACTCCCTGCCTGATGTGGGGCTGGATCCCAGAACCCACCCTGAGGTCATGACCTGAGCCAAAGTCAGCTGTACTTAAACAACTGAGCCACCCAGGTGCCCCTAAATCTGCCTCTTTTAATAGTATCTGCTTCAGGTGGTGCAGTATGAGCGCATAGGGGTGTGTGTGTGTATGTGTACACATGTACACACGTGTGTGTGCTGTCCTGGGTGTGTGGGGGGGTGTATACCAGCCAGGAAGATAGATGGCAGCTGAGAAAGGGCTGTTGGTTTTTGTTTTTTTTTTTTTTTTAATTTTTATTTATTTATGATAGTCACAGAGAGAGAGAGAGAGAGGCACAGAGACACAGGCAGAGGGAGAAGCAGGCTCCATGCACTGGGAGCCCGACGTGGGATTCGATCCTGGGTCTCCAGGATCGCGCCCTGGGCCAAAGGCAGGCGCCAAACCGCTGCACCACCCAGGGATCCCTGGGCTGTTGGTTTTGACCGTCAGGAGTCCACACCAGATTCTTGGGGTGTCCGTGTTAATATGCTGTCATCCTTGCTGGCTGCAAGATTGGGTGTCAGTCCCTAGTGCCAGGGTTTGGCAGTTAGGGAGCGCTTGCATCCCCTTTGGACACTTGGTAGGCCACATGCTTGTCACCCGCGCTTAACTGGAAGTCATTAGCCGTTTTCTTTCTGAGCACTTGCTATTTGTCGGGGAGTACTGGGGAGGCAGAGGAGAACCAGGCTTCCTCTTGCTTATGTTCCAGCGGAGATGCTACTCACAGTTGCTTTTAACAAAAATGACACTTGCTCCCTTACTAAAATAATGGAGACACAGACCCACGCGCGTTCCTTCGGAGTTCCACAGACGGGTGATGCTGACTGGGGTTACCCTCTTTCAGTTGAGGGGAGGAGGCCTGGGGTGGAACGCTTATCTGCATCACTAACGTTTCAGGAGAAAGCTATATCCGTGCTCTATGTTTAAATATAGCACGGTGTTTGCTACGGAGTTGGATAATAAGCAATTGAATATGTAGGTCATTGACTTAAGAGAATGAGTTTGGAGTTTTCTTTGTATCTGATTAACACGGTCTTACAATTGGGCCCTTGATGCTTTGCCAAAATTGGGTTACCTGGAGTTCAGCGAGGTATCTGGGAGGGAAACCGTAGAATGGCAGGAAGATACCTTTGCCCCCTTAAGGCGTTAGGGGTGTGACTTGGTGCTGGGCCCAGTGGTTTGCAGCCGGCCGGACACTGAGCATGCACCCCGGGGTAGTATGGGGGGGAAGGACAGAGGGACAGGTGCCGGCTCCTGAGCAAGTCCATCAGGAGCAGGGGTGCGGACGCTGTCCTTAATCAGGATAAATGCCAGCGGTGTGTTTTAATAACGTACTTGATTCGGAACGCACTGCTTGGAATTGCATATTTAAAAGGAAACTGCCATCCCCTTTTGAAGGTATGTGACATTTAGAAGATCTGTAGCAGAAGGTAGGTTTGACAGCTTCGAATTATATTTGAAAGAGTTTTTCTTTTAAGAACGAAAATGATTGCTTCTATTTTAAATGTCATCACAAAGACATAAACACGTTTAATCAAATTATATATTTAATTTATGTAGAATGTAATTTTTTTTATTTCCGTGGAAGGGTTGCTGGTTATTTCTTTAGCAGCGTTGAAGCTGGGCAGTGTTGGAGATTTGAAAACATTCAGGTTTTTTAAGTAAGTGGCTATTTAAGGGTTTCTAGAAGCAGAAGAAAGTGGCGTTATTACTGAAATACTTCTCAGCTGTACACTGTATCTAACGGCACGTTTTTGGGGGGAGAGGGAGATGTTTTTGTTACTGTCTCCGGGAGATATGAAGGATAAACTGTCGAAAGAATCAGGGGAAAAAAAAAGTGTAGCCCTGAAGACAATAAAGGCAGAAACAGCAAAGACGCTCTTGCAATTTTCTTCCTTGGGTTCTTTGAATCAACAGGGAGGTACCGGCGAGTGTGAGGAGTGAGTGTGCCAGCTTTCCTTAAAAGGGAGGCCACGGGGGATCACGGGAGGACAGACAGGACGCAGCCAAAGACCTTTCGGTTGATACAGTGTGATTAAGTTTTGTCCCAGAAGGCTGCTGGAAGAGCAGGAGCGCAGCGGTGGGTCTGAGCAGGCAGGTGGCTCGTCTGACCCTGGTGATCTGCCCAGACTCTTCAGCTCCAGAACTTTCTTTGAGCGAGGTGGGTGCAGGAAAGTAGCCAGCCCAGCGTACAACCGTGTGTGTGTGTGTGTGTGTGTGTGTGTGTGTGTGGGTGCGCGTGCCAAGGACGGTCTTGGCCTGTTCCAGCCTGTTGCCTGTAGTTTCGATTTAGCCAGGCTGGGTTCAGGGAGGCCTGGGTTTAGTTCCCCCCCCAGTGTGCCCACTCACCCAGCACAGGCCAGCTCAGGGTGGGGGTGGGGGGGTGGTTTCTCTCCAGTCCTTTCTAGGGCTGCTCCGCCAGGGAAGGCGCCCTGGTCACTTGTGACCTGGGGAGCCCCGGGCGTCCCGCAGCAGCTGGGAGAGGGAGAAACCAGTCAGGTGTGACTATTCCCAGGAAAGAACTTACATAGCAAGCATCTTTGCCGACTGCGGCGGCGAAGGTCAGGGTTCAGGAGCTGGGAGCTCTGGCTTTTGAGAAGCAGGCTGGGCTCGTGGGCCCAGGCAGCCAGAGGAAGCCGATTCCAGTTCAGTGTGTAAATCCTGTTACTAGGGTTGGTCCTCATGGCTCCTCTTCTTGTAAACACAGCAATCCACAAAAGAAAGGAATTACCCTATCTGTGGTCCACATGAGCCCAACTAAACCCCCCAAAAACAGGGCAAACCTAGTTGTTAAGTTTGTAATTAAACTTATTTTGAAGTAATCCTCAAATCACATGTAGTTGTAATAATACCCTATCTAGGCTCCCGCAGTGGTAACATCTTCCCAGACAATAGTACCAGTTAACCGGGAAGTTGATATTGATGCAATCCCCAGATCCCCTTCAGATGTCCCCCAGGGTTCATGTGTTCGTTTGAGTGTGTGTTTACTTCTGTGCCATAGTGCACGTGTTGGTGCCAGCATGCCCCACTGTGGTCAAGACACGGAACACTTCCACCGCCCCAGAGATGTCCCCTGTTGCCCACTGACAGCCACACCCTCTTGAGGTGGCCGGCGCCTAGCTTGCTCTTACACTGTTCTAGGGTTGGCGTGTCCTGCCCCCTTCCCAGTCCCTAACCCTGAGAACCACTAATCTGTTTTTTCATCTCTGTAATTTTGTCACATGAGGATGTTAACATACGTGGAGTCAAAGAAGAGGTGGTCTTTTGGGATTGAATTTTTTCACAGCGTAATTCCCTTGGATTTCCGTTCAAGTTCTTTTGTGTGTCCCTGATTTGTTCCTTTTATTGGTGGGGAATATTCCATCCCAAAGGTTTCTGACCCAGTCTTAGACCAGAAGTGGGGAAGAGGAAACTCTAGTGGGGGACCTGCGTGCTGAAAGCTGCTCCCGACGCTCCTCCCCGCCAGGTCCCCCACTTGCTTGATGTCAGGAGGACCTGGGCATCCAGGCCTCCTGTCTCTGTGAACACCCATGGAGTGATGCGTGAGTGGCTGGTGCCAGGTGGGCTTGGCTCGGGAGTTTTGTCTGGTGTGTGCTTTTGCATAGTGCTCGGTGACTGCAGGATGTGAAGAAACAAAACTTGGGATACGGGTCATCAAATTTTGAGGTTTTGTTTATTAGCAGCTACACAGTGACAATAGTGACGTGTGGGGCGCAGGCCTGATGCGTGAAGTGGGGTAAGGCAGCGTCAGCAGGACCTCAGGAGTCTGTGTGGGCACCTGGGGCTTTGGCCTGTGTTCGTGACGACACACTGACAGGTTCTGGGAACCTGTGTTCGTGACGATATACTGACAGGTTCTGGGAACCTAATTTCAGAGTTGAGGCATTTGAGCTGCTGCCATCCCTTCAGGAAGCACATGTACACTGTGCTGTGCACATACATAAGCGTGTATTTACACACTCATCTTGTAAGACAGGACAGCACTCAAGAATTATTGCCCGCATGACCATCCGTGCTAAAAGGTTGCCTGTACTTTGCAAATTAATGAAACACAACTGAGGAATCAGGGGTGTGGAAGTGAGTTCAGGATTCCCAGGGTTATTGACCTGATGTATATGAATCGATAGGTAATTTAGGGGCTTTTCCTAAATAAGACTGCCCTGTCATGATGCTGCTTGATACCTGGGAGGCGCCTGCACTGAGATAACCCCTGGCTCTTGGGATGGGGTCATACAGTGTGGGGAGGGGGCCCCTGGGCTGGGCTGGGCTGGTATTTGGCTTTTCTCTCCTGGTCCTGGATTCCTTGGGATGAAGAGGGTCTGATGTCTGTATCAGGGATCTAGTCTGAGCTGGGGTCACAGGTGAAGAGGCTATCCACCAGTTGAGGGGCTTTACCCCACTGCCAGGTGTTCTGATGGCGTGTTGGGGTATGAGTGGAAAGGACCACGCCAGGGACCCCAGTGGGGGCTCAGTGGTTGAGTGTCTGGTTGAGTGTCTGCCTTTGGCCCAGATTGTGATCCCGGGTCCTGGGATTGAGTCCCACATCGGGTTCCCCGCAGGGAGGCTGCTTCTCCCTCTGTGTCTTTGCCTCTCTCTCTCTCTCAGGAATAAATATATTAAAAATCTTGGGGGGGGGGGGAAGGAAAGAAAAGAAATAGGAAAGGAAAGGACCAAGCCGAGCTAGATTTTTGCCTTTGTCCCTGATTGGCCAGGTGATCCTGGGTCTTGGCTTACCTTCGAGAGGATCTCATCTGACTCTGCTTTAGTCTTAAAAATAAAGGTTGTTGTCACTAGAGGAACTAGATTCTGGACCCATAAATTCTCAGACCCTTGGTGCCTCACTTGTGTTTATCTGTGCAGGGTTTCCCCACGTGCTAGTCTGTCACATGCCCAGCCTTGTAAGTGGATTTTAAAATGTAAGGTCCTCTCCTCTGTTGCAGGTACCGCAGCTGCTCCATTTGATGGCAGTGATGTACTTCATTTTATACTTAAATCCTCCCTGAACCTTGAGGTTTGGGTTTGAATAAATTTGCTTTGAAATAAAACAACCTAATTTCCTGCAGGCTCACCCTTTATTTCCTCTGTTCCTCTCCTCTGTGTCTCTCCTCTCCTCTCCTTCCTTTCTCTCCTCTCCTTCCTTTCTCTCATCGCTTTGACTCTGGATTCTTGAATTTACCCAGTCAGGTCACTAAAGACAGCATTTGTTAAATGATAGGCCCGCTCCAGTGCTTCCACCCTGCTCCCAGCCCCCTGTACCCAGCCCCACAGTATCCCAGGAATCCCCAACAAACGAGGTGCTAATGGTTACATCCTGGGCTCATGGGAGGAAGGCATTCTGAGGATGAGCAACTCTTCCAGGACCACATACAGCCTCCTTCTACGGCTCTTAACTCTTGCTTAAGTCTACAACAACGTTAAAATCCAACGTTAAGTTCTTACTGGCATGGAGCTGACCAGCTAAACCAGTTACAAAACAAGCACAGCAGTGATTGGCTTCTCTGGTCTATAAAGGGGGTGAGGAGGGACAGCAGGGGCCTGACGGGCTGTTAACTGTCCGCATGAGTTTTACCCACTCCACTGCCCTGCTCAATATTCCGCATGGAGCCCATTGATCAGTAGTGTTGCTATTGAAAGCTGATCACTCTTCTTGTAAGTAATTCTCTAGGGGTTGAGGACTCCACTCTAAATTCTCCAGTGCTTCTCTGTTCATTCTTCCGTGGTCTGATCTGTGGCCAAGACCTTGGCGGAGCCTGCTGAGCAGTCTGCCCTGCTCTCCCGGCCAGTGCTGGCCAGTGCTGCGTCATTCTCCAGAGGCCCGGGTGGGTGGGGGTGGGTGGCCAGCTCCCCGCTGGAGCCCAGGGACCCCCGCTGTGCTGGTGTCTCCCCCACCTCCTTCCATGGATTCTCTGGCTTAGGTTGCTTGGCCATTGGAATTCAAACTTACGTTTTGGAATCCCCAAGAGGGACACCCCGTTGCAGGTTGAACTTGCACCAGGATGTGGGAGCGACCTTACTTGCTTCAAAACCCACCTAGATAGTTGCTGCCATGACTTGGGGCCTCCTGTCCTATATCCCCAGCTCACTTCCCAGCATCAGGACACCCCCCCCCACCCCCCCATCTTGACAGAGAACCCACAGCATCTTCACTATACATGTTCTGTTCTTTGCAGGAAATGGAAAAAAGCAAAGAATGAAGAAAACGAAATGATTTTCATAATCCGAAAGACTTAGATTTAAAAAATCACCTCAGTCGGTTAAGCTTCTGCCTTTGGCTCAGCTCAGGTCATGATTTTAGGGTCCTGGGATCGAGACTCTTCTCCCTCTGCCTCTGCCTGCTTGTGTTCTCTGACAAATAAAATCTTTAAAAAAAAAAAAAAAACACCTTTAAACTTAGTGTAGCTAAATAACATTTTGAATATAAATTGTCTCTTATATTAAGTATATACAAAAAATGAAAATAACTATTTTTAAAAAGATTATTTATTCATAAGAGACACAGAGGCAGAGACACAGGCAGAGGGAGAAGCAGGCTCCATGCAGGAAGCCCAATGAGAGACTCGATCTCGGGACCCCGGGATCATACCCTGAGCCGAAGACAGACCCTCAACCACTGAGCCACCCAGGTGTCCCAAAAATGGCTATTTAAAGAATATTTTAAAGTTATGATTGGATTATTCTATGTATTTCATATTTCTTTTTCCACTTAACCTATAAGTATTTTTCCTATGTTAAATATTTAAAAATATTTTTTGAGCCAATCTTTGATACAGGTGGTGTAGTGCACAGATACAGGCACAGCAAATATAGGTGTGTATCTGTTGTGTTTCATGAGCGAGAGTTATCTAGCTGTTGGGGGCATCTTAGATGGTTTCTTATTTTTATGTAAATGCTGGAAATGGAGTGAAGGATGAAATCTAAACCTCTCAGAAAAGGAGCCCTCATATTCCCACAGCAGCATGTGGAGTTGTTTGGCTCTCTGACTCTTCAACATTCTGCTTTCTCATCGGTGGATTTTATTTTAAAGACTGTCAGCCTGTAAGTTCGATGTTGTGGTGGTACTGAGCCTCAGGAAACCCCTCTGCTTCCCCCTGCCCTTTCATCACATGGGGTTTTTAGATGGGGTGCCTGGAGGAAAGGCATTTAGATAGAACCTCTTCCTCTTCGGAGCCTGCCACCCTACCAGGGAGAAAGCTCAGGCCTAGGGTCTCCCTACCAGGTGCCCTGATAGGTTAGTGGTTCCACCAGGTGGGCTCTGTCCTCAGGGAGCCCATGTCTGCTTACACTCCTGGCAGGTTCCAGGCCCTAGAATACAGAGGAGTATGTGCCTTGGCCTATAGTTTCCTGTTCACTTAACTATTTGGAACCACGGGAAGCCACCTACAGGTGTCTCTGACTTGCCACAGGGGGTCATCATCTCATTTCCTCCCTTGCTGGAAACTGGGTCCTGGTACTTTTCAGCAGAGGCCTCAGTGGCCGGGCTTCCTTGTGAGCCAGGCTGATCTGAAGGGGGTCCTGGCCCCCTGGCAAGGATTCCTTCCGCTCCTCTGGTCTTTTCAGAGTTAACAAAGCAGCTTCACCGCTTGTCTGACTTTTCCTACGGGCTTCTGTGAGCTGAGAGGGTCAGACTGCTCAGGCCAGCTGCCTTCCCTCCCCTGGCCAGCTGGGCAGTTTGGGGTGTGGGAACACAGCTTGAATTCACAAAATGACGTCATTGTGTGTGGGGGGTTGATGCTTATGGATCTACTTTTTTTCCCAAAAAAAACCTTGGCCTGTGCCAGGCCTGATGAGCACCCATTTATTAATTTGCTTTCCCTGGTCATTTTTACAATTGTTTCCAAGTACCACCCCCGCACCTCACCCCCCACCTGGCACCTTCCTGTCCTTGCTTATTTCGTACTTCGTGTTCTTGTTTATTTCTCCTCTTGCTTATTTCTCCAGCGCACTAGCCTTGGAGAGAGCATTGTGCAGCACCCAGCTAATGCTACAGGCCTGTGCTCTCCTGCTCACCTAGCCCGTCTCAAATCTTCAGGCTTTATAGGATACAGAAGTTAAAAAAAAAAAAAGAAAAAAAAAAGCTGAAAACAAAGCAGAGAAAGGGACAAATTAATTGACTACATCTGAGACAACACTGAGAAAATATCCTATTTTGTTTTCCTTAAAAAAATGGCAGAGTTCCAAGGCTTCCCTTACAGTTTTCCACTGGCTGCCCTTATATTTGAAGACAAGAGTTTTAAAATCTTGGCTGTTGGGCCTTTAACTTTCTTAAAACTTAAAACCAGCTTGAACATATTTAATATTACAAAATTTCCATAAACATTCTCCACAAAGACTGTGTATGTAAAGTTTCGGCCTGGAGGGCATTTTTCTTATTGAAGCTGAAACTCTTGGACATCGTGGGATTATAACGAAGTGTTGATTTGACCTTAAGTGTCTCAATGCCAACGTGGGCTGTATGGGGACCTGGAAAGAATTAGCTTTCAGGGTTGTGGGTTTTTTTTTTTTTTTCTTCCCATGAATAAAGGCTAATTGTTTCAAAGCTAATTAATATGGTTTATTTATTATTAGGCAATAGTGAGTGGAATTGAATCCTGGGGAGGAATAACCTGGCTGCGCCGAGGTGATGGCATCTCAGATCACACTGTGTTAATTCTGTCGTCACCGATGTGAAGGGAACATTTTGCTCTTGGGTGAATGTTGTCCTTTCCTTACTTTTTCCCATGTAACAGCTAAACCAGAATTCTGTACTGCTTCATGCCGGGGGCCTCATGCCGGTGGGCTGGGCCTTTCTGGCATGAGTTAACAATTGAAGTCTGGGCGGGCAGAGGGGTGGGGGTGCCATCCTGGGTCACTTGGGCTGTATATTGCAGTTGGCCTGGCATCCTGACGGGAGCGCAGATCCCACCTGTGGCCCCGCGTGCTCAGAGGCAGAAGGCTGCCCCCCCCCCCGCACCCCCACTGCTGGCCCGTCCTGCCCCCATGTTGCTCCCCAGCAGCTCCCCAGGCATGTAGATCGATCGCCTGGCTCTGCCCAGGCTGCTGGGGGAGCCCTGATGCCATCTCGTTAGTCTTGGCGGATTGCTTTGCCCCCCACAAGCTCACAGTGACCCTGAAGAGAGTGGGCCAACTGGAGATGGGAGTTCTTGCCCTGAGAGAACAGCTGAGGTGGCCAGGGTATGAACCAGGGGCTGGTAAGTATAGGACCCGGTGTGGAGACAGAGAACCAAGTGCCCATCCATTGTCATCGTGGAACAGGGGCCCAGGGCGCTCATGGCATCCTGTGAGATGCTTTCCTGGTGTTGGCATGTGTTTATCCACCTGGTCCAGAAGGACTTGTGACCCAGGCAGGTCTGTTTTACAAGGCGTTCGGGTTCTCCATGAGCTTCTAGGTTCCACGTCTGCCTGAGGCTTTTCCTTGTCTGTTGCCTTTGAACTTGAGACTGTTGAGGGGACCTGCTGTGTATATCAGGGAAAGCCCCTGGCTGGCACCCCCTTTCTGTGCCTTCATGTCACTATTACGGTCCCATCGCTAAGGGTCACTGCCCTCTCACACTGAACAGCAATAGGGGCCTCAGTCTGCAGCAGGAGGGGAGAGTAGATTGAAACAGGTCTTGCATGAGGAGTGGACCCACGGATCTTCGGGTCATGAGGGGCTCCCCGGGACCTACCCAAGGCCCTTAAGAGAAAGCTTACGGCTTTTGTTTCTGTTGGTCCTTCCTGTAGCCCCCACCACCCATGGCAGGACAGGATGGGCATTTTAAAGCCTCGATGACCCGAATATGAGGCAGAGCAGAGAATCCAGATGGGGTTCAGGTCGGCCCCAAGTGGTAACACGAGCTGGCGTGGTACATCAAAGCTGAGATGTACGAAGTAGCGTGCGAAGTAACATACAGAGCAAGTGCAGTCTGGGCCTTTTCCGTGGAGGATGCGGCAGGTGGTGGGAGAGCCCAGGCTGAGCCGCCGTGTACTCCCCTTACTGCAGTTTGGATGCTGGAGGGCAGGACACAGGAGCCCTTGGGAAAGACACTGAAGTTGAGGCAGGACAGGTCCTTCTGGAATGAGGCAGGACAGAGCCTCGCGGGCCCACTGCTGCACCAACCTTTGTAGAGCTTGGTCTGGCTCTTCGCAGATTTCCCAGGTTTCCATCTCATTCCGGCTCAGAAAAGTAATCTTACTTAACTGTATACCTAATAGTAACTTTCATAGGCCTGACTTCCTGTGGAAGGAACTAGAAATCCAGGAGGAGAAGTTCCTTCTAGGCCATGTGTCCTGAACTGTCTGTTCCCATCTGTAGGCAGCCCCAGGACATGGCCTGGCTGACGCTCCCCCAGATTTCTGGGTGCTGCTGTGCCCTCCGGTGTGGGCGGGGTGCTCGCGAGTGCATGCCCCCGTGACTCCCCAAAGGTGGGCGGAACACACTTGCCACGGGATGTAGAATAGCTTCGCCCAGATGATGGCACAGGTGAAAAATAGGAGCCTTTCACCCCGGCCTGATGGGGGACCTGACTGGCATTCACCCACCGTGGCCAAGGCCCTCAGTGGGACCCCTGCTTGGGCCCGAGGTTGCCTGTGTAGGAGCCGTGGTGATTTTACGCTAAGTCCTTCCTGTGCCTTCATGCATCCTCCTGAAAGTTCTAAATCATGACAGGGTCTGCGTGGCACTCTGGTGCGTTGTGCTGTCCTCGAGTATGCATGGAAACGGGGGTCTGTGGATTCGTAGCCTTTCCGCGGCTCATGGTTGTGTGTTTTTTTTGTTGTTGGTGGTGGTGTTTTTGTTTTTGAAGGTTTTATTTATTTGACAGAGACCGAGCCCAAGCAGGGGGAGCAGCGGGAAGGAGAGGGAGAAGCAGGCTCCCAGCTAAGCAGGAACCCTATGGGGGACTCGATCCCAGGACCCCTGGATCATGACCCGAGTGGAAGGCAGACACCCATCAGAGCCACCCAGGTGCTCTCTGGGGCTCCGGCTTTTAAAAGTACTTCTTTCCACCTCCAAGTAACAGAGGGCCCCAGCTTTCAACATCCTGGCAGTCTTCCAAGCCTTTTTTTCATGTTCTCGATCTGCTGCTACTAAGCCGTCCCTGTCGGCTTGGGCCATCGCAGGCTCTCCTGAATTTGTCACCTCCTCTGTGAAGCCTTCTAAAAGGGCAGAGTTGTCTGTTCCCTTTTTAGTTTCACTATGAAGTATCTCAAAGTAAAAATCTACCCCCCCAGGTAAAATGTTACCTTGTTAGTATATTTTTCTTCAGACCTTCCTTTAAAAACAAGAAGTCTTTTTACACCCTGCTCAATTTCACCTCCCCAACAGCTTTTCTTTCCCTCCTTCCTTTCCAAAGGGGAGCTCTTCCTATTGTTACATAGTCAACCCCTGAACTACTTGGGGACACCCCCCCCCCCCCCGCAGTCAAATCCACATAGAACTTTTGAGTCCCCCCAAACTTAATTACCAATAACCTATGATTGACTAGAAGCCTTAATAATGATATAAACAGTCGATTGACACGTTTCGTATGTTACTTGTATTATGGGCTGTATTCTTCTAATAAAGCAAGCTTGAAAAAAAAGTAAGAAAATCATCAGAGAAAATAATGTTTACAGGACTGTACTCTGTTGAAAAAAATCCACGTATAAGTGGACCCGCACACTTTACTCACTCCCATGTCATCCAAGAGTCAGATGTGTGTATAATTTCCCCACGTTTTTGGAAACGCATCATTTATATGTATCCATATACATTCAGTTGTCTGTTGTGTAAGTGCTGGAAACAGGAATGAAATGGGAGCCTGTGACCTACTAGGACAAGCAGTACTAGACTGAGGATATAGATTCTGTTACACAGTTAAATATTTGATTTTTTTTTTTTTCAGCTATGGTCCACACCTGGAGAAATTTAGATATGAATCACATATCAAGACATTTAACACTGAAGAGACTTGGGATGGTCAGGGTATGAAACAGCCTGGCAACTGGAGCAGGAAGGTGTTACAGAAGATAGATATCTAGGAGATGGGTTTTGAAGGGTGCACAGGAGTTAGCTAGGCAAGCTCTGGCCTCCTGAAAATTTCAGGATAGTTCCTAGGTATGGTAAATCATACCCTGATTATAGAGGTCCCCCTTTTTCCGGCTAGTTCTACAGAACCGTGCCTGCCCTTGACTCAGTTCTAGTTTTATTGTGGGATCTGGCTGATGTTGGAGCACCCAGATCCTCTGCTATGTTGTGCTGAATAGAGAACACAAATAGGTTCTTTTGAATGGGTAGTGGGGGGATCCCCGGGTGGCTCAGCGGTTTGGCGCCTGCCTTTGGTCCAGGGTGCGATCCTGGAGTCCCGGGATCGAGTCCCGGGATCGAGTCCCGCGTCAGGCTCCCGGCATGGAGCCTGCTTCTCCCTCCTCCTGAATCTCTGCCTCTCTTTCTCTCTATGCCTATCATAAATAAATAAATAAATCTTTAAAAAAAAAAAAATGAATGGGTAGTGGATGGACTTAGGAGGCCCAGTGGTTCCTTTCTCTGACTGGCTGTGTTATTGAGCAGGTTATGCCACAGGATTGGTTATGCTAAGAGATAACCCCATTGTTTTAAAGGAGGAGAAAGTGAGGAACCTGGGTGTCTTGGTTGAGCATCTGACTCTTGACCTTGGCTCAGGTCTTGATCTCAGGTTGTGAAATCAGACCCCTCGTTGGATTCCATGCTAGTTGTAGAACCTACTTTAAAAAAAAAAAAATTAAAGGAGGGAAAAGTATATTAAGAAACTCTTAACACACACACAAACTCTAGCTTCTCAAGACTCGAATGGTTTGAAAGTAGAATGTAGCCGGGAAGCTGGTTTCCGTGATATCATACCCTTTTTGAAATATTAATCAACCACCTGAATCCTGATTGATTTTAAGATGGGCTTGGGAATGGTCAGGGTTGGCTGCAACAGTTCATTTCCAGGACGCGTAGCTCTCCTTTCTCACGGGACTTGAGAAATACTACCTTGAAACATGGACAGTCAGGTTGCATGACAAGTGCAGTGTTGAAATCCTGTCTGTTCTTCATGGGAAAGTCACCGAAGAGGCACTTGGACACACTCGTCCGGGTGCTTGCCTGTGCTGCCTGCCCCAGGAGTACCTTCCCCACCTGCCCCTCTTATGACTCCGTGCATATAGGAAGTGGTTCAGATAAGCGATGGTACCGCAATAGATTTCCTCTTCGTCCCTTGTATAGTAAAATAAATGTGAGTGCTGTTTAATGCATCACCTCATTTCATATTGCATTTGCCAAGAAAGTGCAATTTTATTGAACATTAGGATTGAATTCTTAACTGAGTAATCAATTTCAGTAGTAAGTTAAAATGCCTTCTATTAATGGACAACTGCAACCGTTAATCAGAGTTACAGTGGATTAACAGTTGTCAGCATTTATGCTAATAGCACTTATAAACCATGGGCTTATGAATTGCACTTTATACTTCCATATTTCTCAAACAGTTGCTAATACTTTTTGCTTGCAGGTATTGATTGTGTTGTCCTTTGCTTGCTACTTGGAGATGTAAAGAGATGTAAATGACATTTTCACGGTGATGACACAATATCACCTTCTGGTCTTGCACACTTGGCTTTGTGTCAAAATAGATGGAAAGGGTTCATTTGTTCTGGTGCTCTACTGTTTAATTTGATCTGGTGTGTGACTAAAGCAAGACAAATAGTATTTTTAATGAAACCATTTAATAACCTCTGGTAGCTTAGAATCGAAGGCATTGGAAAAATGCAATTAAGGAATGGCTAGATGTAAACAACAGGAAAAAAAAAATCACTGCTTCAGCTCCACTGACCCAATTCATTGTACTTTCAGACTTTCATCGCCTTAAATGGTTTTGAACCAATGAAGCTGGATTCCCTTACGAAGACGGACAGCCCATCGTGTGAACTATAGTTTGTGGACAGATTTATATTGGTGAGTTATTATAAAATATCTCCAGGTAAAAGCTCAGGTTTCTTAAAACCCCTCTGGAATGCGTTTTCAATTAGTTGATGACTATGGATTGCCAGCAGGCTCTGGATGTTTCATTGCGATGTCTAATAGCAGGATCCTATTGATTGTCTTTCAATTAATTGCATCTGGTATTTTCATTTATCAAAAGCAAAATACATGTAATTAACTCTGAAGCAATATAGTTCAGTGTAAAGTGATTGTTTCTGCTGTCGCTGCTGCTACAGAGATAAGTCAACGGAAATTATACTACTAGGAAACTCAAGGCAGAATGGAAGTCGTGTTAGGACTTCTCGACGTATTAATTACAAAGAATAAAAATGAATTAGGGAAATAGTCTCATGCCACCCCAAAGACGCGTGAGTAAAAAGGTAGATGGATGTCTTTAGAAAGAAAGCAGTTTGCTGATGAAGGCATAGCTCTAATGAGCTTAGATTTTTAGAGTTACCAACCTCTAGAATGTCTTGAACATGAAATGATTTTTTTTCTGGTGCAGTTGACTGGGGGTGTGGGGGTGTGCAGAAGAGAGCATTCAATTTTGCCTGTGCTCACTCCGGAGTGTGGCTGAGAAAATCTCGATCGATGGTAGTTCAATCCTTTACCCAGAGCAAGGTTTGGAGGTCCAGGGTCTAGTCACAACACGCCACTTGCCATTTTTCACAAAACCTGCATCTTACTCAAAGTCTCAAAATGGCAACTTCTCAGAAGTGATTGATGTTTCTCTTGCTGGAAAAAAATGTTTTCTCCTTGAGCTAACAGCGTCATTTAAAAGCAAGAAAAAGAGTGTGAGAGCAAATTTTCTCGGTGTCCTTTCTGTCAAACCCCTGGGCGTGTTGCCCGAAGTGTTAGGGATAGCATCAAGCCTCTGGTTTGGGGAATGGGCAGGTGTACCCCTGTGGGCTTGGCCCAGCTTCCTCGGAGCTGGGCTCTGTTAGAGACCTCCAGGGCAGTATTCCTCTATAAGCACCAGTGGGTGGGAGGTTGAACACAACCACAGCCTGAACCTAACTAGCAGGGAGGGTTGTGGCCCAGGGAAGGGTCTCCCTGTGTGTTTCTCCATCCGCCTGTGGGATAGAGTCAGGAGGAGATCCTGATGTGAGCCGACCTGGGACCTGGGCCTGCTTGCCAGCGGTTACCTCTTCCAGGCATTTGGAGGTCGTAGGTGTGAATTCAGTAGTTGGACTCCGATGATCCCCAAGATCCCCCTGTCTTTTATGACTAAACTTGGTGTGGACGTCTGGAAGCCACTCCCGAGAGTGACCCAAGAGGGCTTGCCCGACCAAAGGCCATAGTAGAGTATATAGTTCAGAGGACTGCTTATCAGAGGAGACTCCATAGTCTTGGAACAATTCCAAGAATCTCAGCATCGGGGAGGACGAGAGACTAGAAATACCGAACATTCTTTGGGGGAAATGAGTGTATTTATTATTAAGTCATGATAGCCACTCTGAACTGTAGACACTGAGTTTTGCCTTTGGGGCCAATGTTAATTCCTTTCTTTCGCCCATTCTTCTAAGAGAAACTTTTAAGATCCTGTCTGCTGGATTCTCAGGCAGAGATGATGTTGTTACAAAATCTTTGTGAGCCTGGGGTTCCTGGGGTGTTGGTTTCAGTATTGGGGGCTGGGGCCAAAGGTGGTTTTGGGGTTATGGTAATAGTGATGCAAATCCATTGGACTTGCACAGGTGTCCAGTTCCATATCCAACCATTGGCAGTGCCTTGTGCCAGGTGCTTCACTGCAAGGTGCTTGACCCTTACCTGTTGGCTGGGGGAGCAGAGCAGGGGGGTGGGGTGGGGGGGGCAACATCTCCATTAGATAGCCAAAACTTGAGCATAACACCTAGTACGTTTTGTAGACACCACAGGATTGGAAAACTATTTCCTCTAAAGATAAGAATGTGGGAATTCATTGTAAAAGATGAAATGGACTTTAAAAAATATCAAAAATGTTGTTGAGTAACAGCATTTTCATTTGACTTCGCCTGATAGTTGAACCATGGCAGGCTCCTGTTTGTTGATGGTCTTGACCTCCAAGAGAAGAACGGTTAGCATTGCATCTGTATCAGAATGCGATTGCAACACGGTTCCTGATAACCCATTTTTCCTGAGAACTGAGCGTGCTCAGACATTAGCCTGATATATCAGCTCGTTCCCACTTCTGTGTTTGGGGCATAATTTGGGGAAATGCATTTTGATAACATCTTGGAGGAGCTCGAGATGTTTGGTAGCACACTGAAGTTGACCATAGTTGGAGCATGGCTGTTGTGCCGGGAGGATGCTCTCCGTGTCTAGAACCAAGCCCAGTTGGCCTGGTGCCCCCAGCCCCGAGTATCTGGCAGTGGAGTTTACCTTTGCCCCAACCACCCTCACAAGTACAGGGTGGAGTCCCACACGTCCCTAGGGGCATGTGTTCACTCTTGGAACTCTTCTCTATGGCTTGTCACTATGCCCAGTAGATTGTAACCCCCCCCCCCCGCCTTTTTTTTTCTTTCTTTTTTTTGGGGGGGGGGCACCTCCCCAGTCAGCCCCACCTGTGGTCTATACATAGCAACATAAGAGGGACAGCTTGCCTTGCAGCCTGAGGAAAGACCACGTGTTGGTTTCAACCCAGTAACTCACCTGCTGAGGTCTCTGGTCTAGACAGATCTTGTTTAATGTGGGCAGAGGAGAAGGAAGTTAGATGTTTTGCACAAAATCTCATGAAAAGCCACAGCCTCAGGATGGCAAACCTCTGAGGCTCTAGAACCATTTGTACGTCCTTTTTGACCTTCATATTTTTTAGTGCGTCCTCACTTAAGAGCATTATGTGCTTCTTAATTCTAGACTTCATTATTTTGGTTTATGACCTTTTAAAAATAAATTTCAAATGAAACCTTTCAGTTTTCTTCCTGCAGAGAGTCTCATTTTGTCATTATGAGTGAATAATGGCATGTGAAGTTTTTATATCTTGCATTTTTGTTGTGGTTTTGCTCTTCGTCTGTGTGTTGTTATTTGTTAAAATGACAACGCGGAGTGCCCTCTGGTTTGCCGATTTCTCCTAGAACCGGACCGTTTGTTCTCCGTCGGTTCAGATGGATCATTGTTGCTCTGGTGCCGTTTTGTTATTAAGCGTCACCATTTGCAGCAGCGCCCAGTTACCTCGCGATTGCAACAAAGGTGGTTAGGGAAGAATAAGCGTCCTTTCTGTTGAATGTCTACAAATAAGTGGAAATGCAAATCAAAGCTCGTTGCCTTTATTCTGTAAGATGATGGCTGGGTAGCGGTGGCTGTGGTTTGGCAAAGACGTGGCAACGTATCCAGCTGCTTGCACCCAGAGAAGCTTGTGCACGGTGTTATTTTGACAGAGCGTAATAATAATGATGTGAAAGCTCAACCCTTTTCATAAGCTCCCCCCACCCCCTGGAAGGCGGCAAGCTGAGGTCTCCAGGGGACCGGTGACGGATGTGCCTGGCGGGTGGGGAGAGCCTCACCCAAGCCTGCCGTGGGCACCGGGCTGTGCTGGCCATCTGCGGTGTGGCTTCAGTGGGCCAGCAGGGTTCCGTGAAGCCCTTTGCCTGGTCTTTGGGGCCTCTGCCCTGTTTCTGCCAAGACCGATTTCCTTCCTGAAAAACAGAAGGGTAAGTATTGCCCTACTCTATAAAACCAGCAGCTACACTGTGGGGTGGCCGTGTTGGTCCTGGCACTGTGGCCTCCAGGGTCCTCCTGAGCTCTCAGCCTGCACTGGGGACGTGTGATCCTCCTCCAGTTTTTCGGCCAGAGGCAAGACTGCCAACATCGGAAACCACAAATCAGAGAAGGCTTCGCAGGGCCTTCTATCTGCAGGGGAACTCTCTCTAGATGAGAAACAGCCAGGAGGCTGGGCTGGGGGGTGGGAAGATGCTGCTGGAGCTCCAGCCAGCTCTGTGGAGAAGGGAGGAGGGCCCCAGCTGGGCTCTGGGTTCTTGGGTCTTGTTTGGATTTTATTTCCTGAGCCGCAGATCTAAGCTCACTCGGGAGCCGTTCTCTGGGAGCTGTTGATCCATCCGGGCCTGTTCTTTCCTCCCGAGAACCTCAAAATCCTAGTGTGGCTTCTGCGTAGAAGCCAGAGATCGGTTTCTGTTCTCAAGAGTTTCTCCTTGTCTGCCCCACACGGGTCAAGCCTCCAGCCCCCGGCTCGTCCTGGTGGATTTGTTTCCAGCTGTCGGTACTGCTGCCCACCTCCCACTCCTCAGGACTGCTGGTTCCAATCACAGCCAGTTGGCCAAGCCAGGGAGGCGCGGAACGAAACACAGGGTCTTAATTTTCTCTCTGTCATCGTGTGTTCAGAGTAAGCAAGCTTGTCTGTACTTCCCGGGGTTCCCGGCCAGGGTAGGCCTCTGCTGAATTGTGCTCCCGCTGGGGGGGCCCAGCTGGGGAGTGATGGTTCCCTGTGACCCTCTCCCCTGCTGGGGCAGGAGTTGTGACCCCACGGAACCCCATCTACGTGTCGTGCTGGGAAACATGGATGTGTGGCCCACCTGCCTTTCCAAGATCCCTGTTGTATTAAAGTGAGGAACTTGATGGTCCGATCTCTTTGCCAGCACATGGGACCTGTGAGAGGATAGGGCTGGAGACCCTAACCATGTGGCCCAAGCTCTGGCTTCCCTGTGTCCCCCTGAAACGCTGCAGTAGTGTGACGTGCTTTGCCAGCAGCATCGCAGGACCCCATTGTCGTTGGTGACAACTCCTGGGGCCCCTGATCTCAGATACGTTCCTCTTCTCTAGCATGTGACCAGCCTGTCCCTCCCCGGCACATGGTCCACATGGAGTGGGGGCTGAGCGTGGCCACGGTGCAGGGCTCGTGTGCGCAGAGCAAGCCCCTGTGCGACCAGCTGTTTGGATGTCCAGACAAGCCCCAGACAGAGGTTCTCCTACCCCTGGTCTCTCCCAGTGGACGGCGGGGAACAGTAGCCCACGTTCCGGGACATCCAGAGGCGATCGGCAGCAGACAGATCCATGATGTTTCCCCGAGGCTTGGGGAGTGTTTGGAGATTATAGGGAGGAGCTGAAGGAGGTGATGGCCTGCAGGGTTAGAGCCCTGCTGGTCCGAGGAGATGATACTTTATGTTGACGCTAAGTTTCATAAGGATTGTGTATTTTGCTGTGTGAGTGGACAGGAAAGTGAACTGTCTTCTATAAAAATGTTGGCACCTCTCATCCGGCATTGTGAGGGTGATTAACAGCAGAGGGAAAGGTGGGTTTTTTTTTGAATTTTTGTGTAGGGCTTGTGTGTTGCCACCGTTACTACAACTTCTAGAATGCATTAGACCAGTACCTTTATTTAATGTGGTCTGAATTGTAACTAGTTCCTGCCGTGCCCCCAACAAGGATTTTATGGAGGGACACACGCTGTCAGCCCCAGGTTCAAGTGTGATCTGGTGTGACTTTAAATTTAGCCTCCGCTCCCCCTGCTACAGATGCTAATGAAACACTCCACATACAGTCCGTGTGACACCGAAAGAGCCCTGGTATTTTCAGAGTCTGTCATAATCCAGTTTCTGGATCCTGATTTAAGCATTTTCTGAAGTGAGGTTTTGGGTAATGGCTGGAGAATCCAGTTCTCCTTGGGCCTATTGCCTGGGCTTCCTAGCTAGCTCCCAGCAGACTACCTTTGCTAGATTGATTGGTCCATCCCTCCATCCCTCCCTCCATCCATCCCTCCATCAATCCATCCAATCAAAGCCATGCCCACCACCCCCTCATCTCCTTTTGGCAACTTGGCCACTCCTACCTGGTCCTGTGCTATTAAAAATAAAGTCTTGGTTCACTTGAGTGCATTTGCAATTCATTTTTTTCTGCATAGCAATTAAGATCATGTCCCTAGAGTTGCACCAGTTAAGGATAAATAGGAGATTTTGAAAGAAAATGCTATGTAATTCGTTGGTTTTTGGGTAGGGGCCATGGTTATACATGAGGATGTGTACCATGAGTGGGGTCCTGTGCAGGGGGGCTGAAATGAGCACTTTCCTAGACTTCTCAGAAGCAGCCTGATCAGTGACATTTATACATATTTTATTATGTGGGTTCTTGAGGCATGGGGAGCAAACAAATCAATTTCTCAGCAGTATACTATTTAAAAGAACTGCCACCAGCCTGTGGGGTGAGTTGGAGAGGGCTGTTAAAATTAATCCTATATGGCCAAAAGATAGAACGTTAGGGGGGAAAAGTTAGTGTGCGGGGGTAACCACCCAAACCGTGCATGAGGAGCAGCTCTGAGCATCTGATCGCCGTGTTTAATTTCCACTTCTTCATAAATGTGCACTCACGACAGTGGCTCCCACAAAGGATCCCGATCTTTTCTCCAAGCGGACAGGATCGGGTGTCCCCGCGTGAGCTTCTAATTGCTCCGTGTGGAGTGGGCCTGGATTTCTCGGACTGTGTCGTGCTCCCTCTTCATGGGGGAGATTTGCAGAAAAGGAGTCTTGGTGGTAAAGCTATCTGGTTCCTGTGCCTTGTAACCCAACACGTTTTCTGTGATCGCCTCCCCTCTTCCGGTTCAGCTATACATTGTTTAACTCAAAGGAAACCTTTGTTGGCCTGGACAGGGTGTAACCTGCAACTCCTTGAAAAATTCAGCCGGAGCAGGGCAGCGCGGGCTATCGGTTTCCATGGGGCGCGGGGTGAGGCCATTCAGAGGGCTGCTGCTTTGACTCTCTCTTCCCGGGGCAGCTTGGGACGAGGGCATGGCAGTTGAGGGTCACGGGACTGCCCCTCCAGTGCTGGCAGCTTCTGTGGACTGAACATTCGTGTCTGTTTCCACTGCCCGGGAACTCAGGACTGGGAGGCTCTGTGTTCTGGGAGGTCTAGACCCAGTCACGCTGCCCTTCACCCCTTGGCCTCCTGTGCGCCTCTTAATAGGATCGCCTGCTGGGACTGGCTTTGCTGGGTCCTTGCGTGGGTTCCCTGAGTGCAGGAGGTGACCTGTTATCTGGGTTCCCTGAGTGCAGGAGGTGACCTGTTATCTGCTGTGAGCCCTTTAGTCATTGTGAGTGCAGATTTTCCGTGGGATTTTAATCTCTGATGATGCCAAGCCTTCAGACTCTTATCAGGTGAAAGGAGATCATAAAGGTTAAGGAGCAGTGCTCTAATTACGTGGAACCTTCCAGAGTTGATGACCGCAAGCTTCCTGAGGTAGAAGCCTTGTGCCCTGCCCCTGTCACCTTTATTTCTCCATACACGGTCCACATGTAATAGATTCAGCAGGACTGTTTATTGAACGAGTGGATCCCAGGCTGCGATGGAGTCAGGGGTGTGGAATGGCTGGGCCTACGCAGCAAAACCCATCCCAGCATCTATCTGGAAGGCAGGGTTAGCTTGGGAGTGTTTTCTGCAGACAGAAGGCCAACCAGCATGGTACGCTACCTGTCCAGGGGGAGGTATATGTGTTCCTGAGATAACAGAGCCATGTTCCCAAGCTCTCTGAGGCAGGAAGGCAAAGGCATGCCTTGCCCTCCCCTACATGAAGGTAGGGTGGGGAGTCTGAATTCAGTGTGGCTTGCGGATCCAGCTGCACCCTCCTGTCCTCTGGGGTGCTGTGCTTGCAGTAGCCTCATTGGCAAGAGGACTTGCAGGTCCAGCTTCCATGACCACGTCTGAGCAGGGGACTCAGGACAGCAAGAAGGCCCAACTGTCTCCCAGAGCTTGGTGGCCCCGAGTCCCTTGGGACCGAAGGACAGATGGCCTGGGTATCAAATTTCTCCACGGACCCAGCATGGTGGCCGCCTGCTTTGCCTCCTTTGGAGATTTGCAAGCCAGTATTTTCCTGCATGTGGAACTGACACCCCTGGCCCCACAGTTGTTGAAAACCTTCGAGAGTCCTGGCTTTTCATAATTCGGTCAAAACTCCCTGCTACTTCCTAATTACAGCAGAAGATGACCTCTAAACCGCGACGTAGGATTGCAACTTCCTCTAGGAAGGAGGATTCTTATTGATTTGTACTCTGATCTCCCACGGGCTCAAGTGGCAGCACCGCAGAGGCCTGTTTAAGGCCGGAAAGCCTTCTGCCTGTGTGTTTAAACAGAGCAGATTGATGCAGTGTTCGACTTGGCCAGGAAGCAACCCAGCTCTTTAGCATGGAGCTCCATCGTAGCAGCCGCTCCCTCCAGCAGCCTGATGGCTTTGGCACCTCTTCCGCATGTTTGTACGGGGAAGGTAAAGAAAGAGTCCAGTTACAGAGGCAAAGACTTGGCCAGGGCCCTGGTGATGGATGGTGGGGGCAGGGGTGGGAGGGTCCTGTGGGCAGGGCCAGGAAGTGCTTACAGGGCCACCTGATGGCCTTGACTTTGGGCAGACAGGAGCCTCCTGTGCAGAGTGCCCCAGGCTTCCCCCTCTGTCAAATGGGGGTGAATAGTGGCGCTTAATCTCAAGAGTTTGGGCGTTCAGGGAAACTCTCACTGAGGAGGGCTTAGCCAGGTGCCTGGTCCACGGTAAGGGCTTCATGGGGATGACTGATCCTATATCCTCCTCATTACTTGCAGCTTAGGAAATGAGCTAGCCATGCTATGGCTTGAGGGGTGGCTCTGGGGACTTCCCCATGGCCAGAGAACACATACTCATGGTCTAGGTTACTTGGACATTTAGATGAAAGGTGGCTAGAACACTAGACCTCTCGCATGTGACTTTTCTGTCGTCGTTGCCTCCTGGGACTTTGGAAGTAAGGCGTGCCTCCCCATCCAGTCAGCCTCGCGGTGACGTTTCCTCTTCAAGGGCTGAAGGGTGTAGGGTTCCCTGAAGTCTTTCCCACATATGCACGTTGGGTTTGAGTTCTTATTTTTGCGAGGGTGAGCCGATCTGAGCCACAGGGAGAGAGAGGTGTTGGAGTCCAGGTTCTGTGCCCAGATGTGACCAGCAACCTGGAGACCCATTTAGTAATGTGGTTTATCACTGGGAACGGGTCATCACTCTCCTGTCAGTGGCCCAAGGTCTCTGCGATTTGCCTGTACGTCAAGCGTGACCGAACATGGAGTGTGAAGCCAGCGGCGGTGGGTCAGTCGTGGAGAGGGCCGGCACCCAGAGCGTTGCTGGGAATGGCCCATGAGCACGACGGCTTCTTCCCACGAAAGGCTGTTCGATTCAGGTCACCAGGTTTGGACTCCTGCGTTTTATGGCAAAGTCTGAAAATGCAGATTTGTAGCAACCAATGTTAATGAATTCAGACTGTTTGAATTTCACACTGAATAATGGCTGGAATTATCAGAGCCAGGGGCTTATGAGATCCTTGGATCGTTGTAATCTTTTCTCAAGATTCAATTGATAGCATGATGTAATATCACATTACTTTTATTAACGGTCCTGGTCATAAAAGAAACACACCTATTAGGATAGGAGAATTGAGTAAAAATAGTGGTAATAACAAGACAATTTGGAATATGTAATATATTCAGTAAATTTCAAAATGCCGCATCTCATTTGAAATGCAATGTTGTGCCCATAGATATTGAACGCAATACCTCTGTACCCTAGGGCTTCCTCTTTTCTACATTAAAAATATTCTATTTAAATGCAGATTTTGATTTGCAATCTAGGAAGAAAATTCAGAAAGTATGGGAAGAAGGACAACTCTGCATCTATTATCAATTTTGGTTCTGTATTATTCTTGCTCTTACTCTGCTGTGCTTTTCTCTCACACCCTCTTCTCCCCCAGAAGGTAGTTTCTGAACGTACAAGTAAGGAAAAGGCACCGAGTTTCAGAGGATGATCCTGTTGTTACACTTTGGTCTGTCTGAGAACACTCTGCAGCTTACACCTTCCCTGGCCAAGTGGAAGAAACCACAAAGGCCCCCCCAGGTTGCTTGACAGGGGGCAGGAGCCTGGGAATTTCTCCTTCTGAGCTGAGCGAGTGGCCACAGGAGGGTCTGTTAATACTTACCTGTGTTGGTAGCATTGAAGCGGTTTTCATTTCAGAATCTACTGCTGCTGCTTCTGTGGGTGTGTGTGCGCGTGCGTGCACGGAAGTGTATTTATTTCTGTTGCTTTTTCACCTAGAATCGAGTACCTTCCCTGGAAAACCTGCGGGACAGCCTATTGCTGGATGTGAATGTCGGGAAGATGTTAGGGCTGCCCTTCTCAGCACAGAAGTGACTTGTTTGATGTCGAGCTTCGGGTACCAAAGAAATGGATTTATAGCTTTTGACATTCTACTCTTAGAATTAATTAGGTGGCTAATCATTATAAATACCATTTACTTTTCCTGTTGTCTGCATTTAATAGAGCATCTTCTGCTATATGCACTTGTCAGTTTCAAACTGAGAGTTGTGTTTGGGCTTTTATGATCTGCCAAGGGAAAATGAAAGTAAATTCTTTATAATATGCTAATTGATCTATTTGGGAATTTTTAGATATAGACAACATCTGTGCTTGCCAGTAACATAGTTAATAGCTTCCGTTCTTCAACATTGGAGAAGGTTTTCACGGTCTGTATGTGACCTTGCTGAGAGACATACTGTGTCTTCTCCAGGGCTTCGCGGTGTGGAATTTGGGGGGCTTTTCTCCGTGCTTTGGAACTAGGCCTGAGCCTTTGTAGAATCCTATTTTGAGGGTGCCTCTGGCTGGAATGTGTTGGTATTAGTCTGGGAAGAATCCAGAATGGTTGGCCTTGATCTCGGGGCCCCCATCACTCACATACCTCTGTCCTAGACCAGACCGGCTAGAGGGAGCAATTCAGAGCAAGTGACTTTGGGCCCGAGGAGTCCTCAGAACCCACTTCTGTCCTTAGTTTTGCTTCTCCTTGGGCAGTGGTTTTGGTAATTCAGGAGCCTTTATATATATAAACACACCTGTTGATAGTTTGCAGAGCCAGGAAGTGCTGTCTTTCCCTGTTGGAGAGTGAGAAGCTGTGCCTTTCCACGCTGCCTGTAGGAGGAGGAGATGGTTTCTTTCTTTACTTTTTTTTTTTTTTTTAATTTTATTTATTTATGATAGGCACACCGTGAGAGAGAGAGAGAGGCAGAGACATAGGCAGAGGGAGAAGCAGGCTCCATGCACCGGGAGCCCGATGTGGGATTCGATCCCGAGTCTCCAGGATCGCGCCCTGGGCCAAAGGCAGGCGCCAAACCGCTGCGCCACCCAGGGATCCCGAGGAGATGGTTTCTCCAGTGAGCCCAAGTCCTGGGACTTCAGGCTTATAAGTGCCGGCTTTCCCTTGCCTTGGAAGGCAGAGCTCAGAGTGACTTTATTTGGGGGCCAGAATGGCCCAGCACTGGTGACAACTGAAAAGGAAGTCGTGTGAGTGGCATCCTGAGCATGCCCATCACTCTCAAGCACATGGTCCCCAAGTATGTGGCTGGTCCTACGAGGGCTGCAGGGGCCGAGATATCCTTATTTATTCGCAGGATTTTAATGGATAACGGAGGCTAATTGACTTCTTTTGGGACTTGGCAGGAGCAGATGTGGGATTTGAACCCCGAGTCCAGGACTGCTCTGCACACCTGGCCTGTTCTGTACCATCAGTGTCTTCCCAGACTGTTCAGACATTGGGTATAAAAAGGTTCGACTTTGGATGTTCCTGATTTGCTGTTGATTTGATAGCCGTTCTACAATCTCTGTACACCCCCAGGTTTACAGACAAACCATCTCTAAGAAGGGGTCTCCCATCGGGCTAAACGCTCACAGGCCGGTGAGCACATTGACTTTTGTGTGTGGGATTTGGTGCTCTGATCCCTGACAGACTAAGCCTACCGAGGGGATTGGCCCCAGACAAGGACAAGCCCCTTGGACTTGGCAGTAGCTGGGACCCCAGGCTAGACCAGTGTGGCGGGGCGGCTCAGACCCCAGCATGTCTGTCTGTCTGCCTGTGTCTCCCTTCAGCAGAAGCAGACCACGAGGTGGCTCACCAGAGCTGTGGAGGTGCTGCTGGGATGTGGGCCGAGGCAGGGAAGAGGCTGGACCGGAGACTCTTGTAGCCCTTCCTCCTGCCCCACTCACTCCCCAGCTTAACTACGAGCTGTTAAACACAAAGATGCCAACTAAGTGATGTGTTGCGAGCCAAGCCTATCCAGGTGTCCTGTGTATTCTCCTGTCTCCGGCGTGTGGAAGCTCCCTTACCTGCATGGGTAAGGCTCAGGCTTTGCCCAAGCTTCGGTGGCTGAACAACACCGCCTGCTTCCCACCGGTCCAGTGATGATGGCTGAGACCATCTCACTGCAGTTGAAGGCACCTGCATGGTGGGTCCTTCGGATCACTCCTTGACTGTTGCCACTGCGCTGTCATTTTTGGCCTCTCTTCCCTTTTGTTTGCACCCGGACCCTTGGGCAAAAGATAATCCCTACAAAGGACCAACTCTTGAATCCCTCCGAGAGTTGTCCGCATGTCTGACCTATTCCGTCTGGCTGAACGTGAATACTCACCTGCACGTATGTCTACATGCATACACACATAGGGATGTGGACCCCACTTGTGGCATGTGTGCCCCCAGGGGACACCTGCAGCTGGACCATCAGGCCAGGGATTCCTTGGACCCCTGTCCTCACCTGGCTGCTCACCCTTGCTGCCTCTCGGGATGGGCTTTGACACATGCAGCCTCTTCTTAGCCTCCATGGCCGAGAGCTGAGGCCTTAGACAAACAGCCGTCCGTCCTCACTGTTGGCTGAAACGTTTATAGAAATGGAGCGGAGGGGAATAATTGTACGGCACTGCCACCTTCTCATTTCCCCCAGGTTGATGAGTGGGGGCAGTTTAATTTGAGACTAGTAAATTTTGTAATTGGATTTAAAAGAGGAAAACGAGTGGCCACGGTTTACGCGTTACCTTTACCATGGTGGCAATGGGGGATGCTCTCATCAAGTATGGATCAGATTATTTTATTATGCCAACATTAATATTGGGAGCACACACATAATCTAGAGTCAGCAGGTTCACACACTACTATCTCATTAAATTTTCAGGCAAAAGCTGCAAAAATTAATTGGAGGCGTGTAATAGTTTAGAATGTGAGCCGGCTTATGGTAATATAAATTATATGAAGAGAAGACAGTTTTATATACTGAGAGAGAGAAAACTGGTTTACTTTAATGAGAAGAGGCAGAAATGTAGAGCTATTTTTTCATTACAGATGCACTCTAAAGTGTTTGGACTTAGTTGATGAATAGAGTTAATTCGCTGCTGTGGTTCCTATAATTCATGTTGCACAGTTTAATGACTTCTAGATAAAAACAGGATTGAAATGTTAATTTCTCTGAAGAAATTGGGGCACTCTTGTATATCAGGCTTTCCCCCCTATTAAACCACTAGTTAATTTCACTAAACAAGTCTCTTGGAGATATTTCATGCTACATAGACTTTTGTATTTCTTACCTGGGTTAGCTTCCTTTCTTTTTTTTAAACCTTAATGTATATGATTGTCTCAGATGAGAGGATTTGTCAGGCAGAGCTGTGATAACTTGAACTAGCAGAGGGGTCTCTCTACAGTGAGCTCTGTAAACAACCACATGCCTTAATCTAATGGCCTAATCTAGTGGCTAATAATTTTTTTTCCCCTTTGCTCTTTATTTGGCTTACGAGTTTGGGTGTGTGGATCTGTTCCTGCTTTTGAGCTGGGAAGGAAGTCAGCGGTATTGATCAGTCACTATTGGCTTCCTAAGTCTTTGGTCTCCAATCATACAGGAAATTTTATCATTACTATATATATATATATATATAACTTTTCATTTTTGTTTGCTTTTCCACTTCTCTAACTTTGGGCTTTTTTTTTTTTTTTAAACCCATAGTGCAGATTCAAATCTGTGTTCAGTGTCTCTCTCTACTCTCAGAAGAAAAAAAAGAAAGGGCAGGAAATATCAACTGTGGTAATGAAAAGTTAACTAATAGTGGTGCTGTGTAATTAAGGAATGTTCAGATGTTCTTATTTATTCCTGAGTTTGTTATGATAACCGTGGTTTGGTGTTTTTGTTTGTTTTTATATTGGGGACCAAGAACAAAGTCACAAGTATTTACAGGGGAAGGAAAGAAGTGACCCACCTCCTTTGTTTGTTCCCCTGGTTCACCTCTGGGTGGCTGTTCCAAGGGCTTCCAGGAAAAGACTCCATGAAGACCTGAGGGACCTGACCAGACTGACCTTTAACTTCCTGGGGGATGCAGAGATCCCTGCTCCCCCCACCTGGTTAGTGACCATTAGGCTCAGCCAACACTACGTCTTGAGGGTTGGGACATTGGATGCCAGTTACTGGTTTTAGGGTCTTGTCCGTGGAACTTGGCTTTCCGGGACCGTCCATCCCTCTCTGCCTGTGTCACTTAGGGACCTTCTTACACGGAGCGATTTGGTACTTATTCTGAGATCTTGTTGGTAGGTGTGCAGCTGGGGTACAGAGCCGTGGGTGGCACGGCTGGGAAATGTGAGGACCCCCGCCTCTTCTAAACGCCCACCCAGGCTGCTCCCCTCCTCAGGTCGCCAGATGATCTCTGGGAGTCTCCGTTTCTGTGGCAGCAGCACTGGGCTGTGGGCTGGGCACTGGGTCAGATGGTCTCCTGGCCCCAACTGCTGGGCATACCGAGGTCTCGTCTGTGGGGTGGCAGGGCTCACTCTCCATCATCTCTGCTCACTTGATGCACTTAGTTGACTCCATTGTCTTGCCTCCAATGGTCCCTTCCACCTCACTGAAGTCTCTTCTGTCCCATGTTGGTGACAGATGAACTTGTGTGTACTCGACCCCAGCTTATTTCTTAGCATCCTTAGTCCTTTGAATCTCTGTGGCTTTGGTTTAGGATTCCCTAAAAGGGAGTTCCTCAGCCTGGCACTGTTGATCTTTTAGAGCAGATCATTCCATGTTGTGAGGCTGTCCTGTGCATCGGAGGATCTTTCTCCCTAGCCCTGGCTTCTGTGCACCCACCCTCCCTGCCCCCACGTGACAACCAAAAATGTGTCCAGACATTATGAATTGTACCTTGGGCTGGGGGGTGGGGGTGTCTGTGTGTCCCCTGTTTGAGGTCACTTCCTTAAAGGGTGGATGTTTACTCCAGCATGTGGTTGCATTATGCTTGAGCCTCGAGGACTGAGCCCGGGGAGGTCTTGAACTCCCCACCCTGCCCAGGGCGTGTACTCCACGCCTGTGCCCTCATGTGCTTGCCCCCTTCGGTCCCATCCAGAGAGTCAGGGCCCAGTGTGCAGGTGGCTGCTTCAGCAGACGTAAGGGGCCTGGCACAGACAGGTGGGCTCCTGCCTCACACTCGGCTCCATTAGACTCACACAGGGTGCTCGTGACTGTGCATCTGACAGGCAGATTTATTTGTCGCCTTGTCGTGGTGACCTGTTAGGATGGCTTCACCGCTCGTGTGCCACTGATGCTGGGCCGTCTGAAGTTGGGACAGAGCATCCCTTGGTCCCCACCGATTGAAGTCTTATCAGCACTAGGCATAACTTACTGCCTGCTTTTCCCTGTTTCTGTAACTTTTAATTGAAACCATTTAGTTACCACCCCTGCTGCTAGGAATCTGGGGACAATTAGGAGAGTCCCATCTGTCCTTTGAACCACGTTATATTGCCTTTTTCTCGCTATCTCAAGAAGACGGCGAATTGTAACAGCAACTGTCTCTGCTTCCCACTGGATGGCTGCTCTCTCGCTTGAATGAGTTACGGCAACTCTTTAATTCAATTATTTTCTCCAGTGCAGGCTTCGAGATGATTTAGCTGAATCAGAGGCCCGGGTTTTCCAATGCCAAGCCGTGCCTCGACGTTGGCTGTGGGTGGATTGTAAAGTTTTCACATAGAGTGAGGGGTGCGTCCTGTGCCCCCCCCCCCAGCCTCCTGGCACAAGCCCCTGTTCACCATCTCAAAACATAGATTGGAAATGGCAGATGCCATGGGCTTTGCCAGTCTTTCCCCCAGGCAAGGAATTATCTGTCCGGTGCTATTAGGTCAGTGAATTCCTACCCAGCTGTGTCTGAAAGAAGGGAGGGTGGCAGGGGGAGCAGGGCGGCCTGGGTGCCGGTCAGGAAGGCCATTTATAAATCTATAAATGTGCTAAACAGCCCACTCTCCTGCTTTGCTATTCGACTTTGAATTAAACAACGTGTCATGAGTGGGAGGTGTATCTTACAATGATTTTAACCAATTTGCTTTCTAATGTGGAAAATCTGCCGAAAATAGGACCCACTGAAGTGGTTTGTCCCATATACCGGAGGGGTGGAGGGCATGCCCTCGAGGGTGGTGGCGTGCGGGGTGAGGAGGGACGATTCGGGCGTGAGCCTTTCAGGTGGGAACTGGGATACTGAGCCTGCATTCTGTTGTCCCTGTGGGCCCCGGGTTCCCGTGGGTGTGTCCTCCCCAGGTCACAGGGTACATGCAGCGAAGACTCCCTTTTCCAACACATCTAGGGTGTTTTGAACCCAATTAGAAGTACACAGTGTGGGCAGCCCGGGTGGCTCAGTGGTTTAGCGCGTGCCTTCTGCCCAGGGCCTGATCCTGGAGACCTGGGATCGAGTCCCATGTCAGGCTCCCTGCAGGGAGCCTGCTCCTCCCTCTGCCTGTGTCTGCCTCTGTCTGCCTCTCTCTCTCTCTCTCTCTCTCTCTCTCTCTCTCAATAATAAATAAAATCTTTGGAGCGGGGGGTGGGGGAAGTACACAGTGCTTGCTGAGAAGGCAGGCAAGGTGAAGGCCCTGGCCCATACAGTCTGTCCAGCGGCAGGTGGGGCGGAGAGAGACGGGAACAGAGACACTGAGCTAGCTTCTGGGGCCCGGGAGTGCCTAGGTGACTGGTGTGTGCAGCGCCACCATATCTGGGGGCCCACCCATACTGCATCGTCGTGGTCAGGTCAGGCCGAGCCTGGCCGAGCTAGGCTGCACACTGCCTTTAAACTGCCACCCGTCTGTCCTGAAGGTGGACTGTGATCCTGGGGCCTCCCAGTGCCCCTGGCGTGAGCATCTCACTGAAGGGCGCTCTCATGTAAAGGTGGATGTATTTTCAGTGCCCTGACTCACAAACAGAGGCCACCACCTGCATCTGGCGCTTATAGGAAAAGCAGCAGTCTCTTCCGACATGTGCTTATCCAGAGGCTGGGCGCCTGCCACTCAAGGGGTCACCACGTCTGCTCTACTCCAGGGACCTGACTCTAGAACCAAACCCAGTAGATGGGGAGACTGCTGTGTGCACATGCGCATTGATGTGTCTGAGAGGAAGGTTAATAAGATAGTGTCAAAGGTTGTCAGAATCTTCAGACATGGAAACCAGTGTCGGCCTTCTAAAATAGCACACGTGCCCTTTGACCTAGTAATCTCCCTTCCCCACCTGGTGCCAAAAAAAGCCTTATTCCATCAAGATGTTTCATCGTGGTGTTATTTAATGGCATAAAAGATGCCTCAAGCATCCAACAGTGGGAAAATAGCTAATTCTTTTAAAAACGATGCCTTCACAGTTTGAAATAACATAAATAGAAGGCTTGTCTCAGAGTGGGAAGATTTAATATTGAATGTACATTTGCAAATTAAAACCATAGAAAATACTCATGGGAAATCTGATGAATATTTCATACCGGTTATCTTTAATTGGTAGAGTTTGGGTGATTTCCCCCCCCCCCCCCCCTTTTCCCCATGCCCCATCCCAGGGTTCTGTAATGAATAAATGTTGTTGTTTTTTAATAGGGGGAAAAAAGTGCTGGTCATCTGTTTCCAGAAGGATCCTCCGCTTGGGGAGGAGGGGGCAGTGCAATGCAAGATTTATGGAGGCAGAGCTGACTCTCAAGATGCTGTCTGTGTTCTTTCTCCTTATATTTCTTAGAAGATGCAAGCATGTGTGAACATACAGAGGTTTCGTGTTGGCTTACCAAAAAAGAATCCTACCCCGCTTGCAGCCCCATTTGCTACGACACACCGTGCCTAGCGCTCTCTACCCTTCAGCAGCCCTGTCCCGTATCGCCCTCTGATCGTCTTTAGGGCATGTGTGCAGATACAGGGGTTTGTCCGTGGGGTCTGTATACCTGCTAGGTTTTAGGTTTTTGTAGGTTGCCCCCATGCCCACTCCTTTTTAAACTGTCTTTCGTGGCAGAGCAGTGTATGCTGGCTTCCTGCTGCCATTAGGGAGCTGTGTGGCCTTGGGGAATGGCTGGCCCTCTCTGTGCCTGTTCTGTCCTTAAACACAGAGACAGCAGTCCAAATCTGTAGGCTTCTTAAGGACACGGTGAGTTAATGCTTGTAAATCGAGCGAGCCAGCACCTGGAGACCCACCTTCCTATGTGTGCTGGTTTCACGTGTTGTTCACATCATCCTGGTCTTTGTCACCGTCTGCTCTGTGTTTGTAATCACATAAACGCATGTGATACTTTAAGCATATTATTCAGTTCACGTTACATATTCTTTGCATCTAGCTGCCCAAATACATGATCCCTCCATGTCCTTTCCCTCCAGTACACGCCTCTGATAAATTTCTGTTGTGAAGGGAAAATTGTGTTCTGTTTGTGCCCGCCCCCCGCCCACACAAGCAGATGCTGTCTGTCTGTAGCAGGCAGGGTTTTGGTTGGATCTTCAAGGACTGTTGCATCGGAGCTGCCCCCCCCCCCACGAGTTCATTAACGAGGCTGCTGAGCCCCCCCAGGTGTCCCACCAGCAGAGCAAATGCAGAGGTGGGGCCCAGCCAGAAGTGTTTACAGGGCTGACTGGGGGGCAGGGGGCGGGGAGGTTCATGAAAAGCCGACCCACAGGCCAAGATAATTTTCCTCTGATTCCATCTCACGCAGCAAGGCGTTCCCCTGAACAACCAGTCGGCAAGTAGTGGTTTCTTTTCTTGACAAGGCATTTATTAAGCGCCTGCTGTATGTCAGGGGTGAACCTAGGACTCTGTGCGGGTCAGTCTGGGAGGCTGCCAGGCTCCATCCCGCTTTGAGACCTTTGCTTCCCTGCTCCTCTGTCTGGAGGTTCTTGGAGTTTCCATCGGCTCCCTCAGGGCATGATGGGCCCGTTTGTCTGCGGTGCCTGGTGCCTACGCTTTGCATCGATTCGGAAGAGGGAAGCAGACGAAGCAGTGGTCAGAATAGTTCCAGGGTGTCTGTCTGTTGGTGGATGACGGGCTCTGGATTGACCGAACTGTCTTGTGATAACTCCCTGCTAGACCAGGGCCCTCCCCGGGTCAGGCCTCTATGGCTCCAGTTCACCCTTCCCCAGATGTGGTCAGCCCGCACAGAGTAATTTCACCAATTCTCTTGGCATTTTTGTTATCCTGGCTTAATTTTTTTTTTTTTTGCTTCGACCCCTGATTTGTCAGAAACCCCCAATGTTTAAAAACAAAAATCCCATTAGTACTGTTTGTTTGCCTTTTAATACTCTGGTAAAGACAAAAGTCATTTTTATTCTGGTTCTAAAGTTTGTGTCAAGAGCAAATGTTTTTTAAAGTTAAAAAAAAATGTTTTGCAGCCTAGTATCAGGCTCAGAAATAATTCTGTGTGGGTCTCTGCTTCTTTGAGGCTTACGTGATAAATACGCTTTGTGGGAGCTCTCATTCATATCCCATTGAACGTTCAGGGGGAAGGTATTAGAAACACAACTTTCTAGCCTCCGCTACCGCTTTTATATATCTGCAGCCAGGCTCTGAGACTAAAAAGGTTTATTTGCTATTTTATCCCATGGATAATTTTGCTTCGTGGAGTTTGGAGTAGACTAAAAAGGTTTATTTGGTATTTTATCCCATGGATAATTTTGCTTCGTGGAGTTTGGAGTTGACCGCTGACCTCTAGGATCAGGTGTGAGAGCGGAGCCTGGGGCTTCTTGTCGGGGGCATTTCCTGAAGGTGGATGGGCTGACACAGCAGTGAGAGGTGGGAATTATGAGGGATGCCAGCTGCTCCCTAATTTTATATTTTAAAGAAATTCACCATAGTTGGCCTTATAAAGGACTCTTGATTTCTAGCATTCAGAAATCGTAATTTCTAGGAGAGAGACATTTTCAGATGCTTTTACCTCATTGCATGAAGTTGCGAAGGTAACGGGCAGCAGAGAATAAGTCCTGCGGTTATCCGGGTGATTTAGGCTCTTTACCGTGTTGATTGATGAACAGTGCTCCAACCCTCGTTGGCTTATTTTGCCGTGATTAAGGAGCAGGCGCTAGCAAAGCATGTCCTTAAATGACACACCCGTTACCAGAAGTGGCTGAGTCGGTGCTGCTGGTCACCTGTTGAGTGGTAAAGATACACCATTGCCGTATTTTAACTCTTCCTTTTTTGGGTCGTAGGTTTTCATCTGCCACTGCTCACCTGTGCAAGTCTTGCCTTCCCCTCCCCTTACCCCTTTTTTCCGTAACCAGTAACACCGACCCCCATGTCTCACCAACTTTATTTATTCATGAGAGGCACAGAGAGGCAGAGACATAGAGAGCCCAATGTCGGACTTGATCACCAGACCCTGGGATCACACCCTGGGCCAAAGGCAGCTCAACCGCTGAGCCATCCAGGCGTCCCTCCCATCAACTTTCTATTCCATTTGTCTTGGTTCTTTTGTTACTCCTGCTCGCTGACAGATGTACTGTTCTGTGAGCTTCTTGAGAGACTTGGCCGCAGCCGACACACAGTAGGTGCTGGTCATGTTTGGATAGAAATTAGTGTGGCTTGTAGTCCTCATTAGGCAGAAGGGCAGGAGACCACGAGGCGAGGTCTCAGTGGGCTCTGAAGAGCTCATGGAAGCCAAGTTGAGATGGGGCCGGTGAGGGGGGCAGGGAGCTGGGGCTTTTGAGGGAAGGGGAAAATCAGCTGCCCTCAGACCTCTGTCAGTCAAAGGAGGGAGGCAGCTTGTTCTAGAGAGAAGACAGAAAGCATAGAGTTTTTGCAATAAAGAATTTTAAAAATAGCGCAAGTTGCCCAACCATGAGTCGGACCACCTGTGTCCTAGTGGACAGGGCCCTGTGCCAGCATAAGGAGTGGCTGCACGATGTGAGAGTCTGCTCTGCAGCGTCCTAAGATCTGTGCTCAGACACATCTGAGTGGTCCAGCACACTCCTAGACATGGGATCTCCCTGGTTAGTCAAACAGAAGGACTCCAGAGGAAAATATAAAAGAGGGGATGGGAGTTCTCTGGTGATGGGCTAATGAAACTATTATTTTTTAAAAGATTTTATTTATTCATGAGAGATAGAGGGAGAAGCAGGTTCCCTGCGGGGAGCCCGGTGTGGCCTCCATCCCAGAACCCCGGGATCACGCCCTGAGCCAAAGGCAAACGCTCAACTGCTGAGCCACCCAGGTGTCCCATGGGCTAATGGAATTATAAAACTAGTTGGCTGGGGGATCCTCTAGCAGACAGACTCACCCTTTACGGGCTGGTAGGACATCCCCTGTCGTGCATGGACATTCCATGGCTAGGGGCTTCTTCTTCCTTTTTACCTGTGTTGGAAGGGCCCACCGACCCTCAAGGGCAGATGCTTCTGCCCTTAACAAGGGACTGCCCAGGCCAGTCTTCTCACAGTAGAGATTGGGGCTGGCCCACTCTTGCTCTTAACAGACTCAGTTGTTTTCTCATTCAAAAAGTGTGTGTGTGCACACCCACGTGTACGTGTGCATACCAGGACTGTTCTGGACTCAGCGGGTACAATGGAGAAGCTGTCACTGGCCTTTTATTCCTGAAGAGGAGACCCCCCCCCCCCGGATTGTTTTCTTGGGAGGTGTGTGTCAAGTTGGGAATACGTCGAGTCACCACTTGGCTGGGAGTGTTGAGCAGGTTTCAGGGACCCAGGGGAGGTGACCAGCCGTGAGGTGAGGTCTAGGCCTAGGCCAAGGGAGCAGCTACTGCAGAGCCCCCAGGGCAACAACCCATGAGGCTGCGGCCACAGGAAGGGGGGGAAGCAGTGAGCTAGGAGCCTTTGGCCATCCTACCTTGTCCTGATTTTTAACCCTAACGGCAATGGGAGCCATTTGGAGAGATTCAAAGATAATGTGATAGGATCAGATTTAAATTCCGGAAAAAGAGCCAAGCCCTGGGCGTCTCTGGACGACGGCTTAGAAAGGGGCAAGAGTGGAAGCCAGGAGCAGCCGCAAGGTGGACCCCCGCGCAGAGCTTCCTACCTTGTACCTTAGCCCCGCGCCCTTAGCCGAGAAGGCCCGTGCTGTCCAGGAGGCGGCCGGTGTGCAGCGGCCAGGAGCGGACCTCCCCGAGGCTTCCCGCTCAGCGGTGCGCACCCCCGGGGTACTTCGGGGGCCCTTGGCCTGGCGTCCGAGGGAAAGCTACCAGCCCTGCCTGGACTGCGATGGAAACGGTCTCCGTTAATGGGATCTCAGAAACGACTAAATCCTCCACCGAGCACTTTTCTGTGGCTGCTGGTGCACACGGGGGTAGCCCCCCTCGCCATCTGTCCCCACGGCCTCTGTCACTGTCACTAAAGAGGCAGGCGCGTACAGGGAGGAGCCGGGCCCCGGCTGTGATGACTTTGTCTACCGTCTTTCCAGCAGCAGAAATTGCCGTCGGGGCAGCGTGGGAATCTTAGAAGAGGGAGCTTTCCCTGATATAATTATGCTCTTAGTGAAAACGTTGGCGCCTTTTCTCCACTTCCCCCCCTTAGCCACTAAAATAAAACTTTATCTTGGAGCTCGGCAGCTGTTTGCAGCCTGCCTCGGGTGTGCTCCTGATGAAGTGGCATCGCAGGCGGGGTGGTGGGGATGGGGGCTAGCAGGGCATTGCCGCCGTGGTCCAGTGGGGGCCGGGGCGGGTCCCGGGCAGAGACCCGGGCTGCTGGAGCAGTTCCAGGCCGGGTCGTCTTTGGATTTTGCCCAGTGAGCTGTTGCTAAGGAGAGGGCTTTGTTTGCATGGAGCTGGGGGCATGTTCAAGGGAAGTGCGCTTCTGCAAAGATTTGCTGACGTGGCCAACGGAACCCTCCAGGCTTGTGCGTCCAGCCCCGATGGTAGCAGGTGGCTAAGTCCGCACCTGTAGGGGCGCACTGGCAGCCGCCGGGAGATGTTTCTCGGGCTCATGAGGTGCATTGTCGGGAAGGAGCCCTGGTCCTGCCACAATGCAAGGAAGGGAGGGGGTGACAGGTGGGAGGGTGGCGAGCTGGGGCTGCTTCTTGGGCGGGGCTGGGACCTGCCCTGTGTTTACTGGACCCACCTCTGCCAGAGGACGAAGGGTGGCAGGGAGGGGGTTGCTTTTGAGACCTTGACTGGCTGGGACATGCTGCAGGGCTGGGGTTGTTATTTGGAACCTGGAGTCTGAACTTGTGCTTGGGCCTTGGGGCTGGGGAGGTGGCTTTGGGAACCACTCCCAGCAGCCTCCCCTCCTGGAGAGGAGAGGCTTAGCGGTAGGTGTCAACAGGACACCAGTTGCTCCAAGGAGGGTGGCCCTCCTGGGATGGGCAGTGGCCTCCTGAGCACCTCCTTCTCCGCCAGCTCTTAATCATTAGTCACCTTTCCTCGTTGGCTGTGGGCTCCAAATAGAAGGATGGCTGGACTGGCCTCCCCTGCAGTGCCCTGTGCCTCTGGCCTCGGTGCCCTGAGCTAGGGGACGCGCTGAGCATGGATGCGCTCCTGAGCAGCCCCTGGTGTGGCCGGGCGCCTTGTTCAGTGCAGGATATGGGGCAGAGGACTTTGAACGCCCTGTCCTCTTCCCTCCACCTAAGCGGTGGTTTTGTCAGGGCTGTCCTGCTAAAGTGCTGTCCTTTCGTCATCTTCTGCACACGGGGAAACTGAGCCAAGAGAGTTGGGTCCTTGCTCAAGGGTCAGAGCCTGAGGCCAGCTGCCTGGCCTTGTGTCCACCCTGGTGACCTCCCTGGTACAGGGTCCGAGGCTTTGAGATGCAGCCTCATGTTGTTCCTACCGGCACATTGGGGAGACTCGTTTGCCCCAAAGCTACATCAAGAGCTCTTTCTCTCTTCTCTCTTTCGATTTATTTATTTATTCATGAGAGATACACAGAAGCAGAGACACAGGCAGAGGGACAAGCAGGCTTCATGCGGGGAGCCCGATGCGGGACTCGATCCCAGAACCGGATCACGCCCTGAGCCAAGGCAGATGCTCAACTGCTGAGCCACCCAGGCATCCTTCGAGAGCTTTTCCTGAGTGATTGGCTCAGCTGTCTTCAGTCTGGGAAAGTATGTTGGGAACGTGTGCTAACTCCCGTGGTCTTACATCTAGGGATTTGGTGTCAGATGGAAACCTTCAGTTTGAGGGTAGGGTAAGAGTCCTGTTTAGGGTTCCCTTTAGCTGACCTCCACCTAACAGTGTTCAGCTTCATTCAGCTGGCGGATGCCGAGATGACGGAGGCTCCCCTGCCCTCTGCTAGGTCTTAGAGGCTGGTGGGGACGGCTGGTGGCTGTCCGGAGAACTGTTCTCTCCCCGGTGTCCCAGCAGACCCCACCCTGTCTGATGAGAGGAAGGGGCCCTCAGATCTGACTTGCTGGAGGCCCTGTCCTGGAGAAGTGGCTTCTGAGTCAGACTTTCTAGCAGCCAGAATCTGAAGAGTAGAAGGTGATGCTGAAGCCACTGGCCTTGCCCTTCTGAAAACGGGCGAAGAATTCGGATAGAATGCCCCAGAATTGCCTTGCCTCCCCACCTTAATCTGGTCACGAGGGGGAAGCCGAAGTAGCTGACAATGTTACCTGAGGCAAGAAGTATGTTAGATTTTTATAAGGTCAATTGAATAATGGAGAAAGTTGAGGTTAGTTACAGAAAAAGTTTTTGGGGGAACCTACACCAGAGAGACAGCAGGCTGCATTTGTTTTGTTTTTTTTTAATTCAAATTTAAATTCAATTTGCCAACATACAGTATAACACCAGTGCTCATCCCATCAAGTGCCCTCCTCAGTCACCCAGTCACCTCATTCCCCCCGCACGTCCCCTTCCACAACCCTGTTTCCCAGAGTTAGGGGTCTCTCATGGTTTGTCTCCCTCTCTAATTAGCGGGCTGCATTTAAATGGGGGTGGGAGGGAATGTCAGTTGCCTCTGAGGGGCTTGGGATTTTTAAAAGGTGTGATTGCCCCAGGGAGGAAGGGAGTGCTGGGGGGGGGGGGGCGGGCAGAGGGCCTGATCAGCTTTGGGACCTGGGCTGATTCTGGCATTGGCTGTGGCCCCGGAGAAACCGTGTGAAGTGGTGTTTGAGCGGAGGGTTGTGCATTCCCGAGCGCTCCGGCCTCCCCGGGCGTGCTCTGCCCAGCCGCACTCCAGCGCGAAGGCCAAGGCTTCACGGGCCACCTTCAGCGAATGCCAGCGATGCGACCAAGGGTTCCCCTGTTTCCCAGTCCGAGGAGGGGGATGGGCCAACCCCTGGCTCAGACAGAGGGAAGCCACTCAGGAGGCGGATAGCCCTTTCTGGTTGATCTCTTGAGGCCTTTCTCAGAGCACTGCAGTTCTTTTGGGGCCACTGGACCCCAGTCTGCAGATGGCAGGGCGGGGAGGCCTCTCCTGGCTTTGTCTTAGCTCATCACAAAAACTGGGGGTGCGGGGGTCCTTATTCTCTCTGACCCCACCTGTCTTTCTACCTCAAGCCCCAGACATGCTGGGAATCCTTATTTTTGGTAGTTTGTCTTTGAGAGAAATAAAACCACATCGCAGTAATTTAGGTCCTGTGGGGGAAACATTGATCTAAACTTTTGATTCGAAAAAATAAAAAAAATAAAAATTAAAAAAAAATAAACTTTTGATTCGATGTAATTTCAGGCTTACAGAAAAGTGGTAAGAATGGCTGTCAAAGAATTTCTAATCCTCCTACCCCCGGACACCCCAGGATGATACTTTACCGCATCTCTGTTCTCTCACACAGACACACGCACTGTATTTTTTTTTTTTTCCTGAACCCTCCGAGAATGACCTGCAAATAGGCAACGTAGAGGTATTTAGAGATGAAGAAGCTTTCCCCAGGTATCAGCGTAGTCCCAACGCACGGCGCAGGTGTCAGAATCGAGAAGCTCACGTTGGTGATCGTATTGTCTGATCATTACACCTCGCGCAGGTTTTGCCAGTTGTCCCAATCACCGCTTATTGCAAAAGGAACCTCTTCCTGCCACGCTTCCTTAGCTCGTTTGAATCTGGAGCGAGCCGAGCCGCTCCTCCTCTGCCTTTGTTTCACGGCAGCGATGTTTTCAAGAGAACAGACGAGTTATTTTGTAGACTGCGCCTCCGCTTGGGCTCCTTTCAGGTTTTCTCCTGATTAGATTCGAGTTATGCGCTCTTGGCAGGAGCGCCTCAGAAGTGGGCATGTGTCCCCCGCGCTTCCTGTCGGGAGGCCCAGGGTGATGCCAGCGTATCCCGTTGCCGGTGACGTGAACTCCGCTCATTGGTTCCGCCGGCGTCCGATGTCCCCGCTGTGATTGACAAGAGTGCCGTGGGGAGGTGCTGGAAACCACGCAAATGTGCTGTTGATCTTCGGACTTTTCTACCCCTGGTCCTGACGTCCACTGCTAACTCTTGTCCAAATCCGTTACTATGACGGTTGCCAGTTGGTGATTCCCTGACTCCGTCATTTCCTCCGCATACGTCTGTCTGTGCTTTCCGCCGTCCGCAAGACGTTCCCCCTTTCCCTTTGCAGATTACACATGGGTCTCGATGAAGACTCCAGGGCCCTCAGTGCTTCCCTGGGTTCCACCCTATGACTGTCATTACGCACGTTGATGCCCACAGTGCTTTGTATCTGGCCAGCAGGTGCCTCTTTGGGTTGGCTGCTCCATCTCGTGCCTCTTGGACATAGTCTCTGTGATTGAGCGTTTCCTTCCTTTCCAACCCAATCTTTTTTTTCTCTTCCCTACGTCCTCCCATAATGTGATTTTTGTCTGTCTTTCCCTTCTGTACCATGTCCGGGTATGGACTTGGGCATAGGCAGTGTTGAGTACGTATTTGTGGGTGGGATACGTTTGCGATTGCATAGTCTGAAAGTAGAAGTGTGCTCCCCTGTCCATGCATCCAGAGGCCACTGCCTTTGGCTTCTCTCTGGCCGGCAGAGCCGCCTCCGTGTCGACCTCTGGGGCACAGCATGAGACCTAAGTCTGGCCCTCCAGATGGCCTATGGCTAGGGTTCCCTCAATTCAGTAAATAATTTATGGCTTCAGCTGCTGTGGGCATAGGTTTCTTCTTCTTCCCACTTTTTTTTCTTTTTCATTTCTTGTGTGCATCTGGAGACCTTTTTGGCATTGGAGCTTGGAGTTCATTTTAGAAAAGATCCATAGGAGATCATGTTTCTAATGACAGTCAAGATGGCACAGATGTCAGCCCCTGTGGTGGTAGGAGTATTCTCAAGTCAACAGTGGTCAATCCCTGTCCTTCCAGAGAGGTCAGGGGAGCAGTGACCGAGGGCAGGGAGGAGGCTCATCACTTACTCACACCTGCCCTGGCCCAGATGTGCTGTTGGCTCGTACATCCTTGGTTAGAAACGGGGGAGGTAGGCGACAGAGGTGGACCAAATGGTTGGGAGTGTGTGTATCTCTGATGCCAAGGAGCCTTGGGGCGGGGGTGGCATTTCTCTTTAGAAGTTTGACTGCTGTTCCCTTAAGTAGAGTTATATAGAAGCCTGATTTATCTGCTCCAAAAATACGGGCCCCTTAGAGAAGTTAAGCAGAGTATAAAATGCTTTCATGGTAGTTAAATTTACACTCTGTTAAAATGATTTGTGCGCTTTGCAGTAAGCTGTGATATTAAATGCATAAATATACAGCAGAGTTAACTTGGAAGAACGTTTTATTTGACATGATCACTCAAACGCTCAGGTACAGTATCAGAAGCATTTAGCGTGGTGATAGGAATTTTAAAATTCTGCCCAAAACATTCAGAATCAAAGGGAAGGAATGTGAGTGAGTATTTCTCCACAGAGTGCTTACTACTGAAGTGGTTTTCATCACAGGAGAAAGGCCTGTGGTTTCTAAATCCGTCTCCTGCTTTCCATCTGAGAAAACGCCTTGTCAATAAACTCACCATTGAAACCGTTGTCCTAATTTTGGAACTGATTCTATTCAAATTAGCAACCCATTATAAATATTTTGGTCGTCTTTTGTCATGAGAATAAGTTTTCCTCTGGGAACAGGCCATTTGGTTCTGGTTGGGACATTACGGGAGAATTAATAATTAATGGCATGCTTGTCTGAGGTCCACCCTTCTATTTGGAGCCTAGGACTTGATTCAATTTTCTAAATATAATGGGCTGTTTCAAAATGGTCTTTCCCCATTGTTTGTTCAGATCTTACTGAAACCAGTCCACTGCGTGCGTTTGTCTCCGTCTATAGAAGGAGGGTCTGAAGGGCACCATGTCCACGAGACTGGTTGCACCCCAAGTTTGGAAGGAGGCCCAGCAGGTGGATGAGTTGATCAGTTAAGAATATTCTGTACCACTCCTGCCACGCTTATGTGCGCTGCTGGAGAATGACTGCGGACGTTCTCGGCGGCCACTGTGGGACAGGCTGTATGCCCAGGTCCTCTGCTGATTTCCAGGGACCAGGTGACCCAGCAAACCTCACTCCTAGCTTTCAGACTCCCCGTGGAGGGCGGAGACACCCAAACGCACCAACGGCTGGAGCTTGGGGTGCTTTTACCCCAGCTTATTGATTGGCCTAGAAGGAATATTCTGGCCACAATCCATGTAGGAAAACGTAATTCGAGAAAGAAAAAACATGGTTGTTGGAGGGTCAAATTAAGTTGTGGGGGAGACACCTGGTGCCCCAAGGTATCTAACGCAGTGCTCTTGGGTTCTCCCTCACTGGCTGACTCGAGAAGCACCCCCAAGAAAAACGTGCTGCCTCTGCCCCCCCACCTGTGCCTTCAAGTCTCCTCAATACTTTGTGGGGGTACTTGGAATTGACCCTAGTAGAGCTTGTCGGGACCTGGTCAGGACAGGGTTAAAAGAGCTGTGGAAGTGGAAAAATCTTCGGGTGGCTGTGGAACATCTAGCTCTGGGTGCCGGAGTGTCCTTGGGAACACACCAGGGTTCAGCCGCAAGTAATTGATATAATTGATAATAAGACCTGGCCTCTGGCAGACTGGGGACAATGACAACAGCAGGATCTTGGGCAATCTCTGGGCCCCGTCATCACTGCAGTAAGAAAGAGTTCCTAGAAGCTCCCTTGATTGATCATCTTCTTCTTTTTTTTTTTAATTTACTTACGATAGGCACACTGTGAGAGAGAGAGAGAGAGAGAGAGAGAGAGAGAGAGAGAGAGAGAGAGAGGCAGAGACACAGGCAGAGGGAGAAGCAGGCTCCATGCACCAGCAGCCCAATGTGGGATTCGATCCCGGGTCTCCAGGATCGCGCGCACCCTGGGCCAAAGGCAGGCGCCAAACCGCTGCGCCACCCAGGGATCCCTCCCTCGATTGATCTTAATACATGAGGCCTTCCACGAGGAAGCTTCTAGTTCTCTTCTTGCAGGACTTGTGCTGGGGTCAGAGCACGTTCTCCCCTGTGGGCTGGGGAATATATAGCATCGGGGTGACCATCCCTCTTGAAACGGCACATCCGCACAGAGATGACACCTGTGTCCAGATTCAGACCTGGCCCTTGAATCAGCAGCCCAAGAAAACGTCGATCCCAGGTGTCGAGGACACAGACGAGGCTCCAGGTGGTGTGGTGACTGAGTGCTGTGGGGGGAGCAAGGTGCAGGGGGATGGAAGACCCGGAATACGGTTGGGTCAGGTTTGGCTATTTGATAGGTGACGTCTGCAGCTGACCCACATCCCCTTCCTTCCCAGGAGGCTCCTCCCATTTGCCCCCCAGAGAGCCTTTTTGTTGGAAATCCCAACACAGCTTCATTCTTTGATCCCTTCAGAGAATGAAAAGTGCCTACCAGTGTTGGCCTCCGGGTCTCGTGAAGGACACAAGTACCTGTCCTGCGAGCCCGTGGACCTGGGGGGGGGGGGACTTCCTGCCCCACCTCCACCTCCATCACTCTGAACACACAGAAGATGGGGGGGGGGGGAGCTGTCCTTTCCCACATGTGTCCGTGGCACCCATAGGTGCCTCAGTATCCCCGCAGAGGTCAGAAACAACAAATTCCACCTCGTGTCAGCTCACACATGCTCTAGAAACACTGGGTGTCCTTTGTACCCTACATCATTACGTGTGTCTTGAAAATGTGGCTTTTCTTTATGCATATAAACCTACATTCACGGCTTTACACAATCGGTGGCCTGTTTGCCCCTCACAATAGCTACATTTTGGTGGTAGCTGTGCCTGACACACACTTTATTTTTATTTAACTTATAAAACCTTTGGGGTGAGTGCCTCTGTAAACATAAAAGCTTTCATGGAGTGCAACAGCCATGGGTTTTGGGTTTTGTTTTTTTGTTTTTTTTCCCTTCCTTTTCCAAAATGGAGGCATGACGCAGCTGGCCTCCGAGCAGTTGGGCTGACCTGTTCCTTCACTACAGGAAGTAAAAGTTTGGATGACATCACCGCAGGGTTATTTCTTGTTATTGTAATTAATGGAGCAGCAGGAAGCAGCAAGACAGATGATTCTTGGCAGAAGTGGCAATTTAAAGGGGGAAGGATGAAGAGGGGGTCTGGGAAGGAAGAAACCTTTCTGGACGTTCGAACTCTCCTGGGAAGAAATCTGGAAATCCGTAGGCAGTTCCTGAGAAATGAGCTGCCTCTGGCCTGCGTGGATCTGAAACTCCTAACCCTTGCTACAGCTCCCGGTCAGGGTTTCTCACCAGCAGCTCAAGCAAGGCAGGGCCGCCCTGGCTGCCACTGGGTGTCGGGAGGTTCCTTTGTGCCCAGCGTGTCTTACGTCCAGTGGTGGGAGGGCTCGTAAAAGTGAGCTTGTGCTTTGTGGACAGGCTGAGGCTCTCAGACCCATGTGTGTCTTTTGCTGAGGGGTAGAGGGAGCTGGAAGGACTGGGGGGTGAGGGAGCGAGGAAGGGCAGCCTGGCCAGCCCCCAGGGAAGGAGCAGGGGGGTGGCCATCCTCAGGACGCATGGAACCTTCCAGACATGAAAGAGAGGCTGGGTCTCTGGGTTAAGCCGCTCGCTCGTGGTGCATGAGCTGACCCAGGTGGGATGGCTTTGCTAAGGATTTATGGCGAGGGGGCCTTGGTGGTGGGGCTGGAACCCAAGAGCCCTGTGCCATGTTCCCCCGAGGCGTTACAACACCTGGGTATGTCCTGTCGTGTCCAGTCTAGAACACATGTGCCTGCGTCCATCCTTCATCTGGGCTGGGGAGGTGGGAAGTGGCCCCGTGGTGGGAAGTCTGGTGCTGGGGGATGGGGATCTGGAGCTTGGAGAGGAAGCCAGAAGGAAGTTGCCCCAGGGAAGGAGGGAGCCTCTGGAATGAGTGGTGAGACTTTGGGCAGCTTTATCCATCTTTTAAAATTTTAATGAAAATAGAATATGCAAACAGAGCAGTGCGCAGACCTGAAGTGTGCAGCTCGATGAGTTTACACAGCAAATACACGGTTGGACCCCCCACTAGGGCAAGCTCAGAAGTCTTCTGGGGGGAGCCTCCTGCCCTGTGTCCCTCTCCTCAGAGGTACTCTTTGGACTTACCTTGGATTACCTTTGCCTGTTTTTACTTAAAGCGGAACCATATGGCTTGTACCTTCTTGCATTGTGTGCGCGCCATTCGTCTGTGTTGTGTGAGAGGCAGTTCAGTTTTGCCAGCTGCCGTGTAATACTCCGTTGTATGAATGTACTCGGGTTTATGTACCCATCCTACTGTTGATGAGCACTTGGGACTTGGTAGCCTCGGGCCATCCCCAGGTGAGAGCCGTCCCCACCTTGGCCAGCGCTGACCTTCCAGTTAGACCTCTGCGGTGGCCGCCCTGCAGTTGAGGAGGCCGAGCTGCCCGGGTGATGGAGGCACGAACTAGTTTAGACTTAGGAAGGGCCAGGGTGGTGGGCCGTGCTGCGCGGGGATGCTTTGAGGAGCAGAAGATCATGGGAGGACAGAAAGGAACACCCTGCAGCGTGTTTCACGGTGTCCACTTGGTCCTGCTTCGTGGGTATCCAGAGGGTGGTGCTCACCGTGGGCTTTGTGGCCTCTTGATGGGTCATGGCTGGCAAGACTTCGGATGGTCTCCGTGGTCTCTGTGGCTGATTGTTTATATGGAACCCCTTGTCTCCTTGGGTGGTTCTATCACATTCCGCATGGCGAGCACCGTATTTGCAGTGGAGCCCACCACCCAGCACCGCTGGTGTGTAATTCGTGTGTTTGTGCCATCAGGCACTTTGGCTTGTGACTTTGATAGCCTGAAATTGCAGCCACCTCTGCAAGAAAAACAACTTTTTGCTAGGATCTGAGTTCTGTGGTATATTATCGTAAGAAACTGGAAAATAAAAAGCATGGTGCCTTAAGCTTGTCTTCCAGCTACTGATGTTCTGTCTCTAATTCAGAATCATGAAGTGGCGCTCAGGCTTAGAAGGTCCCAGTATGTGAGGTTGGAAGGAAGCTTCTGGAAGCCCCTGGTGGTTTTCTAGATGAAGCAATGGAGGCCGGAGGTGTGCCTTATTTCCAGAGGTAGAAAAAGTGTCTTAACCGTGAGGAATGTGGGTTTGAATTATTGACTAGATGGCCTTTTCCCTTAAGATTCGTAGTGAGTCATTGGAAGGGAAATGTTTGGGGGAGAGGTTACCTTCGTAGCTTTTAGGGGAAAGCGTGAAGAGCAGAAGCAGGGGGAGCTGAGACCAGCTGGCCAGTGAGAATCAAAGCTCATTCGCCCAGATGGTGGACACGGCCTCAAGACCATAACCCCCAGAGACCAGCTCTAGCTCCTTGCCCACTGTCCCGCAGTAACACGTGACACAAGCTGACCCCATGAGAGGCTTCCAGGCTCCAGAATCATCAGCAGAGGATGTCCTTTCCCTGAGTCTGGGGCAAGGAAGGGTTTCATAGACTGTATCCTTAGTCCTATGAACAGTGCTGAACTTGTTTTCAAGAGTGATTATGTTGGAAAGAAAGAACGTCACCTTGCCAAAGAGTTTGGCAGAGTAGTAGATGTCACTAGACGATTGACATTAAAAATACACGTGTGGATGTTTATGTAATGCTTTTTTTTTTTTTTTTTTTTTTTTATGTAATGCTTTTTAAGGACAAGTGATCATGGGGCCAAAATTTCCTTTTGTCTAAAAACAGTGATAATTAGGAGAAGTTCCCTTATTTCTATGCAGGTGCCATCCTGGCCCAGCATCCCCCACCCCCACCCCCATGCTGTGCCAAGGGCCTGTGGTTGTTACAGCCTTGCATACCCGTGCTAAGGGGTTCTCCGACCCAGGGGACTCATCCCACCCTCACCTGAGAGGTCCCTGCTGAAAGGACTAGACCAGACTTCTGCTTGGTGGGAAAGTTTTGTCCTTCTGGCCACACAGAGAAGTCACACGTGAACCATGTGTCAGGCTTCGGTCTCAGCATTGCTCGTTGACTACTGTGCTATGTCCTGCTGAGAAGGACCGGGGCCAGGGTCACCCAGCAGCTCTCCACCCAGGACTTGGCACCCCCCACCCAGGGGACCTGTGCAATGCCTAGAGATATTTTCTGTTCTGTTCAGGTGAGGGAAGCTGCTGGTGTCTAGTGGGTAGAGGTCAGGGATGCTATTAAACATACGAGGCACAGAACAGCTCCCCACAATAAAGAATTCTCCAGCCAGATGTCAGCAGTGCTAATGCTGAGAAAGCCGGAAGTGGCTCGTGTGGCCCTCAGCATCCTGGGGTGTTGGACAGGTTTGAGGAAGAGGAGAGAGACTCCTGCGGGAATCCTGATCCCTCAGGCAGGCCCCTGAAAGCTCCTTGAGGCTGTTTGCACTTATAAACTGGGGGGGGGGGGGGGGGGTGGGATGTGTGAGCACAGCCTCCAGCCCAGCACATGGCCCTGGCTACATACACCGAGTTGTCTCCAGTCACCTACCTGCCCGCACCATGTGTGGACCCGGCGGCAAGCTCAGGTGCTAGCCCTTGGGTACGTCAAACCCTAATGAACCTATATTCTAAAAGCAGCTTGATTTTATTTTTCTTCTAGGAAAACACGTCTTAGTCACCATATTGCGTATCCAGTGTATGAAACGAGGCAGTTGACACGTCACGTTAAATACGGTTTCTGATGCCATTAATGGCTTCGTTTTATGTAAAGAGCCGATTTGAAAGAGCTGTGGGAGCCGTTGAAGAAATGAGATGCTTTGTTTTGAGCTTCCTTGTGGGTGCCTCCAACACAGAGATTTAGGAAGGACCAGACTTTGCAGAAGCTTGACACAGTGGTCCCTGTGATGGGAAGAGCAGGAAGGAGTCCTCAGGATGATTTATCAGGCAGGGTTTGAATGTGAGGGCTGGGCCAGCCCTTCTGGAACTGCCGGGGCTGTGTTCTTTTTCTGACACAGTGTTCTTGGGCTCTGGAGGTGGAATCTCAGCTGCTTACCATTCTGTCCTAGCTCTATTTATTGCATCCAACGGTCTAAGTAGTGGCTTAAGTAACGATTGCCAAAACTGTAATCAATGTTTTTGTTAAAGATTTGGGGCCCTGCTTGTAAGATAAATAGCCCCAAAGCCCATATCCAGGGAGATCTACTGAACCTGTGACTGGCTTCTGTATGGCCTTGGGTTTTCAGGCCCCACAAGGCCAGGTCAGGGGGAGACACCTGTCACCCGTGTCTGCTCCGTTGAGTCCCTCCAGAGATGTCCAGACAGTCACTTGGGGTTCTCAGCAGCCCCATTTGGCAGCCGGAGGGGGCTGGGAAAGGGGGGGGGGCTGCTCTCCCTACACCCCACGAGGATTGCAAGTGGAAGGCTGGTGTGCAGTGGACGCAGAGATTGGCATCTTTGCTTCTGCCCACCCCGCCTGCTTGCATTTTCTTGCAGGACAGATAGGGCCACACCTGCCTGGGTTCTGGTCGGGGGTTGGGGATCTGGCCACGGACACTCGCAGCCAGGCCCCGAGGGGGTTGTGCGGGGTGTGGACGTCCAGGCCCGCAGCCGGCCACCCTCCGAGCGGGGAGGGAAGGTGCCTGTCCTGACCGCCCGTCTCCACCAAATGCGCTGACTTCTGCATCTGTATGCAGCCGACTGTTTTGGCTCATCGTCCTCAGTAAATATTGCCAGACTCCGCTTCCTGCTCGCTCTGTTTCCGAAGGCACAGCATTTGGTAGACGTCTTTGCAAAGGTGTGGTGTCTGTCTGTTTTGGAAGCATTTGGCAGCGTGGTAACCGTTTCTGGGTATCTACGAAGGAGATTTTCTGCTGATCGTTTTCTTATTGAGGGAAAAGTTATTGGAAAAATATTGGACTGTTAGCTCTGGTTTCGGAGATTTATCGTCTAATCTGTCACGGATTTTATTTTGCCATCATTTCCCTCCTGGCTCTGCCGAGCCCTGCTTCTCCAAAGAGCCCTTTAAAAGCGGGCCGCCTGGTCCCGTCCTCGGGCTCCCCGGCCGGCAGTCCTGGCCGTTAGGTCTGTTTTAATTTGAGTCTCGTGAGTTTTTACTGCTGTGTTTCTGGTCTTACTTCACTTTGGGGAGTGGGCTCCCCCCCGCCCCCCTTGCCTGGTTCCAAGAATCGGATTGCGAGGCTTCAGCATGTTGGATTAATTTCCTGTTCCACATCAGCTCGAGCTCACTACACAAACGACCGATTTGTTAGCGGCCTTTACCACTTCCTCCGTCCCTGGCGTTCCACATTTATATCCTCGTTTTTCCATTCATCCCCCCGAAGCCATGGTTGGCCCTCTCGAGTCTGGTGCCAAGGACTGGCTGCCCTCAGCAGGCCCATGGGTTTATGGAGCTCCCACCCCGCACCCAGGCCCCCTCACCTGGGCTCAGAGCCTGCCCTGTCCACCCCTCAGCGGAGGTGGGTGCCTTCCAGCGGGTGGGCCGTAGCAGCCACAGGCCCACAGAAGCCTCTGGATGCGGACAGAACATCACTTGAACACACAGAGCAAGGGGTGGGGGGGGCAGGTACTCGCCACCAACAGGGCATCTCTTCTTATAGGAATGCAGCGTCTGGGACAGCGGGTCACTTTTCCCCTAGGATTAATGTTTTTTTTCCAATATATTTTACATTTACATTTTAGGACAGGTTTAGACTTACAGAAAAATCGAGAGGATGGTAGAAAGTGTCCCGCATCCCTGCACATGGTTTTCCCTACATTTGTTCCTTCCATTAATCGTTGTAATTAACGAACCAAAATTGATACATCATTATCAACTAAAGCCCATAGTTTTCTATAGAGAGGGTAACTTTTCGTCTTTATTATTCAGTTCCTTCAGGTGTGTGCCTGCACAAACTGTAATAAAGGAGATAGTCCACCGCTGGTTTATATTCAGTTTCAGGGTGGTGTCAGGAGCAGGCAAATGACAAAAGATTCTCTTCTGAGAGCCTCCATCGGAAAGGGGGTTTGGTCTGCGGAGTCTCCCATTTCCTGATTAAATAGCAAAACAAACAGAAGTGACCATGTCCCAGCTTAGGAATTTCGTCCTGGAAAATAGAATTGTCTACATGGAAACTTTGAGCAAGTGCATGCTGGGTGAAACTCATTGTTCAGGATGTTTTATAGTTTAGACTTTACCCGATTCTGATTTTGGAATTTAAAACCTCCCAGAACCATGATGTGGGTGCCGTGCAGTGCGGGTGTTGTTGGCAGAAGGACCTTGATTGTTGGGAGCCTGTAGGGGGTCACAGCACAGCCAGGCTGGGAGTGCCCGGCCCTGGGGCTGTTGTTGGGAGGATGGTGGGCACCTGCTCCGCCTGGGCCCTTTGTGGCTGTCCCTGCATTCCATTCTGGGGGATCAGAGAGACGAAGTGAATCATCTGAGGTCAAGCAGTGGAGTCCAGAGGAGAATATAAGCATCATGCAGAGGGAGACTGGCCTGGGATCGCAGAGACAACAAAGCAGCCCCATTGGAGAAGCCCAGGGACTGGTCCTCCCTTGCTGGGCCAAGTGAGCCTGGCCCCAAGTTACAAGGGAGTTGGTGGTGCAGTAAACACCTCCCAAACCCTCCTAGTCCTACACTTCCTCCTCTCCAGGGGCCAGGCACTCGGGGCCCGACAGTGGTGGCTCCCAAACCCGTCTGTGTGGCAGCCGCTGGTAATCCAGCTCAGCCTCTGTGTGCAAACAACCAATCTGAGGAACGTGGACAGTTGTCCCTGCCTGGGCACTGAAGGTCTCAGGGGCCTTTCCTCCTCCTCCTCCCTCTCCCCATCCCCGGATGCTGGACATCTTCAGTGCTGTCTGCAGATGAATTCCTGACCCTTCCAATAGTTGCTTCTTAACTGTGTTTCATGTTCCATTAAACTTGTAGCTTGTCTTTTAGGAGGAAATACTCTGCTTTTCATCAGTCACTAAACCTTAGTTACCCAAAATGTAAATAACATTTTCTTTGCATCTCAGATTTTTACAACTTAACTATTTTGAGGGAAATGGGATGCAGGTTTCTAAAAGTACAAGAATAACTTTCCCTTTCGTTTCTGTTATTCACTCTGTACATAACTTGTGTGCTCGCAATGCAGGCGAAATTTCAGATTCCTGAATTTGGGGACAGCCCTTCGGTGGTGCTTGTTGGTATGGAGCAGGGGCTCCATGGACATTTGTGGAGAGGACAGATATGTCCTTCACACCCCAGGAAGGTCACTGGGGCAGGATCCTGCTTTTGCCATAAAGCACCCCAGATCCCCGGTTGGTGGGAGCTGCTGCCGGTGATGGGATTGACCTTGAGACTCATTCTCCTCACTTTCTTTTCTGGTTTCTTGTTGGTCCCATCAGCCGAGGTGAGCCATACCTGGTTATTTTCGGTAGCAGGTGTCCTCTAATGTTGCTGGAGTGATGCATCCTAAGTGGGCAGTGATGCCCACCAAGGAGTTTGGAGGGCCCAGCTGGGTCCAGTCAGACATTTATGGGGCCTGTAGCTCACCAGCTCTCAGGGGCTGACCCTGCCCTTGGCGGCTACAGAGGTGGGGCCCCTGGTGACCCAGGTTGGGGAAGGCAAGCTTATGCCCTTGGCTGAAGCACATCACTTTTGAAGATGGCACCGTGTTTTGGTAGCTAAAATGGGCCGAGTGTCGAGGTGACCAGAAGTTTGGGAAATGGCACTTAGAGAAGCAATTCTTTTTATGGCCCTTAGGCTTTTTAGAACACTTCGATTTCCAGGTAGGTTGAGAAAGTGGCATAGAGTTCCCATTCACTCCACACCCAGGTCCCTATGACTAACATTTCACGTTAGCATACTACATTTGTTGCAGTTAACGAACCCGGGTGGATTCTTACCTGAAGTCCACCTTTCGGGTCTTTTTTTCCGTTCCCGATTCCCGCCAGATACCACATTACATGTGGTCGTCCTGTCTCCTTCGGCCCTTCTTGGCTTTGACAATTTCAAGGCCTGCATACGTGTATTTTGCAGAGTGATCCCTCTGTTGTGGGTCTGGTTGTCCTCTCGGGACTAAACCAGGTCATGGATGGCGTGGGCTTTGTAAGTGAAGAATGGCAGGACTCTGGGCAGCCCATAATGAGTTGTCCCGTCGTTGGTGAGCGTAGGGTGTGAGGTGCTGGCCCTCACACCTTGCTGTGGACTCCCCACTGCCCTGGGTCTGCGGACTTCTAGGAATCCACGTCCTTGCTTGTGTTCAGTTCGCCAAAGACTTTTCCGTGGGAGCTGGAGAGGCTGTAGGGGCAGGGCACTGCTTCTCCACCGCAGCTGCCGTCCGCAGCCACACACCCAGAGTGTAGGAGCGGTGTGATCTCTCTCGGTCATCCTGAGGTGTACGTGAGCCATACACAGGGCACCCTGCGCTAGACACTTCCTCTCTTGCATCTTAAAAATCCCAGTAGTTGCTTTTATGGATAAGGGACCAAGGTGTAGAGGGCTGAGGTGACAGGTCACACGGCTCTCCAGCTAAGTGGCAGACATCCGGTGCTCTCCACGGCACTCAGACCTGGAGTCGCGGGACAGAAGAGGTGTCACATGAGGTTGTCTGCATTTCTTGGCTACTTCCAGTGCCTTTCCATGGCATCTGTACCCCAAAGGCAGGGAGCCCCGCTCCCCACCCTTTTCATCTCCTGACACCACTCAGCACCATGCGTGCACCTAACAATTGAGAAGGACGGAGCATTCTGACCCGAAGGCTTTTAGACTGTCCTGTCAGTGGCTCTGCTTGCCTCCAGGGCATGACTCACCTGCTGGGGTTGGGGTTTTGGCCCATTGTACACTAGAGGGGTAGCTAAATGTGCAGCTGTTGGACAGCCAGGTGTTCAGAGCCTGGTGGATGATGACCCCCCTCTTTTTTTTTTTTCCACCTTACAAAACAAGCCTACAAAACAAGCCTACAAAACAACCTTACAAAACATCACCCAAATACCTAGAAGAGGGAAATGAGCATCACTGTCTTCAAATGGAGGTTGAATGAAGATTATCTAGTCTTAGGCCTTGGTAGGATTCCATTTCTGCTGTGGCTGGCCAGATCCAGCGGGTGTGGGTGCTGTGGACTCCTCCTCTAATGGGACTTTCCACTTTCTCTGGGCCCCCCCACTTAGTTCCCAGCTAAGAGACCCACAGAAGGAAAACCCAGGGTGAGCGGGGGCTCCTTGCACAGGGGTTGTGGATCCGCCATATCACTGGTGTAGCATCCTTTAACCGGATCCATGCCACTACTCTCCCCAGCTGCCCTGCCCCAAACCCCCCAGTCCCCTAGGGCTTTAGGGAGAACAGCTGGTGAGACCAATGGCCTCATGGCCATAGTTCCTCTACAGTATTTTACTGGAGTTACTTAATAGCCAGACAGAAGTTGAATTAAACTGTTGACCCTCCCCTGGGTTGTTAAAAAACTTAAAAAAAAAAAAAAAAAGTGTTCTTATACCCGCGGAGAAGCATATAAACTCTGAATGTACATCCCAGTGAGTTGTCATGCCAACCGGGCCTTGTTGGGTTTTGCGCTCAAGCCAGTGCCACAGTTGCAGGCCTTCCATTTGTGGTTCTGATGTGGGCTTGGCCTTTCTGGAAGGGTCAGATCCCCAAGTCAAAGAACATTCCAGATCATAGCTCATGGCAGGGAGAATGGCTTTCTATGTGAATTCTGTGTTAACAGGAGCCTGTTTTTCTCCCCCCAGCAGCTGAGCTGGTGAGAGCTCTGGGTGTTCCGTGAAGCAGCAGCCTCCTGACTGACCCACAGCTTACATGGGGGGCGGGTTCCTGTCGGGCCAGCGGGGACTGTTGTCTGTATGCTGGTGCCAGACATTTCCTCGCCAGCTCAGGCTGCTTTCATGTTCTCCACGAAGCTGCAGTGGTTACCTGGGGGCAGTATCTCAGAGAATCATTGGAGAATAGGCTCTGCTCATTAAGTAGTAAAACCAGTGAGGTAGGGACAGTCCTGAAACCCAAGCCCTAAATATGCAGAACTGGGCCAAGAAAGAAGAAAAGAACAAAACTGGCTTTGAGCTAAGTCACCAAACCAGAAAGGTTTCATTCTTTTTCTGTCTTCCTGTGACCTTGACCACAGACCTCAGGCTGCATCCCCACTTCCTCACTCCTGGGGCAGGGAGGGGTCCAGGGCGACAGCAGACAAATTGGAGTGGCCGGAAATGGGGAAAATCAGCCAGCTGGATCTACTAATACCTTTTCTGGTTTTTAAGAAGCTAGTTTCTGATTTTTGTTTCAAGTTCTCTGTTTAAGTTGGGGTGCTCCTCCCGTGAGGGTTGGAGCTCCCACCTTGTTTTGTTTTTTTAAGATTTTATTCGTTGGAGAGAGTAAGTGCACTGCACGCATGTAGAAGGGGGGATAGGCAGAGGGAGAGAGAGAGAATCTCAAGCACGCTCCTCACTGAGCACAATGTGGGGCTCAATCTCGTGACCCTGAGATCATGACCTGAGCCAAAACCAAGAGTCAGACACTGAACTGACTGAGCCACCACCCAGGTGCCCCTGAGCTCCCACGCTTTGAAGGATCAGTGCCTCTCTAGTGCTCACTTCTAGCGTTGAGAGAACTCTTTTCCCAGGATGTGCCCAAAGTTGATTTTCCTCCAAAAGGCTGAGTTTGGGGGAATTTGGAAGTTGATTTTCTTCCAAAAGGCTGAGTTTGGGGAGTTTGGAAGTTTGCCTGTCCCTCTGATGAGTGTAGACCAGAAGGAAGGAAACCTACCTGTTTGTGCTCTGCTCGATTAAAATTAGAAAAACACACCAACCTACCACTGTCCAACAGCGCAGGATTAGGGTGACGGAAGCCAAAGCAACTCCCGGAGTGGTGGGATCCCCAGGCTCGCAGGCAGAAAGGCTCCCGCTAGCACAAAGGTGTCTTCTGCCCTGGAAAGCCTGGCACTGCCTGCCCCTGGTCGATAACATGTGGCCTTCACAGAGTTGTATTCCATAATTGCGGCACCATACAAGCTATTTATAAATTCATTGCCCTGGATGAAAATAAGCAATCGGCAGTGATTTCTTTTTTTTAATGCATTTTAAATAACTGGGCTCCTACAGGAATGGCAGGGTTGGTTAATTAAATTACAATGGGCTCTGAAGTTTGGGGTGTCGGAGAGCAGTGCCCTAACTGTACATACCGTGGTGCCGTGGCCTGAGAGTGGGGTGTGGGACTCTGCCGCAGGTGAACATCCTGGGGCCCCCACCCCAGGCCTGGTTTTAGGGAACCTATGTCTTCCAGACACTCTCTTGGCCTTTGAGATCTTGGATGAGAGCTGCGGGGAGCTCTGTGTGTCTGCTTAGTGCCTTTGTTTCCTCTGGAAGTTTGTCCCACCTGGCTGAATTGGCAAAACTTTCATTCCCAATAAAGCTGTCCCTGATCCCGAGCACAGCAATAACTCGGGTGATGAAGTTGAAGCACTATTGAGTTTGCGCCATCCGTGAGTTGATAAATCGTAGAGCTTCATTTGGTAGGAATCAGCAATTTTATGTGGCAATTAATTGTTAACTCCTGGCGGGGAGCCAGAGGCCTAGAATTTTACCCTGGTTTTTGTGTAGGGCGAGAGGAGCGTGGTAGCTTTGCGGCAGCGAGGAAGGATCGGTGAGGCCTGCGAGGGGATTGGCGGGTTCGGGCATTGCTGGCACGCAGTGCCCTGTCCCCTCTTGCTGGTTCCTCACGTGGCCGAAGCCAGGCTCGGCGCAGATGGTCACCGCCATCGGCACACGAAGGGCCTCGTGACGTGTGCCCACCGCATGCTTGCACGCCATGGCTTACGGATGAACAAATTACCGGAGTTCTCTAAGCATGATGTTTCTCCCACTAGAGCTATCCACCTCGCTGGTTCCACATCAGAAATAAAGATGTGCTGGGAGAAACGCATAATTAGCTTTCCAGATCTCTTCGGAAGGAGAAGGGTGATGTGATCATTTGCTCACTGTTCTTCTCGCTTCCACCGCCGTGGGTCTGTGCGGTGCCAGTCCAGGTGGGGCCTGCTGCCAGCGTGGTGTATGCCCAGTGCTGCTCTGGGAGGCCCCCTTTGGGTCCCCAGCTGCCGTGTGGGACCCCAGAACCCTCCGCGGAGCACAGCTGCGTCCACGCCGCCCCCCTCGGGGCCGCCAGGAGGTTGCAAGGTGCGCAGCGCGTCCCTAACAGCATCCACCGGAGCGGGGCTGGCGATGCCCACAGCAGCCTGTGAAGTAGATGACACCGTCCCCATTCTACAAAAGGGGAGCTTTAAAACACACACACGCACACACACGCACACAGAAATTTTCAAATCTACAGAAGCAGAGAAAATTGCGTGCTCAACACCCACGTCCCCGTCAGCCAGCTCGGGCCCTCGGCAGCTGATGGCCCCTCTCGTGGCGTGTGCACCCCCCGCACATCCCACCAGGCTCTTCTAGGGCACACCCTGGCCGTCGTCTCGGTGCCTGGGTAGATCCTTCCCTGTAGATTCCCGAAGGATAAAGACTCCATTTAGAAATACAGCAGCAATAGCATCATCGTGCCTAAAGAAGATTCAACAATTTCGTGACCTTTATGAGCCACCCCTGTGCCCACCCACCCCCTTTTTCTTGTTCGGGGTGACCTTCCTGATTACCTAGAGGTGAAGGGTGTAGACTCCAGGCCCCGTTTTCCCTTTGCAGACAGTTGCAAGTTCACTTAGTTCTGGCCCTGCAAAACCACAAACTGAAAAGGCTAAACGAAACTGAAAAACGCATCCGTGGAGCTGCTGTCCAGACGCCACTAGTGTGGCCGGGACCAGATGCGCCGCTGCTTGAGTTCACGTCCAGACAGCACACCTGCTGTGCCCCCCTGAGCCCACCTCAGCTTTCTCATTTCAAATGATGCTGATAACTGGTTTTCCAAACCGCTGGGGAAGATGAGGAGGTCCCTGCCGAGTCCGAGGCTTAAAGACTGTCCCCGGGGCTCCCCCCCCCCACCCTGAGGGTCACCGCTGCAGCTGCTCCCAGGAATGACCCCACTCGTCGTGGTAGTGGCCACCTGGGGCCGCTGGCCTGGCAGTGATGGGTGCCGGAACCCAGGTGAGCACTGCCACCCCCCCGTTGTCCCTGGCTTGGCAGGGCTTGGGGCCTCACTGCTTTGCTCCTAAAGGACCTGTGCTTCCCGGGCACTGTGTCACCTGGTGTCCGAGTCCTGTTCCTCCGGTAAGGCCTGGGTGTGTCCTCTGCAGCACCGCTGAGAATCGGTGGTGGTTTCAAACCGCGGCTGTGCCTTGGAGCTGGCAGCCGGGAGAAGGGAACCCTGCACCGCCCACTTATACTTCTTCTTGAAGTGGAAACCACCCCCAGCAACGTGTGGGCGCCCCGCACCCCGGGGTCTGGAGCCAGAGCCTTTTCCCTGGACAGAGTGTCTGGTGCAGGCGGGTCCAGCAGAGGGGGCAGTTCCCCTGGAATTCCTATCTGGAAATGTTACAGTGCTTGGCTGTCCTTGCAGACAAAAATAAGATGTTTGCTTTAGCAATTTGCTTAGTCCTGAAAACATTCCTAGACAATGCCAGGGCCTTAGTTGAAAATAGTATGCTCAGCTTGTTGGGATGGTCCCAGGAAGGATGTTTTGAGTGAAAATAAAATGATACATACCGCGGCTGTTCGCCTCCGCAGGAATCCCGTGAGAGTTCAGGATTTTAAGGGCCGCGGGTCCCCTTGGGCATGCCTCCTGGAGAGGCAGAAGATTCTAGAACAACAACAACAAAAAAGCACCTACAGATGGGACACAGCGTGTGCTTCCTTTGGCACCCCTGCCCCTGAGGGAGTCTCCTGATGGGGCTGCATGCAGCCCGAGGACGCTCCCAAGTCCTAGGTTGTGGGGCGGGGGCAGTGGGGGAGGGCCCCCTCTGCAGGGGGCCTGGTTCACACCCCCGGGGTCAGCCTTTACTAGACTGTGAGAAACTTCTTTATCCGCCCGAAATCCCCTCTGGGCTTCCTCCCCCCTCCTCGGTCATGGTTCTGCCCACACAGGATACACTCAATCCTCCTTCTGCATGACTGCCCCGCATAGAATCACAGGCCAGGATCGGCTCCAGAACTTTCTCTTCCAGGGCACGAGCATGGGCAGTTCTTCCCCAGCAGAGTTTCGGTTTGGTTGCTTGCTGAGAACCAGGGTTGCAGGTGAGCGCGCTCTCTCTCTCTCTCTCTCTCTCTCTCTCTCTCTCACACACACACACACACACACACACACACACACACACACACACACGGCAGGGTGGGGAGCATCACAGCCAGTACTGGCATTTCCAGTTAAAAGCCACTTGTGACCTTTTCTTCTTTGAAACAAAGTACTCAAATAATTTCAAATGACTTATTTTACGACCTTTGCTTCTGAGTCGAGATAGCAAGCAGTGTGCCGTGATGGTCCGTTCTGTAAATGATGGTCCGTTCTGTAAAAGCAGGAGGCCCGAGTCGCCAGAGCGGCCGCAGCGGACTTGTTTTTTTGTGGACTCCCTTGGCAGGGTTTCGGTGGAGTATAAACATAGCACACGACGCCTTAAAAATAAGTGGCTGCGTGAAATGCTTGTGCGCATCAGCGGCGTGCTGCCACATATGTTCAGATCCTGCACATCGCTCCCTCTTCAGAAGGATGACTCGGATAAGTGGCTTACGGCGGCCAGCACGCCACAGCTCTGGGATTATGTGGACGAGACCCCTGTGCCTTTTGCCCTATAACCAAGGACCCAGGGCCGGGGCAGCGGAGCAGATCACAGGGGGCCGGCCCTGTGGCTCACCTCCAAGGGCCTGGGTAAGCCCCCCTTCTGTCCTGAACCCCATTTCACCCGCAGCAGAGCCAGACCCACACAGGCTCCCAGACGCACCCTTTCCTGGCTCATCAGCCCTCTGGCTCCCGATGAGCCCGGACAGAGGTTGCATCTTCCTCTCTGACCCCTGGTAGTCCCTCCGGATGGTGGGCAGGGCTCACACCATCGTCGGTGCCCTCAGAATGGTGTTCTTAAGGGCATCGGTAGAAATGATGCAGAATACTCTCGTGGATGGTCACCTGGAGGGCCATGCTGGCCTCAGGCAGTGGTGCTTTCAAGGTTGGGAATGACTGTGTAATTGGGGTGGGTCAGGGGTGGCGAGTACTGGATGCAAACTAAATTCCATCTAAGTCCTGTTGGGGTTTTTTGCTTGTTTGGTTGGTGTTTTTTGTTTTTTTTTTTTTAAGATGTTTATTTTGTGAGAGAGAGAATGCATGAGTGGAGGGATGGGGGGAGAGAGAGAGAGAACCCCAAGCAGACTGTGCAGAGCTTGATCCCAGGACCCTGAGATCGCGACCTGAGCCAAAATCAAGAGTCAGACGCTTACCTGACTGAGCCACCCAGGTGCCCCCAAATCCTGTTGTTTCCTGAAGTTAAGTATTTTGTTTCTTCACATATTCTACTACAGTCATCCACGTAGCTGAAACTGAAGTTGAAATTCTCACTTCCTAAATGAGAATGCGCGTCCTTACTCTTTGTGTAACGGCAGCAGATTTTCTCAATAATAAACCCAAACCCTGCAGAATCCTGTAGCAATGTAGCATTTCTACTTATACCTGGACCTTTTTTTTTTTTTTTTTTAAATTCCCCTTTGGGTCAGCAACTGCATAGAACAGTCACTTAACGTATACAGTTGTCTGTGTGTAAGTAATCTCTACACCCAACATGGGGCTCGAACTCACAACCCTGAGATCAAGAGTCGCACGCTCCACCGACCAAGCCGGCCAGGCGCCCCTATAGTATACAGTTTTTAGGCTGGACTGTATAAACCTCCTGCCCTCCCTGGTAATGCAGAAGCTGTTGAAGGATCACAGAAGACCCAACAGATCCGGGGAAATGAGAGTTTGGTTGATCACGGTGTGTGTAAGAATTTGGATGACTTCATTGATCTTTCTGTGCGCATTGTGTGGTTTCGCGTGTTAACAAGGGGATAATTGTGATACACGCTCGCGCTGTGCTGTGCTAACACGTCCATCCTCCTGCTTGGAGGTTAGTAAGGAGAGGGAAAAATTGGCAGGGGAGAGGGTGGGGCTGGTCCTAGCAGGGAAGGACATTCGGCGCACAGCAGGTGTCTCGTAGACACGGTGCCACGTGTGCAAATAAATGCAGGTTCAAGCACGGGGATCGCTTTCCCTGCCAGTGGAAGAAGTTTCTGTATCGCGTCTCTGGGAGTTTCCTTGCGCCTGTATTCCTGAAAGTTGGATACCTCTGGGAAGAATGGAAACAACAGTCCATTCCTGGCTTCCTTCCCGCCTGTTCTGAAGAAAGAGGCTCATTCTTTCAGACGTGCGTGGAGCCGGGCGCCCTGCTCTGCCCGCTGCCGGGGGTTCCGATCAGGTGCTAGCGCGGGCTTTGGGCTCAACAGTCGGGCCGCCTGTAAAGGTCTGTAAACTCTGTAAAGGTCTGTAAACTCTGTATCGGGCCTTAAGGAGCAAGCAGAGCATGAATTCCAGAAGGCCCTCCCGTTGTGCGAGGTTCCCAAGAGCGGCCTGAAACGGGCCCCCAGTGTACGGAAAGCACCAGGCCTGACTCGTGCAGTGGCCGCGGCTTCTCCTGAGCGTGTCCCCGGGGCCCGCCGACAGGAAGGCCGGGCTCCAGCGCCTGACCTATGTCACAGCAATAACAAAGACCAGGCCGGCCTGTCGCCCGAGGCAACAGGATGGGCTTCTCAAGGCGGGATTAAAAGGTAAGTTGGATCGCGGACAAATCAGGCCAACAGGCTTCGGAGGCTGAGGCTTTGTCAACAAATGAACTTGGCTCTATTTTAAGCCATGTTATGTACCAGGACTTCCTGTTTTTCCAAAGAAACCTCTTGTTTTGGTTTTCGTAATGATGGATTTATTGAAACGTTTTGCTATTCGGGGGACCCACGTTGTTTTCCAACCAAAAAGTCAAAACTGGAGATTTTGCGGCCGGAGAGGTGACCCGGCCGCGCAGTGACAACGTTGCTGCCCCGAAGGCTGCTCATTCAGGGCCCGGTGGCCTCGGTGGCCTCGGTGGCCTCGGTGGCCGGGCAGTGAGCGAACAAAGAGCTAATTGCCAGGCAGGGTCCTAGACGGATCTCGTAGCTCAGAGTTCGGCCTCTTGTTGCGAGGGCGGTGGGGGCTGGTCAGAGGACAATTGAAAGGGGCTTTTTGTTGTTTCTCTGGGCTAAGTCGAGCCATGTGTGTCTGTCTTTCTAGGAGCGCGGGTCTGGCCAATCAGGCCCATGTAGATCCCACTCGCTTCCTGCCGACCTTTCGACACCGACAGATGTTTTTTCTTACAAGTGTCGTTAGGGCTCTCTCCACTCGCTGACCTCATCGCGTTTTAGTGAAGCCACTTTCCTACAGTTTTGTTCCTCAAATTCCCTTTACCCCATCCTGAGTTCCCCTCTGAGATTAAGATCACCCAGCCTGCTCTTTCTGCCACCTGCCACCTTCTCTCCTGCCTCTTGGACCTGGCATGGGGAGCTGAGCCCACCTCAGGTCCTGCAGGGCTGGGCTGACCCACAACAGCTGGAGGCACCCTGTGCCCCATGAACCGAGGGAAGCTTTATGGCTTGAAGAAAGTGTAATGGAGGCTCATGAGCCAGGAATGCACCAAACGACCCAACATGTCAGTGTGAGAGCCTTCCAGAACCTGTGGATGTGTGCCATGACCGTAGCTCATCAAATACTGTGGGCCATGGTGTGACTGGGAGGTGGGTCCCCAGTAGGTGACATCATGGCAGCCTGTGTGACCTGGACAAGTCACTGCCCATGGCAGGGGCTGGGAGTGATCATGTGGGAGGTCCTAAGCCCATGAAAGTGTCTGTAGCTGACACCCCTAGTCCAAGAGAGCGGACCACCATTGGAGCCGACATGGTATCTGTTCTGGAGGCTGGAAGATGGTGTTGGTATTTTAGCCTTTCCCTGAAACTGTGACACAGCAAACGCGGCTAGGACACTTGAGCCATAGTCTCCGACCCCTTGGGCCCTGATCTGGGTTTCCTCTGCGTCACTCTTCTGAAACGTCTGGGCCAGGAGTGCCTCCCCTGTTCTGTGATCACCTGGGATGTTGGGGTCTTGCCCAAAGTCAACCAACCAAAGAATACATTTGGCAACTGAGGTGGTGCTGGGTGTGTTCTTTGCAGTGTAGACTGAAAAATTGTTTATAGAATTCAGCAGAGTGGAGCCTGGGGGTGAGCTCCTTCTGTATGTGTTCGGTGACTTCACACCCGAAAGCCCCTAGAACGGTGCCTGTTACACGTGAAGCGAGGGTTTGCTGGTGCTAAAGTAACGAACATCCCAGTCATCCGAGACTATCCTATACTCCGCAGGTTGGCTGTGTGTGTCCCTGGACTCTGTTTTCCTTATGAGTTTACAAACCAGTCTCTTTGTTGCGCTTACTTGCTTACTTACACATGGGTATTGCCTCTGGGGCCTGGCAGGGCGCGTTAGTTGTGGTTCAGGGACCGTGGGCATAGCTAAATGAGATGGAGCTGTCACATTTTCAACCTGGCGTGTGGGGCTCAAGCTGACTTCCAGATTCTTGCCCCAGTAATGCCTCTGCACAGCCCCCGGGTGGGGAGTGCCACGGGGACCCTCAGGGATAAGCAGAAACATGGGCTGGGAGTGACCCAGAGTCATTGAGTCTCACGTTCTTCATCTGCGAAGCCAGCAGTTTGGATTCGGTAACTTCTCAAGTCTCAGAATGTTCCAGAAATGCTGTGGTTCCAAGAAGACGTCAAGGCCCACACAGGCGTGTGTGTTCATGCCCCACGGCGCCACTCCGAGCCTTTTCTGCCCTTTGGGCTCTGGGTGGGCTTGCTGATCTCTCAGAGCTCGCATCTGCTCACGTCGCAGGAATGGGCCGTGTGTTTGCTCTGAAACTCTGTGCAGGCTGCTTTCGTGTTACCTGCTTTCTGTTTTTCTCTCATTAGAAGAGCTCAACTTTCATAGGAGCTGCAGTTCAAGGACCACTTCTAAGATAGGGAGCAAGAGGGCCTGTTTATCCAGTGAAGTGCCGTGGGGAGGGTGGCCGGGGGCTGCATTCTTAACGTGGGGCCTGGCCCCTGAGAAATCTTCTTAATGTCCCCAGATTTATGGGTGTGTGTGGGTCAGAGTGGAGACCCTGGGGTTCCTCAGTTAACTCCGCGTCCGCGTGGGTGTGGATTGCAGCCTGGGGACGTACTGAAGTGTCCGGGGTAAGGGAAAATCACAGCTGGCTTTCTGCTCTCCGGGCCCATCGGCCTTGCTGATGCACAGTGTCGTCTACCCCGGGGTTCACGGCAGCAGGAATATCACCGACCTCGGGTCAGCGTGGGCGACTGAGGACTTGCAGCATTTTGGTGGCTTTCTGTAGTGTTCCCTGTCTTGGAGGTCATGGAAACTTTGTGCCAGTGCAGCACAAGGGTATCCTTGTTTTTTTTTTTTTTTTTATCTTTTCTGTTGAACTATCGGATCAGTGACTGTAACGTGTTCAAAGCAGATTTGGGGAGCAGGGCACAGTTTAAAGGGAAGGCTAGATAGCATTTTTCTCTTTGTGTCTCTCCCTGAAAACACATGTCTCTGTCTTTCAGGAGGCAATGGTGGGATTTTGGGGAGGGGATGGACTGGTTGGCCGGCGTAGCAGCCACTGCGGCCCAGCACCTGGGCAGGTTTGTGTTGGTTGAGTTTATGGACACACGGCTGGACTCCTGTTGACTTGGCATTGGTGTTGTGTAATAAAGCCAGGATTGTTGACAAATTGCACCCCTAGGGGCCACCACCCCTTCACCATGGCCGGGACCCCCGCCAAGGTAGTCCTGAGCTTCCCCGAGCATCACTGGTGCAAGATCCTAGAGGATTTCTTGGGGCGGCTATCCCCAACATCATCAGTGTGCTAGTACCACCGACCCAGTGCTTGAACAACAGAAGTGTGTGGTCTCGTGGCTCTGGAGGCCAGAAGTCTGAGAGCGGGATGTCAGCGGGGTTGGTTTCTTCTGTGGGCTGGAAGGAAAGGCCTCTTCCAGGCCTCTCGTCTTGGCTTATACATGGTCATCTCCTCCTCGTGTCCTCACACGTGGCCCCTGTGTCCAAATTTTTCCTTCTTAGAAGGACCTCAGTCCTATTGGACTAGGGGCCACCCTAATGACCCTAGTTTAACTTGATTACCTCTCTGAAGACCGTACCTCACCACATTCAGAGGTACTGGGGCTTCTGACTTGAATGTCGTTTTTTGTTGGTGGGGAGGATCCAGAACTCAGTGCGATAACAAAGCACTCACACCTGATGTGACTGTGAGCAGTTAGCTGAGAATGTGTGTTGAGCTGAGCTCTGGGGTGTTCCGATTCGGACAACAGGGACCATAAGGCAGTTTGGGTCACAAAGGTGGGCGTCCAAGAAACTGCCTTCCCCTAGAATGACATCTTGTGCCATCTGTGCATGTTGTCCGTCTGGGGACATAAATACTCTGTCCAAATAATCCTACCTTCTCCGGGCCTCCCTTCCCCTGTCTGCTCTTTGTCTGGCAGGGGCTCCAAAGTGTACAGCATCCCCGTACATTAGCTCCAAGCGGATCTTTAAACGGCGATCACCTTGTCAAGAGTTCTTAATAGGATTTCATGTAAAATTAGGATCTGGGGGCATTAGCACATGGTGAGCTGTAATAATCTAAACAGGTGATTGTATTCATGGGAACCATCCCATGTTTGCCCTGTTTGTGAAGCATCCAGGTCATTATGACAAGGATTCACACCTCTGGAACATTCTCATGGGGCATGTTGCAGCCTCCTCCCCTATTCCAGCAACCTCTCCACACTAAGGTATATTTTATCCATAGTTTCCAACACTCTGGGCTACAATAAATGTAAAAATGGTGTTGTTTACCCACCAAAGAATTAGAGAACAAAACTGGGGGCCCCTGTAACACCAGGGAAATAATTCAGGAAGACCATTTAACTCTAGGAATACCCTAAAACAGAAAAAAGGAGTGCTCCCGTGGCTCCCTTCTTGAATTTGATCAGCAGAGATGAATCTGTGTGAAGTAGAAGTGTCATCCGCTTCTCCTCCGACTGCCATCCTGGCTTCCCTCCTTTGGTTGAAGTCATGGATACTAAGCCTGCCCCCCTGCCCACCCCCATTTCTGGTACCCACCCCCATCCTCTGTATTAAAACTGAGTCAGGGGATCTCTGGGTGGCTCAGCGGTTTAGCACCTGCCTTCGGCCCAAGGTGTGATCCTGGAGTCCCAGGATCAAGTCCCTCATTGGGCTCCCTGCATGGAGCCTGCTTCTCCTCTGCCTGTGTCTCTACCTCTCTCTCTCTCTCTGTGTCTCTCATGAATAAATAAAATCTTAAAAAAAAATAAATAAACCAGGTCAGACAAAACAAATAGCGGCACAAGCTGTTTTATTTCATGTTGTTAAATAGCTACATCTGAGATGAAGATTTTCCTTTCTGTGACTCGGGTTGGAAAGATAAGGTCTGGGAAGAACAGCTTTGCAGACAAAAGACTTTCTGGAGTTGGGGGATGTCTGGTTCCTGCTCAACACTTAACTCTGTCGCCTGAGGTTACAGATGCCTCCACAGCTCCACCGCGGTGGCTGTTCTTGTAGAGAGATTTGGGTATTTGTAAAGCTCCAGATGTGGAATATCTGTCGTCATAAAACAAACTTATTACTCGGTTCCCGAGGTCTGGGTTGACTTTGCTGATGTCTGCCTTTGTGTAAGCAACACCTCATATGAAATAAAGGACGGGCCACCCCCAGTGGCCACTCGGAACGCTCCTGTCCCACGATGTGCCTGCTGGTGATGCCCTGACGTGGTGGCTCCTCCAACGTGGGCAGCTGTGGGCTGAGTTGTGTGATGGGGCCTTCCCCGGGCGTGGTCCCTCCCGGCTGGGCTGGGCTGCAGGTTGCTTGGGAGTGTATCTGGTTTGTTCCTCAACTGGCCACTGTACCCCATCCGGCCCCAAACTTGAGAGGCTCGGTTTCCCTGCTCCTTTAGGCAGATGGGCAGGTTCAGAGTGAACTCTTCCAGCTGTTTCTTAGAGATCGTCTTTCTAGACACTAGCCTTTGAAAACCAAACAAAGGGACTCAGCCATCCATCGTTTACATTGGGATAACCTTATCTCCAACAGACCAACTTGAATCCCCTCCCCTGCCAGCGTTGGACCTGGTGGGCCATCGGGTGGTCGTCTACCCCCAACCTGGGCAATACAGAGGATCCTGTTCCAAATCTCTGTGTTTTGGAATGTGGTGGCGAGGGACTTCCATCAGATGCAGAGAGAAAAGAGAGACTCTTAGGATGCTTCCTGGGGAAGGCGGAGTTGGGGGTGAGGTGGGGTACTCAGGCGTCCTGGTGTGGTGATCTTCAAAGACCTGCCCTGCCAAGTCAGGCCAAGAGTCAGCTGTGCTGCCCAGCGGCATCCTGTTGCTATGGCAACCCGGGCTCTGAAATGGGGCTGGGAGAGGATGCTGGTCTTAAGGAGCTGTGGAGATGGGATGAGGCATGTGCGTCACCCCTACTCCAGCGTCGATGGACAGACCAGTCCCCCTCTCAACCTGAACTATCTGGGTGCCCACAGGTGTGGAGAAGGGAGCTTAGAACGCAGCGATCAGGAAAGACTGAGGTCAGCTCTCCCTCTGCTGGGTCATTTAAGGGGTCCAGGGAGAAGTGCCCTGGCTCCAGGCCACTGCTTGCTGGTCAGAATTTATTCCCAAATATGGTTGGGAAAAGTCACTTTTCACCTCCTCTCTGTTAATGTCTCCTGTAAAGATGGTGTATCCTGAGGTCATCTGTTTCACAACACACTGCTGGGGGTCAAGGAGAGTTGCACAATTACCAATTAGCCAGGTGGAGATGGTGCTGCACCCCGTGGTGGAAACCCTGACGCGCCTTCGCTCTGTATCCGTCTCCTCTTTCCTCTCCTTAGAAACTATATCCCTGCCAAGTTGTTTTCATTTTTCATCACTATGGCTCATTCCTCACTGATGTGTCTTTAAACAAGAAGCATGGGCGTAATGGAAAATCATCCTTCAGGGTGGCCATTCCCTTCCTGATCAGGGAGCCTCCTGCTCTCTGACCCACCTCCTTGACTTACCCAGCTCTGAGAGGGGCAAACCTCAGCTGCCAGCCCAGGCCTCAGGTGACGGGGTGCCTGCCTGGGTTCCCTTTCACCCCTGCTGGTCATGGTCCTAAATCTGAAACCATCTGAGGTTTTAAGGGTGATTGGAGATGTCGGTGGAGACTGACGGAAGGTGCGGTGTGCCATCCTGAAATCCATTCAGGCCTTTCCTTCTGGAGGGTTCTTGTAGAGTCCACGGGATTGAAATGAACTAGGCGAGTGTCTGCGCAGTGGCTGAGGGCTCTGTGGCCTGGGAAGGCCACGCCGGGCGTGCAGTGCCCTCTGCTGGCCAAAGGGCCCCATCGCTGGGCGCCAGGCCTGCTGGAAAGGCTTAGGACCCATGAGGTTGGCCCCACACCAGTGGTTTCCTACCAGCTCTGCAAAGGAGCCAAGACTGCAGAGAGCCCGTCCTCCTCACCCACGGATTCCAGACTGTACGGTGTCGAGAGACGCAGGCTGGAATCTTCAGGTGAGCAGCAAAACTTGTGTCCCGTAAGGAAGGCCGACGCTCCCAGGAGGGCAGCTGAGGATTCAGGGTCTCCTGGTGGCAAGAAATCAAGAGGCAGAGGTCTTCAAAATCTCACATTGATTTTTTTCAGAATTCAAGATCTTGTCATTTGCCAACTGGTTGCTAAAAAAAAATTGTCCTTATTAGACATGCAAATACTAATGCAATTCATAAAAGGTTAGAATAAGCAAAGAAATCCAAACTGCCTTTAAAGTGTTAAATCTTTACTCCATCTCCATCCTGTTCCTCCCCCACCCCACCCTCCATTCCATAGGCCATTTTAAAGTTTATTTTTAAGTAAGCTCTACACCCATCGTGGGGCTCGAACTCAAAACCCCATGATCAAGAGTCACATGCTTCTTTGGGTGAGCCAGCTTGGCGCCCCTCCGTAGGCTATTTTTAAGTTTAGCACAGCATTTGCTTACAGTCTCAGCGATCCCCTGGTGGCTCCTGCCTTGGCTGACCTCCAGGTCCAAGCCTTGGTGGCCGTTAGTTATGGATGCTTTTACCCTGCACTGAACCACGACAGGTGCACACGGATGCGCCGTCTTATCACAGGCTGCAGACTGCACCCTCAGGTGACCTTTGGGACGCTGCAGTGGCCACCCCAAAAGCCTCACCATGGCCACAGCCTCTCTGCAGGCCTTTCGTGAGAATTCCGACCGTTCTGGATGCTTCCTCCGTATGGTGTTCACTTTTGCTCGCTCGGATGCACACCTTCTACAGTAATTCCTTGCATTCAGTATGTAACAGAAGAGGAGTTACCTGGTCCCATTGAACTTCCTCTGTCCGCAGAGAACGTGAGGCTGCTCCTCCCTTCATCCTGTCCAGGCAGACTTGTCAGCTCCAGATCCAAATTGTCATGCCAAAGGAGGGAAGGGTCAGAAAACTGAGAAAGAAAAAAAAAAATTAGTGTTCCTACAGTTCTCGGTGTCAACACCATGGGGATAAAAGGTGATTTTTTTTTACGTTTCTTAATTTAAGGGAAAATTTGTTTATTCGCCTTTATCTTTTTTGTTCTGTTTGCTTTTGTTTCTAAAAACCATTGTATTATAAAAGTGAAGGTATTAATTTTTGAAGCATACTTGTAAGTCGAGTGCTCTAAAAATATGTGGAAAATTCTGAACATGGGAAGTCTCCTTTTCTTCAGCCTGGGGAAACCAACGCTTAATTTTCATTATGACACAAAACAACCAATTAGGAAAATCATGAATCGATGCTTTTCAAACTCTGTTCTTGGTGATAGTTGTTAGCAAGTGAAAACATTGAGAATTCTTGAGTCTTGTATTTAACACCCGGAAATGTATTTTCACGTGCTAACAACCCTACACCAGGCAGAAGGGCTCACGCGGCACCGTTGGCCAAGGAGTTGGTCTTAGCACAAGTGTGGCTTTGACATGTGCTCCCTCCTGGTGGCATCTTCCACCCATGCAGGACTCCCTCCCTGGCACTGAGCTACCTCATGCTACAAGACTTGCTTTCTCGGTTTGTGACCTTCCAGTCTCTTTACTCTTCATCTCTCTCCCTCCCTCAGAGCCACAGATAATTATTTTGCATAGAACTCCAGGCCCATAGTTTCTTAGCCTCCCCTCCAAACGGTAGAAAGCTCTGAAAACTTTTAATTCTTTGGTAACCCATTTGGCAGCAGGTGTTGACCTGGCCTGAATGGTTGAGGGTAATTTTTGCATCTTGTATGTTTATCCAGTTGGGTGTGTTACTGTTCCTGGTGCAGAAATTTGAGTGATTGACCTGGGGGTCCACCATAATATGATGTAAGTCCTGTATTGTGTCTTTAAAACCCAAATGCATCTGACTTCTGAAGCTTGCGTGGCCCCTGGGTGCTGGAAAAGAAGTGTAGTGGACCTGTGCTAATGGCACCTGAAGCTATCCATGCACATCTGTCCGGTGATCACAGGGTGGCGCCCATGGAACTGATGGAGGGCACATGACCAGGGTGTGGCCTTGTCATCCACGGGTTGGGCTGCTGCTGGGAGTTCCCTGGAGAAAAATGAGCAGCCTTGCCAAATAGTGTAGGGTCCTGCTGGTTACATCTGGGGCATGGGGTGGGCGTTGTGGGGCTGGGAATCACCTGTACACCATATTATATGCCACTTGAGGTCTGAACCTGGGTTTCCCCTTTCAAAAAAAAAAAAAAAACCTAAATATGCCCCAAAGCTTCTGAGGAAAAATCAAGGAGCAACTGTAGCTTTGAGACCATTACAAAATTGACTTCAGTAAGCCTTTTTCCCCCCACAATCAATCTTCCCCCAAAGCCTCATTTTCTTCCCTCAAAAAAGTTTTAATAATTTGTAGTTAACTGTGGGATCATGTCAACCATTTACCAAAGGCTAAGCCAGTTTTTTTTTTTAACCCATTGATCCCTGACCCCTGTAGAACATTTCTTCTGATAGACTTGATCAAACAAACCCCAGATCTCCTATTAAGGGGATTCTCTCCAGCTCTCTTCCCAGGAAAGGAACCTATTGTTCTTGTTTGGCTTCTGAAAATGCTTGAACAGGTCATTTTGTGATAGCCTCAAGACCAGTGACTCTTGGGTCTCAATGAAGAATGAGAGAGAGATGGGATCCCTGGGTGGCACAGCGGTTTAGCGCCTGCCTTTGGCCCAGGGCGTGATCCTGGAGACCCGGGATCAAATCCCACGTCGGGCTGCCGGTGCATGGAGCCTGCTTCTCCCTCTGCCTGTGTCTCTGCCTCTCTCTCTCTCTCTCTGTGTGACTATCATAAATAAATAAAAATTGAAAAAAAATTAAAAAAAAAATGAGAGAGAGATTTCCGGGCAGTTGTTCTTGGTGGGCCAGCATTGCCAAGGCCCTAGTTAAATACGCTGACCTTGCCCATATGCTGGATGCCACACCCTCCCTCAGAGTCTTCGCATACGCCAGCAGGTGCTCCTCCCTGTTGCCTTGGCCTCCCCTGCTGCTCTGTTGGGTCACTCACAGGTTTGTTGAACAAGACTATGGACACATCATTAGAGACTTGTAGGATGGGGCGAAGGAGACCTGAGGAGTGGTGCCATTCCCTTAGGATCCCAGGCTCGGAAAGGTGGGAGCCTTTGTCGTACCCACGCTGCCAGGTCTATGGGGGCCTTTTCTCCTTGTACTGGATCATCTTGACCTCGCATACTGAGTATCTAGCCCCCTTGTGGGCACAACGTGCAATATATGGAAGAGGGCACAACAGTGCAATATATGGAGGACTCCAAGGGTTCGTTCAGAATTTGGCAGCACTGGCTTATGGTCATATGAATTCGTCAGCACATCCTAAAACTTGGTGTCTCTTTATCAACACAGTGTTTAAGTAGATTTCCTTAAGAAGACTTTTCACGTGGAAAGACCTCAATTACTTGGGGTGAGTTCTTTCATCTGCCTAATGTTTATGAAGACTAGGAATTAGAATAAACTATGAGGGCATTTTTTTTTTAAACTTGTGATTTTTACAAATGTAAATGAGAAAGGACTGAGGGTTTCTGTGCGTTGTGGAGTCTTGGTCCTGGCAGGTGGGCTGCTAATGGTCATATTTAGCAAAGTCAGTCCATCCAGATTTCAGACCTCACTGGAGGAGGAGAAGGACCCATTTCTCTCGTACTTCCTTTTGGGTGTGTGTTTTGTGTTTGATATACAAGTGAGTGGTCATAAAATGCAGTGGTTGTCCTGTGTGCTGCCCTTTTAAATCTCAGTTTTCTCTTGGAAACCCACGTTGAGACCTCCCACCCTCACGGCTGCTTTCTGGTGCTGACAAGAATCTACGGATCTCATGCAGACATCTTTCCCCTTCTGCAGTGAGCTAGATTCCTTGACCCCAAACCTTTCAGCCCTGGATCACCCCTCACCTCAAGCTAACTAAAGGTCAGGTAGGTCTTTCTGTGGTTTGCCCCACGATTTTAGGATCTCCCCTTTGGAGGAGAAGATGGTGGTAGTTTTCTTGTAAGGTTTGGCACTGGTGACCCTACTTCTGAAAAGACCTGTTTTGCCCTCTGACCTTTCTTGAATTCCACTGAGGTCATCCTCCGGGCCTCTGAGCCAGAGGGAAAGGTATCCACATAAAAACATCCTTTTTTTTTTTTTTTTAAATAATTATAAACATGGAGCCTGCTTACCCTTGGTCATTTGCAAGTAGGTTCTAGAATTCTCCTCCCTCGTGTGACACCACAACCATGGTTTGAAGTTGTATGCTTTGCGCCAAAGAGGGACAGTGGGACACAGTCCCCCCCTCCTTTTCCTTCCCTATGTGTACCTTCATTTGTTGTTAAACACTTGACTGGATAGTGTCAAGCGATGATAGTGGTGATAAATTCGGTGGTGGAGAAGGGCCTGATTGTGAGTGGAGGCTGGTATAAGGCAAAGGGGGATGGGGCTGGCTTTCTGAGCAGGTGCTGCCCAGGGACCCCAGGGCCGGCGCAGAGGGTACGGGGTGCTGGCCTGGACACCAGCCAGAGACCGGAGCTCACAGCTCCGCTCGGAGGAGGGCCTGTCCCTGTCATCGGGAAGAGGGTTATGCTAATTAAGTCTTCATAAATAGCTTGCTCCCCGGGAGAGCCAGGGAGGAAACTGTGACATTTCATACATTTTTGCTTCAAAAGAGATACTGGGAGGAAGGGGATGGAGCTTGGAGAGTCAGTGGTCACTGCCACTGGTCCCGGCCAGCCTCTGCCTGGTGGTGGCCTGGTGAGCCTGGATTCACTGGTGACGAGGGAGGTGCCGCAGCCGGAAGGGCCAGCATAGGGGTCTGCTCCCTGCACCCCCCAGCCTAAAAAATACCCAGACACAGGAGTCCGTTGCCCGTTTTCTTCTTCTTCTTTTAAATAATAGGACGCATACTATTTGTGTAAGCCAATGCCTGATCTTTCCCTTGATTGCATAATCGAGATTCTGCTTATCAATTTTTCAGGACGCCATCTAATTATACAAATTAAAATTCAAAGGGAAGCAAAAAGAATGATTAGGCCTCACTTGGGGGATTGGAGGAGGAGGGTGTGAAAGCCGGCTTGCCTCGGATGATAATGCTGTCATTTTTCATCTCTAAGGCACTTTACAAATATTAACTAATTAATTCTCTCACCCCTCGGCTACCATGAGGTTCTGACTTCACGCCAGCGTGGAGAAGGACCACGCTGCTGCTTGACGATCAGACCTCAGGACCCAAGCAGATGGAAATTTGCCAGCTGAGCTCTGGGGTCCGAGGCTGCCCCGTGGGGGTCTCACGGGCACCAGCCCTGGCATCCACCTGGCTGCCCCTCTGTCTGGGACTCTGGTCTCCGCTAAGAACCCCCTTCTCTCCTTGCTGTTGCTGCCTTTCCTAAAGCCCAGCAAAAGCAGGGTGTTTTATGATGCATCGGTCACGTCTGCGCCGGGGACCTCCCACATGTTGACCCGCATGGTTTAGGATGGCCTTCACCTCCTCCCTAGTCTGGTGTCATCAGATCTCAGGTTTGGGGAACTCTCCGGGTTGGGAAAGGGCTTAGTATCTCTGGGATGTTGTGTTAATTATTTATGTGATTGGAAATTGTGCTTTTTTTTTTTTTTTTTTCCCTAGCTCTTTTTAAAAAAAATCGTGTAATTATTGCCATAAATCTTTGGGGTGCGCCTCATTGCTGGGAAATTAGCCATTAAGTACCAGGAAGTCTGGCTTCTCCTAGTCAGACTTGCATTCTGACCTTTGATAAAGTAACTCCCAGCGTTTTTGCATAATTGATGACCATACGTAATAATCCTCATGATTAACCCTGGAGCCTCACTTTTGCCTCCTATCCCCCCTCATTTGCTGGGCAACTAAGGGCAACTTTTCCCGTGTGTGCATGTGTTGTTACAATAAGACGGCAGCAATGAGTCAGAGCTCGGACGTTGTGGGGTGCAGAGAGCGACTTGTGGCTTCAGCGGGCACATTGGATGAGCAGGAAGGTGGGGGTCAGAGCTCCCAAAACACCCCCTCCCGAAGCCGCCCTCCACAAACGAGCTGGGCAGCAGCCCCCCGCTCCTCAGGTGGCACGTGGCTCTCCCTCCCGAGAGTCCCGCAGCCCCCAGCCCAAGTGGGAGCCACTCGTCTTCTGCCTCGTTTCTGCCTGCAACGCTGTGGGCGCACTGGGACGGGCACGGTCGCCGCTCCCCGGTGTCTAGGCCAGCAGCCTGGACCCTGCCGTCACCGGTGCCATCTGTGGCTCCCTCCAGATGCCAAGGGGGCCCTGGAGGATGGCAGTGGACACCCTTGGCTTCAGTGGTTAGGTGGTGTGTGGCTTCCTGCCCCGTTCTCCTGTGGTGGGGTCCTGGGCATATGTGGTGCTGAGCAGCGCTCTGGCTCGTTCCCCCCAAAGGGGCCCTTGGGAGTTTTGTGAACTGCCTGCCCGATGAAAGGCCTCCAGAGAACCTGTCCTGTGGCCATGGGCCTGGGCCCTACCCCCTGATGGTCCGGGTCGTCTGGAGTCTGCCCCCCTGTGTTGGCAGAAGCGGGCAGGCCCAGCTGGCCCCGTAGCGTGGTCGCTGGCCTTGGAGTACAAATCACTAACAATTCAGGTTGTTGGCAATTGGTGTTTACAAAAAGCCAAGAGCTCTAGATGCTGCTGTTTACTGTTTTCAGAAACAAATAACAACTGTCTTGTGCGTACGTTCCCTTGAGACAGGGCGGGAGCCTGGCCTACTGGACTCCAGCAACCTCCGCGTCCCATGTTGGAGGGAGGAGAGAGCCCGCGCTGGTGGCAGGTCCCCTAGTAGGAAGTGGCAGTAAAGTCCTGCATGACCTGTTGTCCTGTGCCCGCAGGGTGTCCAGAGAGTAAGGATTCTTTTCTCCTTGTTTCAGGGTTCATAGTGGCGTAATGCCCGCAGACTCCTGCGCGTTCCCCTAAGTTCTTAGAGGACCGCTTTGCCTTTTGAATCAGAGAGTTGCAAAGTTCGATAAAGAATGGCCCTTGTGGATAAGCACAAAGTCAAGCGACAGCGATTGGACAGAATTTGTGAAGGTAAGAGCCAGCGTCATTGGCGGGTTTGTGACCAAAGGCGCGTAGTCCTGCCCTGGAACCCTCGCCCCGCTCACCGCTGACCCCCGCGGGGGGATCTGGTTCCCTGTTCAGACCGAAGCCCCCCGGCCCGAGCACCCCCTGCGCGTGTCCTGGGCCGCGTGGTCGGTCGACCTGACCCGCGTGCAGGGCTGCCCGGCTCCCAGGGTGTAGGGGTGGGGCTAGGACAGCTGGGGAGGGGGTGGCCCTCGGTCTGTTTGTTGCGCACACCCTAGGGTCACCCCTGCGTACGGAGGACACTGGATAACAGGGTCATCTTTTTTCACTTCTCTGAGGTTTCCGGACTTTTATCTGTTTCTGATTAAGATATTTACAGTGATGAATTCCAAGATATTCCTGAAGAGCCCAGCATTGCCCCCTCATTATGTGTTCACATCCCTGGTATCTTTGAAAATGTCTGGAAGTGTTTTATTCATGAAAGGAAAAATAAACATAATTAAAATCTAATGGAAACCTGGGGACGAACCTCTGAGATGTTGATTAAACACCATCCCCTCCTAATTAGGGAGCGGCGAGAAATCCAGAGCGCGGCTCTGGGCCTGGGGTTGAGTGCTCTTGCCAGCCACGTCCGCACTGCCTGGTTCCTGGTGACCTGGCCGTGGGGTCTGTCACTGGGGGTCACGGAGGGGAGCCTCGCAGGCAGGGTGGTCACAGCTCCCCCGCCCCACCCCGCATGTGCTCACACCCTCCTGGGCCTACCTGCTGCCCACGTGGACTGGATTGTCCTGAAGGCAGATGTGGCTCAAGCCACATGGGGTGGAGGCATCAAAGACGTGTTGTTCCGTGTCACCGTAGGCCTGGCGAGCGCTCTGTGATCCGAGAGTGTAGCAGTACTCACTGTCCCCCCTACATCCCTGGGGTTCTGCAGCTGTGTAGAGGGTCTGGGATTTAAAAGTTTGGTTTGGTTTTGATAAACATGACAAAGTTCTCAAACCTACAGAAAGCTCGGTGGACTTTCTGATGGACACTGATATGCAACTTCATTTACCAGCTGGTAACATTGGCTGTCACTTGCTTTCTTTTTTATTGATGTTCCAATAGAGATACGTGTGTGTGCACATGTATGTGTGAATGGATGGGTGGACTTTCCAGAACCATCTAAAGGTTGTAGATGCAACAGTTCCTCCTAAGTACCTATGGCATGTGTCCCCTGTGAGGACCTCTCCTGATGTAAACACGGTGCCATAACCACCCCCCGACGCAGGGAGCTGACCCTCCCCGCGTGTCCTCTAATACAGACTGCATGGTCTCCCTTGCTTCCGCTCATCTGTTTCCAGCTGCTTGGTTTGTGCAGAAATGAATCAAGGGACACATTTAGTTGTCCTGTCTCCTTGGTCTCTCCTTCATCTAAAATTTTTGTCATGGTCCTTTTGACGTTCAAAAGCATTGGTGGTCCTTGAAAGAGCCCAGGCCACCTGGTTGGAAGTATCCCACAATCTGGGTTTACCCGATCAGGTGGGGATTTATGGAATTTACTTCTGACCTCTGGTGGCAGGGTGTTTCGTTTAAGGTTTCAGGGGCCCCTGCTTGAAAAACTAGTGCATCAACTTTCTGGGGTTGGTGTCCAGAATGCCTGTGGTGCTGATTCTGCCCCCCCTCCACCTCCCTGGAATCCAGGATCCCCATGTGTTTCTGGACGTCCCACATCAGAGACGTGATCGGGACTGGAAAGCCCGTGGCCTTTCCCCTCTGTGTTTTAGAGCTGTCACAGGGGCAAAACCATTGATGGCTCTTTCAGGCCCTCTCCCGCGCATGGCTCACCACCCTCCCACCCACTCTTTATGACGGGAATTTCAGTATCTGCTTCACCCGTGAACGGCATTCCTGAGATGGTCGCAGGTACAGTTTTTTTTAAATTTCTCAATAGGCGCCATCAAGATAGACGTGGGAAATTCGGTGGCTCGGATGTTACTTGCAAAATCCACGATCCCAAATAATTCGCTTGCTGTCCCGTCCAGTCTAACAGCTGTTCCAAGGTGCTTCATTGGTGGCCCTCGAGTTTATACACCGAGTTAGCATCGTTCATGGGCCAGGACAGGTGGTGCCCATTTTGCAGCTGCTTACCAGCAAGGCACAACGCGGGCAGTATGTGTGTCCATGGACCCGGGCGGACTCCTGTTCCTTACTTGGCCTTTCCCTCCAGTGAGCTCCATGGAATCCGTTCTTTCTCCGTCTTGAAGTCCTCCTGCATCTGCATCCCTGGCTTCGGACTGTCCCCAGTATCTTTTCTGTAAACTTGAACTAATTGCTCTTTAATATTCTTCCTGAAACTCCAGCGAGCCCAGCAGACTGTTGTCTCCTTCCCACTGCCAGTGCTTCCCCCCGCCCTCCCCCAGGACTTCCTATAGCCCATTGTTTTTGATTTTTATGATTAAAAGCATGAACGCTGCCTTGTTCTGTTGTAGCCGCTCTGGGATCAGAGGAGCTTTGTCATCTTGGCTCTTGTTCTCTGGGAGCAAACCTCCTCCAGACTGCTGTCCTCCCGCCTACCTCACAACCCCAGCACAGCCCCTGGCGGTGGGATCTCATGCCGGGTAGGCCCTCCTGGGCCCCACTCCTTCTCCCTCCCTCCCTCCCTCTCTCTCTCTCTCTCTCTCTCTCTTTTTTTTTTTAAGATTTTATTTACCCATTCATGAGAGAGACAGAGAGGGGGGCAGAGACATAAGCAGGCTCCATGCAGGGAGCCCGATGTGGGACTCAATCCCAGGTCTCCAGGATCACACCCCGAGCTAAAGGCGGTGCTAAACTGATGAGCCACCCGGGCTGCGCACCCCCCCCACCCCCACCCCCTTAATGAACACTTTTGCTCCAGCCTAGCCAGTCTGGTGGGATCTGAGCACCATCCCGGCCCAGATACTGCTGCTTCCAGAATTCCTGCCTGCCCTCCAAGGCAGCCTCTTCCCCCTGGAAACATCAAGGTCTCCTCCTGAGCCCCAGTTCCCTGTGGCCACTCCTGGCCACTCTCCCCTTTGTGGCTCCCTAGTTAAAGCCCGGGTGGAGGAAAGAATCTGACTCCGGCGCATCTTTGCAATCCTCTCCCCCACCCCCTCCAAGGGATGTTTCTGCCGCGATTGAAGCACAGTGCAGAGCATAGCTTTGCTTCTCACCAGCCAGTCTTTGGGACTTCATCCAAATCAGTTGGAATAATGGTCTTTCAAGCTGACTTAAAAGCCAGATTTTAATTTTTCTTTCTAAAGCACTATTTTGATATTTTTAATTTGCTCTCTGCTCTTTCTGATGCCTGTTATCCAACAGTCCTAGAGTGCTGTTGGGTAAGAATTCTCATGGAGCAGGGACTGGTCAGGGCCAGGCTGCCATCTCCTCTTTTTGGTGTGTAATTTAGGTCTTGGTTTCCCACTCTGTTAAGTTTGCTGGCATAATTGATCTATCGCATCTGCAAGTTGCACCGTCAGAGCCTCACTGTGTTCCTGCAGCACGGCCAAGCTGGTGTGATTTGCCCCAGACATCTGTTGGTCAGAGAAGAGGGCTTACTGTCGCTCAGCATTGCCAATAGTAACCCGGAAAAGCATTCTCTGGAAAGGATTTTCTGGGTTTGTAGAAGGGTAATATGCCAGAATGACTTTGCTGATGACTTTTGTGAGAACATCTTATTGTGGGTTATGGTGGAATAAATCAGTAAACACCGTCCTTTTCTGTGGCTGTGGAGAATGTAATTTGGAAAAAGTAGATATTTCATTTTACTTTATTTTGTTGGAACGTCTTATACACGTGGAAAAATGGTCGTGGCGATTGCATCAGTTGAGCTGTGATTAGTGCCCCTTTATAACATAAGTTGGGAGAGGACTTTCCCTTTCCTCTGCAGGAGAAAAATAAATGATGTAAACCTCCTTTTAAATAAACAGTCCTATTCGATGTTTCTTGCCTCGAGGATGTTCTCATGAGCACAGAGGGTAGGAGGAGGTGAGAAGGTCGGCTGGATAAACGGACTCGGGGAAAGTAGAGACCAACTGATGAGTAGTCAGTTGATCTTGAACCCGAGTAGTTATAAATTCTGGGAATCTTTCTGTGTCCACTTTGTCACCAAGGACGAGTCAGAAAATGCTGCAGGGACGAGGTAAAAGACCTTCCTCTAGTTGCATTCTGCACTTCTCAGTGGTTTGAGCGGGACACGGTTAGAGGACATTTATTTCAGTACATCATTCCCCTGAGAAAGATTATTCATGGTCCTGGTATGTTCCAGAAGCAAAGATGTCTCCGAGCCTTCAGGTTTTCTGGATGGCTGAGGTGGTGGATTCATTGGGGCAACTGGGAGCTCTTCCCTCATAGCAGCCTTCATTGCCTGGCTCACACCCACTGGAGCCCATGGAGCAGGGTAGAGAGTAGTCGGCGGACTCGGGCCAGAATCACTTTGTCGTTTATTCGTGTGCTGTTCTCTTTTACCTGTTTTTGTCTCAAAAGCGCTTACGGCACTTTATACAGGAAACATGTTGAAGTTGGCCATCTCTAGGTAGCCCACAATCATTTCTAATAAATATCCTTAAATAGCCCCAAAATGTGGATTTTTAAAAAGGGGACTCATAATGTTGCTATACATTATAATTATATGTTTGGATCAGGCAATTATGCATATTTCCAGTAATTATGTGATTAGCAATAATTACATTAGCTATGTAAATATACAATAGTCAGCTAGACACAACTTTAGACTCTAGGCATAAACGAACATTCGGCAACAATGTGCTTGTGTAAAGGATCAGTAAAGGTAGGGAGCATGGTCAAGTTGACGCTTAATGGAAGTTATTTGCAAGGGCTGAAAATCGACATTTCCCCTCCTCTGGTCGTGGCTCCTCCCCTGGGGTGGTCCCCACTGTCTTGTCAGCTAGGGATTGGGTTCACAGAATTGCCCATATGCAGTCAGGCCCTCACTCTCTGCAGAGGAGAATCAGGTTAAATGTTTTATTCTCTATTGCTACTCATCTGTAAAATGCAGACTTCAGCTTCTCTTTGCACTTGTCGTTTCACTGAACGGCCTCCAACTGCAGCTGGCAATTTCTGTTAACTCCCCGTGTTTCTAAGAGCAGCGTGTCAGGGCTGCCCGTCTCCACCTGGGGCTCCAGGGGGTGGGGTGTGGGCGTGCTCAGCCAGCGGCTGCTATGTCTGCTGTGTTCCCCACCACGATGCTTTTTTTTTTTTTTTTTTTTGCCCTCCCGAGTGCCCTGGAGCCACCTGACTTGTCTTCCCAGCCTGCTCTGCGTTGGATGCATTTCATTTGGTCATGGCACCTTTGAGGAAAGGCTATCTGCTTTCGGGCTCAGTAAACACTTCATGGGAGCCTGGGTTCCAGTGGACCCAGGCCTGGTCTCCTTCATCAGAGGAAACTGTCCCAGGGCAGCAGAACAATCCTGGCTTTTGAAGAGCCAGACACCTGTACACAGTCTCTCCTCCCCCGCCGCCCAGATTTGGAGGATGTCTTGGGCTTGAGTAGCTCCTCAACACAGCTCAACCCAATTAGAGGTATGGGGGGGGCGGGGACTATGAAACCAGAACCCCAGGATACACTTTGCTGCCAGCTCTTTTTGGAATGAGGCTCCTGTTTCTGATCGGTTTATACTCAGGACCCCAAACCATGATTTCATGAACATCCTCATATTAATGGGACTCTTGCTTCAACAGAGCTTGAGGTCTTTGGCAAGCTCTCTATCTCCAGGGAAGCCTCGGGTGCCTGTCCAGGTCCAGGCAAGAATCGGGCTCAGCACCACCAGCTGGGCTGGGTGGTCGTGGGAGTAGCGGGGCGTGTTCTGGGTATCTGTGTGCACCTGCTCAGTGGTCTCTACTATGCCCTGTCCCTCTTGCCATGTCACTTGCTCATTGGATGGGCTGGGCCCTCCACTGGGCTTGTTTCCCAAGTACTGGTTGGAGAGTGATGTACCTTGAGGGCAAGGACTGTGGCTGTCCCCACTGAGTCCTGTGCCCTGTACGGTCACACCAGCCTGGTCACGTTATGATCCATGTGTTGAACAGAAAGCACGTGATGGAGAAGAGGACATTTTTGCAAGAGACAGGGCTCTGTCACCTTAGATGAGGAAACCATGAGCTGTCTCTGCCAACTGATGCATTCCCTGGCTTATTTTGGGGGTGGTGTCACTGTAATGGCCGATTTCTTTGAACTTACGGATAGAGTGACAAAGAGTGAATTGAGGAAGCTTCCTGGAAGTGGGTTATTTGAGCTAGACCCATGGAAATGGTTCGGGCATCTCAAGGGTGAGAGGAAGAAATTTCTAGAATATTCTGAACCCAAAATAGGGGAAGGGACATAAAACATGGAGTGTGATGGAGTGAGGGGGGGTGGCAAGGTCGAGGTGGGTTGGGATTATAATCCGAGATGCTGAGATTTGGTAGGATTTTTGCTGTTATTGGACTTTTTTTTTTTTTTTTTTTTTTTTTTTACAAAGAAGAAGGAATGAAGTGGTTTTCGTCCAGCACCTTGCCTGAGGCTGCCCTTGTGCCAGGGGTTTGTCAGCTTTTCCTGGTAGATTTTTGTCCTGTGGCTTGCCCAGGCCTACATCTGAGCCTGGGGTTCCAGCTCATGCTTTTTTTTTTTTTCCCCCCTTTTTTTCAAAACATGCCCTAAAAGAGGACTGGACTTTCTGCCCCATTATAAATGGGGATCAAAGCCAATTTCCGTACCACAGCTGTCATTAAATTTTATAATCGAGGAAATCAAGTCAGGAGCAACATGCAAGCCTTTGTTTTCACTTCATTTTTTATTTTTATTTTATTTTTTATTTTTTAAAAGATTTTATTTATTCATGAGAGACACAGAGAGAGAGGTAGAGACACAGGCAGAGTGAGAAGCAGGCTCCCCACAGGGAGCTCGATGTGGGACTCGATCTCGGGACTCCAGGATCACATCCTGGGCTGAAGGTAGCGCTGAACCACCAGAGCTGCCCTGTTTTCACTTTTTTAAATGGCCAAATCTTACGTTACATGCTGGCTGGGACTGTTTAGAGGACCACTTATCCTGGGAGAGTTGGTTTCATTTACAAGGCTGTGTTTCGGGTCTGGGGTCTCCTTCTCACGGAGCGCTGACATTCCGAAGCCTCCGTCTTTCTACTAAGAAACGGGGAACACATCCCAGGACATTCGGTGCGGTGTCATTCCTTTAATGACTGAAGTGATGCCCAGACATTCTAATTTTCTCTTTGCATTTGTGAAAATGTAGATACAGGCTGCCTTAAAACCTCGCTACAATGTCCTGTTTGCTATTTTACCAGTGCGCTGGGCCCCCCGCCCTCTCTGATTTAGACTCGCCAAGTAAGTGACTTTGATCGGGGCACTGGGGGAACAGGACAGAAAACATTTTTTAAAGGCAGGAAGCTGTTGTTCAACATAAATTGTAAAACACTTGACAGAAACAAACAACCAACACTGCCTGTACACATTGAAAAGTAGGAAGCAGGATGTTCTAGGCCTATTTCTGGCCCTGCTTCTGCCAGAAAAACAGCACGTAAACCACTAACGTCCGTGGTGTCCCCCTGGAGGCGTCGCCTGTGGGAGGCAGAGGCGTGGGTGCTGCTGCAGCTCCATCCTGGGACCCAGCAGGCGCAGGGAAGCATCTCGAAGCCTCCCCTTGCCACCTTCACTTTCAGAGCTGCCGTGATTTTCTGGCCCCACGGGCTAGGGGAGGACCAAGAAATGGAAGGCCGGCCGGAAATGCTCCAGAGCTGGGCCTGGCCGCCCCCCAAGAAGGAGCAAGCATTTATGACTACCAGGCGGGCTGGAAACAGCACAGCTGTCAGGGGACAGGCAGGCAGACCCAGCTCCCTTCATGTGAGTCCAGATTTTAGATTGTCCGACTCCACCTCGCGCTTGATATATATGGAATTCATTTATGAACTACTGTGAGGCGTAGACCCCCAGAGCAGGGTCTAGTCTTCTGTTTCCCATTCTTTTCTAGCAGTTTTCTAGGTCACCAATGTGATTGGAACATGAAATGCTTGTTGGTGATCCGCCCAACGACTGCTCCGTGGAAGGGCTGGCTGGTTGTCTCCTCCTTGATTTTCTTCCCTGTTCTTCTGGAACCTCCTAGATCCTCTCTTGGCGTTTTTCTGATCCGCATTACTTCACACAGGGAACGAAGAATTGGCTCTGGGAGGGTGCTGCGTATGGCCTCAGTGTTACCGTTCGGGTTATTCAACACGGTCAGCTTTTGCTTGGGTTCATTATATCTGCAAGAGAGTTTGAGTAGTCTCTCAATTTTCAGGAGGTGGCTTTTTTACTCGATGCAATTTTCCGTAGTGATGCTCTTTGCAGGATTAAAGAGTTAAGTCTGTGAGACTCATTGCTCTTTCAGAAATTGGTCCCATCTTGCTTTATTTAGTCAACACGAGATTTTCAGAAAAGCGGCGCTCTCTAAAAGACTGCAGTGTGCTTAAAAAATAAATAAATAAATTCCACCAGAGCGTTTAGGAAAGTGTGAGTCCAGTTACAGGTGTTTTTACCTAACACAGGAAAACATCTGTCATAATATTTGGCAGCTTGCAGAGCCAGGGTTGCGTGAGTTTGGGTGGTTTCCAAGCAGAATGGGTTGGGTGATGGAAATGGAAATGGGCCTCCTTATTCTGGTGCGGGGGGTGGCACCCACCCTGCAGCCTCTCCCCCACTGCTGCCCCACCTCTGGCATTACACCTTCCGCTCCTTCTAAAAAACCTGCTCCTGGTTTCTTAGGAGCTTTTGGGCACACCTTCTTCTAGACAGTCCTGCCTCCATTGGAGAACTTGAGCCATGAACGAGACGTGCGGGAGCCGGGTGAGTCCCGAGAGCTACCCTGCTTCTAAGAGGTTCTTGGCAGGTGCAGTTCATGCACTCACCTCGGAAAGGGTGTGTCTGTACCATGAGCAGGGCCTCTTAGCCACATGGGGTTATACTTTATTACAAGACGAGAAGAAAAGGAAATGGCCCAACAGGCTAACCTGAGGCCTCAAGGCAACGTCCGTCAGCAGCGGGGGGGTAGGGGGAGGCTCTAGCTGCAGGAGCAGCCCAGTGAGCCCCACTTGGAGGGCTGGCACAGTCCAGGTTCAGGAATTACTTTCTGATGCTCACGTGGTTAATTTTATAGGTGATCTATTCCATAGTTGGGAGTGTGGGAAAATCTTAAGCAAATAACAGAATTACTGTGTTGAGGGGGTTTCCTTTTCCAGCACCAGGGCAGAGCTGTCCGGGGTCAGCACAGGAAATTCTGGAAAGTGGAGCGTTGGCTTTAGAGTTTGACCTGCGTCCCACACCCTGTGGCCCTGGCACCCAAGGCACCCAAGTTCCATCCCCAGCATCTGGGATGCAGCATAGTCATACCTGCTGATAGAGTCGCTTACGGACAGAGCACCCGGAACGGGGCCCGCCTGGTTTAGACGTTAGCAGATGTAAACATCCTGTGATGACACGTGGTACCAAAGACGCCTGGTTTCTGGTCACCTCTGGAGGAGATAAGGACTGCTGTTGTCCATCCTGCCCAGCCAGCCACGTTCTTTGGCCAGTGGTGGAAGAAGAGGTGACAGTAGGGCGGAACTTCCACTGAGAGGTCATCCCTTTTGCCCAAAAACTCAAGAGTGGAAGAAGGGGAAGAGAGGTAGAGGTAGATGTGGGCAAGGGCTTCTCGAGAGTATCTGGTTGGCGTCTTTTCTCCACCTGAGATGTGTCTCGCCCCAACGTACAGGCTTGTGTCCGTGCCACCCTGTCCCTGTGCTCCTTCTGAAAAGGGTCCCCCGCGAGACGCCCGTCCTGCCCAACCTGCCCCTTTCCAGAGGGGAGGAGGCTCTGAGCGGCGCCCAGAGAAGGGGAAACCCTACGCAAGGTGGGCCAGCTCCAGCTCAGCCGAGCCGGGAACCGATCTGCTGAAACCAGATAGCGCTGTTTCCATTTGGTTCCTCCTGTCCGTTTTGATGTATCTCCTAAGTGAACACATCCTCGGGCTGCCGGCGTGACGGGTAAATGCTGTCCTGGTGTGGCCAGGCCTGTTTCGTCCCCTGCCCAGCCAGGCCTCGCAGCCCATGGTGGCGATTGTGCCAGCAGAGGAATTATAGAAACTGGCGCCAGCAGGCTGCTTTGATACATGGAAACTCAACGTTTGGCAGTGTGGCTTGCTCGTTTTTTTTTTTTTTTCTCCCTCTTTCCTTCCATGCATTCTAGGAGGTGGAAGGGTTTGGGGGAGGATTTGGGTTTCTTCTCTGGCTGCCAGGGAATTTTTCCAGATAACTCAAGGCTTTGTTGGTATTTTGGGGTCGGAAATGGGTCCGTGTTCTGGTAGCAAGCAGCCTGGGGTCCTGGGCCGCGTCCCCGAGCCATTCTCAGGCCAGCTCCTAACAGTCAAGGGGTGGCCACAGCTTTGGGGACTAGTGTTGGTTTAAACAGAGCTTGTCCCAAAGCTTAGGATGTGTGCTCATCGGGACACGGAGACACAGGGTGGCGCGCTGCCCTTCCCCTGAAACGGTCTTGCTTTATACCATATACATCCAGCTCCTGGAAATGGATTTGTACCTGCTTTCCTCTCTCACAGTAAATTTTCAGTGTTTCTCATTTTTAAAAAAAAATTTTTTTTTGAACAACTGGTACTTTTCTTTTTTTTTTTTTTTTTTTTTTTTTTTTTTTTTTTTTTTGGTACTTTTCTTAAGTTAAAGATTCTCCTTGACTCCGACACAGAGATGTAGGTGAACACACCACGCCGGGGCTTGACGGCTGCGGACGGCGCATTATCTCCGCTCCACACGTTCTAACTGGACACCGTGGTCGGAGCTCCTGTTCAGCCGTGGATACGGTGCTGCGGCCAGAGGAGCAGAACCTGCAGCCTTGGAGGGTTGCTTCTCTTGCTTGGACCCTTCTATGTTGATTTAGAAAATGTTTTAATGCTCCTAGTTGGGGCATTCCTTTATCTAAATTAAATAGATGCTGTTCTTTGCATTGCTGTGCCCAAAGTCCCTAGCGAGGGGTGGAAAAGTCTTAATCCTTGGGAGTATTGGAAAAGCGTCCACAGAACCTAAGCCGGCCGGAGCCTGCTGGAATGATGCTTTCTCTGTGAACAGATTTAGAGGAAGGCGCGCCTCGGTTGCAGCCACTTTCTGGTTTTGCTTCAAAATGTTGGGGTTTAGTTGTTGACCTCTGCGGCCATCTTAAAATGGTAAATTCTAGATTACACGTAGAGGTGTGTGTGTGTGTGTGTGTGTGTGTGTGTTTATCCCAGGCAGCAGGAAGGGGTCTGTGTTTTATGATAACAAAGTAAAAAATCCATTTGGACTTGAGCGATGTAACTCATTTGATTGGTAACCAGAGTCCTCGGAGCCAGATTTAGATATTGGCGGAGCATCGGGCTGCAGACCTGGCCCATTTTCTCAGGGCAATTCGTGTTCTAGAATTGTGCACGAGGGTAGTTTTTCTCTGCCCCCCCCCCCCCCCCCACTTATCCTGCCTTCCTGTTCACATTTAATTTGTTCTTAGCCGTGTGCAATGGATTAACATTTCATCAGGGTGGATTAAGATTGAATTGACATTAAAGCGGTCTTTTCCTATTTTCCTTCTGTCACTTTTAGGCAATCGCAGGCAGGGGTGGGGGGAGGCACCGGCAGGAGGGGGAGGCAGTGCTCATCCCAGAAGTACCCTGGTGAGGACCACGGAGATAAGCCAGAGCTTCGGTGTGAAAATAATTGCCAGTTGCGGGTCGGGAGGCCTGGCTGGAGCCCTCGGCCGCCGCGTTCCTCCGTCTAACGAGATGTCACATGGAACAAGAGCTTTAGGGGTTTTATTTAGCTCCTAATCCCCAGGCTGCGAGAGCCGAGGTCCATGTGAGCTCACCCCCCGGGAGGGAGGGGGGCCCCAGAGCCTGGCGCAGCCTCCTCTCCGGGACTGGCGCTGCCGTTGGGGAGCGAGGCGAAGTTACCGAGAGTGTTGTGTTCTGTCTACTAACGTTTCGGAGGATTAATAATTCAGGCCGGACTTTGAAATAGGAAACCCTCAGTCGGTCTTCCCTGCCGTCGGGCCGCAAGGGCTGGAACGCAGCGGGTCTGTCGTGATGGGCGGAACTGAAGATTTCTAGACCGCGGCTTCCTCCCCCTGCCTCGGCCGCCGGCCCTCCTCCCCGATGCCGGTCCCCAGCCGCCAGGTGCTCATCGGCCGCTCCCAGAGCTGGGATGCAGCCGGGTGGTACGAGGGCCCCTGGGAGGTGGCCGAGGCCCCGGCGAGGAGCAGCTCCGTGGCGGGCGGCGGCGCGGCGGGACCGTGGGACGAGCCGCCCGGCGCCGCCGAGCCCTACCTCTACCGGGAGGCCTTCCTCAACTCCGTGGCTGGAAGGAAGAGCCCGGGGGCGGACTTCCCCTTCTACGACAGCAGGCAGGCCCTGTCCGTGATGCCTGGCCGCGGTGGCCTGCTGCCGCGGGATTACTACGGCGACGCGGCCGGAGCCGCTCGGGCGCCCAAGGAGGCTCGGCACCCCCGCGACCCGGGACTCGGCCGGGCGCTGCCTGGTTACGGCGGGACGGGCGGCAGGATGCCCTGGGATCAGGTGCAAGGCCGGGGCTCCGCCCTGCAGGACACCGGCCCCCTGTACCGGGATCCCGCGGGCAAAGCGGTGGCTCCAGGGCCGCGGACGCAGAGCAGGGCCCCGTCGCCCCCGCGGTGTGCCGGGGAGCTGGCTGATGGCAGGTACGCCGCCGAGGCCCCCGCCTACCCCGCCGGCCAGCTCTACAACGACGTCGGCGAGCGGCCGGGGGAGTCCGGCCCCGCCAGGCAGGCCGCCCCCACCTGCCTGGTCGTGGACCCTGGCGCGGCCGGCACCTCGGATGGTGGCGCGGGGGTGGCCCCGGGAGCCCTGAGCCGGGGCTACGGGCCGGCCCGCGGAAGCGTGTGCGCTCGGATGGCCGAGGAGAACTACGAGGCCGACCTGCTCGGTGGCAGGAGGAGCGCGCTGCCGGAGTTCCTGGCCTTCCTGCGCGCGGAGGGTGTGGCCGAGGCCACGCTGGTGGCCCTGCTGCAGCAGGGCTTCGACTCTGCAGCCGTCCTGGCCACCATGGAGGACGCGGACATCAAGTGCGTGGCGCCCAACCTGGGCCAGGCCCGCGTGCTGAGCCGCCTGGCCGGCGCCTGCCGGAGTGAGATGCAGCTGCGCAGGCAGAGCCGGCTGGGCCCCCCGCCCCGGGCGCGCTCCAGCAGCTTCAGCCACCGCGGCGAGCTCCACGGCGACGCGTCTTCTCTGGGCGCCGCGGCCTTGCCGCCCCAGCCCGTGGGGCCCCTGCAGGCGGCGTCCCCCCGAGCGGGAGACCTGGCCCGCCGCCCCTCCAGCGCACCGTCCCAGCACCTCCTAGAGACGGCGGCCACCTACTCGGCCCCTGGGGTGGGCGCCCAGGCCCCCGGCTTCCCCTCCAACTCCGGGTACAGCTCTCCCACCCCCTGCGCCCTGACGGCGCGGCTGGGCCCCGCGTACCCCGCCCCGGCCGGGGTGGCCTTGACTCACCCGGGCCCCGCCGGCCCGCTCCCCCCGGGCCCCAGAACAGCCTACTCCACAGCATACACGGTGCCCATGGAGCTGCTGAAGCGGGAGCGCAGCGTGGCCGCGTCTCCCCTGCCCAGCCCCCACGGCAGCCCCCAGCTCTTGCGGAAGCCCGGTGTCCCCGCGGAGCCGCCCGCGCTGCCGCCAGCCAGCCAGAGCCTCCACACGCCCCAGCCGCCCTACCAGAAGGTGGCCCGGCGCACGGGGGCCCCCATCATCGTGTCCACCATGCTCGCTCCGGAACCAAGTAACGAACCCTCCCTGCCCTTCCTCGCTCGGGACGTGGAGGGGACGGTGCGGGCAGAGGTCTGAGCCCAGGACAGGGGTCCTCGCGTTTGGCGCTCTCCTGCCAGGCCCGGAGAGGCCGGCCCTACGCCCGATGCACGCACACCCTCGCACGCAGCCAGCTGGCCAACCGATACGGGGTCCCTTGGGTCAGATTGGCCGTTCTGGCGGGGGCTGACCCCCTGGGACGGCTCGGCCTTCCCTTTCTCTGGTTCAGCTCCAGGTGATGTGACGTTCCCTTTATGGTGATGCAGCACAGCTATGTCTCTGGGAGGAGAAACCCAGAAACCAGAGCAGAATGAAACCGCCCGCTCCCCGGGGTGGGGGGGGGGGGTAGCGTGTTCTCCAGGTGGCCCTCGGTGGCTCTGGAGAAGGCGGGGGTATTTATCCGGTGCTTCCACAAATCGCGCTTCATTCATTTGCCGTTAGAAGCGCCTGGTAGCGTAGAAACGCACCTCCGAAGGGTCCGCGCCTGGATCAGAGGGAGGAAGCACCGTAGGGCTGAGTCGGGGACGCTTCCAGGCTCGTGGGTTAAGCAAAGCAAGATGACAAAATCCCTTAGAACTCCCCGTTTCAAAGACAGACTTAAGTCTCCTGTTGGGAAATACAGTTGGGAATTCTGTTTAATTGTAGGAAACGATGTATTTTCAAGTTGAAGAAAGAGAGAAGCATCCTAGGTGGCTCTTTTCAAAACGTGAGACAAGTATAATTTGTTACGTGTGTTTCTTTGGGTAATTGTGGGTAAGATTCCAGGTGGACGTCCCTGAACACTTACTCCGTGTTTTAACTGTAGGATCTTACTGACAATTGAAGCTATACATCAGGGTTTTTCCCCCCCTTTCTTCCTTCCTGCCTCCCCAATTTAGAAAACTTGAATCACTTTCAAGTGATTTTTTTTTTTTTTTTTTTTTGGATGCATAAGTAGAATTGTCAGGTGGAGGGACTGGTGTGAAAATAAGATGTACCTTTTAGTTTGTGGAGCTGGTGACCTAGGGGCTACCAGGAGGCCGAAATGGCGAGTGTGGCTTTGCAGATTGACCCACAGGCACTTGGCTTTCTTCTTCCCGAAGGGAGACTGAGTGGTTGGATTTTTCTGTTGTCTCCCACTATAGATTCTGGTTTTGTCTCATGTATGGATTTTTTTTTTTTTTTAAAGTTTGATCATACAATGTATTGGACTTTTTCCTTTTTTCCCCCTCTAATCAGTATGTGACAGGAGAAAAGTCAGATGGGCATACGGAAAGCGGATGCACCTTCTCCCTCACAAACATTCCTTCTTTGCAACCAACTAATTTGCATGGCGATGACATTTGTTGCTCTAGTAATTTCATCTGATAATGGCCGGGCTTGCAAAGCGGATCTGAAAACATATTCCTTAATTATGTGTTGCTAAGCAACGGGAGGGTTTGGTCATAATCACAGAAAGATTATCTCCTCATTGAAGTCCTGGAAAGGTTTTGCTGAAGGGGGACCTGTAAAATTGCCTTATTTTCTTCTCTTTTATGTTTATTTTGCACTGCCTTCTAACGGAAACATTCCCCGTTATTTGGGTACGGGGTGAAGGATATTATTTAAGTTGTTTGGAGTATGATTGTTAACACACTGTGTTGCAGACCAAAGGATATTGATTTTTGTTTCCTTTGCGTGGCAGCCAGCCAGTGCCAAGGAAGCCTGCAGTCGGAAGTCTGCCAGCAAATAAATTTCTCTGTCAGATGATCTATCCCGTGGCGGTGGTTCTCCTCCTCGATCCTTCTCGTACATTCGGTGTGTCGTTATGACCGTCCCTTCCCCTGAAAGGAGGGTGTTGGGGACCCGGCCGGGAGGGTGGGTAGGAACTTGGCTTCTCTCGGAGCCTTCCACCTGTAGAAATGGCATTTTGTGTGGCAGCCTTCACAGCATCAACAGCCAGACCTGGCTCTGTGGTCCCTACAGGGAAGTTCTGGGCAGCCGTTTTTGCCCCGCAGAGGATAGTGTTTACGTTGTTTAAGGGAAACCCCACAGATCTTAGAGTCTGGAAACCCAAAGCTTCCCTGGGGCAGCCCCAGCCAGCCCGGGCTGGGTGATGGCCATCGTCGGATCTAGCTGTGGCTTCCGCCGTCACTTCCAGCACAGCCAGCACGAGTACATCCTCACTTTGGTCTTCACCTAGCTCCGAAGGTTTCCCTCTGATCTCGAGGGGAAGGGGATCCTCAGGAAGGGGGGGACTCTCTTCTCTCTTTGGAGAGGCCGTCTGTAGGTTTCTAGTGGGTTGGTTGGTTGGTTGGTTGGTTTTAAGTGCCTGGGTTTATTTCTACGTCCTTTGGTGTCTAAACACCCACTTGTGCTTCTTATTCCACAAACTACCTGCTTCGCCTTGGTTGACTTTGTTGGTATAAATAACAGGCTGTTTGCTAGTTCCGTGGGCCAGGCAGTCCTGGGTGACCAGGTGAGGAGGGACCCACGTGACAGGGGATCAGTGGGGCTGGATGTCAGACCTGGGTGAGCATCGGCATCTGGTGGATCTGCTGTCGCTTACACACGATGACCTGGTTGACTGTGGCCCAAGCTGCAGAACCTTCCAGCAGTGGCTACGGGCCAGCAGTGCCCCCTCCCCCCGATCACATGGTGTCAGTCGAGCCCTCTCTGTGACCGAGCAGCGGGGCGCATCCTGTAAACAAGCAGCACGGCAGCCACTGTCATATTTTTGTCTGCAGAGTGCACAGCCTGCAGAGGGCCCGCTGAGAGCACGCCCAGTGCTCACAGTTTCAAATGAGAAATGCAGCGCGGCCTGCTCTTTCCGCGGGGTCTGTTTCCTTCCAGGCATTTTTCCGGATGCAGTTGGATTCATTAAGGGTTGTGACCCCCATCCAGTAGCTGGGGGGGTGGGGCACTGCCCAAGGGCCTTTCGGGGCACATCCAAGGTCCATTTACACTGGGGCTGTGGGGAGATGGGTGGTTGTCACTGTGTTCTCGGTCATCAGAGCTGGTCATGCGTGTGGCAGCGTTTGATCTGTCAACACATGATGTGTGCACCTGGCCTCCTGGGCAGGAAGCTCCCCCCCCACCACCACCACCACCAGGAGAAAACTCTAGACTCCTCAGATCAGAACAGAGGATTGGGCACATGCACACCTGGTATTCCTTCCCTGTCCTTGGCTTTCTTGGAGGGACCCTTGCACAGGAGGGTCTGTGCTGGTAGGTGGATGGAGGGGTGCTCCACGTGGTTTGTGGGTGAGGACTCTCAAACTGTCAGGCTGGAGGGAGGCCACCACAAGGGCCCAAAGGCACCCAGAGCCAGCCGATCACACCCACCCCCTGCCTGAAAGTAGAGCCAGCCTGGAGGGATGGGATGGGGGATCTGCTGACCATGACCCTGAGCTGGCTCTACAGGACGGCAGGGTGATGGCACCAGCCCTTCTGCTGAAGAGCGTTACTTTGGCAAGACCTTGCCATTTGACTGAAGAGACGTGTAAGGGCAACCCTTACGCTCCTGAACACAGAGCACAGACTGTGTGAGGCAGGCTGTGAGCTTGGCACTTGGTCATTGGCTCTTGAGCAGCTGTGTGGTGGGCCCAGCTCGGGTGTTTGATGCTCACTAGTTTGTGGGACCTGAGCCTGGGGTAAGGTTGGGGTGGGGCATGCTGCCCTGTGATACAAGGGACACACACCGGGGCCTTCTGGGAACCCCCTGCGGTGGGGATCACCTAAGGCCATGGTGCATCCTAGAGGGAAGGGCTGAGGGCAGAGCACAGACTCTGGAGCAGCCATCAAGCCGCAGCCCTCGTGTGCAGGCCAAGGGAGAGGACACTGCCCCACCAGCACCAGGGCTCTTAAAGTCCTGGCTGCTCCTTTGGGACTCCCTGGGGTATCGCCCAGGCTCCCCCACCCCCACCCCTGCCCCAATAAAGTGATCTGTACCTCCGTGGCTGAGAAATTCCCAGTCCCGTGGAGCAGGCAAAGGACTTATCTGAGGCCACTCAGCCAGAACACTCTCTCTGGCCAGAATCCTCTTCTCTACTCACCTCCCTTACAGATCAAGGTCAGGGAGAAGCCGGGCGTTTCAGAGGTGCTGAAAGCTCAGCCTTTCCCAGCGAGTAAAACAACTACAGCGTGTTCCATGCCCATAAAATTGGCAAGCTTTTGGTTTGCTTTTGCACTTGGTGGTCCGTCTTTCAGGCTGGCCCCTGTGCAAGTATTTGGAGTCAGATGTGGCTCTTGGGTTCATTCTCCTCCAAATTCCAGCTGACCCCTTGGCAGTCACCTCTTCATGGCCTCTGCATTCAAGACTCCAGACATAGCCGTTCCCCACCCTGTCAGGGCTCCCACGATTCTTACCCTTGGTCGGAGGTCATTGGATTCACCTGTCACTCCTGGCCATCACAGTTGACTGCTCTTTTCCCAGAATGGGACTGATCATCTCCTACCTGTCAGCACCCAGAGGCATTTGGACCGTGGTCATTTTTTCCTTGCTGGACGAAACTCCGAGCCTGAACTCAGTATCTCCCTTTGTCCTTGTGGCTGGTTTTACTGGACAGAGTCTGAATGTCTCCTTTTGTACTGGGCTAGAAATCCCATGCACCCTGGGGATTAGATTAGGACCTTAGCCCAGGAATATAGGTAGTTGAATGTGTGTCTTTGAAGCGTGCGGCCTGCTGAGTGTCTTTTGGCGAGTGTATTGAGTTCCCTGTTTCTACTCCCACATCTGTCAGAGGAGGGTAGGAATTGAACACGCCTCACGGGCGTGTGGGGATGCAGCGAGCATAGGAAGAAGGAACTTGAGTGTTGAGGTCATTAAACCTGCATGGCCTTGGCCAGAGGCTGGGCCTGCTTCGGAAATGGTGCTTTACTCATCGTCCTTATCTCAGCCCCTTCTGGGGCCACAGTACTCTGGGCTGAGGGACACTGGGGGACCCGGAGGCCAGGCCTGTCCCACAGCTCTGTGTGTCAGAGCAGCCACCTCCGACCTATTGGGTGTGGGCTTGGCACTTCTCTGAGTGGACTGTGGTCGGGTAGCCTGGAGAAGACCCTGCTGCTGTCTTTGTTGGGGTGCATGCTCTAAAGCTTAATGGGCCTTTCACAAACTGGGTGGCTGGGAATTTCTATCAACTTCTCGTACACTGTACCGTCCACCCCCATGTGGATGGCTCAGACACCCTCTGCAGGAGTGTGGTCTGGGCACTTGGGTTTGAACTCCAGTCCTCTGCCTAACGGGCCAGGCACCCCCCACCCTTTTGGGTCAAATGGGCGCTTGGCCCGCTCAGAGCACTCCAGGGTCACCAGCAAGGTTTCTGCCCAGCAGGTGGGACACAGAGAAGGTGGTTAACGAGGTTAGTCCTTGTGCTTTCCTGCAGAGCCAGTTTAAAGGAATTGACTCGTGTTCTCATAGGAGGCGAAGCCCAGTCCACGCTGGGACACTGGCCACCTGCCCGAGCTCCTGTCGTCAGGCCCTTTCTCGTGTGGCCTGGCGCAGGTTGGCCGTGCCTTCCCTCTAGATGGGCTTTCTTCTGTCTTCCCGTTGTAGAAAGAATGAGGCCTCGCCTGCCGTCGCGGTCCCTGCCTCCGAGGAGGGACCTGGCAGGCTGGGCTTTGGCTTCCAAAGAATAGCTTTGCGTTTTAGTATCTCTTCCCTCCCTGGACTCCTCCAGGGATGGCTGCCTCTCCAAAATCTTTAAAAGAGGCAGGAGTTCCGACCACACAGCATGGGCCAAATTTTCCTAGGAGGTTTGCAGAGTTGAGGGCACGGTGGGGGGGGGGGGGGGGGGCTGACCTGAATCAGTGTATCGGTAGGATTATCTGCCCAAGGGAACAGGGAGCCGATTCAGCCCTTCACCGACCTACTTTCTCACCTGATCTTTGTTCTTTATTCTAACTGGTATTTTTGATCTATAATATTTCGTACTTTTAAAGTATACAGGATCTTACTTTGATAGATTTATAGATGGGAACGTGATAGCGGATGTAGCGACATTTGTCACGTTACGTAGTTATAATATGATGTGATGTCGTTGTCTGTATTCGTTGTACCGTGGTGCATCAGGTCTCTGTGGTTTACTTGCAGGTTTGCATCTCCTGAAGCACTGTCGCTCTTGTTCCCCACTCCGGCCAGTCCTTGGGAACCACCAGTTGACTCTCTGGTTTTTATAGGTTTATTACCCTTTTTAGATTCCACACATAAGTGATCTTGTATGTACGTCCGTCTTTCTCTTGCTCCGTCTGACCTCTCCAGCGTAGCATGATGTGCTCAGCATCCATTCATGTTGTTGCAAACGGGAGAATATCCTCCTTTCCTGTGGCTGAACAATATTCTATTGTGTGTGTATATTTGCCGTCTTTTTTATCCATTCGTTTGTTGATGGGTGTTTGGGTCGTTTCCATGTATCTTGGCTGTTGGGAATACTGCTTTGATAAACAGGAGGGTGCATATATTCACTGAGCTCCTGTTTTTTCATTTCCTTTGGGTATATAGCTGGAAGTTGAATGGCCGGATCCTATGACGGGTGTGTTTTTAGTTTTTTGAAGAACCTCCATACTGTTTTCCATGGCGGTCGGACCAATTTACATCCCCACTGACAGTGAATATGGTTTCCTTTTCACCACTTCCTCACCAACACCTGTTGTCTCTTCTCTTCTTGATGAAGGCCATTCTGACAGGTGTGAGTTGATACCTTGTTGTGATTTTGATTTGCATTTCCCTGATGAGTACTGAGGCCGAACATATTTTCGTATCTGTTAGCCATTCTGATCTCTGCATGATATTTGCTCTACGCTGTGGTTCTCCCAACTTCCATTGGCTTCCTTGACCTTCATGCTTGGATCGTGCATGGACCATGGGGCCTGGGAAGCAGACAAGAAGTCCTCACTGGCTTTTGGTATCACATAATGTGCTTTGCAGATATTTTCTTCCATTTCGTGGCTGTGTTTCTCACATTCTTGGTATTGTCCTTGAATCACAAGTTTTAATTTTGATGAAGTTTGATTTATTTTTTTTAAAGATTTTATTTATTTATTCATGAGAGACACAGAGAGAGAGAGAGAAGCAGAGACACAGGTAGAGGGAGAAGCAGGCTCCATGCAGGAGCCTGATATGGGACTCAATCCTAGGTCTCCAGGATCAGGCCTTGGGCTGAAGGCGGCACTAAACCGCTGAGCCACCTGGGCTGCCCGAAGTTTGATTTATTTTTATTTCCTTTTCTTGATTTGTGCTTTGGTATCATAATCCAAGATCATGAAGATTTATGCATGTGTTTTCTAAGAGTTTGACCACGTTAGCCCTTAGGTTCAGGTGCTTGAATCATTTTGAGTTCAAATTTGTATGTGGGTGTGAGGTAGGGATCCAGCTACAGTCTGCTGCATGTGGAGATCCAGTTGGTCCACCACCATTTGCTTCTGCTTTTGCTTTCAGGGGGAGCTGAGCTAGATGAGGGGGCCTAGGCCAGGACAATGGGAAAGCCACACACTGTGTATTACATTTGGCAACCAACCTATCATCCAGAGAAGATAAACCTTTTTTTTAAAAGAAAACCAGCATATATTAAAAGAGAAGATTTTTAGGCGTTTGGAGCTAATTCTTGTCCCCAGGATCATACAAAGCAAGAATTCTAAAACTGTTTCACTGGAGCCTTGCTGGTACATAGGAGTTGCGGCGGGGGGCGGGGGTGCTTGTTAAATTTATGAAAGAAAAATAATGCTTGTATTCCATAATTGATTAGCCCATGTTATCAGTCTAGAGCCTAAATGTCATTAAACATGCTGCTGTTGAGTGTTTTCCCCCCCGTTCTGAGACTGACTTACACAAAGAACTTTCTAGTTGTTTTTCATTTGAAGGAAAAAAACAGTCTGTTCACTTTTACTTGCTCCCTCCACCGCTCAAGGAACAGGAAGGTACAGTGCAGTTAAATTTAGCCAGATAGCGGTACGCAGTGTATGAATAAAACAACTTTTTGCCAAATCGTTAGGAGAGCATAAAATCAAACCTGTACACGCCCGTCCCCACTGAGAAGGTGGGCGGCTCTGGGGACATGTTCTCCTGAGAGCAGTTGAGAATTGATCCCGGGAAGGGTTTGCCAATGTGAGTGGGACAACTTGTTGTTTAAACAAGATTGCCGTGGGAGGAGGAATCCTGGTAGGCCGAGTTCGTATGAAGAAATGAAGGCTCAGGACAGGAACGCTGACTTTTGGGTCCTAAATGCAGGTACCTGAAGTGCTGGTGGGGCCAGGGGGTATTGAGTGTTCCCAGTGCCGATGATACGAAAGCTCAGCTTCCGCGGGCTGGGGGAGGTGGTGGATGGAGATGGCTCACCAGTGTTGAGAGAATCCAGGCCTGAATCAGCCCCGTAAATAGAGTGATTGTCACCATTCTGGAGCAGATGACAAGGATTATCCCATCTGAAGTCCTGAGAAGACTCAGAGTAATTCCCTAATAAGATGAACCATCTTGAGGCTCAGAGAGGTTAGTACTCCTCCCCAGGTCACACAGCAGGGCTGGGACTCGAAGCCCCCCTGTCTGGCTCCAAACCAGCGATTGGTCGTTGTGCCATGGTGAACCACCAAGCACAGTGCTTCAGGGCCACCTGGGAAAATCAGTGGTGTCAAGCTGGGAAAGGGGACACCAGCCCAAGCTGGGGTCTGTGTCAGCGACAAAGTGGGTGATGCCAGAGGAGTCCCCGTGGTGCTCTGAGGCTCATTTCTCCGAGTAGGACATTGGGGTGATGGGCTCTACTCGTCCCCAGACACCCAAGGAACCATGTCACACAGGTCCTGGCCCAGGCTTTGCTCATAGCCAGACTTGGTGCCCTGCCCCCTGCCTCTTAGGAGAGCCGAGGAAATGAATTCTTCCCTGTGCTTAAAATGGAGCATAAATGTTCTTTTGTCCCGAGGGGATTAAGCCTCGTTGTGGGGAGAAGCTCTAACACACAAGGATGAAATTGAGGAAGGGAGAAGTAAGCCTGTAAGGAAAGACGGAGCTGGGTGGGAGGCCAGAACGCAGCGCTTTCCCTGCCCTCTGCACCCGGGCTTCCTAGCAGCCCAAGTAAGGAGGGAAATGAGATCACTTCTCACCCTGTGCCCCAGGTGGGAGGTGGGAGCGGGGAGCACAGCGCCCTCAGGCTGCTGCTTCTGTCCTTGTGGCCAAAGAACCCGCATCAGCACTAGATGCACAGTGTGCGTTCCCGTTTCCTCCCCACTGTGGCCCAGCCTGCCCCTCTCCACTCAGGGGCTCTGTGACTCGTGACCACTTCCTGCGTGTCGTCTTCTAGTTTTTAGAAAACGTGAGTGAAAATTTTCAGCAGGCCTCACCAGGCCGCAGTTGCTGAGGTCACACGTGTGGGTTGGGGGCCGGGGGGTGCGGGTGGGGGGAGCTGTTCCTACAGCTGACCTCTGGCTTCCTCTCCAGGCCGTCTGCGTCCTCCCCGGGCCAGCCCCACAGCGGGCACTGCCAAGTCCAAGGGGAAGTGGCTGGAGAGGTGGGCAGGGTCGCCGGCCGCGTACGGTGCTCAAAGCTGACCTCTCCGCCTCACCAGCTTCCCCACTGGGGATTTCTCTATTAGATGCTTTTTATTTGATGGAATAAATATGACTTTGCAACGGGTTCTAGTGTTTCCCTGTGAACTGGGCTTTGAGCCTGGAACACTTTAGAAGTCATTAGGTTTCCAGAAAAAAAAAAAGTTAACAGAGGAGACGAGCAGGGAGGGGACAGCCCAGCAGCTGTCGTGCTTGGGAAAATCAGCTTCGCGGCCACTCTGGGGCCCTGAGGGCGGCACGCTTGGCTGCTGGCCCGCCGGAGAGCCGGCCTGTGAGGGGGTCTTCAGAATCACTTTCCTTGTTGGCTTTAGGGTCACGTGAAAAAACTCGAGTTAGCCGAAAGCCTTGGGCTTCCTCCATGTCCCATCCCGGCCTTGGTGGCCGTCGTAGCTAAGAAACAGGGCACTATTTTGTTTTTATGGGCACGGGGCCCGGGCAGTGTGGTCAGAGGAACAAGTCCGCCAGGGGCCTTTCAGGAGGACAGCGTGTCGTCGAAGGAGTCCCATCTGATTCCGGGGGAGGATCCAGTGACTGATGCGGTGAGCCCCGGGTGCCCGAGCTGCAGGCCTGCAGGGACAGCATCCTCTCAGGGCTTCTGGGTTCACGGGTCCCCTGAGCACCTGCCCTGCTGCTGGCTGCTGCCTCCTGTCCTTCGGAAGGAAAGGCCCTTCCAGGCACCGGGAAGAGTGCGGGGTGTCCTCAGCCAGGTCAGGGACCCACCGGTCCAAGGGCTTCCCTGGCCCCGTGGGTCCCAGACAGTTGTCCCCTCAGACTGTGCCACAGCCCCTGCAGCGTGTGATGCTCCTGTGCGTGCTCCCGCGGGGTGGGAGGGGAGGTTGGGGTCAGAGAGTCCCTGCCGCTGGTGGGTGACTGCGGCCTCCCAGGCTTCCTGCAGGTCCCGTCAGCCTTGCGTGAGCCGGTGACACACGCAGGCCGGCACGTGGGCGTGCAGAGCTTGCCTCTGCCAGACTCTTCTGGCAACCGTCCCTTCTTTTCTCATCTTTATTTCATTTTTCTCAAACATCCCCTTCTGTTGTTGCCATGGGCACATTTTTAGAACTTGAGAAGTACTTGGATGAAACCCCCAGTGGCTTCTGCCGGTGGTCCCCACGCTGCGGGCAGGTGGGGCCTTCGCGGGGAGTCAAAGGAGGGTGGGAGGGAGGGAGGGTGCAGCCCTCCTCGGCCTCGGTCCGCAGGGAGACCAGCGGGGTCAGGGCTGGCACTGGACGCATGGAGAAGGCCCAGGAGCCAGGCCCACCGCCCCGCGCCCCACGTCTGGGTGCTCCAGGCACACGGGGTGCACAGCTCCCACGTCCTTCCATGAGAAAGGGCTCTGTTGTGCAGAACAGGCTCTGCGTGGCTGGCTTGCAGCCTTTGGGGTGACTGCTCGGGGTTTGCACCCCCATGACCAGCAGCAGTTGCTCTTCCATCTGGGACGTGGCTCTTGCGGTGGCAAAGCGCATGTCCTAGAGAGGCAGCGACATCGCCCGTGCCACGTGGGTTGTTGACCGTTCTGTGCTGGTCACACAACGTGTGAGATTGGTTTTGCACGGTGCTGACGTGATGTCCGGCGCCGTGAATGAGCTAAACGGGCCGGGACCGTCGGCGGGACCCGAAGGAGGTGAGCAAGGCGGCTTTCTTAGGGGCCGCCCTCTGAAGCTATTCCGGGCTCAGCTGGGTTGCCCAGAGCTTCTGCCAAAGGATGTGGAACACGCCCCGCCCCCCCCCAGGCTAATTGAAAGCCCAAAGAAACAGACATATGGTGACTGGTAAACACCCTACACACTCAGAGTATTTTCTAGGAAAAATACTTGGTGTGGGGAGCTCTGGGCGGCGAATTCTCGCTCTTACCTCCGCGCTGTCGACGAGGCCTGATGGCCTGACCATCTCCCCAGTTACTATTTAGAAGGCACAGAACTGTGTCCCGTCCCCCGTCCCCGTCCCCCTCACCCCCCCAAATCTGTCCAGGCTGGTGGAGACTGGCTGTGAGAGACGCAGCATACAGAACAGCCACGTCGGCCAGGCCTGGCTCTTGGTCTTGTCCCTGTAGCCCCGAGCTGGTCAGAGCTCACTCCTCTGGGCTCATCCAAGGCCTTGGGGGAAGCACTTCTCTTCCTGAGCCCGCATGTCTCTGACACCAGAGGCCCACGGACTCAAGGCGCAGAGCAGCGGGGACACGTGCTGGAGGCCACCAGTGGGTTGCTTCCTGTCGGGGTGATCTTGGAAAGCACGTGTCGGTGAAGTCCAGGGGTTGATGCATTTAGGGGGAGAGGTCAAGAGCCAAGCCGGCATTTCCTGGACCAGGTTTCCTACCAGCCAGGCCCATGGTGTATGTTGGGTCTTAGGGCACTTTGGAGAGTGACCTTGTGTCCCTGAGAGTGGCTTGGGGAATGGGGACCGTGCACCCGCAGGTTGCTCACCATTCTCTGACTTGTCTGGACACATCCTTTCGCTCTCCAGCCCTTTCGGTTCTGAGGGCTCTACAGGCAATCAGCAGGAAAGAGGGACTCGGGTGGGCCCCGGGCTAGGTCCCAGCTTGGAGGGTACCAAGGAGAGAGGGGTTTTTCTTCTTTTGGTGCCACAAGATCGGGTTGAGTGATACCACCAGCCTGAGGTTCATCTCTTGGGCCACAAAATCCACAGTGACCCCAAAAGGAAGAGTCCGTTCCTGCTGAGAAACCCCAGGTGAGGATGCTTGCTTTTTGTGACCATATATAATTGACAAGCGGCCACTGTTGCCGTGGAGAGAGGAACTTGATGGCCTTGCCTTATCCCCTAAGCTGGGATCACCCGTCATCAGACTAGATGGGGCCCAGGCCAGGGATTTGTGGCTCCGTCCAGTGCACAGAGCATGTTGGGAAAGTTGGGAGGTGAAATGTGACCTCACCCAGATGGGAAGGAAGCCAGTGGCTCCTTGAACCAGGGGCTCAGCTGTTCCCAAGCCCAGCGGCTGCCCAGACCACCTCCCCCCCTCCCTCCGCACTCCAGGACCACCCACACGAGGCTGGCCTTTGGGGAAATCCAGAACATGAATCACATTCTACCACAAACAGAAGCAGCTCCTGGCATCCTTGGCTGCTTTGCTGTGGAAATGTGTCCCGCAGCGGCCTGCTCAGTTCTCTGTCTTGTCCCTGTGGCCCTGAGCTGGGTGGACCTCGGTCCCCAGAGCCCATCCCTTCCCCGAGGCCGGTCAGCCAGGAGGCGCTACGTGGGTGGTGGTCAGCGTCCCCCCAGTGGGAAGCAGAGGGATCACCAGACACAGGGGCTCCCTGGGGGCTGGGGGGCGGCAGGGCACAGGTGCTCGCGGCCAGGCAGCGGTATGAGGGCTACCCAGCGGCCCACGGGGCCAGCGTGTGAGCGTCCCAGGGAGTGATTTCCAGCAAGCGATAGATGGTTTGGTTCTGGGTTTTGTGTTTAAGCCCTGGTAGAAAAGAAAAGCCTGTCCCTTTTCTGTTCAAGGTCCCTGGTGTGGCGTGGACACTGAACAGTTCAGGCTGCTGGGACAGTTGCTCTGGGTTGCTCTAAGGAACCAGTTAAAGCAACAACAAATGCTGGTCTTTCTGGAGGTACAGAAGTTCTTGTTTTTTTTTTTTTTGAACTGGATGCTGTGGTTCCCACCAGTGTAGACCCCTGCTTAGACCCCTGCTTCTTCTATTCACACGTGTGCGCGCGGGTGTGCACACACACCTTGGGCGGGCAGTGGTCACCCGGCAAGCCTCGGGGGTGGGGGCACGGCCCAGGCTCCCAGGAGCCTCTGCGCCTCCTGCTTGGCCGCTTTCTGTCCAGCTGTTACCTGAGCCACAAAGGAGGTGGCCTGAAGCCACCTCCCTGTGAGGCCACGACCCTTTAAGATCCATCTTTTATTTAAGAAGCTAATCTACTTACCCTGTGGCCATCTCTCAGCCGAACCTCTGGCCGACTTCAGAGGACGCTAAAATCAGGGCCGAGGAGTGGCTTCAGCCGGGCCCCTCCGTGGGGTCGCCCTCAGCAGCCCGGCCGTGGGTGCTCGGCGGGGCGGGGGCGGGGGGCTGGCCAGGCCCGGTCTTCCCACACTCGTGGTGTTTCCCGGCAGCTCTCTTGAGCGAGAGCTCAGGCCTGTGCCTGTCGACTGGTAACGTGTGCGATGCGGTGGTCACTAGTGTGGTCCCAGCCCCGGAGGAACACGGCCTCGTGGACCCGCGTGCATCCGGGTGGCCCGTGCCTCTGCTGGGCTTCCCTCCTGCCTGGAGCTCTGGGGCCTGACGGCACAGCCCCGGCCAGTCTTATCCTAGAAAGTTCTTCCCTCCTCCTTATCCTCGAGGGCCATTTTCAAGCCAGATGGTTCTGTTTTGTTCACCTGGCCTGGGGGAGCCCTTGGTGGTAGGGGGTGGTAGTGGTGAATTGAATAGCCTTCTGCTGGGAAGGTCCTCGATGGCCCGCTGCAGAGCTCAGGTCAGCTGGGCCCTGTCCCCTCCCTGGGTCTCGGTGCCCATGGAGTGAAAGGTCGAACAGCTCCCTTCTTGACACAAGGCTCCCAGGGCCCCAACTGGAGCTTAGCATCAGAGAGAGGTTCTGGGGTGTTCCAGGGTAGAAGTCCAAGAGCTGGGGGCTCATCCAGAAAGTGACAAGACGGGAATGCTGTTTCAAAAAGCCATTGTTAAGGTCTCACCTGCAGTGGCCGGGCCTCGGGGCGGTGCCCCCCTGGGTCCGCGGTAGGGCAGAGCAGCCTGGCCCTTCCCCAGGAGAAAGGCACCCTGACCCTCACCCAGGGCTGCCTGTGATCTTGAGTCCCATGAATGAGCTCGGCCCTGGGGGAACTCTTCTGGGTTTTAAAAAAATGAATTTGATCTATCCTAGTAAGACCTGGGGACAAGTTTCCAGGGGTTTCTGCAGCATCAGCATGGGTCACGTCCATGCTGGTGTCATTGTCAGGTCGCAGGCACACCATGGGCTCCGGCACACATGCACATGTATGTGCACACACGTATGCTGACACACAGGCACACCCACCCTTGCCTTCCTGAGCACACCAGTCTGCTATGCCGACTCTCCGGGGCCGCCTGGCCCGCAGACAGCTCTGCGCTTGGCTGTGGCAGGGCAGCCTGCAGGGCCCCTCACTGTACCCCCTCATCTGGGCTGGCAGGGCCTGTGCTCTGTGGTCCTGCCTCCCAGGTGCCACGCACAGGCTCTAGTGTGAGTGTGGAAGGCCGGATGCTCACCCCGGGGGGCCTTGCCTTGGAAGTGATGCTGCATCATTATTTCTGCCACTTGACACTTGACGTTGTTCAGAGCAGAGTCCCAGGCCAGCCTGTTTCCGGGGGTGGGGAAGTGTGCTCTGCCTCTTGGGGGCAACAAGGCCATGTCGGGAGGGGGCTGCGTTCACAGAAGGCAGGTGTCCCGGGCAGTCATCGAGCAGCGCCAGGTGCAGCTTGAGGCTCTCCAGTGTGAAGGAGGCTGATGCAAACGAGGGAGGCCCCCCCCCCCCCCAGGGAACCCAGCAGAGCACAGGGCCATCCAGGAGCCACGGAGGAGGTCATGGGACCCCTGGTCACAGGCCTGGAGGGGGGAGTGGCATCGGAGGTCCAGCTGCACACCGAGCTCTGCTCCCTCGTGACTGTCACCTTCCTTCCCCAGTTTTTAGAGGGGATTGGGCTCACTCAAGTGTGGCAGGCAGATGTCACCCAGCCTTGCGGAGTGGCTCGCTGGGGCACCGTGGTGACCACGGACCCTGAGGCTGAGAGTCCCGAGATCCTTCCGTTAGTGCCGTCTGCTGTGAGTGCAGGAAGAGGAGCGTGTGAGTGCTTGTGCGTGCGCGTGCGTGCCTGGGGCAGGTCTGCGTTCTCCTCTTCAGTCCTGACTCCGCTGATGTTTGCTTGAGGGCGGAGCTGAATCTCGAGATGCTCGGATTTAATTTCTGTGCCGCAAGAGGTGCCTTCCACCTTCCACCGTTGGCCCCGGTTAAAACTCAGTCTGTGTTCCTGGTGGTGAAGCAGCCGGAGGGGAGAGCTGGTTCCCTGAGCCTCGGGAGCTCCGGGGGGAGCCAGGCCCGCCTGGAAGGTACGCGGGTGGGAAGGAGCGAGGCTAGCCCCGGCTCCGGGGGCCACTGCGGAGAGGCGCCTCTGGCCTCGGCTTCCTGGAACCGACCTGACCGAGGCCTCGGTGGGATGCGCGCTGCGTGTGCTCCACCCGAAGCCGGAAACTGCAAGAGAGACGAGCCGAGAAAAAACCGATCGGGTTCTCCGTATGGGGGGGGGGGGGGGCATACCTGCACATCGCCAGGTTCTCAGGATCCTCCCCCGGTGGAGAGGCAGGCGGTGGTGTGGACACGGAGATGAGGTTTCTAAGGGTAGCTGCGTGTTTTTTAAGCCTTAAAACAGTGTCACGCTTAGCAACACGTTTTATCACAGTCGCTGCCTCGAAACCGTTCATTCTCGTCGGCTCCTGTGTTCTTTCTCGTGAAAGGCAAGAGTAGCTGCCGTGGGCGTGGGTGGTGCCTCTGGAGACGGGAGGCCACGTGCCTTTGCTGACTTTCCAGACCCACTTTCTGAACAAGCTCCAGCCAACTGCACGACAGTTGTGGTCGAGACCCTGTGGCTGGCAGTTTAGAATAGTTTTCACTACGTGGATAAACGTGTTTGCAAGCAAGGGGGGACCTGCCACCTGGTCACAAGGCCCCACAACAGCCTTCCTGAAGGGGTTCTGGAAGCCCCGTGCCCTGGGGTAGATGCCCACCCCTCCCAGCACGGCCATGTCTGCCAGTTGAATGCTGCGTCTCGGGTACAGGTTCATTGATCACCCAAGGTCAGCATCTGGTCCCCAGTTTGGCTCCAGTCAGGAGTTTCAGCTCTAGATTGTGGAAATGCAAGCCTGTGAAATACGCCCCTTATCAGACCCTAGATCTGATCCTGTGTCTGGCCTTCTAGAAATCGGGACTGCTGAGCCCAGCCGATGAGGGTTGGTTTGTGCAAGGTTGCAGGAAGTGACTTTTCAATTGGGGAGCCACCTGTATTTAAGGGGAAGCTGTTCCTGGGGTGGTGGGCGACACGCTCAGACCCTTGCAAAGTGGTCGTGGCTGGAGAGGCTGTCAGGGCAGACCTGGGGTCCTTTCCCACCCACTCGGGACTCCGGGAGTGGCTGCGTCTCCTCTCCCCACCTCAAACCACTTGCCCACAAACACGGGAGCCACAGGTGCTGCCTTCTACCTTCCAGACCACCTTACAAGTTCTGGGAGCTGGTGACACATTTGATTGGTCCCGAAGCCTCTGGCTGAGCGTGCAGGACAGTGCGTTTTGTTGCAGATCGTTCTAAGGCCTGCATGGATCTCTCAGTTCTTTCCAGGTACTTACCCTGGTGTCAGCTGCCAGTACAGCTGGTGCTGGCCCAGAGGGTCCCAGCAACTGCCTTCGGGCCCCAGAGCTCCCAGCTGGTTTCCACCCGCAAGGGCTCTTCGGCCCCTGAGCAGCAGTGAAGATCTTGGTGCGAATCCGTGCTGCTTGGCAGCCCTTTCCCCGCTCGGTCCCCACATGCTTGGCTGGTCCCTGCCGGGCGAGCCAGGGGGTGGCCCTGACCAGGTGGACTGTCATCCCAGATCCTGGCCAGCCCAGCTTGGGTGTGTTCTGGCTGCTACAGCATAGCGATGCTTCAGCAAAATCTGCTCAGGTGTCAGAAGAGGCCTCTGTCTGCTCCTCAAACACGTTTATTGCAGCCACTTTGCTTTGGGGTAAGACTACTTAGTTTCTGAAATCTTGAAAGAGCAAAATCAGAAAAGCCTCCGGCAGTTTGGTCCTTGAGTTGGCAAGTGGCAGATCTTCAGAAACAAGGCAGAGTTGGTTCTAGAGGAAGCACATGCGCTGAACCTAACGCCGTGTGTCCGGGAAGGCCCGGAAACGGGTCTTCGTGCGGCAAGATCAACCCGTCTCCCCCTCAGTCCCTCTGCTCGGGGAAGCCTGTCCCGTTAGGACAGGCACAGGTCACCTGTGTGGCCCCGGAAGAGGCGGCTCCTGAGCAGTCTGATGCGATTCGGACAAGGTGGCATCGAGGTGGATGACCGGAGAGCCGCCGGTGTCCTCCTCCCTCCCTCTTCCCCCTCCGAATCCCGAGGGCCTGTATGGGCTTGTCTTTCCCTGGACCGTCGGCCACTCCCAGCACGACTCCAGCAGCGTGGCCGGGTGTCGTCTTTGCTTTTCCACCAAATGTCTAATTTCGCAGTGTCCTCGTGTGCAGCTCCGGCTGTAGGGATGCCGGGCCCGGGGTCGGCCAGGGGAGCCGGCCTCGAGCCGGGGCGCCGCATCCCTGCTTTTGCAGAGTTGAGCCTGGGACCAGCAAGTGATGCCACCAGGGGCACAAGCTCTGCCCTGCGGAGTTCATGCTGGACACGTTGAAGGGAATGTGCTGATAGACTTGTGTGCGCGTGTGATGTGTCCACCTGCAGCTGGAATCGTTCTCGAATAGAAGGCAAGGTTGCAGAGAGGGAGCGGTCGTTTTGCCCAGGGGGCCGCCAGGACCCTCGGCGCCTCGTCAGCAGGTGTTTTCCTTGGGCTCTGTTGGGTCCCTGGGTCTTTGGTGTGCTCTGTGGTCTCCCCGGCAGTAAAGTGGGGCTGAGAGGAACATAGCCGCTTCCGAATGTCAGGCCTGGGGTTTCGGCAGCGTCTAGCGATTGCTACCCTAGCTCTTGGTTGCAGACCTCAGGTTTTAGTCCATTCTCGTTAAGCATTCACTGTGCCTTGGCTTTCTCCGCCTAAATTCCCCTGGCTGGAGAGGTCATGGGGGACTCCCTCCTGGGCCAGCCCTGCCTGGGTACCCCATTTCCCACGGCCCCTTGAAAGGTCACTTACGGTAACATGTCAGGTGTATCCTTATATACTAGAAATCCCTCAAATTGTCAGAAGCGCTGAGAGACGCTCAGTGGATGTGAGGCAAGATGGAGAGTCTGTTTACAACCTCACCTCGCTGGCGTTTCCTGGGTTTTCTGGGAACCTCCACCCCAGCTTCTGCAAGGCTGCAGAGACAGCAGGTGCTGGGCAGGGTGTGGCTTGGATTTAGCTGCATTCTCTGGTGTGTGGGTACACGAGACCCCTCTGGGACTGAGGGAGCATGTGTGGCACGGTCCCCTGGTCAATAGAGGCGACCCCTGACAACGTCCTGGCCGGGCTTGCTGTCGTCCTCAGTACTGGGGTTTTGTGCGGCTCCTTGGGGCTCATGCAGGACGCACGTGAATCTCACCCACTCCACCACCCACGCAGCTGTCCCCACAGCATCCGTCCCCAGCAAAGCCCTTTCCCGTACAGGGCTTGCGGCCCCTGTCTGAGCCCAGGGCCTCAGCTGGGAGCCCCTGGGTCTCAGCTGCCTTCTGCATGGCCGACCTGAACGAGGGCAAAGGGTGGGTTTCGCCAAAGAGGAGGCCACCCAAGCCAGGGAGGGGGGTGATCGCTAGGCAACCTGGAGCTTGTTGCCCAGGTAACGGGATCCATGCACTGATGCTGTGGATGGACATCTTGTGACGAGGCCCCTCGGCCTCTCCAGATGTCTTGGATGGCTCTAGATGCCTGCCTTGTGCCTGCCCATCGTTTTCCTCTGTGGCTGCTTTTTAAATTAAAAACTTGGATTTCTTACCATGATCATGAACCCTGTGAATGGTGTCGGATTAACACTTTTGGCCAGCACCTTCGGAGTCCAGTCAGGGTGCTCTGCACCCTGTAGGAGGGACACCCTGGGGCAGGCGGGTAAATCTGCCCACATAGTCCAAGACCGCGGGTCCCATGGGAGTCCGATCTGGGCTTGGTAGCAGCTGCAGGGTGGGGCCGGAAGAATCCGGTGGAAGAAATGAGGCTTTCGGGATTTGGTCAAAGTCTCACCTTTTTCTTGGCGAAAAGGAAGGACAGAGGTATGAGCTTTAGCATTGGCACATCAAGTTGGCACTGGCTGTGCCCATCCGCTCCAGCCGCTTACTCCCCAGGGCCCTCCCCACGCTGTGCCTCGGTGCCCCCGTCTGTTACGGGAGAAGGGGTGGAAATGAGAGGCTATAGGCCACCGTGTGAATTACCGGCCCTCACCTCCCTCTGCAGAGTCGGGGGTAAGGTGGTGCCCGGGGGTCCTGATGCAAGATGGCACCCTTGGTCTTTGGGGAAACCCCTTCCATTTGCCCACAACCACCCTGACCTCTTATGGGGCCCACCTGCCAGTTAAGCCAAGGAGAACGTTGGGGCCTCGGCTTTGCTTGGATGCCCTGCTTTGGGGATCCAGGTTCTGGGTTGGGCAGTGGTTTTACCGCCACTCACAGGCCGGGAGGGACCGTGATCCCTTGTGAGTCCCAGCCCGGCCTGGAGAGAGAGGCGCCCGGAGGAAACCTGCTCCCTGGCCCGTTCTGAGGCCGCGACAAAAGGCTTCTCTCTGCTTCTTGTTCAAAGAGAGGATTGTCCGAGCTGCTGCAGCTGTGGCGCGGGTGCTGTCCCGGGGCAAGGCCGCTGCAGTGGCCGTGTGGGCACCACGGGGACAACCTCCCCGCCTCCACGGCCACAGCTCCAGGTGGGGATTTCGCTTTCAGCTTCCGACACCCAACGTGTCGCTGAGCGATGAGCCAGGGGGCCAGATAGGGGCTTCAGTGTCCGGGGCCCCAGCCTGGGCTCCTCGCTGGCCATTTCAGGGCTGCTGGGGGACGAGCCCTTCGGGACACCACACAGCTGAGTGCGGCCCAGGCAGGTGGGCCCTGCTCTTGTCTGCTGGAGCCTGTACCCGATGCCTTGCGATCACACGGAGGCCACCTGGGCTGGAACATCACAGGCTCCTGGCAGGGGCTCCCCGAGCCCAGTCACGCCAGGGGGGCCAGGGGGCCTGCCAGACGCAAGGACAAGTAGATTCTGTGCAGGAGGAAGAAAACAAAACCGAGCCTGGCCTTGGTGTGGCGGCCGCTATCTGAATCCCTTCCCACCTCTGAAAGCACACGATGCCCAAAAAGCTCCCATTTTTACTCGTAGCCAGGGACTCCACACATGAGATTTGTCCGGAAAATGGAAACTGTCCCACCCTGGCCACCTGGGTGCCACGGTCCCCCTGCAGGGGCTACGAAGTCCCAGACTTGCCAGCATATGTATTGGAAGGGAAGGGTTCTGCTGGAGAAAGTGCAGGCAGCCTGGCCCGCGTACCTCACGTGGCCAAGTGGCCTGGGGCACACGCTGCTGCTTCCCCGTTGGGGCTGGAGATGGTCCTGCCGCCCCGTTGAGCGTCCTGCAAGCAGCTGCGCTGGCCTCGCGGAGCAGCTGGGGGATCTGCACTCAGGCACGAGTAGGGAGGACTGGCCTGGCCCTGGGCTCCCTCCACCCCCCTCCCAAGCTGTGGGGACAAGTGTCCTTTGTCTCTGCCAGCAGCCCCAGGACACATGACCGCTCTGACTGGCCCTGGTATCCGAGGGGTGCTGCTCGCTCTGCAGCCCTCTGAGAAATTCCGTTGCTCTCCCAAGTCCCCGGCCAGCAGCTCGCCGTCGCGCTCACCTGTGCACCACCTGGCCCGGGTCTTCACCTGGGCAGGGGCTGAGCCCAGGAGGCCCATTGCCAGCAGGGTTTTCTCCAGGAAGCTCCCACGGGGTGTGGGAGCCATGACATGTCCTTCTGGTTTCATTTTGCAGCCCTTCGTGTTTGTTGGGAAGGGGCTGGGGGCAGGGGCAGGGGCAGGGGCGCGGCTTGTAGGCCCAACTGGCGCCGGCGGCAGGTGCGTGGTGAGCAGATTCCTGGCCTCAGTTCCACTTGGCGATGGAGTTAGCGCCACTGTGGTTCCTGTTGGCTGCACTTGAGATTGCTCACCGAGACCCGGGCCCCCCTCAGACCTCCACCCGATAGACCCGGCAGACACGCGCCCTCTGGGTCTCCTTGGCTTGTCCCAGAATGGGCCTCGGCGACTCAAAGGAGCCTGTGGTGTTTGAGCCCAGGGGAGCCCGGGTGACTCTGTGGGTTCATGGTCCCCTCGGGGAGTAGGGAGGGAGCTCTGGGGTCCTGCAGATCCGATGCATATGTGGGGGGAGAGCCCCTCGCTGCACTATCCCCCGCCCCATGTGGGACAGCCGCTGTGCCCACCTACAGATCCTCCTCCTGTCCTCACTCCTCACAGGTATCCGCCCCCAGATCATGAACGGCCCCCTGCACCCCCGCCCCCTGGTGGCGCTGCTCGATGGCAGAGACTGCACCGTGGAGATGCCGATCCTGAAGGACCTGGCCACTGTGGCCTTCTGTGACGCACAGTCCACTCAGGAGATCCACGAGAAGGTGGGCCCCCCACCCCCAGGCCCGGGTTGCCCAGGTCAGGTGGCGGCCACTGCCGTTCAGCGAGGGGTCCCTCCCGCTTTCACCCTCGGGTCTCCCTGGGTTGGGCCCTCTCACCGCCCCCCCAACCCCCAGACGCCACCTCCCTGTCCGCCCTCCCCCTCCGTGGTCACCCGGGGTCACGGTCATGCCCACACCGCGTCCTCCGCGGCAGGTGCAGGGGTGATGGGGGTCTCCAGCCTGGCTCTGCTCACCCCGTCGCAGGTTCTAAACGAAGCCGTGGGTGCCATGATGTACCACACCATCACCCTCACCAGGGAGGACCTGGAGAAGTTCAAGGCCTTGAGGGTGATCGTGCGGATAGGCAGCGGCTACGACAACGTCGACATCAAGGCCGCCGGCGAGCTCGGTGAGTGCGGGGGGCTGGAGGGGGCGGCCATTCGGGGGGAGCCTCGCGGGCTCACGTCCAGGTACACAGGCGGGAGTGCCTGCTGGAGCCTGGCGAGTGGGGGCCCGTCCCTGCAGAGGGGACCCTGTGAGCGGCCGAGCGGCCACCGGACGGTGTCAGCCCAGGAAGCAGGGGCGCCGGGCGGTCCTGGCGTGGAGCCGTCCTCCCCGGGGCTCTGTCCACCCAGAAACCTGCGCAGGGCAGCACTGACGTGGGTGGACCAAAGCCCGGCCCCTCCTGCACAGCCCTCGTCAGGGCGGGAAGGGTTTCCACGGAAAGCAGGGCAGCAGGTGGCCTCCTTGAGGTCGGGTCCCTGTCCTGGCCCCGGCACGGACGCCGTCGTGAGGAGCGTGTGCAGAGCCTCGACGGCAGCGTCCCGGGCTGGCCTGCTCGCTGGCCTTGGCCTGTGTCTGCAGCATGCCAGGTCCGGGTGCGAGGGCCCGTGCCCCGCCTGCTGAGGACTGGGTGCCCCGAAGCCACCGGGCTGCTGGTGGGTGTCGAGGAACGCAGGCCTCTCTGGACCCCCACCCCTGGCTGTGCTGAGGCCCTGGTGGGCCATCTCCCTCCCCACCCCCACCCCCACCCCCACCTCCCAAGTCAGCCTCTCGCCCCCTCGGAGGACCCTGTGCTGAGCCTCGCACCGTGAGCTGCCGTCTACGCCAGCAGCGCCGGCATCGGGCAGTTGGGGCGTTAGCTCTCAGGCACCCACCTGCTGCCTTTTCAGCCAGGGGGACCCCGGTGGGCTCCAGCGTCCTCCTCCAGGTTCCTAGCCTGGAGTTTTACAGGAAGGTCCAGGTTTCTCCGAGTGGGTTAGTTCCCTCACTTGAACTTGGGGCGGCACCCAGGTACTGAGCCGCAGGGTAGAGGGAGCCCGGCCACGTGAGGCCTGTCTGGCGCCCAGTCTGTGTGCTTCCTCGAGGGGTGCCCCACAGGTGGGCCCCAAAGGAAGAGGCAGGCGGTGGTCACTCCCCAACAGTCACCTTCTCCCCACCCCCCCCCCCCCCATCCTAGAAGTGGCAGGTGGCCTGGAGGGTTGACCCTGATTTTTCTGGGTCCCCGTCATCTCACACCTCCTTGGGTGGAGGGTCATTTGGCTGTGGCTGAGGAGGAAAAGGAGGGGGTGGCATCAGATTCCAGACCCGACCGGGGCCTAGGGGAAGTGATGGCTTCCTGTGTCCGCCCCGAGCGGGGCCGCGGTGTCCCTCGGAGCCCGCCTTGGTCGCAGCAGAGAAAATCGGCTGGTTGGGAGTCTTGGGAACCGCGTCTAGCATTACCTCAGACTTTCCATCTCTCTCCGGCACCAGCAAGAATATTTTTGTTTGAAAACAAGTGTTCTTTGTGTGCTTAGTAGAGCTGAGACCCCAAGTTCAAATACTGACGGGGAATGTAGTTTAACACACACAGGGGGGTGGGGGAGGCAGGAGGGGGTGTCCTCCGAGGTGCTCCCCGTCCCCCTGGGTGTCCGCCCCACGCAGCCCTGCAGCCCGGCTTCAGGGGGAGGAGGCTCGTGACCGGCCACTGCTTTCCAGGGAGATGGGAAGTTCTCCCGAGCGAGACTTGGCCATCCCTCCCCCTGCAGGTGCTCCCCACACAGCCGGCCTGGGCCGGGGGACCTCATGTCCCTAAAACCACCGGTGCCCTGCTCACCCCGCCGCACATCTGCCCTCGGCCGGGGGCCTGGGTCCAGGAGGGGTTGGCGGTGGCGTTCCCAGGCACCTGCAGTTTTGAACAAGGAAACGGATGTCCGCCCGTGGCGTTCTCATTGATCCTGGTGCAACCCGAGCAGGAGCCGCCTGGGACACTGGCCTCTCCTCTCCCCAAATTGCTCTCCGCACCCAGATCCCTCCGTCCCCAGGCCTTGAGCGAGTCAGACCAGACAGCGGCTGTGGGTCCTGTTGGGGTCGGGGCCCGCAGCGTGGCGTCGGTGAGAGCCGCCAGGGACCCGGGGCTCCACGCAGGCAGGCCTGAGTCGATACTCTGAGCTGAGGTCAGGAACAGTGTCACCTGTGTCACCTGCCCGGAGCTGTCAGAGGGACCCGGCCTGTCTACAGCGTGTCCCCGGGAACCAGGGGGCAGCCGGGGGACAGTGGGGGTTCCTGGTGGCCTCTCCCCCTGTGTCCCTGTCTAGCAAGCTCCTAACTGGTTTCCAGTTCAGGAGGGGTGACCACAGAGGGAGACCATTGGCAGGACCAGCAGCTCAGCCACCGCGCTCAGTCCTTGGGGCGAGGTGGCTGCTGGAAGCCTGTGGGGGGTCGCCCTGCTGCAGACCCACACCCACTGACGGCAAGAACGAGCCCCTCGAGCGTAGTCGGGGCTTTGGGTCTCTGCAGGGCGGTGCCCTTGCCCTCGGGGCAGGACGGTCCCGGTGGTTGTGGTGCCAGCAGCACCCCCTCCAGGGTCCGGTCTCCGCACCCCCAGGCTCTGGAGCCAAGGAGCCTCCATTTCAGGTCCAGGGGTGCAGGCTGAGCAGTGCCCCCTGGTGGGTGGGTGACGCGGCGCTTTGCGTCACCTGGACCACGGGTGGGCCTCTCTCCCCCAGCATGACCTGCGGGGCCCGGGGGCTGGGCAGGGAGCGGCGGCGGGTCCGCTCCGACGGGCCTTCCTGCTGGGCTTTGGCCAGAACACGTGGGGTTCCTCGGAGGAATGAAAACCCTTCCCGGACGCCACGAGCTGGCCTCGAGCCCTGGCTTCCAGTGCGGCCAGATGCAGGCTCCGCGTGGCCGTCCTGCACGGTGACTGACCTGCAGCTCGTGGGAGGTCCGGCCGGTGGATCGGTGGGTGGGGTGTGCTCATGGGCGCCTCCACCCTCCTAGCGGTCTGTCCTCCTGAGGGGGTCCCTGGGGTCCCGCGTCCCATCCCACGGAGCCCCAAAGGGGACGAGCGCTTGTCCTTGCTGCGGGGCTTGAGGAAGCTAGGGGAAGGCAGGGCTGCCTTCTTGGTGGCCCTGCCCCCGTGTTCCTTGGGTCCCAAGCCTGGGATTAAAAGGCGGCTGAGCTGCCCTGACAGGCTGCCTGGATTCCTGTGTCCCTCAGAGCTGCTCACCCCGCTTCCCAGCCTCCTCCGCAGGCCTCATCTCCCCACCTCCCAGCCTGGCCCTCTCTGCTCCCTGCCCCTCCCATGTCTGGGAAGCATTTGCCTTCCTCCCCCAGACCCCCTCCCCCCAAGGAAAGCCTCTCCTGACTCTTCCTGCCTGAGACTTGGGGTAGTTCTAGCAGCTTCTCTGGCCACAGAACCTGAGGGCTCCTCACCAGTGACCCCAGCCCTCAAAGCTCTTCCTAGGAGCAGGGAACACCCCACCCCACCCCTCTTCTCTGCCCCAGTAGGATTGTGGGTGGGGCCCTCTGACTGGGCAGGGGCTGACTTCAGGCGTCCCCTCCCTCTGGCCCCGCATGGGGCCCGTGCTGGGGGGGGGGTGGTGCTAGTTCCTGATTCTTCCATCTTTGCTCTTTCTCAAAACGAGTATTAATGTGGTCATCGCAGTAGACTTCAAATACCGTAGATGAGGGCAGCCCGGGTGGCCCAGTGGTTTAGCACCGCCTTTGGCCCAGGGTGTGATCCTGGAGTCCCGGGATCGAGTCCCGTGTCGGGCTCCCTGCATGGAGCCTGCTTCTCCCTCTGCCTGTGTCTCTGTGCCCCCCCCCCCCCATGTCTATCATGAAAAAATAAAATCTGTAAACAAGAAAACACCGAGGAAAAGCCAGCCCCGGGGGGAGGGTGCCCCGCCGTCAGGAGTCTGGTCTTCTGGAGCCCACGACCGGGCGGGGGGAGCTGTACACTGGGTTCCTGCTGTTCCTGCGCGGGCCCCAGGGCAGGTTTCCAGCCTCCTGCCCGCTGCGGGACGGGGGGGGGGGGGCAGGGGGGGGTTCAGCGGGGCCGGGGTGTCGGGGTGAGAGGCCGCCCCCAGGGAGCCTGACCTCGCGGGCCGCCCGTCCCCTCCAGGGATCGCCGTCTGCAACATCCCGTCGGCCGCGGTGGAGGAGACGGCCGACTCCACCATCTGCCACATCCTCAACCTGTACCGGCGGAACACGTGGCTGTACCAGGCGCTGCGGGAGGGCACGCGGGTGCAGAGCGTCGAGCAGATCCGGGAGGTCGCCTCGGGAGCCGCCCGCATCCGCGGGGAGACGCTGGGCCTCATCGGCTTTGGTAGGTGCAGCGGCCGGGCCCCGGGGGGCGGGGTCCCCCTTCTCGAGGGGGCTGCAGCGGGGGGGCAGCCCACACGGCTGGGCAGCAGGACAGCTGTGCCTGCTTGCTGCCCCGGGCAGTGGCCAGGCCAGGGGACAGCAGGGCGCCACTGGGAGATTTTGAGCCAGAAGGTGGCAGGTCGGGCCTTGGCCTAGAAGGTTGCCCTGGGGGCGCAGGCAGGAAGGGTCCCCCGGAGTGGGCGGTGGCCCGGAGCCTCTCTGGCGGGTTGCCAAGGACATGGGGAGCCACGCGGGGAACAGCCTGGTGCACGCAGGACCTTGCCCTCCTGCTGCGTCTCAGCCCCGCCCCTCACCCTTCTGTGACCTGGAGGACTCCTGACCTCCGTGCCCTCTATGCCGGGAGGGGAGTGATGCCTCCTAGGACCCAAGGAAGGCCCGAGAATAGGCGGGAAGTGGGTGCTAGGCCTGGCTTCCCCAGGGCTCCCCCAGCAGTCCCTCGGCCCTCAGCTCAGAGCTCGTTTCCAGAAAACCAAGGGTCGGGACCGGCTTGGTTGAGGCAGAGGATCGGGGTTTGTTCCAGGAGGACGTCCTCTTCCTCCCCAGGATGAGTGTAAGAACCCAGGCGTTAGGGGCATCCTTTCTAGAAGGACCTACAAAGGCTCCCACCCTCCTGCTCCCTGTCGAGTGGACGCAGCGCCCTCTGCTGGCGCCGCGGGGCCTCCTGTAGCTCCCGTGCGCCCCGAGCCGGGGGCAGCCCCTCCGGTGTCCTGAGGCCAGTCCCGGGGTTCGCGCCCCGTCGGCCCGAGCCTGTGAGCCAGCGCGGCCGCACGCCCGGCCCCGTGTGCCCTCGGGTGTGAGGTCGGCCTGCAGCCTTCCAGAAGTGTAGACGGACAGGACGCGGCGCCCGCCGTGGCCCAGGCCGGGCTGGTGCCCGAGGGCCGCCACCAAGGTGGGAACGTACTAGAATTGGAAGGGAAAGGCAGCCAGTGGCCTCGGGACTCTGTGTTTTCAGGCCAGGAGGGTCGGCTTCCGCGAGGCTCGGTGTCGGCGACGTCAGTAACTGTTAAGGGAGGCGCTAGGTCCCATAGAAACGTAGGAGAACCTTGTGGCCGACGTAGACGCCAGTGAAAGGATGAGGGGTGGGGGCTTTACGAAGGGCAAAGACCGTGGAAAAGCCAGGCCCAGGCAGCCATCCTGCCCTCACCCCCGGAGCCGCAGCTGGGAGGCCCCATCTGCAAGCCACGTGCCGGGCGTGGAGGTGGAGAGGGCGGCTGAGGGCCCCTGAAGTGGGGCAGGGGTGCGCGTGCGCTGGCCCAGAGCTCCCTGCAGCCCCGTGATGGGGTCGGGAGTCCCATCCTCGAGGTCCGCCACGGGGCTGATGCAGCCGATGGCGCCCTTCCCCCCACCTTGTCACCGTTGTCAGGCCTCCCTCCCCACCGGGGTGTGTGGCTTGTGTGGCTACGGTCCCTGGTTCCCTGCATCCAAGTGGTGACACTGAAGGGGGCGGGCAGGGGGCAGAAGCACCCGCGGATTGCCCTGCAGCTGGCCCTCTCCAGCACAACGACCTCGTTAAACCTCCGCCTCCCGCCCAGGCCGTTGCCTCCCTGCTGCCCTCCTAGATTGAAGCGCAGCAGGAGCGGGAGACAGTCCACCACCTTGATGCCCTCGTGTGGGCTGCTGGTTTGGGAAGGGACACCTCCTGTTTCCCTCTCCCTCCCCCGCACCATTGAGCACTGGTTTCAGATAAAGGTGGATTCCACACACTTCCAGACGGGCCGTCCCAGCATCACGCAGACTACTTTGTTTTCAAGCCGAAAACAGCGCTGGGAAGTAGGGGGCGCTGGCCATGGGCTTCAGTGGGTTTGTGCAGGTGACAGCCACTTGGGAGCCCGGGGGCACGGGGCTCCTCCCCTGGCAGGTCGGGGCCAGCCTGCAGGCCTGAGGGTCGCCTGGCCTCCCTCCCCGTCAGAGCGCCACCCCGGGCCCGCCGTCACCCCCCACCCCGGCCCCGTGCCAGTCAGTGCTCACGCCGCTCTGCGGTGCTCAGTGCGGTCAGTTGTGATCACTTCGCCCCTTCCGTGAGCAAACCCAGTGCTGATTGGCAAGAGAACGTTCTCTGCTACTGCCCTCGGCGTCTCAGGAAAGGAAGCTCAGGTGGAGAAGCCTGCTGCGCACGCAGGGACACGGGGCCGGCACGCTGATGGCCGGGACTGGGCAGGAAGGGCACGTGGCTTCACTAGAACAGTGTCTAGCTGTGTTGACGTTGGCACACGTACGTCATAGGAACGTCCGCGCGCTCACACGCCCAGTGCAAACAACAAGCCCGGCCTCCTCGCCCAGGAAGCTAAGGAGACACGCCGGCGCCTGCACCTCCGCGCCCCGGGCACGGGTTCCTCCGGCAGGTGCAGGCCGCGGCGGGCGGGACTGCGGACTCGCTCACCTGGACGCTCTCTCTCTGCACAGGTCGCACGGGGCAGGCGGTTGCTGTTCGAGCCAAGGCCTTTGGATTCAGCGTCATATTTTATGACCCCTACTTGCAGGATGGGATAGAGCGGTCCCTGGGCGTGCAGAGGGTCTACACCCTGCAGGACTTACTGTATCAGAGCGACTGCGTCTCCTTGCACTGTAATCTCAACGAACATAACCACCACCTCATCAATGACTTTACTATAAAGCAGGTAACTGGACAGAGACGCCCTCAGCCCCTGGAAACTTCCATCAAAACAAAAGGGGGGGATGGGAGGTGGCCTGCAAATGCTCTGGTGAGAAGGGAAGGACGTCGGTGAGGAGCCAGCAGGGACCCGTCTCGATGGGGTCTGGCCTCCAAGAAGCAACGGGCCGGTGACCAGTCACCGCTCCAGCCTGCCGCCCGCCTTAGGGCCTCCAGGCCCTCGGGGACGCGCTGCGGGAACGGCCAGGCCCGGCCGCCCACGAAGGAGCCAGACCGCAGGCCTCCCTCCGTGGCGGCCTCTGACGGCCTTCCCTTGCTCCCACAGATGAGGCAAGGAGCCTTCCTGGTGAACGCGGCCCGCGGCGGGCTGGTGGATGAGAAAGCCTTGGCCCAGGCCCTCAAGGAAGGCAGGATACGAGGGGCCGCCCTCGACGTGCACGAATCGGAGCCTTTCAGGTGGGTGTGCTGGGCTGTCGCCGGGCGTGCGACCCGAGTGGTGGCCTCCGTGCTGTGCCTGGAGCCCTCGGGGAAGGGCCAGAGGGCCACCAGGGGCGTCAGGAAGTGTCTGAAAGGAAGGGCAGCCGTGGGAGGGTCTGGAGCGGAGGGGCGCCTCCCGTCTGAGCCCCCGATCACTCCCGACACGGACTATAAACGTTCTGATGGGTAGGTACGTTCTTCGGTTCCCAGCCTCGCGGAAGTGTCCTACTGCCCGCGTGCCTCTACGCCAATACCCTGGCCGCTGTCTGCATGGCCACGAGCTCCCTTTAGATGAGCAGGGTGGGGAGGCCTCCTCCACTCTTCTCATTCGCTTGTTTTTCTGCACTTCTCTAGCTTTGCTCAGGGTCCCTTGAAAGATGCGCCGAATCTCATTTGTACGCCGCACACAGCGTGGTACAGTGAGCAAGCCTCACTAGAGATGAGGGAGGCAGCCGCCACCGAGATCCGCCGGGCAATCACAGGTGAGCCCTCCAGCCGGCGCCGGGGGTGAAGGGGGGCGACAGGCTTGCTGTCACCCCCACTGCAGGCAGGTGGAGTTTTTAGGGATCCTGTTGATGACATTTTGAAGGAGCTGGACTGTTAATCCAAGCCCTGACCTTAATTTCGGAGGAGACGGATTCTCCCTTTCTTTGTTTTTAAAGACTTTACTTCTGTATTCAAGAGAGACACAGAGAGAGGCAGAGACATAAGCAGAGGGAGAAGCAGGCTCTGTGCAGGGAGCCTGATGCGGGACTGGATCCCAGGAACCCGGGGTCACGCCCTGAACCCAAGGCAGAGGCTCAACCGCTGAGCCCCCAGGCGCCCCTGGATTCCCTTTTCAGGCAGCCAAGCGCAAGCGCCCCCACTGTGGGAGCCGGAGGGAGGCTCCTTTCTGCTCCCGCTGGGGGCCGGTGTGAAGAGCGCAGTGCGTGGGCCCTGCCACGTTGCCCCTTCCCTGCAAATGAAAGGGCCAGGCCCCTCACTGCGGGGGAAGAGCCGGGACTCTGGGCTCAGACACTGACGGGGGCTCCCCAGCAGCAGCTGCTGAGTGTAATACATCACACACTGTGACCTTAAAAACATACATGATTAATTTTAATCGTCCTATTCCAGGTCGCATCCCCGAAAGCTTAAGAAACTGCGTGAACAAGGAATTCTTTGTCACCACAGCTCCCTGGTCAGTAATAGACCAGCAGGCCATCCATCCGGAGCTCAACGGCGCCACGTACAGGTGAGGAGCGGGACGGCAGCGGCCTGGGCCGGAGCCTCTGCTCTGCCCCGGGAGAGGGGAGCACAGAGAGGCGCAGCCCACGGGCGTGCTCCGGGCCCCGGCAGTGCAGTCCTCACCTCTTCTGATGCCCCATTTCTGTGGAGCAAACACAGCTCTTGGAGTACAGCCTAGAATCGGGGTTCCTATTTATAAAGGTGGGAATGGGAGTGCATTCCCCAAAGGGTGAGAACACTGCGAGGAATCCCCCGGCATGCCAAGCCGCCCCTAAACCAGAGGGCTTCTGGGTGAGAAGTTCCCGAGATTTCCGGGGGAAGGGGCCTGTTGGTGAATGTGTTCTCTAGTCTGACTCTCCTGGCCCAGAGCCCGCAGAGCCCCTAGAAGGGAGCAGGGTTTCAGGGGTGATCGTTCCCCACCCCCCCCACCACTGCTGGGCTTACAGGGAAGTCCGTGTTCCCGCTTTCTAGAGGAGCTGCAGCCTTGAATTCCAGAAGGACGTTTTTGTCCTGCTGTGGCCCACGGTGGCCCCATTGCTGGCAGGATACATGTCCCGGGCCAGATCGTTCTCCCCTGGGGGCCCAGCCTTTGCACAGTGGGACGTGCGACCTCCACCAGCACCTCACACTCCCAGCTGTAATAACCAGAAAGGGCTGCAGCTGCTGCCTAACCTGCCCTGTTGTGAATCACGGCTCTGACCAGCCCAGGGCCGGGGAGGTGTAAATGGAGTTAGCGTGACAGGACCCATAGGTGAAAGCTCGGACTCTGAGGAAGTCGTGGGGTTTTCTTCCTGGGTCTGCTGGCTTTGTTTACATTGCGGTTTGGAGTGTTCTAGTATAAAGTCCCACCCATTTTGACCCTTCGAATAGTACTTCCGTATCATTAACTTGAACCTGCCTCCGCCCCAGGTTCCCAGTTCCTTATCGTTGGCAGCCTGTCCTTTAAAGGCCACATCTTAAGTCTTTCCATTGACAAAGATTCTGTGGCCCTTGGTCTTGGGACTGTAGCTCACAGGATCCCTGTTCACCCGCGTCCTGGAGAGTCCTTGATTTCTGACCAACCAGTGAATAGTTGTGACAGGCGGCAGGTTGGGGAGCCAGGGGTGAAGGGTTCAACTTGAATGGAGGAGTCTTTTCTAAGGCAGGTGCTTTAGAATGAAGTCTGTTTTATCCTAGAAATGTTTAAATACACGGACTCGCATTTGCATAGGAGCCATATGTTCTGTGGGTGGCTTAATGCCACGTGTCCTTGCACACACAGCAGCTCGTGTGCCTACATCGTAAGACGAGCCCATCGCCGGCTCACCTCTCCCCCTGCTGCTGTGTCCTGTTTCACATCTCAGGCCACGAGAGCACATGACTTAGCTCACCTAGGGAGCCACATTTAGTATCGGGACTTCATACTGTCTGTTGGGAAATCATTAAAAGCATCGATAGAACTAATGAGTACTTTTAGGGCAACTGGAAAACTTGGGACTGGGTCTTTTTGTACAAATGCAGTACAGTGTCCATGGATATAACCGGGGCTATTCTTATTGTCTGAAAGCTACAAAGTTTGTGCTAGATTTTTTGTTCTTTATGGATTAAAATATCAGCTTTTTATTAGGTTTTCCATGTAGATTTCTTCTTGCTTTGGGGGTAAAGTGACAAACTAACCCACTAAAAAAATGACCTTTAGTAGGCAGAGCTGAGAGCTTGGCCCTGCCTGGCTCTGGACTCACCGGCCCTCTCTCTCTCTGCTCCTCAGATACCCGCCAGGCATCGTGGGTGTGGCTCCGGGAGGACTTCCTGCAGCCATGGAAGGGATCATCCCCGGAGGCATCCCTGTGACTCACAACCTCCCCACAGTGGCACACCCTTCCCAAGCTCCCTCTCCCAACCAGCCTACAAAACACGGGGACAATAGAGAGCACCCCAATGAGCAATAGCAGAGAATGACGAACGGTCATCATTCAGATAAACCTGGGACCAAGAGACAGTGAAAAAATAGATGAACTGAGAAAAGGACTTGGACCGTCTTTTGAACCGATTCCGGACATATGCATCATTGACGTTGCAGTGTTGAGAGAGCTCGAAGCCGAGGCGTGGGAAGGCTGAAGCTGTCATCTGGTCACGGAAGTGCGGAAAGACTAGGACGTGATTTATTAACGACCAACTTCTGTTCTTGTGTGTTACGTTCTTCATCTGTGCATCAAATCACAAAGAATAAATAGATCCTTTTCCTTTATCAGCCCCTTGGGCACAGCAGGTCCTGAACACCTTGCTCTAGAATGTTGCATCAGGAATTCCAAACGTCAAATAAAAAAAAGATACTAAGAGGATATCCCCCTCCTATGACTCTAGTCCCTTTGGTCCATGGGGGCTGGTGACCTCTTTTGCTTATAGGAAGATTTAAAATTACTACCAAATGGGGAGAAAACTGTTTGCCCGTGTTAGACAACTGCGTAGGATCGAAGACCGTACAGGCTCCTGTACAGAAGTCTCTCCAATCTGAACTGCATACTGAGCGGGCGAGTTGGTTCTGAATTCAGTAAAACCCTCTTGATGATGCAAAAAAAGGAAAAAAAGAAAAAAAAAGAAAGAAAAAAAGTATTAAGTTTCACAAGCTGTTTGTACTCAAATATATTTTCTCAGTTTCAGATCCTCAGCTATTTTATTGAGTGGAAAGTCTTGAGCTAAAAGAGTTCAAGAAAAATAATGTTGCATTTCCTTATGTCTCAGGAAACACTTTTTATGGTAACTTGTCAGATTGTCTATGAACAAACCCACTTTTTTAGACATTGATAAATCTTCTTTTCTTCACGTGATATTTTATACAAGAACACTTCAGGTGTGTTATTAGATGTGACTGATTTTAACAAATCCTATTAGATTTGTATCAACTAGTTACATGTTATATTCATAGTCTTTTGTGAATCATCGCCTTTTTGTTTAAAAGATGGCCTATTTTGAGCCTTTGTATAGGTACATTCCTGTTTTTTGTGACAAAAAAAAAAGCAAAAAAAAAACAACAAAAAAAAACCTTTAAAACTGTCCCAAACAGAAAAATAATGGCTATCGGAAGTGTTTTGTTTTAGTGTGAGTTACCGCTACTGTGTCTGTTTATTGTAAAGGTGGACATTTAGCGTTCAGTGCAGTTTTCAATAAAAAGTAATAAAAATTTGTTAAGTTCTGAAATTCAAGTACATCTCACCCAAGGTAAAAGTTCTCTACTTGAGATGTTTTAAAGGCAACTACCTTCTCAGCCAGTTTTCAACTCGTGTTGAAAGATGCACACTCCTCCATCTGCCCCTTCCATAACCAGACTCAGGAATGCGGGTGATTACCTGTGACACCAGAAAACTGCCCATTAAGTCCATCGTTATCAAATCATGCCATCCTTAAGATGAAATATAGTGGGTTGGAATGGAACTAAGCGATTCAAGAAACAAATTGGTCAAGTTAAGAGTTTTGATTTTAATTTACCCAAAAGCAAAATTACCTGGCTCAAGCATTAATGCAGGAAGGGAAGTGAATCTCAAAATTCTTTTAAATGATATTTACAAAGAAATGTTGCAAAATACTTAACATCAGCCATTTCCATATGTTAAGAACTCTGTTGATTTAAAGGATTTTCCTTCTTAAATAGCATTAAACCCCTCTGTACTAGTGGTATCCGCAAGTATCCGTCAAGTCCAATTCCAGGTACCCAACTCCCCGTCACTCCTTTCCCCTCCCCTTCCTAGGAAGAAAAGGTGCGGGAGGGGGTGGGAGGGGTAGGATGGGGTTTCTGAACATCAACCTCCTCACTCATTTGAAGGTGATGGTCCTATCCCAACCCCCCTTACCCCCCCAGAAAAAAAATTACATAAAAACAACCACCTATGGATAGAGATTGGAGCACATGGTTACTCCAGGAAACGGAATGGGAGCCTAACATCCTCTTCAGAGCCAGGATATTGTCAAGGAGGGCATGACACATGCACATACAGGAGATCCCCAACTGCCTAAAGAAAGCAGTGTCCCCTTAACACAGATGGAAGTCTGGGACATGATGAGTCAAACAACAAAAAGGCCAGTTCAAATGCGTGCTGCACCTAGGTTTTGTTTAATTAGAACAGAAAACACCATACTGTATTGTCCCTAAAAAAGGAAAAAAAAAAAAACCCATAAGGTTCAAAGTCCATACAGTTAAGGTATTACTATCCAGAGTCAACCAAGACCTCATCTTTGAGAAAGGACTGCGTACTCTATCTCGGGACAATTATGGCTGTTTAATAGTTCAAGAGCTTAACATAGCATTGATTCACCAACATTTTGGCCTTACCAGCCAGTCTGCTATAAAAACCATTTAAAGCCCCATCCCTGTCTGGAGCCTAGGAAATGCAATGTCCTACCTTTCCCACAGGGAAGAATGCTGTACCTGTTCAACTAGGTGTGGTCAGGATCACTGATCATAAATAAATAAATAAAGAGGCACCTCGGGGGAAACAACACTCAGCAGACCACCACACCCAGGCTAACTACTGAGCCTATGAGATTCCTGGACAGCATCGACTGCAGTGTAGACCAGAGTGACTGACTAGATGCTTCTCTCAAACATTTCTCTTTGGCTTCTTCAACCAGGAGGGTAGTTTTGCTTAACAGCAACTAGAATAGGATCTGTGCCCACTAAAGAATTCTTCCTATGTATGGAGAAAAGTCTATAGCGATGCTATGCTAAGTAGTCAGAACAACAGCCTTCTAAAACCTTAATTACTGACCAAAACGAGGGTCGACCAGAGAGTCAATTTGTAGGGAAACCTAGCCACATAGAACAGTAACATTTACCATTGTTACACCAAAATTCATTTATATGGAGTCGAAATTGCAACAAGTTTCCTGCAAGTTTTAGCATACAGTAGAACTGATCCTTTCATCCTGGGAATATCTCCGTGTGCTGCTCCAAGAGGGAAGACATGACATCTCATGGGTGTTTTTCTATGTTTAGTAATTCCAGCATCAAATTAGAGCTTGTGTATACATTTCAAACACCATCTAAACAGAACTTAGAAGAAAACAAGCAAATATCTAAAGGTTTTTTCACAGCCTTTTCATCAAAGGAAAAGTGCGTGTGTGAGTGTGTGTATGCATGCCTGCGTGCGTGCATGTGCCTGTCGATGTCTCTGGGCTGCTTTCCAAATTCCTTGCCACATTAATAGTCTACAAAGTGCTTATCAGGACACTAAGTCTTTTTTGTGTTCCTGAGATAGGTCTGAAATTTTTACCCAGTATTGAACATATACCTGAAGTGGTCAAATAATACTTTTTATAAAAAGATTTCTATCTAAGATTATAGTTTTAACTTTTAAATAAGAATGGCCACAATTAACCAACATGCAAAAATTCTCAGACTACTCTGAGAAATTCATTATACAATGCATTTCCACCTTACTGCATTTTTAAATCTTTATTCTATACTTAACTGATTCCCAATTAGCCCAAGCAAAGGCATGCCTTTCTAACATGATTTGCTTAAAGCAGAGTTGATGATAAAAGGAAGAATCCAAAGACCCTCTGCATGGCAATTTGGGAGTGTGATATTGTCAATTGAATCAAGTGCGCAAATTTCACACAATTCATTTAGTTACAAGTGGGCCTGCTCTCCAGGCACTTCCCTAACTTCCATCCAGGGAATGACGACTCACAAAGAGACAGCCACCCGGACTCTGGTAGAAGAACCCTCATTTTAAGGGCACTCTTCCAAACAAATAAATACCTAAATACTGAAAGGGAGCATATCAGAAGCTTAAAAAAGACGAAATAGAAACCAAAACCCTTTCCAAAACAAGGGAATGACGTCTGTATGAAGTTCACTCACACAATTCTTACTTCCTTGCAGTTTGTTCCTTAAAGATTTGACTTCGTTTTATTGGGCACGACGGGGACTAAATAAAATAAAAGCTTGTTTTTATTTTTATGTTTTGCTGTGGATAATTTGTACAAAAAGTTTCCAAATAGCTAATGAGCTCTAGTGAGACTCAACGTAAAGTGGATCTTTTTAAAAGGAAAGTAGAATGCCAGGTTCTACTTTAAAAGAGTATCTCAAAGGAACAAAGAGTCATCTGCCATGTGCTTTTGGAGGTGCCCATGCTGGAAAAAACTTCTCAATAATATGAAGATGCTGGTACAACTTGTCCTATTACACAACTTCTTACACAACCACATGCGTTACATTTATAGACAGATTTACAATTTGAAAGGAAAAAAGTTCTGTCTTAATAAAATTAGTTTTTCTTTTTTTTTTTTTTTTTTTTTTTTTTTTACAAACTGTAGTCCAAACAAAGTTCTCTGTCTCCTCACACAGCAGATACGTCCTCTCCATTGGGTGTGGATGAGAAAAGCCTTCTGGGCAGTTCCTGCCAGATCTGGTTCCTTCCATGTCTTGCGCTCTGCTTGGAGCGTGCACCACACTAGCTTTGGGGTCACCGCAGAGCCGATACCCTAGTCTTCTGCTCTTTGATTTTTTTCATTCATCTTCTTCATCTTCATCTTCCTCTCCATCTGACAGGGATGTACAAGGCCGGATCTGTCGGTAGCGGTCAAGCCACTTCTCTACCATCTGCGTGACCAGGGGGTGGTTCCGCCGCCGGGAACTCTTCTGCATGGCCACCAGCACCCCCCCTTCGGTCACACAGCAGTCCAGCCACTCCCTGAGCAGTTTCTCTTGCTGTTCCTCATTACCTAGCTTTTAGAGGAATGTGAAGAAAAGAGAAAATAAGATCACAGATCAGAGACCTGTTAGGAAAAATTTAATGAGAACATAGCTGGTAGGATCACTAACGAAAAGGTCAAAGCAACAAATTTCTCACGTGGTTTCAACCTCTCAATTTTATGATTAAAACCCAGTTTCCTATGGTTAAACAGAAAATCATCAATGGGAAAATGTGCAGAAAAACCTCATGGGGGGGACCACCTATTAATTATGAGTTCATTTGTTTGATAGAAGAGGAAAAACCCAATGTTACCTAATAAACTGATCTTGGCAAAGAAAAGGCTAGAGAAACAAAGTCTCAGCTTCAAACACGTGACAAGGTAAGTTTATTCAGTAAAGTATCTACAGAATGAAAGTATAAAAATTACGGTCTACTTTTCTTAATGTCATGATTATAAAAGTTTTATATTATATCAAATAAAAAACCAATAATTTTGTAAGAATATGGGTTTCCTGAGAGTGTTCTTTCTGCGCATCCTTGCCGCCAGCCCTGCCTGCCCACCTCCTTCTCCCCTGCAGCTGCACCCATCTCTGAGCCAGTGTGCCTGCTTCTGCCACTGCTCCAAGTACCTAGTCTCCACACCAAGCAGCCAGTGTTCCTCTACCAGACAGATGGTCTCAGGCTTCCCAGCTTCCCAAAGCCAAGGTTTTAAAAGGCAACTGGCAAGCCCCTTGCCATCCCTAGTCCCTCAACCCCCTTTCCCCACAAATCACACCAGGGCGCTGCAATACCCTCTCCCTATGGCTCTCTCCCTCCACACTGTATAAGACTCTCTTCTCTTGCGGGTCTTATTTCAGCAGCACCACCTCCTCAGATGCCTCCTGTTACCTCCAGGTTTCAATCATAAGCCCCAGGAGCCCCCCCCCCCATCCCATCTTTCTAGTTTTCTACTCAGCACCCGTCACTGCATCAGGGCTGGGGCTCTTGTCTTCACATCACTGCTGCATCTCCACCCAACAACCTACAAAGCAGCTCAGGGAAGGTAAAAGTCACGGCCTGGCTGACCAATACTTCCAGAAAGCGACGACAGCCAGGCCCAGATTCAGTGGTGTAGCCAGCAGTGCAGAGAACGCCGCTCCTGAAAGATGTTCCCAGTTGGGTTCCGGGGCAGCATCACGGCTTCAAGTAGGTTCATGGGGAAGTAGTGCCTCTTACCTCCTGAGCGGAGAGAAAGTGCACGTGAAGTAACTTCCTCTCGCTGTCAACCAGAGGCAGGAACGTGATGGTGACATCGTCATCTGTGTTCAGGTTAGCACCAGCACCTCGGTTGCCGTAGCCGTCGTTCTCCATGGCAACCAAAGCAGAGAAGTGGCCCCTTGTATAGCCCAGAGCAATCGGACTTTTCCAACAAAAACTCTGTTCCCACAACAAAGGCAAATAAACACCTGGAGGGAGGAAAGAAAGTTGCCATGGGATTATCAGCATACAGCTGCAAGCTGCATGGTAAGTAACAGGAGACTTCTAAAATACTCTTGAATAATGGCTTACCTTGAAACCGAGTATATCCTAAAGTTTCTCCCCGGAAACTTTTATAATATTTTACTCCATAAACTATAATTGGTCGTCTAAGAATATGTGCAAGTACAAAAATGTGTGTCTGTTCCAAACTTGCTCCAGGCTGTACAGAATAAAATAAAGAAAGCAATTTCTCTTTAAAACATTTATTGCTGCCCTGGAAAACTAATGTGCAAAACACAATGCTGCTCCCCTTCAGTACACGAGATCAATGCTTTTTTTTTTTTTAATTGATAATACTGTCAAGCTAAAGAGGCATTAACTTCTTCAAATAGCAAAATCCAATGAAATAATAAAAGAAATCTGCGAAGTCTACGTATACAACTATCTTTTACAATCCAAACCCAAAACCCAATGGATTTGGTTAAATACTGATCCCAGGAACAAGAGATTCAGATAGTAAGGCAGTGGTGGCGTCATTCCATCCTTGCTGTCACCTGTCAGAGTACTGCACCTATGACAAGGTCCTCTCCAAGTAAAAAGATGAGCTGTTATTTCACACAAACATAAATGCAAGAATACTAAACATGTCTACTACCATCCCTCTATAACAATTCTGACAACACATTTTCAGGAAGTACATGTTGCTGATGTAAAACAGCCACTGTGCCAGGGTTCAAATTAATCATGGTGCTTTCTGCAAAGATAAGGAATGGTTTGCTGTGTGTATATTTGAACATTACAATTCAGCATACTGAATGTGCTTCACAGAATAAAACTAGTATGAAAGCTAGAGTCTAAGAGGAACAACCCTACATAATTCGTTTTTATAAAAAGTCTATTCCCAGGTTAATTTTAAAGGAATCCCTCCTTCTGTCAGCCATGGCACCTCCTTCTTGGCATATGTCACATGGAAAGAGAGCCTCACCACTAGAAGCCTCATGAAGATCCCAGCTTCACCCTTCTAGGCCTGACGGCAGACAGAGCACCAACACAAGAGTGCCTACCTACCTTCAGCTCAATGGTCTTGGTTAAGTGCCCCTCAGACAGAACAGGAGCTAACCAAGAGGTAGATAAAACAGGCATAAAGCCACATTCCTAAGAGGACAATATGAATGAAGAGCAATCTGAAAAGGTAGGTGAATGCTTAAATCATCATAATGACTTTCATTTTCAAAGTTTCTAATCACTTCATGTGAGGACTTGCCTATGGTCATAGTGTTGACAGCAGTCACGGCCAGAACCCAAATCAAGCCAAATCAAGCAGTTTCATGTCTACCACAATGTTTCCAACAGTTCATGCATATATGTAGCCTACTCTTTTCACAGAAGCAACATGCCTCGAAGCATTCTTACCTGACTAGCGAGAGAGAGTATAAATGCCCAGTCTTCTTGCCACTGTTCTTCTCTCAAGGAAAAATGTAAACCAAAGCTCTGAGAATACCATGATTCCCAATCTTTCCAACGTGTATAAAACCTAAAAAAGCAAGATTGCAAAAGATAAGCCTTCTATAAATGTTCTAATCATGTATTTAAGGGAGTCTGTCTTTAAGCAATTCCTGTAAAGAGAACAGCAATTTTATTAATCTTACCCAGTTTGCAATATACTTTCAAACTAAAAATGCCTAGCAGACATCATTTAACACATTCTCACACATAATTTAATTCACCACCCAACATGTTTTCACCAAAACTTTAAATATTAGTGATAAGAACAATCAATTTCAACTGTCTACTACTGGTTTAAAGGTTAAAAACCAAAAAGCAAACACTCAGAATCATCTGAGATGCTGGATATAAAGATGCTACATTTCTACATTACTATTTAGTATTCACTACTTGATCATTGTGTAAATAATAAACTAGAAATAGCCCATGTATTCACAACAGTATCAAAATCACTTCCAGGGCAAGGCCCTAAATCTTTCTGACTCTATGAAGGCTCAGAACGATGAGGAAACCATCAAAGAGAAATCTGAAGGTAGCAGAGTTGGTTCATGAGGTTTAAAGGAAGAAGCCATCTCCAGACATCAAAGTGTAAGGTGAACTAACAAGTGATGTAGAAGCTACAGCAAATTCTCCAGAAGATCTAGCTAAAATAATGAATGTAGGTAGCTACACTAAACAAATTTTCAATGTAGATGAAACAGCCTTCTATAGGAAGAAGATGCCTTCTAGGACTGACATAGCTAGAGAGAAGTCAGTACTTGCTTTCAAAGGACATGCTCTCTTGTTAAGGGGCTCATGCAGCTAGTGACTTTAAGTTGAAGCCAATGCTCCTGGCCATCCGAGGGCCCTTAAGAACTATGCTAAATATACTCTATTTTTAAAAAAGCCTGAATGACAGTACATCCATTTACAGTATAATTTACTGAGTATTTTAAACCCACTGTTGACACCTACCCCCCCAGATTAAAAACAAACAAACAAAAAAAAACTCCTTTCAAATTATTACTGCTCACCGACAATGCACCTGGTCACCCAAGAGCTTTGATGGAGATGGACAATCAGACTGTTTTCATGCCTGCTGCTAACACAACATCCATTCTGCAGCCCATGATCAAGGAGTAATTTCGACTTTCATTATTCCAAGTAAGCCTCTAGCTGCCATTCCTCAGATGAATCTGGGCAAAAGAAACTGAAAAACTTCTGGAAAGGATTCACCATTCTGGATGCAACTAAGAATGTTCCTGATCTAAGGAAAGAGGTCAAAATATTAACATTTACAGGCGTTTGGAAGAAGATTACAACCCTCTGGATGACTTTGAGGGGTTCAAGACCTGAAAGGAGGAAGTAACTGCAGATGTGGTGGGAATAACAAGAGAACTAGAATGAGAAGTAGAACCTAGAGATGGGACTGAACTGCTGCAATCTCCAGAGACAACTTGAACAGATGAGAACTTGCTTGTGATGGATGAGCAACGACAGTGGTTTGTTATTTATTTATTTATGTATTTATTTATTTTGCAAAGGAATCTAATCCTAGCAAAAATGCTATGAAGACTGTTGAAATCACAACAAAGGATTGAGAATATCACATAACGGAGCTGATAAAGCAGCAGCAGGGTTTGAAAGGACCAACTCCAATGCTGAAAGGAATACTGTGGATAAAATGCCATCAAACAGCATCACGCGCTACAGGGAAATCATTCATGAGGAGTCTATCAATGGAGCAATCTTCGCTGTAATCTCACTTTAAGAAACTGCCACAGCCACCTCTTCCTTCAGCCACCAGCATCCTGATCAGCCAGGAGCCATCAACCTTGAAGCAAGACCCTTCACCAGCAAAAAGATCGGGACTCAATGAAAGCTCAGATGATGGCTGGGGTCTCTCAACAGAGACTTTAAAATTCAGGTACGTATAGTTTTTTTAAGACCTAATGGCTACTGCACACTTGACTACACACTATAATATACTAGAAACGTTAACTTTTATATGCACTGGGAAACCAAAATATTCCTTTACTTGATTACAATATTCACTTTATTGCAGCGGTCTAGAACTAAATCCACCTATCTCCAAGGTATGCCTGTACATATTATACATCCAATCAGGTTACCATCTAGGCTTGCCAGCTAGGAAGCATTTTAATTTTTTTCAGGTGACCTCAAATTTTTCCTCTTTTGTATTATGCTTTGATTTATAATTTAGCTATCAAAAAAGTGATCAAATTGCTCTCATTTTCAAATTCTAGAGAGTACTTTCATTCAGTAGTGTTTACGGTATACTTACTAGGTCAGGCTACTGAAGGCACTAGATCTTCCACAACAAAAGACAACAAAATCTCTGTTCTCATGGAGTTTATGTTCTAATGGACTTCAGAAAATCCCTAAGTACTCACAACAAAATTTACCTAGTAAATGCTCAGAAATTACGTAAGAGGCACTAGGGTAGTAACATCTTTTGGATTAAGGCCATTATCATTACCGTGTTCAATTAGGTATGGGGGGAGCATATTTTAATTAATTTAGCTTCTTTCACCCTCAATTTTTCTCACTTATGACAACTGAGACAATGTATATACAGAACCAAGAAAATACGATTAAGTCAAGACCAGTCATATACCTGGTTGGATGCTGGGTAAAAAATAAGACACAGGTTTCCCCTACTATCTGAAAGTTTGCTTCATGCCCCTTTGCTTTTATGAAAGACCTACATTAGTACCTGTTCTTGCTAGCTGAAAAGAAACCTGAAGAAGATTTTCACTTCCACAAGATGGTAATTGCATCTTTGCTTTATGCCATTTCAGCTGACAAAAGGTTTCCCAGGAATGCTATACTTTCAGATAGCAGGAAACCTGTCTACATAAAGGACATTTCTGAGATAACTAGAAGATATGATATGGACTATAAAATGGATAAGAGAGTCCTTGCTGATTTTCTTAGATGTGGTCCTGTGGACTCAGCTGGGTAAGAGACTATCTTGGTTCTTCAAAGATGCACACTGAGTTACTGACGGGGAAAAAAGCATCATGGTGACTTTAACTGGCAAAGAGAGTTGCTTACATATGTAGAAGCAAAGCCCATATAGGTTAAGTGTTGTTGTTGGTTTTTGTTTTTTTGTTTTTGTTTTGTTTTGTTTTTTTAAGATTTTATTTATGTACTCATGAGAGACAGGGAAAAAGAGACAGAGACATAGGAAGAGGAGAAGCAGGCTCCATGCAGTGAGCCCGATATGGAACTCAATCCTGGGACCCCAGGATCACGCCCCAAGCCAAAGGCAGATGCTCAACTGCTGAGCCACCCCAACTGCTGAGCCACCCAGGCGTCCCCGGGTAAGTGTTAAGTGGTCAAGCCAATGAAGGAAACCCTGAGATTTGTTGCATTGATATATATATTTTTTTTTTTTTTTTTAATTTTACTGTGGATTTCAAAATTTGCAAAATAAAATGTAGTCTGAAGACTGACTATGTGCCTCAGGAAGGAAAAGAATCTTGTAATACAATGCCAACATAATCTTTTAAATTTAAACAAAAATATGAAATAACACTTAAAAACATGAGCAAAGGGATCCCTGGGTGGTGCAGCGGTTTGGCGCCTGCCTTTGGCCCAGGGCGCGATCCTGGAGACCCGGGATCGAATCCCACATCGGGCTCCCAGTGCATGGAGCCTGCTTCTCCCTCCGCCTGTGTCTCTGCCTCTCTCTCTCTCTCTCTGTGACTATCATAAATAAATAAATAAATAATTTAAAAAAAAAGAAAAAAAAAAAAACATGAGCAAAGATCTTATCAATATTTAACTTCAAAAGTATCTATTTAAAAGCTCAGCAAAAAAAAAAAAAAAAAAGCTCAGCATAAAGGTATAAAAGCCAACAAAATGTTTCACATGTCTCAATGTGCAAAACCAAAGTTTTCCCCATAGCTTCCAAAGTAAAGATAACAGGTGAAAAGTATCCCAACAGTATAAGGAAATGATTCAGCAAGAGCATGCCTGGGTTTACACAGGGAAGAACACCAGCTCACCAATGTGAACAGTCATGCAGGCTGTCATGCAGGGCTTTCCGAAGCACCGAGTCCTTGTCATAAATGCCCCAGGTAGCTTGTAGCACTGAATCAAGTAAGCAGTCTCCTGCAGTTCGGTTCCAAAGCGCATACAGTCGACTGTCCAAACGCGTAGCCAATTCCAAAGACCAGTTTATAATTGGAGATTCTTCTTCTAACTCTACACAAGGAATTGGAAGTAACATGTTCATGTTCATGCAATTTAGAACTACTCATTGGAGGAAAGAATCCATTCTCTGCATGTTGATATGCTTATGTATCATTTACCATTAAACACATAAATAAATCTGATCAATACAAACCTTCTGAGTAGCCGAAACATCTATGGCTCTAGATTAAGTTTTTTTCCTCAACTTCTATATTCTTTACAACTTATTTGCTAAGAATGTTTAACAGGGAAATATACTCATTCTAGAACAGAAGGAGAAAACCAAGGCTTAAAAACTTTTACACCTTTATTTACTCCATCACCATTAGAGAGCCATGAATGAGCATTCTTAACTTTTTTTTCCCAGTTTTATCAAAAGATAATTAACAGAATGAACATGTTTAACAGCACAATGTGACAATGATCTTAAGGACTTTACATTTTCAATTAAAGTAAAAATAAAACAAGTCAACCATACACTGAACTGTTCCAAGCCTTACAAAGCAAAGAATTAATAGAAATTGAACTAAATCACACTCATTAATTCCACACTTACCTTTCTGAACATCTCTATCAAGCACCTCATCAAATAGTTTTTCTTGGACTGTTGGAGGCAAGTCTTCAATATCTATAAAGCAAAAAAGAGACTTAAAAGATCTTCTTACATCTCATAACTTAATAAATTTGATACAAGCATCTAACAGTGACTTCCTCTAAAAGAATTCCCTTGTCAGGGTGCCTGGGTGGCTCAGTCAGTTTAGTATCCAACTTTTGGCTTCAGCTCCTGGCTTGATCTCAGGGTTGTGAGATCAAGCCCCATATCGGGCTCAGCACAGAGTCAGCTTGAGATTCTCTCCCCCTCCTCCTCCCTCTACTCAGGCTTGCTCACTCACTCTCACTCTCTAAAATAAATAAAATCTTTAAAAAAAAAAAAAAAAAAAAACCCTAGCCAGTGAAGACAGTCAAGTGCCTTCCTGTAAAAAAAAAATGCATGTATGTGTGTGTAAATGTAATGTAAAAGATTTCCTTTCTGTATGTCATTATCAAAACTGTTATCTAAAAAATAATAAAAAGAATAATATTTAGACCAATAATTGCATACAACTATTGTCATAAAAAGAAGAGATAATAATGTTGGTGAGGATATGGAGAAGGGAACCCTTGTGAACAGGTAGTGGAATGTAAATTGGTATAGCCACCATAGAAAAGTGGGAGGATTCCTCAAAATGTTAGAAGAATCATGATCCAGCAATCCCACATCTGGGTATATATCCATCCAAAGGAAATGAAAATTGGATAATGAAGAGGTTCTAAACTCCCATGTGTGCTGCAGCATTACTCACAATAGCCAAGATATAGAAACAATCTAAGTGTCCATCAATGGACGAATAAATAAAGATTGAGGGAGAGGGAAAGTATAAAAATGGAATGTTATTCAGGCAGGTAAAAGAAAGAAATCCTGCCATTTGCAACAATATGGATGGACCCTGACGGCATTAGGCTAAGTGGAATTAGCCAGAGAAAGACAAATCAAATACTGCATGGTACCATATCCATGTGAACTCTTTAAAAGAAAAAAAAAAAAGTTAGACTCCTAGAAACAGGGAAGAAAGATTGCCAGGGGTTGGGGGAAGTGAGGAAAAAGAGAGATTGGTAAAGGGGTACAGAAACTTTCAAGCTATAAAATGAGTAAGGCTGAACACCTAATGTCAAAACCATGGTAACTGAATTTTATAACAAGATGTTATATAACTGAAATTTGCCAGGAGAGTATAACTTACATGTTCTCACCAAAACAGATAAATGAATCAAACATGTGAGACAATAGGTGTGTTAATTAACTAGATGGGGGAAACTCTTTCACAATGTATGCATATACGAAATCACAATGAATAACTTGAAATATCTGACAATCTTATAGGATAATTATCCCTCGGTAAAACAGAAATAAAAGAAAAAAAAAGAACAGGGCTATCTGATATTCAGATTGATGAAACAGTAACAACATACAAATATTTATCTGCCCTTGACTCGCTGCACTCTCAACTTCTACTTAGGCCTATTGTTTTCAGACTTTAGAATCTTCTTATAAAAGTTAACGAACCATTAATTATTGGTACACACAGATCTCTGTTTTTGTCATCTTCCTCAAATTCTCCATGCTGTGTTCTGTTACTAATGGAGTAGTCTAGAGTAAAAAAGCATTACCCTAAAAAACAATTTTTTAAAAAAATTTAGGCTATTTTCAAGTCAAAATAAAAATCCAAACATCACCAGAATAAGCTTAAGTGTACAGAGATGGCATTTCAAATGAATTTTGTCTGATTTTATTTTTACTCAAGAAAGGCAGACCTAGGCAGAGGGAGAAGCAGGCTTCCTGTGGGGAGTCCGGTGCAGTACTCAATCCCAGGACTCCAGGATCACAACCCAAGCCAAAGGCAGAGCCACCTAGGTGCCTGAACTTTGTCTGATTTTAAAAGGCTTAGTTATCGGGGTGCCTGGGTGGCTCGGTCGGTTAAATGTCCATCTCTTGATTTCAGCTCAGGTCATAATCTCAGGGTCGTGAGATCAAGGCCCATATTGGGCTTAGCATGGAGTCTGCTTGTCCCTCTCCCTCTGGTCCCCCACCCCCACCCCGCTTGTGCTCATGCTTCTCTTTATCTTTCAAATAAATAGTCTTTTTTTTTTTTAAGGCTAAGTTATTATCTTCCTACCATTTGTAAATGCCCCTGTTCGTGTCAATATAAAAGCTCAAGACACTCAGAAGCAAGAGGAAAGCTTTGTTTTAGAAACTTCTGGTGTTTGGTGCATTTATTCAGTGTCCAAAGACAAAAAGCATCCTGGAAGACACTTCCGATAGTCTGAACTGAAAAATGAAAAGCTACCTCACAGACATAGTAGAAATTAATATAATGAGTGAAGAACATAATGACACTTTCAAAAGAATGCCAGTATCTGATTCAAATAATCTCCACCCATCAAAAGCCGGGGTTCTAATCCTATCTACTAATACCAATAACCAATACTTCCGTAATTTTAAAACAAGCATGAAAAAGGAAAAAAAAGTACACTGATAATGTCCTAAACTAAAACTGAAGAGAAAAATAAATGGGTAAAACAGATTTTTAAAAACATCTAAGGCCCACATAGAAGTCAGTTATTATCAGCTGCTACCTTCCTACCAGATCTGAAGGATAAGTTCCCGAGGAACCCTTGTACTGGTCACCTGCATGATAAATAGGGTAGTCAAGTAATTTAAAATGTACATAATAGGCTAAGTTATCTGCTTTCTAAGAGAGACAATTTCACTCACACATTTAAAAAAAAAAAAAAAAGAATTCCAATAAAGTGAAAATTTCTTTTCACATTGAAATTTGGAGTTACCTGCTGGCAACGTAAATGTTACAAGGTCAGTTAGAAAATAGCAAGCAAAATCCCCCTTTCTCTGATGAAGAGAGGCAGCTATCTCTCGCCGGATCTGCTCTGTCAGTTCAGGACACACCATTGCTGGAATACACTTTGCTGCTTGTTGAGACACCTTAAATACAAAAGAAACTTTCCTCTGCATCTCATTTATCATTAAAGAAAGCAGAAAATAACAGTATTTAAGAGAAATTACCAAACCTTCCCAGTAACCCAGGATGTTGTTTAATTTTTAAACAGATTAGGGATTATTTCCTCACCAATGGAAGTATGTTTCAGTACACCTTTCCAGGAAAATAGCCAGAAAAACACTTTACCTTCTAACTCAGGAAATTCACTTCTTTAGGAATTTATCCCAAGGACATATATAAAGATTTATGTAAAAATTTACATAAAATGGTGTTGTTCACAAAGGTTCATCCTAAGAGAGGGAGGGAGGACAGAAAACCACCTAAGTAAGACTTAGCATCATGCCTGCCATAAAAGTATTCTTAAAAAACAGGAAATTCCAGCTCATGGAGAAAGAGGAAAGTACACACACTCTTCTCCTGCTGGGTTAAGAATACTTCAAGTGCCCCAATGTGGAATAAAGAAAGCATGATATTTTTAAAGGGTTAGTTTCCACTGACCTCAAATCCCTCCCCATTTGTTATAACTCTGAATATTTAAAAAAGCAGTTGGGCTTCTCCAATTGTAGAAGAGACAACAAATCTTTGAAGTACAGCCAGCCTGACAGGAATGAAACGTGAGCAGTGATATAGTGAGCGCTATGATGGAGAACTTCTAGAAAGGGCATGGCTAGAACTTTCCTTTTCTTTTCTTTTTAATGATGGATTTGCAACGAATGATGCAAAGATATTATTTGACTTTTAAGGTGTATTCCTTTTATGGAGCTCAAGAAATATGCATACAAAGAATTCTGAAATCAAAGGTAAGTATCTGCTAGAGAGGAAATAAGTCTGGTGTGAACCAGTCTCTGTCACTACAGACCACAGCCACAAACCTGGACAACCTTCCCAAAGGCAAGTTTCCAGTCACAAGTGGAGTTTGGAGCATATGTGCCAATAAGCCACTCAAAGAGTCAGCTTTACTATTAATGTCATCTATATAATATATGGGAACAATTAACTATAATTCTTATTAAGGTAAGTAAGTAAACAGCATTTCAAAACCTCTGCATAACCAACACAAGCATCAGACATCATATCGTGAAAAATCCTATATGAAAACTCAGTTTTGATGAATTCTATTGGCCAGGATTACCAGTAACAATGAAATTCTCACTACCTCTTAACTCCATGAACCCAATCATCACGTGACAGTCAAATTATGGAAAATGAGATGTCAATGTTTTCAGAATATAACTATTTCTCAAGAAACGGTGTTAAATGGATCCCAAAGTAAGTTCGAAGTTCCCAAAGCTTATTCTCATCAGCTAACCCTCTGCCTCCTTCCAGAAACCTGAGACTGTTTCTTCAAAAACTTGGGTCTGTATCATGAATACTGCAAACATTCCAAGAGAAACCTTACAGCTGGTAAAGAGTCTCCAAGCATGCCCCCTCACCCCCCACTGCCATCCTTCAGCTCAGGTCCCTGAAAGCCTATCCTTCATCTTCCAGCCTCTTTCAACCTTACAACTCTCAACCATCTCCTTAGGCCAGTAATTCTTAACTTATGGCACATGAACTTGCAAGGGCCTGTGAACCTGAATGAGAATTTTCATTAAATTTAAATCCTTCATTTTCACTAACCTCCTGTCTATATTTAAAATGCATTCTCTTATATATCACAAATCTATTCTGAAAAAACTGTCAGAATATAACTGATTTCTGTTGCCATCTTATTTTTATTCTACGCATTTAAAGAAACAGTATATTGAAAAGGAGCCCATAGGCTCCACCAAACTACCAGAGTCCATGACCTAAAATCCAATTAAAAACCCTGACCCCAGATACTATCTCCAAAATATAATGTTCTCCTGTTCTGATCCCAAAGTACTTGGCTCTGTGCTCTCACTGCAGGAACATCCCTTAGCATAATCTCCCTACTGGCCCCTTCAACTCCATCCTCTGGAGCATTCATTCCACTGAGATGACATTTCACAACCAATTTTGTTCTTTCCCTGGAAATCCACCCTGCCCCCCCTCTCCCACAGTGCACCAGTTAGTCTATGTGTTCCAGAGAATATGGCAAAATTGATAAGTTGCTTCCTAAATTAGGTTCCATCTAGAAGACCCTGCAGCTTCCATGCACTCTCTTGTGCTGTCCCACGGATCACTTGTTCTGGTGAAACCTGCCCTCTGAAGGAGCCCACGTACCAGGATTTGAAGCCCCCCGCCACCAGTTATGTGAGTATGCTTGGAACCAGATCCTCTCACCTGAGTCAAGCCTTCTGACAACTGCAGCTCTGAAAATTTGACTATAAACTCATAAGACCTTGAGCCAAAAACTATTCAATCAAGCTGCTCCTGGATTCCCTACCCTCAGAAACTGCATGGAGATAACAACTGCTGCTAAGTGGAAGTGATCTGTTAGACAGTAAACAGAAAGTACCCTGAGGTTCTACTGCCTTCCCACCGTCAGTCCCCAGACGCTCTCAGGGCAGTGACTTAGGACTGTCACTCCAACCTTATCACAGCCCTCTACCAGCCTGAGGGCAGCCTAGGAGCCCACCAACGACTTGAGCCTTGATTCACAGCTGCCCCCTATATCCTGTCTCCTGCCACCACCAGCAACTATAGCTCCACACACTGGCCCTGCCAATACACAACGCAAATGTAGCCAGACCTCAAATATGACAGGAACTACCTCTAACTGTTCCAGAACTCTGGTCCTTCTAATCACACTGCTTTTCCAGCAATCCCTTTCTCTAGCCACAGCACACCTGCCCCTTGTTTTTCACTACAGCTCTCACTCAAGCCCTGCCCTTCCTCTTATAGGTGCCTCTGGTGTCACTGGATGCTTACCACGCTGAACTACAGCTAGCCATTTCAATCATATTCCTTAAACCCTCCCAGTGCTATGTACATAGTGGTTCACACCACTTGGGTCTGTATCGTGAATATTGCAGAACCTATAATCCAATTTAAAAACCCTGACCCCAGATACGTATCTCAAAAATATAATGTTCTCCTGTTCGGATCTCAAAAAGTACTTGGCTCTGTGCTTTCTCTGCAGGCACATCCCTTAACGTAATCTCCATACTGGCCTCTTCAGTTCCATCCTCTGGAGCATCCATTCCACTGGGAGGACATTCCACAACCAATTTTGTCCAATATGGGCAAATTTGGATATGTAAATATGCATGCCACAGAAGACGCATATTGAGAAAATTTCAATCTTTTTTTTTTTAAGAGCCATTTTCAACTATTTTTCTGGAAGGTTTTTTTTTTTTTTTTAATTTATTCATGAGAGACAGAGAGAGAGAGAGAGACAGGCAGAGAGACAGGCAGAGGGAGAAGCAGGCTCCATGCAGGGAGGGAGCCCGACGTGGGACTCCATCCCAGGTCTCCAGGATCACACCCGGGGGCCGTAGGTGGCACTAAACTGCTGCGCCACTGGGGCTGCCTGAAAATTTCAATCTTCAACTGATCTGACCCTCTGCACTCTATTTATCTTATTGTTAAAAGAATTAACTGGATAATATGGTCATATCCTGAATCATTTGTTCATCTGCAGTCATTTGTGACATCTGTGTAGTTATCTAAGCCCAAAGGCTCAGAACCAACTTGATCCCCCCCTCTCCATTACTCCCCACATCCAGTTGATCCACTTAATCTTGACTCTGTCCCCACCAGTTCTGTCAAACCGGCCTAACTTCCTTCCACTGCCACTGCAACTCTGGTACCAGCAGAGTCCTTGCCAGCGTCATGTAATGCCCGCCCTACCAAGGCTTCCCCCTCTCTAATCCACAGCAGCCAAAATACACTGTGATCTGGCCACTCCCCTGCTCCTCTCCCTAACTCTGCAGACCTGTTCATGGCCCTAGGAACAATCTTCGAATCCCCTGGCCTAGAAGACCCTCCACAGTGCTTCCTTCTCCAGATCCCAATCACCATCACAGTCATGCTGAGCACCTGCAAGTTCCTGAAATCTCCACAAACACTACCACCAGGGCCTCTGAATAAAGTTTCCTCAACTCCCTCTCTCTTCCACCCACCTATGACATAAACTCCTACTTCTCCTTCAGACCTCCACTACAATGTAACCTGCTCTAAGTGAGAAGGTAAGATACCCCAAAACACTTTCTCTAGTACTCCCACAGCACCTGGCATTTACATCTATGAGAACACACTCTGTACAGAATTACCTATTTATTTCTCTGCTCCTCTGGATACTCACTAAAGGAAGAGCCAACACCAATCACATCCCTCTTTAGCACAGTATCTTGCACACGCAGTGGGTACTCAATAAATATTAGTTGAGTGAATGAATGAAAGCTATGTCCTAGTGTTTTTCTAATCAAACAGATGATTAAAATCTTGTGGCAAAATGTCCTGTTTTAAGAGCATATACCCTTAAGAATCACAGACTGTTGAAGTCTCAAGTTTAGTGTGAATTTATAAAGGGAGTAGATGAATCTAAAACATTTAAGAACAGTTTTAAAAAGCATTACAGTTTAGAAAAGCAAAAATAAAAACTAATGAACACATTTCCTTCATGTAAAACATTTAACCAAAATGTCATACTCACTTCCGTAAGCAGTATAGCTAGCATATCCTGCCTCTGAAAACGTATAGCCAGATGTACGAGAGTATAGCCAACATCAAAAGCAGAAGGACGGTTCAGCAAGCGCACTTCATCTGCAGTGAGCTGACGTGCAATGTCCCCTCCTGATGACTTGTATGCTTCTATAGCAGCTAAATCACCTTCTACCACCCCTAAAACAAGCAACAAGATAGAAAAGAATTTAATTCTATTTTTCTTCAAAAACCATAAACCTGTTGCATTCACTCTAAACCCTTTTAAGTGTCTCTCTAGGATTCCTGGACCCTGAGACAACATTTAAATGTCCTAAAGAATATTAAGAAAAGTTAGTGTACTCCTCTCCATTTAATTTCTTGCCAGAACTAGAACTACCTATTTAAGTACTTACCTTCACATCAGTGCTAGCTCCATGCTCTGGTTGAGGTTTAGAGGTATCATTAGAATATACTGATTGGATCAAAGATCAGTAATCCTAGTGTGAGGAAGTAGACTTTACAGAAGACACTAAACTACCTATTCTGGTCCTGACTCTACAGAAACCAAGGAGAAAGGGATATGCTGCTTCCTATTGGCTTTGGGCTCTCTCGCCCTTTGCACTGCATTTTTTACGCTGAAAAAAAACAAATGCTGGACCTTCCATATTGTTGTTTAGCTAGAAACAATTCAGAGCAATTAAACCATTTTCAGTATCGTTAAAATTAGCAACATTTTGATTTCAGAACCTCTCAAAGCCATGTGTTCCTTACATTCATTAAGTATTAATACAGTAAAACTTGAACCAGATGAGTTAGAACAAAGATAGGCCAAAATAAAACATTACAAAACCAGTTGGGGGTAGAGAGATAAGTATCACTTTTTTTATAATCCATAAAGAACTTTCTGTTCCCATTAAATCGTGTTACTAATCTTAACACAAATTAATGTTAGGTGAAGACAGTATTCCTGCTTACTAAAGCTGTACAGTACATATCTATGAATAAATAGCCTTGGCAAAAAATAAAGGTAAGCTTCAAATTTACTCACAGTGTTACACACACACACACATACACACACACTCAAGACTGTAGGACTTGTAGACTAAAAACCAAAGAGTTTTTAGTGTTTTCTAAGTTATATCAGGAAAAATCTGTTTGTTGGGTAAAACACTAATACTAGCTAAAAATATTCTTAGTGTATCTTTTTAAAGATCATTTTTAATGGCCATCCTGAATTAGGAATTAGAGAAATAAGAGCTACTTCTGTGAGCATAACAGATTCATCCAATGCAATAATTTCTCCCAGTTGCTTAAAATACAAAAACTTTAAAATGATAATTCCCATGTTCATTGAATTCCCATGACGTACATGCAAAGGACTATGCTAGGCAATATGAAAAACACAGATAGTAAAAACATGATTCCTATACTCAAAACAGTCCTTTCTCACCACGTTTAAGCCACAAAAGGCCAGCTTCAAATGTTTTCAGACTCTGTTGGTCAAAGATCCTTTCTGCAAATCCAGACCCACTCCACAAAAAAAAGAACACCCTGCCTCTGACACATTTTTCAAGTGAAGAATCCATGATATGAAACCAGAACACCTTCTTACAGGAACTTTTATTTTCATGGTTCACGTAGGTTAATACATTCTTCAATATAAACACCTCAGTACAGCTGTCACCCCCGCCCCCAAAACGGAAAGAGCCTTTAGGCCCAGTGCCCTGGCAAAATCATCTGGGCTAAATCGTGGTACGCTAAAATGTGATACGGCTGGCAGGAATCTTCCTCAAAGGGCAGGTCTTATAAATAGATATAGAAAGTCCTACTTCAAATTAAAAAAGAAAAGAAAAGAAAAGAAAGAAATCTATTGTTAAATAGTCAAGTACACAAAGAACTCTGAAATTTCTGCTTGTTTTAATGAACAGATGAAAGTAATCAAAGAGAGCTCGTAACTTTAGAATTTAATGAGGTTCATCTTTTTAAAAATTTTTTTTTTTATTATTTATTTATGATAGTCACAGAGAGAGAGAGAGAGAGAGAGAGAGAGGCAGAGACATAGGCAGAGGGAGAAGCAGGCTCCATGCACCAGGAGCCCGATGTGGGATTCGATCCCAGGTCTCCAGGATCGCGCCCTGGGCCAAAGGCAGGCGCCGAACCGCTGCGCCACCCAGGGATCCCCAGGTTCATCTTTTTAGAACTAAATATGCTCTACTACTCTGTTTCCTTCTATGGGTATTTCCGTATGAAAGCAACTACTTTTCATGTATGATTTATCAAAGCTGTCATTATTTCTGGGTGCCTGCAATATCACTGCACCTTTTATAAGCTTTAGCCTAAAAATATATATTTATAAAACTTCTTTCTATGACATGAGAAAAGCCACTCAAGGACCAAAAAGACTGATCAACTGACCTGAAAAGCTACAGAGGAGGAAGACGTGCACAGAACATGTATACGTATGTGTACCTATTCAGGCATGTGCATGTGCCTGCATGCACATACCTTTTTTGTTTCCCAAAGACAAAGATGATTGCCAACCAACTTCTAAATCACTGTCTTCACTATTTTTAGCTAGCTCACCATATAGCTAGCTCATGTCTGAAGAATCTTCTCTTAGAAATTCTTAAGAATTCATTTCCTGGGACTCCTGGGTGGCTCAGTGGTTGAGCGTCTGCCTTTGGCTCAGCTCATGATCCTGGGGTCCCAGGATAGAGCCCCACATGGGGCTCCCTGCATGAAGCCTGCTTCTCCCTCTGCCTATGTCTTTGCCTCTCTCTCCTGAATAAATAAAATCTTTAAAAAAAAAAAGAAAAGAAAAGAAAAGAAAAGAAAAAAAGAAAAAAAATTCATTTCCTCGGTCATGGTTGTGAGAGATTTCTGTAATTAGAAAATAACATAATCGGGATCCCTGGGTGGCGCAGCGGTTTGGCGCCTGCCTTTGGCCCAGGGCGCGATCCTGGAGACCCGGGATCGAATCCCACATCAGGCTCCCAGTGCATGGAGCCTGCTTCTCCCTCCGCCTGTGTCTCTGCCTCTCTCTCTCTCTGTGACTATCATAAATAAATAAAAAATTAAAAAAAAAAAAATAAAAAAAAAAAAAAAAAAAAGAAAATAACATAATCAAAGACAGGGGGTACAGACCAGAGAGCACAAGAAAGGTGACACACTGTGCTTTGAAATTATGATTTACGACGTCACCCAGTCTGGCTTCAAATTAAGCATTTTTAAAAAATATAAACAGAACTTCAAAAGATGAACTTGTACAGTATATGAATTCTATCTCAATAAAGAAGATACATATACACAAAAACAGGATTTCTATTTGTCCTAATCCAAAATACCAAAACAATTACTTCCCTCATCCCCCAGCTCTGCAGTGAACTGCAGACAGAGTATGCTGTTGCTCCCCAGCATGAAGTAAACCCAGGGGGTCAGAAAATGAGGATGAAGAGAATAGAGTTTGTGCTCTATTGAAGAATAGAGCACTAAATCCTCCAAATTTTCTAGAACATGAAAAACACAATGTAAGTACAGGTACAAAGTAGTATCTCAAAGAAAAATATCATCTAATGTTTTGGGAATATAGGATTCCATTCTTTTCTTTAACTATAGTTAAGAACTTAGTTTCAGTTACCAGTGAGTTTTCAGCTACAAAGACAAGTACATTTATTACAAATGTCATGAGACTGTCACCAAACAGTCCAAATGTTTTTAGTCTATCTTTATGACACATTGTTCAATGACAGCTACTGACTAAAGTTTCGACAGCTTCTTGACAGATGGGTTTTTACTGCAAGCAGGGTATTAAAAAGGATATGGCCCATACTCAGATAAGGTAAAGTTTTACCTACCAAAGTTTTCTACTTAGGTGGACAAAGTATCAGATCATATGCAAAACAACTTAAAATGTCTTTTGAGTTCTTCATGTAACATTTTTTTACCACCTCTAATATCAGGGGATAAAGGAAAGGAGGAAAAGGGGAGAAGGCTGGTTGGTAGGAAAAGACAGCAAAATAAATGCAAGAGGTATAATCTCACTTCATGTAACAATAACCAAGAAAAACCAGAACAATTCCAATGGAAGAGAGATGATGGTATATACATGCTTCCTAGTTACTGACCTCTCAACGCTTCCAAGCGTGAACTAAAGCATCTTTAACATGTTTTTTGAAAATTTTAACAAATGTATTATTACATACATGTTCTGTCCCTTTTTCTTCTGTGCTATGACTGCAAATTAAAAGGACAGCTGAAAGCACTCTGAGAAGATTAACTTTATAAAACTAACCTACAGTATCATCACACATTCAAAACTGACTGAATGAATAACCAACTAAGCAATGGTGCATAATTACAGATAAGGCAAAGTTAACATACTTTTAAAACATTAAGACCTAAGAGTAAACAAAAGTTACTACATCTTACAAACTATAAAGTTAAAAAAAAAAAAAAAAAGTTTGTATTGTTCTATAAGCTGGGCCAGGAGTGGAATTTAACATATTTTGAAGCCACAGAACACAACTCATGGGACTTCACAGCTACTATGGAACTCCGATGGTTAGAATATGGAGCTGGCTCATAGATGTTTAGAAAACAGACTTATTTTTTTCCCCCATATATGGCACAGTTTTCAAAGTTTTGCCTTATTTTTTTTTATGACATAAAATCATAATGGTAACTAACTTTGAAAAGAATGCCAAATGGTAAAAAAAAAGCCAGGACTTACCTGAGCCCACATGGGCCAGCTCAACACTACCCTGGAGTTCTATGGTAGCTGTGACATCACAGCATGGTTTATGCTGTGGGGTCAGGGTGGACTTGGAGTCAGCTGGCACAATTTCAGGAGCCCTTAAAGAGAAAAGTTAGTTTTAAGTGGTAATGTTCACAATGTGCTTTACCATGGTCAGCAGAAAGATGCAGATGTGCTGTCTACAATGTCTGGAGAGTTGTCTTCTACCCAGAGTTTAATTCACTTAGGTGGTTTTGCATATTAAAAAAAAAATTATGCCACCCAGTAATACTTTTTCTTTATATTCCTAACCATTTGGCTATAGTTCAATGACGAACTTGGCTTAGATATTCATATTCACAGCTAACTCCTTCAATACTCAAATATGAGATGCTTTTTAAATAAAATGACCAATATTTTTAAAGTGCATCTTCAAGTTGGCACAAGCTCAGTGGCAATCCCAGGAATAGTGTGAGCAGTCCAGACCACCTCTTAGAGGTATTATTCGCATGATAACCAATGGCAGCAAGTGAATTTACCACTTCTATTCCTAGAATAGTGCTACAGAACAATAACCTTTTTAAAAACTGAGATGAAAATCACAAATTGGAGATAAATTCTTTATACTATATCAAGATAAGCTCCTGTTCAATTCAGTCAATAAACTCCATTATGAAAACATCCTCTTTAGAATAAAAGACTCAATGACAGAAAAGTCAAAATAATCTCTAATTAACGCCTTCAAATAGTCTATTATTAATGACAAACTATGCCAAATATAATTTATACTCTGGAACTCCGATGTCTTTACATCTCTGATTAGACTGTGAACAACCCAACTGCTGTGAATATATAAATCCCCCAAATCATGAAAAAATACCTGAAACAACAGACACCTTCAGAAGAAAGATTTCGCCATGCAGGAAGAATGATTGCTGAAAGCGCCACGGAAGGACTTAAAGGAACAGGTCACAAAGTTATCTTTGGGAAGGGAATTAGGGATGAGGGCCAGTGTTAACAGTTAAAGAAAATGAACATGAGTTCCAATTACAAAGGTCACTGAAAATATTGCCGAAAGAGTTAACTGAAGGGATACTGTTTCTTAAAAACCTATGGTTCCAGTTATATAAAGTAGTATATATCAAAACCACATTCACCACTGAAGTCAAGTCCCCAAAAGTTTTCTGACTGCAAATAAAAATTTCACCTGCCACAAGGCCACATTATCCTGGCTGAATCTGAAACCAAATTTTAAGATTTTTAGAATTATACTATTTTAGGTAGTCCTGGAGGGGCTACTGAATTGTCTAGGCACTCTCTTTTACAAGTCATGGTAGAGTTTATAAAAGGAAAAAACTCTTATGACATGTAACATTGCACACTGTACATAATATGTCCATGTAACTCTTCTTCTAGCCAAAAATACTGATAGAATACAGAATCATCAAAATGGAAGAGATGTTAAAGTTGCTTAGTCCATCTTGATAAGGTCCCCAGGTTGAAGCACAAAACAAGAACGTCCCCATGATTTGCCACTGCAAGAAAGTTCTACAGCTTCAGGAAACACCTATGGCCACTTAAGTATCCATGTTAAGTGGAGTGGTAGATTTTCCTCAAAACCGTCAGCCCCATATATCCAACAACTCATTAGACAGATTCGCTACAACCTGTCTAAAACTGAACTTCCTGTCTCCCATGTTTAGGAAAAATGATCCAATACAAGTGTCCAAACCAAAACCGAGGATATATTTCTTAACTACTCTCCCCTTCACACCCATATTGATTTTGCCAAGTTTTGTCAATCCTGACTTTTAAGTCTCTCTCAAATACCACCCCCGCCCAACCCCATCTCCAGTGCCTCTATCCTCAGTCAGGACTGCACTCTCCCTCACCTAGATTACTGTAATGTTCTTAAGTGGTCAGCATGTCTTCCAATCTAGTCTAGGACCAGAGTGATCTTCCTAAACCACAAATCTGATTAAGGCAGTCTCCTTCCACATGTTTACCACTGCCCTTATGTTAAAACCTAAACTCCTTAGATTTTCAAGAGGCCTTGAAAGGTTCAGCATTATCCCAAAGCAGTACCCCCTCAACAATAGCCCCACAGCTCCCACTCTAAACATCAACTCTGCTAACTTCATCAGTTTCCTCTCCTGACTCTGAGGTCTTCACACATGCAATTCCCTCTGATGAAAACATTCTTCCCTCTTCTCTTTAAGGTTTTGGCTTAGATGTTACTTCCTCCTGAAAGGCCTCTCCAGATCTTCAAATGAAATTCGGGTATATATATATTCTTCTAACATCTTATCCTTCTTCTACTAAACTCATCACCCTACACTGATTTGTTGAATTTAATCTTCCTCTACCAGAGCACAAGCTAAAAGCCATGACTTCTTTCACAGTGCTTGGGAAAACACTCCATGAATATCTAAGTGTGAAAATAAATGGACCGACAAAGAAAAGGCAAAAACCAAGTCAATTCTGGAAAGCAACTGGAAGGTGGAACAGGATGAATATTCGCTTTACCATATTTTAAATACATAATAAAGCTATAATTACTTAAACAGAAGTGTGATACTGATGTAAAAACAAACATCAACACAAAGAGCCTCAAAACAAATCATGCAGAATCATTTTCTGTATAATAGAACCACTCAAATCCATGGGGAAATAATTTAATAAATCATATTAATAGAATTTAGAAAAGTATTTTAATCCTTAGTACAATCTAAAACACTGTAAAGAAAACAAAGGGTCTTTAGTATAACTCTCCTCATACAAAAAAGAGGGGGGAGAAAATTTGCAGCAGATATGACTGGTACATATTTTTAGAAATATAACTAAGAATAAAACAGAAAACAGAAGACATTAATCAACAATTCACAGAGAAAACTACAAATAACTAAACAAGACAGTACTCCTGCCTTACTAACACACCCCAGCAAAGGCCCAGCTGCCCTGGTGCTCTCACCTAGCTAATGGGATACAATCTGGGAAGTTTTTCCAAGAAAATATTTACCTTTAATATGTTCATATTGTTTCCATGTGATCCCATGTCAGGGAATCTAAGAAAACAGAAATGCTGACAATTTCTGTCAATGCTATCAGAATAAAAACTATTCAAATAACTCAAAAGGCTAAGGGGCATGTTAAAATACAGCAAATTAATGTCCTATTACACATTCATTTTTTAAAAGATGAAAACAGGGACACCTGGGTGGCTCAGGTCATGATCCTGCGGTCCTGGGATCAAGTCCCACATCAGACTCCCCACAGGAAGCCTGCTTCTCCTCTGCCTGTGTATCTGCTTCTCTCTGTCTCTCACGAATAAATAAAATCTTTTAAAAATAAAGATGAAAACATTTTAATTACTTCAAAACATAAAGTTCAACAAAAAAAAGTACAATTTCAATTACATAAAAATAAGTAAATGTAAAAAAATGAAAATACATAATAACATGACAGATTTCCTCTAGCTGCTGATGCTATACATTATTTTCAGTTTTTTCTCTGAAATACTCCACAATGAGCATGCTCTGCTTTTATTATTTAAAAATACACCAAACCCTCATGTACAGTTACAAGAAGCCAGTACATATTATCTAATGATGAAACAAGAAGAATGCTGTGTTCATCCATAGTTGAACAAAATGTGGGATATACATACAATAGTATTCAGACTTAAAAGGGAAGCAAATTCTGACATGTGCTGCAACATGAATGAACTCTAAAGACATTACAGTAAATTAAACAAACCAGTCACAAAAGGATAAACACTGTATGATCCCACTTCGGTGAGGTACCTCGAGGAGTTAAATGAAGGGACAGAAACCAGAATGGTGGGATCCCTGGGTGGCGCAGCGGTTTGGCGCCTGCCTTTGGCCCAGGGCGCGATCCTGGAGACCCGGGATCGAATCCCACGTTGGGCTCCTGGTGCATGGAGCCTGCTTCTCCCTCTGCCTGTGTCTCTGCCTCTCTCTCTTTCTCTCTGTATGACTATCATAAATAAATAAATAAATAAATAAATAAATAAATAAATAAATAAATAAATAAATAAATAAATGATTAAAAAAAAAAAAAAAGAAACCAGAATGGTGGTTGGCGGGGGAGGTGAGATCTCTTGTTTAGGGATACAGAGTTCAGTCCTGTAACACAAAAAAAGCTGTAGAGACGGGTAGTTGCGTGATGGCTCCACAATAATACGAATGTACTTAATGCCGCTGAACTAAATGCTTAAAAATTGTTATGATGAGGGTACCTGGGTGGCTCAATGGTTGAGCATCTGCCTTTAATTCAGGTCGTGATCCCAGGGTCCTGGGATCAAGTTCTGCTTCTCCCTCTGCCTATGTCTCTGCCTCTCTCTCTCTCTCTGTGTCTCTCATGAGTAAATAAAATCTTAAAAAAAAAAATTTGTTAGAATGGCTACGGGCGTCTGGATGGTGCAGTCAGTTAAGTGTCCAACTCTTGATTTTGGCTCAGGTTGTCATCTCAGTGTCCCAAGACTGAGCCCCATGTAGGGCTCCATGCTTAGTGGGGAGTCAGCTTGAGATTCTCTCTCCTTCTCCCTACCCCTCCCACTTGTGCCCTCTCTAAATAAATAAATAATAAATCTTTTTTTTAAATGGCTCAGATGGCAGGTTTTGTCACATGTATTTTACCACAATTAAACTTTAAAAAAAAAACAATGATACAAGGAGACATTCAGATATATCAGAGGTGCTGCTTCAAACAATATCACCTACATAGTATTTCTACCTCCCCCCAGATAAATGTTTTAATTTAATCTAATAATTTCCAAATTGAGTATCATTCTGTGAAAAAATTGTCAGGACTCTGAAAATGTTTATCTCATGAAAGAATAAATAAAAAACCCAAATCAAAAACCATCTGAGGCACTGTTTAGATAAGAGGGGCCTAAAGAGAGAACAGTAATAGATAAAATGCACAATCTGTGATTGAATGGAGTTGGAGCAACTGCTATTAGTGAAACTGAATATGGATTTTCTGGATATTAAATTTGAATTGAATATTAAATTTTCTGGATAAGCATATTATGTAGTTACACAGGGAAAATGTCTTTGTTTTAGAACATACATGCTGAACTACTTAGAAGCAAAATGTCATGACATCTGCAATTACCTCTCAAATGGTTCAGGAAAAACAGAAAGACAAATAGGGAGAGAGCAAATGTGGTCAAGTATTAACAACTGGAAAATCTAGGTTAAAGGCATATAATATAGTTATACTTGTAACTTTTCTGCAGGTTTTGAAATTTCTCAGAATAAAAGGCTGATGGGGGGGAAAGCTGTGTCTGCACAGCAGGACTGGGAGTGAAAAGAAGAAAAACTACTGTTTTTCATTACAAACTCTTCCCTCTCTACTGCCTGATTTTTTTTATCATGTGCACAGTTTAATAAATGCTTTAAAGTTGTTTTATGATAAACAGTAAAGTTCATTGGAGTGTAAACTTTTTATATTTAATATTTAATATAAAATATTTAATATTTAAACAGTACATTTGGATTTCCTAACTCAATAGGTACATTTAATATAAGTCTTTTTAAAAATGAAAGCCTTTACTAAATCAGTGATGCGTATTCAAATGCCAGTACCATAGAATCAAAAATCACCTGATGTACTCCCTTTCTTAGCATAAGGAGGCACATTATTAGTTGGCAGGTCAGTGTAATCAATCATGTCTAAAAGGCAGGAATTGCGTGTCAGACCAAAGGCAACTAGAAGTATGCCACAGGGGCTCTATTTCTGCTGTTCCCACCCACTTGCCTTAACGGACAGACTCATTCCTGGAGGCTTCTTTCTCATTCCGGTATCAGGAAGCACTTTCCATAGCCAGAATGAACTGGCCAAGGGGAAAAAAGTATGTGCACGTTCCCTACTGATTAGAATCTTTGACACTGCTGAGAATTATCACAATTTTCTTAAAAATCATAACAAAATTTTATTTTATATCCAGAGTGCCAAACACAAGAGAAAATCCTTAGAAACAAGAAAAACAAAACAAAAGCTATCTAAAGATAATACTCCATTCGCAGTGCTAAAAATAATTCTATTACCTATAATATCAACTACCTTGGATAGGAAGGAGATCCACAAGTCAGAAGGAGTATGGAGTGAAAAGACACCTCAGTTTTGATAGCTACACACACGCCCACATAAGAGTATCAGAGAGAGTTAACCAAGGACATACAAGGCATTGTCTGCACTCTAGCAGCTTACTTTCCTTTTATGGATGCAGTTCTGCAGGAGTCTGCATGTATTTTGGATTCTATTAAAAGCTTTTAATAGAATATTTTAACAAACCATTTTTATTTTTTTCTGTTTTTTAAAAATGTGATGGTTTAAAAAAAAAAAAATGTGATGGTTTTATATGTCAGAGACTATTAAGACCCAAGACCTTTTCTCAAGTTCTACCTGTATTATGGGGGGGGGGGGGGGGGGGGGGGAGCAAAGTATTAAGGGAAAAAGGACAATAAATCAAAAGAGTATCTTTCAGTTTAAACAGTCTGATACCAATACAAAATCAAGTTCAGACTCAAACAAAATGGTTCATTAGCATCCAGGAATAAATCCAGCCCTTAAAAAATAACCATAACCTAAATCTATCAGAACAATGAACAATTTCATTAGCTCCCTAACTCCCAGAAGATGATCTCTAAAAATTAAATATTAAAACAAAGATCTGCTACTGGGCTAACAAATCAGAAGTGAAGATGGCCACATTTTTTCCACAGGGCAAAAAAAAAAAAAATAAATAAATAAATAAATAAATATGGAAAATAGATTGTCCAAACAGCTGTGGTATTCAAACCGAAAATAGGCAAACACATGAAAAGCAAAGAGAATACTACAGAAATGTCACACTAAAAATCATACGAGTACAAACAATTTAACCTAACCATGGAATGCCCAGCTCAGCAATCAGTTTCATCTAGGCATATTTATTTGGAAAAAAGGCAGGACTAAAAACATTAATATCCATAGGCATCAAACATTATTCAAAAGTTCCTGTAACAGTCACTCCTTTCAAACAGAGAGCAAAAACCAAAAACCCCCGCTGTGAATAAGAAATATATATTTGAGGGATCCCTGGGTGGCGCAGCGGTTTGGCGCCTGCTTTTGGCCCAGGGCGTGATCCTGGAGACCCGGGATCGGGTCCCACGTCGGGCTCCCGGTGCATGGAGCCTGCTTCTCCCTCTGCCTGTGTCTCTGCCTCTCTCTCTCTCTTTGTGACTATCATAAATAAATTTAAAAAAAAAAAAATTGTTTAAAAAAAAAAAAAAGAAATATATATTTGATCTTCATCTACTGTTCCTGGCACATAATTGCTAAAATCCTTGTAATTTCCTAAGTAAGATCCCTAGGGGCATCTTTTGTTACAATATTTAGTTTTGTTCCCAGTTCCTGAAATAGCTCTAGAGAGATAAAGGGGAAAACGAATCTTTTGTTATTCATAAAACAAGTCCCTTTCTCCACTTCAGAGTTTATGTTAATGAGGTGACTTCAGGAAAACCCCTAAGGATGGGGGCTGGTTGCCAAGGGAACCAACCTTGGGATTAGAGGGTTGGCATTTTCAGTCCCATCCCACTCCCACCTCCTGGGAGAGAGGAGGAGCCGGAGGATGAGTTAATCACCTGTGGCCAATGATTTGATCGACCTTACCTGTGGAATTAAGCCTCTGTTAAAAAAAAAAAAAGAAAAAAAAAAAAATCCCTGAACTACAGGGGGTGGAGAGCTTCCAGGCTGGTGAACGGATCGGGGTGCTGGGAGAGTGGTAGAGGACAGAAAGACACGGAAAGCCCCTTCCCTTACCCTTTGCATCGCTTCCATCTAGTTCCAAAAAAGTTCCTCTAGGCTTCAAAAAAGGTTTGAAGCCTTTTTTAATAACCATCTAGTAAATAAAAGGTTTTCCTGAGTTCTGTGAGCAATTGTACCTAATTAACTGAACCCCAGCCAGGGTCATGGAAACTCATGATATGTAACCAGTTGATCAGAAGCACAGGTGACACCTGGACTTGCTATCTGTAACAAACAAACAAACAAACAAACAAGCTGTTTGTATTAATTTCCTATTGCTGCTCTAACAACTCACTACAAACATCTTGGCTTAAAATAATTCAAATTTTTTATACTCACCAAGGTGTGCTCCTTGGGGAGGGCCTGGGAGAGCCTTGCCTTTTCCAGCGTATAGAGGCCGCCAGCATTCCTCAGCTCATGGCCCTGCATCACTAAGACCTCTGCTGCTCCACTGTCATGTCTCCATTTGTGACACACATTCTCCTGTCTCTCTCTTGTTTATAAGGACCCTTATGATTGTTAGACCCACCTGGATAACAGGAGGGCATCTCTCCATCTGAAGGTCCCTTAACTGCATTTGCAAGACCCTTTTTACCATGGAAAGTAGCATATTTATATACTCTAGGGATTAGAATTTAAACATCTTTGGGGGCCAGAATGTATTACTCTGCTGGCTACACTATTTCAATCAGTCATGTAAATCAGAAAAGGCTGGGGCGGTGGGGGTGGGGGTTGGGGTGGTGGAGGTTGTAGCAAAAGCAAGCATTAGCAGGCAACCAAAAAATACAACTTTAGACACTAGCTCCTCTCACTAACAGTGTGTTTTGCAAGGTATTTCATGTTTTGTGTCTTCAGGTAAGTCATCAATAAGGTATCTCCGTGCAGCAAATTAATTTTTAAAGCTAAAGAACACCAAACTAGAAAAGAGAAACCTCCTCCGTTTCTTTCCTTACAAAATAATTTATATGCCAAATTTCCTCTAAAGTTAAAAGGTCAGCCACAAAGATCATAATAAACGGGTAAAACTGCCATTGTGTCTTCTGTCAAGGATTTCCTTTTCTGTTTTGTTCTGATGTGGTACTTTTCTTGGTATACACCACTTTATCATCATTCTAGTTCAGATTACTATCCTCTCTCAAAAACTAATAATATAGGACTTTTTTTCCGGTGAAGTTAATGTAATTTCGTTTGGATTATTGTACAACACTCACTTGACCAGACACACTATATCTCAAAACTAAATAATTTTAAAATCACCATAAGAAAAAAAGTCACCATAGAACATTACATTTCGGAACACATTGATTTTTCCAGAAAAAGAAAAACACTAACACAACCTTAATAGTTAACTTCCTTGAGAAGAACCATCCATATCTATAATTCTTAATAATGATACCAAAATAAACTGAGTATTTTAAAAGGTAAAAGACTATACCTCACTAACTTCTGTCAAAATGAAAAAAGTATTAGTGAAAGCAAACAAACACATTGACATGTTTACCTCCATACAAGTCCATAGGTATTTTGCAGTTGCGTCTGGTGCTCCAGAGTAGCTATGTAGGACACAGTACACAGGCAAGGAGCCAAAATGCAGTTGGCATCAGTGCAGAAAATAACAGCCACAAATACTGATTTTCAACATGTTATGAGAAAAGGGGAAATATTCGAGCAAGCAGAAGAACTACCTTTGCAGACAACTTGAAAGAAAAAGTCAACACTAACGTGTTTTCTGTATTTTAAGAATCATGTAAGATTTTTAACACATCAAAATTTTGCTCAGGAATACCCCAGACTACAATCCTCATGCTGCCATTTCAGCATGCTCACTGATGAGGAATTCTGATTTAGTCCATAAGTCAGTGATTCTCAATAAGGGACACCAGCACATGCTGCAGGTCACCCCAAAGCCTGGGAGCAACGGAGACATTACTGATGCACACATTTCTCTGTGCCACCGCCATGGGGCAACTGAATACTTTCAGCCTAAAAATCTAGTTTCAACATGTACTCGTTATACAAGCTTGATTCTTCTTCCCTTATACTTTCAACACTACTCTGGACCCCCGATCTCAAATCTTTCCCATCTTCATTAGCAGGGTCACTGGACAAGCTAAACATAAGAAAGATGCAGCTGTTGTTGAAGACATGAGACAAAATGCCAAACTGCAACAGATTCAATAATAATATAAAATATTCAAGTAAAAATTTTATTTGCTTTAGGACTTCAGGAATAGCAAACACAGGATTTTTTTCTTTATATCATATATTCACCAAACTGTCAAATATTCATCACTGAAGGCAAGAAGAGAAATATAAGGTAAAGAAATCTGACTTCAGACTTTTCATATCCATACACTGCCTAGTGATAAACTGAGGTGTGCCTCTTCCAAGACTATACTGTACCAACTTCCTATCTTTTCCTTACAAGGAGAAATCAACTTGGCTCCCATTAGCTCAAGCCCTGGGTAGTTTGTAAAATAAAAAAACAGAAGCTAGGAAGAAAGTAAAAAATCCAGAAATTCAGAAAAGGAGCATAAAGACCAATTTGTCCAGATCCCAGTTTCCACAAGGGCTTATTTGTTGAATAATTTAACAAATGCCTGGATGCCTGCTATGTATCAGGCACTGTTTTAGGTACTAGGATATAGCTCTGATGGAGACAAAACTCGTGACTTTCATGAAGCTTAAATTTTAAGAAAAAAGGAGACAAAGTGGAAAGTGACAACGGTCGTGAAGAAAATTAAAACTGGGGGATGGGGTAAGAACAGGGCTGAAATTATAGATAATAGCAGTCAGGGAGGCCTCACAGAGAAGGTAACAATTGAGAAAAAGAACTTAAGCAACTAAATGAGCTAATCCTGCAATCTAGAGAATGAGTAATCCAGGCAGAGGAAACAGCACATTCAAAGGTTTGAGGCTTATGTGTAGAGAAGAAAGGTGGCCAGAGTAGCTACAGTGAATGAGTGAAGTTGAGAGCAACAGATAGGTGGGGAGGGGGGAATTTGTAAGGTGGGGAGGAAGACAGAAAAGTATAGGACACAGCTGTGGGAGGCCTAGAGAGTCTCTGAGGGACTCTAGCTTTTACTCTAAGCAACAAAGACAATCACTGAAGAGTTCTGAGCAGTTTCACAAGAGTACCTCCTACTTGGAGAACAGTTTGTAAAAGACGACAAGGACAGAGAGGATCATGGTTTGGACCAGTGTAGTGAGAAGTGGTCAGATTCTGCATATTATTTCAAAGGTAAGCCAGGAAGATTTGCCAACAAGTAGGAAAGGAGTAAGAGAAAAAAGGAAAATCAACGATGACCAAGGCTTTGGGCACAGCCAGTGGAAGGATAAACCTGCCATCAAGGGAGAGGGGGACTGTGAAAGAATAGGTTTGAGAGAGAGATCAGTACAGTTTCAGCATCACTAAGTTGTAAAGAAGCTGGAAATATTAGCCATTCAAGGGAAGATGTGGCGTACACAACTAGATATACAAAGTCCAGAGTTCGGGAATACAAAAAGTTATCACTACAGATTTAATATGGGATTCTTATGTGACCCTGAATTTTTTTTTTCCAGTGGATCAACATGGGTCACAAATTTAAACGTTCTTCTAAAGGGCAACCAATTCAATACAATAGCAGAACTAAAATGGTATGTTAGGTAGGTGCCTATTCTCTAGGGACATTATCTATCCAACAGGAAAGGCAGTCTATGATTAGCACCAACATGACCTCCCAGAAATACCTGGCACCAAACTGCAGACATTCCAGAGACAACTGCACATTTAAATTCACACCTCTGCCTTTACCATCCCAGTTCCCACCCCCAAATTCCACTTTCACTGATGTCAGGCTTTGGCACTGCTGTCCCCAATGTCCACTCACCACATAAGATAATAATAATGACTTAGGTGAAACTTATACCCAACAGTCATGTAAAAAAGAAACTTGCTCAATACTCTTGGCACTTCAATTTACTTTTGACTTAACAACTGAATCTTCCTCATTCCTATTTTAACAATCTACAAAACTGGCTAGACTTTGAGACTTTTTCCAATTTCAAAGGGAGGGATGATTTTTTTTAGTATATATGCTACCAAAGGGACCACAGAGATGATTTTCTTAAGTGCCTAACATGGACAAACCATAATATGTCATATCTGATGAAATTTGGAGAACATAAAGCAAGCAGAAATAAAGGGAAGTAAAGATTAATTTTCAGTACATGTGGTCTTCTGTTTATTAACCCAATACAAGGTAAACAACAAAAATAAGTTTCACACATATTTCAGTGATGTTTACAAGTTAGGATAGGACTACCCAATAAAAACATGGCCATAATTTTTGGTACAACAGTTCAGAACCATACTGTATGGTGAAGTAAAAAATATTTGTTGATAGGAAAAACAGAATGCACATTACCAAGAACTAAATACAATTAATATTTGGCCCTAAGAACCTAAAAACCCTGGAATGGGTGGGAATAGGGACTTAATGACAAAGAAACTGTTTGTTAAATAAAACAAGATCAAATACAACAGTGGTTCTGCTGGCAGGAGTTTTGTTTCACCCTTAAAATGAACTCACAGCCAGCAAAATGCAAAGAGGTACAAGGATGGTTATCCCAAAAGAAGTAAGGTCATGTGGAAAGAAAAAGCAGCAACAAAATGAGTAGTCGGGAAAGCAAGAAATAACAGCCAAAAAGACAGAGTTCTATTGATCTTCTAATTTGTGTGTTTCAAGAAAAACTATTTCAAAGCAGAAGTTCTTATCCTGAGATCTACAATCTTGAAGAAACTATGAACCTCCGATTTCTAAAGGATTCTATGATCCCAACAGAGGTTAATAGTTGTCTCAATGTATTTTATCTACAAACTTACCTGTACTGTATAATATGACCTTGTACTAAATGTATGCATAATGCATTACCACCTGCAAAAATGATTCTTTAAGAGTTTCCAAAAGGCATCCAGGTAACTTAAAGACAATCACACCTAGATACAAAGGGTCACGTATGAATCCATTTATATGGACTATCCAGAATAGCGAAGTCAGAAAGCAGCCATGACGGTCAGAGACAGTATGACCTTTTGTATCTCCTTAAAAAACAAAACAAAAAAAAAAAAAGGAAAATTATATTATAAAGGGTACCCCAATTTGAAGAAGAAAAAAAAAAATCAATGGGATGAAATGGGACAACACAGCCTAAAATGGCTCAGTGCACTCTCATCCCTAGTCCTCAGGATAGAAGAAAATTGGAGCTCAGAGTTACTAAGTGCCTACTGTGTTTTGGTGTTCAGAAGGATTTACCTTCTGGGACAAAACTGAAATTAAAAAGTCAGATTTCTTGAAATCTACACTTAGGACCTACAGGCTCGAACAGTTTTGTCTTCTATGTTCTTAGAGCTATATTCAGGAGGTTAAACAAAAGAAATTTTAAATGGGAAAAAAAATCACATAAAGCTAAGCTATATCTAAAGCTTAGCTATTGTTCCACACAATATTTAACTTGAATAGTCACTCCAATAATCCTCTACAAAAATTTTCTTTACAAAACAGACTATCAAAGTACGCACCCCACCCAAATTTAAATCATAAAATTCAAAAAGCTAATCTACTCAAAAAGAAAAGAAAAAGCACAGAGTGTCCAATAACTGCTTTTGTGAATTACATCACCAATATTTAACTCACAAGGTCAGTAACTAGAGAAAACCCTGCTCTCACAAGTCCTGGTCCTTCTACAGGTCTGAGGCAATAACTGGGACCAATATTCAGAATTTCCTTAGGAAGTGCTAAAAATCACAAAATACACAAATCATAATTTGAACTGTGGAATTGAGCGAGGTATGTGAAATTAGTTTCATAAAATTTGCAAATATTTACTACATGACATTCATGTTAAATTAACATCAGTATTTTCAAGGTCAATATTATGGTTCTTCAACTTCTTGGAGTCACATTTTTGTGATATTTTTAACATCTGACTAAAGCTTCTATCATCACAAGATGCTCACACTGTTTACAAACACTCTGAAGCAGCAGCTGGTGTTCCTCAGTCACATCTTGTTATAATAAATAGAGTAGCAGTTTTAAACTCCAGGTATGTATTTCTTCCACTGATGTGTAAAAAACTTTGCTTTAACTTAAAAAGCTTTTCTCCCTAATGATGGGAAGACACACAATGAAACAGAGGCAATTTAGGACAAAGTTATTATAACAAGATCACAAATACAGAGATTCTTATGCACGCATAGTGGGAGTACAGCTATCATGCTGAATGACCTAAATGCTAAGTAATATAAATCCTAATAGTATCTTTCATATCATTTTTAATATCTTTTCCCATCCCATTCAAAAAAAATGCAGAAACTTACCCACACAAGCATTGAGGAATAGCCAATCAGTCTTTTTCATCCTGTTTTTAATTTGCTTTAGTTTTTTAAAGTCCACTTCAAGTTCCTCCTTGCTGCCAACAGCACCAGCCAATTCAATCCTCTGAAAATCCATTTTCATTTCAGAGTCCCGTTTCGTAGTAGGAGGTGATCTTCTTTGGCTATTCCCACTGCTGCAGCTTCCCCTCCACCGAGCTCGGTCTTGCTCATTTATTATTGAAGAAGCCTCTTCAGTCTCTGCCAACTCTATTGCTTCAATATTATTAGGTCTGGGATGATCACAAACAACACATTTTTTAGCCTTGGCCCAGTTTTCATACGTGCAAATAGAACAAGTCCAATGCTGGGTCCTTGTGTTCGGTTTATTTCTATCATTGTATTCCTCACAAGGATCAACAGAAAAAGCAACTGGTCTGGAACCAGATCCTGAGGATTGAGGAGATTCTGTGGGACTCCTGGTCCTACGCTGGGATAAGCACTGGGTACATCTGATTGCTCTTGGCCAGTTCAAATAGGTGCACATGTGGCATGACCATTTATTTGCATTTTCCATGCTGTAAGAAGACTTAACCCTGGGTCTTGCACTAGAGTCTGGACATATCAAAGGACTACTTCCTCCTTCGGTGCTAGAAGGATCCCAATCTCTACCAACATCACTTGAACCGCTTTTAAATGGATCTTCTGTGATAATTGTTCCACTTGGTCTTTGGGCACGACACATAGTACACTTGATCGCAGATGGCCAGTTTTCATACGTACAATATTCACAAGCCCACTTAATTCCACGTTCTGACATTGTGCTCTTCTTGAAGTGAGTTATGTCAGGCAGGGAGCTATAAATAATTAGGACATGGTTATTAAAACAATAACTACATAATTTCATCTCTGAAAATGTGCCCCAAAACAAAACTACCCTTCAACTTATAAAATAGAAATCTCTCAAAAGAAGCCTGAAAAATTTAACAATGAAGTATCCTTGTTTTTCCAATTTCCATTAGAGACACCAGAGATAAGTCCCAAGGAAAAATCTTAGACCTTGGGATTTAATGATATTGTACTTTAGAATGCAAAAGAGATAAGCAGAAGATAAAAGATTTGTTCTAAAAGGGAAGCAAGTTAAAAAAGAAGCTACTAATAGAAATGCTTAATTTAAGCCAGGTCATCATCATCAATTTAGAAAAGTAATCAATAGTTAAGATTCAAAGAGAAGGGAAAGAACACAAAAACCAAATAAACACATAACAATTCTCAAATTATGAACATAACACTATCTATGATAGCACAGATTCTTATGCTATCTAGGTACAGTATCATTATGTTTGATTCACTGAAGAATTCAGAAGATCAAACAAATTCTAACATTTTGCTAAGAAAGAAAAAAAAGCAGCTTAAAAATGCTACTTATCCACTGCTCTTAAAAGCACAGGCAGAAAAGAAAAATGTTGAAGAGTAATCCTTACAATCATAAAAGTAACACTATGAAATACTGCACCCTCAAAATCTAGTTCTGTCTGGAGCACAAAAAGATAAAAACTGTGTATCACCTATTAGGACAATAAAATCGACGGAACGTCCCTAAGATAATTACTAGCATATACTCAGTCCAGTAGAATTTTGAATATTCATACTCAAAATATTCAATATTTAAAATATACTAAAAATTCAATTCATACTGAAAATATATTCAACTATTTAAAAGCTTCCTAGACTGGGCTTACTACTAACACTACACTAAAATGAAGACTTCATGATTTAATGCCAACTTAATCTATGAAGTAACTTCCACAGAAAACTTAATAATGATTTTTCTTTTAATGGCTGACACTAAAGCCAGACTCTTCATTTTCTTAAATCCCTCAACTAAATATCATCCTGCCACCTATTTTTAGCCAGAAAAGTGAAAAATCCTAGGCAGAGTAACAGAAGCTTTTGCCTCTCTTTCTCAGGGATTTTTCCTGACCTGAAAAGCTCAAGCTTTCATTTTGTTAAGTGCATTATTGTGTCTCTGTTTGCCAAGTCCTCACCCATTTACAGTGTGAACTCCATTAAGAGGACAAATTCACTACAAGAAAGGCTATAATTTAATAGCTAAAATAAAAATCACACTTACTAAGGTTTTAGTTTCCATGCTATAACCTCCACCTTGCACATGGTTAGAATAAAAGTAAGGTTTTATAAATCAGACCAAAGACAAGATTCAGTCTTCATGCTGGCTCAGATTCTGACTTCCTCAGGAGACACTGGCAAAGCGTGCTAAGTGGTTCTGTCTGACTGTGAATAGCTAGTCCTGTAAAGGAAACCAAAACTGAGTTTCACTTGAAGCCTGCTACTTTATCCAGAAGTATTTATTATAAAAAAAAAAAAAGCCTTTATTTTAATCTTACTCATTTCTTTTAATAATGGATTATTGTATTAAGCATTTTATTTTTCATGTATTAAGCATTTTAATTTAATAAATCAAATTAATTTAGCAAAAAAATCAGCTGATTGAGCTAGTCAAATTAGACATGAGAAAGACATTTTTCTCTAAAGTCTTAAACGTGCATGTATGTGCACTAATGGTATGGTTAATATTAACTTAGTAGTGCTAAGTCAGTTCCTGCCCGTATTACTTACTATTGAAGAAAGATGATGAAAACCAAGTAAGCAGAAAAAGCAAAAAATAAATATTGCTTTTATTTAGCCTGAATTCTTTTTCTCCTTCAGCAACTCTATTTTTTCCTTAACCCAGGTTATTTATATTCATATTGCTTAGATTTTTAAATTTAGCTTGTACACAGTGATACACACACTCTAACACCGTCCAAAAGTGTGAAGAGCAAGGAACTATAATCTTAAGCATCCATAAAATGGGACAATCGAATTTAATGGCAATTTTCATATTCACCAGGCAGTTTCTTCCTTTAGTTTCTCAAGAATGAAATATAAATAAGTTGTTCATGCTACTGGAAAATAACATGATCAAGTAGAAACTTATCATGAAAAGAACAAACGACATAATGAATATATATCCAAGGCTACCAGAAGTAATTTCCATATGTCATTTAAAATATTCACATTCAAAATTTCAGGCTTGCTTTAGTAAGTCTTACTTTGATATGCTCATAGGCTCAACTAAACAGCTTGTGACCTTACATTACATTAGCTAATCTTCATGGAACTAATGTGCCAGCACAACATATTTAAATGTCCGCATCTGACAAAAAAAATAAAACAAAAAACTGCCATAAAATAGTCATTGTCATATATGCCTGGTAAATAGCCTCTCTCTTCAAAAATCCAGGTAACTAAACAATACCAAAACCATCCTCCAAAAGTTTTAAGGTAAGTACATGATATTAAATAATGATGTATATACAGTATCAACTCTACAGGAAATTGAGACTTTGTAGAAATACCACTTTTTAAGTAAATGAAAACAAACTCATTGGAGAGGATTACCTGAGAGAGTCATTTGTACATGTTGTAATCAGTAAATGAAATGGAAGAGTAAAGATTACTTTGGCTCAACTACATGATTTTGCATTACTGAGATGAAATTAACACTAAGTACACTTACTTTTTCTTCCAGATGTCAAAAATCCCCCCCAAAATAAAATTATTTTTAATAGCAATCAGCTCTGAGAGTTAATATTGTACAGTGAAATAAAACTGTTGCTAAATATCTTTTAAGTTAACGTATAATCATATACCCAAGTAAATCTAATTTACAAGTCTAATTTTACATGTAACACAGATTTCCAAATTCTATCCAATGAATCATACTTCAATTAATTGGTACAATAAGAAGCAAAAATAAAATCTGCACAATCTGGACTCTCTTTAAGGAGAAACAGATACAACTTCTACTTTCCAAACAAATATTCCTTGATTCGAATGCAATACCAGCAGTTTCCATTCTGTGGACCAAAGAGTCCATGAATCCATTTCTGTATCCCGCTCTCCCTGTAGACAGATTGAATAATGTCCCCAAGTGTATCAATCAGTTTTGATTTTATACTTCCCACTTCAAATAGTAATAAAGGCACAAGTATTATGGGCATATGGATTAATGATCAGGGAAAAAAGCTACTAACTCATTTTTAATACTGTCATGCTTAATAATGAATTAGTTAAACCGTATTTGTGAAGTGTTACTAAACACTGCAGAAGAAACAGATCTATATTACAGGCATTCCTCAAAATTGTAGCTACCCTACAACTTCTCCCAACCACCTACTAAAATCCCTATCAAAGGAAACTAGAGAAGTGAAATAATCCTCATCAAGTACAAACTTCTTAAGAAACAGAGCAGCTCAATTGCCAGTTAGTTTCAAATGGTAAATCATCCAAACAAAGGACTAATAGCAGTCTTTAAGGTCTGTATTAGCTTTATTAGGTATGAGTCTGTATTCAGTAATATAAATATTAACTCATTAACAAATTATTGATATAAATATTAATTAACATAAATCTGTAGAAATTACAAATGCTCAGAAAGCATCTTAGGGGACTAAAAATGAAAGTTATAACTAGCAGGTTATTCCAAGCATGCTGAATTTTCAGGTTCTATTACAGTATCACCTGGCACTCCTGAACTGTAATATTGATACATAAAAAGTACTATTCAACTCTTAAGCCAAAAATCCCACACTCATTCCCCTCTTTTCTCCCACATCTTTCTACATAATTGTCCATCCTCACAAAAGTTAACAGAAAAAAACAACTGGCCTTGAGCAAGGTCCTGAAGACTGATGATACAGAGGACCCTCTCTCCATAAATCTGACCTCATTTTAGGGCTCCATCACCTTACCGCATCCTCCATTAAACCTCTTCTCTTCCACCTACAGCAAACTCCTAACCCTGACTTCTCCCACACCATGAGGACCTCTGCACCCAGCACAGAAAAGCAGAATCCTCTTGAATCCTGCTCCCCCACCCCCAGAGTCTCTGTCTCTAGTGGTTTCTGTCCAATCAGTTCCTTCCCATCCCCACTGCCATCCACTCTTCTCAGTTCAGGTCAGAACTACTATAATAGCCTCCTAAGCACCTTCCCCTTCTAAATCCACCCAGCTTACTATTACCAGAAAAATCCTCCTAATAGCAAGGCCCTCTTTCTGAAGCAATTCTGCAGTAGTATAAATTCCAAAGTCCTTCCCTTTGCACACACAACCCACCTCACAGACTCCCTCCCAAACATGACACATACCCACCAGCCACATGCACAGACCAACCCCTGCCCTGTCCAAGATACACGAAGGCACTACCTTACAAACACAAGCACAGCAGACACCCACGCTCAACTTGCAGCAAACCCCATCCCTTCTTTAAAGCTCAGTTCAAGTCTCATCTCTCTCAGGAGATTTTTCAAAAGTTTCGGCTTAGGTTGTGATCTGAAAGTCGTGGAATCAAGCTCCAAGTCAGCTCCGTGAACAGCATGGAGCCTGCCTGACTCTCTCTCTCTCTCCCCCTCCCTCTGCCCTTCCCCCATCCACACCCTACCCCCCCCCGCCCCCCCCCCCCCCCCGCACTTGCTCACACTCTCTCTCACTCAAATAAACAAATAAATCTTTAAAAAAAAGAACTGTGGCTCAGGGGCTCAGGGGCTCAGGGCATCAAATGGCATGGAATGTGGACCAGTCCTATGTTTAATAAAAATCCACAGAACAGACCACAATGAGTGTCCTATTAAAAAAAAAACAAAAACAAAAACAAAAAACAAAAAAAAAAACAAGAGTGGAGCATAGAGCAATTTCAGGCAAAAAGGAGACATTTCAGAGGATGAGATCCACTTCTGTGGCAAGACCTCAGTAGCCAGGGTCCACCACTAACAACTAGGTACAAAACCATAGGCACTCCTGAGCTCTTTAACTATTCAAGTTCTTTAATGTAAAGGACACAAAGGATTTTGTGTCCTTTATGTCCTCTAAAGGTCACAAAACCTTTGGCAATCATTAAATACCCTCTGAGAGTACTAAATCTATGTAAAATTTTGTGAAAAAATAGTCAAGAATCAGATCTCAAAAATGTGTTGCCCTTCCTTCTCTACAGAGATCATGGTTCCCTGTGTCATCTGTATCTAAGAAGATTTAAATTAAACATACTTGCTAAGGTCCCTTTCCAAAACTTTGTGAACAAGCTGGACAAAGTAAATTCAGTTAAAATAACAAAGTTAAATAACATGCCATGTGTCCTTGGTCTTACTAGCACTGTGCCTGATTAGCTGGGCCAATTACCCATACAACTAATACATCTACCTTTATTCCAACTAAACGTAAGTCCCTGAAATATAACAAGAATTATAAAGCTTACATTTTAATATGTGAACATTGCAGAATCACGAAAAACTATAATAAAAACTACAATTCTAATAGTTTTTCTTTCAAACCACTTGGCAATCTACTGATTAGAATGGAAGATCTATAAATACAAAATTAATATATACTATGTCAAAAATCTTGCACAAAATAGTAATACTCTTTTAATCTACTCTCTATTCTTTTTTTTTTTTTTTTTAAGGTTTTATTTATTTACTTGAGAGAGAAAGCAAACAGGGGGAGGAGCAGAGGGAGAAGCAGACTCTCCAATGAGCAGGGAGCCTGAGCTGGGCTCCAACCCAGGACCATCAGATCATGAACAAAGCTGAAGGCTACTGCTTATCCAACTGAGGCAGCCAGGCAATGCATTCTTTTCAAGAGGAATTCTACTTCTTTAAGTATGTACTAGAACTTTATCTGAGATCTTGCCAACTTCCTCTATACTCTTCAGTTCCTAGACAGTAACAAGAGTAACACATATCTATATATACATACTATATATATATATATATATATATACACACACACACATATATACATCTATACACACACACACATATTCAACTACCATAGAACCCATTTCAGTATGGTTCATGTGTACAGTTTCAGAGACTTCACAAGTCTATCATGTACCCCCTATTATAATCCCAAACAAAACAAATGTAACCTAACAACCTACAAAAGTTACCAAAGGTCTACAGTACACAGGGCATCTGCAATCTAATTAGATGAAACATGACTACGATTTTCTTAAATATGTATGGCAGTGGATTAGCTCCAAGAGTGCATTATCAACCCAGCATTTAAAAAATATATATATAACATATGCAAGAATTACAAAGACGCTACCTCACATTCAGAATTTGTTTTTTTTCACTGTCCTATTTCTGTGTTCATACTAAACAGATGAATCCCAATTAATAAAGTATCCATAGAAACCAGTATACCTAAGTCAAACTAAAGGCTATTTTTTTGCCAAACTGTATGAACATTACTTGTGTGACACAGGAAGAAGAGGTACAAACTTGGAACTTTTAGATAATCAGTGAGTTCTGATGTAAAACAAAGAAAAAGATAAGGGCACCTGGACGTCTGCCTTCGGCTCAGGTCCTGGGATAGAGCCCCACATCTAGCTCCCTGCTTAGCAGGGAGTATGCTTCTCCCTTTCCCATAGATATAAATAGATGATAGATAGATAGATAGATAGATAGAGATAGAGATATAAAAAGCAAGGAAGGGAAGGAGGGATGGATGGAGGAAGGAAGCAGAGGGAACCAAATGGATGAAATATTCCAAGGCAAAAACCAACTCAGAGCTACCATCTTGTCCAAAAATATCTTTTTCCCAATACTTCAACAACTCTGCTCAAATTTCTGTTTCTTCCAATCCATTAAAGTTATTTTAATTAAAACACTTATTTTATATGGGGTTCTTGGCTGACTCAATCGGTAGGGCATGTGACTCTCAACTTCAGGGTTGTAAGTTCAAGCCCTACCGTGGGTGTAGAGATTACTTAAAAATGACATCTTAAAAAAAAAAAAAAAAAACACTTATTTTATAAATTCAGGTTATTTACAAATGTTATTAATAATGTAAAGTCATTCAGTTCGATTATTTTCCTCATGGTTCCAGATACAATGAGTAAGAGGAAAACAGGATGGGCCTTTTGTAATGTGGGTTTACGTTGCAGGGATAAGGAGAACAAGTAGGCAAAGGCTTAGCAAAAGGAAACGTGGGATGGAATGCCAAAGATAGAAGCAGGCTGACAGCACTGCTCATCCAAGCATTAGAGATGGATGAATGTCTAAGGCCAACTCTGTCTACTTTACAATTTTGCCAGGATCAGCCTTGTCCAACTAAGAAAATAGCTAAAACGTAAGCATTTACTGCATGCCACACATGTTCTAAGCACTGTACATATATATTAACTACTTAATCCTCAGAACCCTATGAAACAGGTACCTATTACTGTCTCCAGTTTTAAGATTGGAAACAGGAACAGAGAGGCTGAATAACTTGCCCAAAGTCACAAAGCTACAGAGTGGCACAACCAGAGATTCTGGCTCCAAAGTTAGTATTATACAGAATACTTTATACTGCGGCCCAGTCACTTATTCCCATTATCCAGAATCTGAACTATTAATAAACTGCACTGAATTTCTCACTAAGCAGTCCCTTCCTAGATGACTATGACATACTATGGTTAAACGAGCAAACTTTTGTGTTTTTTTAGGATTTTATTTGGCAGAGAGAGAAATAGAGAATAGAAGCAGGAGAATGGCAGGCAGAGGGAGAAGCAGACTACCCACGGAGTGGGGAGCCGGATGCCGTGCTTGATCCCAGGAGACCCTGCTTCTCCCTCTGTCTATGTCTCTGCCTCTCTCTCTCCGTCTCTCTCTGTTTTTCATGAAATGAATAAAGTCATTTAAAAAAGTAATAAAATAAAACATTAGCAAATCAAATCCAACAATGTATAAAAAGAATTATACACTACAAGCAAGTGGGGTTTATCCCAGATTGCAAGGCTAGTTCAATGTTCAAAAAATCAAGTAATGCAATCCTTCATTTCAAGAGACTTAAAAAAAAAAAAACACAAGATCACATGAATATATGCAGAAAAGGCATTTGACAATATCTAACACTCATTCATGAAGGTATGGGGCGGGAATTCTCAGCAAACTAGAAATACAGGGCACCTTCCTCAACATGATAAAGAACATGTACAAAAAACCGACAGCCAACATATTTAACAATGAAAAACTAGAAACTTCCCTACCAAGATCAGTAATAAGGCAAGATGTTCCCTCTAACCATTCCTTCCAACATCAAATTAGAAATTCTAGCTAATTTATAAGAGAAAATTAAAAGTACACATATTGGGGGATCCCTGGGTGGCGCAGCGGTTTGGCGCCTGCCTTTGGCCCAGGGCGCGATCCTGGAGACCCGGGATCGAATCCCACATCAGGCTCCCAGTGCATGGAGCCTGCTTCTCCCTCCGCCTGTGTCTCTGCCTCTCTCTCTCTCTCTCTGTGACTATCATAAATAAATAAAAATTTAAAAAAAAAAAAGTACACATATTGGGAAGAAAGAAGATGGTCTTTATTGGCAGATGATATGACTGTCTATGTAGAAAACAAAACAAAACAAAATCAACAAACAGCGCCTAGAGCTAATAAATGATTATAACAAGGCTGCAGGATACAAGGTTAATACACAAAAGTCAATTGCTTTCTTATATACCAGCAATGTACACATGGAACTTGTCCATTCACCGCATATCACGTGTCACACCTACTGAAGGACACCATCAAGAGATTCATTATAATCCCAACCAAAATGCCAGCAAGTTATTCTGTGGGTATCAATAGAAAAGCAATTCCAGGTTTATACAGAGAAGCATAATTTCCAGAAAAGCCAAAAAGTACTTAAGAGTCTGAGAATTGACTACCCTAACTTCAAAACTTATATAAAACTACCGTAATCAAGACAGTGTGTTATTGGCAAAAGAAGAGACAAATAAGTCAATGGGATAGAACTGAGCCCAAAAACAGAACTACAAATATATAGGTAATTGATCTTTGACAAAGGAGCAAAAGCAACACAATGAAGAAAAGATATCTTTCCAAAAAATGGCACTAGAACAACTAGACATCCACATGCAAAGAATTTACTCTAAACACAAACCTCACATTCTTCACAAAAACTCACACAAAATGGATCACAGACCTAAAATGTAAAATGAAGAACTATAAAATTCCTAGAAGACAAAATAAAAGGAAATCTAGATGACCTTAACTATGGGAATGACTTTGGATAAAATACCATAAAAGAAATACCTTAGTATTTCTTATTGAAATTAAAAACTTCCACTCGCAAAACACACTGTCAAGGGAATGACAAGCCAGAAAATACTTGCAAGACATATCTGCTACAGGACTGTTATCCAAAATTTACAAAGAACTCCTGAAACTTAACAATAACAATCCAATTAAAACATGGGCAAAAGACCTAAATAGACATACCTCACACCAAGGAAGATCCACAGATGGCCAATAAGCACATGAAAAAATGCTCAACATCTTGTGTCAACAGGAAATCGCAAATTAAAACAATGAGATACCACTACACACCTATTAGAATGGCAAAAATCCAGAACACTGACAACACCAAACGCTAGGGAGGACATAGAGCAATAATACTTCTCATTCATTATTGATGCAAATGCAAAATGGTATAGCCACTCAGGAAGAGTTTTTGACAGTTTCTTACAGAACTACACATGCGGGCAGCCCAGGTGGCTCAGCGGTTTAGCGCCGCCTTCCGCCTAGGGCATGATCTTGGAGTCTCGGGATCGAGTCCCGCGTCAGGCTCCCTGCATGGAGCCTGCTTCTCCCTCTGCCTGTGTCTTGCCTCTCTGTGTCTCTCATGAATAAATAAAATATTAAAACAAAAACAAAACTACACATGCTCTTACCATACAATCCAGGAAGTGTGTGCATTTATCCAAAGTAGTTGAAAAGCTTACATCCACACAAAAGTCTACATACAGATGTTTATAACAGCTTTATTCGTAATTCCAAAACTTGCAAGCAACCAGGATGTCCTTCAGTAGGTGTGACACATGATCTGAGGTGAATGGATAAACTGTGGTATAATGAAATACTATTCAGCACTAAAAAGTGAGGGATCAAGCCATAAAAAGACAGAGGAAACTTAAATGCCTATTGCTAAGTGAAGGAGGCCAATACGGAAAATGGCTATATACTTAGTGACTCCAACTACACGATATTCCAGAAAAAGCAAAACTAAGGAGACAGTAAAAAGACCAGTGGTTGCCAGGGGTTCTGGGGAGGGAAGGATGTACAGGCAGGGCAGAGAAGATTTTTAGGGTTGTGAAAATAACGCTGTACAACACTATAATGGTGGATACTTGTACATGCTATAGATTTTGACACATACAGAATGATAGTGTTATCACCTATTATGGAGTGTGGCTGATAATGATTTCTCAGGGTAGATTGATCAATTATAACATATGTACCACTCTGTTATGGTTGATTTTGGGGAAAGCTATGCATGTGTTGGGACAAAGGGATATAGAATTCTCTATACTTTCTGATCAATTTTACTATAAACTTAAATCACTCTAAAAATAAAGTTTATTTTTAAAAATTTGCTTAACTTTTCTAGTCACTAATACACAGGAAACATTTTCTTCTTTTAAAAAAACAATCAGCTCTCAAAGAATGATGAGTTTTCAAAAGGCCACAGGAATTTTGGTTTGAACCTAAAGCTGCTCTAAAAAATAAAACCAAATCTGAAATATAGCCGCACCTAAAATGTTACATTAAAAAAAAAAAAGGACACAAATATTAGTATGAAGAGCTCCCACTGGCCAAATTTGGATTAACCTGAGCATCAACATAAACAATGACAATAAAGATTTTATTTAAAAAAATATATTTTACTTATTTATTTTAGAGGAGAGAAAGAGAACAAGGGGACGGGGAGAGCACAGGGGGATGGAGGAAAGAACCTCAAACACAGTCTATGCTGAGCAGAGCCAGATGCAGGGCTTGATCCAGGACCTTCAGATCATGTACCTGAGCTGAAACCAAGAGTCAGGCGCTCAACAGACTGAGCCACTCAGCGCCCCAACAATAAAGCTTTTAAAACACTGACTAAAATAAAAATCTGTAACGGGATCCCTGGGTGGCGCAGGGGTTTGGCACCTGCCCTTTGACCCAGGGCGCGATCCTGGAGACCCGGGATCGAATCCCACGTCAGGCTCCTGGTGCATGGAGCCTGCTTCTCCCTCTGCCTATGTCTCTGCCTCTCTCTCTCTCTCTCTCTGTGTGACTATCAAATAAATAAAAATTTTTAAAAAATAATAATAATAATAAAAGAAAATCTGTAAGTCTTCACAGACATTGACAAACACGCAAATAAGCAAATAAGAAGAGAAAGGTCTTCCTTACAGTAAAAATCCAACTAATAAATGCAAAAAGAGTAACTGGATTAGAAAAAAATCACCATTTGGCAATCACCAAAGGATGTTAAACTAGTTAACAATAGCTAGTTATGATGTTAAAAAAATCATCAGTGGGAAAGAAAAATCATCAGTGGATGTTAAAACTAGTGGGTGAAAATCTGAGATTAACCAGATATTTATTCATTCATTTATTTATTTATTAAGATTTTATGTATTTATTCATGAGAGGCACAGAGAGAGAGGCACAGGCACAGGCATAGGGAGAAGCAGGCTCCATGCAGAGGGACTCAATTCCAGGACCCCGCCCCGAGCCGAAGGCAGATGCACAACTGCTGAGCCACCCAGGAATCCCTAACCAGATATTTAAATAGTTTCCAGTATGTCCCCACAATAATAACTGGTATATTTCAAAATCTGATAGACATCACCATAACCAATTAATCAGAAGTTAACCATACAGTTAATGACATCATTTGCTTCCCGACATGCTATATGAAGAACATAGCATCACTTCTGTGGAATTCTTGTCAAAAAGTGCATAATCTGACTCCAAATATCAGACATAGCATATTAAGAAATCTTCTACAAAATAAGCAATCCTATGTTCTTCAAAAGCATCAATATCATGAGATATAAAGGCTTTACTGTTCCAATTAAGGACCTTATATAAAACTGGCAAAAGACTGCAACACATAATCTGAGATTTTCTTTTGCCTTCATAAAAAACATTGATGGAGTAACAAAAGTTGAGCAAGATTTGTAGAATCTTGGGGTACCTGGCTGGCTCAGTTCGTAGAGCATGTGACTCAATCTTGGAGATGGAAGTTCCAGCCCCATACTGGATGTAGATATTACTTAAAAAGATCTAAATAAATAGCAAAACCTCCATCTTAAAAAAAAGATTTGTAGAATCTTACTAAAAATTACATAATAATAATCATACAATGTTAATTTCCTGATTTTGATCATTATATTGTGGTTATGTAGCATAAAGTCCTTGCTTTTTAGGAAATATACACTGAAATATTTAAGGATAATGGGATATCAAGTCTGCAACTCATTTTCAAACAGTTCTGGGGAAAATATAGATTTGTTATTTATATATATACACATCATGCAGTAAATCTTACCACTTAGAAAATACTTTCACATATATTATTTTTATCCTGACAAAAATCATGGATTAGGTATAGAAGAGTCCTTTTTATTAGAGAATAAATATGCCTCCTATACCCTAAACCTTTCTCAAGAATTAGCCCTTCTTTCCGTCCCTATCATTAAGCCCTAGTTCATCATTTCTTTCCTCAACTATTTTTCTAACTGGTCTTCCTACCCTCGTACTCCACATCTCTACCAGTGTGGTCAAAAAAGAAAGAAAAAAAAAAATCTGATGTTGCTATTCTGCTGCTCTGAAATTTTCAAGAGCATCCTACTGAAGTTAAAATCCTAAACAGGGCATCAAAGATCATTCCTGATAAAATCTTTCAAAAAGAAGAAGGAAGAGGAGGAGAAGGAGGAGAAGAAAGACCCATTTATTTAAGAGAGAGAGCGAGAGATCAGGAGCAGGGGGAAAGAGAGAAGCAGGCTCCCCACTGAGCAGGGAACCCGATGTGGGGCTCCATCCCAGGACCCTAGGATCATGACCTGAGCCAAAGACAGACGTTTAACCAACTGAGCCACCCAGGTGCCCCATGACAGATCTTTAAGTATCTCCTCACTCTTCCAAACACAAACATACACCCACTTCAAGAATATACTACAGTATTATCCTTTAGTGATTTTACTAGGGCCTCTCACCAAAGTGCTAATTTGAAATCTACTTTAATCTACTATGGGAAGATGAGTTCCATCTCTTGATATTTACATTCGTTTCTCTCATATACAGGATGTATTGCACTTCATAGACACAAGTTCAAGTCCCTCGCCATCCATTACTGACTCACAGGGTATTGGCCAAATGCTTAAGACTCAAGGGTCTTCATTGAAAAGAAATTACAATAACAATGCCACATCTGTCTTTAAGTAGGTACTAAAGCCAGTAACCTCAAGATCCATATCCAATAATTAATATTACCAACAACAATTGCCGACTTCAAACGATACCACCTTAAATTACGTATGGAGCTTTAAGTCACGGAACACTTATATTACTTCACTTAATCCTAAGAACCCTCAGGTACTCTCCCCCTAAGGTACCTTGAATCTCCCTGAGGTACAAATACATTCATTTTAATGACACGGAATCCAGGGCTCCAGGAAAGGTAAAATGATTTGCCTAGTGTCACAAAGCTTTACGAAGTAAACCCCAGATTCTGACTCCTGTTTTTTTCGCATTCGTGTACCACAGCCTTCCAGGATCACAAAAGCATTTCCTTAGAATAAAACATGAATATTAAGTGACAAGACAGGCTGATGTTATAGTCACTGTCTCTAGCTACCACAAGGCACTGACATTACTCCAAAACAAGCCCCAAAATCTTTATTTTCCTCCAGAATCCCCTACCACACCCCCAGGTCCAGCCACCATCAACTCTCCTGCGGATTAGGACAAAGCCTCCCCACTAGTCTTACAGCTTTCTACTCTACCCACCATCCTCACACAGAAGCCAGATGGATCCTTTAGAAACGTAAACCAAATCACAACACAAGGATTTAAAACCCTCTAATGGCTTCCCAATCCATTCAGAATAAAATTAAAATTTGCCAGCCTTTCTTGAAAATCTCTACATAGAAAATGGAGTTCATTCTGTTCCCTTTTACCAGCAAGCTCTCACATTAGCTTTGTATTTGAAATCTCTTCTGCCTAGAATGCTCTATCCCCAGATTTTCATATGGCCAGCTGTCATCACTGAGATAGATCTAGGTTTAAATACCACCTCCACAGAAAGATTTTCCCTGACCACTCAGTCACATCCACCACATCACCCTGCTTGCTTTATCTGCATGGCTCTTACCACTATCTGGTTTTTTGTTTGTTTGTTTGTTTGCTCCTAGATTGCCTCTCCATATAGGAATTCAAATACAAGTAATTTGCCTTGTCCACCTAGATACCACAATATCCAGTAGAATTGCTTCTGGAAGAGTGAATTTCAGATTGTCACTAAATGTTTTAATTTCAGTAGCCTCCGTAACAGTGTTTTATATTATCTACTTTTTGAAAATCCTAAACTTCAGAGCACACAGTAGGTGCCCAATAATTAACCTGCTAGATGAATTTCTATAAAAAAAAATGCCTTCAAATTCTCAACTTAATAAATATCCCCCCCATACACACACACACATATTCCAGCATACACACACAGAGAGACAGAGTAAGAAGACAAAATTCTTCTGCCTTCCTATCTGTGAAGATGGTCCATTCTAAAGAGGACCACTCTACCTTTCTAATTCCCAGCCACAATACTAGCTCTGGGATAAGTGAGGCAGGGGGGACTCTATAGGAGTGCCTTTCCAATCTCATCCACATGCTTTAGTTATCCTAAAGCTGCTGGTACCGAAACAGGACATGTCATTTTCACATCTCCATGCCTTCACACACAGGTTTGCTTCTGCACAGGATGCTTGCCCATTTCCACCCTCCATTCTTACCCGCTTTCAGAAACCTACTTACTTCTGTGAGGACCAGCTTAAATGTCCCCATCTCTCTAAAGCCCTTCCTGACACAAACCTAACCTTATACTAACGTTTCATAGTTTTGTGAATTATGGTTTCCAATGATTGCCTGTGAAAAATTCACCTTTATGTGTCTATAAACAATGTCTGCTCTCCAATAGTCACTTACTCATCATTTAGGCAATAAAAAGCAATGAAATATTCCACTGGTATTCAAAGGGTAGAATTTCAAAAAAATATTAGTCAAAATTAGTTCTGCAAATTAATATAGCTCCTGTTTGAAAACAAACTTTAGCTTCACTAAATACCAAAAAATGAATTTTTATAATAAAAATGTGTAATAACTTATTACCCCAACTAAAAAAAGCTAGGGATTTAAAACTTTTTGTTAAAAATCACAAAAATAAAAAATAAAATAAATAAATAAATAAAAATCACAGAAATGATGTCCTCCCTTCAGAATTCCAATCAAAGTGATAACAGAGTTACCGTATAACCCAGCACTTCCACTGCCAGGTATATACTCAAGAGAAATGAAAACCTTTGTCCACCCGAATACTTGTACAGGTATTCATAGCAGCATACTTCATAACAACCCAAAAGTAGAAACCTAAATGTCCACCAATCAATGAATGGATAAACATAAACAAAATGGGCTATATCCATACACTATTAATTATTCAGCCATTTAAAAAAAGCACTGATACATGTTACAACATGAATAAGCCTTCAAAACATTATGCTAAGTGAACGGAGTCAGACACAAAAGGTGTCATATTATAGGATTTCACTTATAAGAAATGTACAGAATAGGGACACATAGGGGCTCAGCAGTTGAGCATCTGCCTTCTGCTCGGGGCGTGATCCCAGGGTCCGGGATCAGGTCCCGCATTGGGCTCCCTGCAGGGAGCCTGTTTCTCCCTCTGCCTATGTCTCTGCCTCTCACTCTCTGTATCTCTCGTGGATAAAATCTTTAGGGGATCCCTGGGTGGCTCAGCGGTTTAGCGTCTGCCTTCAGCCCAAGGTGTGATCCTGGGGTCCCGGGATCAAGTCCCACATCAGGCTCCCTGTATGGAGCCTGCTTCTCCCTCTGCCTGTGTCTCTGCCTCTCTGTGTGTGTCTCATGAAGAAATAAATAAAATCTTTTAAAAATAAATAAATAAAATATTTTTTTTTAATTTTTTTTTTTTATTTTTATTTATTTATGATAGTCACAGAGAGAGAGAGAGAGGCAGAGACACAGGCAGAGGGAGAAACAGGCTCCATGCACCGGGAGCCCGACGTGGGATTCGATCCCGGGTCTCCAGGATCGCGCCCTGGGTCAAAGGCAGGCGCCAAACCGCTGCGCCACCCAGGGATCCCAAATAAAATATTTTTTAAAAAAAAGGTACAGAATAAGCAAAACCATAGAGACAGATTAGTGGTTCCCAGGAACTGGGGCCAAAGAGGGAATGACTCGCTAAGTGGTACAGTTTTTGGGGTGATGACATGTTCTACATAGTGGTGATGGCTATGTGAATACACTAAGAACCAATGAATTATATACTTCTTCAAAAGGGTGAATTTTGGAGCACCTGGGTGGCTGTCAGTTAAGCATCTGCCCCCCACGTGGGACTCCCTGGCTCAGCTGAGAACCTGCTTCTTCTTCTCCCTCTGCCCACCCCCATGCTCCTGCAACCTCTTTCAAATAATAAAATCTTTTTAAAAGGGGGGGGGGGGTGAACTTCATAGTATATGAAATAAACTTCAATGAAGCCGTTACTTTAAAATTAAGAAAAAAATGAAAAGATATACAACAAGCTTTATGCATTCAAATATTTTCTTATTTATGTGAATTCAAGCCACATAAAATTCTGACTTACCAAATGGTGAAAAACCAAAATTACACTGTGTTGGTTAGGGAGAGAGTGGGACAGCCTGCTCTAAATATAGGAACTATAAAAATAAGGAAATTCGTTTTTTCACTACTGAAAAGTTAAATTCACTAGGCAGCTGAAAAATTATCAACTTTATATTCAATTTACCTGACTAACATCCATTTAAAAACTCAAATTGATGATTCTTGTCAAAAATGTCATCTTAACCAAAATAACACCCTTCCAGAAAGCAAAGAATGCTTACTAATCCAGATTTCTTAAATAGTAATAATCCCGGTATCAACTCCATGGAAGTGCCTTTTATGGATGCCAACAGCCTAAGTAAAAATGCCTAATAATATTTAGAAAGTTCATTAATAAACTAATTTTGTTTTTGATTATGCTAAAAAGGTTTCTGCTGCTTAAAAGAGTTTTTATGTACACTACTTTCTAAAAAAAGTCAATTACAAGGAAAAATATTCTGATGAACTGAAAAGAGGTCAAGTTTCCACATATGTGCAATGGATAAATCAAGATTGTTTACTGCTAAGAGACTATGTATCCATAAAATACCAAGCCTCCTACTCACACACACAACAGAAACATATACACCTATTTTCCTGCTACATCAGCACCCACCTATGTACTATATAATTACACATATTATCTTTGGTATACAAAAATACTATGGACTGGCTTGTGTTTTCTTCCAACAGCGTTGACAGGTAGCAGTGAATCACACATTCTCCTGTGTCTCATCTGCCTCATGATCAATGACACATGCTGCCAACATCTGAGGTTAAGGATGCAAACTGAGACTACAGATTATTTTCTCCTTCTCATGATGCTAAATGTTACCTGTATACAAATATGGAATGACCTCCGTTAGTGTCACTGGTGCCAAACTCCAACCGAACTGCACGAGACTCAAATCTGAAGTAAACCACACAACTACAGTACTTCTGTTTATTTGAATACATGATCATTATCAAATTGTTGAGCACACTCTACAGGAAGAAAACCACACTAATAATAGAAATAAACATACCGACCAAGAAAAAAAAAAATTTAAGGGACAGACATAACTTCAAATATTTTATCTCATATGTCCTCAAAATTCCAGAAACCCCACTACTTAAAAGACTACAAAGAGCATATCCCAGAACACTTCTATGACCAAAAATACTTTGTCAAGAGTATGCATCCATTCATGTTTCAGTGCTGAATATACGGTCTTCACAGAAAAAGAATTCATACCTATTTCTCAGAGGTCTTAAAATCTAATTTGGAACCAGAATAAACATAAAAAGATATATTGAAATCCAGGATAGCATATGCTAAGAAAAAAAGAGAGTTCCACAGGCACACACACAAAAAGGAGTGAATAGATCCCTTGAGGTTGAAATAGCCAGAAAGGCTTTTCAAGAGACAGGACTCAACCTGGCCGCAAAGAGAGTATCCATGAATGCAGCGGAAGAGGGTTTCAAACAGAAAGAAAGGCCAAAGGAGGGACTTCACAGCAGCAACAAACAAGTTAGTTTGGCTGGAGGGAAGAATCCACAAAAGGGGAGAAATAAGAGTTAAGACTGAAGTGGATCAGGGCCAGGTTACAAAGAAACCTGACCACCACACCAAGAAGCTTAAACCTTACTTTGCATGTAAGTGCTCTGGAAGTTTTTAAGTTGTGATGTGACGAGAGCAGAGTGTTAAAATGTTCAAGATATTATTTACCCAGAGTACCAGCAAGCATAAATATTCCAAATGAAACAGGACGTCACAGAGAAAATATGTTCAAAGCCCGGGCATAAGTTTATTACTAGAAGAGGAGAGAGGCAGCAGCGATGCTCAAACAATAAAATTTAAACCAAGTTAAATAAAAACTTAAGTGCTGTACTTTTCCAACTCCCATTTATTTAAAGTTCCCGCTTATTATAAAAGCAATATAAGTGGAAAGCACATCGAACAACCCTCACTATATCAGTGACACATAGGAGGCCATTTGCCTCAAATATTGTACAACTGGATGGTGGGTTCCAGAACTGTGTTAGCCCTCAGCCCTTAAAAATGTGATAAGCCATAACCCTTATCAGTGTAAAGGCAGGTTGAGGCCATAAGTTGAAAACACACTACCGAGTTCATCACACTAACCCAAGCACGTTTCAAAAGTAAACAAAAGAGCGTCTTAATGCTCTCAAGCATTAATAAAAGGTGCTGAAACATCAACAGAAATAAAAATCCCTCGTGACATTCAACTATCCTCCCCAGAGATCAAAATCCTCTGTTTCCCTGATAGCCCAGTAAGACCAATGCTATGAAATCTCCGCATAAGTGAATGCATCATCTTAAAAAAAAAAAAAAAAAAAAAAAAATCAAGAGACAGCAGGGTTCTAAATTTCTTTAGCATGCCCTCATTCAATTAATAATAACCACCAGAATGGATTCAGCTTTGTTTTGCACGGACGTAGTTTCTGTGACTTTTCCAAGGCCCTTGGCACAAACCAAGATCAAAATTCTTCATGGTTTCCCCTGGCGTAGGGTTTGTACACTGAGTCATCCACGTTTGATCAAGACGGGGGGGGGGGGGGGGGGAGTACCCTTGAGACAGCACAAGTGATAATAAAGTCCAACTTAAAATAAATAAATAAATAAATAAATAAATAAAGGAGACCACGGAGAGAGCAGCGCCGCTCCTTACGGAAGCTCTCCGAGACTTTAGGGTTTCTCAAGCGTATCCCCAAAGCACTGTTCCTGTAGGTTCGGTTTCCTGACAGCACCACGGATCGCACCAACACACCGGGCCCAGAGGACGGCGCTTCACCTGCCTGGTCTGGGGGAGTTGGGGGGCGGGGGGGGGAGGAAGAGCCTCGATCCGCAGAAACTCAAAAAATCTGCAGCCAGAGAGTCTCAAAACACCAGTTTTGTGCCTGAGATAATGGGCCGCTTCAAAGTTCCCAGGCTGAACACCCAGGCTGCCGGTCCCCGGTGCGTGACGCTACGGTTCCTTACAGTCCTTTTGTCTGTTCAAACGAGCCTCGGCAAGCGGCGGCGGCGGCAGCGGCGGCGGCGGCCCAGATCCGCGCCCTGGGCCCCGGTTACCGCGGGCCCCGCGGGCCGACGTCCCTCGGCCGGGCTGCAGCTCCTCCCCCGCGGCCCGGCCCCGTCGCCCCGCACCTCTGTTTTCGGAGACTCGGCACCTCGGGGGGGGCGGCCGGGAAGCGGCCGAAGGGCCGCAATGCAAGTTTGGAGGCAGCAGCAACTCGCGGGGATGGAACAAGTACTGGGGCCTATTGCAGAGCAGGAGCGAAGGGGGGAAGCCCCGCTCCCCGCTCCCCGCTGCCCGCTGCCCTGCCCGTGGGTGGCAGGGAACCAAGTCGGGGGGCGGCGGGGGGCGGCGGGGGGCGGCGGGGAGGGCGGGGCGGGGGAATCTGGCGGAAGAGAGGTAGCCGCGGCGGATCGATGGCCGGTAAACAAGCGCGGCGGCGGCCCCCCTCCCCCTCCCCCTGCCCCAGCCCCTGCCCCTGCCCCTGCCCGGGCCCTCCCCGCACCCGGAAAGCCCACGACGGGAGCGCGGCGGCGGCCGAGCGGCCTCCCTCCCCCCGCCCGCGACGCCGCCCCGGGGAGCAAGGGGGCCGCGAGGGGCCTGCAGCGGGGCGCCTCCCGGGGCCCGGTTACCTGGCGGCCGCGGCTCCGGCTCCGGCTCCGGCTCCCCGTCCGGTGCTCAGCGCCCGGCGGCGGCGGCGGCGGCGGCGGCGACTCCCCGAGCAGCCCGCGGCGACTCCCCGAGCCCGGCCCCTCTCCGCCTCCCTCCGCGCCGCCTCCGCCCTCTCCCCTCAGTCAGGACATGGTCTCCGCGGGCCCGCGCGCGGCTCCCGGCTCCCGGGGGCAGGAGGGTGGAGAGCAGGCGCGGAGGCGCGGAGGCGCGGAGGCGCGGGGCGCTCCGGGGGGACGGGGCGGGCGAGCGGCGGGGGGCGGCCTCGGGCGCTGCGGCTCCTAATGGCGTCGGCGAGGGGCCCCGGAGCCAAATAAACCCCGCGGCGAGCAGCACAACGTCAAGGCCGGACCCCGCCGCTCGCCGCCCCGTCATTGGCCCGGAGGCCGCCAGTGGCGCAGCCAATGGGCGGCCGCCTCTTTCCGGGCGCAGGAGGCGGGCCGCGGGGGGGTGACGTCATGCCGGCGCCCGGCCCCGATTGTGAGGCTGCGGCGGGCCCTGGGCGGCGTGCGGGGCACGCTGGGAGGCGGCGGGGCGGCGTGACGTAACGCGCGGCGCGGGGGGGGGGGGGGACGGGGACGCAGGCGACGTGCCCGGGGCGGCCCCTCGGCTGACCCGGTCGCGGTGCCCCGACGGTGCCACCTGTTCGCCCGACTCCGGAGCCACCCCTGGGGGCCGGGTCTCCCGACTCTCGCTCCAAGACCCAATATTAAGAGTTTTTATTGGACTCTTTTTTTTTTTTTTTTCACAATGTCTGTTTTTTGCATAAGCGCTGCCCGCGAGGCGCCTGCCCATAGCTACGTGTGGACGCGGCTGTTCGTGGTGCAAACAGAGCTCGCGTGCGAGGTGAAGCCGCGGAGGCCCTGCCATCTCAGGAGAAGCCTCAGCCCTGGAGACTTTGCTCCCCGCTCCCCCTACCCGCTCCTGGCTCCCCTAGGGCCGCCTGCTCCGCAGCACGGAGAGGATCACCTGCTCTGTAAATCGGAAATGTAAAGGCAGAGGACGCATCACAGCCCTTGGAAGAAGCCCTGCCGGGAGAAGCCCCAGAGCCCGAGGCTTACACGGGACATGCGATAGGGCGATGCATTGTGAATGTTTCTTATTTGACGTTAAATATAGCCAAAGAGGAAGGAATGAATGAATTAATTAATTAATAGGTAGGTAGATAGATAGATAGATAAAGCCAAAGAGGAAAAAAATGAGAATAATATCACGGATAGTTTTACTAAAAGAAGTCTCCCAGTTTCGGAAGAAACAAAAGAAAGGAAAAAAAGAAAGAAAGAAAGAGAAGGAAAGAAAGAAGAAAGAATAGAGAAAGAAGAAAGAAAGAAGGAAAGAAAGAAAAGAAAGAAGAAAGGAAGAAAAAGAAGAAAGGAAGAAAGAAAGAAAAAGAAAGAAGAAAGAAAGAAAGAGAAAGAAAGAAAAGAAAGAAAGAAAGAAAGAAAAGAAAAGAAAAGAAAAGAAAAGAAAAGAAAAGAAAGCCAAAGAGGGATCCCCGGGTGGCTCAGCCATTGAGCACCTGCCTTCAGCCCGGGGCCTGATCCTAGAGACCCAGGATAGAGTCCCGCATCGGCTCCCTGCATGGAGCCTGCTTCTCCGTCTGCCTGTGTCTCTGCCTCTCTCTCTGTGTCTCTCATGAATAAATAAAAATCTTTCAGAAATACATACATATAGCCAAAGAGCTAAGCCGTTTAGCCTTTTGCTAAAAAGCCCACGAATTTTCACATCTTTCCGGCTGGGGAGCTTTGTTTTTCTTAGTGGGACTTCGCTTTGAGTTCTTCCTACTTCGAGGCTGCATTTGAAGAATTTGAAAGACCTTAAAGTGCAGCAGCAACTCGTTAAAAGGTGTAGACCTCTTTGTTACCTGTTGAAGAACCGTATCACTGTCAAAGGGCGTTAGCAGTTGTATTGGACACTCCAGCGTCAATAGGAAGAATTACTGAGGGTTTAATTGGATTTTTGAAACTGGGAGACTTCTTTTAGTAAAACTGTCCATTATATTATTCTCATAAAAAGCTAAGGGTAGGGGATCCCTGGGTGGCTCAGCAGTTTGGTGCCTGCCTTTGGCCCAGGGCGCGATCCTGGAGTCCCAGAATCGAGTCCCGTGTCAGGCTCCCGGCATGGAGCCTGCTTCTCCCTCTGCCTGTGTCTCTGCCTCTCTCTATCATGAATAAATAAATAAAATCTTAAAAAAAAAAAAAAAGCTAAGGGTATGTGTGTGTAACCTTACTATGGCCACTTAAGAAGAAGAACCTTGTAGAGCTACCCCTCACCAAAGACCTTTCATGATGTTGGGACATTTTGTCCTCACAGTGACAGAGATTTTCAACAATCCCCATCTTCCCACAATATTACTTGGTCAAAGACTTGTCAATAAATTGAGTTTAATCGGCAACAGTCATTTGCCTACAAAACTTAACAGGTATTCTCAAACATGTAATTAACACGGCTGTAGCTTAAACACCATATTAGTAAGTAAGAACAAATGGTCCAACCAATATTTCACTTTGAAAATGTTTTAAGAGCTTCTGAGTTCCTCCAGCTTCCCCTTCCTGCACCTCAGTTGGCAAACCACCTCACCTACGAGTCAACAAGAACCGCAGAACTCGGTGTTTTTGTTTAGTTTGAGTTGTAGTTGATTTTGTTAAGAGAAGGGGGTATTGTCGAGCTAAGGCTTATGAAGTCTTCACTCGAGTTAGCAAACGTAAAGCAAGCATCCTGTGCCAAGGAACGAGAAGTACACAAAGATGAGTGAGACATATTCTGTGTTTGAGGGACTACAGCATAGGAAAGGGAGTGAGATAAAAATAACCATAATTATAATAGGAGGTGGAATGTGCTAAGTACATTCAAATGAAAATTACCTTGTAATTGAGAGGAAGAGCAAATCCAAAAATGATTCTATGTTAAAGCTGGGGGGGGGGAAGTATGCACTGTTTAAAATATTAAGTTCTTTTTCTTAGAACTCTTGTATTAAAGTGTAGGGACAGTGTAATTTTGTTGTTTTGACTTTTATCGTGGGTGTTTCCCAAATAACCCATAGAAAATAAAATTTCCATTTTACTTCTTGTGAAGGTCTTGAACGCCAAATTATGCATCTGAGCTTCCTTTACTAGTTCAAAGCCATGGAAAGGTTTTGAGCAGAAAAGTGCCGGTACTGGAGCTATATAACCTGGAATGTCTGTGGGACAAACAAGGGTAGAAACAGAGACAGAGAAACCAATTAAGAAACGAGAACCCCAAACCAGAGTAGCTGTTGGAATGGAAAGGAGGGACAGATATGAAGTAAGGTGGCAGGAGAAGGGTCGGGGTCAGGGTTTGCCAGTGTCTGAATCTGAAGTAGAAGAATCAAAAGTCTGAGAACTCTGATAGTGAGGTGATTAACAGTGTGAAACACGGAAGAGGAACTAGGTAAGAGGTGATCAGGTTTGTCCAGATCCTGGGCTCAGGAGGAAATATGCAGCAAGCAGGGGAAATGCTGGTCTGAAATGTGATAGGCTGGAGCTGGAGATAAGCATCGGGGACTTATCTATGTAGAAGTTACCACTAAAGTCAGGGGAGTAGGAAACAAGAACTCTGAAGGAAAAGAAAAGACTGGTTGGAAAGACATTAAATAAATAAATAAATAAATAAATAAATAAATAAAGACAATAAAGACAATAAATAAATAAATAAATAAATAAATAAATAAATAAATAAATAAAAGAAGTGCTCTGAAAGCCAGAGCAGCAGTAAGGCTTGAGAACATGGTAATAAACAATGTCTGGTTCTAGAGACTTCAGAATTAGAATAGAGGAAAAGTCACTGGGCTTGGCAAACAAGAGGCTTAGTGACCTTCTAGAGAACCATTCTCAGTGGGATGATGGAGAAAGAAGCCAGATTTCAAAAGCTGAAGGCATGTGTGGGCATTGAAGCGGCGATTATAGTAGACTACCAGTCCAAAATGTTTGCCAATGAAAGGAAGGCAGGTGGTATAATAATACACAGGGAGTAACAAGAATAAGGGAAAGATTTTGTTTTCTTTTGCATATTTTTTTCAAGAATGAGCGCCTCTAAAAAAAAAAAAAAAAAAAAGAATGAGCGCCTCTGTGTACTTTTCCGAACAGGAGAGAAGGTGAAGAAGGAAAAAAGTGATTCACATCTCACAGGGAGGTAATCCAGATCACAGCGCTTTGTCTTGGAAGACAGAAGGGCCTCTTCTTTCTCAGAAACAAAAGGAAAGGAAGATGTGGAAAAATAGAGGTGCTGGGGGATTCTGATCGGAGAGTGGTGATAGAGCAGACTCCACACACTTTGTCCCCTTGTGGGCAGCAGGCATGCGGTCACCTGCTCAGGACTGGGCTGGGAAGCTGGAAGAGAACAGGGGATGTCGGGACAAAAGTTGGGAGGAAGTGAACCGACAAGAATGGAGAAAGGAGAGCAACTAGGAACCAGTTACTCCAGCAAGGTTGAGAAGCCCAGAGTCAGGCCCAGAACAGGGAGCTCAGACTACTGAGGCTACTTAGGGGAGATGACATTTCCAAATAGGGAAAATGAAAGGCGCTTTGCTGAAGGAAAGGAAAACAGGTGCAGCCCGCTTAGTGTCCGTTGGGGATGTATGCTTCTATGAACCAAGATTTATAAAATTGGTGAGCTTCTCTCAAAAGAAATGCTAGAGAGTTTGATTGTTACCAGAATGAGTTCTCAGCCACGCTGCAGAAAATGTCAGTTGCATAAACTGCAAAGTATCTTCCCCTTACTGTATAGGATCAACATGATTCCTCAGTTAAAGAAAAAAAATCTCTTTACAGTAGAAAATGCAATATAATAGTGCTGCCTGATACATTCTTATGCAATAAATGACACTGTTTTGTGGAATACAGGATTATAGGATTATCCTGTGACCGTCTTGGACACCAACCACAAACCTGCCTGAGAAATCTCTCATGAAAGGGCTAAGTATGTGTGTGAGGCGTCGAACAGAATACTGCTCATTTGATTTAAGCAAATCCTGACCCTGCTGGAAGTAGTCTCATCTCCATGGGTAAGAATTTATGCTCATAGAAACAATTTCACCCTACATCTACATAAAGAAATTTTCAAAAACCTTCAACTAGGCATCCTTGTAAGTTAGACTTACTGAGTTAAGAGAGAATTGATGTTTTACTGAGTCTTCTTCAGAAGTCTGGAGGCATCAAGTATCTGAAAGGACTTCCCTTGTGTTATTTTCTGGACCTAGAAAAGTTTTGTAAGAGGCAACAATGTGAGGGTGGAAAGAATGTGAACTTTGGAGTCAAACAGACCAGAGTTAAATTCTGCTTGGCTGCATAGCTACCCTGAGTCCCCATTTCCTCATCTGAGGAATCCAGGGCTGCTCCGGAAGTTAATCAGAGAGTCAATGAGATTAGAGGCAAAAAGTCCTAGCAATAATCATAAGTATTGGACAAATGTCGATTTTCCCGCTTGGTGTTTCACTTAATTCACATAACATTTATCAAGGAATCATGCCATATCAGGCACTGTGCTGTGTGCTGGTCTCTGGACCAAGGGACTAACAGTCAGGGGTGGTGGGGAGTAGTTCTTCACCTGGGATCCCCATACCCTATAGGGGTCTGTGACTGCAGATGGGAAGAAAAGACATCTTCATCTCCACTAATGTTTAACGGAAATGAAGAAGCTAAACAAATCATCAATATAAATCAATAAACCACAGTAATATTAACAAACCTGTGGCTTTGGCACCAGCAGAAGTCACGGATTTCTTAGAACACATTACAGTTGCAGATATTTCAAAATACAGTTTATTTCTATCACAACTGTGAAACGGTGGTAACCATTAGGCCCGCCACTAGCTTCTTATTTAATGTGTTATTTTAAAAGCGCTTAATATTACAGGGATTTTTTTTGACACTTGATAACAAGAAAACCTATTAAATTGCAATACAGTTTCTTGTTTATGCATTTAAGAAATTATTCTGAAATGGACATGACAGTAAAAAAAAAAAAAAAAAGGTTGAGACCTGCATTTAATTGGAAAGTACAAATGCATAGGAAAGGCTGTGTTTTGCACTTAAATATGATTAGCTCAGCAAGGAGGGAAGAGGAGGCAGGACACAGTGGGGAAGATGAGGAACGAGATAGGTCCCACTAAGGAAACTAAGAAAAAGTGAGGGGATACCTGGGTGGCTCAGCGGTTAAGCGTCTGCCTTTGGCTCAGGGAGTGATCCGGGGATCCGGGATCCAGTCCCACATCGGGCTCCCTGCATGGAGCCTGCTTCTCTCTCTGCCTGTGTCTCTGCCTCTCTGTGCGTGTATGTGTCTCTCATGAATAAATAAATAAAATCTTTTTAAAATATTTAAAAATTAAAAAAGAAAAGAAAAGAAAAAGTGAAAAGAAGAACTGATATCTGGTCAATCTCAAATGTGCTTTAATTCTCATCCCTCCTGAAGTATTTTTATCCAGTTTATAGTTTTTATAAGCAAACTTCTTCCCATTCCAGTGCTGACAAGTTGACACCTCCACCACCACCGCTGACACACACACGCACAGTGGAAATAAACATACTGATCTAGGATCTAATACTTTCTTACATGTCTTATTATATAATGCTCATGGAATTGAAAATATTTTGCCACTTTGCCAAACACTAAAGTGATAAATTATCTAAAAAGTTAGGAATGGCACAATATTTTTCATTCCTCTCCTTCCAATCATCTCAGAGACCACAGTCTAAAAATATTTCAAAACATTTGAAAGCATTCATGATATCATTCAAGTATTTCTTAAATGAATAGGAATGATTCAAGCAAATGGTCTTGTTGGCTTCAAAAACAATATGTAAATTCAAACTGTGGACCAAAGAGAAAAATCTGTATTGCAGCTTCATGGCTAGGAAGAAACCATGGAGTTCACAATATTTGGTTATCTTCAATGTAGAAGATTCATAGTAGCTATACATTTACAATATACAAATTACAAGCTAAAAAGGGGCCAGTCAGACAGAAATGAAGTTTTTTGGACTAATACAAAAATTACTCAGTTGTTCACATAAGGTGTAAAACATGAATCTCCAACTAAGAGAATCACAGGCTAGTGTTAGTACACTACCTGGAGCTTTATTGGCTTTCATGATGAATAGAAAGTATCATCTCTGTACACTAAATATTTTGTTTTTTTTTTTTTTTTTTTTTTTTTTTTTTTTTTTTTTTTTTTTTTAAATTTTTTTTTTTATTTATTTATGATAGTCACAGAGAGAGAGAGAGGCAGAGACACAGGCAGAGGGAGAAGCAGGCTCCATGCACCAGGAGCCTGATGTGGGATTCGATCCCGGGTCTCCAGGATCGCGCCCTGGGCCAAAGGCAGGCGCTAAACCGCTGCGCCACCCAGGGATCCCCGGTACACTAAATATTTTGACTGTTGGGGGCACCTGGCTGGAGCATGTGACCCTTGATCTCAGGGTCGTGAGTTTGAGCCCCACATTGAGTATAGAGCTTACTTAATAAATATGTAGAGGTATTTTGACTGATTCACTGTTAAATCCTGAGTACTGAGAATGATGCTTAGCACATATAGGTGCTCAAGAAATATTTATTGAATGAATTAAATTGGCTTTCTTGCTTTTATTCTTCAGGATATTTTCAACAATCATTATTCTAGTTCCAAAACCCAATGCATTGAAAATTTGTTCAAGAACTCAGAATAGTTTGGTATTTCCTTTTGATTTTTTTTTGGTTTGTAATTTATATATCTTATGCAGTATCTTGTGCAAAAATTTAAATGTCAAGCCTTATAAGTGAATGCAGATGAAAATTATATCTAACACATTCACTTTTACATTTAGCAATCTTAAAAAAAAAACAAGATGTATTTTATGAAATTTGTCAAGGGTGTAGTGAGCTTCAGAAGATCCATGGATGCCTTAAAATTGTATAAGAAAATCTGCTGGATGGTTTATGCAGTTCTGGAGGGAGGGTCTATAGCTTTTGTCAATTCTCTAAAGGCATTCATGACCCAAAAAAGGCTAAAAATCATTGATTTAGGCTATATTTTATCATTTTTTAGACAACAGCAATAATTTGTATCTTTAGGATATTTATAATTTTCTTTATTTTAAAGATTTATTTATTTATTTTAGAGAGAGAGAGAGAGCACATGCAAGCAAGGGGAGGGGCAGAGGGAGAGAGAAAAAGAGTCTCCAGCAGACTCCCCACTGAGCGCAGAGCCTGACACTGGACTCCATCTCACAACCCTGAGATCATGACCTGAGCCGAAATCAAGAATGAGATGCTCAACCAACTGAGCCACCCAAGGACCCCTAGGATATTTAATTTTTTTTTTCAAAGCACTCTACCATCCATTACCCCATTCTATCCTCATCGGTTTTGTCAGGTAGGTGTTAACTCCAGTGGTTGAATGGAAAGCCAAGGGACAGAGAGGTTAGAAGACTCTTGTTTTAGAATTAGAATACGGGCCCCAGAAGTTATAACCCAGTGACCCGGGCCCACACTTTTTCATCGACCTAGCTGGGCCCCGGAAAACACATGGCTTACCAAGGTTTTCATAAAATGTGTGGATTAAAACTAAATATCAGTGCCTTCTCTAATTTTGAGATTACTGTTTTCAAGAAGCAGTCCTTGCAAACAGAATTTACCAGAAGGATCGCAGATTACTGGCCTCATTGCATTTGTGAAATAAGAGACTTCTCAATTGCAGGGAAAATGAGAAATAGCAGAAGCACTCAACCTGAAACCAAACTCATTCAGTGATGAACTTGAAAAAAAAGAATGTGCTCCAACTGGGTGAATATCTCACCCAATGTTTTTGGACGAGTAATTAGCATCAGCTTCAGAGCACTTTGTTTCAGGAGCCAGCAGGCAGGCCAGTAACCGGATAAGAAAGCAAGCAGAAAGGGAGTTAGCTGGAGTCCACGTGCCTTGCAGGGTCAGTGGGTCTGGGAAAGAAGACTACATGTGTCTGCCCCGGACCGCAACGGTACGACCACCACTTGCAAGCATCTGGGAGCTCAAGCAAGATGTGAGCAACCTGCCTTGAGAACTCATTGAATTGTACAACCACCTTGCAGAACTACATCCTTCCTCTTTACATTCTTGTGAAAATGTAAACAATTCGCCACTCTCATAGTAAAAAACAAACAGCAGGAAAAACTTAAGTTGTCCAGGGCCTGGCTTTAAATCCTACTCACGTTGAAAACATTTTCTCAAAACAAGTCGTAGGCAAAATAACCATTGTCCCCATTCTTAGCAGTTGTCGTTAGAAGATTCACATATCAACGTCCCAGGCAGAAACAGCATGCTCCAGTGGGAAAATTGAAATTCTTTACAAATGCATGGGTGAGGTTGAAGAAAACTAACAAAGACGATGAAACAGCCCTGAGCTGGCAGTAAGAGGGAACCACTACCAATCCTAGGGAGGGAGCAATTGTAGGGAGGGCCACCTGGCAGGAGCCTTCCTGGAGTAACACAGTCTTTGTCACCTGGGGGCCCAGTGAGAACAAGCCAGAGTAAACATCCTGGTGTCTCTCTCCTCCCTCCAGTCTCTGGACAGGGCCTCCTACTGGCCCAACCAAACCAGTGACCATAAGGCCAGAGAGCCACCGACACAGCCCTCACAGGCCAGTCTGCCCCAGAGGCACAGAGCAAGTGGGTGTGGAGGGACAAACTCAAACTCTCCAGCCAACAGACACTACAGCAGAACAAATGCAAAAGAATAGATATTTCCTGGGGCGTCTGGGTGGCTCAGCCATCTGACTCTGGGCTCAGGTTGTAATCTCATGATCCATCAATCCATTGATGGAGGGACTGAGCCCTGTGTCTGGCTTTGCACTCAGCAAGGAGTCTGCTTCAGATTCTCTCTATCTCTTTCCATCCTGATCACTCCCTCTGTCTCTCAGATAAATAGATAAAATCTTTTCTTTTTTAAAATGCATGTTTCCAGAACTTTACTTGGAAGCAAAAACTACTGCTCTTTTGAATCCATTTGCCTAAGCAAAGACTTTTCCACCCAAAGACAAGGTAGTTTGAGAACATCTGAGTTTTCCTTTTGCTACTTCAGCATGGTTTGATGCCATAAAAAAGAATTACATTAATCCATTCCAGAGCTGAAACTCAGGAAAGATGGATGTCAGAGGTGGTACAGACACATTCCAGTGAAATAATGGAGTCATCAGGAAAAGGCTTCCTAAAGCAATAGGAAAAAGTTTAAGTCCATAAAGTTATCTCTCTAGCAGCGTCTCTTCGGACTGAAATGATCTATCACAAAAGGTAAGATTTGTCAGAGCCTCGACTGAATTTAATACCAGTCATCCTTATATGTTAAACAATTAAACTGTATTTCCACCGGGGGCGGATATGAGACCTTCCTTTTATGGCTTTGTCTTATGGTATAGCTTTGGTCCTGTCTGCAGGATTTCCATCACTGAAATCAGGATTAGAGATGAAGAATCTTTTATATTATTAAGTGGGAAAGAATTATGTGAAGAAGCCAGCTCTAACTCAGAGATAACTATATTTTAATAAAGCAGAGAGATTCATAAATGACATGTAGCTTTGCGTTAAGATAATATTCCTGAAAGCCTGGCTAATCAGGAGGGGAACCCCCCCCCCCCACGAAGAAAACATTAGCAGTTTAATCACCAGGTCGCCTTGCACAACGGACAACTGATAGCATAGTGGCCCACGGTCAGTGTAACTGAAGCGTGACATTTTTCTTGTGCTGCTAGGCCGAGAGACAACGTCTGTCACCATTAGAAAGAAAGAAAACGAATCTTCGAGAGGAAGGCATACTCTTGCTCAAGAGCTGAGAAATAGATCTCTTTAAAAAAAATACATTAGCTTTCCATCAGAAAAGCCACATATACGATATAAAAATGCCCGAGCAGATACTATACCATGCAGGGCAATAAGAAAAAGGAGCTTACTTTGTTGGAGCTGAGTTTCAACAGGAAGGAAAAAACAAAGGTACGATGTCCATTTGGAAATGCTTTCCTTAGGGCCCAGAACTTAAGTTCATACCCTTGTAACCAGCCCATCATTATCTCCTTTCTCACATGCATGTTGAAAAAAATTATTTAGTCCCTATAAAATACAAAATTCTGTATAACTACAGTGAAATCCTCTCATTTGCGCAATGCCAAAGCAGGTGAAATGGTAGACTAGGTAAGTTAACTTACGGAAAAGCAGTAAAGATGATAGAATCTACATTCCCCATTAGAATTCCTTGTCTGAATTTTTAAAAAGCTAGAATGAGAACATTTTAAAATATAGTTTCTCATGGCCCTAGGAGTTAGGGGTTGATTTATTTTTCGGAGACTTATAGCCCTCATAACTTAAAAAGAAAATGAGGTTGTAGAGTGTGGTAGAAATTGTGAGAGACTCTTTCCAACACCCATTCTCCTTTCTCAAGCAGCAGAACATTGTTTTTTGGTTTTTTTTTTTTTATGATAGTCACAGAGAGAGAGAGAGAGAGGCAGAGACATAGGCAGAGGGAGAAGCAGGCTCCATGCACCTGGAGCCCGACGTGGGATTCGATCCCGGGTCTCCAGGATCGCGCCCTGGGCCAAAGGCAGGCACCAAACCGCTGCGTCACCCAGGGATCCCAGAACATTGGTTTTTAACAAAATCGTTGCTCAGATAAATGCCTTTCCTGGGTTTCTAAGTCTCTATTATAGGTAGGTGTGGCCTTGTTATTAAGTTCTGGCCCATAGTGAGTGAGAATGTGTGTGTGTGTGTGTGTGTGTGTGTGTGTGTGTGTGTGTGTTGTAAAGGATTTGATGGAGTTTCCCTCAAAAGGAAGGAAACAGGCCATTCAGCTCACCCTATCTTCCTTCCTGGAGTATGGATGTAATGGCTGGAACTCCTGTGGCCACCCTGAACCATGAGGTGATTTCAAGGATGGTAGAGCAGAAATACAGCCCATGCATGGCCTGCTTTTGTCCAGACATCTCTCCCATGGGAAAAATACATCTGTCTTATTGAAGCCACTATTATTTGGAGACTTTCTTTTTCAAATAGTCTGATGGAATGTCTACTTCCTGATAACCAAAGAACTGCTCTTGTTCCTTTTCCTGCAGCTTTACATTTTTATCATTTAACACTCCATTTTTCTTTTTGGGGAAGAAACCCTAGTGAGCAACTCAAAGAAGGAAGGGAAAAAGATCATTGCAAAAAGTGTCTAATCCTCAGAAGATGCCAGAGATAACTTTCCCAAGTCTCTAAAAATATGACAATAAATGAAGTATCTGTTTCAGAGAGAACTGAATTCATAAACATTACAGTTTTAAAAAAAAGAGAGAGAGAGGGATTCTAACCAGAATATTTTTTATATGACATTTCCAAAGCTTAAAATAACTTCTAACTAAAACTGCATCTTATGCGGGCAGATTTTAACCAAAAAGGTTGTGGCATTGCACATTACTTACAACACCTTATGACCCACATAGAGTCATGGGTGGGGTGACAAGGATGGTGACATGAAGACACCTGGTGTGCCCTCCTTCACTTCAGCTTCTTGCTCAGATGTCACTTTCCCAAACCTGAACGTCTAAAATTGTAACTCACCCGATTTCTATCAGCATCACTCCCTGACACTTTCTATCCCTGTTTAAATATATATATATATATATTTATATATATATATTTATATATTTATCTTATTTGTTGCCTATGTCTTGGGCCAGAAGGTAAACTCCATGAGGCAAGGATTTTTCTCTAGTTGTTAACCTTATGCCCAGAAGACTGCTGGCCCATACCATTTGCTCAATAAATACATGCTAGAAGGACTGGCAAAACCACCCCACTCACTGCCCTGATTGTAACCACCACAGCAGTTAGGACGCACACCTAGGTTCCTACAGCTCCAGGGAGGGATGGTTCAGTTGTGGAGAGGCCTGGTGGCCCTGCCTCAGGGCGCACAACCAATGTAGTCACACAGGCCTTGCACACAAGAAGCCCCATACTTGGGGTCTAATGCCCCGTGGCTGGTTGCTGTCTTGAATTTCTGAATTCATTTGATCTCTGCATTTGTGTTTTATAAGTGAAGTTTGATGGGTCAGTGGAGTGTATGCTCCTGGTCCACTCACCATCTTGCCTTCCTCCACCTCTTCCCACCCCCAGAAGAGGAGCTCAGATGCCCAATTCCCTGTCCCAAGTAGTAAGCACCTCTGCCTTTGCTCTTGGCAGGATCCTGGGTGCAGACCCTCAAAGAACCAGGTGGGTCACGCAGGCCCCATGTGCCAAGTCACCAGGCAAGATCCCAGACAACTATGCGGTTTGGCACTCACCCCACCAAAATCCCCATGCCCGTTCCCAAGACAACGCGACATTAAAGAGAAACTAAAGAAAGCTGTGACTGATGAAGAGAGAGAAATCATGGGTGAATAAGAAAAAAAGGGTCTTTTTCCTGCTTTTGAATGAGGAATCTGCATTTTCACGTGGCACTGGGCTCTCTGCAAATGATGTAGCCAGGGCATCTGGCACAGAAGGGAAACGGGCCAAGGAACAGGCTCTGTGCCGGGTCCTGCCAAGCCTAGTCCTGCTGCAGGATGCCCTTTAGGGGCTGCCCTCCACACCCTGGTCCTGTCCACCAGCAGGTGTCAAGCATGCACAGAGCCACCAAACTTTTTCCAGTTCCGGTCAGCGAGTCAAGGGTCTGCCCCTCCCTCATCCATGCGTCAGGTGCACCTTGATGCCCTTTTGGACAAAGCTCTATCCAGGTGTGGATGCGCGGAGGCAGCGGTGCGCTGGTAAAGGTTTAAAAACCAGCTCTCCGGGAGCAGGAGCCCTGATTTGCAGCATTTGCTGGCTGCCGTGCTATAGATATTCCCTCAGGGCCGATTCCAAGCTACCTGTATCTGATAACCAGTTCACGAAATTCTTGAAAACTTAACAATTGGCTCCCATAAAGTAATACAAGGAGGCTGCTGCCCCTTACTGCTTGGAGGGGAGAGGAAAGAGAGCTTGCTGTGATTTCATCTATAATCTGGAACAAGGGACACCTGGGTGGCTCAGTGGTTGAGCACCTGCCTTCGGCCCAGGGCGTGTTCCTGGAGTCCTGGGCTTCTATCTCTGCCTCTCTCTGTGTGTCTCTCATGAATAAATAAATAAAATCTTTAAAAATATATATATATAAATAATCTGGGACAACATAGGCAATTCACAAGGAAAAAAACCAAACAAACCAAAGAAGCAGCAAATGAGAAAAGACTCTTAAAGTGACTATGAAAACACAAATAAAACAGAGGACTATATTACTTTTAAAAAAGTCAGTCTGATAAAAATGTTAAATCTCGAGTTTCAGTAAGATGCATGACTGGCAAGAATGTAAATCTGTGCAGACAGATTTGGAAAGCACTTTGATGGGATCCAGTAAATTCAAAATGTGTATCAGGCCAGCAGTTCCTCTTCCAGGTGAGCTCAGGGAAATTCCCCAATGCGGGCAAGGATGGTCACCCCACATTATCATGGTGGGCTCCCTGCCCCATCACCCAGCTTCAACAGTTACCAACTCATAACCAGTCTCATTCCAATTTTATCCCATCTGCTTCCCCACTTTCTTTTAACATTTTATTCATTTATTCATGAGAGACACACAGAGAGAGGCAGAGACACAGGCAGAGGGAGAAGCAGGCTCCCTGCAGGGAGCCCAACAGGGACTCAATCCCAGGACCCTGGAATCACGCCCTGAGCCGAAGGCAGACCCTCAACCACTGAACCACCCAGATGTCCCTGCTTCCCCACTTTCCATATGATCCTGAAGTAAATTCCAGACGGCATATCATTTCATCCATAAATATTTCTGCATCCCTAAATAAAAGACACCTAGAATAGGCCTTTGTCAGGTATGTGGGAGAGAAATCCCAGCAGGGTAATCAGGGAAGGGTGGATAAAAAGGCAAAGGTACTTTTATGAGCACTCTGGAGTTTGGTTGATTCAAGAGTAATGTTTCAAGTACATTCCCTGAGGAAATTGTCCCCGTTCCCTACCGGACACAGCAGGCTGAAGGGACAGCCTTCTGGTGCTTGGCAGATTTGGAGGTCAAATAGAATCTGTGCTAGGTAATCAGCTTAGTGGATAATACACGGAGAACTGCCATTCGCATGGTACTTACAAACTTCCAATGCAGGGGATTGTCACCTGTTTTCATATTGTCTCCCTTGACTATTGCCCTTTGTTGTCATTATTTGAAAATACGTACCTGGTTAGTTATACTCAGTCAATAAAAATATCAAATGTATAAATAGCCACGTGAGAGGTCTTTCAGGTGGCGTGACCTGATTGCTAAATCACTCCCACCTCTCGACTTCTGTCTCAGGGCGATATCTCATACTTGAAAAAAATGCATGCTGATGGCAATGACTTTCCAGATTGTTTATCAACATCGATCAAAAGAACCCCCCTTTCCAAATTGCTACTTTGGTCTGTGATTTGCGGAAGGAGCTTTAGGATTTTTGTCTTAATCTGAAAATGAATTAGGCCAGAGGTCGAAAAGAAGAAAAGGAAAAATGAGACACTTTCACATTTTGAGAGACACTGTATTAAAACCGCAGTAAACTGCTCTATATTTAGCCCCTGATTAAGTGCTAGAAAACTCCCAGAATACAACAGAGAACATCATCTCCACACGGAACGTGGTTTCCTAATTCCTACACACTACACAAAATCCTGCAAACCATCTCCTTACTCACTGTCGCTCAGGACAAATCATTACTGACTCATGAGATTTTAAGCAGCAGGCAGCCGGTGGGAAGGGAAGAAAGAAAAAAAATGTGCAAAAGCAAGGTGGTTACCCTGAAAACACAAAGATCCGCCTAGCTTTCCTGTAAGAGTAAGTCCCCAGCTCGCCCTAAGGCCTGTGCTACCGTGGATTGAACCTCCACGTAGAACAACGGCAAACACGCAACGAAAGGACAGATGGGACGCTGTCGCCGCAGGAGTGTCAGGTACTCTGAGAGCGAAAGAGGCAGAGCTGTTGCGTCACGGAGCAAGAGGCATCCTCCTCATGGGAGCTCTCCCGATCCCAATCCTTAACCAACTTTGTACCTCTCCCCTCTATGATCTGCAACTCCTGCTCCTCTTTTATAAACCCCTAAACATTCTCGTTACTGATTTCGTTTACTTACAAAGACAGTTGTTCGACTTCAAAATTTCATCACGGCATCTAGAGCCAGGGTGAAATCATATATTTTATTTGAAATAAATGCTTGTCATTCACCCTGGCTCATCTCTTGGGGGTGGAGGGTGTGGAGAGGATGGGGAATGCTCCCAACACTGACTCTCCTTTTTTTTTTTGTCCAGCAGCAGCAAGAGTGGGATGGTCCCAACCACGGCTCTGGGGTCACCCACCTAACACCAGCTCATGATACTGAGCCAGACATTGCATCAAGCGGCCTCTGTTTACCCATCTGTAAAATGGGAACAATAATATATCCCAAAGAGGACTGTGTGTCACTCTGACCTTAGAAGCATGACAGAGAGAACCACGGGACTGAGCATCAGAGAAGCTCCCACAGTTTCTCCTCAAGGCCAGAGACCACCTCCAACTCCTTCTCTGCCCACAGCCAACCAGCCACTTCTCCCCTGGTCTCTTTTACAAAATAAGTAGAGTTAGAGGAGCTCGTGAATAAATTCCCGTCCAGGTGTAAGGTTCTAGTAACTCCTTCTGAAATCACTGACCCACTGTTCCTTATTTTTACAAGATAATATGTGGATCCTAGAGAATGTGAAATTCTGGTCAAGTAACAGAGCCCCTGCTTCTGTGTATTAAACCTGTACGCGGAGAATCCACTTAAAGAGCTCTGCAATGAGCGCACCCAGAGGGGCTGCTGGATCTCCTGATAAAAAACAGGGTTTGTGTTTATAAAGCCAGGAGGTGACCTTCCTTTCACCTGGAGAGAAAGGATTTTAGGAAAGGAAGGAAATTGCCATGATCTCTCAAAGTCTGTGTCCCCACATTTGTGTGTGGAATGGACAGCCCTCCCTAAGGGCTTAGACTGGGAGACTCACATGTCCATTAACCTTTATTCGTACCGTATTTGACCGTTTGCAAAGCATTTTCACAACCATTATCTCCCACCGGAACCAACTCATGCTGAGTCTAAATCCTTTTCCAGAAACCCTGACTGTTTCGGAGAATGTGGGTCTCTCCAATCCATCAAAACCGAGGCACCTCAGCTGGGCCTCCCACCAAAAAATTATCACCTGGGGGGCAATTTTTGAGAATGTATTTTTTTTTTCAACTACATCGTTGAGTCTTTTGAATGTGCATATAAGATGCCATATTTCGTGGAGTATAATATGTGTATTTTTTTAAGATTTTATTTATTTATTCATGAGAATACACAGAGAGGAGAGAGAGAGAGAGAGAGGCAGAGACACAGGCAGAGGGAGAAGCAGGCTCCGCGCAGGGAGCCTGATATGGGACTCGATCCTGGGTCTCCAGGATCACACCCTGGGCTGTTGGCGGCGCTAAACCGCTGAGCCACCCGGGCTGCCTGTAATACGTGTATTTTTTCATATTTAACGTCTCTGAGTTCATGATGCATCTAGTAGTGCAGCCTTAGCTTTCTGTCTTAACCCTGTGAACTGGGTTCAGTAGTGTCCCCCAGAGATTCATGTCGACCTAGAACCTTGGATTGTGACCTATTTGGAAACAAGGTCTCCGGCGATGCAATCAGTTTATGATGAGGTCATACCGTGTTGGGGGGTCCTTGATACCACGGTGACTGGTGTCCTTAGAAGGAGAGGGGAGGACATACAGAGACACAGAGGAGGCACAGGGAAGAAGGCCATATGACAGTCGAGGCAGAGATGGAGGTGACGTGCCTGCAAGCCAACAAGCACCAAGAATTACCAGCTCCCAACCAAAGCTGTGAAGAAAGGAGGATCCTCCCCTAGATTCTTTGGAGGCAGCATGGTCCTGCCAACACCTTGATTTTTTACTTTTAGCCTCCAAAACTGTGAGAGAATACATTTCTGTTGTCTTAAGCCAGTCAGTTTGTGGTAGTTTGTTACGAAAGCCTTCGGAAACTAATACACCCTGCAAAGTGTGTACCCGTGTGTGTATGCACACATACACACTACATGCACATGGGTTTGGTCGGTTTTCATTCCCTTTCCTCACTCATAGGGGAAGGATGAAGAGCATGACCATCTCTTGAGCTGCCAGGTTCACACTGTGCTAAGTGATGTCGTAGGGGCCAGTTCACGAATTCAGTCAGTCTTCTGCTCAGTACAGGAGAAATAGGGTCACAGAACTTTGCTTAAACTCGTTTTCTTGAATGTTTTGAACTTGTCTTTAAAGGATAAAGCTTTAGGGACACCTACGTGGCTCCGGTCATGATCCCAGGGTCCTGACATCCAGCCCCGTGTTGGGCTCCCTGCTCAGTGGGGAGTCTGCATCTCCCTCTCCTCTGCCCCTCCTCCCAATTGTGTGTGTGCTCGCTCTGTCTCTCTCTCTCTCAAAAATAAATAAATTTAAAAATCTTTAGAAAAAAAGAAAGCAATTGACTTTTTAAATAAAAAATAAAGGACAAATCTCTGCATTCTCCATCTGCCTTACAGCCTAAAGGAAGACTCAAGCATCTAGGGAGCAGTAACAATGGGAATAAAGCATCCTTGGAGCTGAACTTTAATCGGGGTTCTGGGAGAATTTCAAGAAGCCAATCCCACACTCACCCCATTCGTAACAAGTCCTTAGAGCCCCAGGTCCTCCTGAAGGCGACCCTTCTCTGCCCAGTCCGGGTACCACTCTCCAGTGCTGCCCTGGTGGTCTTACAGCACAGCAGGTGAAATGTGTTGCTATTTGCATGTGGTTCCTTTTCAAGGAAGGAAGGACAGACAGATGGAAGAAAGAGAGGAAGGGAGGGCTTAGCACAGGACCTGGAACCTAGTAGGCTCAGTCACTCTGCTCTGCAGGAAACAGAGCTGCTTTGTCATCACTGCAGAAGGATCTTTCCCAAGTCTTTACCTCAGGCACAACAGGCCCCTTCCATGGCCTCGGACGTGACAAATACACACACAAAGCCCATAGATTAAAGAGCACGTGGTATTTGGGCCACTTGGGATCCTATGCTCAACACTGGCACAGTACAGGTCATAACTGGACATATACACTGTGCACCCAGGACACACTCATCAGGCCTTAGGGAAATGTTTCTCCACAATTCCTGGCTTCTGTCCTTGAACAGAAGGTGGCTGAGCCTGATCACCTTGGAGATCCGTGGTTGCGCTGTTACCAACGTTGGAGACAGACACAATTTCCAAAGAACAGAAGGGATTTGGCCAGGGGAAAACACTGAGAAAGACAAAGAGAAAGGCAGATTGGTCAATTTGCCAAATCTTCAAATAGCATAACCACAACAGTGTCTTGCAAAGAGCAGCATTGGTCCCCAGGAGTCCTCTATGCCTTTTTGTCCTTGTTCCTTCATGTCCTAATTCAGGATTGGAAGGTCTTCACAAAGGAATACAGTCTTCACCGGAATTGCTCATGGTGGCCCAGGAACATGGTGCAATATTAGATGATCCATACCGTTCTTAAATATGCTCATAAGTACATCTCAGTGTAATCGTATGAAGCACAATGTCTACAGATCTAGATACTGCTTGAAGAGATGGAGAAAATTGCAAAAAAAAAAAAAATGCTAGCAGTTTATATGGTGAAATTCAATTTGCTGTAATCTTTTCTGCAGCAAAGATAATTTGTCACAAGTAATCCCATACAGTGTTTGATTCTGATATATGAAATCTGCAGCTCATTTCTGAATCTAACTATTGCTTTAATAATTTTACTGACAACTTCAATTGATATTGTGTCAACAGAATGAGTTTCTCTGTTGAAATTTAAAGATTTTTTTTTTGAAAGAGAGATAACATGAGGCGGCAGGGCAGGGGGAAGGAGAAGTAGGCTTCCCAGAGCAGAGAGCCCAATGTGGGGCTCCATCCCAACACCCTGGGATCATGACCCAGGCCGAAGGCAGATGCTTCACCAACTGAGCCACCCAGGTGACCCTCCAAATTGAAATTTAAATTAAAAAAAAAAAACTATTCAGGAACTACAATGACTCAATAAAAGTTGTCTAAATTAGTACTACTGTGTAGAACACAAATTATCTGAAAATTTTGCCTGTAACAACGTGAATAATGACTCTGCTGCAATACAGGAAAGAATAATAAATATTGTACCACAAATACAGACTGATGAATTTCATCTTTTTTCTTTTTTCTTTTTTAATAATAAATTTATTTTTTATTGGTGTTCAATATGAATTTCATATTTATCACTCGGGCAAACATCACCAGACCATTAACAAAGCACCTAGACGTTTACGATAATAATTCAAGTCCATTTCTTTGATATTTTTGCCGACTTTCTGCAGGTAAAAGCCATGGCTTTATAAATAGAAATATTTTGTTGTTTTGTCATTATGAAGATATATTTGTTGAGGCAGGAGGGTAGAACATATTTTTATGTATCAGTTGGGGGACTTGTTAATGACTTTTAAACATTTGGACACATGGCATGTGGGCCTACCCTCCCACTCTCGCCCTGGGCCCTGCCAATGGTGGGGGAAAGCCTGTACTCTGAGCCTCCAGTTTCAGCTCATGCATGCATGTGGTGGACAGTTCCATTTTAAATCACAAGAGCCCTGATGCATCTCCAGGGGAGGTGCCCCTTTGGCCAGGGAGCTCAGAGGAAAGCCTACGTAGGGGGTATGGTAGGTAGAAGCTATTTTCCAGAAGACTCATTCCTTCAGTTTATCCTTCTGCTCCTTACAGGTCACTCCAAGGCCCCAGTTACTGGCTCTGGGCTTTAAGAAAGGGCAGGACCAGGAGTTGGCCAATGGGCAGCTGGCCAGAGCTAGGATGAGCATCCCGGTGTGGGTGTAAGTGGTACAATACCAGGGAAAGTGGGGTGAGTCCACATGAGCATGCTCGAGGAGCTGCCCAAAGTAGATGCTAGGAGGACCTGACATTCCCTCCAAGCCCCCAAGAGCATGAGTAAGGGTGTACCTGGGTGGGGGGTGGGTGGGTGGGATTAGAGTAGATCTAAGTGCAGAGGTTCCTGAGCAGCCACTAACATCTGACACAGCACTGGGGCCATCTAACTGCAGCGTTGGAGGGAATCCTAGAAAATCTGATCCACTCAGTACAAGTGAGGTGTCTCATTCAATCGCTGTGGCTGGGGGTGAGCTCGCTCTAATGCAAACACGGCAACTGAGCTCCACCTCCTTCACCAAGACAAATCCAGAGAGGGCATGAGGGTTCCTCCTGTGTGTCTATAATAAATATATCTACACCCTGTGACAAACGGTTGTCCAGTGGCTTAGGGGTGAAGGATCAGGGTGGAAAATCTGGAGCTCTAGCGCTCTCTTTCTGAGGCTGCATAAATCTCCCCTGACTAGGGGTACATTCTGTCCCCCAGCAGAGGGGGCTAGTATGCTGGGCATGGCTGACACTGGGGTCAAGAGGCTGCCGCTCAGGGGAGCCAAGGAATGGAAGATGATGTGCTAAGCAGGGGGCCGTGAGTCTTTGGAGATTTCTAATCACCAGTAGCAAATCCAGAGGGACTCCCCAACGGCGGCAGAGTTTGCAGTGCCGTGTCATCTGGCAGCTGTGAGTTCAGTACCCTTTTACCAAATTGGTTATTTGGCTGTTTTAACAACTGATTGTAACTCAGTTGATCGTCAGAGTCAAGAGGCTGATCAGACTTGGCTATGAAGTAGATGTGAACCATGAAATCACCTCTCAGATGTTACCGAGCAGCTTAATCTGCACAGAACCCAAATCTATATGTAACACACCATCCTCTCTCTCTCTCTCCCAGAGAGGCACCAGGAAATCGCAGCGTGTCAGCATTTACAGGCCATTTCCAGCACCATGGCAACCTGTACACAACACATAACAGCATCTGGAGATCCTGACCATCAGCCTGAGGCCCAAAGCAAAAGACGGAGCTACAGCATTTAGACAGGAAGCTCATTCACTGGAGGAATTAAAATTAAGAATTTAAGACATGAAGCCTTGATACATTCTTTTTTTTTTTTTTAATTTTTTTTTTTTATTTACTTATGATAGTCACACACAGAGAGAGAGAGAGAGAGAGAGAGAGGCAGAGACACAGGCAGAGGGAGAAGCAGGCTCCATGCACCGGGAGCCCGACGTGGGATTCGATCCCGTGTCTTCAGGATCGCGCCCTGGGCCAAAGGCAGGCGCCAAACCGCTGCGCCACGCAGGGATCCCCCTTGATACATTCTTGATGACAATTTTCCTCACCTAACCTAAAAGAGGAAACAAAACTGCGTATCTGGTTTCATTCTGACCAACCGGAGTGACTGATGAGTGACAGAGAAGAAGCAGGGTCACTGCAGTAGAGGGTCACTGCAGATGGGCCAAAGACGCACCAGGCATTTATCCTGGACTCCCTAGAAGGCAGATCTCGGGCGCCTGAGGGGCTCAGTTGGGGAAGCACCTGCCTTCAGCTCAGGTCACGATCTTAGAGTCCTGGGATCCAGCCCCACATCAGGCTCCCTGCTCAGGGGGGAGTGTGTTTCTCCTTCTCCCCCTGCCACTCCCCTTGCTTGTGCTCTCTCTTTCTCTCTCAAATGAATACATTAAAAGATCTTAAAAAAAAAAAAAAAAAAGCAGCTCTCAAAAGATGTAGAGGAGAGCTGCCTGTGTCTCAGGGGCCTGGGAAAGCCTGGCTTGGCTCCTGCAGCACTCTTGGGAAGAACGGTGGAGTCCAACAGCTATAAGGCCACACAAGGACTTGGCGGGCCAAGGGGACCCAGGAGGTCAGAGGGGCTGTGCCAAGGCCCTGAGTGCCAGGCCTCAGGGGTCTGAGGGCCATGCTGGGCAAAGAAAAACCATAGCATTCTCATGCCAGTCTCCCAGCTGGAGACACTAGCACCCTGACCATCTCCCCTCTTTGGTCCTGGGTGGCTCATGCCTTTCCCCAGAGGCTGCTGTTACCGCCACCACCTTCGTGGGCCCTACCATCACTTGGTCCCCTTAGCTTGTGTGTCCTGTGCCCTTCCAGGCTGTGGCTCCTGAGGCTCTAACTCCTGCTGTCACCACTGTTGAGGGGCCCAGAGGTTACAGAAGGGTTTTGCCGAGAACCTTTGTACATAGCTCCTTCTAAGGCAGCAAGCAGAGGAGTCTGTTGTGCCAAGAAAGAGAGAAGTGACAAAGACGGGCACAGAAGAGACCCAAGGCAGTGTTATAACCACCATGATTATGCTTTCCAATATTTCTATGATCGTAAAGGTTGTCCTCAAGGAGTTAGCATGCTAATGACCCCCTTCCTGTCTGTAAATGAGGCTCAGGAACTCTTGAAAATGTCTAGCCACTTCCCTCTTGTCTGCCCAGGGCATCTGTTACACCTCCACCTCTGACCTTTGGACTTCATCTGGTTCCTGAGCCTGTCCCTGGATTGTCTCTCTTGCTGGCCTCTTCCAGCTGATGACACATTGGACTGTTTATCTGGCTTCCTGCTGTAACATTCTCCCACAGCCCGGTCAACCCTGGCTTCTCAAGGAGCACCCCTGCTTCTCTAGGGAGAATCAAATAAAAGTAATACTTATTTCTGGGGCGCCTGGGTGGCTCGGTCGGTCACACGTCTGACTCTTGATTTCAGCTCAGGTCATGATCTCAGGGTTATGGGATTGAGCCCCGTGTCAGGCTTGTCAGGCTCCATGCTCAGCAGGGAGTGTGTTTTTTTTCTCTCTCTCTCCCCCTTTCTCTGCCCCTCCCCATGCTCACATTCTCTCCCTCAAATAAATAAATGAATAAAATATTTTTTAAGATTTTATTTATTTATTCATGAGAGACACAGACAGAGAGAGAGGCAGAGACACAGGCAGAGGGAGAAGCAGGCTCCATGCAGGGATCCTGATGCAGGACTCGATCCCAGGTCCCCAGGATCAGGCCCTGGGCTGAAGGTGGCACTAAACTGTTGAGCCACTCAGGGATCCCCAGTGTGAGTATATTTATGTACATACTCTGGGGCTTTTTACTCACATTTAGCATTTCTACATATGTGTGTGTGTATAAATTCCTTTTTTTTTTTTTTTTTTTAGGTAAGCTCTATGCCCAACATGGAGCTCAAACTCAAAGCCCCTAGAGCAAGAGTCACATGCTCCACTGACCAAGTCAGCCAGGTGCCACAATTTCTTTGTAAAGATTTTACTAAATAATTACATGAGATTCTATTTTAGGAGTAGACTAGCAGTTAGCCACTCCCCTACTGCTGGACACTTAGGTTGCTTCTGAATTTGACTTTTTGTAAGAAGAAAGAACTTCCAAAGTCTTGTCTAATGCTCTTGCTTCAACATACACCAGAGGATGCTTCCATAGCACACACTCTGTCCACCCCCTCCAGGGACTCATCCCATTGCCCAGAGATTGACCCTAATTTAGATCAACATTTTACCAGTGATCAGGGTCACCAGGCCTCAGAAGTGGGCACCATGTGATTCCTCCTTCATGGCCTGACTTAAACGTAGATACTCATCTTGGCTGTGGCTGCTCTACCCTCTGCCCTGGTGTAAAGAGACCCGGGACTGTCATTCACATGGTTGTTGGGCAGAGTGGACATGAAGTCATTTCTATCTTGTCTGGCTGCATAGTGCACCTGATTAGGCATGAGAGGTAAGAGACCTCCTTCACCCCAGGTCCAGGTGAGCTCTCTAGGAAAGCCATTAGCAGAAAGCTCTGCTTTGGGGTTGTAAGCTGCTTGCCTAGTGTAGCCATTTAACAAAATGTTTTCAAAGAACTTACACACACAGGTACACACACATATATGTGATTTCATAGGGAAATGTGAGTAAAATAGCCGTACACACACACACACACGCACACACACACACAGGTCCTTACCACTGTTATGAACAGCACTACAGTGAACATCTTTGGGCTGACCTCTTTCTCTAGATCTCTATTTTAAAATAAACACACTCTATGAACACACAAACATTGTATTTATCAATCTTCTCTGCCAATGCTCCCACCTCTTGCCCTCTGGACATACCAACAGGCAGCAGGAAGTTGCAGAAATCAACACAAAATCTGAAATCAGGATTCCTAGAATGGTTTGGACACCTACTTCCTGTGCCTGGGGCAAACCACTCAAGCTCTCTGAGCTTGTTTCCTCATGTGTAAGATTTAAATTAAGGTAGTGACAACATCTGTGAGCCTCACGGGGTCACAGTGAGAAGCAAAGAGATCATAGATGAGAGGAACCAGAAGAGGATGGGAGATGAGGGAGGCATCGCTGTTCCTCAAAACAGCACCTCACACCTTTTTCTCTATTTTTGCTCAGAACTTTGATCTCTTGGAAAAGTGTGAAAGGACTCAAGACACAGGAAAAGAGGTCCAAGAAGCCAAAATGGAGAATTATTCCCCTTCAATTCATGGGACATTTGGAACTACTTATTTACATATAAAAACACTTAGTAAGCAATTTAGTAATGGATTTGGAAAGCCCTTCGTCTTCCTCATCTTCACAGTTGCCCTTGGCCACTCTTGATCAAGTCCCCATTTCCTGATACATCACTTCATCTCATATGTCCTGACTTTGGCCTACAATTAATAACAGGCTATTTAACAATGTACACCCTGTGCATTTTACATATGAAAAGTTAAAGAAATACTCTTACTCTTCTTGCCAATGGCCTTGGGGACTAGAAGGGTCTTTCTTCTTCCAAAGCTATTTTGATAGCTTTGCAAACAAAGACAAAAACATGCCTTAGAAATGAGTATAGGGGTACCTGGGCAGCTCAGTCCATTAGGCATCTGCCTTCAGCTCAGGTCATGATCCTCGAGTGCCAGCATTGAGTCCCACATTAGGCTCCCAGCTCGGTGGAGAGTCTGCTTTTTCCTCTGCCCCTCACCCCACTCGTGTTTTTTTTCTCTCTCTCTCTCCCTCTCAAATAAATAAAAATAAAATCTTAAAAAAAAAAAAGAAATGAGTATAGGAGTGGGCTTGCAATCAGAAGTCTTATTCAACAAAGAATTACTTTTCAAAAAAAAAAAAGAATTACTTTTCAAATTGAGTTGTGTTTTCCTTAGACAAAATGCAGAGACAATAGCCATTGCCATGTTAGCAAAACTTATCTTTAGATGATCCTGTGCCCGCAACCTGCCATGCTTCTCCCATTCTCCCAGGGTGAGCCCGAAGAGGGGTCTGTCTTCCACATTCCATCCCCTTCCCATTTCATCCTGTCCTCAGCATGCTAACTGCTGCCCGTGGATCCCCCAGGCTTAGGGCAGGGAGAAAGTAGGATAGTAAAGGAGCAAAAGTGTATTTTTACTTATGTGTTATTCTCATTCAGCAGCTCAATGCCCTCTCTCCCAGCAGATGTCTAAATGCTGACTCCTTATGTCTTGGGATGCACTGGGGGGATGTAGCAGGGATAGGGGTTAGAGACCCACCCACACCTCCAACACTACCCTTGACATCGTGCAGGTCCTGGATGCAGGTGAGACACTGTCACGTTGGACTCTCCTAATGCCCCTGCCCCCCTCCTTCAGGGGTAGAGTTGGCCAATCTGATCCACCCAAGAGCTTTTCTGAGTTTACTGCTAGTGTACCACTGGTTGGGGGTGGGGGCGGTCTGTGCAATTCTGCAGGCATCAGACTGAGGCCTGAGCAGGCAGTCTTCCTTATGGTGAGCACTCCACCGCATAGAGTGGTCTTGGCAGTGCCTCCTTTCTTGGTTTGAGAAGGAAAGGGAGTGGGGGAGACCACAGTACCCACTGCCCATAGGCTGGCAGCTCTTCCCAGCCCATCCTCAATCTTGAAGTTTGCAGAGCCAGTTTGCCCCTGCCTTTCTTTCTGCTGCTGCTGCTGTGATGAGTCCCATTCCTTTCTCTGCAATGTGGACATTTGTCACTCAGTGACCTCTCTTCCTAGACAGAAAAAGTTACAGAAGCAAAGGAGACCACACTTCAATCAGCTGTTGAAAATCATTGAACTACACTCATTGCAGAAACAGGCTCTGTTTTGTTGTCATTGTCTAGGTTGTTTTCATAGGTGTATAAATAAAACACGAGGAAAGCCACTCAAAGTGGAGATTCCATGTAAGTTTCTGCGACTGCATGGTCACCAGCCCTAGAATTCTGTTCTCAGCAGCAAGACAGCGGAAGGAGCCAAGTGGGCAGAACGGAACAGGAGACCCAACCCACGGGTCCAGCTGGACTGGGAGGGCTGGCTGGAAATGACCAAGGAGCTTTGTGCCAGGACTTCTTGGAGGCAGGACTGCCGGGGGCAGGTAAAGGTGCTCAGTCTGCACTGAAGCCTCACCGAGCAGTCCCGGCTCAGGCCTGGTGCACAGCGTGTGCCCAAGAATGTTTCGAGTCCCACATTAACATTAACATTCAGACAAGAGAAATTTCAGTACCATATGTTGCTTCCAAGAAATTTCATACAATCATTGTGAAGACAAAACAGGACTTTTTCCCAACAGTCTTAAAATGAATTCTGAAGCAAGATTATGAGAAACTCAGTAATGTTGGGAATAATATTTTATAGCTCAGAGGGCCAACTTGATATTTTAAAACTCTGCTAGATCTCCGGAAAACATGAGTGTAGCAATAAAAACATTATAAGCATAGGAGAAGAATCAGGATATAATTTTATTTAGCTCTTTATTAAGCAAGTAAAAGATATTAGGAGGACTTCTGGGTTGAAATGATGGATTGAACACATGCATCTGACTTCACTTCCCCCTGAAATCTCCAATAAAGGGATTAAACAAAGAAACAAGTGAACAAAAATAGAAATCAATAAGAGCAGAGAGAACAGGAGAGGGAAATTGTAACCAGATTTTGGAAGCTGGACATCAAGCTGTCACTGACTTAGGAGATCCAAGAAAGTCAGTTCCTACCCAACAGTGAGGATAACTGAGAGCTGTTGGTTTATATGCAGAACCTTAAAAAGGCACTGGAATAGACAATATCAGGGACTTCCAGAACTGGAGGAAAGGAAATATGCTAAAGTGAGGGTTGGCTGGAGCTATTGGGTAGTAATCACATGGATTCCTAGATGCCCTGCCTAATCTACATAGCTGCATGACAGCCCCAGCCCCAGCGCCACCTTGGTGAAACAGGATCCAAGCTAGGAGATGGCAGGAATGCTCAAAGGTGTGGGCACCATACCAAATACATATGAATGTTGAATATGGAGAGCCCTTGCCTCCTCTTGAACTCCTAGATGGCTGGTGTCCAGGCTGTCCCTCTCCACAGAGAGACTGTGTCCTAACAAATCTGGCTAGCCATGAGAAAATATCTCAGGTTATGGGCAACAGGAGTGTCCCCCAGAAAGTGGTCCACTTGATCTTCCTATGGAGGAGCACAAAGACAGCAAGTCCCGCACACACACATGGAGTGTCCCCTAAATTTTTGAGTTCTCATTTCACAATTAAGGATATAAAACATCTGAGAAAGCGTATTATCTAAGGAAACCAAAAGAAACAGAAAAAAAAGAATTTGGTGGAAACAAAAACTACATAGAGAAAAGAAAATTAAAAGAAAAAACTCTCAGTGAGAGATAACTATTACATCATGAAACAAGAATAAGGCACTATGAAAAAGTAGTATCCAGAGAACATCTCTGAAAAACATGAGTGCATCAATAAGGAACTCAACAGAGTTCTGGCAGTGTGTTAAGCCAAGAAAAATAGAAAAGCATAAAGATCAAAAAGGAAGAAGTAGGGCAGCCCCAGTGGCGCAGCGATTTAGTGTCGCCTGCAGCTCATGGTGTGATCCTGGGGACCCAGGATCGAATCCCACGTCAGGTTCCCTGCATGGAGCCTGCTTCTCCCTCTGCCTGTGTCTCTGCCTCTCTCTCTCTCTGTCTCCCATGAATAAATAAATAAAATCTTTTTTTAAAAAAAAGAACATTTAAAAAAAAAGGAAGAAGTAAAACTGTATTTATTTATAGACAAAATGATTATTTATATGGAAAATCATAAGGAATCTATAAAATATTGTAATCAATGAGTTTAAACAAGAATACGAGGTCAGTATACAAAAATATTGTATTTCTATACAGTAGCAACAAATAGTTAAAATTTTTAATACAAGAAAAAGGGCAAAAGATCCCAATAGACACCCCCCAAGGATGATACACAGATGGTAAGGAAGCAAGTGAAAAGACGCTCAAAATTATGCCTTATTAGGGAATTGCAAATTCAAGTGACGAGATACCGCTATGCATCTAACAGTATGGCCAAAATCTAGAATATGGGCAACTCCAAATGCTGGCAAGGACATAGAGAAATAGGAACTCTCATTCACTGTTTATGGGAAAGCAAAATGGTATAGCCACTTAGGAGGGCATTTCTTTTTTTTTTAATTTTATTTATTTATTCATGAGAGACACAGAGAGAGGCAGAGACACAACACAGGGAGAAGCAGGCTCCCCACAGCAAGACTGATATGGGACGCAATCCCAGGACCCTGGGATCATGACATGAGCCGAAGGTGAAACAACTGAGCCAGGTGGCCCTAGGAAGCTATTTCTGACAAAACTGAACATGCTCTTACCATGCAGTCCTGCACTCATGATCCTTGATATTGACCCAGAGGAGCTGAAAATTTATGTCTGCAAAAAACTTGCACACAGATAGTTATAGCAGCTTTATTCATAATTGCACAAACCTGCAAGTAACCAAGATGTCCTTTAGTAAGTAAATGAATAAACTGGTCCATTCAGGCAATGGGCTATTATTCAGTGCTAAAAACAAATGAGCTATCAAACCATGAAAAGACACAGAGGAACCTTAAATGCATATGACTAAGTGAAAGAAACCAATCTGACAATGCTGAATGACTCCATCTATAGGACATTCTGGAAAAGGTAAAACCATGGAAACAGTAAAAAGATCAGGGATCCCTGGGTGGCACAGCGGTTTGGCGCCTGCCTTTGGCCCAGGGCGCGATCCTGGAGACCCGGGATCGAATCCCACATCAGGCTCCCGGTGCATGGAGCCTGCTTCTCCCTCCGCCTGTGTCTCTGCCTCTCTCTCTCTCTCTGTGACTATCATAAATAAAAATAAAAAATTAAAAAAAAAAAAAAAAAAGATCAGTGGTGGGCATCCCGGGTGGCTCAGCGGTTTAGCACCGCCTTCAGCCCAGCGTGTGGTCCTGGAGACCTGGGATTGAGTCCTATGTCGGGCTCCCTGCATGGAACCTACTTCTCCTTCTGCCTGTGTCTCTGCCTCTCTTTCTCTCTGTGTCTCTCATGAATAAATAAATAAATAAATAAATAAATAAATAAATAAATAAATAAAATCTTAAAAAAATAAAAATAAAAAAAAAAGATCAGTGGTTGCCAGGGGTTGAGGTAGGAGAGTAAAAATGAACATGGGGGACACAGGGGATCTGGGGGGCAGGAAACTACTCTGATGATGCTATAATGGTGGATCCATGTAATTATACATGTGTGCCAACCCATAGAATGCACAACACCAAGAGTAAACCCCAACATAAAATACGAACTTGGTTGATGATGTGTTGACGTTGGTTCATCAATTGCAATAAATGTACCACACTGATGCAGGGATGTTGATGAAGAGGAGCTGGAAAGGAGGTACATAGGAATCTCTTTCTCTACTTTCTGATCAATTTTTCTGCGAACCTAGGACTGCTTTAAAAAATAAAGTCCATTTGGTGCACCTGATTGTCTCAGTTGGAGGAACATGTGACTCTTGATCTTGGGGTTGTGAGTTCGAGCCCCAAGTGGGGTGTAGAGATTATTTAAATTAATAAAACTTTTAAAAATAAATAAATAGGGATGCCTGGGTGGTTCCGATGGTTAAGCATCTGCCTTCAGCTCAGGTTATGATCTCCAGGTCCTGGGATCAAGCCCCACGTTGGGCTCCCCACTCAATGGGGAGTCTGCTTCTTTCTTTGCCTCTCCCCCTGCTTGTGCTCTCTCTCTCAAATAAATTTAAAACAAAATCTAAATAAATAAATAAATAAAGTCTATCAATTAAAAAAATACTATACTGGGTTCTATTCAGGGAGTCCTTTCTCCACTTAGAATGTTCTATTCTAGGGGCATCTGGCTGGCTCAGTTGGAAGAGCATGAGACTCTTAATCTCAGGGTTGTGAGTTCAAACACCAGGTTGGGTGTAGAGATTACTTAAACAAAAAAAATTTTTATAAGAATGTTCTTTTCTAATATTTTTATGGTTTTGATTTTCACACCTTCATCCTTCAGGAATTAATTTTGGTTAATAGTATCAGAACAATGATTCTATTAGGGGAGGGAGAGGGACAGGGACAGGAGATCAGCTGGATAAAGGGTAGGAGGGAATTCACTGGGATGATGGAACGTATACATCTTATTGGGTGGTGGTAACATGAATATATATCTTTATTGAAGTTTATCAAGCTGTGTATTTTTAAGGATATATGCACCCCATGTTTATTTCTTAAATTTTTATTTTAATTCCAGCATAGTTAACATACAGTGTTATATTAGTCTCAGCAGTACAATGTAGTGATATAACACTTCCATACATCACCTGGTGCTCATCATGACAAGTGTACTCCTTAATTCCCAACACCTATTTAAGCCATCTACCCCCCCCACTTTGGTATGCATCAAATTTTTCTCTATAATTAAAAGTTTGTTTCTTTTTTTTTTTTAAAGTTTGTTTCTTGCTTTGTCTCTCTCTCTCTCTTTTTGCCTTTGCTTATTTATTTTGTTTCTTAAATTCCACATGAGTGAAGTCATATGGTATTTGTCTTTCTCTGACTTATTTCACTTAGCATTATACTCTCTAGCTCTGTCCATGTCATTGTAAATGGCAAGATTCCATTCCTTTTTATGGCCAAGTAATATTCCATTGTGTATATATGCTATATCTTCTTTATCCATTCATCAGTCAGTGGATACTTGGTTTGCTTCTGAAACTTGGCTATTGTAAATAATGCTGCTATAAACATAGGGATGCATGTATTTCTTTGAATTACTGGTTTTGTATTCTTTGGGTAAATACCCAGTAGTGTGATGTGATGACAAGCACCTTTTCATGTGTCTATTGGCCATCTGTATGTTTTCTTTGGAAAAATGTCTGCTCATGTCTTCTGCTCACTTTTCAATTGGGTTGCTTGTTTTTTAGGGTATTCAATTTTGCAAGTTCTATATTTTGGATCCTAGCTCTTTATCAGATATGTCCTTTGCAAATATCTTCTTCTGTTCCATAGGTTGCCTTTTGATTTGCTGATTGTTTTCTTCACTGTGCAGAAGATTTTATTTTGATGTAGCCCCAATAGCTTATTTTTGCTTTTGTTTCCTTGCTCAAGCCATACTGTACATTTTTAAATCTATGCATTTTACTTTATGTAAAGTATACTTCAGTACACATTAAAGAAGCTTAATAGAAAATTTAGAAGATAAAATTGAAGAAGTTCTCCAGAAAGTAAAAGGACAAATTTTAAATAGTAAAAAAAAAAAAAATTAGTAAATTAGAGGACCAATCCAGGGAGCTATTTACAAAAAACATGAATCTTCCCCAAAAAGAGAATCAAGGGGTGCCTGGGTGGCTCAGTTGGTTAAGCACCTGTCTTAGGCTCAGGTCATGATTTCAGGGTCCTGAGATCAAGCCCCACATTGGGCTTCTTGCTCAGTGGGGAAACTGCTTCTCCCTCTCCCTCTGTGCTCTCTCTCTCCCTCTCTTGTTCTCCCTCTCAAATCTTTAAGAGAGAGAGAGAGAGAGAGAGAGAGAACCAAGATGGTAAAGGGGATGGAACCATCAAATAACTTAGAAAATATCCCAGAAAGCATTCTATATACACATTATAAATCTTAACTTTTCACTAAAACTGTTTGGGGATCATTTCCAAAGTTGGTACGTAAAGGCCTATCTCTCTATAATGACAAGGTGTTCCTTTATGAGATAGCTCATAATTACTTAACCAGTCCCCTAATGGCTGACATTTATGCAGGTTCTAATCTTGTGACATTTTAAGTAATATTGCTGGTATCATCTTCACATATTCATCATTTTCCATGTAAGAGTTCCAGGAAAAATTCCTGGAAATTAAGTAGCTCAATCCAAGGAAATATGTATTTTAATTTTAATTTAATTTTGCCAGACCTCCCTCCATAGAGATGGCACCATTACGATCCCTTCCTGGTATGAGCCCCGTTTTCCTTCATTCTCAATAATGCATGGTATCAGTGAGCTTTTTCATCCTTGTCAGCATACTTGGTGAAAAACACTATATCTCATTGTATTTTAATTCTCAATTCTCAAGTTGAAGTTTTTAAAAGGTGTTTTTGGGGGCACCTGGATAGTCCAGTCAGTTAAGCATCCAACTGTTGATTTCCACTAAGGTCATCATCTCAGGGTTGAGAGATTGAGCCCTGTGTCAGGCTCCATTCTAGGCGTGGAGTCTGCTTAAGGTTCTCTCTCCCCCTCTCCCTCTGCCCTTCCCCATTATCCCTCTCTCTAAAACAAACAAACAATCAAATAAATAGATAAATAAATAAGAGAGAAAAAGGTGTTTTGTGTTTAATATCTGGGAATGATGAGCAATAAAACAAATAATATTGGATTATAACGCAAAGGATAAAATATCCGTGAGTCTATGTGGATACAAACTATTAGCTATATAAATAAGTGTGCGAGAGGTGACAACTCTTTCTTACAGAAGAATTCCAACTATTAAATATAGAAGGAATGGGGGAGTGGTAATAAGAGATCACCATTAAAACATCACAACAATGACTGCTATAGGCAAATTCACTGATGGATACTAAAAGTTTAGAAACGAACAGGATATTTGCAGAGGCTCAAAAACACCTCACCCAAAAGATTTCAGCCCTTCAAAGGGAAAAATCATAACTTCATACCTGAGAAACCCAGCTATCAACTTGAACCAAGTGATCAGGGCTGACATACCAAAATCAGGTATTCTTTTTTTTTTTTTTTAAGATTGTATTTATTTATTTGACACAGAGAGAGAGAGAGCACGGGCAGGGGGAGGAGGAAGCACAGGGAGAGGGAGAAGCAGGCTCACCATTGAGCAGAGAGCTCAACATGGGGCTCGATTCCAGGACCCTGAGAGCATGACCTGAGCTGAAGGCAGGAGCTCAACCGACTAAGCCACCCAGGTGCCCCTAAAATCATGTACTCTTGTTGATGCACTGAGAAAGGTACCTCACTCCATGCATCCTTCCTGGCAAAGCACAACCTCAATCTAATCACAAGAAAACGCCAGACAAATATCCACATGGGGGGACATGCTCCAAAATATCTGATCAGCACTCCAGAAGTGCCAAGGTGTGGAAGACGAGGAAAGATGGAAGACCCATCGCAGATGGGGAGATACTTAGCAGACAAGACAATGAATTGTCCAATTTGGACAATGATCCGAATTGGATCCTGGACCAGAAAAAGGACTGCGTGGAAAAACTGATGAAATATGAATGAATTCTACACTGTAGTTAATAGTACTGTGCCAATGAGAATCTCTTAGTTTTGATCATTGCGCTCTGGCTACAGGAGATGTTGATATTAGGAGAAGCTAGAGGAAAGGTGCATGGAAACTGCATGGAAACTGTATTACCTCTGCAACTCTTCTGTAGTAAGTATACAGTGACCTCAAAATAAGTTTCTTTAAGGTATTTCTTTTCCCCTTGCTGCTCATGTACATTCATTTTTCAATTTTATTTTCTGCCATTTATATAAGCGTTTTTAGGAATTCTTTCTTACATTAGGGAAAATGAGTTTTGTCATATGTGCTACAAATACTTCCTCCCTGTCATTCGTCTTTGATTTTGCCTCTGATAACTTTTTTTTTAAGATTTTATTTCTGTATTCATGAGAGATGAGAGACAGAGACAGAGACAGAGACAGAGACAGAGAGAGAGGCAGAGACACAGGCAGAGGGAGAAGCAGGCTCCTTGCAGGGAGCCCGACGAGGGACTCGATCCTGAATCTCCAGGATCAGGCCCTGGGCTGAAGGCGGCGCTAAACTGCTGAGCCACCCAGGGTGCCCTCTGATAACTTTTAAGGCAAAAGCTTGTTTCATTTTTATGCAAATTGATTAGCCTTTCCTTTCTGTGTCATGTCTAGAAAGTTATTTCCCATTTGGAAACGTTTCTTCTAATATTTTTATGCTTTCCTTTTCCACATGTAAATCTTTCTCCTGGAATTTATTTTGGGATATTTTTTTCAAAAATGGTTACCTAAGTTTTTTTTCAATATTTCCACTAAATTATCCATCTTTTTCTCAGTGGTCTTTTTATTTAAAGATTTTATTTATTTATTTATTTGTTTATTTGAGAGAGAAAAAGCGCACAAGCAGGAGGAGGGGAAAGGAGAGGCAGACTCCCCCCACTGAGCAGGGAGCCCAATGCAGGGCTTGATCCTAGGATCCAGGGATCACAACCTGAGCTGAGGGCAGATACTTAACCAACTAAGCCACCCACGTACCTCTTTCTCAGTGGTCTTAAAGCCCACCTGTATTATATACTGATTTTTTTATTTTTAGTTAATTTTTAACTAATTAATCCCTGTGCCCAACATGGGGCTTGAAATCATGATCCCAAGATCAAGAGTCTCATAGTCTACGAACTGAGCCAGTCAGGTAGCCCTATATTTTTTTCTAATTAAACAAACTGCTTCTGAGGTTTCCATAACTAAATATTCCAAAAGAGCCAGGGAGCCTCAGAGAAGGAAACATGATGAGGACAGAACCAGCTCAATCAGATATAAAATATGCATTTTAAAGCTACTACTAATTCTAAAGATTTGCGTAGAGTGCATTGGCTGCAATGCACTGATTCATCTCTGCATATAGCACAGTCCTGATAAGAATAGGAAATCGATAAATGTTTGTTGAATGAGTAACTGACTGAGTAAACAGGTTGGGAAAGGTGAAAGAAACTATGTTGTTAGAGCCTACTCTTTCCAGTGCTTTATATTTGCTTTCCTTTTTACCTCCATTTTTTTTTAAGATTTTATTTATTTATCCATGAGAGACACACACAGAGAGAGGCAGAGACATAGGCAGAGGGAGAAGCAGGCTCCTCACAGGGAGCCTGATGTGGGACTCGATCCTGGGACTCCAGGATCACCCCCTGAGCCAAAGGTAGACGCTCGACGACTGAGCCACCCAGTCCTTCCTTACCTCCATTTTTTTACACCCAGTTTACCCTGAGCACTCATGCTTACAACGGTCCAGCCAGGGTACTCAACTGGTGGTGAGGGGTGGACCTAAGATTGGGCCGACAGTCCTCCAAGCCGCCCAGGATCTTGGAGAAGGATCACCTGCAACTTGCCCAAAGATGCTAGTTCCCCCGGCCTAGTCCAGGCCTAACCAAACCAGCTTCTGTTTGGGGCTGAGCCCCCACTTCCCAGAGTCACTGCCCATCCTGCTGTGGAGATTGACATGGGCCATGTCCCAGGTCTGCTGGACCCTAGTCCTGGACCTGTAGAGTCTTCTGGAGTCCTGAGGTCCCAACCCTTCAGGAGAATAACTACCACAGCTAGATCGAGACACCCAGAATTTTATGTGGCTAACCAGGAGCCTCTTGGGTCAGTCCTGGGAACCACAAGACAGCGGGGTCTCAGACGAGCATGGACAAGGGGTTGAGCAAGCAGAATTCTAACCAGAACCCAACTGCTGTGCATCTTGTACAAACCCTTAAACTCTGTGAGCCTCATCTATATGGTGGGATTTTTTATTGAGGTAAAATTTACAAACAGGGACATGCGTAGACTTTACAGTACAATTCAATGAGTTTTAATATATATATATTTTAATTTTTCTTTATTTATGATAGTCACAGAGAGAGAGAGAGAGAGGCAGAGACACAGGCAGAGGGAGAAGCAGGCTCCATGCACCGGGAGCCCGACGTGGGATTCGATCCCGGGTCTCCAGGATCACGCCCTGGGCCAAAGGCAGGCGCCAAACCGCTGCACCACCCAGGGATCCCCAATTCAATGAGTTTTAACAAAGAATAACCAAAACCCAAATCAAAATGCAGGGCATTTCCATGAATCCAGTGAATTCCTTGTCAGTTCCCTGACCTTAACCCTTTGTGTGCTCATTGTCTATCCTTAGAGATGATCTTCTTCTTAGATTTCCTATCAACAAAGTCGTACAGTATTTACTGTGTCATTTCTGGTTTCTTTCAGCGAATATTTTTGAGATTCATTCATATTGCTGCATATAACATACTTCATTCCTTTTCATTCATGTCCATTATTGTATAGACATGCTACCATCTGGCCATCCATCCACCTGTCCAAGGACAGTTGGGCCGTTTCCAGTTGGTAGTGATGATGATAAAGGTACAGAGAGCATTTTTTAGTTTTGAGAGACACAGATTTCCATTCCTCTCGAGAGAACCTGCTGCTTAGGGCACAGATGGCTGACATCTCAGTGCTTCTCCTTGGGACCTATGACCCCAGGTGGCTCCCAGCCAATGACTGAGCAGAGTGGAGACTTGCACCAGCCATTCCTGCAGGAGAAAGGACTTCCCACTGGGGGCCAGGGATCAGAGCCTCCGAGCTCCAGCCAAGATTCAATTAGAGCTGCACTGAGGGCCATGGCTCTTCCCACCTGTTAGGGGCCGCACTGTGTCTCCCCAAATTAATATGTTGATGTCCTAACCTCCCTAGCACCTCAGGGTATGACTGTATTTGGAGATCAGGTCTTTAAGGTGGTGATTTAGGTAAAGTAAGGTGGGCCCCTAATCCACCGGTGTCCTTGTAAGAAGAGATTAGGATACAGATGTGCACATACAGAGGAGGGACCACATGGGGACACAGGGAGAGGGCCATGTGCAAGCCTTAGAAGAAACGCAACCCGCCAATGTTGTTGACCGTGGGCTCAGCCTCCAGAACCGTGAGCAAACGGATTCATGCTGCTCAGGGCCCCTGGTCTGTGTTGTCTTGTGTCGGCACCCGGGGGGACCAGTCCACCGTCCAGCCTTCCTCCCCGCCCTCTCTGTGCTCCCACTTAGACCTGCCCCATCATCGGGGGCTCCCTGCTGCCCGGAGCCCTCTCCCCACCCTTCCCAGGCATTTCCCCCAATAAATATCTGCCTGTCTGACCCTGTCTGGTGTCTGCTTCCTGGAGGACCCACACTGACACCACCTGCCGGCCTGCACCACCCGCGTTCTGGGGAGGTGGAGGCACTGGGGCCGGTCAGCTGGGCAGGCGGCTGGGTCCGCGGGGCTGCTCTGCAGACCGCAGGTGGGAGCCAGACCTCTGTCCCTTGTCCATACACTGCAGGGCTGGAGGGTGCCGGCCACCCCGCAGGGACAGACCCCGGGGTCTCCTGGCCACGGCCCGGCCCGGCCCAGCAGCAGGGCACGAGCAGCAATGCCAGAGCAGGAAGGGCCTCGCAGGAGCCGCGGGGCCGGGGTGGCTGCAGCGACTGAGGCCATCGAGCATGCGGGCCCATCTCCGGCTGACCCGGGGACAGAAACAACCACCACCCCCGGCGCTGCTTGCCTGAGTTTGGGGTGGCCCTGCAGGTGTGTGAGTGCTGGCAGCTGCTCCCCAGCACCCCGCCCGCTGCCACACGGCCTGCTCAGGGCCCACCTGTCCACCTGCACAGCTGTCACATGGCCTGCTCGGGGCCCACCTGCCCACCTGCCCACCTGTCACACAGCCTGCTCGGGGCCCACCGGCCCACCTGCCCACCTGCCATGGCTGACAGCTTGGGGGGCCGGTCCCCTCGCTGGAAGGGGACAGGGGGGCCGTGGTCAGCAGACACCGCCAGGCCGGTTCAGGGCTTTTCCCAGCTGCCACCTGGAGAAAGGTGGAGAAGGAGGGGATTTCGCAGAGAGAAAGCCAGGGTCTGGGTGAAGAGAGCACAAGGATGTGGGGGCCTGAGGGGCGAGGCCTGGGCTTCCGTGGGAGAAGGAGAAAGGAGGCAGGGAGGGAAACCCTGGCAGGCCATGCTGCTCTCCTGGGTTATAAACCACTTTCTCACACATCAGCCTTCGGATCTCATAACCACCCTGTGAGGGAGGCAGGTAATTATCTCCATTTCACAGGTTTGAAGACTGGGGCTCTGGGAGGAGGAGGTTCAGCAACCTGTCAGGCTCTAGTCGTGTCAGAATTTCCTCCCCCCTTTTTTGTTTTTAAGATTTTATTTCTTTATTTGAGCGAGAGGGACAGAGAGTGGCAGAGGGGACCACATTCTGTTTGTCCCTTCCTCTGTCGATAGAAACTTGAGGTGCTTCTACCTTCGGGCTATTGTGAACAACGCTGCTATGAACACAGATGTGCGAGTGTCTCTTTGAGACTCTGCAGCCAGTTCCTTGGGGTATACACGCAGGAGTGGAAGCACTGGATCGCATGGTGGTTCCAGGTTCAATTTTTTGAAGAAGTGCCAGGCTTGGTGCTCTGTGGTCCCAGAGCAGAAAAGGTCCATTCGAAGGCAGAGTCCTTACTCAGCGAGTATTTTTACAGCGTTGGAGGTGGTGTCCATGCTGTGAGCGTCATGGTGGACATAAAACATGGACTTTGACCCCATTAACCGGGGACCCACAACTAATGAAGAAGTTAATCCTATTGTCTCGGTAGCTGACTAACCAGGTTAATAGTGTTCGTGTGGTCAACCGTCTGACACTGAGAATCCCTGGAGCGATAGTACAAGACTAAATGGGAATGTGTGAGCATATTAACCATGACTGTGTTTGGGAGGAACCTAGAATGATTTTTTCCGCTACCTTTTTAAATTTTCCTCATATATATGTACTGCTTTTATCATGAAACAAGTTAAAACAATCATTTTTCAACTTTTCTCCCACTATCTCTGTATTCCACTGCTGTTGAGTTGATGTAGTTATGAACCAGTTAGTCGTCGCACACTTGTGTCATTTGCTAACATGCTTAAGAAAATGTTCTCAAAGTCCTTAGCATTTATTTAGTAATTTTTAAAAGCATCATTTATCAAAATGACATGTTTATAATAAAACAATAAACATTCCAAGAAGAATGTGGAAATTATCCAGAATTCCGCACCCGGAGAGAACCTCAGTGATCATTTCGGTGAATATTTCTGGTTTGCACAAACTCACTCTTTAATTGATTTATTTTCTTAGTTGTTTTTTTTTTTATTGATCATATACTTTTATTTATTTTTTAAGATTTTATTTATTTATTCATGAGAGACACACACAGAGAGAGAAAGAGAGGCAGGCTCCACGCAGGAAGCATGATGTGGGACTCGATCCCAGGTCTCCAGGATCACGCCCTGGTCCGAAAGGCCTCCTGCTGAGGCGCTCAACTGCTGAGCCACCCAGGCATCCTGATCATATACATTTAAATATACAAGTATAAGGTTTGAAATCAAGCTTCAAAATGTGCAAAAGAATACACAGAGAAAAGTGCATCTTCCTTAACAATATATCGTGTTATATGTCAATAAATATGTAGACACGCCTGGTTCCTTAGGAAGGCAGGACCATATCAGATTCGCTATCTCCACTCTGTGAAATCCCACACCGCGTGCAGACAGGTAACTTCTCTGAAATATGCCATCAAAGCTTTTGCTTTTAAACTCACCCGACTAAGCCTCACTTCCTATTCCCACTCCCAGAACCCTTTGCGTCATCAAGCCTAGCCTCACGTATTTCAATGAAATGCCATTGTTTGCAGGACCTTGATATCTGCTTTCCTGTTTAGCACTACATTTGAGAAATAAATTGGCAAGAAAGAAAAAGCTCACCTATTCACCACGAAGGTTTCCTCTTTCTCGATGTCCTGCCTTCTACGAGGCCGAGGCCCTATGGCACGCCCAGCGAGCAGCACCTCTGACAGTCCCAACATACACTCGTATTTTGCAAGGTCATGACAAATTGGATGAGAAGAAAAATCCAGTCCGGGCTGGGTGTGCCTAAAACTGTTCAAGCATCCAGCACATTAGCAACAATCTTTTTTGGAATGTTGCCTCCCCTTGTTCAAAAGGGCAACCACTAGCATGTGATGTTGTCGTTTGCCTTCTTTGTTTTTGGAGCTGATTCTCCACCACCCCCGGAAGCAGCAATCTGAAGTCTGTTTCCTTAGCTAAATATTTCTCTTTTTCTTCTTCAAGGGCACTTGTATCCGTACACATTTGAATTTGGGGCCACTCCTAGATCCGGGCTGCACTGACTGTGGCTGGGAAAGATGAAAGAAGAAAAAGGAATAACAGGCACCTCAAAGATTCCTTGAACTTTCTGGAGCTGATAGAAAAGCTGAAGAGGCCCTGGCCTATCGGACAAGGTCCCCTGTGTGGCCAGCAAGGGAGGGGTGCCCTGCCAAGCCCAGGGGTGGGTCTAAGTGAGGAGACGGCAGCCACGGATCTACGTGTGCCCACACGCATAACGTGCCCAAGCTCCCACCGCTCGCATTTCCTATCCATGAAATGGGCATTCTCCAGAGCAATCTCTTCCAGAATCTCAGGGGGAAGGACAGCAGGCAGGTGCCTGGCCCATTTCAGAAGGAAGTGGATGTTCAGGGAACTCCTCACTGTTGGCCACAACAGCCAAGACTGGGCAGGTCCTCCCCGCACCTTTCAGGAAGGCAGTAAACCATCCTCATCAGGGGACGCCGGGACTCAGGGGAGGGAGAGCAGGTGCTTTGGGGAGGGCCATTTTCTAGCGGGGGTCACCTTGCATCTCTCAAAACAGCCCCATGACCTTGACTGGATGAGGGAGTGTCGAGAGCCACAGCCGGGCTACCGAGTTCTGGTCCTGGCTCCACCCCTTAGAAGTCCTATGCCCTCCACTCATGCCAGTTACTTTAGGTCTCAGGGTCCTTAACTGTGCACTAGAGCTAATGGTAGCGGCCCCCAGTCTTCCTGAGGGTTAGAGGAGAACCGTGGGAAGCACGTGCCTGACCTCACTTAGGGCTTGTTAGATGTTAGCTGTGGTTATTGGCCCGAGCACACCACCTCGGGGCCAGCAGACCCGGGACCAGGGACCGAAGCAGGTAGCACTCTCAGGTCAGATGTGCTGACAGCCAGGGGCTTTGCTACTTTTGCTCCAGACACAGGATGTCCGAGCCAGGCCGAGTCTCTGAACCCGGCTGCACTTCGAGAGAGACCAAGAAGCTTACAAGGTCTGCACACCAGGAAGCCCTCCAGGTGACCGTGACAGGTGCCAGCCTCGGGGATGACAGCGCTGGTGGAATTTTCTCCCTGGACAGCTCAGGGGGTGGAGGCCAAGGGTGAGAAGGCCTGAGGGCCATCAGTGGCCCAGCTGGGCTGGCCCCCCATTTCCTGGCCTTTAGGGCCCCACAGTCTTTCCTCTCCCACAGGAGCCCCTGCAGCCAAGAGGCCAGATGGGAAAAATCAAGGAGGATTCCTCATATCCTTTGAAGCACTTTTTTTCTAAAATCCAAAAGATAAGAAGGGTGCCTCTTGTGCCAACACACTTATTCTCCTTTTAAAAAAAGCAAACTTCACGGGTTTTAGGCATAGCTGAATCCAGGCGGGAGCTTAACTTGCCTCCCCGACAGAGGATCCACTGGTTGGTTGAGCTGTGTTGAGACCTTTTTTAATTTGGAGGATTGTTTTTTTGTAACTCAGAAGGATGTGTGCTCAGCTCCATTTTAGAATTCGCTCTTTTCAGGATAAATATCAGTCTGTCGTTTTGAAAGGGAACATATGGGCGTCAAATGACCATCATTTTCTTTTAATGGCAGACATGTGTTAATGAATATGTAAATGTCCAGAGGTGAGGCTGGTGAAGCTTGGCTGTTGCTGGGCTGGATTTCTTTGAAATATTCTTTGCACCAGATGGCGTTTGGGCTGCCAGAGACTGAAGCTTGGAGGAAGAGTCTTTGCTTCTCCCTCCCCATCCTTGGGGTGGAGGCGGAGGGGGGGGGGGGGGGGGGGATGGGCCCAGGGAGGAGCCCTGTTGGCCGCCTTTTGTGCAAATGGGCTGCACCACCCCACCCACCAGGAGAGAGGGTAAGGAGATACATGAGCCTCTGAGTCTAGATGATTCCTCCCACATGGCCTCAGCCAAGTGGGCCTCACTATCATCACCACAGAGGGTAGGTGATGCACCTGTGTGATACATGTAATGTGTCCGGAGCCCAGCAGACAGCGAATGTGTTGTGAGTGACAGCAGCTATGGTCATCCAGGCCTGGGCTCCACCTCCACCCACCGGCTTGACCTGGTTTGGGGCTGAGAGGCTGGCTCACTGCCATGTTGCACTCTAAAAAGGGAATATGTTGGGCCACAGCCGCAGAGTAGCAGGAAATAGAGCCTGCTTGCCACCCTGTCATTACTGGCGCAAACGTTCCTCCCAGGCCTCTGTGTCCCCTCATAGGGAAAGGGGTACCCTTTCCATGGAGGTACCCCAGGGCCCCTCCTGCCTCAGTAAGTTGTGCATTCAAATGACTATAGATTTAGATTGTAATGAGCAATCAGGGTTGAGATGGCCAATCCCCCACTGCACCAGTGGCCCAGCCATGCTCTAGACCAGTTAAATGGGAGCCCCATGGTGGGACCAGGGTATTAGTATGTTGCTAGTGCTCCCCTGGGGGATTATAGAGTACGGCCAGGGTGGAATGGGTAGGTAAGCCTCACAAATCCAAGGCCAGTGGTGTTCAGGTATGAGCTTGGCACAGCTGACCTAACTGCCCCATCCTGGCCAGGTTCTAGGCTATTATACAAAGGCAGGGTTTCAAAGCTCAGCCAGCAGGACCTGCTCCACTACCTTAGTCTGGAGGTAGTAGATTTGTCCAGGAGTCTTTGGGGTCAGAGGTCAAGCCTAATGTGGGCTGTGATCCTGGTGGAGTGGTTTTGTACACGCCCACAGGCCATGCCTAAAAGATTCCTGGTTCACAAGCACACCCACCCAAGGGCTAAGAACGGCAGCTTGCTGTAGGAAGGGTCTAGCCAGGCCACAGCCTCCCCCCCTTCCAGGTCTTTGGTGGGCAACAAAATGCTAAGGACAGGTCCAGTGATTTTAACAACAACAACTTCATTATCATCCATTTATTGAGGGCTGGCTCAGTGTCTGGCCACTGCATACTGCCTATGTACATTAACCAAATTCTAACTCCCATGGCATTCCAGTGAGGCAGCAGGTACAGTCCCTACTTTGTAGACAAAGAAATAACCTTGGGAACTAGCTCAAGGTCCCATCAAGAGGAAAGTTGGAAGCCAGAATTCACTCCTTCATGTAACGGGCCCAATTGCCCCTGATCTCTCTGGCAAACCACCTTGGCCCCTGCTCCGTGTGTGGGTCTGAGGCTGCAAAGTCGGGGAGCCCCTGTCCAGACTTGCACCTGTCAGGGTGTGTGAAGCTGGGGTACAGCTCCTAGTTCTTTCAGCCATGACTCACTGTAGCAAAGCTCAGCTCGACTCCCGGGCACTTCTGCTTCCAGCTATGACACTGCAGCTTCTGTACGACCGATTTTCCCAGCGAAAACAACTAGAGAAACTAGGCAGCACACACATGCATGCACACGCACACACACTCACACACACACACATACACTCCCTCTTTCTTTGAAGGCATCTGAGAACTCCTGAGACAGCCAGGGCTTAAAATAATACTAAATAATTAATCAAAAGACAGAAAAAAGGAAGAGAAAAACAAAATAGGCAAGATAAACGGAAAATAAATATTAAAATGGCAGATTTAAATCTCAATATATGGTTACACATATTGGTTAATATTAGTTACTAATTAAGGTTAGTAAATAGACTAAATGCTCCATTAAAAGAACTTTAATTTTTAGAGGTTTGAGGCAAAATGGCACCTTCTTAGGATGGATGCCCATAGTGCTCTCCCATCCAAGAATGCCCTGTTTATTTTTTTAATGGAGAGAAGGGACTTTGAAAGAGATTAACTCATCTGGACAATAATGAAATAAGTAAAAAAAAAAAAAAAAAAAAGGACTTGTAGAGATGTTAGACATTTGAGGTTGAAATCTGTCTCAAGCTCAAGTGGCAGAGACACACCAGTGGCAAAGGGACAATCGTGAGAGCCACCAGAGAGAATGGACAGATCGTGCTCAGAAAACAGACCAACGGCCGGCTGGTCACGACAGAAGGCAGCAAGCTAATACTTTCTTGAAGTGGGGGGAGCAGAAAACTGCACACCCACAATTGCAAACCCAGCAAACGTATTTTTCAAGATGCAAATGAAAACAGAAGCATCAGATAAACAAACTACCAGCAGAGCCTCACTGAAGAAACTTCAGAAGGACGTGCATTTGGAAGAAGAATGTGATTGTAGCAGTAAGAGCCAAGGTGCCACCAGGAGCGGTCAGCAGAGGACTCCTGGACGGGACCCTCTGCCACCCCAGAACCTTCTTCCGGCTCCCAGCCTTACTGCCAGCTGCTCTGCCTCGCCCTCCACGGGAGCTTGCTTTCCTGTAAGTGGGTCTTCATTATGATCTTGGGGCTCTGATTAGGACACTGCTTTCTAGAGCAGTGATTCTCAAGTGTGATTTGGGGACTCTTTCGAGGGGCCCACAATGTCCAAAGTATTTTTATAATAATACTGAGTTGTCTCTCGCACTCCTGTTCCTCTAAGAGCATACCGTGAGGTTTTCTAGAGACTACGTGACATGTGATGTTGCAACAGACTAAATGTAGAAGCCAATAAGAGCATTCTTCTGTTTTCTATTAAGGGGCATTCAGATAGTTCAGTCAGTTAAGCATCTGACTCTTGATCTCAGCTCAGGTCTCGATCTCAGGGTCATGAGTTCAAGCCCTGTGTTGAGCTCCATGCTGGGCATGGAGTCTACTTAAAAAAAAAGCTATATATTAAAGATTTACAAAAAATGTAAAACAATGCTATTGTTCTCACTAGATTTTTTATTTTAGAAATAAAGCTATTTTTCATAAAATATATGCTGTGTTCATGTTAATGGCTTACTATAATTTTAAGATGAATTGATTAATTAATTTTGTGGGGGGTATTTTTAAGTAATCTCTATGCCCAATGTGGGGCATGAACTCACAATCTCAAGATCAAGAGTCACACACTCCACTGATAGCCAGGCAGGCACTCCATGAATCGGTGAATATTTTTAATTTCCTTAATTTTTATTTTTATAGGGATCTTATTAATAAATATAATCTACATAACAATGGCTGTTTAGGTTCCTTATTAATTTTAAAAGTCTAAGGGGTCTTAGGACCAAAATGTTTGAGAGCCACTATTTGAGAGCAATAAAAATAAAAACTCAAATGGATGCATCCTACCTATGAAGGATATAACAATGAAGAAGCTTTCTCACAGTTGGAGCACAAAATTTTCTTAATCTTTCACCAAACTAACAGACTTTCATATTTTTTCCTGGTTTTAGGGGCAGCTTTCAAGAGTATGTATTCAGAATTTTTACATTTTTCCTCAAGCTTCTTAATTTCTCTTTTAAATTCTAACTACCATGCCCTTAAAAATCTGAAAAACAACTCTCAAAACGGATCTACCAGTAACTTAACCGCCTACCAGGTCAAGGTATAATACTTTTTAAGAAAATACCACAAAATCTAGACTCAAAAACACAAAATTTACAATGTCTGGTATCTAATAAAAAAATTACTAGATATGTAAAGAAGTATGAATATGTGACCCACAAACAGGAGAAAAATCACTAGATGCAGACCCAAAAGTGACTGTCTTAGCCAGCGTGGCTTATTTTAAAGAATATCACATGGCTTATATACAACACAAATGGAGCTCTCATGGTTCTGGAAGCCGGAAGTCTGAGATCAGGATGCCAACATGGCTGGGTTCTGATGAGGACCCTCTTTCTGGTTTGCTAACTGCTATCTTCTTGTTGTGTCTTCACGTGAAGAGAGGGGAAGGAAGCTCCCGCATGATTTTTATAAGGACACTAATCTTATTCACAAGGGCTCCACATTCATGACCTGTCTCGTCCTAATTACCTCCCAAAGGCCCCACCTGCTAATACTATTACATTAAGGGATAGAGTTTCAACATATGAATTTTGAGAGGACACAAATATTCAGTCCCTGAGAGTGAAAGGAATAAATTAATTAGGCAAGGATATTTATTTTTAAGATTTTATTTATTTATTCATTAGAGACATACAGAGAGAGGCAGAGACAGGCAGAGGGAGAAGCAGGCTCCTTCCAGGGAGCCCAATGCAGGACTTGATCTCAGGATCACAACCTGAATCAAAGGCAGACACTCAACCATGGAACCACCCAGGTGCCCTAGGCAAGGGTATTTAAATAGCTTTTATAAATATGCTCGAGAGTTAAAGAAAAGAGGAACCTAATAGGAGAGAAATTGAAGATATTTTTAAAAGACTCCAAATGGGACTTCTAGAGATGAAAACTATGGTATCTGAAATAAAACTTTTACTGGGTAGAATGAACAATAAATAGAATATGCACAAGAAAAGATCAGTAACTAGATATAGCTACAGAAACTATCCAAAATGAAAGACACAAAGAAAAAAAGAAAACAGAATCTTGTGACCCATGGGATGGTAGCCAGCAGTTTGAGGTTTGTTTCACTGGAGTTCCAGAAAGGGAGGGGAGAGGATGGAACAGCTATCTGAAGAAGTAACTGAACATTTTTCAAATTTGATTAAACACTATAAACCACAAACCAGAAATTTCAATGCCTAAGCAAGAAAAACACAAAGACAGCGACGCCAAAAAGCACAGTATAATCAACTTGATGAAAACCAGTGATAAAAAGGGAGTTTTTAAAAACAGAGTTTAAAAAGGAAAAAGAAAAAGGGACATTAGGAAAACAAGAAGAAAGATAACAACAATTGTAGATTGCAGCCACCAACTATTTAGGCCAGAAGATAATAGAAAAATCACTCTAAGATATGTAAAGAAAAAATCCATCAGAGTAGATTTGTATATATAATGGAAATGCCTTTTAGAAATGAAAACAACATAAAGACTTTTTTCAGACAAAAGGGAAAAAAAGCCAAGAGGAATTTATTTCTAACAGAACTGATCTACAAGAAGCATTAAAGGCAATTTTTCAGACAGAAAGAAAATAATACCCAGATGGAAATTTGGATCAACACAAAAGGAATGAAGAGTGCCGGATATAATTAATATGTGGATAAATACAAAATTTGTGGACTTCAGATAGAGCTGTATTTAAAGGGAAATTTATAGTCTTAAATGTGTGTCTTAGAAAACAGGTACCTCTATATCCATCACAGGAAGCAAAACAAGCGAAAAGCATTTAAGAATATGTGAAATTCAGGGCACCTGGGTGGTTTAGTCAGTTAAGCCTCTGCCTTCGGCTCAGGTCACAGTCTTAGGGTCCTGAGATCGAGCCCCATGTTGGTCCCTGCCCAGCGGAGATCTGCTTCTCCCTCTCTCTCTGCCCCTCATCCCGCTTGTGCTCTCTCTCTCTCTCTCTCTCCCTCTGTGTATCAAATAAATAAATAAAATCTTAAAAAAAAAAGAACATGTGAAATTCAATTAAGTAGGAGAAAGTAAATAACAGATAAAAGCACAAATGAAATAAACAGATTTATCATTTTTTATGATAAACAAAGTCAAAAGTTGTTTTTGAAAATAAAATATATACACTTATAATAAGAATGATCGAGAGAAAACAGATACAGCACATGTTACCATTTTTGAGAAAGAAGACATAACTACTCATGCAATAGCTATTAAAAACACAGCGAGAGCCTTGTCCTAAAGAAGTCAATGTCCCCTAAAGTATTTAAGGATAAAAGTAGCATGATATCTCCAACTTGTTCTCACTGATTCAGAAAAAATAAGCAGAAAAAGAAAGAAAGAAAGAAAGAAAGAAAAGAAAAAGAAAAAGAAAAAGAAAAAGAAAAAGAAAAAGAAAAAGAAAAGAAAAGCAGCAAATGGGACAAAATGTAAACAATTGGAGAACTCTGGGTAAAGAGCACACAGGAGTTACTACCCATGCAACTCTATTAGTATGAAACATACAAAAAAAAGTCATAAAAATAATGTATTGCTACCCTAAACAACTTTAAGTCAATAATTTGAAAGTTAGATGAGTGGACAAATTGCTTGAAAACAGAATTTACCAAAACTGACACAAAAAATATAAAATGTGAATGGTCCTGTATATACTGAATACATTGAATTTTGAATTTAAATGTTTGAACACAAAACACACACAAACATTCCAGGGTACATATGGCTTCGCCAGAGAATTCTTTCAAAACGATTTAAGAAGAAATAACTCCAATCTTACATAAACTCTTCCAGAAAATCGAAATAGATGGAATAGTGCCCAGATGATTTTGTAAAGCCAACGTAACCTTCATTTTCAAATCTTGATAAAGACATTCAAAGAAAAGAAAATGATAAGTGAATGTCTTTCGTAGACAATAATGCAAAATCCCTTATCAAAATATTAACTAAATCCAGGGATAAATGGAAAGGATAACACCCCATAGAAATTTACAAATCAAAGATTGTTTTAATATCTAAAAATCAATCAATGTAGTCTATTTAACTAAATGCAAGAAAGAGTCACATGCATTTGATAAAGTTCAATCATCATTCATAGTAATAAAAACTCAGAAAACTTGGAATGGAAGATCATAGAAAGGTAAGAAAACTCCCTGAATCCCATAGAATATCTGCAAAGAAACGATCATAAGCATCTTACTGAGTATAAATTATTGAAAGCTCACCCCCTAGGATCAGGAATGAGACACAGATGTGCCCTTCCACCATTTTCATTTAACACTATATGGATGGCTAAGCAAGAGCAAAAAGGTGAAAAGAGAAGTAAAAGGTATAAAGAATGGAAGAGAAGAAATAAGATTCATTATTTTTGGAAACATGGTTGTATGTATAGAAAAATCAAGAAATATATGGATAAGTTCTTGGAATAATTTAGCAAGTTTACTGAATACAAGGTCAATATCAACAAAAATCAATTGTATTTCAACATACTAGTAACAAACAAGTAGAAATGAAATTTTTAAAAATTACTGTTTATATTATGTGTGCATGGATGTACTCATATGTACACACACACACACACACACACACACACACACCACAAATGCTTTAGGATAAAACAATGAAAGATATGCAAGATGCCTACACAGAACAGTCTTGCAAGAAATTAATAAAGGCATAAATGAATGGGTGGATATATCTGGTTTGTGGATTAGACGCTTCACTGTTATTAAGATCCCCATTATTCCCAATTGATCAATAGAATCAATGCAATCAAAATCCTAGCAAGAATATTTGGAATATGTGGAGGTTGACAAGTTGATCCTAAAGTTTATGTGCAGGGATCCCTGGGTGGCGCAGCGGTTTGGCGCCTGCCTTTGGCCCAGGGCGCGATCCTGGAGACCCGGGATCGAATCCCACGTCGGGCTCCCGGTGCATGGAGCCTGCTTCTCCCTCTGCCTGTGTCTCTGCCTCTCTCTCTCTCTCTCTCTCTCTCTCTCTCTCTGTGTGTGTGACTATCATAAATAAATAAAAATTTAAAAAAAGAAAAAAAACTTAAAAAAAAAAACATCTAAAGTTTATGTGCAAAGACAAAGAGCCAAGAACAGTGAAGATGAACAAAACTCCAGGATTTCCATTACCAGACATCAACAGTTGTCATAAACTGACACTGTGATAAACAGGCCACTGGGACAACCAAGAGATTAGAAACGAACCTGTATTGGGGGCACCTGGGTGGATCAGTCGGTTGAGCATCCAACTCTTGATTTCAGCTTAGGGGTTGTGGGATCGAGTCCCATGTCGGGCTCTGTGCTTAGTGGGGAGTTTGCTGAGGATTCTTCCTCTCTCTCTGCCCCTCCTCTCCCTCTCTCTCTCAAATAATAAATAAATAAGTCTTTTAAAAAGAAAAGAAAAGGAAAAGAAACAAAGCTGCATTTGATTCAACAAATGTGACAGTGGGGTGCTATAGGAAAAAGGTTATCTTTAATTACTGGCACTTAGCCCGCTGGATATGCATAAAGAAAAAATGAATTTTGACCCTCAGATCACGTAATATGCAAAAATTGTGACCCTTACTTCATACAACATGCAAAAATCAAAATGTGAAAAGCAAAACAGTAAAGCTTCTAGAGAAAAACTCAGCAGAAAATTTTCATGGCCTTGGATTAGGTAAGAATTTTTTTAAGATTTAATATTTTTAGAAATCTCTATACCAGGACACCTGGGTGGCTCAGTGGTTGAGCATCTGCCTTTGGCTCGGGGTGTGATCCCGAGTCTGGGGATTGAGTCCCACATCAGGCTTCCTGCATGGAGCCTGCTCCTCCCTCTGCCTATGTCTCTACCTCTCTCTCTCTCTCTCTTTGTGTGTGTGTGTCTCTCATGAATAAATAAATAAAATATTTTTTTAAAAAAAGTTAAAAAAAATCTCTATACCCAACGTGAGCCTCAAACTCACAACTCCGAGATCATGAGTCTCATGCTCCATTGACTGAGCCCATCAGGCACCCCGAGATTCCTTAAATAAAATGCAAAAACACCATAAAGGGAAACAGTTGGTAAATTGAGTTGGATTAAAACTTAAAATTTCTGTTCAGCAAAGTAAAAAGGTGAGTCACTGAGCGGAAGAAAGAAGCTATATGTATGCATACGTGTACGTGCAACACACACACAATATGTACATATATGCATATTTGAAAAATATGTCTGGAATATACAAGAATTCTTACAAATCAATAAAAAAGGCAGGTGACATAATAGAAAAATGAGCTCAAGGAGGAATTTCTCAAAAGAAGTTATTGAATGGGGCAGCCCCGGTGGCGCAGCAGTTTAGCGTCGCCTGCAGCCCGGGATGTGATCCTGGAGACCCGGGATCGAGTCCCACGTCGGGCTCCCTGCTTGGAGCCTGCTTCTCTCTCTCTCTCTCTGAATAAATAAATTTTTTTTAAAAAAAGAAGTTATTGAATGGCCAGAAAACACGCAGAAAGAAAGGTGCTTCACCTCCCTACTTTCCAGGTAAGCACAACTTCAAACCACGATGATGGCCACTCATCCTAACCACAATGGCTAAAATGTTTCGAGTGAACAATACCAAGTGCAGACGAGCATGGGCTGCTGGAACCCTCACACTCGGCTGTTGGGAGGATAGGTTGAGTGACCGCACTGCCGGCTGTGTCTACTAAAGCTAACCAGTTACATGCCCCATAAGCAGCAATTCACCCTTAAATATATACCCAAAAGAAATGCGCACATAGGTCTCCCCATACACAGGATGAGATGTCACAACTGCGTTATTTGCACCCCCATCCCCGAAAAGTCTCAAACGTCCATCCACGATTGCACAATTGTGTCTTCGGCCACACGGATGAGTCCGACAACTATAATGGCGAGTGGAAGAAATAGGCAAGTTTATAAGACATTTACTGATGGTGCCGTCTTAGCGTGGGCTGCTGTAAGGGAATGCCATCGACTGGGTGGCTGCAAACGACACAAATGCATCACTCACAGTTCTAGAGCCCTGAAGTCGCAGACCACGAGCTGGAGCAGGTGGGTTCTGGTGAGACTCCTCTTCCTGGTTTGCAAACTTTCTCATGGCTTCTCTCAAAAAGGCCCTGATCCCGGGACCCCTAGGAGGCTCAGTCCATTAAGCATCTACCTTTGGCTCAGGTCATGATGCCGGGGTCCGGGGATGGAGCCCAGCTCTGCGGGGAGTCTGCTTCTGCCCCTCTCCCACCCCCGCTCATGCTCGCTCTCTTGCTTATGCTCTCAAATAAATAAAATATTTAAAATTTTTATTTTTTTAAAGATTTTATTTATTCACTTGACACAGAGAGAGAGAGAGAGCACGAGTAAGCAGAGCGGCTGGCAGAGAGAGAGGGAGAAGCAGGCCCCCCCAGGTGAGCAGAAAGCCCAGTGAGGGACTCGATGGGATCACGACCTGCGCTTTAGGCAGACCCTCAACCGACTGAGCCACCCAGGCGCCCCCTGCCAAAAACATTTTTTTTAAAGGCCCTGATCCTGAACCCGATCCCGACATGGGAGCCGCACCCTCATGACCTCATCTAACCCTACTCACCGCCTAAAGGCACTGGGGATTAGAGTGTCAACGTCTGCATTTTGGGAGGACACAAACGTTCAGTCTGCAACAATGAGAGAGGTCAGGAGGTGGGAGGGGATTGAGAGGGCCCATAGGGGGCATTCTAAGGCACAGGTATTCTATTTCATTTTTTTTTTTTAATTCTGGTATGATTGACTTTTAACATTAGTCTTGGGTGTACAACATTATGCTTCACTATATATATTGTAAAATGATTGCAACAGGGCAGCCCCGGTGGCTCGGCGGTTTAGTGCCGCCTTCAGCCCAGGGCGTGATCCTGGAGACCCGGGATCGAATCCCACGTCGGGCTTCCGGTGCATGGAGCCTGCTTCTCCCTCTGCCTGTGTCTCTGCCTCTCTCTTTCTCTCTCTGTCTCTAATAAATACATAAAATCTTTAAACAATAAAATAAAATGATTGCAGCAATAAGTGTATTTCTTGATCTTCGTGCTGGTTTCACAGGTACGTGGGCTTTGTAGAAATCTGACAAGCCCTAATGGTATTTGTGTCCTTTTCTGTGTGTATGTGACAGTTTCATAAAAATTTACTCCAACAAAAGAGGAGGGACGGGGAAAGAGGGAGGGGGTGGGGGATAGAAAGAGAAGCAGGAAGGGAGAGAAGAGGCCGCATCTTCCAGCTGAGGAGGCGGGACTGACAACCGTGCCCCCGGGTCTCCAGGCGCCGGGGCAGGAGGGCCCAGCATCGGCCACAGCGAAGTGCCCGTACACAGGATGCGGCGAGGACAGATGGCCAGGGGAAGGTGCCAGCGATCCCCCCGCCGGCCCCCTTCTCCTGAGGGCTTGGATGTCGCTCAGCCTCTCTCCAAACTCTGCGCCCGCTCCCCCCGGGTGGGTGGACGTTTGCGTGCCAGCCTCCGGATGAAGAACGGGGATTAATTTGATGCTGCACCTGGGCACCTCGGAGTGGGCAGGCCGGGCGCCGAGCAGGTGGAGGGCGCGGGAGGCACCACCTTGATCGGCTCCTCTGGGCCCAGCCGGTCAGGGGAAGGGAGCGTGTGGTCGGGAAGGGGTCCCCCAGACTGCAGCTGCTCAGGCGAGGCCCCCCGAGCCCTGCCCGGCTCCGGCCTGCCGGACACCGCAGAGGACATCGCAGGCTGAGCTGAGCACAGCGAGCTTCCCGAGCGGGCTGCCAAGGCCCGGGGGCTCCAGGCCCGGCGCTCCAGCTTGTTCTCCAGCTTGTTCTTTGTTTACTTCAATCTGGGACAAATGTGGCCGAGATGGTCTCTGTTGGGTGGACGTTCTGAGTGTGTGATGGTCTGAGAGGAGGCAGGCGGCCTGAGCTCTGGATCCTTCCCTGGCTTGGTGACCTGAGGCACATGGCCCTGCTACCCTTGACTCAGTTCTCTCTTTGTGCCATAGGGGCTAGCGTCCTGTGCTGCCCAGGGTGGTAGCCACTGGCCACGTGATATGTGGCCATTTAAATCTAGATTCCAATTAGTTAAAAATAAATAAAAAGTAGGGGTCCCTGGGCGGCTAGTTGGTTAAACAGCCGACTCTCCATCTCAGCTCAGGTCTCAATCTCAGAGTCGTGAGTTCAAGTCCTCCGTTGAGTGTAGAGATTGCTTAAATAAGTAAATCTTTCTTTTAAAAAATGGGTAAGGGCACCTGGGTGGGCTTAGTTAGTTCAGCATCGGTCTTAGGCTCAGGTCATGATCTTGGGGTCCCGGGATTGAGTCCCGCATAGGGCTCCCTGTTCAATAGAGAGTCTGCCTCTATCATTCCATCTGCTTCTCCCGCTGCTCAAGCTCTCTCTCCTTCAAATAAATAAAAAAGTATTTTTTAAAAAAGATTTTATTTATTCACGAGAGACACAATGAGAGAGAGGCAGAGACAAACACAGAGGGAGGAGAAGCAGGCTCCATGCAGGGAGCCCGATGTGGGACCTGATCCCGGGACTCCAGGGTCACACCCTGAGCCAAAGGCAGATGCTCAATCACTGAGCCACCCAGGCGTCCCAAAAAAATATTTTTAAAAATAAAATAGGGATCCCTGGGTGGCTCAGCGGTTTGGTGCCTGCCTTTGGCCCGGGGCACGATCCTGGAGTCTCGAGATCGAGTCCCACATCGGGCTCTTGGTATGGAGCCTGCTTCTCCCTCCTCCTGTGTCTCTGCCTCTCTCTCTCTCTGTCTCTCTCTCTCTCATAAATAAATAAATAAATCTAAAAAAATAAAAAAATAAAAATAAAATAGGGACCCCTGGGTGGCTCAGCTGTTGAGCGTGTGCCTTTGGTTCAGGTCATGATCCCAGAAACCTGGGATCGAGTCCTATGTCGGGCTCCCTGTGAGAAGCCTACTTCTCCTCCCTCTGCCTGTGTCTCTGACTCTCTTTCTCTATGTCTCTCATGAATAAATAAATAAAATCTTTAAATAAATAAATCAATAAATTAATTAATAATAGCTTCTTCAGTTGTGCTAGCCCATATTTTAAGTGCTTAGCAGCCACATGTGGCTGATGCCTTCTGTGATGGACGGTACAAATGAACATTTTCATCAGGACTGGACTAGACCACTATGTAGTTTTAAGACATTTTCTATTACCCAAAGCCCAATGTGATCAAGACATAGAATAAGGGGGGTGGTGACAGGGCCCTAGTGGTTCTTCTGATCCCACACGGACCCTCAGGCCCCTCCAATGGCCCCATTTGTGGAAAAGCTCCCAGCTCCAGGGCTTGCTGATATTTTATCTGTAAAACTAGGCGTCTGGGACGAAGACCTGGTTCGAGACAACAGTAGCCAAAAGTACCAGTGTTTATTTCTTCCAGGCTTTGTTTTCAGGACCTCACATGCTCTGTCTCAGTTAATCCTCACAATAACCTCATGAGAAAAGTATTACTGCTCATCTCTACCTACAGATGGGGCTCAGAGACAAGGAGTAATCTGTCCTACAGCACACTGTTTTTAGGATTTCAAGCCCCAGCTGATTCGGATTCCAAAAGCCACTTCATGGTGCCGTTTTAAGCTACTTCACAGGTCTGGGAGAGGTGGCCTGGAGACCCCTAAAGTCCCCACTCCATAGTAGGGGTCTGCATGACCACTGGACAGGGAGCAAGTTTGCGCAGAAAGCCTAATGCTTCCCTGGAAGAGCTGGTGTGCTTGGGAGAGGGACTCAGGAGAGAAGCCAGGGCTGGGTGGACAGGCCTGAGGGCCTTGCTGCTGGACCAGAGCTGTGGCCTGGACAGGTGGGGTGGGCAGAGATAGAGCCTAGTTCAGAAAGGACAGAGAATGCAAAGGTCATTCCTACAGAACACATTTGCAGTCCTGATTGGAGGACCCCGATTGGCTGTAGGCACCGCATGGACACCAGGCCTGGTCTATCTCCTCTCCTCCCACCCCACCCCCAGTGAATATCTCACCTGTGGCTTTTCTTTTAACCTAGGATCACTGTTTATCCAGGTGTGCTCACTTCTTGTCTATATAGCCTGTGAGTAAATACATTCAAAAGAGGAGAGTTTTATTAGCCCTGATGGACCTGAGATGCTACCGGGCTTTGCCAATTTCTCCCAGGGAGGGATAGGCTCTGGAAGCAGGCTGGGGAAACTGCTGGGATTTGCAGGGTCAGCGATTTTGTAGGATACCACCCCTTAAATGCCATTTGGATCCTTGAGTAGAGTTTAGACTAGTGGTAGGATGATCAGCAATCAAAGAGTTTCCAGGATGTGGGAATTTCAATGCTAAAATCAGGAGGTTCCTGGCAAACCAGAATAAGTTGGTCACCCTCATTGCTGGCTACTGTCCAGGAAATTCACCTGTGCTTTCTAAATTCTGCTGGTCCCACAAGACTTCAGCACCTGAAGGCACTTTGAGAGCACTCAAGCTGAGGGAGACCATGACACTTGGCTTGACATACGGGCTCTTGCCAGAAACATACCATGCCGTCAATGGACACAAAAATCGCCCCACACTTGAGAGCTCGAGAACTCTCAGCCATCGTGCAGTTGCTGAAACAGGAGGGAAAGGATGGGATTGTCACCACTGAGCGAGGGGGGCTGGCTTAGGAATGGGGGGCCATGTGCCATCTCAGATGGAACCTTTGATGAGCCTCTGTTCTGAGAGGCTTCAGGAAATGCCCAGGAACCTCAAGTGGAAAAGGAACAAGAAGAAAGCCCTCAGGCAGAGGATGTCCCCAATCTCCCCAGGTGAGTGGAGAACATTCCATCTCTCCCGTCTGGAAGGGAACCTGCTCAAGGTTTTGACCAGAGGAAACATAAGCTAGCACAGCATGCATCTAAATAAGCAGAGGAGAGCAGAGTGACGAGGAGGAGAGGGTTTTACTGGGATACGAATCCCTGCTGGGCACCCTGCTTAAGAGTTGGATCCTCTCGGGTTAGTCTCATGGCAACCCTGTGATGTAGGCTGGGTTGGGTATTAGCATCAGCCCGGTTAAAAGATGGGTAGACTGAGGCACAGAAGGTCGCACAGCTGAGTGATGGAACCCACACCCAGTAATTTGGTCCATGTGTGATCTTAGACCCAGGCCTCATGTTACTCCTTCAGGCTGAATATCCATTTGTGGGCTCCTCATAGCTCCTGGACGAGGCCCAGCTCCCCTGCACTAGCAACCGTGGGCCTTGCCCACCACAATAATCTCCCTCGCACACTCAGTCACAAACTACTGGGCACCATGGATAAATAAATGGTGGTACATTCAGACAGTGGGATATTATCCTGGGCTAAACAGAAATGAGCTAGTCAGCCATGAAAAGACAGAGGAATTTTAAATGCATGTGACTAAGTAAAGGAAGCCAATCTGCAAAAGGCTATGCACTGTTTGGTTCCAACCATGTAATACTCTGGAAAACACAAAAACTATGGCGACAGTAAAAAGATCAGTAGTTGCCAAGGGTTTGAGGGGTGGGATGAATTGAGAGCAGAGCACAGAGGGCTTTTAGGGAGGTGAGATCATTCTGTACGATACTATAGTGGTAGATACATGACGTTATGATCTGTCAACACCCATAGACTATACAACACCAAGAGTGGACCCCCTTGTCAGCTATGGACTTTGGGTGATAATGCCATGTCAGTATAGGTTCATCAGTTGTTAGAAGTACCTCTCTGCTGAAGGACGTTGGCAGTTGGGGAGGCTCTGCGGGAGTAGGGGGTATATGGGAACTCTATTTTCTGCTCAGTTTTGCTGTTAACCTGAAAGTGCTCTAAAAAAATAGTTTATTAATTAAAAAAAACAAGAAAAGTACTGGTTATCCACTGAGCACACCGACCTGCCTCCTGTGTGTTCCAGTCTGTGCACCTGCCATCCACCCCTCTTGTGGGCCTGGCCAATCTTCTCTCCCGTCTTCCTAGATGTCACCTCCTCCCAAAAAGCCTTCCCTCACCCTCTTTTGTGCTATTCCCATACTTTGAGGATGTGTTTATCGTTTCACATATTGCATTGTAGTCCAATTAATTTTATTTCATAGTTCTGTCCCATCTGACCTCACCCTTAGGGTCTGGAATAATGCCCGCCACACCGAAGTCTCTCCATGTCCTGCTGTGGGCTGTCCTGAAGCACACGGCCTCTCTTTAGACTCTTGGAAGATCTTTGAAAGCCTCTCTCTGCACACCTTCCCCGTACCCAATTATCCACTGATGTATTCTTTACATCCTGACCAATGATTAACCAAGTGACAGTGTCAGGTGCTCTCTAGAATTCTAGACTGGCAACTCCTTGAGAGGTGTGTATCAGCAAGGGTTTCATACATAGTTGCCAGGAGCAAAAATTATTTCTAACTTTGGCAAGAGAAGAGGACTCGCTAGGAGGATTCCAAAGAACACACATTATTAGGCAAGAGCTGAAGAGCCAGGACCAGGCTGGGGAGGACCTGAGACATCTCCAGGGATGTCAGGGGCAGAAACACCACAGGCCCTCCCTCCAGCTATGGCCACCAGGTGACTCTGCTCCAGCTACCTTCTTATTCTACACACCTCCCTCAAGATTCAAATTTCACCCTCTGCCACCTTACTTTTTCAGAGCAGGGAGCTGAGATCCAGGAAGGTGTGGTGATTTTGCTCAAGGTCCCAGCATCCTTATGATAGGTTTCTTCACAGCTCATTCTGCTGTGTAGCAGTCGCCCTCTGTGCTGATGGTGGGATGCTGTGGAGAGCCTGGCCTTGGCCTCTCCTGGGTCATCTGGATGTCAACTGGCTTGTTCCATTTGGGGGCCACATTCTTTCACTCTTTTGCTTTTTTGGTCCAGAGATCCAGGATGACAATAGCTTGTTTGTGCTGAGAGGGTGAACTGCACTGTGCATCACATGATTTCCTCATCTTTAGCAAATGTTCAGCATTAACACCTAGGCTCGTTTCTATCTGTATCAGCTAGCTAATGCTGCCTAACAAATGATTCTAGAAAAGCAGCACCTTATAACAATAGCCTTGAATCTTACTCATAGTTCCACAGGTTGGCAATTTAGGCGGGGCCTGGCTGGGCAGGTCTTCTGGTCTTGGCTCAGCTCCCTTACTTACCTGCAGTGAGCTGAGGGTGGACAGATCTACAGTCTTGGCTGCGTGATTTCATATGTTTGGGGTCAGGTGGCAGGAGACACAACCCAGGATGGTTTGGGTTTGGACAAGTGAGTGGGCTCTCCTCTATAATGTCTCTTATGGTCAAGTAGACCCTCCTAGGCTTGTTCTCATGGTGGTGAAAGGATAGCAGAAACACAGAGGCCTCTGTTACATTCTATTACCCAATTTATTACCAAATCCTAAGGTCAGTTCAGATTTAAGGAGTAGAGAAATAGACTCCACCTCTTAATGAGAGAGCTTATGTATTATTGCAAAACTCATTGCAAAGCATTATTCATAATCACCAAAAAGTGGAAGCAATGCAAATGTTCACCAGCTGATGAATAGATAAACAAAATGTGGTATGTCCATATGAAGTAATATTATTGGCCATAAAAAGGAGTGAAGTACGGATTGGTGCTACAACATATGTAGATCTTAAAAGCATTATGCTAGGTAAAAGAAACCAGGCACGAAAGGCCACGTACTGTATAATTCCATTTATGTGAAATGTCCAGGACAGGCAAGTCCATAGAGTCAGAAAGTAAATCAGTGGTGTCCAGGGACTGGAGTGCATGGGGAAGAGAGATGGGGTTTCTTTTTAGGGATGATGAAAATGTTCCAAAATTAGATAGTGGTGGTGGGTGCATAATTCTGTGAATATACCAGTAATTCTTGAATTGTGTCATTTAAAAGGGTGAATTTTATGATATATTAATCATATCTCACTAAAGCAGTTATTTCAGTAGTAAACAAGTGAAACTTATTGCAAAACAAATCTACCAAAATAAGAAGACCTCTTTTTTGGAAATGTATAAATCAAGGCCATGAAATTTGAATTTTTTTTTTTTAAGATTTTATTTATTTGAGGGCAGCACTGGTGGCGCAGCGGTTTAGCCGCCACCTGCAGCCCAGGGCGTGATCCTGGAGACCCTGGATCGAGTCCCACATCAGGCTCTCTGTATGATGCCTGCTTCTCCCTCTGCCTGTGTCTCTGCCTCTCTCTCTCTCTCTCTGTCTCTATCAATCAATAAATAAATAATCTTTAAAAAAATTTTATTTATTTGAGAGAGAGAAGGTGCACATGCAAGCAGGGGGAAAGGGCAGAGGGAGAGAGAGAAGCAGACTCCCCACTGAGCAGGGAGCCTGATGTGGGGCTCCACCCCAGGTCCCTGGGTCATGACCTGAGCCCAAGGTAGATGCTTAACCGACTGAGCCACCCAATTGCCCCAAATTTTAATTGTTTTTGATGAGCTTTCATCTTTTATACATCAAAATATCTTGATAATTTACCTAAACGCGAGGCTTTAAGATTTTGAGCTATGTAATGGCTCTCATTGTCCTCAATGAGCAATATTTGAAGTAATACAGTGAGCTTTATTGTTGCTACTCAATAAAAATGATTCCACTGGAAGAATTTACAAGTAAACATTATTGATTTTGTGTAGATAGTGCTGGTATAAAGCCAGTAAGGAAATCTAAATTTCAGCCAAAGCTTAAAATATTTTCTGGATGTTTTGACACCTCATGGATACATTGAATTATCTGAGAATGATACAATAAAATATGTAAATCACCTAAATCACTTTAAATCTTTTCTTTAGAAAGCACTGTATTTACTATCACACCAAACAACTATTCAAGAAAATTAAACAGTGTATCATATGAGCTGAGAACCTATAAATTGAAAACCAGAATAATATTTGGATCCATGGGCAGTCTCAGGTACTAAAGCTACGAGAGAGTTTGGAAATTGAATTGAGTCTTCAGGGATGCCTGGGTGGCTCGATCGGTTGGGCATCTGCCTTCAGCTCAGGTCCTGATCTCAGGGTCCTGGGATCGACCCCTTTCGGCCTCTCTCTGTCTCTGCCACTCCTCCTGCTTGTGCTCTCATACCCTCTATGAAAATAAATACATAATCTTTTTAAAAATTTAAAAATGAATTGAGTCTTCAGTTTTATCTTTAATGGAAATTATAAAGTAGGAGTAGCTAACATTTGGAAAATGAAAATAAAGGTGTGGTTTTAGAAATTAATTTTCAAACAGAGATGTCCGTACTTCCAGTACTTTGTTGAGTTCTACAAGAAAGAAATGTTTTGTTTTTTGAAACTGATAAAGGGTGAGCATAGAAAACTGGTAAAGGAAAGCATGAAAAAGGAACAAAGCGTATTAGAAAGGCAAAGAATTATGATGTGTTTTTGAAAGCAACAAAGTGGCAATTCCTAGGGGGAAAAACTGTTAAATTGTCCAGTGAATTACATGGAAACACACTTGCTATTTCATCATAAAAATAAATGAGCATAATAGTGCCTGAGTGGTGTGGTTGGTTAAGTATCTGACCCTTGTTTCAGCTCAGGTCATGATCTCAGGATCATGAGATCGAGCCCACATGGGGCTCTGCACTCACTGCATGCTGTCGCTTTTGCTCTCTCAAATAAATAAATAAAAATCTTAAGAATAAATAAATAAATCAGCATAGTAAGCTTTGATGCATTTTAATTTATTTAATCCTAAAATTGGCCAACTGATGTTTGCAAAGCTTTGTGGATTTTTTTAAAATATTTATTTATTTATTTACAATAGACATAGAGAGAGAGAGAGGGAGAGAGAGAGAGAGGCAGAGACACAGGAAGAGGGAGAAACAGGCTCCATGCCGGGAGCCCGACGTGGGACTCGATCCTGGGACTACAGGATCACGCCCCGGGCCAAAGGCAGGCACTAAACCGCTGAGCCACCCAGGGATTCCCCAACTTTGTGGATTTTAAGTAAAACAAAAATTAATAAAATTGAGCTGACTTACCTGACGTTCTAACAGAGTATTTGTAAGATAGTTGATAATAGAGATTGGCTGTACAAAAACCTCACTATGATAAAGGCTAGAAAAATTCCAAATGCAGATGCTGTGGGTTTAGTAGAAACCAAGTGAGTCCAGTGTTCAGAGAAAGACTGTTTTTTTTTTTTTTTAGCAGCATTTTTTTTAAAGACTTTATTTATTTATTCATGAGAGACACAGAGAGAGAGAGAGGCAGAGACACAGGCAGAGGGAGAAGCAGGCTCCATGCAAGGAGCCCAATGTGGGACTCGATCCAGGGCCTCCAGGATCACACCCTGGGCTGCAGGCGGCGCTAAACCGCTGCACCACCGGGGCTGCCCCAGAGAAAGACTGTTGATGATAAAAGTGATTCCCTACTTCCTGAGACTCTGTGTCACTAGATGCTATTGATTTAACGAGGAAGCCACTGGAAAAGTTTGATGCAATCCCTAAGTCAGATTGTGGCCCAGACAGGGGCGCCATTTAGCCAGCAACAGCTGTACTGAACAAAAGATCACACCAACAATTTCTAAACTTAAAAAAATGACTTGAAAATTCTTAGGATAATGTGATGAGTAATTTATACTACAATATATACCCTTCATTTTCTCTATCTGTATGAAACGTCTCTATACATCTCAGGTTATTTCAAGAAGAAAATATATTAACTTCATTATTTCTATATTGGTTTATATTCCATATCAGTCATTGAATATTTTTAATATCATCCTGCCCATGTAATAGCGAAGTAGGAATTGTCATCATTCATGTTTTTATTTCCCCTCCATTCTTTTATGTACATTTTCCAATATACGGAAGAGTAGAAGTATAGTGAACACTCATATATATACTATCGCCTAGATTCAGCAGTTGCTGAACTCTACAACATTGTCTTTCTCTATGTTTTTTGAGCCATGTTTTTTGAGCCATCTGAATGTGCACTGCAGGCATCATGACTCTTCACCCCTAAACAGGCAGCCTGCATTTCCTAAAAATTGAGAGATTCTCTCACATAACCATAGTATCATTACTGTGCTTGAGAAAGTTCACAATTGGGATCCCTGGGTGGCGCAGCGGTTTGGTGCTTGCCTTTGGCCCAGGGTGCGATCCTGGAGACCCGGGATCGAATCCCACGTCTGTGTCTCTGCCTCTCTCTCTCTCTCTCTCTCTCTCTCTCTGTGACTATCATAAATAAATAAAAAATTAAAAAAAAAAAGAAAGTTCACAATTTCCTAATATCATCGAACCCAGTCCCTACTCAAATTTCCCCAAATGCATAGTTTTTTCTCCCCCAAAGTCGCAGCTGATCCAGGTTGTTGTGTTTCTAGAATCTCTTTTAAGCCAGATTGGTCCCTCTACCAATGGGACCCCCATTTTTTCTCCCCCCATGATGCTGACTTTTTGAAGCACTTAGAGCAGTTATGTTATAGTGTCCCATGTTCCAGATCTGTTTCCTCACGACACTGGTTACTTTGTCCCTGTGTGTTTCTTGGATGCTGGAAGTTAGGCCCAATGACCTGATTGGATTCAAGGTTAGAAAATCTGAACACCCACAGGTGAAGTGTGGTCATAATCACATCACACCAGGAGGCCCATGGGGTCACGGAGTCCCTGTTAGTGAGACTGATTGCTAGATGAAGGGTGATTGTGAGATCTCTCCACTGTAAACAGAGAATTTTGAGACAACCAAGGATACTGGAACATGCACAAAGCACCAGATAATAGCAAGGAAATTATTCTTTTCATTGGGGTGGTAACTGTGATTGTGTAAGGAAAAGCCCTTATTTCCTAGATAGACACAAAGAAGTGTTTAGGAGTAGGCAAAAAGGATGAGCTGTTGGGAACATGTTTTGAGAGAACAGAGCAATAATTTTTTAAAAGGAAAGAGGAAGATGAAGCAAGAGTGTGGAATAGTTGGCAATCCTTGAAACTGAGGCAGGAAAGATCGCGGTTCTTCGTACTATCCTCTCTACCTATCATTGAAAACACTACCAGGAGAGAAAAAAGGAGGAATGAATGATTTCGAGATGGTGAGGTGCAACACAGCCAAGCCCAAATGCCCCAGGTGCCCCAGATGACCGATTGCGACCTTGGCCGTGGGTTTCTCCCTTGCCCTGGCGACACAGGAGCCAGCGCCTGCACAGCGGACTCTAAAGCAGGTGAACATATTCACCACCGTTTCAAAGGGCAAAATGCCTTTCGTTGGTCTTCACTTTATAAAATCCCTTCATGCTTGTTTGCTTGACAAATTATTTTCCAAAATGGCCAAAGGATGAAGTTGAAAACAAGAGCGGGTTCTAAAAGGCAGATCTTGTTCTTGTGGCTTATGCCCTTGGAGCACGTCTCCCGTGTGGCCGCAGGACACCGTTCCAGGAGCCGCACCAAGCGTCGCCTTTGAGTGTGGTAGGCAGAAACCCATCCTGGCCTTGGAGGGAAACCCACCCCAGGAAGGAAGTGATGCTCACGAGACTGCTTTCCAGGCCCTTGCAGGTTTCTCCAGGAACTGTGTGCAACTCTCTTCAGAGATGGTCCTGGCTTCTTCGGGCACCTTTCCTAGGAAGATGTTAAAACGAGGTCCGGCTGGCTCTAAGGTCATCGCTGCATTTCTATGCTTCTGAGCAATCCCCCCAACTACCCTGCTGCGGGACAAGCAGCCCCACCCTCAAGCCCATATTACAGATAAGAGAGGTCTCCAGAGGCTGGGAGACTCCTGGGACCACCCAGCTAATAGAGGGGAAGTGGTCCTGATGGAAATCTCCGAGGCCTCTCCCTAGCCTTGACACGATGCTGCATTTGTGCCTACCTTGTGTGCCGCATGATGGCCCCAGCAGGGTTAGGTAGGAAACTTTGTCAAGAGGGTTTTCAGTACATGTGTAGTTTGAAGAAGTCAAAATTTATACTAGTAACTTCCCCAGATGATAACCTTTGGCTTAGGGCCTAATTCTCCAGGAACAGGTATCCTACAGGGCAGTTTTATTTGGGTCCCCCTATTTCCATTCAACTGTCACACAACAGGTATTTATTGGTAGCTCCTCTAGGCCTAGCTTGTGCTGGTGCCAGGACTTCAGAGATGACTCACATTTCCTGCCCTTAAGGGCTTCGTGTCCCATGGGGGGAGTTAGACATATTACCTAGAACTCTGTATGACATGCTGAGTGCCGTATCCAGATACCTGCCAGGTACCCGACAAATGTTTGAACAAGTACTTAGGTTGCAAGAACCTCCCAGGTGAGTCAGAAACGTTTCCTGAGGGAGGTGACATTTGACCTGGACCTTAAACAATGAGTAGGACGGTGACAGGTTGAGAAGATGGAGAGCTTGATAAGGATTCAAGTTGCATAAATCTCTCAAGTTCCCATCTTACACATGCCAGGTATCTACCTTGGACTTGTTTCTAGAGAGTGGTTAGTTAATGGTCTCCAAATTCCTCCCTCATACCCCACTCTGAAAGGTCTAAAAGTTCTTTTGGATGATCCACAATTTGGTACAGGTAAACCACATCTTTTTCTTTTTCAAGATTTTATATATTGGGACACCTGGGTGGCTCAGTGGCTGAACATCTGCCTTCGGCTTAGGGCATGATCTCTGCCTCTCTCTGTGTCTCTCATGAATAAATAAATAAAATCATTTTTAAAAACCACTAAGATTTTATTTATTAGAGAAAGAGTGAACACAAGCATGGGGGGAGGGGCAGAGGGAGAGGAAGAAGCAGGCTCCCTGCTCGGGGCTCAGTCCCAGGACCCCAAGACCATGACCTGAGCTAAAGTCTGAGCCACCCAGGTGCCCCTACACCACATCTATTTCTAATCAATCAAGACTAATGAATAGTGGCCTCAAGCTCTATCAAGTAGTGTCCACAACTGGTTGGCCACTGCAAATGTCCCAAGCAAGCATATATTTGCTCTGGAATCAAACACCTCCCAGACCTGTTTGTATGTAGGGTGGCCCGTCAAGGTTCTACACCTGCTAATACTCAACACAAGGTAAGGTTCCCCAAGCAGGAAGGATACCATACTGAGGAGGGATAGCAAGCAGGACACAGGAATCTAGTTCTCTGCAAGATCAAGGAAATCACTCTGACAGTTCAACACTCCAAAATCTATTTTGTAGGAAGCATATTTGCCTTAGAGAAATATCCTAAGTAACTGCTTCAGTTCCGAATCACCTTCAACCTCAGAGGGCCTTTCTTATGTGCTTCTTGGAAATATAGGAAGTGGGTTCCAAACAAAGAAAAGTAGGATTGGCTCTAGTTTTATTAGGAAAAAAAAAACCCATGCCAGTGCAAAACAAACTGTAAGATTTCATCTGGAAATAAGATAAAAGTTGAATGCAGGGAAGTTAGCAGCATCCACAAGGCTAATCTACATTGGCCACAAATCTCAAGCACTGCCATGTGGTGGCAGAGAGACCCAGAGGATCAAGGATGTCTGCAGGATCACCTCTTGGGTGGTGTGCATGAGGTAATTTGTGTAAATAATGACTTGCCATTTCTGAAATCTCTTATTATACAGATACTTATTGCAGAAAATACTAGAAAATACAAACAAGGCTGGGAAAAATCACCTGTATTGCTCTGACCTAGGGACAACAACACTGTTAATACCTGGGTGAACATCCAAGGACTTCTGCTTTTGGCTCAGGGAGTGATCCTGGGGTCCTGGGATTGAGTCCCGCATCGGGCTCCTTGTGGGGAGCCTGCTTCTCCTTCTGTGTCTCTGCCTGTCTGTGTCTCTCATGAATAAATGAATAAAATTTTGAAAAAAATATTTGGGTGAATATCCTTCCAGATTGTTTTCTATCAACAGCAGTTTACCTATTTTCCCCCATAAAAATCAGACCATGACTTACACTAACCATTTGGAAAATGTTTTTTTTTTTGTTTGTTTGTTTGTTTGTTTTGTTTTTTTACGATTTTATTTATTCATAAGGGACGAGAGAGAGGCAGAGACACAGTCTGAGGGAGAAGCAGGCTCCATGCGGGGAGCCTGACCTGGGACTCAATCCGGGGTCTCCAGGATCATGACCCGGGCCGAAGGCTGTGCTAAACCGCTGGGCCACTGGGGCTGCCCCAAACCTGACTTTCTTCACATACCTAAAACCTATCTTTCCATGGCAAGACATTTTTTTGACTTCTACCTCAGTATTTTTAATGGCAGCAGGCTATTGCTTCCATGGGTGTAACACATCTAACCATTCCACTATCATTAGCATTAATTTCTAGGTTTTTGCCTTAAGACAAATGCTAAAGTGAACAATCCTTTTGCTAAATCTGTGCAGACAATGAAAGCCACTTCTCGGTGCTACATTCAAGGGCACGTCTCCCTGTTGATGTTCTGAGGCCTCACCACTCATGAAGGGGTGCCCTGTTCCCCATCCCAGGGGTCAGAGTAACCCAGAGAAACCCAATTTGGATGTGCCCTGTGTCCTGACTCTTCTGCTTTATTCAGGACATCACAAAAGTCACTGTCAAAAGGAAGACAATTTAAGCGAAATCCGAGAACTTTTCCCAAATCTGTTTGCCATAAAGTTGGAAAGTAAACATTTTCCATTATTTATTAGCACCACATTGCAGAAGCAATTTCCCTTTCGGTCTCCCTGTCTGGCAGCATTACGGTTTGCCGTGGGAAAGGAGGACGTGGAACTTTGCAGAAGAATGATCTTTCAGTAACTAAAATGAGACGTACGCTCGAGGCAGAGCAGACCCAGAACACAGTTAATAACCATTATTTCTTTCTATTGTATTTTTATTTTACATTCCCCAGGCTCTTTTTTCGCCTCCTTAAGATATGGATTCACAAGACAGTACATTTAAATCTTTTTATTGAAGCAGTTATTGTTACTGCTCCACTTTGTCTGGAATTTTAAAACCCATATCCCTAGGGTCTGAATGTTTGGGGATGAGATTTCCGTTTTTGTGTTTTGATCCTTCTCCAGAAAAGCCCAATTACAACATGTAATTAAGCATTTCCAGACTTCTAAGTAAGCTGAAAGAATCCGGTCTTCTTTTCTCTCAATAGTTGCAGAAGACAGAGTAGAATCCTAAAGGGATACAGGCCACATTTTAAAATCCCCCCTGAAAACAGACGACTGCCTTGGGTTTGGGAAGAGATACATCACTTACCAGCAACGGCTCCCACGGAATCCAGAATGCACTTGTTAGCCGGCAGATCCTCATTCGGACGCAGTTCTGTAACTAAGACACTCGAAGGGCACCGAGTGCTGGAAGCTCCGGATGGTTACGCTGACTCAGGCTGAGCAGTCTCTTCAAACAAGATCAGTCCTTACGCGAAAGGTGCCTTTGGGGGACTTTCTAAGATTCAGTGTTGTACTCGACTGACACCCAATACACACTCCTTGAAACCAACAGAAACATCTTAGTAAGTTGTGTTCTCAGATTTCCCCCGAAACCAGCCTTACCCAAACTCTGGGTGCTGGTGTGTTTTCGTGACCATTATGACACTGTAGTAAGTCTCTGGGGAGTGGCCGGAATGACTACACCGAGACGAGGCCTTTCTGGGCGCGCAAACATGAAAAACAACGGTACCGTGATTAAATAGGTTTTTATTGTCACATTGAACTGCTTTGTCAGATATACATTGTAGGTTTCAGTATGGCATAAAAATAAAGATATTTTCCTGAATGTCAAAATCTGAACAGAGGAGATGGCAATGGCACTTAAAAAAAAATAATAAATTCACACTGGTGCTGAAGCCGCTAGAAGGGAGCTGATAAAAACCGCAACGCGTTTGCAGGTAAAGTGGTCTGCAACGTTTCAAATCCAATGGCAGTGGTGTAAGGCCAACAAAACCATGAGAGCAGGAAAACACAGACCCCACAGCGTGGCTCTCTGAAGAACGGCAGTTTTAATATTTCAGTCTACACTGTGTAATTTCATAGTGATACTGAAGCTCAGGGAGTAAACTTCTCTCCAACAAAATGAAACTACTTTTTCAGAACCCGGATTTGAAGCCTATTTGACACCTTCCTTATTCTCACAGGTTTTAACTAATTCAAAGGAAAGGCAGTTATGATTTCCCAAAGCGTTATAACTTCGTGGGCTGACCTCATCACATACGGTGGGTCTCGTCATTTCCAAACCAGAAGCCTAACATGCTCACGAATGTCTTTAGTGGTTTCACACATTCTGGGCAAAACTAGAAAACAAGCAGTAATTAAATAAAAATATAAGTGCATCCCAACAGAAAGTCTCTACACATTCCGCCTCTATCCTCCAAACAGCAATTAAAAAAAAAAAATAAGTATGGTTATTCAGATTTAAAATGAATCTTTATTCACCAAGATTCCCAAACAGTTTATTAAACGTGTTTTCCTCCACAAGTAAAACTAATACTAGGATTTGTCAGAAAAGCTAAATGAATTATTTCCCTTATGTATGAACTCAGCTAAATCCAGTGTCTGGAATCTGTTCATCATAAAACCCAGGTCTGGAGCATAACTCCCTTCTCTAATCCACTGCTGTGTGTCCTTCATCTTTAAGACTCCAGAACAGAGACCATAAACGTGGCTAGTGCAACATAGCAGTCACGGTAATTCCCCAAAAGAAAAATAAGTAATTTATTTTATGACATACTTATTTGGATGATTACTTACTGGTAATTAGTATTTCTACATTTTTTTTAAAGGCAACCATTTTAAGTGACAATATATATCAGGCTAGTAGAAAAAAGTTGAAACAAAGCCCTCTCTTTTGATCTCACAAAGTCATGCAGACAAGAGAAGGTACATCCGATTTGTTCCAATCAGGCTTCTTGGAATTATCAAAATTTCTTTCTGGCAAAGATGAATTTGGCTCATCATAGAAAGGTTCTTTGAAGGCTGCTGCTAAACTCGTTTCCCTTTGAAAAAGTAAATTTCAAGGCATGATAGTGCAAGAGGTAAGTTTTTGATTTATAGAACATTTATAGACTAATTGTGCTTAGTCTCTAATTTCCAATTTATTTTAAAGAACAGAAACTATGTTGATAAGTTTCACTTTGCCTAAATTTACCAGTACATCCATGAATCGCACCAGAATTAGGACAATTTGATTATCTTAATGATTCTGTCATGAAATCTGCACAATGTGTCTGCAGGTGAGAACCAGCGACGTGAGGCTCCTACCAGTTCTGTGCCCGAGGACCCTCCTGTTGGGTGGCCAGGGGTCTGAGAAAGCAGTTCTCCCCCCAGATTAAGTCCTCAAAAAACTCTCTCAATAAGCAATTAAGAAAAACAGTGCTAAGTGGAGAGTTTCTTTGTTCAGCTAAATCTGGGAGGTCTGAGTGTTCCTGGAGCCCCCGTCGGGATGTGTCATGGGTCGAGAATCCCTCGAATGGGAGTATTCACTGTTAGAGGGTTCTGTGGGGTCAATCAAATTTTCATAATCACTGTCATCTGATTCCTCAATGCTGTCTCCAGCTGCTCTTTGGGAAGGAGGAAGGTCTGTGCCACTTCCAGGATACTTCAGTCCAGCACTGGTGGAAGCAAAATTGGAAGAACCCACGGCTTGAGGTCGAGGCATAAAGACACTGGTTTCCATGCGAGAATGGCTCAAAGTACTTTCTTGATTGTTTGGGTGAAAATCAGAATAAGGGGGAGGAGGATCAGAGGCCTCTGCATCTCCAAGTGTACTTCTACCTTCAGCAGCAAGCCCAGAATAGGGCATCCGAGGGCTGAACGCTGGCCCCAAACTTTCAGATGGCACCTGTCTGCTGATCATCGCCTGCTGCAATCCTGGACAAAAACAGAAAGAAAACTATAACACTTTCTCTTTTTCACAGCTTTGCATCTCAATGCATTACATGGTCAACCTGAATGTTCTAGGAAATGGCAACTGATGACGACTCTTAATTATCTGACATTTGCATAGTACTTCATAATTTACAAATCCTGTTGCTATACATTCATTTAAGCTTCAGAAAATCTTCTGAAGTATTGTCATCATCATTAATATCATTGCTTCCAAATTATTAGGCAAAGAAACCAGAGTTCAGAAAGGTGAAGTGACTTCACTAAGGGAGTGGCTAGAAGTGGAGCCCTGATACTCACATGCAGGTCTTTTAACTGCAGGTCCTGTGCTATCTCCCTCCCCCGTTGCTCACTGTGCTCTCAGACTGTGGGGATGGAAGGATGAAATAAACAATTCTTAAAAGTTTAAAAGCCCTGTATTAGATGGCCATTTTCCAGGTTCCAAGCCATAAATATAGCACCTTCTTAAGATGGTAACCTGGGATCAAGACCTGAGCCGAAGGAAGACACTTGACCAACTAAGCCATCCAGGGACCCTTTCTCTCTCTTAATGTAAGCTCTATACTCAACGTGGGTCTCGAACTCACAATCCTGAGATCAAGAGCCAGCCAGGCACCTGATATGGCACATTTTTATGCATACTCTGGAACAGTCCAGGGTATATCTGGACTCAGATATCTGAGTCCCCAGCTTTGAAAAATACTGGTACAGAATTTAGAAAAGAACAAGGAAAATAAAATCATCCATAATTCTATCACCCAGATAACACTTAGACATTTGGTGTAAAGAGGACAAGATTTGGGGTTAAAAGATGTAAATTTTAGGGATCCCTGGGTGGTGCAGCGGTTTGGCGCCTGCCTTTGGCCCAGGGCGCAATCCTGGAGACCCTGGGATTGAATCCCACATCGGGCTCCCGGTGCATGGAGCCTGCTTCTCCCTCTGCATATGTCTCTGCCTCTCTCTCTCTCTCTCTCTCTCTCTGTGACTATCATAAAATAAAAAAAAAATTAAAAATTAAAAATTAAAATAAAAAAAGATGTAAATTTTAAATGTCAGCCCCTCCCCCCTTTTGTGAATTCCAGTTTTATTATCCAGCCTTGTGTGTGTGTGGGTGTGTGTGTGTATTTTAAATACAGCTGAGATTATATGTTTAGGCCATTTTATTATCCTGCTGTTTCCACTTAAGGTTACATACTCAGCATTATCCCACATCATTAAAAATTCGCTTCAATGGTTGTACAATATTCCACCATATAGATATGCCATAATTTGGGGCAACTGAGTGGCTTAGTGGGTTACACAGCTGCCTTCGGCTCAGGTCATAACCCAGGGTCCTGAGATCGAGCCCCATGTCAGGCTCCCTGCTCAACAGACAGTTGGCTTCTCCCTCTCCCTCTGTGCTCTTACTCTCCCTCTGGCTTTTGTTCTCAAATAAATAAAATCTTTAAAAAAAAAAAAAAAGGCCATAATTTATTCAACTATTCTACTGCTATTTATTCAACTACTCCAATAGATTCTTTCTCAGATTTTAGAATTATAGAGTTGTGATTAATATTCTTGGACTTAAATCTGTCTGCATTTCTGATTATTTCTCAAAAAATATAACACTAAAAATGAATCAGATATCATTTACTCGGAAATATGAATTATATTTTAATTGGTTTCCAAGTATTCTTATTAAGTTAGAAAGGTTATAAATTTAATGTACAAATGTTAAATCTGGTGGCATTATAGCAAACAGGTCTGTTTCCATGCTGGAATCAATAGATTCTTGGGCCTTATTCTCATTCAAGCAGCTGGTTCCTTAGCTTAATTGTATCCATTCATCCACAGCTACCAAAAATGAGACATTCAAAGCCTTTTTTGTGACCTTATGAATCAAATATGAAGTGAAAAGGATACTAGGTAACTCCTTTATGTGGCTATGTGAGGAACACAGGACACAGTCCCTACACGCTTAGGTTTGCCAGGATTAACTCCGTAAGAAAAACCACAGCTCCTGTAAACAGGTAACCGTAGTCAACACACGCACAGGTCTGCAGCACACACTTCTTGGGATTTACTTTAACTTGCTTTAGCCTTTCTACTTTTATCTTCTTTTTCTTCTAGTTCCAGATACTTGAAAGTACTTCTCTTCTGGAAGTACAAGTGAATGTTCTTTCACAAACAGCCTCATGTGGAGCTTGACAAATGTAGAAGGATTGCTGTGATTCATCCTATGGCTTGATGTTTGCAACAAGACGTTTCCCTGGTATCAAATGGTGAAATTAATAGGAAACTCACTTCTTTCTTGTTCCTTTTCGTTTTTCCTCTGAGTGATTTGTCTTCTTAATTTGTTCACTTCTGCCTGACAAGATTCAACAACTCGCTCACTCTTTTCTACATCTGCACACACTGCCTGAGGGAAAAATGACAACAGGAACAATTAGTTTCAAATCCAAGCACAAAGCATTCCGTGAAGATAACACTGATTGCGACCCTAGAAGAGCCCAAATGCTTTATCAAGTTAAAAAGACACAAAGTAGAACAAAATCATGAAGGTCCAAGGGACCAGTATTGTTGTTCACTGACTTGCGTTAATATTGTTAAGATGATTATGCTATTTAGCCTATAAATTCTTGAAAAGTTAGGGCAAATTGGAAATATTTAATTTTTGCCCTTGATTATTCATTTTTTATTAAAATGCAAAAAAAGGATTTTTGATACCAGTCTACCACACAAAGGATGAACGAAAGACAGGAATGAGAAGCTTTCAACTTTATAACCAACAATCAAAAATCAGATGTCACAAATAGATCTAACAGAAAATATTTATAACTAGGGAGAGTGGAAAAGAAAGTAAGTTTCAACTGGTGTTTGCAAAGTGGGCCTTATTCATTTGGCAGTGAAATGCAGAACAGCCACTTTGAAGTCCGCTAGACAGTGCCGATAATCTGAAAAGAGCATGGTCACGAATTTAGGACAAAAAGCTGTTTTTTACTGCACGTTCTTTCCATAGCAGAAATCCCAGAAACAGCTGGAAAGTAGGCCAGTCACCAGTTTGCCTGTTTCAAGTTCCCTATCCTGCTAAGTGGGCCGTGACCTGGTCGGGACCATGGACACTGGAAACTGCCTATTGTATGCTTTCTTCTTTAGCCCCAGGCTAATCATTCTGCTTTCTTCTTTTTCAGCAGCTGCCTAAATTCCCTTCTCTATTCCTTGGGACTTCTTCCTCAAAGCTAGGCTTTCTCCAGGCCTGGGAGAGCGTCTTCGGCTCTACCACTCTCCTTCTTGTTCTCAAAGCCTCTTTTGTTTTTATGGTTTAGGGCAAATTACTCCTAAGAACACACTGGGGATGATGAAAAGATCGTGGGAAAGTACTGTTAGCACCTAGCTCAGTAAGTGGCTGGCAGGAGATGTTTCCATAAATATTTGTTGCATGAATGCCTAGGAATGAACAGGCTCCACTGTGATCCTCCCACTCGACGGAGGCAGCTGTGGGCAAAGCGAGTGACCCAGAGCGAAGGAGCAGAGCTGTACCGGTTAGCGGTGCCCTCTGATGCAGTCTCACCTCCAGGTGTACTGATGGAGACAGCTGGGTTCTTAGCAATCCTTTAAACTCAGAATAGATTTCCCAAAAGAAAACTGTTATAAATGGGGTCACGAGTATTTAGAATAGTAATACTAACGCAGTACTTCAGACTCTACTTCAGGCACATAAGGAGACGGCTTTTTGTAGGCTGGCATGTGAACTAGCCTGCACATCTGAGATTAGTTTGGGAAAGCATATTCTGACGCTTGGATCATGATTCATTTGTCAGCTGAGAGATTATGAAGAATTAAAGTAGAATTAAAAGCACGTGGGCATTATAAATAAGATGAAAACTACTAGGTAAATCAGTTACCTGCACTTTCTCCTGAAGTGCGTTATAAACCTGATAAATCGCCCTGATGTCTTTCATGACTCCATCCTTGTCAAAAAAGTCAGTACTAGAAGACAGGAAAAAGATGTCACAAAATTATTTTAACTGCTAGGAACCTGGAAGGCATTTTCCCATCACTTCCACCTTGACCTATTATGTAAATGTTGCAATTCCAAATGACTGTCTCAGCAACAATGCCCACACTACTAGATGTACAGAAGAGAAATAGAAAAGAACCCCTGTGACCAAGACAACTTAAAAAATAATAAAAAGTTACACATTTTTTCAGTGGCCATATTTAGCTTTTGGAACTTTGGAAATATACAGATTCTGTCCGATAAAAAAAATTATCGGTAAAAATAAACTAAATTTTCGATAAGCATAAAATTCTGACATACAGGGGTGGTCTAGAGGATAGCCTGACTACATTTTTCAGTTTAAATCACATCAAACTTGATTTCACATGTCTCCATAAATCTGTTAAATACTGTTCACAAAAGACAGGAAGACATTTTTATTTCACTTTCAACTCACCCATGCTCTTTGATAACTTTGGCGTAACTCTGAGAAGTATTTGGCACTGAAGATACTTTATACTCCTGCTGGCTAGTATTGCCTAGATTGGGGATAGCAAGGGATATCCTTTGATTATACCTGCAGGAGGATCAAGAGAGATCATGTTAAAGGCGCTGCTCATCCTGATCCGTGGGTCTTGGCAGTAGGAGCTGAAGTCTCTACACTGATGAACTAACAGGTCTCATGGTGCCACACCTGCTTGCACAGACAACCCCAGGATGCCCGAGTTAGTAGAAACTCAACTGTAAACTCCTGGAGAGCAGAGGTCATGTCCCCATAGGAATCGGCAGAGTGCTAAGGAGGTTGTACAAATTCAGGAAAATACCCACTGATTGACTGATTAATTAAACCTTGTGAATGGCTATTTAACAATTTGTTTTCATTGATGTCAACGTAATATAGTCTACAAGTGAATTTCCAGAAGGAAATCTTTCTGCTATTTATAGCTAGACATCATAATCTTTTTTTTTTTTTTTTTGCTTTCACAAGTTCACAATGCAAAACCCTCATTAACCAGCAGGTGGATCAATTTTATAATTCTGTCTTTGAAATCGGTTTTAAAATTATAGACTTCCAGAAGCAGTAAAACTGTATTTCTACATAATGGATTATGGAGAAGCAAATGATGATTTCCAGCTGTTTATTCCTGTAAGAATTTATGCATAATTAACATATCTTGCTAATGCTTCTTGATTCAAAACCAATTTTAATTTATACAGCTGACAGGAAAATACCTTCCCTCACTACAAAGAAAACTAGCTGAAGGAGAATTATAAAAGCTTTTCTTTAAAGATGCCATAAAATGCACATTCTCAAAGTCATAAACCAATTACAGGTACCAACATCTTTACTATTTGAGTCTATTAGGAACTCTTTCTTTACCTTCGATTTGGTCTAAAGAGAACATATTCTAAAGCATGAGTGGAATTGTTGGCGGTGGAGATGAAGCTGAAGAGAAGGAAGACGAGGTCGGGCACCCCAAGGATGCGAGTGAGCTGCTTATGGATAACCTGCTCTCTGTATGACATCTGCTGCTGTGTATTTCGCCGGAATCTGTACCACCCAATAACTTTCTGCAATAAAAACAGAAAGAAAAGGATGAAAAGTTGCGTGAAATCTTAAGAATTTAATTCTGAAGGTATCCATACAAACACTTGTACACATGTTCGTAGCAGCTCTACATGCAATAGCTCAAAACTAAAAAAACCCCAACTGTTCATTAACAAGTGAATGAATAAACAAAATTCCTAGAAGGAAACACGGGCAATAATCTTTTGACATCAACCACAGAAACATTTTCCTAGATAGGTTTCCTTTAGCAAGGGAACCAAAGCAAAGATAAACTACTGGGACTGCATCAAAATAAAAAGTTTGCAGGGACGCCTGGGTGGCTCAGTGGTTGAGTGTTTGCATTAGGCTCAGGGTGTGATCTTGGAGTGCCGGGATAGAGTACCACATTGCGCTCCTTGCGGGGAGCCTGCTTCTTCCTCTGCCTGTGTCTCTGCCTCTCTCTGTGTCTCTCATGAATAAATAAATAAAATCTTAAAAAAAAATAAAAATAAAAAGCTGCACAGCAAAGAAAACAAAACTAAAAGACAACCTGCTGAATGGGAGAAGATATTTGCAAATAACATAACCAGTAAGGGGATACTATACAAAATATGTAAAGAACTCAAACAACTCAACACCAACAAACGAACAAACAAACAAAAAAACAATTTAAAAAATAGGCAGAGGACATGAATAGATATTTTTCCAAAGACATATGAAAGGATGCTCGACATCACTCATCATCAGGGAAATATAAATCAAAACCACAATGAACTATCATCTCACACCTGTCAGGATAGCTAAAAAAAACACACAAGAAACAAGTCCAAAAGGAACCCTTTGTTCACACTGTTGGTGGGAATGCAAACTGGTATAGCTACTGTAGAAGACTGTATGGAGGTTTCTCAGAAAATTAAAAATAGAATTACCATATGATCCAGCAATCCCACTATTGGGTAATTACCCAAAGTATACAAGAACTTGGGGCAACTGGGTGGCTCAGTGGTTGAGCATCTGCCTTTAGCTCAGGACATGATACCGGGGTCCTGGGATCAAGCCCCACATCGGGCTCCTTGTGAGGAGCCTGCTTCTCCCTCTGCCTATGTCTCTGCCCCTCTCTCTGTGTCTCTCATGAATAAATAAATAAAATCTGTTTCTCTGTGTGGGGGGAAAAAAAAAGAGAGAATACAAGAACATGAATTTGAAGAGATACGCTCATACTTATTGTCTATTGCAGCATTATCTACAATAGCTGAAGTGTGGAAGCAGCCCAAACGTCCATTGATAGATGAATGGATAAAGAAGTGGTGTGTATATACACATTGCAATATTAGCCAGAAAAAAGAATGAAATCCTACTATTTGCAACATGGATAGATCAAGAGAGTTTAATGCTAAGTGAAAGAAGTCTGTAAGAGAAAAACAAATGCTACGTGCTTTTACTCATATGTGGAATTTAAGAAAAAATGAAGAAAGAAAAAAAAGAGACAAACAAAAAAACAGACTCAAATACAGAGAACTGGTCACTGCCAGAGGGGAAGTGAAGGGGGGGGGATGGGTGAAACAGGTGAAGGAAATTAAGAGTACACTTATGATGAGCAGTGAGTACAGAACTGCTGAATTATATTATACACCTGAAGCTAATATTAACACTGTATATTAGTTATACTTCAATAATATATATATTTTAAAAGGGCACAAGAAGACTTGCAAGGATACGTTCATTATCTTATTATGTTGATGGTTTCATGGGTTTATGGATATTTCAAAACTTACTGAAGTATATACTGTAAATATGTGCAGTTTATTGTATGTCAATTATACCTCAATACAATGATGTAAGAAGTTAAGCTTCATCAGCTCTAACTATAGGATAACTAAACTGTCTAAGTGAATTAAACTGATATGCTTTCTGAAAGTCTGGAAGAACATCTCTTATAATGTCATCTGCTGGACATCTGAGAACTTACTACTGGGGTCACTCAAACCTGCAGAATTAGAATGTCCAAAGGTAGAACCAGGAATCTGAATTTAAGAGAAGTTCCTTGAGTTTTTTCTTGTACACACTAAAGTTTGAAAATCTCTGTTGAAGAGACAATTAACTTTGTCAAAGAAACAATCTTTACATATTCTTTCTGTAAAACATACTTTTTAAGTGAAAATCCTATTTTAAGAAGTAAAGGTAGCTTAATATTGATAGTGTCTTTAAATTAACAGTAAGTTAAGGGGTGCCTAGGTGGCACAGTCAGCTAAGTATCTGAATCTTGATTTTGGCTCAGGTCATGATCTCAGAGCTCTGGGGTCAAGCCCCGGATTGGGCTCTGCACTCAGCACAGAGTCTGCTTGACTTTCTTTCTCCCTCTGCCCCTCTCACTCGTGCTCTCTAATAAATACATAAATCTTTCTAAACAGTAATTAAATAAAAATTAATTAATTAATTAGCAGTAAATTTAGATTATGTTTTGGTACTTTCACGTAGGAAGGAAGTGAACCAATCTTTGCTGAGCCCCTGTGCCAGGCCCCCAGATAGTTATATGACAAATATTTTCACTACTTGTTACAACCTTGGGGGATGCTTGGGTGGCTCAGTGGTTGAGCATCTGCCTTTGGCTCAGGTCCTGATCCCGAATTTCCGGGATCAAGTCCCACATCAGGCTCCCAGAGGGAGCCTGCTTCTCTCTCTGCCTCTCTCTCTCTCTGCCTCTCATGAATAAATAAATAAAATCTTAAAAAAAAAAAAGAAAGAAAGAAAACTGTTAATCTAGAAAACAGACTTAAAAAAAAATGATCACAACCTTGGGAAATAAGGAATGTTTTTTCCACTGGGTTCACATCCCATGCAAGGAATTGCAGGGAAGAAACAGTTCCTGTCCTCATGGAGTATTACTGAACATAAACCATAACTTCCAATTACATTAAAGCAATTAATTCTGATATTCTTTATTTTTTTAATTTTTATTTTTTTAAGATTTTATTTTGTAAGTAATCTCTACATCCAATGTGGGGCTTGAACTTATAACCCCTAGGTCAAAAGTTTCATGCTCTGCCACTAAGCCAGCAAGGCCACCCCCTGAAATTTTTTAAATAAAAAGAAAACCCAAACATTTCTGATAGTGTAAATCTTTTAAAAGAGATGTTTTGTCCAAAGTCACTGAGTTAATGAGTGATAGCCTGTTTGCCTGTCCTTTCTACTGTACAATGGTAACTTTATAATTCCAAATGGGTCACATGATTATGGCCATTACAAAGTGAAGAGTAGATTCTAACAAATTTCCAGGTGATGCTGTCGCTGCTGGTCCAGGGACCACACTTTGAAAACCAAAGCTCCAGTTGAAGCCCCTCTACATGTAAAGATGGAGGGGAAAAAAGGCACCCTTTGAACATTTACCTTCATTTAATGAAATGTTTAGATTAAAATACCATCATTTATCCTTTCACAGTGGGGAAATCATAATGAATCATTTCACAATATATATCAAATTAACAATATCATTTCACAATATCAAATTAACACAATGTACACTTTAAATATCTTACAGTTTTTATATGTCAATTGTACCTCAGTAAAGCTGAAATAAAAAATATAATACAGGGATGCCTGGGTAACTCAGTGGTTGAGCATCTGCCTTCAGCTCAGGGCGTGATCCCGGAGTCTTGGGATCGAGTCCCACACTAGGCTTCCTGCATGGAGCCTCGTTCTCTCTCTCTGTATTTGAGAGCCACATACATTTTAATAAACATAGTTCTAATACACTTTATGTATTTACTTACTACTGTGACAAAAGTCTTTACTAGCTTGTATTTTTTAATGGCTAATTCTAGCACCCAGAGGACTTTTAAAATTACTATGTATTTATTTTTATATGAATTCAACTTATTAAACTTTTGTTCAGTTCTTGTACTTTTTTTTCTTTCCTTTTTTTTAAAGTTTTATTTAGGTAATCTCTACACCCAATATGGTGCTCAAACTCACGACCCTGAGATCTAGAGTCACACACTCTTCTGAATGAGATAGCCAGGCACCCCAATTCTTAGAATTTTTCGATATTAGATTTGAAACCTGACAACAAGAGTCAATTTTTTAAGAGTTTCTACCAGCACTTTCTTAAAAAGTTAATATTGATTAAATAGAAGAATACTTTCTACATGTTAGACATTGTTTAAAAGTACCCGTGTATTTTTAAGCCTAATATTTTATTTCATTTTAAGTAGTTGCCATACCCAGTGTAGAGCTCAACAGAGGGCTTGAACTCACAACCCAGAGATCAAGACCTGAGCTGGGATCAAGAGTCCAACGTTTAACCAGGTGCCCCTAAGCCTAATCTTTTAGATGTACCTTTGTAGATAGTACAATAACCCTTTTGAGGTGGTGACCCAATTTTCTATGTTTCCTGGGAGGGGAAAAAACGAAACTAGAATCAACTATAAAGCTTTTCAGTCGCCAAATATTATGTGTCATCTTTGCTTTTGTACTAGAAATTTGGATTTTTGGTTTTTTTTATTTTTTATTTTTATTTATTTATGATAGTCACACAGAGAGAGAGAGAGATAGAGAGGCAGAGACATAGGCAGAGAGAGAAGCAGGCTCCATGCACCGGGAGCCTGACGTGGGATTCGATCCCGGGTCTCCAGGATCGCGCCCTGGGCCAAAGGCAGGCGCTAAACCGCTGCGCCACCCGGGGATCCCAAAATTTGGATTTTTGAAAGGAATCCCTAAAGAGTTCATAGAATTATAAAATTCCATAGGAAATACAATGAAATATTAACAATTCCATGGAAAATATAATTTCCAAGTAAATGGAAGCAAAAAACTCATGTATTTCTTTTAAAGATCTTATTTATTTGTTCCTAAGAGACACATAAAGAGAGGCACAGACATAGGCAAGTAGAGAAATAGGCTCCCCTCAGGAAGCCCAATACAGGACTTGATTCCAGGACCCCAGGATCACAACCTGAGCCAAAGGCAGACACTCAACCACTGAGCCACCTAGGCATCCCCAAAAACTCGTATTTTTTAATTTTTATTTATTTATGATAGTCACACAGAGAGAGAGAGAGAGAGAGGCAGAGACATAGGCAGAGGGAGAAGCAGGCTCCATGCACCGGGAGCCCGACGTGGGATTCGATCCTGGGTCTCCAGGATCGCGCCCTGGGCCAAAGGCAGGCGCCAAACCGCTGCGCCACCCAGGGATCCCCAAAACTCGTATTTTTAATTGCAAAGGGAAACATGAATAATTGTTCTAGTACAAAATTCTAGAACATCAAAATTATAGATTAACTTTTAATTTTTTTTTAGAATCTTAGTCTCAGGAACTGCAAAGTTAACTCCAGCTAACAACCTATGGCTGGTATACTACAGATCAAAAACAGCAAATCCAATTTTTTAAAATTCTATTATTTTTTCAAGATTTTATTTATTTACTTGAGAGAGAGAGCATATGAGTGAGTAGATGGGGGGTAGGCAGTGGGAAAGGGAGAGAATATGAAGCAGAGGGCTCATTTAATTTTTTTTTCGGTAAGCTCCACGCCCAATGTGACGCTTGAACTCACAACCCAGAGATCAAGAGTTGCATGTTCTACTAACTGAGCCAACAAGCCGTCCCCCGCAAATCTGATTTTTAAACCTCCAAATTAATTTGGAAATGTGTCTTTATCTACTGCTGAAAAAACTACCTGGTAGAGTTCTTCTTTTCCAACTTATTTTCAATTATAAAACATTGTTACAAAAAACTTGCCACATAAAGTCCCCCTTCATCAGCTGCACCTCCCCACTCCCCTTCCCAAATTAAACATTTTTTAAGTTTGGTTGCCTTCCTTCCAGATCTTTTCCTGTACATCTAAATACTCGTTCTGATTTTTGTTATTACATAAAATAAGCTCAAATTATAACACTGCTTTTTTCATGTAACACAACTTTGAGATCCTTCTAGGTCATTACACAAGAACTTCCCTCATTCTTTTTAAGGTCTGCCTCACATACCACAGTACAGAAGTGCCAGCATACCTTACCTGACCACTTCCCACTTGTGGACATTAAGATTGCTTTCAAAATTCTCGCTATTAAGCAAAGATGCAACAAAACATCCTTGTACGCTGGGTTCGGAGGCCAGACTGCTGGGTTTAAGCTTGGACTCCATCATTATTTGCTGGCAACCTTCAGCAATTTACTCACCCTTGCTGCCTCCTTTATAAAATGGGGATGGTAAGAACAGCAATTTACCTCCTATTTCCCACACCTGGAAAGTGCTTAGAACGTGGCCTGGCAAAGACTTAAAACTATTCACTAACATTAGCTTTTCATATCTTTGTGCCCAGATGCAAATGTTTACTCGGGCCAGATTCCTAGAGGCGGAAGCACATATTTAAAATTTTGTTATTGCAGGCACCTGGCTGGCTCAGTAGGTGAAGTGTGCAACTCTTGATCTCAAGGTCATGAGTTCAAGCCCCACGTTGGGCATAGAGATTACTTATAATACTAATAAAGAAAATAAAATAATAAAATTATGTTACTGCAAAACTCTTCTCCTAACTGTCTGTTATCAACTTACATTCTCACCAACTACAGCTTCCCCATTTCCCACAGCCTTACCAAAGCTGGGTATTAGCAATCTTTTTTTTTTTTTTTTTTTGGTAATAGCAATCCTTTTACACTTTTGCTAATCTGATGGGTAAAAAAAATAGTATGTTGTTTCAGTTTGCATTTCCTGACTGAAGATAAACATCTTTTCATTTATTTCTTGGTCATTTGTGGATTTCTTTTTTCTTTTGTGAATTTCCTATTCATATTCTTTATTCATTTTTGTCATTTTAAATGTTTTCATCTATTAAAAAAAAATTGTTACTTTTAACGTGCAGTGAGTGCTCTAGAAAACTGTGCTCCAATAAGAATTTTCATGGAATACATTCAGTTTTAGAAAGTATAAGAAAAGCTCATTGTCTAAAATATGAAACTAGGGGCACCTAAGTAGCAGGTGAGTTAAGTGTCTGTCTTTGGCTCAGGTCATGATCCCAGGGTCCTGGAATTGAGCCCTATGTCGGGCCTCCTGCTCAGTGGGGAGCCTGCTTCTCCCTCTCCTCCCCAGCTCATGCTGTCTCTATCTCTGTCTCTCTCTCAAATAAATAAATAAAATCTTAAAAAAAAAAAAATGAGGGGCATCTGGGTGGCTCAGTGGTTGAGCATCTGCCTTTGGCTCAGGTCATGATCCCAGAGTCCCAGGATCAAGTCTGATGCGGGCATCAGGCTCCCCATGGGGAGCCTGCTTCTGTCTCTGCCTCTCTCTGCGTGTTTCTTGTGAATAAATAAAATCTTAAGAAAGAAAGAAAGAAAGAAAGAAAGAAAGAAAGAAAGAAAGAAAGAAACAAACCAAATGGAATGAGGTTGGTGGCTGGGATAGGAAGGATGGACTCCCAAGAGATTCTAGAATATATGCTCCTGGGCAAGTCACTGAAAACAAGAAAGCTGGACAGTGATGCCTGTGACTGCTCTTAACTCCATTTTCCAGGTAGCTGGGGATGGGATCAGATTATGGAGAATGAGCACCTTCTGAGCCTGTCATCATCCATAAACCTGTCTGTCCTTTCTTCCAGCCTTCCCAGTCTTCCTTTCATCTTACCCACTTGTCTTTCTGCTTTTCCAACTGACAGTAGTACTGAGGTGGGCCATAGATGGGAAAGGACTTTGACGGCACTCTACTCATGATGCCCCTCTTCAGACACCTGGGCACCAAGTCCCACAGTGCTTGTTCTTTTTTTCCACAAGTCATCATTTAAAAGCTTTTTCATAATACAGGCTTCTAAACAAAGGCATTTTGTTTTCTATGTGACAAACTGAAAACTTTTAATAACTTTTTTTTCCTCGAGGGATGGTTTAATAACAAATCTATTTTTCTGGAAATGACATTTCAAGGCAAAAACCGCAAAACACACATATGGTACAACAGAGCAAATTATAAACGAGATCATCAGACAATGCTGCAGCAATAAAACTGGTTCATTTTCAATTCTATTCAGACTTGCTGACCATAGATAATCAGAACGTTATATGCATATGTTGACAGAAATAATAAATACATGACCTTTTGGAAAAACATCTATGTTCAACATTAATTGAACTTGAAAGAGTAACATATCCAAAGATGGTTTAATTACAACTTACATTTTCTAGAATTATTTTTCCTGGTTATAAAATTAATGCATGGATATAAGATATCTGCAAAATTATTTTTTAAATTACAAAATAGAAAAATAGAACCACCCAGAATCAACTCAACTATTTTTAACTCTCTATAGTTCCTGTTTTTCCTTCTGATTTTTACATAATGGAATCATATCATAAATACCTAAATTTTTTTCCATTGATAGGTCATAAACATTGTCTCACATCTGCAATTTACCCTTAAAATCTACCTAAGTCAAAAGAACTTTCATTTATTAATATCAAATCACACTGTTTTATTTTACATTCCTTTCTGGTTTTAAATTTAGATGATAAGATAAAGAGTAATTTCCAAATCAGACTGGGCAACAAATAGGACATACCTTTCTCCGATCTTTAAGAATCCTGTCCAAACTCTCTTCGTTAACTTTGCTTGCATAGTCATAAAAACTGTTTTTTTTTAAAGAGAAAATATACTTTATTAAAATTGCATAGTATTTTGACATGAATACACTTAGCCTTATGTGTCTATAGGTCACTGAATCCTAAAAGTTGAATCCTATAATCAAGATATAGTTAGATATAACTGCATATCTTCAACAGCCATAGAGAGAAATCAATGTCAATGCTTTACTGATGATAGAAGGTATCTTTTGCCTCAATGAATACTCAAGAGACTGTTACATTCAAAAGGTATTACTTCCAAATGTAGGAGGTGCTGATTCCAAGTAATTAGGAAATGTGTGGTTTCCAATGCCTGTGACATCTTTTCCTTGTTTCTAAGTATCAGTTACTTATGGGGAAAAAAAAGAATACAGTAGCTCATTTTTTGAAAAATGCAGAAAGGAAACGAACATCTGCTGAATGCTTAAGGGGCTTGTCAGTATGCTTTCTCATCTTATTTCATTTCATTCTTGCATCAATGCTGGTAAGCAGGTATTAATACAGCACAACACGGCCCAAGTTTTATTCCCATTTTTGTAGATAAAGATACTTAGGTTAAGTGACTTGCTCCAAAACACAGGTGGTAGATGGAAGAGCTGGGATTGGAAGCCAGGTCTGCCCCTCAAATAGACCTACCTGACCAGGATCCTATGGTGAGCAGGCCAGGCATAATGATGTGTGACCTCTCTTACCACTGGGTGTGCTTTTAGGAATGCCATCCTTCCTTCCTCCTCCCACCACAGTTAAGCCCAGGCCTCATAAAGTAGCATAAAAAAAACAAAAAACAAAAAATCCCACTGAACTGGGAATCAGGAGATACCAGCTCCAGCTCAGCTCTGCTTCTCACTGTACAATCTTGGGCAAGTTGCTTAACCTACGTGGTCTCCACTTCCCTTTTCACAAAAGAAAGAATTCTAAAGTTTCTTTCAGTTCTAAGAATTATAGGTCTATGATTTAAACTTAGTTAAATCCTTCTGGTACAACTCTACTGAAAGGTTTTTGAGGAATTCCTCAGAAGGGAAGGCAGGGCACACCTAGAAGAGCTTCACAGTCAGGACCAAATCGGACACTTTCATGGACCAAACACAGTGAATGTATGGACCAGGCCTGAATCATTTCACTTGCTCTGAGATTTTTCTCAAATGAACTGCTTGTCTTGGTTCCCACTCCTCTTTCAAGTATGTAAATCTAAAAGTGATAAAGATCTCAGCTGCTTTCAGACTTTGTCCACTTTGTCCATCTTACATGAGAACAATCCTCTGAACTAATTAATGGTTAAGTGTGCGGTGGGGGGATAAAAGGGGGAAGTGGGTCCCCAGGAGTTCTTGGGTACAAGGGCCTGGGTGTTTGGGCCAGCTGGGAATGGGACAAGGATCAGGGGGAAAGCGGCAGGGGACATAGAACAGGCACAGATAGGCACCAAAATTTGTGGCAGGGGTTAAAGGAGTGCTGACCAGAACGTTGAATCCTACTAGTGTGGGCAGCTCTGGAAGAGAAGTACTGGCTTCTGGGAAGGTAGACCGTGCCCTTAGGGGGAAGTTTAAGAAAGAGTTGAAATCATCATACCAGCCCAGGTGGACGGCTCTGGAACTGATAGTGCAGGCAGAGGCCCCAATGTGTCTGAGAAGTCTGGTGGATGGGGGATACTGGCTCTTGTCTCCCTCACCTGCCCTTCTGAATGTGGCTCCTTCCATATCTTTCTCTTGCTGTTGTTTAGTTGGTCTTAGTGTATAACTAGTGTGTATTCACTAATATAGACACAAAAAGAAAGGTCCATGTTCTCCTTCCTTACATTTTAAAGTTGAACACTGAATATTTTTTATATACTTCTTAAAAACACCCATTAAATTCTCTTATCCATATGTGACCCTTGATTAACTTCCTGATCTGTGGCTGAAAAGCCCTTGCTTGGGAGGCTGCTTTCACTATAAACCACTGGGGGGCAAGATTTATACTGCCCCCTCCCCCTTTCCCGAACCTGACATAGTGCCACACACACATTGGGCACTCAATAAACAAGTGAATTTGGATGCCCTCAGTTATACCCATGACTGTATAGCCACAATCAGCTACAATCAGCTACAAGCCTAAATTCACTAGTCTTTAATCAGCTACAAGCCTAAATTCACTAGTCTTTAATCAATTAGTCTTTTAATAAGGACTAAAAGTGACAAAGAAGGTTACAGCTTACCTAAAAAGTTTTGAACAAGGCTGATGATTATGGATTTCTGTAATCAGAAAGAAGGAACACAGCTTAGTCCAGTCATGTAAGATACAGGCAAGTATAAAATAGCCCATTTGTTTGTTTACCAAAACCTCAAACAATAAAAAGACAGTTTTTCTCACCTAAATAGGTGCTGTGTGTACACTAGTGAAGGCAGTGTGTCTCAACACTTAAACTCAGGGACACATTCTCAGAATAAACTGCAGAACAAGTTCTGTTTCCATTTGCCCATACACGATGAGCACACATCTGAAAGCTTTTATTCAAGAACATGCAGCTATTGTGTGCCCTCATTTAATCTCACCTATTTAAATAAAGCGTAAGAGGGAAAAAGTAACAGCTAACTGGAAGCATTTAATCAAAGTAGACAAGCAGTGTGAGGGCAGCTTGGAGAGAGGAGGGCCTAACCACCCTACCATCAATAACCCACTAATGGCTCAGGACAACTTGGACCAGGTGTTTTGATCGGAAAGGGAGGAGGAAACTCTGGAGGCCTGTTAACCCTTTCAAAGATGGTCAGCACCAAGGGAAACATGTCCTTTATAAGGCAGATCCTAATGGCTTCTGGAAAGACTGCTGTGGTTAACCAGAGTGAACAATTCCTTCAAGCTCATCAGGGGGCTTAGGATTTGGGTTGCTTTGTAAGACCATGAGACTAATTAACCACTCGATCCTATTAATAACATTCTTCTGGACAGAGACTCATCACCTGTTGTTTAAAAAGCCACAGCTGCAGAGTTCCAGGCTGCAATTTTAATGCAATTAAAATAAAACCACGACCCTGGGGGCCATGGTACTATGCCCATTAGCTTCTGCACTGATGTCAATGCTGCCAAAACACACTCACAGATGCAATCCTTCTGCTGGAAAGACAAATTCATTGCTTGGCATGGCTTTTGGCACTGTGATGCAAATAAGAAAACCTCACCCAGAAATTGTTCCTTCTTTTACCACCAAAAATAATACAGTACAGCATCTTACATTATTTCAGCGATACTATTAGTAAAGCAATTAGAATGTGGATCATTTGTAGCAAAAGCTTTACAGAGAGTTCAGGAAAAAGAAAAACTCACCTTCTACTTTACAGGAAAAAACATTTTAAGAAAACCCCGAAAGTCAATTCTGAACTCCAAATACACACTGCTATCATCTACCACCAGACTTTTGTCATGATTTATAATTGGGATTTTCTAATCCCACTTTTAGCACACTAAAGATATGCCCTAGGTATCACGTGACATTTGCTAAAGGAAGTTGAACCTTTCTAAGACTTTTTGCAATGCCTAAGCACTCCATGGAGAAAACGGGATGAAGGCCTCAAACACAATAAAGCTGTAGATTGGAATAAAGCTGGCTGCCACACTGGCTCATGGAGCTCTGGAAATAGGAAGGAGCAGGGCAGCCTCACCTGGGATTCTATAGTCTGCCATGCTTCCAGAGCTCACCTACATGGCAGACTGGTCATCAGGTACATAAGGCATCTCTCTCTACAGGCATTTCCCTAGAAGGTCTCCCCCACACCCCCACCCCATCCCCATCCAGCAGGCCGATCTTCCTCCCTCTGCTTCTCCTAGGGGTTGAGACAACAATTCCACTACTCCCTCTTCTATCCTTTCCAACAACTGCTGCGGCATCGCCTAATTAAGGAAGCTCTCCAGTGGTTGTCTGCTCCCTCTCCTTCTAGAACTATGGGTGGACAGTTCTGCTTAAAGTGAGTCAGCCCAGCTTTGAAAATTAATACGTAGTCAACATAAAACGTGAGGCACTTGGCGTTCAGAATGCAGCACTCTATATGAAATCCTTATTGTACAGAGTAAGGTCAAAGTGTGCATGGATTCAGACATTTGCAACAAAAAACAACTCTGGTCAATTTGTTTTATTTAAAACGTCTTATTCTGGAGGTTAGGCTATGCCAGAAAATTTCTTTACACCACTGGTCTGGAATACTACTCATGGCACTTTACCTAATGTTTGGCCTTTCAACCCAGGTTTCAAGCCCCTGGTTTATGTTTCTAAGATGTATTTGTTTTTAAAAGAAAACTATTATAGTTTTCTAGTCCAGCAAACACACTCTGCCCATGATATCCACAATCATTTCACACAATGAACTGGATACAGCTAATAAATTAAACGTTGTGTGGCAGAAGATGGTTGTCATGGCACTGCATTAACTGGGATCCTATCGATCGGTACTTCTCCGTATCTACAATACCATGGAAACATATTTACTACAAGAACTAGAAGATTTACGAATCAGATACAGTGCACAAAGCTGTAGAATTTGAATTACTTTAGCATTCTATTTCTTTAAAAATAAATAGAATATTCGTCATAAGTGCTATTTTTGTGATCATGCTGGGTAAGAGAGCTTTTTTGCATGGTCTGCTGTCAGCTAACTGTGCCTGGCATTTTAACCTTCATATTCCAAATTAGTTTTGAAAATCCAAGTACAAACAATAAAATTACATACATGTTCAATGAAACCAAATTATCTATTTTAGGATTTTAAAGAGTTAAGCAAAACAAAAACAAAAACCTCAGTGAAAGAAGTATACAGTATATCAAGTCTTTATTTAACAAGTCAGTACTGTGCGGAGTGGGTTTTATAGCTTAGGTCCTTTAGGAAATGAACTGTTTCTTGTTTTCCCCCAATCCTAACCCCACCTCAATCCTTACCCTGGCCTTCCAATCCATGTACTAGAAAGCTATCAGAACTAGAAGGCTTGAAATTGATGATGTGGCCCCAACATAACCTAACCTTCCAGTAATATATCAAACCAGAAACCACTCACCTTCACATGTTCTGTATTTTCATCGCGTAGAAATAGGCCAGATTCCATTACCTTATGCATGCACTCCTTGCTCTGTGTTCCCCGGAATACACCGCCCACTGACCCTAAGTTCATCTCCTTCCTGACACTTTACTGATTTCACCCACTAGCAGCTTTTTTTTTTTTTTTTTCAACTGTCAGGATTTTCTCCATTCCTTTCTTACAGTACTCATCTTGTACTGTTGTCTGATATTTCTTTCCACACCTCTGGAATATAAGGATGCATCTGGGTATTCCTCTCATTGCCTGGCACATGCCAGGCACATTCCCCACACACAGATGGTCAGTGAATGGTGGCAGCGTAAGTGAAATGTCTCTTGCTGTGTTCTGAGTATCAGGATATGCTGCTGTTTGGTGACTTGTTCAAGGTGCAACTGAAAGGAATTTGATCCCTAGTTATCAAAAAAAGACTGATCCGGGATCCCTGGGTCGCGCAGCGGTTTGGCGCCTGCCTTTGGCCCAGGGCGCGATCCTGGAGACCCGGGATCGAATCCCACATCGGGCTCCCGGTGCATGGAGCCTGCTTCTCTCTCTGCCTGTGTCTCTGCCTCTCCCTATTTCTCTCTCTCCCTGTGACTATCATAAATAAATAAAAATTTTAAAAAAATTAAAAAAAAAAAAAAGACTGATCCAAAAGGGAAAGGGGAAAGAGAGACAGACAGAGAGACAGACAGACACTAATACAAAGACAGTGGATGCATCTATATATAAAATACTCCTTTGTCTTCCCCAGCAATCACCCCAAAATCGATTTTGGTTTGTTCTTCAGAAGGCTGTGTAGACTTAGCAAATAGCTCACATAAACAAATGTGAATATCTTTGCTCAGTGCCTCCAGGGAGTACCAGCCCAACAGAACCTTTCATTACAGTATGTGGTGATGATGACAATGCGGAACAGCCCAATATGCAAACTAGGGGTTTGCTGTGGTGCGGAAGAGACTATCATGCGAGACAGCACACAGTGATTCAGTAAAAGACCATTTGGTGGATAAGAGATAGCTTTACAAGCTACCTAAACTTACAGCCACGAACTGCAAGTTCACACTGACTTATAGAACATTTCATACCAGTTATCAGGGCAAATGATTTGCATTATGAGTTCAGCTGCTTTCTATGTACTCTTTTTATCTTTCAGATTAAAGCCAGTTAAGGGCCAAAGAACAAAACAAACAGCATCAATACAGAAAAAGTATTTCTAAGCTCAGTGATAAACTCACCAATTACTTGCAGAAATTCTGTGTTGCTGATTTGTGAGTCACTGATGCTAAAGGTTTCTTCTTGTCTTACCTCTCCCAGCAGAAATCCTTCCTAAAAGTAATAAAAGAAAATAGATGCAGACTAAAAATAAAAATGATCCTTTTTACTGGAAGAGCAACTGGGGGCATTATAATTTTATAATAATTTTAACAATCCAAATTAAGCTTGCCATATAAACTACTACTCTTATAAATCACTAAGACTAAAGCAATCTGAGATATATCTATTAACTCGATTGCTTGAAAAAAGGATTCCATACACAATGAAATATTTTAATCCTTTCAAAAAAACAGAGTTTTTTGGGGGATTTTAACAAAATAAGTAGAGCGAATTCATTTCCTAAATCCTACTGAGTATAATAACCAATATCAAAAAAGCTCAGGAAGCAGAAATATTCCAAGGTTGTTTTCTCGAAACAGCTTACAATTTATTTCATTGTTTTAAAAGCACTGTTAACGACAGTAGGATAAAGAAGTTAACACAATGCACAACGAATTGCTCTTGTACAGGCTGTGGGAAATGAGGATTTCAGCAAATAAATCACTCACATGAATGTTCTTCCTTAATAAATGCCAAAGTCAGTTTCTTTACACCTTTGGAGAACGTATACCATAAATCCTGGATTATACAGCACATAACCTACTGTGTGAGCACTTGCTGTCATGTTCAGCGCAAGCACAGCTGGAGAACATTAACTCTATATGCCTCAGTAACTTCCCTATAGAGGCTGAACTAACAGGCTGCCTGCAACCTCCCTAGATAGCCACATGGCTTACTCCTTCCCTCCATTTGGCTCTTTACCCTAACAGCACCTTATCAGAGAGGCCTTCCCTGGCTGATGTCACAGAAACAGGGCGTGCCAGACTCTCTGTCCCGTCCTCTGCGTTTTCTTCTGTCTTCTCACTGTCTGCCATATTACATCCTTACATGAACAAACGCCTACACCTACTAAAATATAAGCTCCGTGAGAGCAGGGACTTTGTGTTTGTTCACTGCTATATCTCAGCAACTAGCACAGCGCCCAATACATAGGAGGTGCTCAATAAATGCTGGCCAGGGATATCTGTTGAAACAACCACCTTGTATTATATACCTTTCTATTCTAGGCTGACCCTTCAAATCAATTAAAGAGATACCCAGCTGGAATTTGTGGGGGTGAGGAGGAAGAGACAGATGCTTTACAGCATAGTTTTTGCATTGGATTTAGGGGAAGGAGTGTCCTAAATTTCCAAATCATCATGTATAGGGCAATTATCAAACTTGAGTAATATACAGATCCCCCTTAAAAAAAAACTTTCTCAAACCTGAAGGAGTGTTCATGACTTCTAGTTTGAGAAAGTGACTAAAGAAGCTTGTTTTATCCTATCAAAGTCTTTCAGTTACAAGTTCTCATGACAAAAGAGAAGCTTTCTCTTTGTAACAAGTTAATAAAAATTAAAGTGAAAATAATTCTTTAATTCTTACAGAACTTTACACTCTAAGAACATATCTACAGACCTTAGTGTTCCACAGTCTAGGAACTGCCAAATTTAGAAAATAAAAATAAAGGATACCGTTAAATTTGAATTTCAGATAAACAACGAACAACTTTTATGTAATATTTAGGATATATTTACACTAAAAAATGATTTCCTATTTTTCTGAAATTCAAATGTAACTGAGTGTTCTGCATTTTATCTGGCAACTCTATCATAGTCCTCAGTTTGAAAAAGTTATTAGTGACAGCAAAACATTCTAAAACTAAGCACAAAGGAATGCTTCTTATCTATTGGTCTGGATTATCCAAGCCATTGTTACTTTACAGCAGGAGAAGGTAAACTATGGTGTGTGGGCTAAATCTAGCCTCATGCCTGTTAGTGTACAGCCCACAAGCTACGAATAGTTTCTACTTTTAAATGGCTGAAAAAATAGGAATTAATATTTCACGACAGGTGAAAATGATATAAGAAAATGATATAAAATTCGGAGTCCATAAATAAAGTTTTACTGGAAATAATGACTCTAATTAACTTATTGTCTATTGCTGTTTTCTCCGTACAACACCAGAACGGAGTAGTTGCTACAGAGACCACAGGGCTCACAAAGCCTAAAATATTTACTTATCTTGAAAAAGCTTGCTAATCCCAACTCTACAAAATGAGTAGTTTTAAACTAATTTCCTGCCCGGATTAAAAAAAAAAAAAAAAAAGAATATGCTACAAAAGCAAATTTTGCTTCAACTTAAAAATATATAATATTGGGGATCCCTGGGTGGTGCAGCGGTTCGGCGCCTGCCTTTGGCCCAGGGCGCGATCCTGGAGACCCGGGATCGAATCCCACATCGGGCTCCCGGTGCATGGAGCCTGCTTCTCCCTCTGCCTGTGTCTCTGCTTCTCTCCCTCTCTCTGTGACTATCATAAATAATAAAAAAAAATTTAAAAAAATATATAATCTTGACATTAACGTATCCCACATACGTAATTGTGAGAAAGTTAACATAACCAGCTGTGGTCATACAAAACACACCTGCAAACTACTGTCGTGGTGAAAATTTCCATGAGGTCTAGCACCGTGCCTGGCACGGTGTAGATATTAAAGGAAGAGCTCTTGAATTAAATTATAATAACAGGGGATCCTGGGTGGCTGAGCGGCTTAGCGCCTGCCCTTGGCCGAGGGCACGATCCTGGAGTCCCGGGATTGAGTCCCACGTCAGGCTCCCTGCATGGAGCCTGCTTCTCCTCACTCCTGTGTCTCTGCCCCCCCCCACATCTCTCTCTCTCTCATAAATAAATAAATAAATAAATAAATAAATAAATAAACAAACAAACAAATAAATCTTTAAAAAAATATATAATAATCTAAGTAACATGACCATCTCACTGCAGGTTGTAGAAAAACTACCCACTTGTCAACAGGTAGCTGTTTATCCTTACGATAACCCTGCCTTTTACATGAACTGTGATGTTACAAGCTACTCCAAGAACTAGAGATGTTAAAAGGCAACGAAACCACATTTAATACTTCCACGGACGCTGGGAGTATCACAAACCACCTTTCTTTGGAACTGCATCACATTACTTAAACAGCTGGCTGTAGCATCAAAGGCCTTAGTGACCAGAGACACGGGCTGACCCTAGAGAAACCTATGTTGTACCTATTCCCATCGCTACTCTCTACCATCAACACTATAGACACGAACAGTACCACGTCTTCATGCCACCCAATTTACTAACAGGGTGGCCTCCCTATAGATCAGTTTTTATTAATGGAAGCTAAGGTTGCAGACATCAAGCCGAATCCAGTTCCTTATTCTCTAGTGTAGCATTTTGCTTTGTAATGATGACCACAAAACCCCCACACTTACTAAAGGAATTTGAGTAACTCCCATCTCAAAAAAAAAAAAAAAATCACCTCTTCCGCTTGGTGGACAGATCAGACATGTACTTAAAGACAAAAAAAAAAAAAAAAAAAAGATCTAGTTTCGCAAAGAAACTTCCATCCGGGGCGAATGACATTAAAGGGCCAATTCGTACAATAAAGACCCCGAAGCAGGCAGGCTGCGCTCCCCTCGCGCTCCGAAGCCTGCGCGTCTCCCTTCCCTCCTACGGAGGCCTGTCGTTTCCCGGTGTCGCTGCGACCAGCGCCGCGGGGCTCGGGACATCCGCCCGGGAGCTGAAGGTGCGACTTGCACGCAGGCGGACCCCACACCTAACGCTCCTGTCGTGCGTTCTCCCGTTTTCCATCGAGGCGAAGTAAGGCGCGCGGGCGTTATCCCGCAAGGATGCACAGTGACAGCCGTGGCTTCCCTCGTCGCACCCCACGGCCGCCGGTGAGGCCGCCGGGCGGGGCCGGGCGCCTAGACTGGAGCTCGGTCTCCCCGCTCCCTGCGGACCCCGGGGGCCCCCGCAAGTCTCAGGGAGAGGGGGGCGGGCGCTGCTGACACCGCCGGCGGCCGACCGAGGCAGCGCTGCCAGGAGGGAGAGGGGCCAGGGGGCGGCAGGCACTGAGCGAGGGGGCCCATCCCGGGGGCCGGGGAGCCCCGGGTCCCCAGCTCCTCCGGCCGGCCCCGGAGCCCGGGAGCCCGGGAGCCCGGGAGCCCGGGAGCCCGGGGTGGGGGTGGGGGTGGGGGTGGGGCGGCGAGCCGCCGGTGGTCCCGGCTTGGCCGCCGGCCTGGGACGAAGGCTGGAAGCTCCAGCGGCCGCGGCGGGGGGCCCGGCACCTACGTGGTCCGCGTTGCTGTTGGCGCTGTGGAAACACACAGCGCTGAAGGTGTAGCCCGAAATGGAAGCCGCCATGATGGAAATCTCCAAATCCCCCATCATGCCCCGCGGAGGGCACGCAGCCTTCCGGCCGGCCCCGCCCCTGGGCATCCTGGGAAATGAAGTCCTCCGCCGGCGAGGCCCCGCCCCTCCCCGGGTGGCGGGAGGTGGGACCGGGCGCCCGCTCGCCAGGACTGAGAGATGCTGCTTTGCCCGCACGACGCGGACCGACCCCGGGGGAGGTGTCCTCTGCGTGGGTCCCGCGCCCAGCACACGTCAGACGCTGCCTCTCTTCTGTGTCGCCCTTGATAGTTCCCCAAATCGTGTTTATCTCTTTGCAAATGAAACTCTGCCTAATGAAAGCCAACAGGGGCAGCCCCGGTGGCGCAGCGCTTTGGCGCCGCCTGCAGCCCGGGGTGTGATCCCGGGGACCAGGGATCGAGTCCCACGTCGGGCTCCCTGCATAGAGCCTGCTTCTCCCTCTGCCTGGGTCTCTGCCTCTCTCTCTATGAATGAATGAATGAATGAATGAATGAATGAGTAAAATCTAAAAAAATAAAATAAAAGCCAACACTGGCGCGCGAGGAAAGGAGGGAGACGATTTAAGCAATTATAGACTTTGGGTTTGACAGGCAAGTAACATGCGGTGATTTCCATTGTCAAGACCGGAATGTGGGGGAGGGGAAGGGTGTCACTCGGGTAACCCGCCGCGGGGGGGAGATAACGGTGGCTTCGGGGGTGGCTGGAAGGGAAATGGTCCTAGCCACGGAGGCCGTAATAAGAGACTGGATTCCGGGTACCAAAGAACACGAATTTAATGAAAAGTCATGGGGAAAAAAAGGATAAAAACAAAATAACAGTGAAAATAAAATATAACAGAGAAAGAAACTCAGGAATCAGGCCACTTGGGTGGCTCGGTGGTTGAGCATCTGCCTTTGGCTCAGGTCTTGATCCCAGGGGCCTGGGATCCAGGCCCCATTGGGCTCCCCAAGGGGAGCCTGCTTCTCCCTCTGCCTATGTCTCTGCCTCTGTCTCTCTGTGTCTCTTATGAATAAATAAAATCTTAAAAACAAACAAACAAAAAAGAAACTTAGGAATCATTCTTCAATTCATTCAAAAACTGGACTCCTAATCTCCCACAAGACTTTCCAAGTTGAGCAAGCAAACAGTACTGTTTTCTGACAGTTGCACAGACCGAAAACCTTGGACTCGTTATTGGTACCCCCTTTGATCCATCAACACATTTTTAAGAATATATTGAGAATCCTCCAACTCACCACGAGCACACCTATTACCTATCATGTGGTCCAAGCCATCAGCTCTTTCCTGGATCATTATAACTCAAGAGGCTTGAACTGGGGGCAATGTTACCTCTTGGGGAACATTTGGCCGTGTCTGGAGACATTTTTAGATGTCACAACTTGGGCGGAAGGGTGCCACTGGTGATTTAGTGGTTAGAAGACAAGAACGCTGCTAAACATCCTACAAAGCAAACGAGAGCCCCTACCCCCACATCAGTGGAATGGAATTGAGAAACCCTGTATTACAGTCTCTGCTTTAACGCCTTCCCTGCCAAATCTATTCTCAACATACCAATTAAACTGATCATGCTAAAACTGAAATTCAAAATTTAAACCACATTGCATCTCGGTCTAACCCCAAACCCTTGTAATGACCTGGCTCCTATGAATCAACCATTAATTGATTTCCCTTCCTGTTGCTGCTCTCTTTGTTCCTTCTGCTTCAGCTACACAAGTCTTCTGCTCCCTGGCTATGCCTATCTCCTCCTACCTCAGGGCCTTTGCACTTGCTGTTCCCTTTGCTTAGAGTATTCTTCTCACAGATTGTTGCAAGGTTTACTCCTTTATCTCTTCTATAGATGCCATGATGTGTGACCCATTCCCACCCTTGTGGGATTGATAGATTTATTATTCAGCTACCAGGGGAAGTTGTCTGCTTTCTCCTGGAATTACCCTCAGTGTAAGAAAGTATCACTGCCTAGTCATTCCCCCTTTTCTGGGCAACAAACATTTAAGGCTGTATCAATGTAGATGGATAAAGGCCCACCTCCATCCCTCCAATTTGGGGCAATTCCAAAGGGTCAGCCCAGCTCCAAAGTGCTCTATAGGGGAAAATGGTGCTGGCTGAGGTGCTGTTTTAACAGTACCCTAGGCTAACCACTTACTCCCTCCAGTTCTGTTTCTGTCCCTTCCCCTTCCCCAGGATCACCATCCTGGGAGCACTCTTCAGTAAACTCCTTAAATGTTCATCTCAGTATTAGACTATGCTTCCCTGGGGACACAACCTATGACAACCTCTTGTAGGTTTTCACTTGGTGCTACCCTGTCAGAGAATCTTTCCTTATTGCCCTAATCAGACTGCAGCCCTCATCCGATGTTCTCAGTCTTCCTCTCCTTCTATTTTCCCTTCCCCTTTCCCAATTAGTACACATAACGTCATCTCCATTTTATTCATTTCTCCAGCATATTGCCTTTGTTCCTCTACTGGTGTATTCTGAATTGCATGAAGACAAGAATTCACCTTTGATTTGCTTACTGATATATCTCCAGCATTTGGAATAATGTCTGCCATGTAGATACTGCCCAACACATGATTGTATTGTTCAATAAATGACTGTTGAGTGAATGTTGCATAAAAAAATGGGTGCGTCCCACAGAAGATGGTTGTGTTTTATCAGCAGGTACTAGAGGGGGATGGAGACAAAAGCTAATAAAAGGAATAAGCCTGGGGCTCCTGGGTGGCTCAGTGAGTTAGGTGTCTGCCTTCGTTTCAGGTCATGATCTCAGAGTCCTGGGATTCAGCTCCATGTCTGAGTTTGCTTTTCTCTCTCCCTCTGCCCCTCCTGTGGGCTCCATCCCAGGACCTCAAGACCATGACCTGACCTGAAGGCAGAGGCTTTAACTGACTTGAGCCACCCAGGCGCCCTTGAAATAGATCTATTTTCAACTCTATTTTATAACCAATGAAACAGAACTAGAATTTATTGAGCATTTACCATGTGTCAGGCACGTAGGATTTCACAGGAATTATCTCATTTAATGTCTACAGCAGCCCTATGCCGTGGGCACTATTATGAAAGGATGTGCCAACTGCAGCTCTGAGAAATTAAAGAACTTGCCTGTGGTCACACATGATAGGGTCAGGACTCAAAACCTGAGTCCAATTCTAGAGCTGCATGCCTACCTCCCTTTCTAAAAGACTCACTTCAGAGCAGGTGGTGCTGGGAAAGTAGGGAGGGGTTTTCCAGAATGGCATCCTAAGCCGTGATCACTACAGAGGATCAAGGAAGGTGAAGCCTGGAACTGAACCTTCGTTTTGCCAATTATGAAGTGTTTGAGAACTCTTGAAAGCACAGTGTCAAGGGAGTTGTAGGTGAGCAGGTTTCTAGGCTGCAGGGATTGGCAGTATGAGATGGGGACGAGGCAACCCAAAATACCCAAAGAGCTCCCCCTGACCTATATAATGGGCACCTGGTGAGAGGGACTGTGTTCCTTGGCACATTCCACCTTCTCCCTGGTGATGGGCAGCTCCGCTCAGATTGAGCTTCTCCACCCTCCACTAAGAATCCTGTTGCCCTGGGTGATCAGAGGTGGTGCCCCACACAGCCGGCAGGACTAAACAGCCAGAGTAATCCTGGAGCCAGAGCAGGAACTCTGTATAAACAGAGGGTTTTTCCAGGGCTCCATACCAACAACTGTTTATAGCGTTCATCACACACACAGCAAAAACATCTTAAGTGTTGGCAAGATACCAGATTGAAGATGGCCTTATCTTTCACGGGTACTTCTTAATTAGAACCTAAAACTTTTTAAGACTTAGTCACATTCAAGCTTGCTTTCCCTAGCATCCAGAGTCTAGAAAAGATCAAAACAACCATTTGCCCAGGGCAGCACTATTTGGCTGTGGCATTTGGTGGTTTTATTACACTGTAATAAGGTTACTTACGCTCTTTCTTCAGCCCTTTAATCACTATACACATGGATCCCCATCTGTCTTTTACTGTATTCTATCACCAGCGGTTGCTTGAACATCTTGGAACATCCTGTGTAGGAGGAGATGCACATTGGGTCTCAGTTGGGATTTCTGTGAACTGTTGATGCTGTTTACCTCTAGGCACTAACTGGACTTCTATTTGCTGAGTCAACAGAAACATGGTCTAGGAAACATTCCTTTTGGTTGGAAGGCAGCCTTCCTAGGGGTCTTTGAAAGCCTTACTAGGACATTGGACTATCAGTAGTTCATTGCTGCTACAGAAAACCCCCAGACCTTTGGCACCTAAGATTTCTCACATTATTATTAATTTTTAAAAGATTTAATTTAATGGGGCACCTGGGTGGCTCAGTCAGTTAAGTGTCTGCTTTTGGCTCAGGTCATGATCCCAGGATGCTGGGATGGAGGTCTGCATTGGAGCTCCCTGTGCAGCCGCGAGCCTGTTCTTCCCTCTCCCTCTGCCTTTCCCCCTGCTCCTTGTTTCTCTCTCTCACACTCTCTCAAATAAATAAATAAAATCTTCTTTTAAAATGAAGATTTAATTTATTTATTCGAGAGACAGAGTAAATGAGAGAGCACACAAATAGGGGCAGAGGAAGAGGGAGAAGCACACTCCCTGTAGAGCAGAGAGCCTGACATGGGGCTCCATTCCAGGACCCCAGGATCGTGACCTGAGCTGAAGGCAGATGCCCAACTGAGCCACCCAGGCACCCCGACTTCTCACATTATACTGCAGATCTCCTAGTGGTAGTCAAACCAAGAGGCAGATGAATCTCAGGTTCATTGGTTGGGAGCAACTGGTAGAACCAGTCACCATCTATTTCAAGCATGGTGCAGGTGAGGAAGTTGTAGCACACAAAGGCTAGGAATCTTGGACAAGTTCAGGTGCCTGGTCAGGGACAGAGCTAAGATGGGCATTCAGGCATCTTGATTTCCAGCACTTTGTTCTATGACACTTTGATTCCCATGGTTGGAAATTTTGAGGGGTGGGAGGATGTGGTATGGTGGTGTCTATAAGGCATTTGTTTCTTGGGCATAAATTCCTATGTCCACCAGTGATGTCAAGTCCCAAGAGGGCAGAATGCTATTTTTAAGGCAAAATCTCAGCTACCAATTAAATTTCTGACCAGGAAGCCAAATAATGCAGTGGACTGTCCCAACTGCTTTCCAGACCTGACTGCGATGTGCATGCATGAGGTGATCTGTGCGTCTGCAGTGAGCAGTGTTGGCCTCAGATAGTGCGGATTTCGTATTGCCAGCCTTTCCCCAAAATGTAGAACCTTGAATAGTCCTGTTTTAAAAAATGCAGCTGAGTAAGTTTTTGTCGTCGTTGAAGATTTTATTTATTATTTACTTATGGAGAGAGACCGAGAGAGGGCAGTGCAAGGGAGGAAGAAGAGGGCAGAGAGATAGGGAGATAGAGAATCTCAAGCCGACTCTGAGCTGAGTGCGGAGCCCAGTGCCCGGCTCCATCTCATGACCCTGAGATCATGACCTAAGCCAAAGTCAGGAGTCAGTGGCTTAACAGGTTGGGCCGCCCTGGCACCCTGGAAACTGAGTAACTTCAAACATTGAATTGACTTCATTGAGTGATTCATGACTCCGTGGGTACAAGGGAGCTCTGAGGAGTTGTACAAAATGTTAGGTTTTTATAGGCAGAAGACGAGGGGGCTTGGGGAGTGAAGAATGGATTATTGCACCATCTCAAACAAGTGCAACACTGTCAACTATACTTCAATACATCGTCATCGTTATAAAAAAGGTTATTTCAGGTAAGGTCACTTTCCCTTAGGGGAAGGCAGGAGGAATCTGGCAGGCAGATTACCTCACTCGTGCCCACCAGAAAATTCCAGGCTGATTGGTTTAAAATTCCATTCCTGGAAGAGGCTGAAAGTGCAGCTAAGTTGCATATTAAGTCTCAGTGATGTTGAGCAAAGCTGACTCCATTTTGGACCTGTTTCTTTTTCACAGCCCCTTAACACACAGCACTTAGGCGGGCACTTCAGGAAAGGTGCATCTGACCCTGGCAGCAGGGGGCGGCGGGGGGCGAGGCCCCGTCGGTCCGGTCCAGGTCGGGGCTTGGGAGCCTCTCCCCCCAGGACCAGAGCGGAGCAGGGAAAGCTGGAGGCCAGGAGCAGTAGAGAGGGCGGCCTCCCGCCGCCTAGACGCGCCCGCCCGCGCGTCCGCTCTGCCCGTACCTCGTCTCTATGGCGGCCCCAACGGCCCTCCGGGGCGCCGAGCGGGATGAACTCGGGCGCGGGCGGCGGCGGCTGCAGCGGCGGCGGCGGGGGCGGCGTTGGGGCCGCGGTGCGGACCGGAAGGGGCAGCCCCGGAGGGGATGGCTTCGCCCCGTCGGCTCTGGGGACCCGAGAGCAGTGAGTGTGGCGTCCGGCAGGGGAGCGTGAGCCGCACGGCCCGGGCTGGGCCCCGAGGAGGGGATGGAGAGGGGAGAGGGAGGGGGAGGGGAGGGGATGGGAGGGGGGTAAGGAGGGGTTGGAGATGGGGAGGGGGTTAGGGAGGGGAGGGGAGGGGATGGGGATAGGGAGGGGGAGGGGGAGGGATACGGAGGGGATGGGGATCGGGAGGGGGAGGGGAGGGGGATAGGGAGGGGATGGAGATGGGGAGGGGAATAGGGAGGGGGAGGGGAGGGGGATGGGAGGGGGAGGGGATGTGGGGATAGGGAGGGGGAGGGGAGGGGGAGGGGAGGGGAGGGGGATAGGGAGGGGGATAGGGAGGAGATGGGGGAGGAGAGGGAAGGGGAGGGGGATAGGGAGGGGAGGGGGATAGGGTGATAGGGAGGGGGGATAGGGAGGGGGATGGGGGAGGGGAGGGGGAGAGAAGAGGCTGGGAGGGGGATAGGGAGGGGGAGGAGAGGGGAAGGGAGGGGGGATAGGGAGGGGAGGGGAAGGGGATAAGAAGGGGGAGGGGGGAGGAGGATAGGGCCTTGGAAGATGGGGATGACCTGGGGCGTGAAGTGAGGAAGGTGGACAGGCTGGAATCCCCGAGGGGCCACCCTGGAGGTGGTTAAGAGGCACTTCAAAGAGTCAACGTGTCAGGGGGCTCCTGGGGTGCTGAATGGGCTCTGAAGCTCCTGGGAGCTTGGCCTTGAGGGGGTGTTGAACCCGAGGGGAAAGGGGGGGCGGGGCCGACCATAGGGCTAGCGAGCCAGGGTTGGGGGCGCTGCTAAGGCTCCGAGGATGGGGTTGGAAGAGGTGGGACTGAAGGATGACGTGAGGAGGAAGCCGGGAGAAAGTGATGTGGCCTCACTCAGACCGATGCTCAGTAGTTCCGAGCCAATTAATAGATGGGTGATCGAACGACCAGGGAAAGGTAAGGATGAAAGAGTGAGTTAGAGGATTGCAAGGGTGCAGCGATTCCAGAGAGAGGAACCCGGAAGAGAAGGCAAATGCTGGGGAGGGGGAAACTATTACTTCAAAGGAGTAAACCTTAGAGTTTAACCTTCAGGCAAAGCTTGTGTCTGCTGAGTTCTTTGTGAGTAACCACTGTATTGGTAGAAAAATCTGCGTGTCTGCACGTTCTAGTCTGAAATGTGCTGTAATGACACTCTGCCTGTACAGTGAAGTTTCGGACTTGTGTTTGGGGATTCAGGGATCCTTGGACAAAGAGTTGTTTGTATTTTTTTTTTTTTTTTGAGCTAAGATGTATAGTGTTTTTTATGTGTCAGGTATTGTACTCAGTGCTTTACATGTGTAAACTCACTCTGCTTGTCTGTGTCTTTCATTCTCTCGACACAAGGATGTTAAGAGATGGATCTATGTGCACGTACTGACTGACGACACTGATAATGTTTGAAACTTCTGTCATGAATATTTACAATGTATTAGAAACATTTAAATTGTAATACAGTTTGATTCAAGAATCTTGCTTTGCATTTGATTATATAGTTGGGATGCTGTCTATGAGAGAGAGCTGCAAACTTTTCAAGAATATGGAGATACAGGAGAAATCTGGTGAGTTAGAAAAAATAGTGGAATTATGATTCAGAAGAGAGAGAGAATGTTGTGTGTGTGTGTGTGTATTTGTGTGTGTGTGTCTTTTAAGTGCTTACCCCCAAAGAAAGACAACTCAGGAATCTTGGGAATCGTGGACTGATTCTGGCGTTAGTGGGTAGATTTAAAAAATCTCTCTCATCTCTCTTTTAATGGTCAAGACTTAAATTTGATAAGAATATAGGTATTCCCTGCTTTTTGAAAATTCACATTATGCCACTTGGGTTTTATGAAAGGCATTAGTACCTGTTTTGCTAACTGAAAGGAATCTAAAGATCTTTGCTTGCACGAAAAAAGGTGAAAAGCAAAAATAGAGTTCACTGTTTGTTTTTCAGTGAGCCATTAGAGAGGCAGTACACACTCCTAGCAGCAAGAGTGGCTCTGCCAAGCTCCTTCCCCAGGAACTATACTCAGCATTCCAGCATCAAGCTGTCATAGCTTTAAACAGTATCTGTGAGAGTCTGTGCTTTATCATGATTTATTTTGTTCATCTGTTAGCAAGATATATCTCAAGGTATCAGGTCTAAGAGAGGTTATCTTTGGGGTCTGAGAATGCTCAAAAAATTTTACTATATAAATTATTGGTCATTGCTTCTTTGCTTTGTGGCCTTTCACCTCAGGAAAGGTTTCATAGCAATGCTCTGCTTGCAGTTAGTGGGGGAAACCTGTATTAGGAAATTGCTGTTATCCTGTGATTGTCCTTTTACAATAAGCAATAAAATTTTGAGCTCTCAACATATTCAAGTTAATGCTGATGTAGAGAAGCATTAATAAGTAACATAGTGACCTTATCTATTCTGTTCCGTTCTTAGTAGTGTTCTCTCCTCAATAACAGTAGAGGTGTAGCTTAAGTCACAGATGTTACTTCTTCCTTTCAAAAAAGGCTAATTAAGCATTTTGAATAAGCTGCTTTAATGGAATATAGTTGTAATCTTTGCTCTATATTCCTCTGGTATTTGATTAACGGATTCTCTGTTTCTAATAGGTTTGGAGAAGAGAGTATGAATCGGCTAATAAGGTGGATGCAAAAACGCAAGATTCCATTGGATGCTTCAGTGCTTGATATTGGAACTGGAAATGGTGTTTTCTTGGTTGAACTTGTTGGTACTTTTAGTATTCATGTGTTAAAGCCAAATTTTAAAATGAAATTTAAAAAAAAGTCTTGGAAATGAGGATACTAACCATGTTAATCTAAAGTAATAGAGCAAAAAAAAAAAAGTACAGCAATCATGCCATTTACTTTTAGAAGCCACATGGTACAAAAGGGAGGCTGCATGGATTGTGAGAAAGCATTAAATGAGAAGTAGGGGGATCTGAGTCCTAGTCTTGGCCCTTCTGGCCTTAGTCTTGACCTTGAGCAAGCCACTTAATTTCTCTGGGTATAGTGTAGGTTCTTTCCTAAAGCTTTTGACTAGGTGATCTTAATTGGTTTCTTCTAGCTAAAAGCTCTGGAAATCTGTGTGTATAAAAGAAAGATGACTTTTTACACTTCTGGTAGGACATAAATACCTCATTTTCGGAGTGCATGGTTTGAAGAGAGTATTTTGTCTATGGAACTGAGTTTTGGCACAGGTTCTACTAACTAAACCATCACTGTTGTGTATCTGTTGTGTGCTCATTGCTGTGGCATGTATTGTGGAGAAAATTAAAACACTTAGGCTTCCTTCTAGATGGCTTTACTGTCTTAATTTATAAGGATGTATATGTAATGGTGAAATTTATTAGGTGGCTTCTGTGTGCCAAGCCTTGTGCTGGGCATTGGCAACTTGAAAATGCAGACCTTTTGCTTGAGTTGTTCTAATATAGTAGAGGATGGACAGACGTATACGTAATTAACACTGTAGCTTAACGTGTGTGATAATGTATCACTGAGTATAGGAAAGAGAGCAATTAACTTTGGGGAACAGCAACGGGAAGGGTCTTGGAGGAGCTAATATCCAAGTTGGGTGGAAATTGCAGGGACCGGGGTCTGGTGAGTGTGAGTGAGGTGTAAAGAGGAAGAGAATTTCAAGCAATGGACACAATATTTAAAGATTTGGAGGTGCCTGGCTGGCTCAGTTGGTGGTGTGGGGCTCTTGATCTTGGAGTTGTGAGTTCAAGCCCCATGTTGGGTGTAGAGATTGCTACAAAAATAAATAAATAAAAATAAAAAATCTTAAATAAGGAAAAACAAAGGTTTGAAGCAGCATATCATGTACTGGACTCATAAATAATTTGGTAAATTAGAATATAAAGTGTATATGTGGGATGGACAGAATGAGGATTAAGTTAGAGGTAGCAGTCATATCATCTGCCATGCCTAATAGATTTTACTTTTAGGCCATGGGAAGCCTTTAAAATGTTTTAAGCAGTGGAGTATGATTAGAAAAATTTATGATAAATGTTTTTGAAACATTAAGGTATAACATATGTACATGTTAAAGTGCACAAATCAAAAGCATGTGGCTCAGTGAATTTTCACAAAGTTAACACACATATGGTCAGCTATGAACTATCACCCTGGTCAAAAAGTAAAATATTACAGACTCTAGAAACTCCCCTAAACACCCTACCAGTCCTTTCTAAATTACTCCCTCCTTCCCCTCTAGTGGTAATCACTGATGACGAGGTTTTAACATCAGAGATTAATTTGCCTGTTTTTAATTGTATAAAGTCTTTTTTGTTCTTGTTTTTTGAAGATTTTATTTGCTCATAAGAGACAGAGAGAGGCAGAGACATAGGCAGAGGGAGAAGCAGGTTCCCTGCAGGGAGCCTGATGCAGGACTAGATCCCAGGACCCCAGGACTTGGGATCACAACCTGAGCCAAAGGCACACACTCAACCACTGAGCCACCCAGGTGGCCCTATTTTTGACTGTATAGATGGAGGGCTCCAGCATGTATTCTTTCCAGTGTACACATTCTGAGAAATTCGCTCAAGTAGTTTGTAGTAACACATTCATTTTCATTGCTATATAAGATTTAATTATACTGCAGTTTATTCATTCTCTTGCTTACCTTGTAGATTCTCTTGTAGATTCTTTTGGATTGCAGTATAATTATTTTAGTTTTATTTATAGAGACTAATGATTTATCCTTTGAGACTAATAGTTTAAGTAGATTCAGATTTTTTACATATACAGTTGACTCTTGAACAACATAGGTTTGAAATATGCAGGCCCATTTGTGGTAAGAATACAGTAAATGATACACATAACATACAAAATACGTGTTAATCGACTGTTACGTTATCAGTAAGGTTTCCAGTCGACAACAGGATATGGGGGTGCCTGGGTGGGTCAGTTGGTTAGGCATCCACCTCTTGATTTGGGCTCAGGTCATGATCTCAGGGTCATAAGATTGAGCTCTGTATTGTGCTGAGCGTGGAGCCTGCTTAGGATTCTCCCTCTCCCTCTGCCCCTCCCTCCTGCTTTCAAGAGCATATGCTCTCTCTCCATCTAAACAACAACAACAACAACAAAACCCCCAAATCCTGGTAGACTATTAATAAAGTTATGCGGAAATCAAAAGTTAATTGCCAATTTTTGACTGCTAGGGGTGTCAGCACTCCTAACTCCTCTATGTTGTTCAATGGTTAACTGTATAATTATGCAGACTATGAATAATGGCAGTTTTCTTTCTTCCTTTCTAATCCTTTATAACTTTTCTCCTCTATTACACTGTCTAGGATCTCTAATAGAATGTTGAAAAGAAGTGGTAACAGAAGACATCCTTGTCTTTTTTTCCCCTTTTCAGAGATTACTTTGAAAATTTCACTATTAGGTATGATGTTAGCTTGTAAATTTGTTTTTTAGATTACTTGGTATCAGACTAAAGAAGTTTCTTCCTATTCCTCCTTTGTTAAAAGAGAGAGTGTGTAGGTGTGTTTCTCATGAATCTTGTTATTAAATGTTTTTCCTGTGATTGAGATAATCATATTAAGTTTGTTCTTTAGGCTATTCGTGTTGATGAATTACACTGATCATTTTCAAATGTTAAGTGTATTTCTGGAATGATACGTATATTATCAGCATATATATTATTAGGTTCTGTTTATTAATACTTTGTTTAGGATTTTTGCAGCTCTGTCCATGAGAAAGATTGTCTTGATAATTTAACTTTTGTGTAGTGTTCTGGTCAGTTTTTAGTACCAGGTTATGCTGGCATTATTAAATAAGAATGTATTTTTTGAAAGAGTTTATTAATAGTGTTTTTTCTTCCTTAAATGTTTGGTAGAATTCATTGGTGAAGCCACCTACATGTGGAATCTTTTAATTAAGGGAAGTTACTTTCTTTTTTAATGTGTACTTATTAAATGTAGTATAATGTGCATAGAGAACAATGGTCATTTAAGTATATAGCTTTTACAAAATGAACACCTTGTAACTTACCAACCTGATCAAGAAATCATTGTTAGCATCATAGAAGAAGCCCCTTTGTGTCATTCCCTTCTAACGTTAGCCACAATTCTAATTTTTTTTTTAAATTTTTATTTACTTATGATAGTCACAGAGAAAGAGAGAGAGAGGCAGAGACACAGGCAGAGGGAGAAGCAGGCTCCATGCACCGGGAGCCCGATGTGGGATTCAATCCCGGGTCTCCAGGATCGCGCCCTGGGCCAAAGGCAGGCGCCAAACCGCTGTGCCACCCAGGGATCCCCAACCACAATTCTGATGTCTGTCATATGTTAGCCTGGTTTTGGTGTTAGCTGTACTGGTTTTCTCACTGTGGTTTTTAATTAACATTTCTGTTATAACTAATGATGTTGAGCACCTTTTCATGTGCTTATTTGCTGTTTGAATATCCTCTTTGGTGAAATGGGTGTTCAGATCGTTAGGCCATTTAAAAAAAAATATTTTTAAAGATTTTATTTATTCATGAGAGAGAGAGAGAGAGAGAGAGAGGCAGAGACACAGGCAGAGGGAGAAGCAGGCTCCATGCAGGGAGCATGATACAGGATACTAGGATCACATCCTGGGCCGAAGGCAGGCGCTCAACCACTGAGCCACCCAGGGATCCCTTTAGGCCATTTTTAAATTGGGTTATTTGTTTACTTATTGTTAAGATTTGAGGATTCTTTTTATTTTTTTATTTTTTTATTTTTATTTTATTTTTATTTTTTTTATTTATTTATGATAGACATAGAGAGAGAGAAAGAGGCAGAGACACAGGAGGAGGGAGAAACAGGCTCCATGCCGGGAGCCCGACGCGGGACTCGATCCCGGGACTCCAGGATCACGCCTTGGGCCAAAGGCAGGCACTAAACCGCTGAGCCACCCAGGGATCCCCTATATTTGAGGATTCTTTATGTGTTCTGGATGTAAGTTCTTTACCAAGAACTAAATGTTTTCTCCCATTCTTTGGCTTTTTTTAATTAATAATACTCTTTGAAGGGTAGGAGTTCTTGATTTTGGTGAAGTCCAGTGTACTAACTTTTTTCTCATATAGATTGTGCTTTTGTGGTCATAATAACTCTTTGCCTAATCCAGGGTCACACAAATTTTCTCGTATGTTCTGAAAGTTTAAAGTTTTACCTATTACATTTATTTTTATTTTTTGTTTTTGAATTTTGTTTTTAAGCTCACCCACTGTGGGGCTTGAACTCAGAGCCTTGAGATTAAGAATCACATGCATCACTGACTGAGCCAGTCAGGTGCCCTTATCTTTTACATTTAGATTTATGATTCTTTTGGAATTTTTCTGTAAGGTTTCAGATACTGGTTGAGGTTCTTTTTTTTTTTTCTTTCACATGTGACTGTTGTATTGTTTCCATTATATTTTGAAAAGATTATCCTGTGTCCATTACTTTGAGTTTTATCTGTTTTCTTTCTTTCTTTTTTTTTTTTCTTCAAGATTTTATTTATTTATTCATGAGAGACTGAAAGAGAGGCAGAGACACAGGCAGAGGAAGAAGCAGGCTCCATGCAAGGAGACCAATGTGGGACTCGATCCCAGGAATCTGGAATCATGCCCTCAGCCAAAGACAGATGCTCAACCACTGAGCCACCCAGGCATCCTGAGTTTTACCCTGAGTTTTACCTGTTTTCGATATGCTATAAATGATGTTATGGTTATACACTTTATTTAGTTAGTTTTTGATCTCCCCTTCTGCTGAACAGGGAATTGTGAAGTTCTCTTTTCAGAGATGGCTTACAGTATTTCACTGTTTGGTGAAACACTAGGTGGCTTCATTTTAGTGTGATAGAGTATTAAACTATATGAAAATACCAGTTTATTTAATTATGCAGTCATTCATTCATTTATGCATTTGCTCCCATGTTGAAGGGTACTGGGACTGTTTTTAGTACTCAATTATTAGTGATACTGCCAAACAATTTTCCGAAATGGTTATACTAGTTTATACTCCTGCTGGCAGTGTGAGAAGTCCATCCTTGCCAACTCCTGGTCTTGTCAGTTTGTACGATTTCAGTAATTTTGGTAGGGGGTAGTGGTATCTCATGATTTTATTATTTCCTGATGACTAAAGATGTTGAACATATTTTCATATGCATCTTGGGTATTTGGCTATTCTTTTTTGTGAAGTGTCCCACTTTTCTTGCCTATGTTAAAATTGGATTGCCTGTGTTTTTCTTATTGATTTGTAGGAGTCCTTTGTATCACAAAATACTTTCATCTAATGCATGGCTTGCCTTTTCACTTTTATAATAGCATTTTTTGATAAAAACAGTTTTTTAATTTTAGTAAAGCTTAATATATCATTAAAAATATTAGTAGTGCTTTTGCATATTCTGTATTAAACCTTGCCTGTCCTGAGTTATAAATATATTTTTCTTTATGTTCTCCTGGGAGCTATGTTGTTTTCTTCGCATTTAGGTTCTGATGAATTGTTGTGCATGTTGTGAGATCAAGTTTGAGGCTTATTTTTTCTCTTATGACTATCCAGATAACCCAGCACCATTTTATTGAAATGTCCATCCTTTGCCCCACTGTACTTTGGTCATAAGCTAAGTAGTGCTGTGTGCTTGGGTCTGTGTCTGGATTCTTTATTCTATTCCTTTGGGTTTGTTTGCTTATCCTTATGCGAGTGCCTTGCTGTCCTGATCACTGCAGCTTTGTCTTCATATTTGGTTGATGTAAATTCTCCAACATTGATCTCTTTTCCATTGTGGTCTTGGCTATTGTTAGGTTAGCTTTTTCCATCTTTATTTAAATTTTAGAATAATCTTACCACTTTTCGGGGAAAAAAGCATACCCTGGCATTTTGATTAGGATTGGATAGAATTTACAGACTAATTCAGGGAGGATGCATATTTATTTAAATTTTAGACTCATTACTTTTCAGGAAAAAAAAATCATAGGATTTTGATTCAGACTGCATTGAATTTGGGAAGGATTTAGATTTTTACAGTATTAAGTCTCTGAATCCATGAACATGATATGTTCCTCCATTTATTTAGTTCTTTATATTCTCTCAGTAATATTTTGTACTTTTCTCTGTAGAGATCTTATTTATCTTTTCTTAGATTGATCCCTAGATATTTGTTGTTGTTCCAGTTGTTACTGTTATGCTTTTAAGATTTTATTTTCTAGGAGTGCCTGGGTGGCTCAGTTGGTTAAGTGTCTGACTCTTGCTTTCTACTCAGGTCATGATCTCAGGGTCATGGGATCCAGCCCCATGATGGGCTCTGTGCCCACCATGGTGTCTGCTGGGGATTATCTCCCTCCTCCTTAACCCCTTCCCCTGCTTGTACTTTTTCTCTTTCTCTAAATGAATAAATAAAATCTTAAATTTTTAAAAACTTTCTAATAGTTCATTGCTAGTAAATAGAAGTACAACAGATTTTTCTATTAATCTTGTGTCCAGTAATTCAGACATTAATTCTAATAGTTTATTTATAAGTTCTTTTGGATTTTCTTACATACAGTAATGTCATGTAGTTTTATTTCTTTAAGTTCAACTTTGATGTCTTGCTTATTGAGATACTGTGTACTCTCGAATACAATGTGGAATAGAATTATTAAGGCAGGTGGCCCGTAACACTGCCTAGCATAGGAGGAAAGCTTCTAATATTTCTCCACTAAATATGATGTCAGCTATAGGTTTTTATAGTCTTTATCAGATGAGGGTTTTCGTTTATATTCCTCATTTAAGTTTTAATCACGAATGAGTGTTGAATTTGATCACTGGCTTTCTTTGATATCCATTGAGATAAGATGATTTTTCTTGATTCTGTTAATGTTGGATTGATTGATTTTAGGGATGGGGTATCTTTACTTTTTTAATTGATATTTTTATTCAAATAATTTTAGGGATTGATTTTTTTTTTTTCTAAGTAAGCTCTGTGCCCAGTGTTGGGCTTGAGCTCTACCCACTGAGCTTGCCAGATGCCCCTGATTGTTCACTGTTAAAACAAACTTCCATTCCTCAAGTAGAACAAGTCTGATTGTTGTGTATTATCCTTTTCATATATTACTGGATTTCATTTGGTGGTATTTATTTTGCTTATGATTTATATAGTTTCATCAGAGAGATTAGCCAGTAATATTCCTTGTCTGAAATTTTCATGTGAGGTTTTTGTATCAAGGTTATGCTGGCCTCAGAACTGGATGGGAAATTGCTCGCCTTTTATTCTTTGGAAGAATTTGTAATTGGCTTTGTTTCTTCCTTAAACATTCAGAAGAATTCTTGATGACATGCTCTGGAATGTGGAGTTTTTTTTGTTTGTTTGTTTTTTTGGTAGGGTTTGAGTCAGTTTTGTGTTTTTCAAGAAATTTGTCCACTTATCTGAATTTTTTAAATATTTTATTTATTTATTTATGAGAGACACACAGAGAGAGGCAGAGACACAGGTAGAGGGAGAAACAGGCTCCATGCAGGGAGCCTGATGCGGGACTTGATCCCGGGACTCCAGATGGCAGGCGCTAAACTGCTGAGCCACCCAGGGATCCCCCATTTATCTGAATTTTAAAATTTTATTGGCATCAAGTTGTTCATAATTTGCTGTTAAATTTTTAAAATTTACATATTGTGAAATTGACTTTTTTACATGGAGTTCTGTGGATTTTAACACTTGTACAGATTGCCGTAATCACCTTTATAGTCAGGATGCAGAATAGTTGCATTCTATATAACCATACATTTTTCCCCTGGTAGCCACTGATCTGTTCTCTATCACTAGTTTTGTGTTTTTGAGAATGTCCTATAAAATGGAATTATGCAGTATTATAATCTTTTGAGATTGCCTTCTGTTGTTCAAAATAATGCTTTTGAGATTCATCCACGTTTTTGTGTGTATCAGTAGTCATTTTTATTGCTGAAAAGTATCTGATATATGGTTATATCACAGTTTGTTTATCCATTTACTTGTTGGAAGGGCATATGAGTTGTTGCTAAGTTTTTGGCAATTATGAATATGCTGCTATAAACATTTGTGTAGACGTTTTTGTGTGAACATGTTTAAGTTTTCTAACTATATGTTATTAGAAACTGCCAAGCCATTTCTGAATAATTGTACCATTTTACATTCATATTTCACATACATGAGCAATGTATGATAGTTCTGTATTTTTGCTGAAATTTGGAATTGTCCGTGTTTGATGTTTTAGCCCTCTAATATTTATATACAGCATCTAATCATGGTTTTAGTTTGTAGTTCTCTGATGGCTAATTAATTTGAAGATGTTTTCATGTACTTAATTGCTATCTTTATATCTTGTATGGTGAAATTTCTGTTCGAGTCTTCTCATTTGGACTGAATTGTTTGTTTTCTTACTGTTGAATTTTGTGAATTCTTTGTGTATTCTGAATACAAGAATTCTCTGAAACATCATTGTAAATGGTTTCTCTCAGTCTAGCTTTTCTTTTCTTCTCTTAAGAAATGAAAAGTAAAGTTTATGACTTTGATAAAGCCCAGTTTATTGAGTTATTTATTTGTATTTTTTCTATTAAATATCTCTATGTGGGGCTCAAACTCATGACTCTAAGATTGAATTGCTTGCTCTGTAGACTGAGCCAGCCATGTACCCCTAGTTGTTGTTTCTTTTTAATGTATCATGTTTTTGGTATCCTGTTTAATAACTCTTCGCCTAATCTTTTTTCTCCTTTCTTTTCCCCTAAAAGATTTTATAGTTTTAATTTTTTATGTTTGGATTTATGATCTTTTTGAATTAATTTTTTAAAAAAAGGTTTTATTTATTAGAGAGAGAGAGTGAGTGAGCACAGGTAGGGGGAATGGCAAGCAGAGGTAGAGAACCAGGGTCCTGGGATTGAGCCCCAAGTTGGGCTCCCTGCTCAATGGGGAGCCTGCTTCTCCCTCTCTGCCTTTTGCTCCCCCTGCTTTGTGTGTGCTCTCTCTCTCTCTCAAATAAATGAAATCTTAAAAAAAAAAAAAAAAGATATGAGGCTCAAGTCAAGATTCTTTTTTGTGTGTGCATATAGATGTCCCTTTGTTTTAAAGCATTTATTGAAAACACTGCCCTTTCTTTAATTATCCTTTCATCTTTGCCAAAAATCAGTTTGCCATATTTTTGTATATCTATTTCTGGACTCTATCCTGTTTCATTGATATATGTATCTATCCCTTTGTAACACCACACTGTCTTGATGAATATAACTTTTAGTAAATCTTAAAAGTGGAATAGTGTGATTCTGCCAATTTTATTCTTTTTCAAATATTGTTTTGGCTGTCCCAATTCCCTTGCCTTTCCAAATAAATTTTAAAATCTATTTGTATTTATCTACAAGAGAATCCATGCTGAAAATTTGGTTGGAATTGAACTAAAATCTGTAATTTGAGGAGAAGTGACATCTTTACTATCTAGAGTCTTCCAGTCCATGAATATGGTATGTCTCTTCATTTATTTAGGTCTTCCTTGATTTCTTTCATCTGCATTTTTTCATTTTCAGCATATAGATCCTGTATATATTTTTATACTTGTATTATATATATGCTTTTGGGGTATTAAATGTATTGCTTTTTGAAATTCAGTTTCTAGTTGTTTGTTGCTAGAAATCTGGTTGATTTCTGTGTGTTGACCTTGTATGCTGTAACCTTGCATTTATTAGTTCTAGGAGTTTTTTGTTGGGTTTTCTGAGCTTTTTTACATAGACTATCTTATTGTTTATAAATAGGGGCAGTTTCAGTTCTTCTTTTTTAATTTGTATGCCTTTTATCTCTTTTCTTGCCTAATTACACTAGGTATGGCTTTCCAGTACAGTGTTAACTAGGAGTGTTAACAAAGGACATTTCTGCCTTGTTCCAGTGTTAGTGATCCAATCTATGTGTACATTTCACCATTAAGGATGATGTGTTAGCTTTAAGGATGTGTTAGCTTTAAAAAAAGGGGGAGGAGTGTATTAGCCTTAAGATTCTTTAGATGTCTATTGTCAGGTTGAGGAGATTTCCTTTCTATTTCTAGAACAGATGTTGAGTATTTTATAGTCTTATTAAAGTTAATTCATTAGAGGGATTTTGCAGTTTTTGAGGAATTAGTCCAGGATATATAAACAGAATTAGACTATGGATGATGTGGCTTATTCTGGGAATGCATTGTTGGTTCCTTGTATGAAAATCATTTAATCTATCATATTAACAACCTAAAAAAGAAAAACCTCATGATTATATTCTTTGGAAAAACATTTTTGGCGGGAGTCTGGAAATAGCAACATTAGACCTTTTCATGTTGTTCCACAGGTCTGTGAGATTCTGTTCAATTTTCCCCCCATTTTTCTCTGTTGATTAGATTTGATGTCTTCAAGTTCATGGACTTTTTTTCCTCCTCTTTCTATTCTATAACTAAGCCTACATGTTGCAGTTAGTTGATAATCTATTAAGGCTTTTTTTTTTTCTCCCTGCAGCTTTTTCTTACTTTGTGGTGTATTTTTGTAGAAGGTAGTTTATTAGTCCCAAATGATTTTCCACAGTGTAGATTTTCTAATTGTACTTCTATCATTTAAAATGTTTTCTGCGCCCTGTATTTTCTGCAGGTTGGAAGTTAGACCTAGAATAAGGTTCAGGAAACTAGAGTTGGAGGGTCGAATCTGGCCTTCCTCTTTTTAAAAAATATTGAAATGTAGCTGTACCTATCCATATACATATTGTCTGTAGCTGTGTATGTGCTGGAGTGGTAGAGCTGAGTAGTTGTGACAGAGACTGTAGACTGGGAAAGCCTAACGTATTTATGCCCTGTTCCTTTAAAGTAAAATTCTGATAATCTGTGATTCAGAGATTTTTACAAACTTAGTTATTTTTTAAAATGAATTTAATAGGTGGTCATTGATATTTGCCTCTGTAGTGCATATTTTGTTTGTATTTTTGTGATGTTAATAGCTATTGCTTATATTCTGTGCCTTTTAAGTGTTTCATCTACGTTTTTGATGCATTTTTTTGTTTTTGCTGGGTGCTTTATTTATTTATTTATTTATTTATTTATTTATTATTTTTTAAAGATTTCATGAGAGACACACAGAGAGGGAGAAGCAGAGACGTAGGCAGAGGGAGAAGCAGGCTTCATGCAGGAAGCCCGATGTTGGATTCGATCCCGGGACTCCAGGATCATGCCCTGAGCCAAAGGCACACGCTCGACTGCTGAGCCACCCAGGCATCCTGCTGGGTGTATGATTTTAGATTGCTGTTTTTCCTTTTCTGTTTTCTGGCTTCCATTCTTTATGACTTATGGCTGCCAGTCTTATTGTCAGTCTAGTGAAGGTGATCTGTTGTTCCTGTGTGTCTCCCCACCCCCGCTCCTTGGATGCTTTTGAGATTTTCCTCTTTTTAGTTTTTATCAGATACACTATGCTGGCTTTTGCTTTTTCTTTTTCTTTTCCTTTTCCTTTTCCTTTTCCTTTTTCTTTTCTCCTGTTTTGTTTTCTTTATCTTGCTTTAGGTTTATATTGCTTCTTCAATCTGAAGCTTGGGGTCCTTCATTGGTATTAGAAAATTCTTACCTGTATGCCATTTTCTCTTCTGCCCTGTTTTCCTTTCTTCTCCTGCTAAGATTCCTATTTTATATGTGTGTGTACATATATATATGTTTATTTATATATATTTATATATAAATATATGTTTATATATTTACATATACTTACATATATACTTATACATATAAATATATATATATGTTTGATCTTATACTCTGTTATATTTTGTTTTCCATATTCTTTGCTTTTTTAATTGTCTATTCTTTTGTTCTATGCTTAATAGGAGTATTTTCTTTTGACCTTTCTTCCAATTCACTAATTTTTTTTCTGTGTTTAATCAGCTGTCAAGCTGACCTGTGAATCTGCTTATTTTAAAAAATATTTTATTTATTGGACAGAGAGCAAGAGAGAGAGAGCACAAGGAGTGGGAATGGCAGCCAGAGGGAGAGGGAGAAGTAGCTCCCCACTGAGCAAGGAGCCCAATGCGGGACTCAGTCCCAGGACCCTGGGATCATGACCTGAGCCAAAGGCAGATGCTTAACTCACTGAGCCACCCAGGCACCCTTGAATCTCTTTAATTATTGCATTTTTTTTTTCATTTCTGCTATTCATTTGGTTCTTTGTCATAGTTTTCAATTCTCAGAATTCTCCAAGAACTGTCACTTATTTCATTTATTTGAAAATTGGTTTCTGATAATTATTTTATTTGGGCCTCCTGTGAGTCTTTTCTAATGTCATTTCTTCCCCCTCATTTCTTGTCATTTTTTTTTTTCCTTGAATGTCTCCTTATTTTTCACTGAATGCCAGAAACCAAATGTGAAAAATGTTGGAGATAGTTTGAGATTTTGGATGATTGTTGTAGAAACCTAAAACATCTATATATGATATTTTTTATAAGTTCTGTTGTGAGAAGAGGGAACATAAGAGGACAACTGGTAAAAGTCAATTCATAGAATTATCCTGGCTTCCTGATAGAGAAGGAATTGAGAGAAACTGGGAGAAAATGATCAGAGTATGGAGTGGGACACCTAGAAGAATTGGAGATTGGCATCGAAGCAGGGATGTTAGACCTTGAGATTAAAATAAAGATAATCAAAGGGAGCAAAATTCTGTGGAATGTAATTTGGTATGTTGCTAGAGTTTAGATTAGAATCAGTCACTAGTGATGAAAAGTCAGGGAAGTCTTAATGGAAGGTGTAGGTGTAGGTTAAGTTTTGAAGGAAATAAATTGAGTAAATAGTGAAGAGTAGGGAGACAATTTCAGGCTACATTGTAGTTTTCAACTGCTTTCTCTTCAAATTTCCTTTGAAATTACTTTTGGCCTGATCTAAAAATGTTCAGCATAGTGTTAGGGGGTTGGGGTAAGGACCAGAAGCAATCATACTTTTGCCATAGGCTCCACATATCCTAGGTGCAGTCATGTGGCTTGTAAACTGCTGGGACTATAGCTTTAGGCTCAAAACTCTCTCTCTCTCTCTCTCTCTCTTTTTTTTTTTGAGAATTTATTGATAGAGCGTGAGAGAGAGAGCGTGCACATGAGCAGTGGGGAGGGGTAGAGGGAGAAGCCGACCCCCTGCCAAACAGGCCATCCAGTGTGGGGCGTAATCCCAGGACCCTGGAATCATGACCTGAGCCGAAGGCAAATGCTTAACCACCTGAGCCATTCAGGTGTCCTAGGCTCAAAATGCTTTTTTAAATTTATTTTTTTACTTTTTTTTTAATTTTAAAGATTTTATTTATTCATATGAGATAACACAAGCAGGGGGCAGAGGGAGAGGGAGAAGCAGGCTCCCCACTGAGCAGAGAGCCTGACAGAGGGTACCATCCCAGAACCCCAGGATCATGACCTGAGAGGAGGGCAGATACTTAACTGACTGAGCCACCCAGGAGCCCCTAGGCTCAAAACTCTCAACGTCCTCTGAGCCTTAATTTTTTGGGGGTATTAATACCTGCCCAACCTATTTCACATAGTTTTTGTAAACATTTTGAAAACAAAAAGTGTAACGTGATTAATAATCACTCACTGGTGGAAAATTGTAATTTAGAATTATAGTGAAGGAAAATTTTTCAGGAGCTTACTATGTATGCATTTCATCTATTCATATAACTTAACTGTGCTAAGTAAAATTTATGATCGATTTATGTGTGAATTAGAGCATATTAATATCAGAAGTTAATGTTACATTTTTCTACTAAGGGCAAAATATTATACATACATTCTCACTATCTATGAGAGAATGAATTTTCTTTTGAAATAGAACTCAAATACTATAAAAGCAAATGAGTTGTCACCTGATGTGAATTTAAATTCTTAGTTTCTATTTAGATTCTACAATAAAATTTAAACTGTAGATTATTGGATTGTATATGTCACTTGATCTATTAAATAAATTAAACAGTCGCAGTCCTAAAGGAATGTTGTAATTCATAAGCAAAGCAGTTTGTTAAAACCTTATTTTAAACTAAAGTATAAAATTGTTTCTCTGTCTCTAGGCAAAATCTGGTTTCTGTAATATTACTGGAATTGATTATTCTCCTTCTGCAATACAGCTTTCTGGAAGTATTATAGAGAAAGAGGGTTTATCTAACATTAAGTTAAAGGTAACTATTATATTACTGTAACTTATGTAATAGGGGTTATAAAGTTTAAGTATTTCTAAAGTATATTTGCTAACTATCTTTTGAACTCAAATTAAGGATTAATTATCAGTAATCCAAATTGAAACATTTTTAAGTAACTATTAAAATTTTCAATGTAGTTGGCTTGGGGAAGTTATTTTCTTCTCTTCCTGTGTACAGGTGTGTGGTGTGTTCATTCTCTCATATTTGCAAATACAAATAATAGCTAACTTTGGATTAACTAGATCAAAAAGTTGTAAGTACATCAAGTGGTGTAGTGCTGCCAAAGATTACTTAGTTCTTTTGTGTGTGTTCTGTGATCTGTGAGGAGATGATGACTCTTGGATTTATATATCTAGCCCAGGCTTCTCTGAGCTCTAGAATGATTTAAAAACTGCGTGTTTTGCACTTCTTCCTGGATAGTCTCATGTAGTCCAAAATGAAACTCTTAGTTTCTCTTTAAACCTGCTTTACCCCAGTCTTCCCAATTCTGTTACTGATACCACCATTCACCTGTTGTATTGGCCTAAAACCAACCCAAGGAGTCGTCCTTGATTCTTCTAAGTCCCATGTCTCATTCTGTTGGTTTTGTCTTGTGTATCAGGCACGTGATCATTCCTTGCTGTTTCCACTGTTCCCTCCTAAGTCTGAGCTGCCACCATTTCTTGTCTACAGCTACAGTGGCCTCTTAACTTGGCTCCTCCATTTCTCCTCTTGCCACACCACTGTCTACTACCACAGGGCAAGCAGAGTGATTTATTGAAATATCAATCAGCTCCTGTCACTGCCTTGGTCATGAGCCTCCAAGGTCTTTCTCATTGTATAGAGAATGGAATCTGAATGCCCACCCCACCTCACAGAGCCCCTCATTTCTTACCTGTTTTCCTCTTTGTCACCAGTATTCCAGTCACACTGGCTTGCTTTCTGCTCCTGAAACATGTCTAGCCTGTTCTTTTCCAGTCTTTCTACCTGCCATTCTCTGTCTAGAATATTCTTGCCCCAGATCTTGTTTGGTTCCTTCTCTCAGTCAGATCTGTGCTCAAATATCACCTTTGGAGGCCTTTCCTATCTTTTCCAAAGCATTTCTCTTCCCAGACCCTGCTGTCTTCATTACTCTGTTTTTATTGTCTTCATACCACTTTATCTAAAATTATTCATTTGGCTTACTTATTTGTTGTGTCTCCCTTTAGAGAATATAAAGTGTATTCTCATACAGGGACTCTTTCTTTTTTGTTTACTATTATATTCCCAGTGACTGAAAAACCCTGCCTATAATAGGTGTTCATAATATACTTGTTGAATAAACGAGTACTTTGATACAGGCGTTTAGCTCTAAACTTGGCTCCTAGGAATGGTGGAGCCATTTTTTGCTTCAGGTATAATGAATACTTTGGTGGGAAGAGGAAAAAAAAAAACATGTTCTAATAAACATAGAATCTACATTTTAAAATCAAAGAGTTTTAGATAATATGCTATTTATGATTACTGTATTAAGTTTGAATAATCATGAGCTAATTGATTACTTTTTTTTTTTTTTAATTTTTATTTATTTATGATAGTCACAGAGAGAGAGAGAGGGAGAGAGAGGCAAAGGCATAGGCAGAGGGAGAAGCAGGCTCCATGTACCGGGAGCCCAACGTGGGATTCGATCCCGGGTCTCCAGGATCGCGCCCTGGGCCAAAGGCAGGCGCTAAACCGCTGCACCACCCAGGGATCCCAATTGATTACTTTTTAAGAGTAGCTTTTCAGAATGAAGTACACTGGCAAATTATTGTATTAAATGAAATTGAGGCAGATCACAGATTCAAATGCTTATAATATATTAATAGGTTATTGAAAATGAATGATATGCTGGTATATGACCTTCACAACCTAAAGTGCATGATATTTATAAAGTTAAGTAGCTGCAGTTTAAATAGTCCTTTGACTTCGTAAGCTTTATGCCGTTCGTTTTATTCATTAGTTGGTTTGTAAGCTGCTGAATTAGGGTGGAGGGACTTCTGATCTACTGTAAGTCACACGACTGTAATAATATCAGCTAAAAATCATCTTATTTTTAATGACCTGTTTGAGTTCCACATAATTTTTATTATCTTAAAAACATTTCAAATGTTCTATTTTTTGACGGAAATAACTTTTTCGTAAGCCAGGCTTGCAGGCTCTATTATGTGCTGGTGATATTAGGCAGTACACCTGGCTTTCATTTGTTTCCAAATTTGTAGAGATTTGGAATGTCCAGGAAACCCTGTCTCTCTTACTAATCTTAGCTTTAATGATCTTGGGATGAAGCATGTAAAAGTTAGCTATAAAGTTGAAAATATGTTTATTATATGTAAAATGCCATCATAATTAATTGGTCTTTTATCCATAACCGTTTACAGATTGTCACTTAAATTCAGGAGAGATTGTGTTACTTGTTCTCATAAGACATTGATTTTTAATATAGGTAGAAGACTTTTTGAATCTTTCCACAAAGCTGTCTGGATTTCATATTTGTATTGACAAAGGGACTTTTGATGCCATAAGCCTTAATCCTGACAATGCGATTGAGAAGAGGAAGCAGTATGTGAAATCCCTCTCTGGGGTGTTGAACGTGAAAGGCTTTTTTCTAATAACCTCATGTAATTGGACCAAGGAAGAGTTGCTAGATGAATTCAGTGAAGGTAAATGGCTATATGTTGTTACTGTGTGCTTACCTTAGGCTTCATGTACTTAAATAGGATTTTTTTCCCCATTGGTGTTACAGTGTTTTAGTGTCCCCTTTGTGGGAATTGCCTGCTTTTCTTCTCAAGTGTAAATGCAAAGGGCAAAGAAATAATATCCAGAGATCCAGAGTCCTTTCTAAAATTTTCCAAGAAATCCTGGCAGTTAGGTACTAACATTTATGAGCCTATAAAAGTTAAGTTCTTTTTTAAGCAGTATAATCTCTTATTTAGAGACTCAAACAGTAAGTACGTATATTGTGCTTCAGACTTTAGTGTACTGATCTACTGGTGATAGTGATAATAGGAATCAGTAATGTGCAAATGGAAGTAGTATTTTTAAAAACCTTACATGAGAGTTTTAATTCTATAAATACTTTCTGTATCTTGCTAATAGTCATTTAGGTTTTAGGATTTAACTTTTTTTCAGTATATACAGAACAATTATTTTTAACATTGCACAGAAACAAAAAGTAGGGACTTTGTACTAGAAATACTCCCTATTAATTCTTGAGGTAATCTACCTTTTTTAAGGCTTTGGTGCCAAGACAAGATCCTTTCTCACTCCATTAGGAAAGTATAATTAGTGCTGTGTCTAATATGTGGGGATCTTGTGAGAATTGAGAATCTGTAATCTATACACAAATATTTTGAGTTCTTTGGCAGACTGTTCCTTGCATGTTTTAAGGAATATTTTACCTGCCAATTTATTCATGCAGCACACAGGCATTTCTGGGAAAGTACCTTGAGAATCCAGGACTAGTATTTGCTTGTTTTTTTCACAGACTCTTTTTTAGATTAGCATGAAGTTTTTTTTAAAGAAATGGGAGGAATTTTTAGGGTGGAGTATTAATAAATGATATGGTACTAAATTTTTGTTAAAATTTGAACCTCAGTTACCACAAGCTAATGGGAAATGAATTTATAACCAAACTATATGCACTTTATCTTAGAGTTTGTTTTCTTTTTGGTAATAAGGGAACAGGCAGTAGGAGGGAGAACACTTAACACATGTCCTTTTGTGTGCATTCAGTGACTTTGGCAGGTTATATAATGTAAAACTTGAAGTATTTGAGGCTTGAAATGTGAGCTTGTGGTTTCATTACTATTGCCTCTGGAAAACAAGAATTAACGTGTGATTTATTGTCTTGTATTTCATGCCATTAATTTTACTATCTTCCATGTTAAATTTGTTTCCCTTAGAACTGTTGAGGCCCTGTATCCATAGTCTTTCCCTCTTCCTGAAGCTTGACAGTTTTAATAAATGCTCGAAGTTAACACTGTGTAGGGCAAGTTTCTTTCCTGGTTTTTAAATACAGGTGTTCTCTTTTACCCCTGGAACCACCAGACAAAAACATATTTGTCTGTCTTTGATAATGAAGAACAGACTCTAGCCGGGTAAAGAGTGCTTAAATTTGTGTCTATGTCTAAGAACTACTTTAAGTTATATTCAGTTTTAGAGCTTAGTACAGAATTTAAGCAAAATGTTACAATAGGAAATGTTAAATAAACACATACAATTGAAGACATTTTTTAGGCATCTGTATCTGAGAATACGGAATTTGGAGTTGGATACAGAACACTAACAGAATACATGCATCACTGCCGAGGGGCTTGTTGGTGGCTTCTCACGATTGGCTTCCACGGTCCCTTTGGCATAGAGTGAAGCTTGCTTCACTGATCTTTGAAGGTTCTTTGCTTCTTTCCTGATTCAAAACATAAAACTGTTGAAATAAATCTTGCATTTTTCCTTTATAGCCCTACTTATATAAACATTTTGTGTTGTCATTTGTTTTGGTGAGGTTTACTTAAATCATTTGCCAGATAGTGGTTCAAATTTGATATCCAAGGAAGCTAACTTTCTTTAAACTACTGAATTAAAACGACTTCAGAAAACTTACTTTACTATGGAAATCATTCAGATTCATTCTGAAAAAGATTGAAAAATATTAATAACCCCAACACAAAAAAGCATATAGCTTAAAATAACTCAATTTGTTACCTATCACTGGAATACAACCACTTTTAAAGTTTGGTGTTTTATTTATTAAAATACAAGAACTTCAGTTCTGTAGGGTTTTTTTTTTTTTTTTAATTTTTATTTATTTATAATAGTCACAGAGAGAGAGAGAGAGAGGCAGAGACATAGGCAGAGGGAGAAGCAGGCTCCATGCACCGGGAGCCCGATGTGGGATTCAATCCCGGGTCTCCAGGATCGCGCCCTGGGCCAAAGGCAGGCGCTAAGCCGCTGTGCCACCCAGGGATCCCCAGTTCTGTAGGGTTAATCCAAGGAGTTTAAAAGACTAGTCCTGGAAAATTCACATAGACAGCTCCATTTTCTCTTGAAAATTTTTATTATGAAGAATTTTAAGCATGTGTAATATTTCAGAAAACAGGCTTTGTACCCACGTACTTACCACAGTGGCTCCATTCTCTGGCATTAAAATATATCATATTATTTAGGCTTGTCCTTCTCTGGAAAAGTTTTTTAATGATCAATTTTAATGAGCATTTTAATATATAGCTGTTTGTTAAGATTTGGTGAAATTTGATTAAGAATATGAATTAGAATGCATGATGAAACAAAGTATAAAAGACCAGTTGATACAGTGATATATATCCTTTTACATATTTTACTTGTAAGAGTTATTTCAGCTGAAGCTCAAGGCATAGAAGCTTAGAAAGTGTAGACACCTCCACCTCCCAGGAAAAAAATCTACCCTCCAAACTAATAGTCCTATCACTTTTCCATGGTTAACTTTTCAGTCTTGCTTGTCTTAAATTTTAAAAACAAAATAAAATGGGATCCCTGGGTGGCGCAGCGGTTTGGCGCCTGCCTTTGGCCCAGGGCGCGATCCTGGAGACCCCGGATCGAATCCCACGTCGGGCTCCCGGTGCATGGAGCCTGCTTCTCCCTCCGCCTGTGTCTCTGCCTCTCTCTCTCTCTCTGTGACTATCATAAATTAAAAAAAAAAAAAAAAAAAAAAAAAAAAAAAATTAAAAACAAAATAAAATAATGTTAAATTTCCATTTTATTTTAAAGATTTTTTTTTTAAACTTTTTTTTTTTATATATATTTATGATAGTTACAGAGAGAGAGAGAGAGGCAGAGACACAGGCAGAGGGAGAAGCAGGCTCCATGCACCGGGAGCCCGACGTGGGATTCGATCCGGGGTCTCCAGGATCGCGCCCTGGGCCAAAGGCAGGCGCCAAACCGCTGCGCCACCCAGGGACCCAAAGATTTTTTTTTTATTTATTCATGATAGACAGAGAGAGAGAGAGGCAGGCAGAGACACAGGCAGAGGGAGAAGCAGGCTCCATGCCGGGAACCCGACTCAGGACTGGATCCCAGGACTCCAGGAGCGCGCCCTGGGCCAAAGGCAGGCGCTAAACCACTGAGCCACCCAGGGATCCCCCATTTTATTTTATAGTTCAGGAAAATGCCATGTTATCTTATTTTGATCTTTACAAATTCACTGTGAGGTAGGTAGGGGCATTGGTATGTGTAACCTCCTTGCATAGAAACTGAGGAACCTGGCAAGCATACCTTCACCTAGTAAGTGGTAGAGTTGGAACTTGAACCCAGGACTTTTGAAGCCACATTAATTTTTAAGTTCCACTGTGCTGCTTTGAAAGTTAATACTTCCTTTTCTTCCCAGATCCTTTATTATTTCAGTCTGGGTCTTGATCTTTGGTTATGAACTCTTTTTTGTTGTGGTAAAATATATGTAAAGTCAGATTTACCGTTTAACCATTTTAAAGTGTACGGTTTTGTGAAGTACGTTCCCAGTTGTTCAGCCGCCACCACCACCTATCTCTAGAACTTTTTCATCTTCTACAAATTCATTTTCTTTCCACATTGTTTGACCCTTCTGTATTAAGTACTTTTAAATGTGTGATGTAGATCGAGTTACTCCATATAAAGCAGTCAGGACAGTGCCTGATACCTGGTTAGACCTTGGCACTTGATAGTTGCTTCCTACTAACTACAGCCGGCTGAGGGAGATGTGGAGTGTAAGGGGTCATAGACAGGACATGGGGGAAAGAGGGATGGATGGAGAGCCTCTCTTTTGCAATTTCATTTTGGGATTGTCTGTTCCTTGCTCAGTTTAAAGTGTTAGTGGGTATGCCCCCTCTGTGCACATCCAGTAAAACTGAAAAATTATCCAGTGAAATTCCATCACAACATAATGGTTTCATAAAAGGTTTGCAAGTACATTGTTCATACACATTCCCCTTTACTGTGGGACTGGGTCCCTATTAAAAGTATTTTAATCTTGTCTGACAGGATTTGAACTTTTCGAAGAGCTGCCAACACCCACGTTCAGCTTTGGAGGCAGATCTGGAAACAGTGTAACAGCATTGGTTTTCCAGAAAACGTGAGACTTTTCACTGGACAAATTCAGTTAGCTTTATTAAGAAGCTCCACATCAAAGTAAACCTGACACAGAAAATGCAAGTGCAAATAAATGCTTAGTAAGTACACAGGATGCACATGTTGAATAGCTATAATGGGTTGGTAAAAATATGAACATGTGAATGGTTGAGTTTTAGACACCAACCGAGAATCATTTAAAGTTTTCTTTTGTATTTGAAATGTAAATATTTTTCTCTTTGATTAAAACAAATTTCCTGTAACTGTTGAACAAGTAACTTTAAAGCAGTAAATGAATTTACAGAAAGCATGTATTTTTGGTTTTTGTGCCTTGGTCAAAGTTGAATTGGATATAGCTGCTCATTAAGATTTGACGAAACTACTCCAGGGCCAGAATAATAAACACCAGCTTTCTTAGTGTTTTATTAGACTGTTTATGAAACATAATAAGTATAATATTTTAGATTGGAGGTGGTTATTTAAAAAAAAAAAAAACCCAATACCTGGGAAAAATGCCCTAGTTTTCATGTGTATAATTAAACAGAATCAGATAAATATATGAGTTGATCAAGAAATACTTACTGAGCTTGTGTTTTGCTGCTGATGGCCTTTTATACACTGTGAAGGATAAACAGGAAGTAGGAAAGACAACTAAGAGATCTGTTATTTGGTGTTAAGTTGCATTATGATATTAAGTCACTGAATCCACCAAATATCTTCTCAAGGAATGTAATTAACCTATTCCTGCTTCTTCATATCAGAGGGATAGTACTGGGGCACCTGGCTGGTTCTGTTGGTAGAGCATGTGACTCTTGATCTCGGGGTTAAGGGTTAGAGCACTACAGTGGATAGATTACTTAAAAATAAAATTAAAAAAAAAAAAAAGAGGCTAGTATTGGATGGACGCAGGATTCTTTGGTTCTGACTAAAACCCATTCTCTTCCTCTGGCATCTGCTTACCAGGTGCTAAGTCTCTGCCTTAATGGCACTTACAGTTCAGTGGGGAAACCAGGACCAGTCCAGAGAAAACACTGTCAGAGGAATTGAGTAGTTGAATTTTCAAAGCTCTGCAGCTCCTTTTTGGTGACAGTGTTGGTCTGTGGACTGTGAGTTAGTGAGTCATCCTTCACTACTTTTCTCCATCTCCCTTTTGTCTTAACAGACTTGCCTAATCAAGAACTGAATAGTGTCATTCTTTTGTGAAAGGGTGGTGTAAGCTATATGTGTGTATATATATATACATAAGCCTTGAGGGACATGAGGACAGAGATGTTTTAGTTAGGACTAATTAGCAAGAGAAACAGTTTACATATTAATGTTTTTGAAGAGATAGGTTAATATATAATGCCATTTTTGTATTTGGGCTGATATTTTCATGTTGGAGCCACAAAATACGTTTTTAAGTGATAAAATTTTTGATGATTTTCAACATTTTGAATCTCTTGGGTTTTTGTTTGTTTGGCAGATGTTAGTCCAGTAATGAGTAAGTCTAGCATTACCATCCTATTTCCTTTCTTTTTGTCTCTGAGTGGGGGCAGGGTGGAGGGAAGAGGGGTTTGATTTAGATCAACATTAATCAACTATTAAGATTACTACCTTGCAAAAGATAACCGAAGACATTTACATAAGCTTTCAACACAAATAACATTGCTTAAGAAGGTTTTATTTTTAAAATGTAAAGGGTGAGATGTTACTTCAAAATATATGTGATTTAAACTTATTAAAAATTGTGTTGATTGAAAAAACCGTGCAAGGGATTTTAAACCACAGAAAAACAGTTTATAATTTATTGAGGAGGTCTGGTCTTTGTTGTGTTTTCATATTATTGTTTCTTGATGTCAAATATGATAATAGTGTAGAAGTACTTTTTTTAGAATTTTGAGTTGTTATGCATGCTGTTTTAAAGCACCACTCTAACAAAATAGGCTTTCTGTGCCACCAGACTGAGACATTGGGTTTGATTCACTGATAGCTTGGAATGGGCTTTTGTTGAAAAGCTCCTCAAGTCACCCTCGTGGCAGGGTATGTATGTTCCATTTGCAAAGATGAAGGATTTGGGGGGATCATGGAGCTGTTGCTAAGGTTAGGAGAAGGGATTTGTCATCTCTCCTTATCAGTTAATCCTGTTGGAAGCCGGCTTCTCAGAGGTTGCAATTAGAACAAATGGAAGGTCCCAAAATGCTAACAGTAAATTAGTATTTTCAAATAATGCCACACTTTAAAAACCAGGCCAGTAAATGGCCCCAAGTTACTGAAGCAATCGTAAATATGTGACTATTAAACTGAGTTTTGTTTAAGCACATGACTATGTGGGTAACTGGAAGAAATTATACAGTTATAAAAGGGAGCAGTGAGTTCCATAGTAAGTGCTGGTTTCTCTGCATAAGAAGTTGGAATTGTAATTTTATTTCATCAAAAGACACTCTTATTTTGAGGAAACTTGTTTGAAATGCAAACGAAGTTTCTCTCCAGAGCCTGAACGGCATTGTTGCTTCTCATTATGATGTTATTGCTGCATAGCCAGCGCTTCTGTGTGTAGGAAGCACGCCGGCCTGTCCGAAGGGATTTGAGGCTGAATGGGTGGGTTACACCAATTAACAAATAGAAAGTTTTCAGAACATTTTGTTTTAAGCCAGGTGCACAAGTTAGAGTTGCTTTTTGGGACTGGCATTTATGCATATGAGAATCAAACCTGACACTACTCTTGGCAGCTTGACTGAGGCCATTTTAAAATAAGTACAAACTGTCCTTGAATTGATTTTCCCCCCATTGTAGTAGCAGCAAGTTTGCCTTTCTTCTTCATCTGTGACATGCATGCAGTTTTCTATTATTGGGGGGGGGGGGGGGGGGGCGGGGGAGAAGGGAGGTAAACCGTACAAAAGACTTTTAGTCTTTATGTGAATAATGTGTTTCAGTTTACGTATTTTTAATTTTCTGTGATACTGTAATATAGAACTCTATGTTGACCTTAATTCACATTCATCTGGAGTGCAGTAGAGAGCTTAATTTTTAAGGTATCTATGGTAGCCTCTAACCTTTGAAATAATTTTCCTTAAATTGATATGCAAAGAGACAGAGTATCCCTGCTTATGTCAATAGACTCTGATTTATGTTTTCTTAAATTATTTTATGTATTTATGCATGCACGTATGTGTCTGGTAGTCCATAATGAAAATATATACAAATGTGAAAACTCAATTGCTCTCCAGGCCAGCATTCTGCTGCTTGGGGAGGCCTGGGTTTGATTTCCTGTTGTTGGCACTGTGAACTAGAGTGTACGTGCTCCAGAGACAGCTTTCTGCTTTGAAAGCAAGAGACCAAGTGTCTTGTGTTCCACAGTAGTAACCTCTTTAGCTAATTGTGTGTGTGGGGGTGTGTTGATGGGCTCTGAAAGGAGTCTTGTCTAGGACACTTCACTGGAAGGAGGCTGCCCATGACCTAGAGTTTGATTGTGGGAGACCAGGAGCATGGTAGGTTGAAGGACAATTGCTTAGTGGGAAAAAATTAGGAAACCCTTGTCATTTCTCTGTTAGGCTGGAAACAGAGATGTCCTTAGATGAAGGGGGAGCACATGAGCATGTTTTATTAACAGTTAATAGAAGAAAATTAATGCTAATTTATTCTTCATACACACCATGCAATTTGTTGGAAAAGTAAAAGAATAGTTTGAAATTCTTTGGTCAATTGATGGATTCCTATGTTAGGGGCATAGAAATGAAACTCAACATTAAGCAGACAAATACCCAAGCCCACAGGCTACATAAATGCTGAATAAAACCAGCTCTACAATAGAACTCTGAAAAGCGAGGGGTAAGAAGCCTAATGAATGATTGAATATGACCTTAGCAAAATCCCTGGAGTGTTGTTGAAGGATCATTCATTTCCAGCTTAGATGTCAAGATGGGCTCCAGTAACCAGGAAAAAAGAGAGCTTGAGTCAGTACTTACTGAGTTTTAAAAATCTTTACAACTCAGTGCATTAGACTGATCATTAAAAGGGCTTCTCTAACTAAATTTTGAGCTGTCACTGTGTAGACCTGTAGTTTAGGCCCAGGGAAACCAAATTAAAAAGATAGGAGTAATTCGCAAGACATGAATGTATCGATATCCTGCTTCTATGGAGTAGAACTTCAAAAACTGGATGTAGAGGCTGGCATAATGTACTTTTGTCATGCTGATACCATTGTAAGAAAGACTGAGCACCATGAGATCAATTGGACCTTAGAGCATTTGCAAATTACTTGCCCAGTTTATTAGAGGAAGATAGAAAGAAACCAAAATGTACTTTTTTCATTTTTAAGTGGTTCATTCTGAAGAAATGATAAATTCTTTTGTTCTGTTTAAAATACGTGTTATTACTGCATCAGAAAGTAAGTATGTTAGTGAGTGATCTTTATTGTGCATGCTGTCCAGAAGCTTTTTAAGAAAAGCAAATCTAACACATTTGTTTCCCCAAATTCCAAAAAATGTATACATGAACCAGCAATTAGCATATCCTGGATATTATATGAGGAGCTTAGGAAGAAGTATGAAAATACCCCCCATTTGGACAAAGGGACCATTAACTGTATTTCTCATCCTTCATTAACATACTCAGAGATGAAGCAGTTTATTATTCTCCGTGACTGTAGCAGAATAGAAGTGCAGTTGGGATGGTCGCCACTCTCCTGCTATGGCCCTCCACACTGCTTGTCAAAGATGGGCATACACAGGGGGAGGGAGCTAAATGTAGAAGAGAGTGGGTGCTGCCAGTGCACGTTTTCTCGTCACCCCTCCTCTAGTATGAAAATGTCAGTCCTTTGTTCCCATCTAATTTTAGTACATCCTGGCTTAAAAAAAAAAAAAAAAAAAAAAGTTAGGATGCTTTCCAACCATGGAACTTTGAGGGGTGGGGTGGGCGGGGAAAGAGTACAGGAAGGAGCAGTTTACATTCCATATCCGTCTGCCTTTCTGTGACAGCATCTAGCCCCTACTCTGTTGATTCTGGTAATGAAATAAATTTAGATGCACTGAACCAGCAATAATTAAGTTTTCCTTCCATGTCCTCAACAAGAAGTCTAGTTGGAGTCTGAATGGGGAAAATCATAATATGGCATCTAATAGAACATACTGGGCTGAATTAAAGAGCTGTGTACAAGTTTTAGAAGACAGGTCTGAAATCGTGAATGAAAAACTGCATGTTGTCTTATTTAAATGTGACCTTTGAGGCCCATTTGTGATTCAGTGAAACTGCTTTTATGCTGTTGTTTAGAATGAGAATAATATTTGTTGATTTTTGAGAAGCAATCAAAGGCAAGGTACACAAGTCAGAGCTGTTTATTCCTCATGGAAACCCTCACAGGTCTAGAAGGAAAGCTCTGATTTCTTGAAAAGAACCAGTTGGGTCAAAGAATGGGTAACATAGTTTGTTCAAGAGATAGGACTGAATTCCATATGGCTTTGTAGTTGAAAGTGCCAACTGTCATGGTTATTATTTAATTAAAAAGTAATTAACCAGATTAAACTATGAGGGGAAATCTACATTCTGGACTTCACTATGAAATAAGTCCATCTTTTCCAGAGGTTTCTTGCTTTAGGTGTTCTGAGGTTTCCTCTTGGAATCTCTCTATGGTAAAGATGTTAGAGAGCTACAAGTAAGAGGAATTATTTTGTTACTAAGTCCATTTGATTAATGATTTAATTTGTGATGGGCGGTATCAGATTATTTTCTGAACTTGAAATTTATTTTCGTTCCTTTGATTTTATAGTAACACAGAGTTTAAAAGCTGTTAAGTAATAGAGTAAATATTAAAGAGAAATGATTTTTTTAAATACTAAATTTGGGAGGAAAAAATGATGGTAATATAGGCAGGGTGCTTTCCTTCTTTGGGCTTCAGTTTTCCTTTCTGTAAAATGACGGTGTTCAGTAGGTGATGTTTAAAGTTCTCCTCTACCCCTGTACTAGTCAGTTTGGGTTGCCGTTGACCTGGTGGTTTAAACAGCAGAAATTTACTTTTCACTGTCTGGAGACTGGAAAGTCCAAGGTCAAGGTACGAGGAAGGCAGGCTTCATTCTGAGGCCTCTGCTCTTGGCTTGTAGGTGGCTGCTCACCTGGCCTCCCTGTGCATGCTTACAAGGGAGAGAGGGTGTGGGAGCAGGCTCTCATGTGTCTCTTCTTAGAAGGGTGCTGAGTCCATCAGGAGAGCCCCATCCACATGACTTCATCTAACCCTGATTACCTCCCAGAGGCTCTACTTCCAGATATTATCACATTGGGGGTTAGGCCTTCAACATGTGAATTTGGGGGGCACACAAACATTCAGTCCATAATATCTGCTGAAATTGATCTAAGATGTAGAGAAGAGCTTAATAGATTTTCACTATATACAGGAAGTTTAAATGCTCCAATTAGCTAAATATTGGTTGTTAGGTCTCTTTAGAGTTCTTTTTCTTTTTTAAAGATTTTACTTATTTATTCATGAGAGACACAGAGAGAGAGAGAGGCACAGACATGGGCAGAGGGAGAGAAGCAGGCTCCTTTCCATGCAGGGAACCTGACGTGAGACTCGGTCCTGGGTCTCCAGGACCACACCCTGGGCTAAAGGCGGGGCTAAACCGGTAAGCCACCCAGGGATCCCCTCTCTTTACAGTTCTTAAAGCAAGGTATCTATGTGTATGAGGAATAGATGTACATATAAGACATTTGGAGCGAAAAAATCATGTATTTTTCCATCTAAGACATCTTTGTACATCCATTGGTAAACTTTAGATCTGGGTGTTGATTGTCTTTGATATGTATTTTTGATAATTCAGTTTGTATTTGTTTGACCACAGCTATATTTTATTCAGGAAACTCAGAAATTTACATCTGATTGTTTGGTCTTCTTCAATTTTACATATAGAAAGATAGAGATCAAGATTGGGCCTTAAGGAAACACAAAGGAGTCCTACTCATAGATGACCTCATTTAGAAGTGTAAAGTCCCAGGGTTCTGAGAATTCTACTCTCTCATGCTACACAGAGTCCCATGCTTGAGCAGGTGGTATGTGGTCTGCCCTTCTCAAGCCTTGTAACTATGGGCTCTTGTCTACTTAATCGTGGTTTCCCTTCAGAACTTTTCTTCAAAGCAGTTGGGTGTAATGGAGAGAGAAGCAGTCACGGAGACCTGCTGTATCACCGGATCAGGAATATTAAATGAGAAGAATCAGTGTGAAGCAGCTTAGCATAATTCCTAGCACACACGAGTAACTAGGCTTTTCTCCAAGGACCCTTCTTCCTGTTGCAGCTGATGTATGGACTTGTTTGAGATTTTACCCCTCAGTACCACTGAATTAATGTATTCAGTTCAACTGTATTCCAAGAGGGAAGAGAGGAGGAGTGGTAGACAAGTGAGTAAGAGTATAGCTCCTTCTTGAGTCTCTAGATAGGGCTGGTGCTGAAGCACCTTTTTATTAGCTAAGAAAACAGGACCGGATAGGATGCCAGATTTTCACTGAATGTTCTTTACGATGTGTTTCAGTGGACTCCTTAAGAATACTCAGGTTTAAGATCATTATCTGTTTACGTGGTAATTATTTAGTAATTAAAGTAGGTCTGGTGGGAAAAATGTTCCTGTGGATGCACTGGAACCGGCTAAGGACGCGGTGCACCTTCCCTCAACAGGTCTGCATGCTAAGGCAGTATTTCCAGTGACATGAAACAAGGTAACTAAGAACAGGTCCCTCAACTAATGAAAACTGAGTTGGAGTTGGGTCTTTCTGGGTATCTAGGAAGCAGTGGGCTAAGTTTTTATCATTGATTTCCACCTTGCATCATATAGATTTGATTTCTTTGATCAGTGAGTCATATTTATTTTCCTTGTTTTAAGTTGAGTTAACGGTGCCATTCACAGTGACATTTCAAAGTTTGGTGTTGGGTAATACTTTATCTGATTTGACCATAGTTTATACTGGAACTGACTGTATCGTTTATAATGTACAGTGAATTGGTTGTCCTCGTCTAGAAAACATTTGGTTTTCAGAATTGTTTATTTAACCTTTTTATTGGTGGGTAGGTGAATATTTCAATGCCTGGGCTGCTTAGTGTGACTAGAGAAATGCTGGCCAGAGCAGTGTCACTTTCTTGAGCTTAAATCTTTGAAATATTTTTAAAAGGTTCTATAGAGATGAGGTCAGTATGATAATATATGTCTGTAGGGTAGACATAATAAAAGCTTCACTAAAGTTAAGTACTTTAACAGTGCTACAATGGGTAAGTGACCTGGTTTTGATCAAGAATTTTTTGTTTGTTTGTTTCTTTGTGAAAGTTAAGAGTAAAGTAGTATTTAAAATAGCAAGCTAACTTCTCATATCAGTTCTTCTCCCTTCCAGGTCAGGTGCAGGGTATGTGCATACAAAATAGGCAAGGCTAGTTCCTCAGGGATACGATAAAACAAAACATCTTTGCTTTTGATTAAAATGGAAGGTTGACAAACTGCTGAGGGAAGTTAAGAAATTCACAGGCTAATATACTCTGGAAGGCACATGTTCTTTTCATACTGCTCCCAGGGATGTTTTACTCTTTGGAGCCGGAGGCTGATTTTTTTCTTCTTGATATTTTAAATCCAAAGGATTCAGTCTTTAGATTGGGTATTCAGGCTCTGTGAAATCAAAAACTGTATGTATTTTCACAGTTTCCTTTTTCCCTAATGAAAATGAAATTCACTCTGTTTCATTTTTATGGGGATAGGCAGGATGGCAGTAGCTTTGAGCATATCACTAGGCATGAGTTAAAAATAGATTTTTCTTGAGGCAGTGACTTATATGGTAGATAGTGGACAGGAGAGAAAAATTAAGTTAAATTTTGGGCTTATATTGTAAATACAACACCTAAATTCTAATAAAGGATATACAAGAAAAAAATGGAAATGTTTTTCATTTGAAGGTGATAGCATAAACATTTAGTCTGGGTGTGCTGTTGAAATATATTCTAGGTAAAACTTAGTGTGTAACAGTATGAAAATACTGTAACTTGTATTTAGCTATGTATTTGGTGGAGTAACTGAGGCCAACGTAGGTTATGGGTGACCAACCATGTTAATAGTGATTGATATTAGAGTACTTCAGCTCAGATCATAAATAGATCAGGGAAAGGTCAAGAATGAATTACGCTTTTCAGTGTTACTATTAAAATAGTAAAATAGGTTTGATAGGTTTTGCATATACCAGTAACTTTGAATATAGATAGTGAAAAGCCTTCATTATACTTACTTTTGCTTACTTATCATGCATAAACTTTCCAATATGTTTTTTCATGCTTGTGTTTTCTGGTAGCACATAACACCAATAGCTACTATTACTTTGCCAAAAAAAAAGAAAAAAAAATGTATGTCAAATTGAAATAAGTTTTAACTGTTGCTCTGTTCTTTTTAGCTTACATTACCCAGAGCTCTTCCATCCATGAGTTGCAAGCGTGACATTTGCTGTGTTTTCAGCACCTGCCAACTTGGAAACCAGGGTTTGTGCTCAGGACTTAGGCTTACAACCCACACTTTGTGGTGCACAATGCCGTCCCAGCTGGCATGCTTCGTACCTCAATGGTGCTAGACGTTCGGTTACAAAGCTGTGCAGAGTCACGTGCACTGATTTCAATAGGCATTCCGCTTGGAGCTGTTTTCAACTCTCGTTTTATATCAGAGGAGTTAGATTGGTATCATTAAATTCACTGCATGGTTATTTTTCATTGAAAATAAATTTGTTTTATGTCGTTCTTGAATCAAAAAGTAACTTTGTCTTCAGGAACCAAAGTACCTCTTTTAAAAAGGTGTGTGTTTAGATGTGGGACAGAACTCTCTCTCTCTCTGTCTACCTATATGAGAGAGATTCCAGCCAGGGCTATAGTTCATTTTCATCAGTGGAAAGGTTTCAGAACACAGTAGGAAAAGGACAGAAAGGAAAGAGCAGAAGGATTAGTGGGTCATAACATGGTTATGTAGGTAGGGTCGTTAGTTGTAGATGGCTCATGTATGTGGGGACAATTACAGAACTCATTTTTCTGAATAAGATCTACATAAGAGATGGTAGATTCAGATTTTTGGTTTTCATCTGTAACCAAAACTTTACATGTTGTCCGGAGAAATGTATTTTGCTAACTTGTTTTCTTTCAGTAGCCAGTTTCTTTGAAAATGCTTCAGGTGGACTTGGTGATGTCTGTCTTCCCTTCATCTGTTATAAGCAATTTTAAAAGGTTCTGCTTTGTAAAAGATCTTTTCAGATTTAGAAAGGACAGTGTGAAATGTGAATGACTGGCTTTTAATACAACAGTTGTGACAAAGAGGCAGTGGCTTTTGGAAGCTGAATAAAGGGGTTAATACACACATCTGCATACTGTGCTGTTGGGTGCGATGTATAACAAGTTTGATGTTTGTTTCACTCACTTTATTCTAAAAAGAATACTGTATTATTCTCAAAGATAAACTAGTTTATCATTTTTTTAGTGGGGAGCTCTTTTTACAGCCATAGGCACACGTAGATTTGATGGGTAAAACTGAACAACATTGACTGTACTTGCTTAGACTTCAAAGCTTAGCTCCTTGTTGCTTGAATATCACATTAATTTGATTCTAAAGGCACAAAAATAAAACACCCACTAACTACCTAGGACACTCATTACTACATATCAAAACCCAACCTTTACCCTCCTCTGCATAAATGTGCTTAGGTGAATACTTGATTAGCTTGTTGATACAAGTTATAGTTGGTTACACCCTTTCTTAATAAAATACACCCTTATTGTCTCCTATTGCTTAAGAGCTTTACGCTTGGAATAGGGGAACTCTTTAGAATAGAGCGATACTCAGTTTAAATTCTCCTAGGCAGTTTTGAGTGGATGGGATTCGTGCCATACGCACGGGCATTCCTCCATTTGGTGTTTCTGCTTTGAGCCGGGCCAGGAGAGCCAGTATTACAGTGCTTTGTCCCTGGTTTCATATATTGGTCTCAGAGTGAGACTGTATGACTGTATGTAACCCCTACATTTTATATTTCCCAGGTGTTTGTGTTTACCCAAGTTAGTGTTGTTGGTCAGTGATAATGGAAAAGTTACAGGTGATCATTTTTGGATTATTTATGTATTTATTCCTAAATTGGCTTATGAATTTGTGTTTAGTTGCCTGGTTGTACTCTAAATCTGGTTTTAATTTGGTTTTGACCTTTAAGGATTGAACAAAGGTAGACTGCTTAGCCCCCGCCCCCCCCCCCCCCATCGCAGCTTACATTGCTTTACATCCAGAATGCGACTGAGCTTGTATTTACTCTTCTGACTTGAGCAAAGCTCTAATATACCACCTTTCAGGTAGGACTTTTTTAAAATAATGACTATGTAGTATAGCCCCCCAAAGTGGGGGTGTTTAGGATATACAGGGCTTACTGCATAATGTGGGAAGAACCACTTAGTGTGGAAGGTTAATTGACACAGGGTTTAATGTATATATCTTTTAGCTTTTGGAGATTCAAATTAAGTCCATGAGAAATAGCCATTCATTGGTTAGTAGCACAGCTCCTTAAGCAGGTATTTTGGTTCTGTGCACTTGCAAGAAAGCCTCAGAACCAGAAAAACAGGCTGCTTTAGGTTGGAAAGGAGGCGTTGCAGCAAAGAGCTTGCCATAACCACAATCCTTGGAATTTTGTGAGACTAAAATCATCCTGAAAGCAACAAGAATCATGATTGCGATAATTGTCTCCAGGCTCTGGATGTGCCCCCCTCCCCCCCAATTTGGTTTTCTCCCTTGACCCGATGAACTAGTAATTGTAGGAATAAGCTGAATGTTTGCCAGCAGGAGTCACTCTAGGCTTCCTAATAAAAAGTAAATTAAACTTTATTCTTAAAGCTCTCAAAGGCTGAGGTGACACTGTGATAAGATGGCATTAGGGGAGGTGTAGGAGGAGCATTCTCAAATTATCCCTTGTGCCTTTCTTTGTTTAACTTAGGGATCCTTGCTTGGTTCTCGTTCCTTTCAGAATCGGCCCTTGATAAATTCTTTTAAAGCAATGTTTATGGAAAAGGATATCAGTATCTTAGCATTCTGCCTGTTAGCTCATTTTGGTCTTTGTAGGACAAATTGGTTACATCCCACATCATCTACTTGAATGAATAGACACCCATCCTTCTCCTGATTGTTGTTCATCGTAATCTTGCAGAAGAAATCACTAGGGTGAGCCGTAGCTGGTGTGAAAGGAGATGTTAGCTCATGGTTTCCTGAAAAAGAATGGGTCCAGTGTGATGAGAAACTGAAATATTTCAGCAACAGCCATGAAATATAATAGTTTCCCAAGTGCATACAAGCTCAAGAAGTTAATTGTCCATTTATGTTTGATACTGGGATTGAAACATTGGATTAAAACCAATTAAATGTTCCTAGAAGCAACAGAAAAAGTTTCCTGATTTATGAATAGACCCATTCAAATGGCGCAGACACAATCCATGTAAAGTAATGAGGTGTTTTGTTTTTTTGGCAAAGGAGAACACAAAACAGGCATAGGGGAGTTCTTTAAAAAAAAGAAAAAAGAAAGAAAAAAACCTTCTCTTTAAAAATCTCTTTGGATACAAGGTCAATAAAATAACGTACACTGGTAGGACGGAGTGATGGGAAATCTAGGGCTTCACTTCACAGGGGAGACAGTCCCCCTCCCCCAGGTGAGCAGTACAATGAAAATACTCTGCTTATTCTATCAGGGTTACATTCCTGAACTTAAGTCAACATCCTAAGTTACAGAACGAAACATGCTCTGCGTCTGCTTAGCAACCACAAATCCTTCCTTCACCAGTTGCATATAGTTTGCATGTGGCTTCTGAAGTACATACACATTCCTTCATTTCGATCAGCGCCTCTAGTTGGGAAACTAGCGCTTTCTTTTCCCAAAGTGTGACAAGGCTCGCACTGCCCCCCTCGCTGCCGCCCGCCCCGCCGCCCCGCCGCCCCGCCGGGAAGCCTCGGAACCGCACACCCCGGAAGCTGGGCGTCCCAAGTCCACGCGGCCCGGGGTTTTGTGCCCCAGGTCCTGCGGGGGGCGGGGGCGGGGGCGGGGGCGGCCGCGGGACCCCTGGCTCCGGGCCCGGGCGGGGCGGGGCGAGGCGGCGGGGCGGCGGGGCGGCGCGGCCCGGCCGGCCCGGGGCCCCTTCCCGCGTGCCCTTCCCGCGTCCCGGGGCCTCGCAGGCGCGGGCTCGGCGGGCGGCGGGCGGCGGGCGGGCGGCTCGGCTCGGCTCGGCTCGGCTCGCAGGACGGCCTCCAGCCCCGCCGGCGGCGCGCCGCGACCCCCCCACTCCCCGCCCACCGGCGGCTGCGCGCACTGCACCCGCGCCCGCCGCCGCCGCCGCCGCCCGGCCCCTGCACGCCGCCGGCCCAGCACGCCGGCCCCTGCACGCCGGCCCTGCACGCCGCCTGCCGCCGCCGCCGCCGCCAGCCCCGCGGCCGCCCGGGCCCCGCCACGCCGCCGGCGGAGCGCCCGACCCGGACACACGCCTTGCGGGCGGCGGCCCCACGGCGGCGGCGGGCGCGGCGGGCGCGGCGGGCGCGGGCGGCCTGGCCGGGGCCGGTGAGAGGGACGAGTTGCGAACAGTTCAGGAAGTGACAAGTCGATTTCCTCCTCCCGGGGAGCCGCTCGGTACAAAGCGCTCGGCGCCGGCGGGAGAGCGTGCGCGGCGGTGGCGGCGGCGGCCGTGGCGGTGGCGGCCGTGGCGGTGGCGGTGGCGGCGGCGGCGCGGAGCCTCGGCGACCCCGCGGCGCACAGTAAGCGACCGGCGGCCGTGCTGGCCCGCGAGCCAGGGTGCCCGCCTCGCCCTGGGCAGCGTCGCCGCTCTCCTTTCTTTTCTCCTCTTCCCCCTGCCTCGCCTCGCCTCGCCTCGCGTCGGGTCGGGTCGGGTCGGGGCGGGGCGGGCGGCTTCCCGGGCGGGCGCGAGACTTGTCAGCGCGGCGGGGCGCGGCGGGGGCGCAGTCCTGCCTCCGCGGGCTCTGCGCTCCCCCGCGCCGCGACCCGGGGACCCCGGCGCCCGAAGTTCCCGCAGCGTCTGCAGACAACTCTTTTGTTCGCGGAAGTTTGCGTCCCCACCCCCGGGATGCGGGCGCGCGGCGGCGGGACCCGCGGCTCCTGGACCGGCCGGGCCGGGGCGGGGGGGGGGGGGCGCCTGCCCCGGGGCGGCCGCGGGGGGGGGCGCGGGGCCGGCGGGGCGGGGGGCGCGGGGCCGGCGGGGCGGGGGGCGCGGGCGCGGCTTCGCACACGGCGAGAGGGGCCGTGCTGCACGGGCGCTGCCCGGCTCCCCTTGGTGCCAGCCCCGGACTCGCCCGCCGGTGGGAGCCCGCTTCCCGCCGGGGCTGCCTGTCGGCGGGGCTGGGGCGCGCGGGGCGAGGCGCGGGCAGGACCCCGAGCTGAGCTGCCCCCCGGGGCGTCCCGGCGCCCGCGCCCGCAGACCCGGGGGACGATGCAGGCGGCGCGCGCTCCGCTGCTCGGGCCGGGCGCCCCGGGAGCCCCCTGGGCCCGGGCTGCCGGCGTCCGCCGCGGGGCTCGCTCGCACGTACTGCGCTTCGCCCGACGGCGAACAAAGAACGGCGCTTTGCAGCGCTTGATGAATGGGATTCCGCCTCCTATAGGCCACGCTCCGAGCCGTCGTGCGCCGCAGCCCGCGGACCCGGTGGCGGCGGCGCTGCACCCCGGGCCCCCGACCCCCGACCCCCGACCCCCGACCCCGACCCCCGACCCCGACCCCGGGGCAGGGCCCGGCCGCCGCCGCCGCCGCCGCCGCCACGGCCGCCGCCGCGCTCGCCTCGCCGCAGCGGGCGCAGATGGAGCCGGGCCGACGGCTGTTGAGCGGGAACAGACGTTTGCTGGGTTGTTGCACGGCGGGGACAAGGGCTGCCCCGCGCCGGCTGCTGCGGGGTCGGGACCGCATTGTCTCCTGGCCCGGGAGCCGGCGAGCGTCGCCCGCTCCCAAGTGACACACCGGCGTGTGCCCCCGGCGCTCCCCGCAGGCTGGAAGGGGCCCTCCCTGCTCCAGGTCCTGGGCCGGGGAAGGAGGTCGCCCTGGGGCAGGGCTTGCGGGACGGATGGAGGCAGCAGACCCGGTGAGACTCACTGCTGCGCATCTGCCCAGACTTTTAGTTTCATTTTAATTTACCCACTTAGCAGTAACTGGTCTCAGTTACAGTTTTGATACTGAGTTGCGGATCTGGGGGGTTTGGGTGTTGTCGTTCCCACCCCCAGGCTGTGGACAGCTAGATAAACAGAAAACAGCTATTTGGTTATTTGTCCCCATTGATAGGCCTGTGTTAGTCTGAGAAGGTTTGACCTTTTTTTTTTTTTTTTTTTTGAGCTCAGGACTGGTTGGTGGCCCTTGACCCGGTGCCTGCACTTGGCTAGGATCTGGATGCTGCCAGCCCTCCTGCAAAAGGGAGGAGCATGCTGCTCTAGCTCCTAGGATCTAGAAAAGGAAGGAGAGGCTTGGGACAGGCCTGTTCCCGCCCTACCCTACCCCCTACCCCCATGCCCCTCCAGAGAACCAGACGGTTTTAAGACCAGTTCAAATCATTTTGGCCAGGGACTCACTATTCCCCCACCACCCCACCCCGGGAGGTGATACTGATGTGCAATTATTTTAACATTGAAGACAAGTTTTAAATAAAAGCTGGCAGTACTGGTTGTTGCAGAAGTGGACTTGGATTCCGAAGGCTGGCAGGACAAGTAGAGCGTTCCACAATTGTGATTGATAATGTTTGTAGTCAGTTTCTCCCTTCTGTTTTCAATTTAGGGTATGTCGCGCACGTAGTAGCGTGTTGGAAGTTCATGAAGTTCCTTTAGGAAGAGCTTGAAGATGCCTTCTTGTCATCATAGCGGCTCTGCTTCATTGACGTTTTATGGGAAGCCCTGTTGTTATTTCTTAGGCTCTTTCTCTCCACATCTTTCACCTTTCTCGGTTCCCCCAGTTGGTTACTTCGCTCTCCTCTGGCTCTGTGGAAGCCTGACGGGCTGGGTGTCCTTTAAGCGGGTTCCGGGGCAGACGCCTGAGCCATGCTGGAAGCTCGGTTAGGGCCAGCCTGCCGCTCTCTTCCCCTGCAGGAGACTGGAGAGGAGAGAGTCTTGTACACCCTGGGAGCTGGCAGCAGAGGACGCCTCGGAGCAGCCTGGAGGTGTACCTTTGCAGTGCTCTTAAGCAGTACGCCCTTCTCCGCCCCTGCTTCTTGCAGGGGGCCCTGAAGACTGAGTGCAGGACCCACTGGCGGACTGTTGAGTTGATGTTTTATCTGGGCAAGTGTGGCTTTCCTGAACTGCACACCGTATGGAAACTTTTTGTTCTTGCCCTTAAAAAAGCCTGAAATAAGCAAATACTCAGACCAGCACAACTGCCATCATTACCACCACCACGCACACCTCTCTGATGTGTAATAAAAGAGACCTGCAGGCGTAATTTGTTATGTAATATGCTGATAATACAAGTTTCGGTTTTAGATGGAAACCAGATGTGGAGGGGCTCTCTCTTTAATTGATCCAGCAAGGGGGACACGTTAATAGATTAACTAGCCTTTGCAAACCCTGAAGGTGATTTCTTTTCTTTCTTTTCTTTTTTTTTTTTTAATTGTGAGGGGAGAATCCTAAACTTGGGGCTTTTTTAAGTCTCCACCTCCCCCCCTCCCCCCCCCCCCCCCCCCCCCCCCCCGCCGCCCCAACCCCTAGCTTCTTGCTTTACTGCAGCTGTCCTTTTTGTCAGACTCTTCCTCTCTTGAAAGAACCGGTTTGTTGCCAACATGAAGCACATGGCCGGGTCTGGCTGGGCTCAGCGCAGCTTAACTCTGCTGGGCTCCACGCTCCTCCTCGCCTTGTCCAGCTGCTGCCCTGTCCTCCACCCTACAAAACAGGGCCTGGCTGAGGGACTTGCGTGCTGCAAGGAATGTTGACTGGCCTCCCTCAACTCCTTTCTGAAATGTCTGATCATCCAGGGAGAGTTGCTGTTTAAACTTGCCCGGTGAATACACTTTCCAAAATCATTGACTCTCCTTCTCTGATTAATTTCTGTGTTTGTTTCCTGCCTAACTTTACGAGGGTTCTTTCTACATGGCTGAGTCACCTTTATTATGGCCCAGGGTCGGGGACTGCGCTGTAATAGCTGACCCCATTAACAGCAGTTTCATTGCGTGCTGGGATGTGAGCTTTGGAAACAAACCCACAGGCTTAGATACGCTGATGTGCCCGGAGACTTGCTTAGAAAATTTTTGTTTTAGCGCAGTTTACATTAACATGATTAATGACCGCGCCACTGAAAAGTCTATATTCAAAAGCAATTTACCGTTCCCTAGGGTTCTTCTTATGGTGAAGTAATTTTCTTTGCCAAACAACTTTGTTTTAAGGTAATTTCTTCTTTGATGTTTAATCCAAACCTCCTGTGCACACAGTTTTGGATCAAGGCTTGGGCTTCGAAAATTGCGGGTTGTGGTTTTGGTGGTGCCTGTCTAACCTTCCTGAACTCGGGTCGGAGGGCACCCGGATTCTTGATTTAGGAAAGCCCTCTGAGATCCTAAGCAGCGGCAGAGTCAGTGCTGCGCTGATCAGGACGGGAGGAAATCTTGCAGGGGAAACTTGGCTTTGGGGTGTCTTGGAGGAGGGATGTTAGGAGGCTGGAGCTGAGGACAAGATTTTTTTTTTTTTTCTTCCTTGCATCAACTGGAGATACTTGAGCTTTTTCAAAAAACAGAGACGTCTTTGCTTCAGCCACCTCCTCCTCCTCCTCCTTTTCTTCTTCTTCTTCTTCTTCTTCTTCTTCTTCTTCTTCTTCTTTTTTTTTTTTGTTAAATGTGGGTGATTGAGAGGGGAAATGCTGATGGGTGGGTCTGAAAGCAGCCTTAGGAACCCGAGAAAATAAAAACACATTTGAAGGACTCTGGAAGATTTTGCATTTCAAAGGGTCTACCTTGTAGAATTTCACATCACGTCAGGGGTTATGGAGAAGTGTGACAGGCACCCCCGCTTCGTTAACGGTCCTGCCCCTCTCCTGCTGTGGGGGCTGCCGGGGAAGCTGTCTTTTGCAGGGGGGCGGGGTGGGGGCCGTTTGGCCAGACTGCGCAGGAAGATCTCGGAAACAACAGTGCTCCTTAGGCATCTGTAGTCCCTGGAGGGACTTTTTCCATGGGGCCGCTCTCAGGAGGTAAAAGCAAATCATGTTGCTAAACAGCCCATTTGACCCCAGAATGCAGGGGCAGGCCAACTCCTGACTGCACTTGCTCTTTTCCTTCGCTTGTGAAACAAAGAAACAGATTCTCCTCCTGCACTGGTATAATGTGGTTCCCTAGTTCCCAAGATTCAGGACCATGAAAAGTTGGGCGCAGCAGGCTTCAGCCCAAATGGGTGTGGATTGTTCAAAGAATAATAGCAGTGCCCACTGGTTATTGAAGGCCCACCCTGGGCCAGGGGCTTTGCATACGCTCTCTAATTTTCAAAGCATTCCTGCAGTTACAGCTAAAGAAAGAAATTGAATCTCCGAGAGGCCAAGTAACTGGCCTCAGGCCACACAGCTGCTAGGCCTGGAGGCTGGTAGTTCTATCCTAGTCTCTCTCACTTCAGAGCCTGGTTGTTTTGCACACGCATGCTATGGGTTGGTGTGTTCGAAAGATAGAGGCACTAAGTTCTGTTTAATCTCAAAGCATAAATTTTGTTTAGTCTTGTTAACACCACAGGGAAACTTAGAAATTTTGACTACCTCTTTCCCTCCCTCCTCCTTTTCCTACAGCTTTAAAAAAACTTTTTTTTTTTTTTTTTTTTTTCAAAAGGAGGGCTTGGGGGCTCCCTGGGTGGCTCAGCTGTTTAGCGCCTGCCTTTGACCCAGGGCATGGTCCTGGGACCTGGGATCTAGTCCCTCGTTGGGCTCCCTGCATGGAGCCTGCTTCTCCCTCTGCCTGTGTCTCTGCCCCTCTCTCTGTGTCTCTCATGAATAAATAAATAAAATCTTTAAAAAAATAAATAAAGGAGGGCTTGGATTCTAGGTCTACCATAGGACCAAAGACAGTGCCTCAGTTCTGAAGACTGAAAAGTTTTGCTTCATCCTTACAGAAGACAGACTTACAAGAAAATACAGTTATTCTTGGTGACCTTCTAGGGGAAATGGGAAATAAATCTGGCAGCCCAGAAGAAGCATCCCCATTTATTCAGATTCCATTTTCCATTCGAAGAGATTGTTAAAAGGGTTTCCAGTGTGGTTGGGTTTTTTGGTTTTTTGGTTTTTGTTTTTGTTTTTCGCTTTTGTAATTCGGATCCCTCAAAGTAAATCATTTTGTGGTGTTTGCCACCCCAGGTTTGTGTAATAACACGTTTTGTTTACATGCCCAAAGTAATCAAATAACTAAACTCAATTGTACAGCCTCCAGTGTGTGGGAATTTGGTATGCCCTAGCTCGGGCTGGGCAGAGGCCCTGCATTCCGTCTCAGACCGATGGCCCTTCGAAGGTTGATCCTGGTTTGGGGGTGGAGGTGGAGTGGGTGGTGTGAGGATGTCTATGTCCAGCAAGGCCTGCCTGGCTGGATCTCCTGCCCTTTCTGCTCCTAAAGAGTTTGTGGGAGATAGCTGGGCCCTCTGTGCCGAGATTTGAGACTCCAGAGCAGTTATTCTGAACCTTGGCTGCACGTTATAATCACCTGGAGAGATTTAAAAGAAAAAAAGCCTGATGCCCAGGCAGCATCCAGGACCAGTTACATCAGAATCTTGGAGAGAAGGGGTAGGACGCAGCATTGGTATTTTTAAAGCTTCTGAGTTGATCCTGTTGTGCATCCAGGACGGAGGAATGAGGGCTGGAATAGACCCCATGCATACCTCTTTTCCCTCACGGACCTTCCTCTTCAGGATTGGAATAAACCTACTGGGATTTTCCGTTGTTGCCATGTCTCGGTGAAGGAGAATCTGAAAGGTACCCACTTCTGGGCGAAGTGCCTGCTGTAGACATCATCCAGGTGGTTCCTCTTTCTGCTGGGCCAGGTCTTGGGTGTGCCTTCCTGCACAGGATTTGGTATAACCCCTCCCAGCCACCACCTTTCTGGAACAGAGAGTGCCGGTTTTATTCAGCTTGTTGCCTCAGGGTAGTTCTAATATGGGGGGGGGGGGCTTGCCTCCCCACCATCTTTCTGATCTTTTCAGCTTCTCGTTCCTTCTGCACATGGTGATCCTCTGGGGTTCAAAGGAGGGAAGGTGCAGTCTGAGTCCTGGCCATGTCTTGGTGATTCTCAGCAGTTATTCCTTTTCTCCTCAGTCTGCAGCAACTGTCACAGTGTCTAGCCACCTGGGTTTTTTTTTTTTTTTTTTTTTAAAGATTTCACTTATTTATTCATGAGAGACACAGAGAGGGGCAGAGACACAGGCAGAGGGAGAAGCAGGCTCCCTGCGGGGAAACCAGTGTGGGACTCGATCCCGGACCCCGGGATCACGACCTGAGCCGGAGGCAGACACTCAACCCCTGAGCCACCCAGGCGTCCCTCTAGCCACCTGGTTGTACCCAGCTGCTCAGAACCTGTCCTCTTGCCGGCGTGCTTGGGATGAGGTGTCATAGAATTATGTTTAGAGTGACTGGGGGCCGTAGAAAGCATGAGCTCTGTGGCCTGCTTATGTTATCTGATGGAGGAGAAATCCAACTCCCCCCACCCCCACCCCAGAAGTACGGTGACTTTGCCAGGGTCACACAGTGGACACCCAGAGGAACCAGCACCTTCGTCATCTGAGTCCCCTGCTCCAGCATCCTGTTCTCTGCAGAGAGACTCTGAGACGCAGTCTTGCTTGCAGGACCCTGTGCCGTATGCAGCTCAGGCCAGCAGTTAAGCAGAGTCATTGTTCAGAGCCCTTCAGCCAGTGAAACGTGCCATCCGTTGCCCTAGGTCTACTTCATAAGTCCGTGTTTCTCACCCTCTCTCCTGATGCTGCTCAGCAGGGATCCATCACTGAGCCCCAAGCAGGGGAAACAGTCCTGATGGAAAGTACTGAAACCTTGAGCCTGATGAAGAGGGTTTAGGTTGCTTTGGCCAAGGTTTGTCCACCTGCTCTTCTGTGCCTTGGTGGTGGTGACAAATCAGGGCACTTTCTCCTCTGCTGGGAGTTGGTCTGGGGCCTAATGAGGTGGGGGCGAGGAGGTGGGTATTTTCTGCAGGCATTCATTTCCCAGGCATTGATTGGGCACCTGCTGAGCGTCCCGAGTGGGGCTGGGCACTTGACTTCATTTAGTTCATTTAATCCTCAGTGCAGGATAGATGGCTGAGGGACTTGCTCTGTCCCTTGCTGGAAACACTACCACTCAGAGCAATTACTCGCCCGGAGGAGAGCTCCTGGCTGGCTTCAGTCCTATGTTCTTTCCACCATGCCATGCTCGTTCTTCATCCAGTGCTGTCTCAGTGGGAAGGTGATACAGTTCCTGCAGTAAGCAGTGTCTGTGGTCCAGGAGGTGTTCTCTGGCCATTACTCCCCGGGCACCTCGCTGCTGCTTCTAAGGAGGGGCTTGGGTGGCTGTGCTGCGGAGCCTGCCAGGTAGGCCCATGGGCTCCTGGATAGCAGGGCCTGGCCAGGTCCAATCTGCATCCAGCAGCTCCAGCAGTGTCCTGGATAGAGGGTGCTCCTGCTTGCCCGTCCTCCACCTAGGGGTGGCCACCCTCCTCCCAGCTGCCCCCTGCTTGAAGTGCCTTGACGGACAAGGCCCAGCTGGGAGAGGCCTCGGCTGCGCCTGGAATTCCCCTCGCTCTGGCATTCATGTTGGCCAGGGGCCTGGGAGCGGAGGGAGGTTCCATCTGCTGGCTGGGAGCAGCCTTTCTGCATGTTCAGAGGTGGGAGGACTGCGTCCTCTGTAGCCGGCCACCTCCATGCTCTGGGTGAGGAGAGGGAGTCGTCTCCTGGTTGTAGGGGTTTGTGTCTGTGGTTCTGAGGCTGCAGAGGGGGGGGTATGAGATTCGGGGGTCCCCGTGATATGGTCCTGGGGGCCATCCTGCTGTGAAGGCTCTCTGGTAAGCACACAGCTCCTCTCTTGCTGGACTGATTTGCTGCGTGACCCTCTGGGCTCCGGATTTCTCATCTTGCTGGCTCTGCCTCCCAGCGTTTTAAGGAGCACGGTTATAAGAGCCTGTCTGAGAAGCCCCTGTGAAGGGTGTGGTGCCGTGTGGAGGGACACAAGGTAGGAGATGTGCATCGGACCCGAAGGGTAGAAGTTATGCCATGTGGTGCAGGGCAGGCCGCCTTCCAACCGGGGAAGAACCACGGAGGAGCTTTGGGCAAAGCAGAGGTGAGACCCAGGCCTGTGTCATTTAGGGCAAGGGCAGTATCGCACTCTGGAGTCAGTGCCTGGGTTCAGATCCCAGGTGTGCCCTTTGCTGACTGTCTGCCCCTGGGAAGGTGACCATCTCTCCCAGCCTGGGTTCCCTCATCTGGATGATGGCCTTGCCGGCGGGGCAACCCACCCTGTGGGTTTGGGACACTGAGTGAGGCCCTGGGTGGAGACCCTTAGAACCCAACAAATGTCAGTAAGCATCTCGTGCAGCCTGTGGCAGGCACGTGCTGTTGGGAGAACACGGGAAGGATGGGGCAGTTGTCCTCACGGCCCTGGTGGGTGACACCAGGATGAAGCACAGAGCTTAGCTCCGCTGGGTGGGCCAGAGTGGGGCAAGTAGAGCCTTTCCTCACCCAGCATTCTCTCCACTCTCAGATGTCTTTAAGATTTTTTGGTGGGGGGAGGGTTGAAAGCATGTGTTCTAATTTAGTTTGCAGGTGTGTCTCTTAATAAGCATTAAGACTGGTGAAATCTTTTAAGCTTTCTCTTTGGAAACAAAATCTCTGTTTACCAAGACTGATTGACTTTGGTCTTAAACATAGAAAAGTAAATGCATATAAGCATCACAGCGTGGCCACAGAGCCCTTGGCTCTGCTCTCACCCACCTCTGAATGCGAGTATGTTCTTTGCAAGCCTCCAGGGCGGCGCACCTCTGTGACCTGAGAGAGTGGGAGGCACATTTACCTCCTTCTTAGATTCTCTTTAAATTCTTTGCAGCTGATGTCTTTATTTGGTTTTGCCACCTCTTTCAAGTCCGCAAGCTGCCTTCACGACTGCAGTCAGCATTGGTGTATGTCACGTGGTCACAGCTGGGGCACTCGCCCCCAGCCTGGCCACTTCTCACTGACCCCTGGGGTACAATTCCAGTTGGCCCCCCGGACCCCTGTGCCACCTGAACACGACCGGCCATCTCTCCAGGAATAAGAGCTCTTTAAAGCTCATTAAAGCTTTTGAACCAAGCCCTTGACCCAGTTGACAGAGGGAGCGGCCTTTACCCTCTTCAGTGGTCACTGGGCTTCTCTTGGCGCAAGGCAGTGATTCCTGACAGTCTCCACCCACATGTCTTCTGAGCATTACACATCGCCAGCCCCAGCCTGGCATCCTGTGGGGTGTTCAGAGTGGACAGTCTTGGCATGTGAGATTGCCTACTGGACTTTGGGCAGCTTTGGGGGAGACCCCTTGGTACAGGAGGGTGGAGGTTTGATATTATTTATTTGGTTCTGGGCAGAGGCCCCGTTCCTTCAGACACTGGCATAGATGGTTGGGGCTAGCTTTGGAGAACCCTCTGCAGAGGACCCACCAGGGTGGGTGGGGTGGGATGGCCTTAACACAGACCCTCCTCTTGGACGTGATGAAGCTTTGTGGGTGAGGAACTGTGTGAGGGAGGCATCTGGGCTGCCTCTGTTCTTGGCAGATGTTCAGAACTCATTTTCCTCACCCTCTCTGCCTCTTCAGATGTGTCATTGTTCCTGTGGTGGCCGCAGAACAGTCTGCCATGCTGGTGGTACCCTAGGCACAATCCAATCAGTCTGTATCTAGTAAACGCCCTGTATGTGTGTCAGGCCCTGAAGAATTCAGAGATGAGTAAAGCGAGTTCCTGTTTTTGCAGAGTTCATAGGCTTGTGTCATGGACAATGAGACGGCAGTTGTTTTTTATTATTTTTTTTTTATTTTTAGTAAGCTCTACACCCAACGTGGGGCTCGAACTCACGACCCTGAGATCAACAGTCGAGTGCTCTTGTAACTCAGCCAGCCAGCCGCCCCAAGAGACAGCCGTTGTTTTGATTAAGTTCCTACTGCGTGCCAGATGAAGCATAGATGTGGTGGAGATGTGTGTGCACAGGGTACTGGTGAGTCCACAGCCCCGTGGGAGTCAAAGGAAGGTCATTTACACCGAGCCAAAGGGAAGAGGGTAGAAAGGCTTCCTGAGCCTTGAAGAATGAGCAGGGGTTGTTGAGACAGGTGAAGGATAGGGAGCAGGAGATAACCTCGTTCCAGGCCGGGTAGCAGCGAGTGAGGAGGTGTGGAAGCACGATGCCGCCTTTGTGGCATTTAAAGGATTTTTTTTTTTTTTTAAAGATTTATTTATTTATTTATTTATTCTTGAGAGATAGAAGGAGAGACAGAGCCAGAGACACAGGCAGAGGGAGAAGCAGGCTCCATGCACCGGGAGCCCGACGTGGGATTCGATCCCGGGTCCCCAGGATCGCGCCCTGGGCCAAAGGCAGGCGCCAAACCGCTGCGCCACCCAGGGATCCCCTTTGTGGCATTTAAAGGAACAGCAAGTGGATGATAGCCACCCAGACCTGGGCGCCTGGATGAGAAGAATTTGTTGGGCTAGGCTGGTCAAGGTCAGGATGGCAGCAGATGCAAATCAAAGGAGTCCTGCCTTTAAGCAGGAGGCTGGGAGCTGGGGAGTCATGTGTCGATGCTTATACTTTGGGATGCTCAGCATTCGGGGAGTGGCAGCACAGAGTGGATTGGAGCAGACAACTGGGAGCCCACTGGCTGAGCCCTGAGAGGGATGTCGAAGCAGGGTGGGGTGAGGGCTGAAGAGGATAGCTCTTGGCCAGTGACTGCCTGGGGAGGCAACGGGAGGGAAGGGGTGTGTATGGGGGTGGGGGCAGTCTTCTCCAGCAGTCCTCACTTGGGGCCATCTCCAGGGAGACTGCCCAGGGGCCCAGTCCTTTTGACCTTAGGGGACCTCCTTGGAGGGGACAAGACTAAGCTGTTTAGAACACAGAGCTTTCGTCAAGTGCCATCTCCTCAGCCAGAGGGACGTGGTCTTTGTTTATTTTTAGTGGGAGCTCTTGCTTTCAGCAGAGACATTTGGGATTCCCAAGAACTTCCAGAGTTTCTTGCCTGTGCCTACGTGAGAACTAAAGAAATCTAAACGAACAAAACCTTTTGGCATTGGATAAGTTGAAAACATCCTTATTTGTTTTGCTTTTTTTTTTTTTTTTCTTAATGGAAAAAAGTAGCCATGTTGGTGTGATTGAAAAAGGAGCTTCCATGCCCTTTGGGCCCTGTCATAGCGTGTTCTCACCGGTGTTCTCCAGGGTGGGGGAGTTGCTGACACAAACACGTGAGAATGTTCTGCCTTGGGTCACCTGACTCTTGGCGCTCCAAGTGCTCCTGTGGCCTCCACACCCTTAGATGCCAGCCCAGATTCCAGGCCCTGTTGACCGCGTGGCATGTGACTCAGACCCAGAGGAGGAGAATTTAGGAAAATAACGAGCCTACGAGGATGGGCAGGTCAACGGCCGATCTTGGATTTTGGGGTGCCTTTTCCAAGGCAAAACCTGTAGGGTTTTGCTCATCAGCTTTCAGTCCTGAGAAGAGAAGTGAGTTAGCTTTAAATAACGTTAATTTTGGCAGTAAACCTCCCTGTTCATCTAATTCCCAGGGAGATTAGCAGACAGTCTCACATATTAGAAAGAAAAATAGAAGAGAGATCGGGCCTGGCTGAGGCTGAGTAGTATGACCTGGAGCAGAAGAGCCACATGCTGGGAGTAAGAGCCGAGCCTGATGGGTCCGACTCCTCAGCTGCTGAGGGGGCGATGGTTCACAAGTGAATGGGTTCTGACTTGCCTTAGAAACCAATCCGTTTTCTAACTTGTGTGAGGTTCAGGCATGTCCCCGAGTGTTACAGAAAAGACTCTAGGGCATTAGTGCTCTGGGATGGAGCACGGGGCCCCAGTGACCACTCTGCTGGGTCAGAGCATGGCCAGCGTGGTGTCCTCTTGCGGATGCCTGAGGAACTCCCTAGGCCTGCAGGTGTCCTGCTCAGCTGTGAACCTACGTGAAAATGCCTGGCCCAGCCCTCCCCCTGCGCTTGTGAAAGAGTGACTGAGCAGGCTGCTCCTGTCACTTTCTGGGGGATCCGTGGGGTCTGGGGGAGACCAGGTGGTTCCCCTCTTGAGTGGTGTGGTGGTGAGTGGCATGGCCAGGGTTTAGGTGCCCCTGGGGGCACCGGGGCTTAACTTCCAGCCAAAGGAGAGAGTTGGGGCCCAGGGGGCCAGGCTGGGCCCTTTGCTCACCTGGCCTCTGCTTGGGTTTTGGCCCAACCACTGGGCAGTTAAACCAGCATGGTGGTCACAGTCTGTGGTGTCTTAGGGCCCTGGAGGAGAAGACAGTAATCCTGAGTGCTCTCTCCAATGCTCGGGAAAGTCCGTGGCATACCCACTGAGGAGATGGGGGGAGAAGATGTCAGGGGCGCATCTTCCTCCTGAATGTAGGAAGAAGGGCCTGTCATTCAGGCCACAGGTGAACTGGGCCTTTTCATATGCAGATCATGCAGCCCTGTAAGGAATTGCAGAGAACGTCTCTGCAACGTAGTATTTTTCAGTTTCAGAGGACTCGTGGGGGAGGCAGTGCTATGAATGAAGACAGCAGGGATCTTCATGTGGCTCTGCGGCACCTTGAACCTCATTCTGACCCAGCACAGTCAGGGGAAGCACTCTGGGAGGATGTCTTGTGGTGTGCCAGTGACTGACGGCCTAAGGTGAGGGGTCTCTGGTCCCTAGAGGTGACCGGAGCTCCAGAGTGGTGGACAAAACGGGAACCAGGACAGCAAAAGAGCTTAGAGCCCTCAAGAAATTGTCTACTTTGTCTTTCTTAATAGTTTCCTTCACAAAGGAGTGAGCCTCTTACAGTGCAGGCTAGTACACACGAGCCCAGTCAGATAGAAAAGCCTCCATGGAGGAGAGAACAAGGGCACGGAACCAGGAAGCGGGAGCCCTGGATTCTAGTCCTGCCATTCTGTTGCACTTGACTTGGAACTGGCTACTTAAGTTCCCTGCAGACTGGGACGGGCAGTGTCATCTTCACAGAATGGGGAAGAACACAGGAGACTGGAAGTCGGAGCACCCAGTATGTGTCCGGCTACCATTCACCCGACAAGGACTTTCTGAATGCCCACTCTGGGCATTGTGCTAAGGGCGTTACAGACTTCTCATTTAATTCTTACATCCACTGTAAGAAGTGGGCGCTGTGACAGTCCCCTCCTTATAGACGAAGAAATTGAGGTTTAACAAGATAAAGATGCTCAAGGTCATCCTGCTGGTGGGCAGTAGTAGTCCTAGGATTTGAACTCCCAGTTCTTTGTTCTATATCAGAGGTTGGCAAACTCAGCCCGTGAGCCAAATCTGGCCCACTGCCTTCTTTTGTAAATAAAACTTTATTGGCACACAGCCATGCCCACTTGTGTTTGGAGTGTCTGTGGCTGCCTTCATGCTACGGCGGCAGAGCTGAGTGGTGGCAGCAGAGACCCTACGGTCTACAGAGGCTAAAATATTTACTGCCAGGCTCTTTACGGGAACCGTGTGTTGATTCTTCTCTATATGGATGCTGTATGTTCTGTCCAGTATGGTAGCCACTAGCCACGTAGAGCTGTTTAAATGTTTTTCAGCTTTCCTGAGGTATAATTGACAAAATTATCAGGTTATTTAAATTAATTAAAACTAAGTGGAATTGAAAGCTCTTCGGTCAAACTAACCACATGTCAAGTGCTCAGTGTTGCACAACACAGGTGTAAACCACCACCGTCCTCATAGAAACCTCCACTGGGTGGACGTGCACTGGACTGTTGCCCCGTGTGTGGGAAAAGCCAGATTGGAGAGACCCAAAGGTACAGAGGAGGCATTCCAGTGAAGGAAAGAACACTGGACTTTCCTGGCCCAAAAACAGAATTGAAAGAGAGTTCACTGACTCAGAGGTGATGGAGAAACGGGTGACGTGATGGAGGGAACATGGGTCCAGAAGAAGCTGCCCCCCAGATTTGTGTATGACCCCTGGGCAAGCCGCCCAAACTGCCCAGGCCACAGGTGACCAGGTGCTGTCTGAGGGTCCTGCTCTGCCCTGCCGCTCTCCAGCCTGTGATCCCAGCTCCTTTCTCTGCAGCCCTTGACTCACCTGGGCGGTGGCCTCGTCACTTGTGTTGTGCCTGGCACATACCCGTCTCTTCCCCCTGCCCCGCCCCCGCCCCACGCTAAGATGGAAACATTTTTGCTCTGATGAAATGGCCATGTTTTCCATAGACACAGATAAGGAACTCCTTTATTCATTCAGAATGGTGGCTACTGTGGAGCTTCAGGAAGGAAGAGGAGTCCCAGCTCCCTTAGCTCACTGATGTCATGTGGCTTCCCCCTTAAAATGCTCTTAGCTGCAACACCAAGGCAGCTCGTTGACTAGCGTGGAGGAGCTCTTGTCCTGCTTGGTTCCAACGTTCTCTGAATAAGAGTCTCAGGGTGCCTGGGTGGCACAGTCGGTTAGGCGTCTGCCTTTGGCCCAGGTCATGATCCCAGGACCCTGAGATGGAGCCCCGTGTGGGGCTCCCTATTCAGTGGGGAGGCCTGCTGCTCCCTCTCCCTTTGTCCCGCACCCTCCCTTCAAATAAATAACATCTTTAGAAAAAAAAAAATCTCTTCAGAAGCTAATTAGGGGCAGAGTCATTTTGAGGTGGGAAGGCAAATATATTTGGAGAACATGGGTTTTCAGTTCACTGGACCCAGTCATAACGCATCAGTGCCAGAACCAGCTCCTTCACCTTGTTGCATGTTGGTGGATCTGAGCACAGAGGAAAGCTGTGTGGTGGTTTACTGCTGGGCTGTCCCTGGTCCAAGGATGGCTGCTCTGGGGTTTCTGATGACATGCTGTGTGCTGTCAGGAGTCTGGCCCACTCCTGCTCCCGGGAGTGGCTGGGCCCGTCTGTGTTGAGTTTAAATGGGTACAGTCTGCAGCATAGCCAGTGCCCACTCCCTGTATAGCCAGAATGAAAACTGATAAAGTGCAGGAATAAGCTATCGGGAAGGGTTTTCAGAACCTTGGGCCAGAGTGAAGAAGGGGGAAAGCCAGAGCAGCCTGGATTCAACCATGGGATAGGTGCATGATGGCAGCCCTTGGTAAGGAGGAAGTTGAGGTTAAGAGGATGCACACAGAGAGGTTTTGTCTCTTGCTTTAAAAAGGAAAAGAATAGCCCCGGAAGGCCAGGCTTGACTGCATGCCCGCCTCTTGACACTGCTTGCCTCTAGCCAGCCACTCCCCAAATGGTCTCCTGTGTCTTCCTTCCGTAGGCAGTTGGTGGAGGGCTGAGAGCATGGCAGGTTGGGCTGGACCCAGAATTGCTCACTGCTGTCTCATCACCCAGAAGTGGGGAGAACTCGCATGTGTGCGCGAAGAACCTTGGTGCCAAGAAGATTACATGGAAATTATTATTTTTTTTACTTAGAGAGTTAGCTTCTGTTGAGCACCTACTATGCGACAAGCACGGGGTATACACTCTCATCTGACAGTTGTTAGGTAACCAGCCCCAGCCACATCCTTGAGAATGTGGGTTCTGACCCCAGTTCATCTGTTCCAAAGCCCGTCTTCTCAACACCTGGTGTTATCTGTAGTCGTGGACCATGCTGCTGTTTGGAAGGAATCTCTTGCTCCTCTGGATAGGCTCCCCAGTCACATTTTTATCAAGGCCTGTGGGCAGAGAAGTAGGTTGCTCTGCGGGTTGACATTTAAGAAAACCCACTTCATTGAGCTTTCTCTTTTTTAATGTGTTGTGGTACAAGAAGTCTTCGTTTGTCCCAGGCTATTTTGAAATAAAAGGCAGGAAACCCCCCTCTCATTTCTATATCTTGCATAGAAGTCATCAAAACAGAATCCTGTGTTCTGTGCAGGAGATGTGATTGAGGAAGCAGCTGTTCTGTTCACGATGACCCGGCCGAAGCCAGCCATCTGTAGGCGTCAGGCATCCAGAATTGTCTGTTCCATCTGCCGGGTGTACTTGCATTTGTTTAAAGTATTTGGCATGGAAACTCTTTTCCTTCCCCAGCCCCACATTGTGAGAGAGGCCAGAGGGAGCCCTCCTCCTGAGGGCAGGGCAGGCGCCAGGCCCTTCTCTGCTCCCAGTGGAGCCACAGCTCGCCCTGGAGAATGGATGCCAGGCAGGGACACAGACCAGGTCAGTCACCCCTCCCAAGTCCACAAGTGGGAAGGCACGTACTGTGTGGGGTTGGGAGTTTCGTGGCACTACTTTGATGTGCTCAGGATTTCAGACAGTCTGTGCTTTCTAGTCATTTTTGGGCCTTGAGCTAACTCAGAATGAGCCAGGAGTGATGTAGACGGATGTGCGTGACCGGGGTACCGACGCCCCAGCGAGTCCCCGAGGCTCTGCAAACCAAGGTGAAACCTCGCCCTACTGGCCGTTTTGGTTTGAGCCGTCAGCGTCTGTGAGGCCCGAGGCTGTGCGCTTGTGGTCTGGGGGCCAGATGTGGTCCTGGGGCGTGATTTGTTTGGCCCCTGTGATGCTCTCTGAATTTTTGCATTTCTTGACAGTACTTAAAGGCTGGGATTGTACAGAGAAGCCTGGGTTTTCAGCTTTTCCTGACAAGTCAGGAGATTTTTAGCATCACCCTGGGGCCCTCTCTCCTCCACACCTGCCCGGGGCTAGCCGTAGCCGCCTGAGTAGCTGTCTGCTCCCCGGGGCACACTCTTGGCACATGCGACAGCTCCCACCTGGGCGCTCTTCACCCATTTATGTTCCCTGCTTGGCTCTGGGAAGCACTTGACTTTGAGATCCCTGGGGGTAGACAAGACATCCTGAGGACAGATTTAGATGTTCTCATTCTCCAGGTTATTTGGTGCAGGGTGAGCAGTGGTGAGTGGCATTTGCTCGTGGCACCGCGCCCTGCTTTGGGTCGTTCCCACCATAATCCTGCTAGGTCTTCCACCTGCAGGCAAACTGACCTAGATCAGTTGGCGCTGAGCAGAGGGGGCCTGCGGCCTTCATCTCCGTGACACGGCTCCGGGAAGACAGCCCCACATACAGGGCCCTGGACCCAGAAGCCGGCCCTGGCCCCTTCCACCTGCCATTCACCGCTGGGTGTCCTGCAATGCCCAGTGCCCCAGGGATCCTTTCCATATGTCCTCCCTCCCCTCCCCTAGCCCTATAAAGTCCCTCAGGTGCTTCACCCAGTTTAATCTTTGTAGCCTAAAAGTGCCTCCATGACTTTAACAGCTGCTGCAGGAATTTTTCTTTTTTTTTTTAAACAAAGATTTAATCTTCAAATTATCTTGACAAGCAGTCTGGCTGCCATTTATCAAGTAGATAACTTCTGCTGGTGGTAGAAAGAGGAAGATTTCTGAAAGCATGAAAACATGCTTAGATTCCTATAGCTCAAGTCTCTTCAGGCAGAGATTCAGTGAAGCAGGTGGAAGTAAGGAGAAGATTCTCCAAATGGCAATTTATGTGTTTCCAGGAATTAAGTTTTTCTTCTCACGTTCCCCCACATATTATTAGTTACTTCTTTCATTTACCTGTTTGGCTCAGCTCCATTTTTTCCCCCTCCTCCTGTGGCAAATATTCTGCAAGCATTTTTTTTTTTTTCCCTTCTGATCCTGACACATTTCACATTTCACTAAGTGGTCAACCTTTGGATTCTTACCCTCACTCCAGATTGTTTGTTCCTTACTGACATGCACTAGGGTCATCTGTACCCGAATCCCCCCAGGTCCCAGCCCAGGAGAAGTGCTGGTGGCGGGGCCTAGGCCTCATACCCCTTAATGACCCCATGGCCTTCTGCAAGAGACTTGACCTCGATGGACCCCAGGTTTTTCTTTTTCTTTTTCTTTTTCTTTTTCTTTTTCTTTTTCTTTTTCTTCTTCTTTTTCTTTTTCTTTTTCTTTTCTTTTTCTTTTTCTCTTCTTTTTCTTTTTCTTTTTTTCTTCTTTTCTTTTCTTTCTTTTCTTTTTTTTCTTTTCTTTTCTTTTTTTAATATTACAGCTAGAATTCAACACTTCTAATTTTTTTTAATTTATTTATGATAGTCATAGAGAGAGAGAGAGGCAGAGACATAGGCAGAGGGAGAAGCAGGCTCCATGCACTGGGAGCCTGACGTGGGATTCGATCCTGGGTCTCCAGGATCATGCCCTGGGCCAAAGGCAGGTGCCAAACCGCTGCGCCACCCAGGGATCCCCCCCCAGGTTTTTCATCTGCAGTGCCGTCCTCCCAGTCACCAAGGGTCATGGGTACCAGATGTACTAACAGAGGTTTTCAAATTTTGGGGAGCACCAGAAGCACCTGGAGGGCTTATTACAGCACTGATTACTGGACCCCACTTGTAGAGTTTCTGATTCTGTCGGTTGGGGTGGGAACTGAAACTCCGTTTCTGACAAGTTCCCAGGTGAGGCTGCTGCTGGTGGTCCAGGGACCACACTTGGAGAAGCACTGCTCTAGAACCACACCGTGGGAGCGGGTGGCACACGCTCTCGTGTTTACCTCAGCAAGGGTGTGGGTTAGCTCAGCAAACAGGTCCCAGCTAGCGACTTGAATGCCTGCCCTTGGCAGCTCTTGAGCCTAATTTTCCTTTTTATTTTTGCACTGCGCGGAGGTATGGCTATAAAGCTTTGCATCTTATTTTCTGGGAAACCTAACCCTCAGTGCCCAAAGAGTTTTCACCTCTAGTTGCTATGGACCAAGTGTGCGTATCCCCCTCCCCCCAAATTTGTACGTTGAAACCAAGATGATGGTGTTAGGAGCTGGGGCCTTTGGGGAGGTCGGTGGGTGACCAGGTCACGACAGTGGAGTCCTCATGGATGGGCTCAGCGCCCTGATAGAAGAGTCTCTGAGAGCCCTCATCTGCCCTGCTGCGTGAGGACACTGAGAGGACGGTGAATCTGCTGGCACCATGGTCTTGGACTTACCAGTTTCCAGAACTGTGCGGAAAAAATGGCTGCTGTTTATATGCCACCCAGTTCGTGGCGCTCTGTGACGGCAGCCCGAGCAGACTAAGACACCTGCCGTGTTCGTGGGGGCCATTTGTCTTCAGACCTTCATGGTTGTAGTTAAACATTCATTTCCTACGTGTAGGTCATTCTTTGTCCTACAGCAAGCCACCCACTGTCCACCCCTGCCATCCATCCCCTCCTGGTCTGGAACCCTTGATGCCAAAGGAGGGCAATGCCGGTTATTCTGGGTTTTGAACTTTGGTTTCTCAGGTTGGTTTTACCCGTTCTTGCCGAAGCAGGGCCCCTGTCAGGTTGAGCTAATAACCGGCACAGAGATCCTGGATGACCCTGCCTTAGTTGCACCCTGTGGGGCAAACAGAGGGTGCTGTCCTTCCTGCTGTTTGTGCTCTCCGGTGCTTCCCCAGAGCCGGTCCCTGGCCGAGGTGCCCTTTGTCTAGGGTGCCCTGAAATCAGTGTCCCCGTGGCCTGATGGGAGCTGGCAGGGGGCATGAGAGTGCCCAGAGGTAGCCGCTCTCATCTGTCCTTCCTCTTATCTGACAACAGAGGAGGAGCTAGTCTGGGCTGCCGAAAGTGAACGAGAACTTGCTACAAACCGGGGAAACCGAGGTCCAGAGCTAGGAGCTCGTGTGCCTGCATCCATACGGCCAGCCCGTGGTTGGACAGGTCTGAGTTGTCTAGTTGTCGACTGCCTGCAAAGATTGATTTCATCTCGTTTTTGGTTCCAGTTGTCCAGGGTGAGCCTGAGATCACTGCTTGTTGCATGTTTTAAGCTTGAGTCGGACTGCCTAGGAGGGGGACGTTGGTTGCTGGTTTTGCCAAGCTTTGCAGCTTTCCTTGCGGTTCTGTTGTGTAGTGTCCCCCTTCCACTCCTGCTGTTTTAAAAACTCGGGAACAATAAAGCAGTCATGGTTTTGAATGCAGCGTTTCTGTGGTGTTTTTCTGAGTCCTTGCTCGTTACCCTGGTCCCCCGCCATCCCCAGGCCAGGCCCCGGCAGCTGAAGCACATTGGCCCTTGTGCTTTTGTGCTTTCATAGCCGCGTAAACACGTGGTGAGCGCGTGCTCAGCACATGCCTTGAGCACATATTTGTAACTCGGGAGTCCGAGACGATTGTGACATTCTCATATGGGGTTGTGCGTGGCCACTCCCCCTTCCCAAGAGTGAGCACAATTATCGTATTGTGTGTTGGCATTCTGGGTTAGCTGCGTGGGTCAGCGCAGGGGCTGCTGGTACAGTGGCAGAGAGAAATAACTGTTGTGCAGCTTGTATCTTTATGCTGTCATTTCGTGAAGGGAGGAGGTTTGGGATATCCCGTCGAGACCCCCTGAGCCCCCTGACTTTGTTCAGCTAAGTAAACCACCAGCCGGTGTCCCTTGTGGCTCAGCGCCTTTGCCTGGTGTTCTTACCGGCAAAGGGGAGAGCAGGACAGGTATGGTAGGGCTGACTCCTGAGAGCTCAGAGGAGTCAGAGTGAGGTGGAGGCTGGGCAGGGGCAGGGCAGGCAGGTGGGTGGCGGCCCGGGGCCACCCTCAGTGGAGAGCCCCCACCTTCCTGGGCTTATGAGGGGCAGTGGCAGCAGCTGGACATGTGCTGCCCGGCTTGCTGGGGTGTTGGACGTGTACTTACTAGCCTCCTCTTGGGATGTCTGCGCTCCTTCTTTGGCTGTGGAACTCCTACCCATCTGTTAAGGTCCGGCACTCAGGCCACCTCCTGCAGGACATCTGCTCAGAATTTACCCCCCGATTTGGGATTAGAGCCCACTCCTCTGTTCTGTGGTGTTCATCATGTTCAGGCACCTCTTGTGCCTTGTGGCATGTGTGCTTGAAGCTCGGTGGGTTGTGTGAACTTGGTTGGGTCCCTTCGTCTTCCTCCCTCAGTCCCTGGCACAGCTGGTCCAGGGGGCGTTGGACTGATACCATGAAGAAATCGGACAGAAGAGGCACGGCACAGGGCGTGCATGGGATTTGCCTGTTAAACTAACATCCTCTTGTGTTTAGGAGCTCAGTGTCCCACACACATTCAGCTTCTCTTGGACGATCCTGCCCCTCTGCCCTTCCTTTGCTCACCGTGCAGGCTCCCAGGAGACACTGGCCCCCCGGGGGGGCCCTGGAAGTACTGCCTCCCAGCAAGCCTCGAAGGTGGCCAGTCCTCTCTCTTAGAAGCAGAATGTGGAGGACAAAGCCTAGGGAAGGGTCTCGGGCAGACGTTTCTGAGAATCCTCTGGGAGAAGGGCTGCCGCGGGCACAGGGGCCCTGGCAGAGGCTCTGATGAGCATTCGCCGGTTCCCCAGGAGGTGCGAGGTTGTCAGATAAGGGGTGTTGTGCTGACTGCAGATTCCGCGGGTGCTCCCATGCTGTGGAACCCAGACCGCATTGAGCCCAGCCCCTCTGTGGACCGAGAGGTGTAATGCCTCGAATTAGTGTTAACAACACAATTGTGATAGCTGAGGGAAACCCCACAAGCGAGAGAGGTTTCAGTAGCTTTTGGCACGAGGAGAATTGAGACTTAATGTGGCGAATGCGTGGTTTTTTTTTTTTTTTTTTTTTTTTTGGTTCAGCAAACATTTCCCAAGTAGCTCTTTGTGGCAGGTGCCAGGGACTCAGGGGACTAAGGGTGGACCCGTGAATTTTATTCATTCATTCGTGAGAGACACAGAGAGAGGCAGAGACACGGGCAGAGGAAAAAGCAGATACCCTGGAAGGAGCCTGATGTGGGACTGGATCCCTGATCCCAGGATCACGCCCTGAGGTGAAGGCAGATGCTCAACCACTGAGCCACCCAGGCGTCCCCAAAAAGGTGTTCCTTGAGGAGTCTCTTCTCACTTCTGTTGCAAGCTACCTGCTTTCCCTCCTTAAAGACCACTGATGTTTCTTTTTGCGTCTTTCCAGAGACTTCTGTGTCACTGGAATTATTTATGTGGTTTTACCCAAATGGGAGCTGATGATGTCCACTGCTCTGGTTTTGCTTTTTCCCTCAACTAGACTGGAAGATGATTTGCTAACAATATGTATCAAACAGCTCTTGACTGTTTGAAAAGCTGCATTTTGTCCTCTGATGGATGTTTTGGCATTTATTTACTTTACCCCTACTGTTGGGCTGTTAGGTCGCTTCCCATCTTGGCGGCACCAGAGGCGGGTGTTTTCCTGCACACGAGCCGGACTATCTATGGGGTAGATTCATTTGGTACTTTATGCTCATGTAGCACAAGGGCAATAGAATGGCCTGGGGACTCGGCCCATGATATGTGTTAGGTTCATCTCTCTGGAGGTTGACTCATTCCTCTTTGTGGGAGGCAAGTGAGTTTTAAATTGGGTTTTTCTGAGGGTTTGGGGGAGGAACTGTTTTTATTCCTTTGCTGCCTGCCCTCAGTGACACCTCTGTGATGGAGGGTTCATCTGGGCTCGTGAAGAACGGCCTGCACAGGGCTGTGGTCAGTGGCACCCAGAGAGACTGCCTCTTGGGCACCTGTGCCAGTCTCAGACCCTCCTGCAATCGACAGCGGCCTGGGCCGGGAAGCAGCCCACAGAGCAGCTTCGCCAGCCCCATCTGGTGGGGTCTGTGGACATAGAGGCCACTTCCGGGCACTTGCTGGGCTTTGTGCTTCATGAATATCATGGCTCTAGTAAATGTTTTGTTGGTTTATTAATAATTGAAGTGAACAAGAGTCTGCCCAGGCAGAGAACTGGCCAGGGTGCAGCGGGGAGAGACCCCTGCATAAGCTTTACACTTAGCCCATAAAGTTGCGATGCCAGTTTCTGAACTTTAGAAGGCCCGATTATGTCGTCATGTTACTTGTTTTTTAAAATGTGCTCTGCTTCTTAGTGTATTTTATTTTGCTTTTTATTTGACTCATGCATCAGTTGTTAATAGCTTTCATTTCCTTGGGAGGAGGACCTGTGCCTTCAGCCCCTCCCATCACCTCTGCAGCGCTCAGTGAGGGCTTGCTGGATGTCAGATACAACCCTGATCCCATCCAGCTTTTCAGGGATGAGAGCCTGCTGTTAGCTCTTCATCGAGAGTGCCCGAAACTTGTTTTGCTGCCAACATGCTGGCCTCTGCGCAGTACCTGTTAAGTTTCCCCCATCCTGATCCCATCCCCTAATGTGGTCTGACAGCTTTGTTTTCTTTATTATTATTTCCGACTCTGAGGACATTGCTAATCTCTGGCCACCTCCCCTCATCTTCCCCCTGGTTGGGAGCACTGCTGGGTTCATGGGTAGCTCTCCTGTTCTTGTGCATTTGATAACTCGTCCAGACGAAGTTCCTGAGCAGGGCCAGGCCCTTCACACAAGCCTAAGGCCACCTCGTGCTGGCTTAGGGAGGTGCCCCAAGGCCTGGTTCTGGAGTTCGGCTGCTGACTCACTGAGATGGGCTTCCATAGAGCCAGGCGGACCGGCACCCACATCCGGTTCTGGTGGCTCTGGGTTGGGGACAGTGACAGTAAGACCAGCATAGCCGCAGCTGTTGCACTTGGCAGTTTTTCAGGCACTCTGTGGACAGACACTGGAGTGAACCTGTTTCCTTTGGAGCCCTTTCTGATGAGAAGGATGGTGTGCTCACCTTCAGGTGGTGGGTCAACTCTTTCAGGACCCTTGGAGTCTCAGGGCCATCTGGAAGGCTCTGGAATGGCTCAGCAGGCTTCTAAGGCACCTTTCCTTGAAGCCAGGGGAACCTGGTTGGCTCTGTCTTCTCCTCTTCAGCTCCTCAAGGCCTTTGCCCTCAGCACAAGGAGGTCCTGGTGTCACATCCAGAGTGCTTAGAAGGAAGTGGAGGTGGGGTTATAAATGAGGTTCCCCGCCCTGCTCCTGCACCCACGTCCTGCCAGAAAATAAAAAAGGGCCTCGAGACCTAGTAAGCAGCTGCTCCCCAAGCTCTTTGTATTCATTCCACAGCCAGTTCTAAGTAATTTGGAATTAGATGCCCTGGCTTTGCTTTGCATCAGGACCTCAGCGAAGCCCTTCTCACGGGAAAGAGACTCATTCTCTGTCTGGCCCTCCTGCAGACACATGGCTGTTGTTACACAGATAGCGCTCCTTGCCCCCATCATGGCTGCAGCCCATGCCAGAATGAGCTTCATAGGGTTTGTCGTGCCCTTTAGAAGCCCCACCCTGGGAGGTGCCAGAGAGGTGGCTTTGGGGATTTGTCCTGAGAGGAGCCATGGAGTTCAGGTGTACCTGTCGTTACAACAGATCCGTCAGGCAGCTAAGTCTCTCAAGTTTGGTTTGGCGGATGATGCTGGTCTTGAATGCATGGTGGAGCTTGCCATATGAAGGGGATAGAGGGGAGAAGGCGGAAGGCTTAGTGTAGATTGTTGCCTGTCTGATTAATTTCTGCACCAGACCCTGTAAAATAGGTTGGTAGATATGACTCAGTCAGATCAGGAAGGTGAAGTCCTGTATGGAAGATGAGGTCAGGGTGTGATCTCTGAGTGGGTGGCAGATGGGAAACCTAGCGGTTCTCGCGTCTCTACCAGTTCTGCTGCAGCCTTTTGGTCCCTCCTACGTCACTTCCAGTGTCTCACTGTGATACTTGTGATACTGTTTTGAGCCCTCCGGCCCCTGAGATAAAGAGATCCCTGCCCTCTCAGCTATGTCCCAAGTGCCAGCTGCAGAGTGATTACGATCCCTCTGCACAGTGACCTGGCAATTCTGTGAGAGTAGCCCTGGGCTGCAGCCAGGGTTGGAGCTGGAATGCTTCTTCCTGTCCCTGGAGCTTCTGGAGCCACGCTAGCATGAAAGCCACGTGTGTAGCCCAGGCTGGGGATGGCTCATATCACAGGAGCAGGAGAATGTAGCTGTCTGTGGACCCCGAAAGTCCATAAATATTTTAGAAAGGAAGAGAATATTTTTGTTGCAGAGGAGGGGGGCAAAGTTGTGAAAACTGTCGAATAATTAACTTCCTGGGCCTCCCAAGAAACTCCTAATTCAGAACTCAGTACCCGTGAAAGACACCAAAAGCGCCCCTGTGTGCTTAAGGACTGAGCTTGGAAAATGAACTTGCACAACGGTCCTGTCTCTGCTGTAAGAGAGAGGGGCTGGTTCTGTAACCCCACCTCCCCCAGCCTCGAGTGACCAGGCGTTGCCTGACCCCAAGATCGCCAACAGAGCAGAATGTCAGGATGGCTTCTTGCTTCCCACTTTGTTGCATGGGAAATCACAGTTGAGGCTCCTGATGGCAGCTAGTAAGGAATTGGCCTTTGCTGTTGTCCTGTTGAGCAGGACCAGGAAGGTTGGCCTGCACACAGCCCACCATAGCAGTTGCTCCAGGATGGGTGCCATCAGCTCTTAACCGTCCTTTCTCACAGCTCATACACCTTTCAGATCTGTTGTTGAGACTCTTTACACACCCAGAGTTCCCATTTGCATGTCACAGGCAAGGACACCAAGCCTCAGAGAGGCCACAGTGACCTGGCTAGTGGCTGCACGTAGATGCTCACCAGTCAGAAATGGAGCTCCTCTGGCCCACGCTTCCATTGGACAGGAGGGGGCCCAGAGAGGGAGAGTGGCTTGGCCACCAGGCAGAGCTGCTCAGGAACAGAGCCAGCGCCAGAGCCCACATTTACTGAACCCTGCCGGCTCTCCCTGGACCACACTGCCTCTTGTTGGGCTTCTCTACTTTTGATTATGCTAAAAATCTGTATATTTATTTTTTTACTGTCTACCTCTTTTGGTTTTTCCTCATGGTTTGATTAAATTCGCTGTACTTGTAAATAGGTCTGACTGAAGAATAGGTCATGGTCGTCTTAGGCTAAGTGGCTTAACATTTCAGATTATCTTTTGGGGCCCTTGCTTGTGTCTCACCATCCTGTGTTCTCTGCCCTTCTCACCCTGGTTTGGAGGCGAAGGTGGTTGTCTGGCTCTGTGCTCAGTAAGTACTGGTTCTCTTCCCCTCCCTACCCCTGGTCCCGCATTTCCTTCCTTTTGAGTTTGCTCAGCAAGTTCTAGGCCATAGCACACTCGAATCTCGTGGTGTTTGGTGGGTTAAAATGACATGAACGGTAGTGAGAATTACCGGAGTGCTCATAGGAAATTTGTCTGTCGGTTGTTTCTCATTGATAAATGAGCTCCTGACAAGTCATGCATGCAGCTGGCTTTGGTTTCAAGAAGCAACACCGGCTGTCTCGTTCCCATGTTCAGATTTGTTTTGGCTCTGGGTCTCGACACTTTCATGTCCCTGAATAATGCCACTCCCCTCCTCTCGAAATGCTATTTGCTTAAAACCCCAGAAAATCCCTGCAACACCGAGAGTGACTGTGAAGTCCCAGAGAACAGAATCCTGATGTGGTTCAGTGGCTCATTTGACTGTTTTGTTTTGTTTTGTTTTTTCCCTTCAGTAAGACAGTCTCATAAAAGAGCTTGGGTGACTTTATTCAGCCAAGGACATGGGGGTGGGTTCCTCTCTAGGTAGGTAATGTGACTGCCAGGCCTTTTCCAGATGTGGACCTTTGGTGGCCTTTGACCACCTGAAGGACAAGGACAGGAAGGGTATATTCTTCTCAGCTACAAAGAAAACACCCCTGAGGGCACACCTTACTCTCGGGTGCCGAGTAAGGGTTGGGTGAGCAGGTGCTTGGTTTTTGCCGCAAGAACATACTTCTTCTCCCCCTGGGAGTGTGATGCAGGCACATGTCAGCTGTGAGGCTTTAGGTCCTTTTGCCTCTGGTAGCCTGGTTTCTTCCCCCATTTTGTGCAACCAGGGAACCCCCAGTGAGTGAAAATCAGTCACGGATGTGAACATCCAGCAGTGCCATCCTGGGAGTGAGGGGCTCGGAGGATTCACAAGCCTGCTTCCTGCCCCCAGCAGCTCCTGCTGTGAAGACATGATCTTTGTTAGCCACAAGCATTTAGTCAAGGCCTGCATTCTGCTTGGAATGGTGCTTGCCTGAGGACTTGAGTGCCCGTAGGGACATTCTTCATAAGCCCTCACCTTACATAGTCTCACCTCCTTAACCTTCCACCCTCAGTGGGCAGGACAAGGATCACTTCTTACAGATTACCAAGGATGAAAGAGAGCTTAGCAAAATCACGTAGCTCACCCTGGGTTCTACAGCTCATCTGGGACTGAGCTGCGTGGCCCTGTGGCTTCCGGACAGAGATCCAGTTTTCTCCTCCAGTTTTGTTGACTTTGCCGACAGACCTGGATGTCAGGTTCCTGCTGTGACAGGCTCTATGCTGAGACCAGAGGATGACTGAGGCAGGCCCATACCCAGACTGCATGTGGAGGGGAGGGCGGGATGGCCGTGGTGGAGAGGTGGTTGGAGGCAGAGGCCCAGAGAGATAGTGGACAGGTCTCGATTCCAGCTGGTGTAGAAAGAAGCCAGGCCTGGGAGCACTTCACAGCTGCCCAACTATATGGTGAGGATAGAAAGTAAGGACTTTATGTTCCACTCACCCTCTCCAGGATGCCCTCTTACCTCCCCACTCCCTGCTTGCAGTGGAACCCCTCATGCTGTGTGTCAGCATTAGCTTCCAGAAGGTTGGTGTGCAGCCTGGGATACCTCAGGATGAGCTGTAGAGAGAAGGGGTGTATTGTAAACCTAGCATCTGTGCTTCAGCATTTGGTCAGTCTAACTGAGAAATCAAATACTTCACTTGAAGGGTAATTATGATGAATTTACAGATCCTGGAATAGAAGAGTCAGTGGTTAAGACAAAGATTTTGGAGTTCAGCATATGTGGCTGGAGTCCTTGTTCTGTCCTTCACACCTGGGTGACCTAGGTCACCCAGTCTGTCTGGTGCCTCCATCTGTTGCTCTGTAAAACGGAATAGCAACAGCGCTCACCCAGAGGGACACTCTGAGGATGCCCTCAGCGGAGACTCCAATGCTGTTGCCATGGCTATTCTTACTTTATTCACACTCTGCTAGAAGGTAGACTCTGTGTTACCTTCTATTTCTGCAAATACAGACCAAGAAGACACTAGAAAAATGGTGAAAACAACATGTCATTTCCCCTGGGTTCTGCTCCTACTGTGGAATTCCCTTAAGGCAGCAGGATTTGGTATTGCGCACGTCCGTGGGGGTACCCTCTTGGCTAAAGAGGCTCCTTTGCCTCTGGTTGTCTGCATGTGTGTTGGAGGTGGTGGAGGCAAAGCTGTCTGTCCTGAGTTATCCTTCAGGAGGACTTGCAGGCCTGGGAACCTGGACCGAGGGAGTTCATTGCAGCCCCGGGGGTGCACACCCTGCAGCCCTGGGTCCCCTGACTCAGCCTCTGGGCCCTCTTTCCAGCATTAGCTGGGTCTGGGAGAGGATGGACTGGTGAAGTTCCTGCAGTCTTTCACGTTCATCCTTCAGACTCTGAGGACTTGGGTAGAGAGACTGCAAGCAGAGGGCCACCCTGGGAAGGTTCGATTCCTTTGTTTGGCCAACAGGAGCCTGCTGCCCCCAGGATTCGGCTCCCCTGTCCACCTTCCGAGCGGTTTGTTGGCGGCAAGAGACACAACCCATGGGAAGGTGCACTTCTCCACATGTTCCTAAATTTGCTTCTGGGTCTTGTCCCCAGACTGCTTTGGTCACACCCACAGCTGAAGTTAGGAAAGTCTAAAAACGCATGCGCCCTTCCTGCAGACCTTGTAGAATGGGGCTGTTTTCCTCCCATTTCCTCTGCCTGATGGGAGGGGAAGTGGAAGCGCTGAGGAATGACTTGCTTGAGCCGTCAGGAAAGTCACTGTCTGTGGCCAAGGTCCTGTTTAGATTTTGCTCTATGAGTGCTGTGTTTAGGGGGGCGAGATAGTCTTCTGCTATAAAACTAACTTGTGCAAGTAGTAAACACAGGATATAGATACTCTTTAAAAGGAGGAAAAGTTTGTCTTGGCAATTCCCAGTGTGGTCAGTTTCTTTTTAAGGGGTAACCCTTCAAAGTGCATTACAGAAGCATTTGGTAAACTCCTTTAAGCTACTTAAGAGTTATATAGAATTTTAGAGTCTACAAAACTTGTTTGCATGTGTAAATTCATTTAGCACACAGGCAGGGTTCCTGGTGGCCAGGAGCCGAGAGTCTCTGACCACAGTGGTGTCAGACAGCTGGGTTCAGGGGGTGCAAACGGATGAAGGCACATTGAAGACTGTGGGACAAAAGCAAGAAAGTCTCATGTTAGGGAAGACGCGTGTGAGGGATCAAAGCTGGAGAGGCAGACCCTGGATTCACATCTTGCCCTACTCACTAGCTGTAGGATCTTAGGCAAATGTTGGAGATGGTTTCCTGGAGTCTCAGTCTTCTTATCTGGAAAATGGGAGTTCTCCTAACAGTTGTCCATTTATAGGAACCTGAGAGATTAAGTGAGAAGAGCCCAGCCTGTAGTTGATGCTCAGGGAGGCAGGAGGTTGAGGCCAAGAGTATGCCTGGCGGGTTTGGTGGGTTATAGAGGGAGGTGGGAGGCTGAGGTGCTGTGATGCTGCATCTGGGGCTTCTTGCCGATGGTGGGCAGTGTCACCCGGTGCCCTATGACACCTGTGTGTGATGTTCCACCCTGCAGGCCTGGTTCTGGGCATAAGTGCTGGGGTGGGGGGTCAGGGCTGTCTTTAGGTAAATGCACCCTTGGGGGGCCAGTGGAGCCCTCTGCACCCGGGCAACAGTAGGTTGGTCGGGGAAATGGGATCATGGGTCAGGAGAAAGTTTGACTTTGCTTTTTGTTCTTTCAATGGAAATGCTGGAGAAGGTGAATCACTGAGTGGAGGCTCCTGGGGTTGGAGCCAGAGAGCATCCATGCCCCTAAATAGACCGGGCACCTGCCAGGAGGAGACCCTTCCTCCTGTGGACAGTGGTACCCCAGATGTGTATGGAGGTGGGGTGCGAGGCCCTCCATCTGCCATGAGCACCGCGCAGGGAGTCTGACTTACTGCATAAATATGGGCACGGGGACGCCTGGGTGACTCAGCGGTTGAGCATCTACCTTTGGCCAGGGTGTGATCCCGGGGTCCTGGGATCGAGTCCCGAATCATGCTCCCTGCATGGAGCCTGCTTCTCCCTCTGCCTGTGTCTCTTCCTCTCTCTCTCTCTTTCTCTCATGAATAAATAAAATCTTAAAAAAAATTTATATTCACCTACAGTACAATTCATTCTATAGTTCTACGAATTTTGATAAATGCACAGATCAAATGGGCTTTTTAAATTTTGAGAGTGTTGTAAATACACATGTAGTTGTATAAAATAATCAAAATCCTGTCTGCCATTTAGTCAGTGTTCCCCAGTAGTGACATCTAGCAGAACTATAGTTGGGGATCACAAGCAGGAAATGGACACAGACACAGTTGAGGTACAGACATCCCCATCCTCACGAGGGTCCCTCCTGCTGCTTTCTCATCACCATGCCCACCCCCTTCCTGCTCCCATATCCCCAGCCCGAACCCTCATCTCCAGCCCTGGGTCCCCCTCATCTAGTCTTCATTTCTGTCACTTTGCCATTTCAGGCATGTCCTGTGAATGGAGTTATGCTATGGTTACCGCGTGGGGATTGGGGTGGTTTCCCTCTGCATAATTCTCTGGAGAATCATCCAAGTAGGTGTCAATAGTTCATTCCTCTTTAATACCGAGCAGTATTCCACGGTGGACCTGTGCCACAGTTTGTTTAAGCATTTGCCCCTTGAAGGACATCCGGGTTGTTTCTTGGTTTGGGCTGTTGTGAGTAAAGGCACTGTGAAGGTTATTGTGTGGATATAAGTTTGCGTGTCTCTGGGGTAAATGCCAGGGAGACCACTCACTGGGTCGTATGGTAGTGGCTTGAGTGGGCTTTTGAAGGATGCGCTTAGGTTGGGGGAGCAGGTGAGGGGCAGGGGCCCTGCTCTGGGTGGACTTCGGTGGAAAGCATATCCCTGGGAGCTGGCCCACTTGGGTTCGGTTGTAAGATCAGCCCTACGTCCTTGGTGAGTTGCTTTATTTGTCTGTAAAATGGGGATAAATGAACCTGTTGTGTAGCCATTGTGTATAAAGTACTTGGTACACAGTAGGTTCTCAGTAGATAGAAGCTGTTCTTCATATGTGCAGCGTCTGTGCCCCAAAGGTGGCCTCCAGGAGGCCTTCACCATGCCACCCGTGGCTCTGGGGCACTTCCTTCTGCCTTGGGCAGGGGCATGCTCCCAGTTGTCCCTTCAGAGGCTGAGCCTCCTCCCCACTCCCCTCTTTGCTCCCAGCTTTTCCCTGAGAAGTCCCTGCCTGGCCCCATTCTCAGACTCGGCTCTAAGTCTCTGGACGGGCATTGGCATTCCTTAGTGAACTTGGCCAGACCCATGCCACGGATCAAAGGAATCCCAGGGAATTCCAGATTGTGCCAGGCTCTGCTGGTCTGGATTTGCCTCACAAGGTCTGAGAATGTGCCTGGATCATTTCAGATGTTTCTACGATTTAGCTTCATTCCAAAATGTGTATTGAGCTCATACTGTATTCAGGGCACTGTGCTAGGTATCACAGAGGGCCCCCCAAAATCACTCTTTTTCAACAGATCAAAGTAGCCAAGCTCCTGGGGGAGCCCCCAATGGCCACATGATAAAGTCAGCATCCAGAGCTGTTGGTCTGGTTTGTGTCTGTCTTTCCAGCTCCTTGTCCTGGCACTCCCTTCTCCACATACCCTCTGCTCCTGCCCCAGAGTGCTCACCGTGTCCCACACACCATGTAGGGGTCTGGGCACCATGCTTTGCTCACCGTCTTCCCTCTGCTCATGTACCTTTCCTTCATGTTGAGATCTTGCCTATTTTCTTTTTAACCACAAAGGTGTCATACGTACTGGCTTTCGTTTTCAAGCAGCACACAAAGCTTTGCAATCCAAGGGTCTTCTCCAGAACTGCAGTCCCTTCCATAAGGCAGGCATGCTTTTGGGACCAGGCCGTACTCCTCTTGCTGTGTTCATTTCACATTGTGTCTCAGAGAGGGCTTCACATCTGCCCCGTAAGAGTTGCCTCGTTGCAACTCTGCCCAAAGTGACATGACATTCCTTTCCATAGTTCCACGGTGATTTGCGTACCCAGTCCCCTAGGGATGGCATCTCGGTTGTCCCCACTCCTGGGCTCTCATGGGTAATTCTGCATGTTGTTGGGCCCTGAGCAGAGGCCCCCTGTGCAGAGGCACTCAGCTCCAGCGCTCACTACTCCTGCCTGCCTTGCGTGGACTAGCTCCTGCACTCATAGAACTCTCTATGACCCCTGAGGACAGGGATTGTGCTAGACCTCCTTTCTCCATTTGGCACCTGCCATGTTTGCTGACCACCGTTGCCAGGAGCTTACGGTGCTTTCATATGCACCCCGCGTGCTGCCTCTGAGTCCCTGTCTCTTGTAGGGGAGCAAAGCTGCAAGAGTGAGGATGCCTGCACTGCTCCCTCAGTCTGCCTTGTGTTTGGTGCCTATCAGCTGCATCCCAGTGGCCAAACAGGTTTCCATGGCAATGGACTCCCACAGCATCATTCTTTCTGGCCACCTACTGTTTTACCAGAGGGGTGGCCGGTTCCATCCTGGTGGAATTTAGCTTTCAAAAAATTTGATGGACTTTCCTCTTTAAAAAAAAAAAAAAAAAAATCTGAGAAGACAGATGCTTGGGGGTCCACTGCCGAGAAAGGATTGGGACCTACAGTTTCCCCGATGAAAGTAGTGACAGTAGCTACTGTTTATTGAACACACCTCCTCACATGAGCTAGAGCTCCTCACCAAGCAAAAGGCTTGAGCTGTTTTCAGATGATACAGGAATCTTCTGAGGCAGGGAAGCACTGTTACCTGTATTTTATGGAGAGAGAAACAGGCTCATAGAGTAAGTAACTTGGTAAAGGTCACTCAGTGCATTTTGAGAGCTGGGATTCCAACCCAGGTGTCCTTCACTTGGGGCTTGAGCTTGTAACCACTAAGCCTTCTTGCCTTGTTAGGGAAGAAGGAAATGGGGGTGGGTGGGAAGGGCAGGTCACCCCTGGGCCTTGGGCCAATGGCCAGCTGCCCCAGAACCGAATCAGGCTACACCCAGAGAGAAGATGACTGCCAGTAGGCTTCACCTCTACCACTGAGGCAGCACAAAGGGTCCCTTTGAAGGGAGAGTCCATAGCACCCCCCAACCCCCGCTCCCCAGCCAAGCGTCCAGGGGGCTGGCGGGCATTTCTGGCTCGGCTTTCTGGCCTGAGCTGGGAGGAGTGGTCTGACATTCTTTCCTTGAGCAGCTCACTCTTGGTCAGACCGTGTTGCTTCTAGACTGAGGTGGTATTGAAACTCCAGTGTGACCTGGGATCCTACCCGTCACCAGGTCTCTTCCTGAACAGCCAGTCCTTTGAAAATGTATTGATTTCCCCCCTCCCCTTCCCTGCTCTTGCACTTTGGATGAACCTTGTTTTCGAAGAACAGTAGAAGGTAATTTCCCTGTGCCTGCCAGCTGGCCCGTAATTGAGCGATTCCAATAACACCCACTGTAAAGTCTAATCGAAGTAAACAGGAAAATATGATTTACAATCTGGACGGCAAGTAAATACCAGGGTGCAATTAATTTTTACACAGAGCAGCAGATTCTAAAACATTTTCCTGCACTGAGCAGTTTGTTTTTAATTATAGATTAGGAGCTGCCCTTTTCTGCCGTCATCGTCATTATTTTTCACTGTGTGACGGTGATCTTCAGGTTCCTTGCATCCATGTGACTTTCTTTGAAGGTGTGACCACAGCGGGGTGGGATGGGGAAGTAGGATCGGAGAAATCAACGGGAGAAATCAACGCGTAGAGGCCGAGTTCTCAAATCTGAGCAAAGGGCTATGCTCTTTCAGCATTTGCTTGGGAGGTGACGTGGGAAGAGGTGCAGGATGGCGGCATGAGGGGTCCCGTCGCTGCTGGCAGCCCTGGGTGGTGTGGGCAGGCCCTGCGAGCGCCGTGACTTGCTTGGTACGGCTCAGTCTGGGGAAGGGAACAAAGCTACAGAGGCCCCCAATGTTGCAAATGTGTTATCGTTGAAACGGGGCACTTCCAGGGATGGGAGATCCATGCCTTGAAATGGACCCTTCTGGTTCTTTCAGTCGCTTCTGTTCATAACTGGGTGGAGGACAGTAGTCGCCTTGCTGACTGAGGCTGCCTGGGGGCTGGTCCCTTCAGTTTTGGCTGTGGGGTTGGTGCGTGTCTGACTCTCAGCCTTGGGCATATACTGAACCTGTCTGTAAAGCGAGCTGGGTGTAAGATGTCACATGACTCTAGTACACGCTGGGGATAGCAGATTGTGACCAACCCAGACCCTGAGATAGGTCTTAAAGGTGCCACATGGCTGAACGGAGACCCATTGCTATACCCATTAGTGCATTGGCTTTAGGGGTGCCCCAAGGCCGGCATGGGGCGAGGATGGGGGACTCTGAGAAGGAGAACCTTTGTAGCCATAAAGCATCTCCTTTAGCCAGGAGGTAGTTCCTTTCCCGAGCAGGGCCCCAGCATGGGGGTGCGTGGGCAGTTCTCTCAGCGCCCCGGTCTTCCAACTCCTGAATCTCTGTCTTTCTGTTGTCTTTCCAGGGAGTTGAGCGCACCTGGATGTTTCCTGAAAGCACCTTTCCCCAAGCGTAAGCAGCCGGTTGGGAGCTGTTCCTGTTGATGCCAGTCACCTGGGAAGTGCCCAGGAGGTCACCTCTGCCCAAGTCTGCCTGACTGAAGATGGCTCGTGCCCACCCTGGGATGGAGCCCAGCGCCTGAGGTCCTTACCATGGTGATGATCCTAAGTAAAAGCCTCGACAACCAGGGAGCTGACTCTGTAGCATGCAGGACCTTCAGCTCTGAGCTGGTAAGGACCTATGGGCCTCGTTTCTCTGATGACCTTTTTTGAGGCCTGATGTCCAGGTGGGACTGTGCACTGACCATGCAGGCTTAGTGGACTGAGTCCAGAGTGCCCAGGAGCAGAGAGCTCTGGGAGATGTTGCAGGCCAGGGCAGTGGGGCGAAGTAACCCGGAGCCTGGCTTAGTGCTGGCGAGAAGTAGCTGGCAGAGGTCCTCCGGCGCATGAGGAGGGAAGGCCGGCACCCTGGTAAATAATACCAAGCGGGCTTCTGCTGCCCCTGCCAGGCTGAGACTGACATTCCTCGTGGTCTCCACCCGGTACGGGGAGGTGGTTTCCCTAAGGGAGGTGGTGCCGGAGTGGGGGCCGAGATCAGGCGCTTCCAGAGGGCAGTGCAGAGCGAGAGCTGCTGCCTCAGGAATGTCTTGGGTGGGAGACTATGGAGAACCAAGGCGTGGTCGGCAGCCATGGTGGTGGGCCTCCGCGACCGCTGCCCTCTGCTGCCTTCTCCCAAGGTTGTCCTGTGACAGGACAGGCCTGACGGGCGGCCTGATGGGCTGGGCCGGAGAGGCAGACAGCTCGGCCTTCTCGGACTGAGAACACAGTAGCCTCTTTACTCCTCAGAAGTGAGTGGGACTGCTCCCCTGCCGAGGGTCAGGAAGAGGTCCCGCTCTGGCCAAAAAAAAAAGAAAGAAAAGAAACCTGAGGAGGAGTTTTGCCTTATCTAAGTCCCCAGGACCCTACCACTTTGGTGGTCAGCAGGGACAGTCAATCCTAGGTCACGATGTCTGGCCCCCCTCCTGGCGCCCTTCACGGCCGCTCCTGAGGGCCCACCCTAGCACCCGCGTGGGCTCCCTGCCCAAGCTCACACCCGGCTGAGAGCAGACGGGCCAGGCTGGGTCTCCAGCCCCTCGCAGGAGTGTGTGAAAGCCGTGGAGACCCGAGGCCTTTATGTACGAGCGTGAGTGTGCCCGCCACTGGGCTGGCGGGCCTCCACAAGCAAAGATGGGCCAGCTCTCTGCCCATTGCGTCTTCCTTTGCAGTTTGCACTGAGTATATACCTGTAAATAGATGACCTCTCTCCGTCCCCAGTGCTGCCACGCTGGTCCCACCCACTGTCCTCTCTCGTCTGGAAATTTGTTGTACTGGTCTCCTGCTTCTGGCCCCTTTGCCTGTTCTCCCCCTGCAGCCAGAGGGACTACAAGGCGATGGGTCCCTCCTCTGCTCAGGCCTTCTGCTGGCTTCCCACCTCAGGCCGAGCAAGCGTCAGGAGGCACAAGGCCCCTGTGCTGACTCTCTGTGACCATGCTGCTTTCTCTGCACTTCCCCTGCCCCCTTCACTCTGCTCAAGCCATGCTGGCCTCCTTGCTCAACATGTCAAGTAGGAGCCTGCCCCAGGGCCTTTGCACTTCTGTGGCTTGGGAAACTCCCCCTTGGCAGGACTCCTTTCCTCTCTTTGTTCATGCAGCTTAAAATTGAACTCTGCCAGAACCGCCCCCTCCCTCATACTTTCTGCCCTTCCCCCATCTCTCTTCACTCTTGGCGCCTGTCACTTTCTGACGTTTCAATCTTGTTTGTTGAATGACTGCCCTGAAATGTGAGCTTCATGAAGTTAAGGAATTTTGTTTCTTTTGCTTGTTGTTGAGTGCCCAGTGCCTGAAACCAGGGCCTGGGACGTGGTAGGTGCTCAGGGACGTTCGTGGAGCAAGTGAACGTGGGTTCCTGCCGCCCAGGGGCCACCCCAGCTCCTCTCTGGCTGCTGCTCAGGTTCACGCTGAGGGGCTGAGGGTGCCGGGATGCTGGGAGGGGCTGCTCCGCTTTCTCCTGCGGGGGCGGGGAGCAGGGGGCAGGGGGCGGGTACCTGCTGCAATCAGAAGAATACATCTGGAGTAGCTCTGACCAGAAAGGAACCATCTCCAGGGTGAGGGCCACCCAGAGGTCCCACGGGAGGGCCCCTGCCTGCTTCCAGCCGTGCTGTTGGCCTCAGCAGCAGCTGCGGAACGAAGTTCTGTCTCAGGTCGGCCCGGCCGACGCTGGCTGTGGAACTGGTCCCGGGCATGTGGGCCCCAGTTCAGCTGAGCTGCTCTTGGAGGAGATAGGGCCTGAGCACACAAGGGTGGCCTCCTAGCCCTGGTGGGGGAAGGAAAGTCGAGGGAGGCCGGCTTCCAGGCCAAGCGTGCACAGTGAGCAGCCGAGAAGGACTGGGGATCATCCGAGTCTAGGCTGACGTCCGTGAGACGGAAGGGAGGGTAAAGTGAGGGGAGAATTTGCTCTCCCTGCCGGCGAGGTTGGGAGGAAGCGGATGGGGGCTTTGCTTCAGCCGCCTTAACTGGCAACACCATCCTCTCGTAAATACCATCAAGATAACAACAGGAACATGGAAAAGCATTTCTCTTTTGTTTTCTAATCAGGCTAAGAAGATAACAGAAAGGGGAGGGGGTGGGCTTCAGATTGAAAAAGAAAACATGAATCACAGGGCACTTTGGAATTAGGGAAACAGGCTCCAGAGGCACAGCAGTGGGAGAGAAAGTCTAGTACTGTTGGTGAAGGTCACCCCGGGGGCCACCCGGTGACCTTGGAGGCGCTGGGCAAGGAGGCCTGTAGACCCTCCCCCTGCCCCCGCCCAGCCTCTGAGGTCTCTTGTTCTTTATCTTTTTTAAAAAGATTTTATTTATTCGTGAGAGGCAGAGAGAGAGAGAGAGAGAGAGAGAGAGACAGGCCGAGACACAGGCAGAGGGAGAAGCAGGCTCCATGCAGGGAGCCTGACGTGGGACTCGATCCCCAGTCTCCAGAATCACGCCCTGGGCTGAAGGCAGCGCCAAACTGCTGGGCCACCAGGGCTGCCCTCTTGTTCTTTTTCCAAAAACGAAATGCTGGTGACAAGTGACCAGTCTTGGTCCCAAGAGAGATGTAGGAAAACAGAAAAAAAGGACTGACAAGCGCTCAGCGTTTTGCCTTTCCCAGTGGCGCCTGGCCCTGGGGAGAGAGGGCCGAGGGCCCCCGCCCTGCCCCAGCGCTGGCCCAGCTTGCACAACGCAGCAGTGAGGACTGTGCTTAGTTCCCCTTCCCCGCCACCGCCCCCCCTGCTCTGCTGGTGGCTTTCCTCTGCGGAGTGGGCTCTTCCTTCTCGTGTTCTAACATTAGCTGCTGCCGCTGGAAGGCAGCCCAGACGGTTGACCTCGGGAGCAGTGTTCCCCAGCCCCTTCCCGCACGCCCACACTCAGGCCGTGGCCCATTCTCCCGGGCCCGAGTACCCAGAGTGCCCATCTTCCCCTGCCCGGCCTGCCTCCTCTCCTGAGCCAGTTTCTCAGCCCTCGAGTCAAGTCTGGAGACTGTTCCAGGGGAGACAGTAGAGCATGGCTGTAGGCTGCCTCGCTTTTCCCAACCTCAAGATACTTCCCACAACAGCCGACACTGTTTTGGGGAGCAGGCCTTTGCTCTTGTTAGATCAGCATGCCAAGGGCTGTGATTTGGCCAGTCAGGAGAGTCTGTGGCCGTGCCAGGCCTTGCACTCCACTGCCTCGGCGCTGAGGGTCTCCCCAACCCTGAGTTGGCTTTGGTCTCAACAGCCCCAGGCAGGATGGCTGGCCCGGCCCCAGGCTGGCCTGAAGTTAGAACCCAGAGGTGCACAGAGGCCCAAGGCAGTCCGAGGCCTTTTCCCTGAGCAAGCAAAGCCTCTCGTGGGCCTTGGCTGACCCTGAAGCCCGGGGAGCCAGGGCCGCCGCTCTATCTCTGTTGGCATCTTTGAGAGCCTGTATGCAGGGGCACTCGTCCCTGCTCGGCTTCTCTTCTTGTTGGCATGGCTCTGGCTTCTGCTTTCCACTGCCACAGTGTCACTGTGTTCCTTTTCAGAGGCTGGGGTACTGTTCCGCTCATGTGCACAAGTGTGAGCTTGCCGGTATCGCGTTGTGGTTCCCCATAATGCTGTTATGGGGAAAAAGTGATGTGATGGCTGTAGTCAGTGATCTGCAGAACAAAGTCATGAAGAAGCATGGTTATGGCCAGAGATGAGCTCTGCCCTAACCTAGTTGCTCATTGAGTAAAGACCTGAATCGTGTCTTTATTTAAATCAGGCCTTTTTTCTTTAGTCAGACAGATGGCCCCTGAAGCCCCAATTTGATTTCCAGCTTTTGCCTTCCTTGTGGAGGATCTGGTTCTAGAACCTTCTTCTGTGATCTGAGGACTCTCAAAGAGACCAGGCCTTGTCCTGGGGTAGGTTTGAGAACAGAACCATCACAGTGGAGAAACATAACGGGAGCTGTGCTCTTTGTCCTGTTCTCTGCAAACACCAGCCAAGGCCGGGTCGTAGGAACTCTGAGGCCGGGCGTCCCCAGGGCCTGTTGGGAACAGGCCACGTAATGATTGGCTAGGTCATCCTTCTTGCAGTGGTGCAGAGGGTTTGAAGGTTGGGAAGGGCTGGCTGCAGAATGCTACAGACCAGCAGGAATTTTATCATATACTAGGCATACTGGGGGTTAAAATTGGTCCTGGCCAACCTGGAGCCCAAAAGGGAACTTGATGTTGGACTCAGCGATACCCGACAGTGGTCAGGGTATGCCTGGGCCTGACGTCCTGGGAAGCTGTTGGTAGAGCTAATGAATTAAGCCCCAGAAAGGGCAGGGATAGAGCTGCTTGGAGGGTTTTGGAAGCAAGTGCTCATGGCAGGTTCCCGTGCCCCTGCTGGGTAAAGCAGCCCCTGTTCTTCCTCAGTCTAGGACTCAGAGCCTCAGAGTGAGAGGGCCTGGTTGGCCACCCTGGCGTCCTGTGCCCATCTCTTGTCAGCAGAGATGAAGGCATAGTCCTGCCAAGACACTGTGTGGTGATGGAGGGACGAGTCGAGTCCCAGTGCAAGCGTCGAGTGCTGATAGCAGAAGAGCTGCTGTGTCACCGGGTCATGCACTTTCACATGCTCGGTGAGAGAGCAGGAATGGGGCTCACTGAGAACAGGGGACGTGGAGGAGGCGTTCCATCAAGCTGTGAGATCTGAGTGTGAGTGATCACCGCCCTCTTATTCCCTGGGGTGCAGAGTCAGGCCACACGAGGAGCCTGGGCCCGCCTGGCGCTGGCCCCCAACTGTCCAGCTGGTGCTCTCTCCCCTTCTCCACCAGGTTTCAACTTGGCATGAGCCCAGTGATTTGGGGAGGTGGCAAGTTCTGCCCAGTGAAAGTCTGTTTCCACTGGCCCTGCATTTGCTGGGTGAGTGGCAGCAGGAGCAAGACAAGCTTGGGCAGACAGGTGGCCATAGCTGTCGGTCACCAGATAGTCACGTGGCACCTATTCTGTGCTGGGACAAGATGGCAGCCTTAAGAAGCTTCATTCTCAGGGGCAGAGAATAATAAGCACAGCAGCCGAGGATCCAGTGCAGGCGGTGTGAACACTCAGCACGGCCTTGTGGAGAAAAGCGTGGGTGGGGAGGGCGCCCTTCAGCTGGGATGGTCAGGGAAGGTGGCTGGAGTGACACGAGGGGGTTTTGCAGAGAGACCTGAGGTGGCAGCGGGTGTGCCTGTCTCCTGCACCCGGCTTGGCTCCTTCAGGCCTGGTGGCTGTGGGGAGAGGGGTGGCCAGGTTCCATTCTCGTTGCCGTGGGGAGTCGTCGGAGAGTCGTAAGCAGAAGAGCAATGTCGGCTGGCCTCTGTGGGTTCTGGACGGAGGATGGACAGTGGGCCCAGGGTACAGGCCGGGGACCAGTTAGGAGGCCGGTTTGGCCCCTCTGTGGAGGAAGGGTGGTGGTGGCTCTGAGCAGGGCCGCGGGGGCAGTGAGAAGCACTCTTGTTCCAAGTGTGTGTTCTCTACCCGGGAGATGAACCGTCTGCAGCCAGCAAGGGTAAATCCTTGCTGAGCGAACAAATGACTGAGCAAGGGTGCATGAGCCCCTGTGGCCCGGCCCAGTGGCTTCCCTCTGTAGGCCCGGACCCCAGCCTCTCTGGCACCCACACAGGTGTCAGCAGTCCCTGGGAGGGCCCGGATCTGGAGGGCCCCAATGTGCGCCTCTGTCTGGAACACGCCAGCTTTGTGTAAGGAAAAGCCCAGTGAGCGGTGCTCTCCTGACCAGTCAGCAGCCTGGCTCACCGGCTTGCTTCCTGTTGTCTGTAAACCCCAACCCTCTCCTCAGTGGCGTCTGTGTGCCAGCATAGCAGACAGGCCGCTCCGGGGTTCTTGCTCTCTTCTGCTTTGCCCGGCCCAGTCCTGGTTTGGGTTTCTGTGGGCTGCCAGCCTTGGCTTGCTTTGCCACCTGCCCCCTCAACCCAAGGCTGGGGTGGGGGCTCTGGTTCCCCAGTGGGTGTTTGCTTTGCCAGTAAGGTGCTCCTGAGCTGTCGGGAGTTGTCTCCCTGGGCAGGCAAGGCCCCTGGCATAGGCCCAGCCCGACTTCTGTCTCCGAACCCTCCCCCTGGTTGGAGCAGGGCCTGCCTGGCATCCGTGGACTGTGCTGCCTGGAGGCAAGGCTCTTGAGCCTTTGTCACCAACTGTCCATTTGGTGACTTTGGTGTGGGCTTTCTGTGTGCATCTTGCTGTGTTAACCAAGTCATTTGGGAGAGAGGCAGATACAGCCATCTTTACCTCTTTCCAGATATCCCCCTGGATGACTGTAGGTTGGATGGTTAAAGTCATCGTGGAATCCAGGAGGGCAGCCTGTCCTGAAAATATAAGGATTGTTTTAAACCGAGGAGGGGGTACCAGAGATGGCTTCCCTGGCCCCATTGCTCCTTGTAGACTTCTGGTCCTCGAGCACCTGCTCCGGTGCCCTCCCAGGAAGCCGGCCCTGGCCTCCCATGCCCCAGCACCCTGGGCCTGGGTCCTCTCCTCTCCGTCCCACACTCTTGGTGGTGTAATGGTTTGTCTGTATGACTGTGTCCTCCCTGAAATGGGAGCTTCCCGAGGGCCGAGGCAGGCAACCTTCCCCTCCGTGCCCCAGGCTAGGCAGGATGGACCTTTAATAACCTGATTGGATGAACACATAGCTGACTGAGGGCAAAGGTCTCTGAATTGGGGAGCTGGGGACAGGGGTGGGGGAGCTGGGGCACTTGCCGCCCTTTTATCTGAGTGGGCCAGGTGTTCCGAGTCAGCTCCGCCCTCCTCCTTTCAGGTCTTAAAGCCCCAGGGCCTGGGTTCCCGCCCATTTCTCAGACTGGATGCCTGTGTGTCCCTGTTATTTGGGTCTCCTCTCAGAAGTTGGGAGTCCTGTAGGACAGGCTGACTCCTCCGGGACCGAGAGCTTCCTTCACCGACACGTGCTCAACCCCTAGTGCGGCCTGCATGTGAATAATTACCAGTACTCGTGAGTGGGTCAAGGAAGGAAGGAAGGAAGGAAGGAAAAGGAAAGGAAAGAAAAGGAAAGGAAGGAAGGAAAGGAAGGAAATGGAGGAAGGAAGGAAGGAAGGAAGGAAGGAAGGAAGGAAGGAAAGGAAAGGAAAGGAAGGAAATGAAGGAAGGAAGGAAGGAAGGAAGGAAGGAAGGAAGGAAGGAAGGAGTCTTAGGAATACTTGTGGCAGACCATCCTTCCTGGGGCCTCAGTGGGCACAGTCTCCTCCTCACCACAGGTCAGAACAGACCCATGCCTCAGCCAGCACAGGGGAGTCTGGAATGTTCTGTGCTCAGGTTACTGTGTAGCCATGGAACTGGGCCTGGTCTTGGGGCCCTTGTAGGCGCCACTGGCCTGTTTTTCTCCCAGTGGCCATAGCGTTCGCTGAGGCTAGATGCAGGGCTTGAGGGGAGATGTGGAATGCTTACGGCGGGACGGGAAGCCATTGAAATACAGTGCCAAGGAGTTCAAGAGCCATCGCTCGCCGCTGAGACCAAACATAACCTTTGAGTTTCTGTTTCAGTTCAGAGAGGGTGCCTGAGTGGCCTCCTCGTAGCGGCGAAGCAGCTTGCACAGCAGAGGGCCACCCGCTTGAGCTTTACCTGGTGCTTCTGTGTAGAGGAAGAAGAGCTGTTCTCCTGGTGTCTTAGGGGATCGGAAGGAGTTGAGGGTGGCAGATGGGCCTCTGCTCCTCCCTGGGGGCTCTTCCTGTCATCACGAGGCCCCGTCCTCTCCCAGCTCGGGCCGTGGGGAGGCCTCTCTGCAGCCCAGCTTGGTGAACCGTGTGTGTATCATGCCTCCTCTTGCACCCTCCTCCACCTCGTTCACGTGGAAAAATCCCCAAGTGTCAGAAGTCGTGGGGCTTCCTCGTGTGTTTTTTGAAGCCATTAACTTGATTGACTCCATTACTCACTGGAGACTTGGGACAGGGAGTCCAGGTCTAATCGTGGGCAGATGTTGCCTCTTGTAATACTTTTTTCTCCTTTCCCTAATCTGACGTTGGCAAAAGGCAGTTACCCCTTTAATTGTGACTGTAGCGAGGAATCAGGTGCAAACGTGCTTCTTATGACTTGAAGAGTGAATAGCTTTTCTGGTTGTTTTCAGCACACGCCAAAGAAGATGAGTCAAGGACCGACACTTTTCTCTTGTGGAATTATGGGTGAGTAACCGAGGTCGCTGTGAAGAGTCCTTCTCTAGTCCTTCCATCAGGGCCTGAGTCCTCCAGGTGAGACGCTGGCAGCCCTTTCTGGACACAGGCACAAAGAACAGCAGTGGGGACTCTCCTCTGTGCTCGAACCGTTTCGGTCCTGGGGTGCTGGAGTGGCACCGGGGCCGTGGGGCGGAGGGAGCGGGTGGGCACTGGGGTACGGCTCACGAATGTCCCCTCCAGCCATAATGTTGAGACTTTCTGTCTGGTTACTAAGGTAATCACGTTCACTTTTATAAATTCAGAAAATGTGCCACAGTGTAAAGCATAAAATAAGAATCTCTGGTAGCTCCAATGCCTAGTGATAACTCCTGTTAATATTTTGGTGTGTTTTTATGTTTTTTTGAATTTTTTACATAGCTGTAGTTCGTCTATGATGAACATACGACTGTATAACATTTTGTACAAAAAAAAAAAAATCTTTTTTCTCATTTCACTGAGTAGTCCTAACTGCCATCATTTCCCCAGTGCGCTAGTTGACTATTCCACACAGTTTAATGAATCTGTAATTCCGAGTTGTGTATCAACACGTTTTTAATGATTTAACTGTTTCTTGTGTGTTGGGTGGAATGGCTGTTTTGTTTGCTGCTATGATTAACAGTGACTAAGTGTCTAAGTCTTTGTCTTTTGTCTGCTTTTTTGGATTATTCCTTAGGAGTTCCCAGCAGTGGCATAGAGAGGCCAGAAGGCAGGAACATTTTTAAGGCTCTTGCTTCAAGATTGTTGACATGCTTTCCAGCACAGTCGTCGTGGTCTTCTGTGCCTGTGCAAGTGTGAATTACTGGTTTTTTATAAGGGGGAGGAGCTAAGAGGAGATGACTGTATTGATTAGATTGGTTTTTCTGTGCTCCAGATAATTGGGCACAATCTCTCCTTTCGCCGTCTCCCCATGACTCCTGCCCCCGGTGGGGACACCGTGTAGGATGAGTTCCTGTAATGTTTGCGTTGAAGCTTTCATGATGGGAACCACTGCAGGCCTTGGGATTCCAGGCCTGTCTTCACAGGACCGTGTCAAGTTGTCCTGCCTTTTTTTCTCAGCCTTTGACTCTGAGCACAGTGTTTTCTTTGTCTTCTTTAGACTCTGTCCTGTAGATGGGGTGATGAGGGTGGAGGAGGTGCTGGGTATGTATAGGGAGCACCTGGCTCCTTCCTCACGGGGTCGCCAGGACTCGGCAGCCACTCTGGTGTGGGCGGGTGGGGAGGCCCCGTTCACATATGGGGAAACCAAGGCCTAGTGAGGTGACTCCCCGCCAGGCTCCCTTGGCACAGTTGGACCCCGGTTGGGAGAAGGAAGATTGTTTTCTTCTCAGTCACAAGCCACAGCTCTGTGGGAGAGCCCCAGGTGGTCCTCTTGATGCTGCCACCCAGAGGAAATGGAAACAAGGAGATCACCTGGCCTTGGTTTACCCATGTGACACACTTCTGAAACCTGTCCCCACATGGGGCTTGATTGAGCATCTCGTTGGTGGTTAACGGCTTTCAACAAACCCTCAGCGACTTAGGTGTATGGCTCAGAAGCTTGCCTCATTGCCTGCTCCGCGGGCTGGACTCTGTTGTACTGTGGTAGACCTGCCTGCCTTCGCCCCACCAGGAAGCAGGGAGAGGCCCCTGGGCACACGCAGATCCTCAGCCCAGCCTGGACTTTAGCTTTCAACTGGGCCAGGCTGGTAACCTGGGTGTGGAGGTGTCGGTCTTTATTTCAAGGCCACGCGTACCTGATATGGGCTGGCTTCAGGGCACTGCCAGGCAGCAGAGGAATGGCCAGGTGGGGGTCCGTGGGGCCTTCTCTGTCCCACATGCTCCTCTTTGTGTTGGCCGGCCTCTCCTTGATTTGGGGAAACCCTGGCCCATCTGAAGCGTGTTACCAAGGTGTTCCATTCTCCACGGTTCATTTCAGTGGCTTGTTCTAGTAGGTATTTATTGAGGATCTACTATGTGTCAGACACTTGGCACAGAGATAGAGTATGAAAGCCCCTGCCCTCAAGAGGGTTTCTGACTAGTGGAGCCGAGAGAGCAGGGAACAGTGAATTCCCCGTGGATTAAGGCCCTCTGAGGTGAGGGCAGATCAGCCCATCTTCCTGTGCCTTGGTTTCCCCCCCACCCTTGTAGATTGCAGTTCTTGGTGGGATTTAAAGAGACAGCAGTGAGGGGGGCACTTGATGGGATGAGCACTGGGTGTTATTCTATATGTTGGTAAATTGAACACCAATAAAAAATAAGTTTATTATAAAAATAAATAAATAAAATAAATAAATAGACAGCAACACACAGGAGGTGCCAGCTCAGTCCCTCCCACTTTTATCCCCTTTCTGGACACTTGCTTAGGTGGAATGTCAGCATTCAGAGGCCTTGCCAAGCTCCTGCCCATTTTAACCTGTGCATCGAGCTGTCGCCCCACCCCGTGTCGTGAACTAGAAGGGCATCCCAGGCAGCGAGGTGTCGTCTGAGGCAGGCCAGCTTTTTTAATGGCACTGTGTGGGTCCAGCTGGACTTTTCAAGAGGGTTTTGAGCCTTTCCAGGACCAGACAATACTCAGCCAAGACAAAATGTCCTATTACTATAATCACCAAACTCCCTGTCTGTCTCCTGGAGATATGGAACCCATGTTCTGGCCCCAATCAGTGATTGCTGGGGACAGCTTGGTCCTGTGGCTCAGGGCATTTCCCTCCCAAGCCCCCATTGCAAGGGTCCTAGTCAGAAGCCAGGGTGAGTTTGTTTCCCGAGCATTCTTAAGAAAATCCAGGCAAGTGCTTTAGGGTGGGGAATGCAGCAGCCTCTTGGCTTCCTCTTAAAAAGCCACCCTTTTGAGTAGGCCCGCCTCCCCTTAGATAAAATGCCTTACTCATGTCATCAAGTGCTCACAACAATGTGTGTTCTTTTTAAGTACTTCATGTTATTGTGAGCTGGATGATGGGCCCCTCCCCACCTTTCTCCCCTCCACACACACCCCAAGTTTGGGAACTTGATATAAAGAAGCAGTTTTGAGCTTTCCCAAAGTGGGCGAGAGAACAAAGCCAGGACGAGGTGTGAGTGGCAGAAGCAGGTCAGAGTGGAACCAGGCCACTGCCTGGCCTGGCCTGGCCTGTTCTGCACCAGGGCCCGGTGCTCCTTATTAGGTTGTGAGCCCAGCCTCGTCCCCAAAGGACTCTTTCTAGCAGAGACAGTGTTTGCCTCTTGGTTTCCTTTCTCTCCTCCCGTACCATCCCGAGGACACTTTCTATGCCAAACGGGAATTTCCTCTGCAAGTGGCTTCTCTGGGGAAGAGCCATGTACATGACCGGTTACTGTGTTCTCAACACAGGAAGCCTTGGTCAGGTGGCAGCTTCAGGGCTGTGGCCCGCCCACTGGTCAGCCGGCCTGGCAGGCGGGCAGCCCTTGCTGCCGGCCACGATCTGTAGCGGGTTAAGAGGGCTTAGCTGCACCTTATGGAAGCGCTCTGTGCTGGGAGAGGCAGGGGTTCCCCACAGGTCCTCTGTCACTCGCCGTGGGAGACACTTTTTCATGCTGACCCAGGGGCACACGTGTGTTAGTTTAATCTTTTTTTTGGTGAAGGAGGGCAAGTGGGGTGAGAGCACGCTCCACTCACCACCCTTGGCTAATTGTACCCATTAAATGAATTCTGTATCGCAGGGACAATGGACACCACACATTTCATTTTCCTCACCACTCAGGCGAGGATAGACCTGGAAATCAAATAATATGTGAGAAAGCGAATGCAATACCAATTATTGCAAAAGGGCCACTAGGAAAAGTCGTGTAAATACAAGTCAATGAACAGAGAACAAAACAATTCATATGCTAAAAAAAAAAAAAAAAAAATTGCATGGAAACCCATAATTACTTTAGGAGTTATGGTAATAAATTATTTATTAATGTAAATTATTTCACAGGCAGAGAACATAGAGAAACTTGAGCAGAAGGATCATGTATTATGTATAAAAGGGAATTGTAAAAATATTATAGCGGCGCTACTTGTGCCACTCTGGTTCAGGTTTGTCAGCATTTTAATTATAAGCCCTTACTTTCTGTGTTTAATTACTTGGCTGTTAGAGTCTACCCTGTACATGAAAGGGTTGTTCCCGGGGGCACGCTCTGTATTAATTCCTACAGGGTAAACCAGTTGGCTGTGTTGAGCTGTGCGGGACTGGAAGATTTCACTCTGAGATTTGATAGCTTTTGGTCTTTTAACTCCTCTATTATTTGTTGTTGAAAATGGGATGTGATTGCACCTTGTGTGAGAAAGCTGGCATTGGGAGGGGGGACATTGTAGATTTCTCGGAACGAGCGCCTGACCGAGACAGAAGGGGCAGCCACAGCAGCCCCTGAGCTGCTCCGGCAGTTTCTGGTCTCTGCTGCCACTTCCGTCTCTCACGGGTAGCCCTTTGGAATATGATCGTTGGAGAAAGAGATCATGAATCGAAATTGGCCAAAGGGAGCCTTGTTTTCGTTTTTAAAAGTATATCCACATACAGGCATGCAGGTGTGATTTTTTTTTTTGAATTTACTTTTTGTTTATTTTCATTTATCATGGGCATACATGTGATTTTTTAGTCCCTAAAATAGTTTAAGGTTTGTCCATACAGAGTGCTTTAAATGTTTCCTTGCACCGTGTATTGGTTTCCAACAGTGTTTCTGGAATAAAATACAGACGAGAAGTAGGTGCAAAGTGTAGTTGGCACAGGATAGCAGCTTACGGTGACAAGTGAAAAGGGAGCCTCCCAGGCTGCCTTCTCACCTAGGCTGGCCAGCCTTGGGTGGGGGGTCAGGGGGCCACAGTGGTGCCAGAGGACAGGGAATGACAACTGCCAGAGTGGCTTTGGGTACCACCCACCACGGTGCATTGCCAGCTAGAAAGTGGTCAGGTTCTGTGCAGCCTGGCCCCACGGCCAAAGCGTGGCCTTGGGACTGCAGGCTGTGCTGTTTGCTGGCTGCGCGTTCCTAGGTGAGGCGTGACGCCCTTTGGAAGCTCAGGTTCCCTACCCGTAAGACGGGGAGTGCCTTGATGCCCCACAGTTGAGTCGTGTGTGAGGGATGTGTGCTAGTGCTCTCTCCCTGCCTCAACAAGGATCCCAATGGGGTGCTAGTTCATTAACAGTTAATACACATTTATCGACAGTTTTCTGAATAGTTCTCCCAGCTGCCAGTTCTCTTCTCTTGGTAATGGTGCTCAGCTTTGCTGTGTGCATGGGTTCAGAGATGAATCACAAGCAAGTGCCCATTTCCCAGGCTCTGTATATACTCACAGCCAGGGTGGGAACGCCAGAAGAGGCAAGCAAATCTCACCTTTCTGTCCCTTTAGGACGACTGACTCACTCCACATTTCTGAATGCTCCTGGAGGCTAGGGTTGGTCACCTTGCCTTATGCAGATGGGGAGACTGAGGCCCATGTTTCTAATGCTCAGTCTGGTGTGTTTTTTACCCCTCTCCACTGTCTGTTGGGGAATCCCACCAAGCCCATTTTTTTAAGAACAGAGGCTTCCCAGAAGCTGTGGCAGCTGCCATGGACCACCCCTACCTGGCTGGTGAGGGTAGGGCCCTGATTCCCACTCTGAAGGTTACCAGCCACTCAGGCTTCTTCTAGAGCTTCTTGCTTCCCTTGATGGGGCTGGTGGAGTGCTATCTCCAGCTAATCCCCTGTCCTCGTGCCTTGGCCAAGGAGCTTGGTGTCCTGTGTCACTGTCCTTAAACCCAAGATACAGCTGACGTTTTATGATTCATCATAGTTGAGAGAGCATAACCGGAGGCTAAGGCCTGGTCAGGCAAAGCCAAGAACCCTTTCTTCCTGACACAGCTTAGAACTGAATCTCCATTCTGATGACACAAGAAAAGAGGCACTTGAGTGGGCCCGGGGCTCTAGAGGTTCATTTAGAAATCCGTGATCCCATTGTGGGATAGCAAATGTCATTCTCCTGCATGGTTTCCCCCTATGGCTTAGTAAAGCCGCCTTCTGAAAGATATCTTTCTAGTTTCCCATTGAGAGCGTTAGTGAGCTCCTACCCCCAAAGTCAAGCATAGAGTCTTTGCAGCCCCAAGGCCAAGTTAGCACAAGCCAACCCACAAGGTAGGGGAGAGAGAATCATCGTCAGCACGAGTAGATAGGTGTGAAGTCCAAGAATGAGTCAGCCGGTCTTGATGGGGCTGGAGACTTGCTACCCAGGCCCAAGAGTCTAACCTCTTGGGTGTGTGCTTTAGGGTGCTTAACCTTTTCTAGAAACCACATTCTGTTGTGGTTCTGTCACCATATGGCAGCCAGTAACAACACAGCACACACGTTTCCAGGGCTGTAAATCTCTTCTAGCTTTTGAACCGAAGAAGGCTGTAGTCCCCTAAGAATCTGGGCCCCTGGGAATTTCCCTTCAAGTTTAAGGGTAGAAATGGAAACAACATTTGAAGTCAGATGCTATTTGTGCTCCTCCAAGTGTTTTCTTTCCTGGAGCCCTAGATCTGCAAACCCAGCCACCTTCTGCCCTCCGTGGTCAGGGTGTAGCAGGGACAGTACCTTGTGAGTGGGGGCTGGTGGTGGTACGGATCTGGGCTTTTCCCGTGCCCCCCAGAGGCTTCAAGCTCAGATATCAAGCCTCAGCTTTGAAAGGCCCCTCGAGGTCACCTAGTTAGGCCATCTGTGAGAGTACGACGTGGTTTGATGCTTTTGTGTGAGTTTGTGTGGTTTGTCCTCCCATCTCAAGGTAGAGCCTTGGGTGTGTTTACCTTACACACACACACCTCCTGTGAACCATGTCAGACTTTGAAGATAGGCTCAACTGTGTATGGAGCAGCTTCAGAGGAGCAGGGACTACATGGAGCATGTGTGGCCGGTGCCCTCATCCGCCAGAGGCCTGGTGTCGACGGGACACCTCAGACTCTCCCCCCTGGCTTCCAGTGCTGTGCAGCTTGGGGCCCCCACCTCCTGCTGTGAGAAAGGGCCTTCCAAGTACCTGAAGGGTAAAAGGTTGCCTTCTCTAAGGCTCTACTTCTTGTTACTGGCTGGAAACAAAACAAATACCAAAGCAACAACTTTTAATGATACTCTGAATCCAAATTTATAGAAAGTGGAATGTCAAGCCTCAGGAAGTGTCCTGGGTATGGCTAGATGGCCCGAGTGAACGGCCACTCTGACAAAGGTGTGTGAGAACCCAGGCCCCTGTGTCTCCTGTAGGAGTGGTTCTCAAAAATAACCCGAGGAGCTTATTTCAGTGCAGATTCCTCCCCCTAGAGATTCTGTATACTGAGTCAGGGGCTGAGTTGAACCAAGGGTAGTTCCTGCCAACCCAAGGGTCCTAAATAAAACCACACTGAGGTGGCCTACACTGTGGTGTAGAGCGTACAGGTTCCCACTCCAGCCAGACCCACAAAGCGTGGTACCTAGTGATCGAAGAGCTGAGCCCCAGCTGTAGGCACATCGTCCAACACTGTCGTCCTAGTTGTGGTGCTGCTGCTGGCAGAGCCTGCTGTGCCCTCACAGGCCCTGTCCCAAGCAACTGTTTGGTTCTTAGAATAGCTCTGCGAGGTCATTACTGTCACCCTTGGTTTATAGGCAAGAGAACTGAGGCTCTGAGGAATTAAAGTGACTTGCAGAGCTGAGGTTCAAACCCACGTCCACACCCTTTCCACCATCCCATGTGACCCCCTGCTCAGTGGACTCCCCCGGTCCGTGGCCATTGTCACTTCTGAAAGAGTCATAGCTGTCTGTGCAGAGTGATATTGAATGGAGGGGCGGGGGTGTCCAGTATCCTCTCCTCGGAGCCCTGCCGTGGCCCTTTGTCCCGTGTGACGTCAGGGCCAGAAGTTCGAGGCTGTTTGCCATTAAAAAGTAGCTTCTATTCCTGTTTCTTTTGTCTGGTGACCTGACCCAGCAAATCGCTTTCTGTTCCCTGAGCAAAGGGGGGAAAACACGAGGGCTAAACATAGCCTCGATTGTTTATACTTTTCTTATATTTTACTTCTTCAAGCGATAAAGATAGTAACAATTAATATATTATCTGCCCCTCAGACAGACCAAGTGGCCACCTGGCTGGTGTGGGCACACAGTAGCAGCACTCAGTGTTGGATGAGGCTTTGTGTTTCCAGAGTATCTTAGACATCATACCACTAGCCAGACCCTGGGTTGCTTCACCTGTAACTATCCATGGGCTCCGTAAAGCGGGAAGGTTGAAGGCAGAGTCCCGAGGTTGCATCTGCCTGGCCAAGGAAAGGTTACTGGTGCCAAGGATAAAAGACAAGTGAGACCAAATGAACACCCCAGACCTGCCCTGCAGCTTTTATCTGTGCATAACCCACTCCTTCCTCTACCCACCGCTGGCTAAGGTCAGCTATGTGCCCAGGCTCCATGCTGGGCACTGAGGGGCCATGCTGGGTCTGTGCTCGAGGGCTGTGGCTCAGTGGAAGCAGACCTGTAAACGGATAATTTAGGTTCAGGTGACATCTGAGCCATAAGATTGAAAGTCAGGCAAAGAGCTGTGGGCTAATGTGGAAAAGGCATGTCTACAGAGAGGGTGATGTTTGACTTGCCTCTTAAATGATGAGGAAGAGACTCTCGCTGGAAGGATAAAGCAAGAGAAGAACAGTCCAGGCCTTTGCAAAGGTGTAAGGATGTAAAAGAGCTGGTGTTTTTGCGGAAGCTGCCGATTCACTGCAGACACATTGCTCTCGCGTTGAACTGGTGGACCTGGTTGAGAACTGACTCTTAATGGTCCCTACAGCGAAGGAGTCTTACTGTTAAAGTCATAGAGGCTTACCCTTCAGTGGCGTGGCCCCCGCAGGCGTGCAGGAGCACGTTAGGGTTAGCCGTCCAACCCCAGTCCCCACTGGGGATTTGATAGCCACCCTAAACACAGAACTCCCACCTCCTGTGCGCTCCTGCAGCTGCTTCATTAATCTTCCGTTTTATAAAGAAGACTCTTCAGGACAAATGAGGAGGAGTGTGCTTTATGGGCTGTTTGAGGGATGGTTTGGACTCTCCCTACCTCTTGTCTGACTGCTGATGTCACAGGAAGTCCTCTGTGTCCCGAGTAGAGGGTCTGGATGGCAGCCTAGAAGGTTTGCGTTCTTTCTGCGAGGCCACGGCAGCTGCAGTGGGGACAGAGCACGACAGGCATGGGCCTCAGGCAGTTCTCTGGGAGCAGTGAGTGGGTGAGCCTGGATGAGGGAGCCTGAGGGGTCCTGTCACGAAGCACCGAGATCACGAGATGGCCACAGAGGAGGAAGGGCACTGCCCGATGAGAGGGACTGAATCTTCGGGCCCCCGTTCTCATTACTTCCCTGGATTTGGGGACAGTTCCAGGGCAGCAAAGATCTTCTGAGGGTGGGATCAGTTCTTTTTCATTTCATGGGTTCCCCAAGGCCTGGGACAGAGACTGTCCTTAGTAAGCAGGGTCACTGTGGCACCATGTTGGGGCCTCACTGCTCTGTGGCTGGGCCCGCTGGCTCCCTCCTCATTCAGCCACATTCCTGGCCCGACTGACGCCTTCATGCCTTGTCCCAAAAGAGAAGTTGGTGGCCAGCGTTATTCTAAGGGAACTCCCTGGAAGACCAAAGGAGCAAAGCCAGTGGAGCCTGGGGTCATAGGACCTGACCCTGGCATAGGGCTTGGTGGCCACAGCCCCCACACATTTGGAAATACATTTGTCCTTACAGAAAATGGAGAAGCTGCAGCAAAACAAAAAGCCGGGGGGGAAGAGAGAGAGAGAGAGAGAGAGAGAGAGAGAGAGAGAGAGAGAGAGAAAGTGTGTGTGTATCAGCCAGTTCTCTCCCATTTGACCAGGAACAGTTTGGTTTATCTTCTTTTAATCATCACATATAATACACATTTTACAAAGTAGGAATCATGCTATCTATACGGTTTTCCTATTCTGTTTTTAGGCTTAGAATTATTACATCATTAACATTTCTCTGCATCATTAATATTCCTTGAAACTGTGCTGTTTTCATGCTCCATGTTCCTACTTGCCGCTCATTTATGTCGCCAGCCCCCGACCGGAGGGCGTTTTGTTTACCATTTTGCTGTCAGTCGTATCACTTTGTTGTTGTCGTTATTTAGGGTTTAATTTATTTATTAGAGAGTGCAAGCACGAGGGGCAGAGGGGGAGGGCGAGTGGGCTCCCCGCTGAGCAGGGGGTCCTACATGGGACTGGATCCCAGGACTCCCGAGATCACCACCTGAGCTGAAGGCAGACGCTTAACCAACTGAGCCACCAGGTGCCCCCCGCCCTGCGTGACTCTTTAGCAGAAAAACACCAAATATAGTTCTTCAGTATTTCACTAAAATAAAGGTCTGGCTACAAAGTCATCGTTTCCTAGTAGGCTTAGCTTATTTATTCACGTGTTTGAGTAGAGACCTGAATACGTGAGTTTAAATCGTACCCTTACGTCTGTGCAGGCCAACCCAAGCTCCTTACAGATTTGAACTACTTCAGCGTCCTCAATTTCAGTGAGAAACCAAGTGAAGGCAAGGAAAGTGCTCCATGATTGGCAGCCACTGGTCACGATGATGATGATGTTGAGCGTTTTGGCGGAGGAGGCATACATCAGTACAGTTTCCAGTTTCTGTTGTCAGCAAGTGTTCTAGAGATGGAATTCGGATGAACTAACCTGGCGGCCTTGCCCGCCCCATTTGACCTTGACCCTCCCGAGTCCCAGAGGATTCCCCCTTGGTGGTGGTCTCCTACCGGGACATTGGGCCTCAGCCCTGAGAGAGGACGTAACAGACATCCTGCCTCCGCTGCTGCAGGCCGGGGGAGGGCTGGGGCAGATTGGTTTCCCACCTATAAGATGGGGAAGCATTTGGGTGGAAACTGTCGTTGGACTTCCCTGGGAGGCAGTATGGAATGTTGGAAAGGGAGCCGCGCCAGGAGGCCTGGGCAGTATGTGCATCTTGGGCCTCGCTCTGCGCCTCAGTCAACACCGTGGGATTCACATCCCTGCTCTGAGCCTCCGTTTCTCGTCCTTCTTGGACCGCATGGTTTTCAAGGGCCTTCCTGGCTCTGAAATCCTGTTTAAAATGGGCTCTTGGTGAGGAGATGGAGGGCTGGCATGAAGGCCTTCTCAAATCCTGTTTTCTCTTTGTCATTTCTGAACCAGAAAATGACAGATGGCGAGACCTGGACAGGAAATGCCCCCTTCAGATTGAGCAGCCGAGCACCGGCCTCTGGGAGTGCCTGCCCGAGAAGTGTCAGGATAGCGCTCTGTGGCACCGAGAGGCCGCCACCGCCTGCGCAGTGACCAACCTGATCAAAGACCTCAGCCTCAGCGACCACAACGGGAACCCCTCCGCGCCCCCCAGCAAGCGCCAGTGCCGGTCACTGTCCTTCTCCGATGAAATGTCCAGCTGCCGGACATCGTGGAGGCCCTTGGGCTCCAAAGTCTGGACTCCCGTAGAAAAGAGACGCTGTTACAGTGGGGGCAGCGTCCAGCGCTATTCCAATGGCTTCAGCACCATGCAGAGGAGCTCCAGTTTCAGCCTCCCTTCCCGGGCCAACGTGCTCTCCTCACCCTATGACCAGGCGGGATTCCACCATCGATTCGGAGGTCAGCCCTGCTCAGGGGCGCCAGGCTCGGCCACCTGTGGACAGGCGGGCGACATCTGGAGCCCCGACCCGAACCCTGTGGGCGGGGGCCGGCTCGACATGCAGCGGTCCCTGTCCTGCTCCCACGAGCAGTTTTCCTTTGCGGAGTACTGTCCACCCTCAGCCAACAGCACACCTGCCTCAACGCCAGAGCTGGCCAGACGCTCCAGCGGGCTGTCCCGAAGCCGCTCCCAGCCGTGTGTCCTTAATGACAAGAAGGTCGGCGTTAAGCGGCGGCGCCCAGAAGAGGTGCAGGAGCAGAGGCCTTCCCTGGACCTTGCTAAGATGGCACAGGTAAGAGCCTCAGCCATGCGGGAGGCATCACAGGGGCATCTGGGTACTTATGGGAGCCCCTGCTGGTCCTGGCACATCCCAGACAAAGGTGGGGTGTCAGTTTCAGTAATGCCCAGGAGTGGGTTATAATTCCTTATTTTTTAAATCCTATTCAAAGAAAGATGAAATCAAGGTTTTTTTTTTTTTTTCTTTAGTATTTGTTTTTCTCTGTTTAAAATCAGAGATGCTCTTTCCCTGTGAACACAGTGTTAGTGGTGTAGGAGCAGACAAATGGTGAGTGGTATGGTGTTGGGGGGCGGGAGACCATTGTCCTCAAACACTGGTGATCCCCTTCTAGCACTTCACTGGAGCCTCTGTCCTAGGAACCCCTCCCTGCAACACAGGCCAGGACTCAGTGTCACTCAGGTTATGCTGATCTGGAGGTCAGGACTGTGGGTCATGGTTTCAGAGGGTAAGAGATGCGGAGAAGCACTTACTGATTTGATTAAACTGTCAACAACACGAGACCATCAAGAAATTTTGATTGCCACCTTTGTAATCATCGTTGCTGTTCACCATAGGTGAGGCCTCCAGCCATGGGCCGCCTCCCTTGCACCCTTATCATCTGTGGCTTGGAGCCCTGCCTTGTGCTAACAATGAGCTCGGGGCTTGAGTTGAATGAGATGGATGTGGAGAGAGTACGCCGTCTCCAGAACAGTCTCGGAGCCTGATTGCCACCTGTGTTTGGTTCTTACTGAGGGGGCCTGAGGCTGTGAGCATGACAGTGAGGCTTGGGGAGGCCCATCCCAGGAAGGACGGTGGGTGTGGTGGGTAGGATGCAGTCTCTCTGTTCTGTGTCTAGGGGGCCCTCAGCTCCTTCGTGCCACTATTTGACCATCATCTTTGCTGACTTTGTTATGGAAGCATTGGTCGCCGCTGGGTGTTAAGGTGTTAAGGGACAGATCCTGCGTGGCCCGGCTCATGCAGTGTGTGGCCGTTTCTGGGCAGGCAGGCTCACGTGTCTGCTCTTTTGTGGGCATGACCACCTTCCTTCAGCGCCCAGAGCTGTTTTTCCAGCTGGCCTCCTTTTGCTTTAGAATAAAAATGCCACTTCTGTTGATGGCAGTTCCTTCTCTTCTCCAGTCCTCCTGCCAGCCTGGTGGTTCTCCCCCCGACACACACACACAGGAGGGGCAGGTGTCTTGAGTCTTGAGCATATACCTGGCCCCAGAGTGCAGGTTGTGTGGCCCTTTGCTCCAGAGCCGGGCCCTGGCCTGGGGCAGCTGGAGGACAAGCCCGTGACATGCTCTGCCTTCCCCATGTCATTGGGGCTCACCCAGGAGCAGACCTTACCTCCTGCACCTTGTTGTCCAGGTCCCACCTTACCATCAGTGCTCCAGGAGTGTCCCTTTCCTTTTCCTGCATAACGGACATTTTTTGCTTTACCAGCTAGACAGGGATCAAACATGTTCATTTACGTTGGACGTGCAAATGGGATTTTTCTTCTCTGGAGAAATTTAAGCAGGTAAAGAGGCTGGAAAGGTGACAGATGTAGGTGACTTCCTGAGGGGAAACCCAGAGCCCCGAGTTCTGGGTATGATAAATGGCTTCAGTTAAATTTTTAACGTTGAGCTTATTTTATTAGCTAATAAGCTAGATAGGTAATAAAAACAACTTACACATGTTATTCTGTTTTACTGCCCACCAGTTGGAGTAGCAGCATTGGCATCGGTGGAGACATTTCCCGTCCTCACTTGGGTAGAAACAGTTTGAAAATATATTGCTCGGTGGGGCTGTGCCCAGATGTGTAGATTGCTTCATTGGCTCCAGGCAGACCTCCAGAATCCTGGGGAGGCCGCCCTGATTGTGCCTGCTTTTCTCTAGCCAAGGCCTCGGGAGGGCAGAGTCCGGGACAAGTGAAGACGGGGCCCCTGGGAAGTGTGTATGCCAGGAGGGGGAGGCCCAAGCCCTGGGGATGGACCTTAAACCACCTTGACCATGCCTCTAGAGCCCCAGCCAGCCCTCTCTGCACGGGACCCTGCCTGCTCTGGCTCCCCCACTGGATAGTTCATGGCCTCACAAAGTGGACCTTGCTTTTACAGGAGCCTTGAAAGCTAGGCCTGAGGCAACCCCAGTGCCTTTGCAGAGAGCCCTCGATCCACATGGAACATGTAGGACCCTGTGCCTGGGAATCCCATGAGCTGAGCCTATCACTGGCACACAGACACCTGTCCACGGTCAGGTGACAGCTGATGTGGGACTGCTGCCCCCAGATACGAGCCTCTGTGGGCTGTGGCTTTCTCAGTATTTGTCACTGCTGGGAGGGAGCAGGGTCTGCACAGCTGTGGCCAGAGAGGCTTGCACCCAGGTTCAGCATGGCTCTGTTTCCCCAAGCCGGATCTTGAACTCTTTTTCATGGGTCTTGTGATCTTGGTTTATAATATTCACTTATTTGCAGGGGGTGAAGGTTCTAGTTGAGTATTTTTGTGACTGAGCCCCTTTGTGTGTGTAGATCTGGGACCAGGTGTATGAGATTTGTGCCTTTTCGGTTAGACCTTTGGAGTGACTGGGAGTTGTGACAAACCCCAGCTTCCTGGAGGCGCTGCCTGGGGCTGGGGCCTTCAGGGCTCAGAGCACACCTGCCGGCATGGGGATGAGCACTCGGAGCTTTCCTCTGGCCGTTAGTCAGGGGTACCCAGAGCAAGGGGGTACTCAGAGCCCCTCCGTCCTTGTCCGTCCTAGCCCCTCCTCCTCCTGGAACATGATGTTCACTTGTAGATCTGCTTTTGGGGGCTGGGGGACATGGGCAAATCAGAAGACCTCCAGATGAGCGGCGGGAGGCTGGCAGCCCTGGGCAGACTGCTTCATATGTCTGTGCAGCAGCTAATACCACAACCACTGCTGCTGTTGCTGCTGCCCTGGGACTGTCGGGAGGAATAAGGGAAACTGTGTGTGTGTGTGTGTGTGTGTGTGAGTGAGAGAGAGAGAGAGAGAGAGAGAGAGAGAGAGATGTGATAACATGTACGTGTGCATCTGTGTCTGGATGTGTGGATGTGTGTATGCATGAACGCATGGGTCCATCTGTATCTATGGAGACGTCTGCGTGTCTCCTTGCCTGTCTGTACACACAAACACACACACACACACACACACACACACACACACACGACCTGGTGCCCTGGCTGGTGCACAGCGAGTGCTGACAATTACTGTTAGCGTTGCTGCTGCACATCCTGGAGGGAAGACGTGAGCCTGTTGTAGACGACTCCAGAGGTGGACCTGGGAGAGAGAGTGGTGGTCCCAGGAGGCACCCTCCGTGCATTAGAAGGTTCCGTGTTTCCTATATTTGCCCATTTCTTTCGTTCTGTTTCCCCCACCCCCCACCGTTTCTGTCCTTGCCATTTACTACTTCTCCTTGTCTGTCTTCTTGCCTCATCTTTTTGAAATGGGAAGGAGGCCTGCCCTGCAGCTCAGCCCAGCCCGTGGGGTGCCCCGTGCTCCTCAGAGCCAAGGGTTTTGAAGTGGTGACAGTCAGAATCGCTGCCGCCAGAGGAGGTGGCTGTGTGCGAGCATTTTGCCTCACACCTGTCACCCACGGAGCTAGGTAGACATGGTCCCAAGAGCCCACCAGATGCCCTTCCTCTTCCCAGCTGCATCTCTGGGCACAGCTGTCCAGCCGGCTGGCAGCAGTGGCCCTCTCGCATGGTGAGGCTGGGGCGCCGGGGGTCCGTGGTTACAAATTGATTTCAGACTCCCTGTCTTTGCTCACGTCTTCTTAAAACCTCAATGCCCAGCTTGTGGGCAAGGATGCCGAGCGAGGCTGCAGGTGCCCCAGCCATCTGGCTCCCGAGTGAGAGGGTGGTTGCAGAGAGGAGGGTGCCCAGTGGGAGAAATGCCGCCAGGAGCCAGCCCAGGAAGGGCAGCCCCGCCCCGTTCATTGTCATCGCAACCACTCAGCTCACGGAGCAGCTTCTTGAAGGCAGCCCAGAGGGGCAGTCGTGCCCGCCCCTGCCCAGGCCACATTCTGCTGACCTCCCTCTCAGCTTTCCCCACGTGACCCCTTCTGCCTGGTGTTTTATGTGAAGCCGGAGCCTCCGTTTGCAAAATGACAATGTGTGCCATTGAGAGCAGGCCCAGCTTGAGCATATGAGTTGTTTACCAGCAGGACTTCTGCTGACGTGATTAGTTACTGCTTCTTTGAGACCTGGCTTGACTACCAAGCACTGGTTGACTCCCAGCGAGACCTGAGCTATGCATGGCCATTTAGACACAGATCACATGTGTGTGAGCAAAGATCTCAGAAAAAAGCAGCAGTTAAAAAGATTACCCATGGAATGCTGCCTTGCCCCTGGGTGTCACAGCCTTTGCTGTCTCTTTAACTCCCAAGCCGGTCAGCTTGCAAGAGCAACAAATTGTATTTCTCAACAGTGCTTCAAACAGAAGCGAGACATTTGTGAGGAGGGGTCGGGATGCTGAAACAGAGGTTTGATTGATCACAGCTGCCCACACACTGAGTCCGCAAGCCTCCCGGAGCAAACCCCCAAACAGGCAGCAACTGTTGTGCTAGCAGATGTTTGAGGGGCCCGGGAAAGCTGGCCGGGGGCGGCTTGGGCAGGGCAGAGGCACGAGGTGGAAAGTCTTCTGCGGGCTGATCCAGGATGAGTCCAGGAGACGGGTCCAGGAGAGCTGGGTTGGCTGGGGCCGTGGGGGCTCTGAGGGGTAAGGAGCTGCTGCCAGAGCTGTCAAAGGGCTGTCACAGATGCTCCTCAGTAGCGTATGGCTTGTTGTTGGCAGGGCGTCCCTGGGTCAGCCTTCCACGCTCTGCCCTGCTTGCCAGTGGGGGTTGCCTGTAACAGAGGAGTGGCCCTCAGCCACCGTGTGGGGTGGCCCGTCGTACCCCTGGCTGCACGACCTCCCCGCTCAGGCGGCCCCAGCAGCCACAGCCCGCCGTGCTTTTCCCTGGCAAAGCCCTGGGCTCAGGCCTGGCTTGCCCACGCCAGCCAGCCACTGTGCTGGGTCTAGTTTCCTGCGGCCTTGCACCCGTAGACCCTTCCTGCTGGCATGGGGAACCACGCTGATGGCAAACAGAGGAACTCAGGGATGGGCAGCCCCTTACAACACAGAATACAGACAGGCAGGAGATCTGGTGAAGGGCGGTCACAGAAAGCCTGGGATTTCTAATTGGAATGAAACAAATGCTAAATGTAAAGGCAAAACCCACTGTGAACACATGGGAGTAGTTGCTTCTGATGAGGAAACAGTCGGGACAGGCTTGAACAAAGGTCTTCCTCTTTAAGACTTGGATCATCAGAGGGGCGCCTGGGTGGCTCCATCGGTTATGCATCCGACTCTGGATTTCAGCTCAGGTCCTGATCTCAGGGTCATGGGATCGAACCCCACATCGGCCTCCACGCTCAGCACGGTCTGCTTCTCCCTCTGCTCCCCCCCCCCTCACGCAAGTGCTCTCTCATTCTCAAATAAATAAATAAAATGTTAAAAAAAAAAAAAAAAGACTTGGACCATCAGAAGGTTGGCAAGGGATGGCAGCTCTGGGTGCTGATCCAGCAGGTCTGTTCTGTGCTCTCGACAGATGTTGCCGGTCAATTGTAGCAGTGTTTCTGGTTGGACTAGGCAGGTCTTAGACTCTGGCTCCATGATCTGGGCAGCCCCTGCTGAGAGATCTGCTCGGTCAGTCTCTTCACTTGAAAGTGAGGCCCCTCGGGGTCCAGGGGAAGTCGGTGACTTGTCCGAAGCCACATGGTTCCCTAGGACACTGGGAGGGCTGGAACCTGGGCCTCCTAACTCTGGGTTCAGCATTCCTCCTGCTGCTGTGATTTGTCCTCCGAGAGGACAGCCCCATTGGCCTTTCCAGGTTGGCGACCCCTACGGGACCTAGAGGGCATGGAGGTGAAAGCGTGAGTGCTGGAGTCAGAAAAAGGCTCAGTTTCCCTTTCTGCCACGTTTGAGCTATGTGCCTTGGGCAAGTCCCCCTCTGTAAGCCTCCATTTCCTTGTCTGTAAAATGGGACAGGGGGCCCATGTTTCTCATGGGTGAGGGGAGGAGTCAGGAGATGTGGATCCAGCCAGTGGTCGGCACACCAATGAGCATCAGAGGCGCACCCTGTGGCCTGTCTCCTGCTGCTCTGGTTCTGGGCAGTTCGCGGGGCTTGCCAGTCCCGGGAGTGGTGGCGCTGGCGTGAGGCCAGGGTCCTGCCAGTGGTGGTACGGGTCGGGCCGAGCCAGAGGCTAGTTTCAGTTCTCCCTGGGGTTTCTCTTCTGTCAGAAGTATGCATGTCAGTAACACTGCAGCACCCCTGACGGGTGTTGTCACAATTCAAGGAAACCCCTGTTCAGACACTTGGGTCGCTCTTTGCTGTCCCTGGTTGCAGCCACCAGGTTGCATAAGCAATCCGTTTAAGGTCACTCGGATTGGGGCCGAGTGTTGACACAATAGCTTTCATCTCCCGGGAAAAGAAAAATAGAAGGAGTTCAGCTGGGGACATGCCAGGGAGGCAGCTTTTAGTGCCACTTGGTGATTTTCCACGCTTTAATTATGAGCCTTTCAGAGCCGAAAGGTGTCTCAAGATGTGAGGCAGCAAAGCTCTGCGGTGCCCAGGGCTGTCTGAGGGCCTCCGCTTTGGATGCCAGTTGTCCAGATGGGAGCCCCTCTTGTTCCCCAGACATGCTTGGAGCATCCTCAGCTGCCAGGCCCTGCTCTGGTCCTGGAGGCCACTGCGCCTGAGGATGTCTCTCTAGTTCCCTCTCTGTGAAAGCCAGAGTGGGAAGGGGCTGTTGGCCACGTGGACCTTGCCTCTGATGCTTCAACTCCGAGGAGATTCTTTGTCTCTGCCGCTCTGAGGTCCTCAGCTGTATCGCTGCTCCCCAGTAGAGGGCCTGGAGCCCAGAGGCTTGCGTGGCTTGTTGGAGGGTCTGAGTTGCCTGTTTGAGGTGTGGACCTGGGGCTCTGTGACTCCAAGGGGGGTGTTTACTTGGTCCCACCTGGTAGATGCTTCTCATATCACAAGGGAGTCAAAGTGTGGCCTGTCATTGGAAGTGTAGCTGCATTTAGCGTTGGAAGACCCTGGTTGAGACCCCGTTCTGCACCCCGCCGTGCTGTGACTGTGAGCCCTTGGCCTGCCTCTCTGAGCCCTGGGTTTATGACCACGTGTTCTTCTGTGTAGGTGCAGCCAAGAGAGACTGCAGCTTCCTGGACCCCTCCCCGGGGTCTGAATCAGTAGGTCTGGGCCAGGACCCCCAGTGCCAGGGTGTTTCAGGAGCTCACCAAGGGAGTGGGGTTTGGGAGCAGCAGAGCTGAGCACAGGCCCAGCCTGGTGGCTTTGCAGAGGCCAAGGATGGGCTTCTCTCATGTGGAGACAGCACCAGGACTCAAGGCCCCTCAGTCAGGAGGTATTGGGTCAGCCTGGATTTGCAAAGGTGTGACCTAGAGAAGGGATTCAAGAGCCCGGTTTTGGGGATCCCTGGGTGGCGCAGCGGTTTAGCGCCTGCCTTTGGCCCAGGGCGCGATCCTGGAGACCCGGGATCGAATCCCACATCGGGCTCCCGGTGCATGGAGCCTGCTTCTCTCTCTGCCTCTCTCTCTCTCTCTCTCTCTCTCTCTGTGACTATCATACATAAATAAATAAAAATTAAAAAAAAAAAAAAAAAAAGAGCCCGGTTTTCCAGCCTCTGAGTTCTTGGATGGCCCCCTACTGAGTCATTGTGCCAGCAGAGCAGTGGCATCCCCACTCTATAGTGAACCTTCCCCAGCACCAGAGAGGGCTTGGGGTTGACTTATGCTGAACTGGGGACATAGCTGCCTTAGATGTGTCCACAAAAACAGCTAACGTGTAGCGTCGGACGTTTGTGAGGCAAGTCCTTATGTGTGGGTTCTTAAAGGCAACTTCTGAGTCCCTGTTCACCATTTCAAGTCTTGGGCCGAGGGCAGAGTGACTGACCAGGAACCCAGTGTGAGTGTTAATGCCGTGTCCAGATGCTGTGTGTGCTGGGTGTCTCTGGCCTGTGGTAGCCTTTGAAACAGGCCCGGCTTCCAGAGAGTGTTCTCACAGCACGTTAGAATCTGCCTCGTGAAGGAAATAAGCCACGAGGCAGCCCTGGAAGGGCTCAAGGATGAGGTGGGTTGGTGGGAGGCCCACAGGAGAAGCACAGGTGCAAGGGTTGGAGTCAGGAAGGGCCTGGGAGGAGCCCCAGTGTGGCTGGAATAGAGTGGAGGAGGGCAAGGGGTCCAGCACAGGGGCCTCCCTGGAAGGCACTCTGAAGTCCTCTGGCTTTATTCTGAGTGCAGGGAGGGGAGTGACAGTACCCCAGAGGAAGCTCCAACAGGTGGGGTGAGCAGCAGACTGAGGCCCGTGGGGGGACAAGGGGCCTTGGGCAGATGATAGTAGGTGTGCCAGGGCAGGGGCAGTGCGCGTGTTGATTTGAGTCAGAGGCTCAGACGTCCTGGAGGTGTACAGCAGGACTGCCTGGTGGCTTAATCTTGCTTCCAGCTCACCCGAGTCACAGACCTCACTGGGCAGAGAAGCCTTTGCCTTAATCCCCAAAAACAATTTCCTTTAAACTACTCAGGTTAGTGTGTGCTGGATAGAAATCTGCTTTGCTATCTGACCTGTGGCCCTCACTTTGCCAGTATGTCTTCTCAATCTTTTCTCAGTGTAAGTGAAGCCTAGTCGATCACCACGATTCATTTGGTTTCCACAAGCATCCTCGAAACCATCCCACCCCCAAAACCTTGCATCTCAGTGCTTTGCCACCCAAGGCCGGCTCTCCCTGCTGTTGAAACTCGACCCCTGCCCTGTCCCCGGACCTCTGACCCCTGTGCTGAAGCTTCTCAGTCCTTGCCCACTTGAAAATGGGTGCCTCTCTGGACGTGGGCTGGAGAAGGCTGGGGTCGCTTAGGGCCACAGGATTGTCTTACAGGTTTGAGGGCTTGTCACACTGGATCGCGCTTCAGCTGTGCCACATCTGGCCTGTTGACAGCAGCTAGGGAAGCAGCTCTGGAAAATGTGGTGTCTGCGATGGCCTCTAGAATCTACTGTCAGAGCCTGGGAGCCCAGCCCAGCCCAGCCCACAAGGATGCGGGGGAAAGGGATGCTTGACGGACCTAGGAATTATGCCACTCCCTGCCCTCTTCCTGCTTCCTTAGTGGGGATGTTGGGGGAATGCCTCCTGGGAAGGAGTGGCAAGCCCCTGAGAGAGCCCCAGGGAGGGCCAGAGACTGGGAAGCACAGAGAGGTATCCTGAGGAGGACACGTGCTTAATTGTGAGCCGGGCCCAGCGCTGACACGTCTGACACATGCCTGTGCCTTTGCCCTGTGCAGCCACTAGCTTCTGCGTGGCCCTCACAGGATGGAAGCTCCATTGTCCCAAGCATGGCTGCAACATAGAAGATCCCCTGTGGACATGGGCCATTTATTTATAACATTCTTGCCGTATCAGCCATCCTGAATTAACTGCTTCTCCCAGCGTCAGGCCACAGTTGAGAATTAAAGAAAACAAATGCCATGCAGGAGGGCAGACCCTCTGCTGCAGCCCGCAAGCCAGCGGGAACTTGGTTTGACTGCACTTGGAGTGGGTGGTGATTGCCGATTTATGGCCAAATGGTTAACAAAGCCTCCTTTGAAAGTTGGGCGTAGTAGGGCTCTTGGATGACTCCTTTCGGGGAAGGAGAAGGGTAGCTTTCTTTTCTGTCTTGGAAAACAAAAGAAATAGTTGGTTCCAGAATACAGCACAACCGCCAGAAGCTCCACTCGCAAGCAGTAGTGGTGAGCTCACATGGGTAGTATGTCGCAGTAGGCCACCAGGCGCCAGCCCTTTCCCTGAGATAGTGCAGGGCCCTGTAATGCATTTAATCTGCGTGGAGCGGGTGGTAGTGGTGGTGGGGGCTGCAGCTGCTTCCTTGCCAGAGCTCTGTGCACAGAGAGTGTGCAGAAGGCTGCCTGGAGTGGCCAGGGCCCCGGCGGGGATCAGAACCCACCTGTATGTCCACAGAGAGGTCACCGTTGTTAATTGGGTTTCTGGAGAACTGAGAAGCCAAGACGTGAACACCAGATATGATGGAGGAAGCAACTGCAGGAAGCTGCTCCCACCCCAGCGAGGGTGACAAAGGGAAGAGGCTATGGTTCTGCAGGCTACAGCGCTTGGAGGCCACAGGCCTCAGGGCCTGCCGGGTCTGAGGACAGGAAGCTCAGTGGAGCTGCTTCTGTACATGTTGGGAAAGCTGCAGGCTGCAGCAGCTGCCGTGCACGGGACGGAGGGCCCTGCCGGGTCAGGAATCAGGCCGGTGACGGTGACAGACACGGGAAACAGGCAGGAGGACACAGGGCCCCCCTCCCTCCTCCTCCAGTGCTCCTGTTCGCAGAGCCTCAAGGGGAGCAGATGGCAGAGTCCCCACCCCTCCCACCTGCACCCCCTCCCCCGGCTCAGAGGCCAGTGGGCCTGGAGCTGAGCCCCGAGCTCTGGGATCTTCCAGAGCCGCTGTGGGCGCACCTGCCCTCTCCCTGCCACGCAGCTCTGGGGTAAGCATGGTCTCTCCTCCGTGCCACCTAGCATCCCAGAACTAGGGGTGTGTTCTCACTCTTTTCTGCTCTTTACCTCCTTGTCCTCCATGGTGTCCGATGAGTGCCTGTACTCAGCTGGGCGCCGACGATATCTCTGTAAGCCACACACAATTACCATCTTCATATAACCTACTTTCTAGAAAGACGGGTAGATAGTAAGCAACAGGCAAGAAAATTTTAGGTGGCAGTAGATGCTGTAAAGAAAATAAAACAGGCAGGTGCAATGTGGATGCCCGATGGGAGAAGAGGGGGTGGATGTGGCCAGCTCCAGGTTGGAGTGACAAGGCAGCCAGTCTGGAGGTGACCTGATGACGAGATGCCTTCAGCCATGCACAGGTGATGAAGGAGAGCATCCTAAGTAGAGGGAAGGGCAAACACAAACGTCGGGAGGTGGGATGGGCTTGGCGGGTTCAGGGCAAAGCCAGCTGTGATGGGGGTCCTGGCCGGTGGGGGGTGTGCAGGAGGGGCTGCGAGGGGTCGGCATGGCTCAGGTGGGCCTCGCAGGCTAGCGGAAGGAGTGGGTCTGTGTGCTGAGCCCAGAGGAAAGCCATCAGGTGTTTGAGAAAGGATCGATGTCATTTGCTTGGTCCTGGACCCTCTGAATCAGCTGCCTTGGGGATCTGGTCTCAGAGTGCACCTGGGAGACCATAGCACCAACTGGTCAGGGTAAGAAGGCATGTAAGTGTTCATCAGGGGAAAGAGGAGGATGACCATGTATGTCCTTGGGGAGGCAAACCAAGTCAGAAATGGCTTCCTTCTCCTCTCAGGAACTAGAAAGCCAGAGCAGTGAGACACTGGGACTTTCTGCATTGGTTTGGGTCACTTGCCTGGTCAGCCTGCTGCCCACACTGTCCCTTCTCCTTGGGAATGAGGGCAGCATGGGTCATGTCAAGAACCTTTAGCTGGAGACCTGCACCTCCTGCGGCCTGGGCCCTACCCCACGATACTCTGGTGAACACATCAACGTAGCACTGATGGCTCTCGCCATGTGTGGCAGTGTGCTTGCAATGCCTACATGTCCCTGTCCCCACTGCCCATGTGGGCCAGAGACCAGATTTATGTTTGTGTCGTTACGTGTTGTCTCCATTATAGTCCTGCACAGTGGGGATTACTGTCCCTTTCTGCAGAAGTGACTGAGATTCAGAGTGGCACCCAAGCTCATGGCCTCATGTGCCTGTAAGGTCCATGCTTGTCCTAGTTTCCATCCGCATCAGGGGCCCTTGGCAGAGCTCAGGGTGCCAGGCCCTTCCCATCCTGGGTGGAGGGTCAGAACCAGTAGGGGCTGGTGTCACGGAGCTGCGGGTCGGCTGGGAGCAGGTCTTCCTTCCTCAGCTCTGGTGGGTCTTTGGTGGTCAGGTCAGTCCTGGACACACAGGGCTCTCTGGTTTGAGGACAGTGAAGTGGGCAGGCTGAGAGGTCAGTACCCAGTTCTGGGATGGCAACTGAGCTCTCACATGACATTGCCAGGGGAGCCTGATCTGGCCCCTGCTCCACCAGCTGTTGGAACTGTCTAGACAACCTGAGGTGACATTTGTCACCGTCCTGGATGAAGTAGGCTACAATTGGATTATTCTTGAAATATGAGACCATTTTGAAGCAATGACAATGAGCAGTGCCCAAATGGGGGCACTGATGGTGACCTCGAAGAAGCTCAGGAAGCTGTGTGAGGAGTTGTGGGCTTCCACAGCGATGCCTGTGGCTTGGCATGAGATGGTGTGCGGAGAAAGTGAAGCGCCTCTCCCTCCGTGGACTTCCCCCACTGCCCCAGCCCCAGGCCCTAGAGAGATCCACGATGCAGGGTGCTGGCCACGAGGCCTATCCCAGAGCCTGCCAGCCCGGAGAAGGGTGGAGACGGTCCTCATCCCAGGTTCGGGACCCCAGTGGGGCTCTTCAGAGGCCGTGTATCCAGGGGACCTGGCCTTGCCTTTGTTTTGGTCTGCTGGGACCTTCTCTTCTTCTTCCAGAGTTGTAGGTGGAACAGAGGGGAGCCGTGAGCCCCTCAGCCCTTGAGCCTGTGCTGGGAGGGGTATAGGGAGTGCCCTGGTCACAGAGCAGGACTAGGAGGACCAAGGCCCGGTGTCTACAGAGTTCCGTGTGGGGTGTGACTTAATATTTTATAATAGATTCAGTGTTCTAACTAGAGCTCTGCTAGGTGGTGCCCTGGGGCCTCCGAAGCGTGCGTGTATGCATGTGTGTGTGTGGCGGGGAGGGTTCAGTGGTACTCCGTTACGGCCAGTGTCTTCCAGCAGAGGTGACAGTTGTCATCTCAGACCATCTAGACCAGGGATTCGCATACCACAGCCCAACAGGCTGTTGCCTGTTCTTGCAAATAAAGTTTTATTGGCACATAGCCATGTGCGGTGACTGAATTGCCTAGGGCTGCTCTCATGTTAAAACAGAGATTGGACAGGCCAGAAGCCTAAAAGATTTACTTTTCTGGCCCTTTAAGAGAATTATTCCAGCTCCAGATCTAGATGCGCCCGTGCCTTAGTTTCTCCATGTGGAAGGCGGCTGGACTTCATCAGTTTGTTACTGAAAGCTAGTCGTGGGAAGAGCGCTGGTGCCGTTACCCTGGCGGTCAGGAACGTGGGGGTGATGTAACGCGGCCCACCCGATTGTCTAAAGCTCTGCCGAGCCGAAACTTGGCCCCTGCGTGGCCTTTTCCTGTGCTCCTCAAGTGGCAAATAAGAACACGGTGCTGGAGAGGGGGCAGCGGAAAAGGAGTGGCCAGTGCTTGTGAGTTTTGGCTAACTGGGACCCTGGCGTCAGAACAAGTTCAGCATATCTCAGTGCACAAAAGCGTGATTTTTTTTTTCTTTTTTCTTTTTTTTTTTTTCTTTTTAATGAAAACTGCGTTCTCACAGTGGCGTTGCCCTGGAAGCGTGTGCTGGGTTGCCTGTCCAGCCCCGGCACTCTCGTCTTTTCCAGGCCGCTCTTCTGTTGCTGCCATACTTGAGAAGCGTGGGCCAAAGTGAGGATTGTTCATTTCCTTCTGCTTTCACTCACGGCCTGAATTTTCTCCCGTCCCTCGAAGGATTTTGGTGAGGCTATTCCTCTCAGTCTGGTACAACAAAACTAAGATGCAGTCAGCGAGGGGTGGCCCTGGGGTTCTCATCATGCAGAAAGTTCACCCTGGCCAGGGATCCAGAAATCTCTCTGCTGGCCAGATGTGTCCTGGCCCTGGAGGCAGACAACCAGCTCGGAAGTTGCTAGAGGATATTAACTTTGTGGTAACAGAGCTTGGCCCGGTGAGGTGGTTTTGGAGCAGCATTGTGAAATAAGGGAGGGATGACTGCTCTGACATTTAAAGGCCTCCGTTGGCCGTGCTTTTATCCTGCGCTCCACCCCGGACTCGGTCCGCAGAGGCTGGCCTGTTCCAGGGCTGACGCCGCCCCACGCCTGGGAAAGCCACAGCAGCCAGCACAGAGCCAGGAGGCCGTGGCCTGGGCTGGAGCATCTTCAAGGACCCGGGAACGTGGTTGGAAAGTCCTCTGTGTGACCAAGAACCACTTCCACCATTGCTGTTGGCGTCGTCCCTGCCGAGGAGCGGATGATGAGGGAGAGAGGGGCAGGGAGGGGAAGCTGATGATGCGCGGGTACCCGTCTTCCTGGTAAAGAAGGCTGCTCCCTGTGCTGCCCCTGATTCCCACCTTGGGCTGTGGGGTGGCCACACGGTGGGTGGCTCTGCATGGACTTTAAGGGTACCTGTAAGCAGAGTGGCAGGAAGACCAGGTTAGGGATCACCATGTTCCAAGGAGGAGTTTAGCTTCACATTCACAGGCTGTACTTGTTCTGCAAGTTCTATCAACTAAACTAAGCTCCTCCTGTGTACCGGACGCTGGGGTGAGTGTGCATTGGCCACTGTCTCTGTCTGAGCGAGGCACGTGCTGCCCTGAGCACCCAGCTGCGTTCTGGGGCCCTGAGAGAGACTGGGGCACCATGATGAGGCTGCAGGCTCTTCTCTGACCCTCACTGCCACCTGTTGGTTCCGGCTGTCTTGATGCTCAGGCAGCCCGGGACACGGGTACTGTTATTGTCACGCTGCTGACCACTGGGGACGTGGTAGCAGAGACTTGGCTAATAACTTGGCCCTGGCGGCAGAACCAGTCCCTGGCAGGTGTGGGACTTGAAGCAGGGCGGTATGGCTCGGAGTGTGTGCTGAGCCAGCGCACGGTACCACCTCAAGAGGCCCAGGAAGCAGGGTCCAAGGAAGGAGGGCTAGAGAGTTCACAGGCAGGGTTGGAAGCGTAGGTGGAGGGGAGGAATGCAGTCCTGGAGTCCTGCCACTGGCAGCCTGTGCCCGCAGCTCCCACCCCTGTGTTGTGGGGCAAGGTGAAGGTAAGTTTGTTAGCATGCCTGGCCTGTTGCTAGGAACTCATGTGCACCTTTGTGCCTGTCTCCTGGGGTGGGCTTTGTGGGCTCTCACTCTGTGCTGGACTTGTGCAGAAGGTTCTTAAAATGAAACAGGTCTCAGAAAGGTGACACCTCTCTGAGCCAAAACGTGCTGTGGTCTCCAGGAGGGGGTGGAGGATACAGCACTTTGCATCCTGTGTGGGGGCCGACCCCTTGGCAGAGCAGCCTCTGAGAAACACCATTAACATATTAGTGGGATTGGGCATGTGGCAACAGGTGGGAGGGGACCTACTTGATATCTGTGCTGGGGTCTGTGACCCGGAACCCCTGCAGAGGTGGTCTGGGACTTCTGTCCTGAAACCTCCCGATGTGGCACAGTACAAGATGGCCTAGTAGGGTCCCTATTCCCAATCATTCCAGTGTTTTCTTCAGTTGAACATCAAGCAAAGCCTTTTCCCCAGGTGCCTGCTGGCCTGTCCCTTTCCCCAGCCCTGGGCAGTCTGCTGGGTGAGGCCAGGCACTGACTTGGGGGAGACAAGTCACCGGTCATGACCCAGACATCTCCAGAGTGTCCACCCAATTCATGGCCTCTGTCCTAATTGTGGTTAGGAGGACAGCTGCTTTCAGTGGCCAAGTAGGAAAGGGGGCAGAGAGAAAGGAGCCCTCGAGGCTGCAGGGAGGCTGTGGGGCAGACTAGCTCAGAGCAGGGCCTTTGGAAGCAGATAGAGCTGGTTGCAGATCTAGCTGGGGGACCCTGAGCCTCCATTTCCTCATCTGCGAAGTGGGTATGGTCATGGGGGTTAAATGAGGTGATCTCTCTCTCACATTGAGGACATAAGGGCGCATAAGACCGAGTTCTTGGCACATAATGATATTCTTGTTGGAGTAGGGACAAACACACATGAACTCAAATGATTTCTGGATTTGTTTATGTGTATTGTTTCTTCTGCTTACAAAATTCATGCATGTAAAAAATTCAGAGTTTAGAAGGTAAAAAAAAAAAAATTACAGTTCAGAAATGTAAAAACACAGAAAGTGAGATCCTTCTGGAATCTACCCGAGAGTTAGCCATCATTAAATGGCGTGGTTCCCAGTCCTTTCTATAACTGGCTGTGACGCTGAGTGGAGACTCTCGATGGCCCTCCGAGCCCCGGGAGCCCATTGACTCTGCAGGTTCAAATACACTGTGGAGTTATAGGAAATAAGAATTTGTTCCTTTAAAAGATAAAAAAAAATGAAAGAAACAGTCCTTATTAAAACAAAACACATGAGCTTAGCACCAATTTCTCACTCTGTCCAATAAGAAAAGCAGACACATAGCATTAAAAAAAATAAAGTCACCACAAAATTCTTGGCCCAACACAAAATAGAATTGAATTCTTTTAGCCTCTTTGGTCCAAGGTCTGTGGTGAATGTGTTGATTCTCTTGTAGCCTGAGTGTGTAATAATGCAGGTTCCCTTTGGCATCACAGAACACACTCCGCTGGCTTGGACAACATGCCTCCTGTGATTGGATCAACCCACCACCCGTCCAGGGGGGCCCGTTGGCCCAGTGGCGGTGCCAAACAGAGTTTGACAAGACGCTCCCAGGCTGAGCGCAAGAGCCATTTCCAGCATCAGCCCCGTCCCACAGATTGGGGCAGGAGTGTCTCCTGGGCAGGGCACTCCTGGTGCTTTGGGTTTTGTTCTTTTTGAATAGTCTGCCTGCGTGCTTGGGGAGCTGGCTTGACCAGTTGGCTCTAGCTGACCATTCTGTTTTAGAGCTGCGGTGCCGGGAACACCGCCCACGGCCACACTCCTGGAGCCCAAGGGCCCCGTGCTCATTCAGGACACGCTCAGTTGTGGGGCTTGCTGTGTGTCCACACTGCCTGTGCACAGCTGGGGGTGTGCATTTTGTGTGAGAAAACCCAGAATGCACCTGCATAGTGTCTGCCTCCCAGGTGCACAGGCCTTGCTCCAGGAGCAGAATCTGGGCTTTCACCAGAGTTTCTTTCATGTGCCCAGGGACCCATGTTTGGTCCGTTTCTCTCACCTTCCACTCAGTCCGGAACCTCTCTCTGGGTTCCTGTTGTGTGCCGGGCACCGCTGGGCAGGAAAACTAGAAGCCAGATCCCATTCCCACCCTCTGTATGGATTCTGTTCATTGTGGGGCCGGTGCTGTTTGGTGTGTACCTGCTGTGTCTTAGTGTCCTCACCACTAAGGATTCAGTGTGGGGCAGGATGGCCACGGGCCCTGGTCTCTAGAAGCTTCCCCCTTGTGTGGATAGATAGATGATAAGGAGGAGCAAAGATTATGTCATAGTGTCACATACACCTGAAACATGGGTGATGGGGGAAAGATGGGCAGAGAAGCGGAGAACCTTCCATGGGGAGGGGTGGCATGAATGACCCCAGAAGCTGAGGCAGGGGACAGGGCCAGGGACTACACCTGGGCCAGCCCCAACTCTACCACTGAGCGGTACCCCAGATGGCAATGGTAAAGTGGTAAAGCCTCTTTCAAGGAGGGACCATCGTCCAGAATCCCAGTGCTGGTTGGTTCTTCCCCATTACCTTTCCTCAGCATCCGATATGTCCTCTGTTCACTTAAGAAAGTCTGGGGGTGAGGGGAGGATTTCTTAGTGGGGAAAGGTGAGGAAGTGTCAAGTTCAGGGAGCTCCTCGTTTTCCTATTGATGTCCAAGAGGGCTGTGGCTTCTGGGACCTTTAACAGCCCAGTGGATGTTGGCACAAACCCCTAATTCATGTGGAAACTAAGCTGCAAATGGGCTTCCTGGCTTGTGAGTGGGAGATGAGGGATGACTGTCCTTGAGATTCTTAGCAGCCTCATGTCACCTGGATGTGGCAAGTCATAGTGCCCAGTCCACCCTCTCTGGCTGAGAACATCCAGTATGGTGGTGAAGTTACGACCGGGCTGGTAGCCCGAGGGCCTCAGGACACAGTCCTGGACGCCAGAGCTCATATTCTGTGTTACTGTCAGTTAAAAATGGGATCCCCAGAAGCCTGTGACATGTGTGCGCCTAAGGCTCACATAACCTGGCCGCTGTTTGGGGACCTATGGTTCATTTGAGTCTTGCCTATTAGCAAATGATCTCTGTGCCCTTCCGGCCTCTCTTGCTTTTCCAAGAAGCCAGGATGACCTGCTGTGAACCTGCCCTTGGGGCTCCCTGGGCCAAACATGGACAGGTGAACAGTCACAGGAGGGCTCCTTTTCAAAAGCTCCTGGCTTGCAGACTCAGGAACTCCCAAGCAGGAGAGGGTCAAGCCAGCGGCGTCAGGAAGGCTGAGCCACCTGCAGCCTTACCCAGAAGGTGGCATCTCATCAGCTCTGGCCATTCTGGTTGCAGAAAGGAGCGAGCTGCCACCGCCGCTTGGAGGGGCTTAGAAGGAAATGACTCCTGAGCACGAGGGGGCTCGGGCTTGCTACCCCAGGCTGCCCACCCCGTGCCCACGGCCGGTCCTGGGAGGGGAGAGCCTTGGTTGAATCGGGGGCAGATTCTACCTTGGGAGGCAGCCACTGCTTGTTCTGCTCCAAGTGGAAAATAAGCCCCTACTGTCCTGCCACCCTCACTGTCATCCCCACACCTGCAGGCCTTGGAGCGAGAAGTCCCATCCCACCCCTGGGAACTCCCATCTTTCCCATTATCCCCAACGTGGCAACCAGTTAGAAATGCCCCTTTCTGAGAGTGTGTGTTTCAGCGCTGTCCCATTTGGGCCCCGGCGTGGAGAGGACATCACTGCTCACACCCAGGGGTAGGCAGGGCCAGCCAGGTCCAAGGCTTTGGGTCCTTTGTCCTAAGGGCTTTTTCTGAACAACTTCCATACTTAGCATGTGTCAAGCACAGCATGACGTGCTTTTGTCATTTAATGTTTTGTAATTAGTTCCTTTGGTAATGAGCCTTTTTAAACAGAATATCTCAAAAGCCACGTTCTTCCCTCTTTTTAAAGTTTTTTTTTATTTTTATTTTTTATTTATTTATGATAGTCACAGAGAGAGAGAGAGAGAGAGAGAGAGAGAGAGAGAGAGGCAGAGACACAGGCAGAGGGAGAAGCAGGCTCCATGCACCGGGAGCCCGACGTGGGATTCGATCCCGGGTCTCCAGGATCGCGCCCTGGGCCAAAGGCAGGCGCTAAACCGCTGCGCCACCCAGGGATCCCTAAAGTTTTTTTTTTTAATTTAAATTCAATTTGCCCACATATCTTATAACACCCAGTGCTCATCCCATCAATTGTCCTCCTTAGTGCCTGTCACCCAGTCACCTATCCCTGCACCCTCCTCCTCTTCCATAACCTTTTGTTTGTTTCCCAGACTTAGGAGTCTCTCATGGTCTCCAAATAAGGGGAGACCCTGCAGCCCAGCTGGTGGCTGGTGTCCTTTGGGCTGCTTAATGGCTCTGAGTGGCCATTCTTCCTGTGTCCAGGCTGACCTGGGAAGGAGCTAACTGGAGCTACCAGGAGCCTGCCAGGTGGGAACCCAGCACCTGTGGTTTGCTAGCTGAGCCTCTGGCCAGTGCCAGTCATTGTGAAAACATAACCTGAAGAGTCCAGCCGGCACCGGCCCAGACCTGGTGTGGCGTTGACCCTCCCATCCATGCAGTGTGGTAGATTCATGAAGAACATTTACGCACCTCGTTTCCTTTCTTCTTTGTGAGACCTCTCTGACGTGGGCTGTGCTTATCCAGCTTGTAGATGAGGAAAGCAAGGCTCGGGTGGAAGGACCTGCCCGACATCTGTGGTGAGGAAGTGCCTGCAGAGAGGGCTTTGAGCCCCCGTGTGTCTGGCTCCTTCCCTGACCACCCCGGCGGCACCCAAGCGAAGGACCCACAGCCCATCTGTCCTTTGCTCTTTGCAGAGCCGCATGAAAGTTGAGGGTGGAGAGTGGGGCCTGGCTCTCTGGGCACCTGGTCATGCCCAGCTGTTTCCAGCCTCATAGCGGCCCTGTTGAAACAGCATCAGAGGGCAGCCCCGGTGGCCCAGCGGTTAAGCACCGCCTTCGGCGCAGGGCGTGGTCCTGGAGTCCCGGGATCGAGTCCCATGTCGGGCTCCCTGCGTGGAGCCTGCTTGTCCCTCTGCCTGTGTCTCTTCCTCTCCCTCTCTGTGTCTTTCATGAATAAATAAATAAAATCTTAAAAAAAAAAAAAAAAACCAGCATCAGAGTCCTGGGAGTGGGGGCCCCCTTGCCAGCCCCTCTCATACCCCAACCTTCTTGGTATAGAGGAAGCCAATCACCTGAGCCTCAGGCAAAGCTCCTCACGAAATCTGGAAGACATCCCTTCCTAGCTGGCTCTGAGCTTGGGGCTTCATCAGAGAGACTCATTAAAGCCTGTGGATTTCCCTCCAGGGAGCTGGAATGTGGACTCCTTTCCCCAAGGTGGGGATAGAAACCATTGGAGTAGTTTTGAAGAGCAAAACGTTGCTACTGTGTTTGGGTCACTTGAGGTGCAGGCAGGCAGCTCTTGAGGCTGCTATGAGCTGAGCTCTCTGCAGAGCCCTGGGGGTCCTGACTGGTGGGCTGGGCCCATAGCATCTCCCTTGGGGCCTGGCCGAGGCACTGGCTTCCTCAGGGAAGGCAGCCTGTTTTGTCCGCAGTCCCTTGGGAGTGGTTCCTCAAGCCCATGCTGACAAGGGCAGCCTGTGTCAGTATGCAGCCATGGCCGGAAGGAGACAGGAGGGGCCAGTGTCCTGGGGACACACCTGAAAGTTTCTGCTAGAAGGAGTGTCTCCTTGCAGCGGGACTCCTGCTGCCCTCCATACTGAAGGGATTGGGGCCGTGAGCTGGGAGCCAGGTAGGGCAGGGGACGCTTCTCTGTAACTGTGTGACCACACACCATCCTTGTCCCCCAGCACTGGGCTCCTGGGGCTGAGTATGGCATGGCAGCACCGAGAAACACCAACCATCACTCACTTCCTTCAACTCCTTGACTGCAGGCAAAGCCACTGAGGCTTGGAGGAGGAAGCGGCTGTGCTACAGTCACTCAGGAGCTTGTCACCGGGGATGGCAGGCTGGGACCAGACTCGGGGGTGGCTTCAGGCCAGGCTCCTTCTCAGGACTCCCCAAAGCCCATGGCCTCTCCTGCCACTTGACAGCAGTGTGCACTGGCATATCCTAGTATTGCCCAGAGCCTCCGTTTCCTGATCTGTGCATTGGGCCCGAGATGTTTGTTCCTCTTGCCTCTGGGACTTGGTGCAGGTGCGCTGTTTGCACCGTAGGACCTCAGGCAGCCTGCGCACTCCTGTGGTTGTGACCTACTGAGTAGACCTATCTGGAGAATGGGTGATTTCCCCTCTGCAGGGACGAACTTGGGAAAGTCTTGGGACCCAAGTAGAAAAGGGCTGGAAATGAAGACCTTGGGGAGATCACTCGAACCCCAGAGGAATTCTTCTTGCACTTTGATGAGTTGGGACCGTGTTGGACTTGACATTCTCCAGGCACATCCTGGGGGGAGGCACTTCCTAAAAGGCAGGGGCCTGTCTTGCTCAGGCCTGATTCCGTGGAAGTCAGGACGGCACCTGGTGCACAGTGGGTGCTTTGTGGGTAGGGATGAGGACAGGAACCTGTGAGTGCAGGCTCTCTGGGCCCTCGGTTTCAGCTCATCTCACACATCCTGGGCTCTGTCAGCAGGGGCTGCGTGAGGGACGTGGCAGTCGTGTTCTGTGTCGGTTCTCAGGTCTGCCGACGTGGGGCAGGGGTCAGGTGCCCACAGGGAGGGCTCGCCAGCCGTCTCTACAGCCTTGTCCTCCCAGAGTGCTCAGGCCCCAGGGCAGGAAGTCAGCTGACCATCCGCACGGCACCGCAGGAAGCAAGGAGGCTGCTGGGCTGGGACATCCATCGCTGGGGAGGCAGGACAGAGGATGAGGCGGGGGAGTCGGGTGCTCGGGCTGGGCCCCTGGTGCCTGTTTTGGGCCTGGGTTTTTGTCTTAACAGCCGAGCTTCCGGTCACAGTGTCCGTGGGTCTAGAGCGAGACTGGCCATGGCCACTGCCCTTGTGCTCTCCTCCGTGGCCCTCCTCGCCTGTCCTGTGCAGCTCAGAGGCCAGAGCGGCCCCAGAGGATGCCAGGCAGGGCCCTCCATCCAGCTCTGTCCCTCCCCACCTCCTCCTGCCCTCTGTGCCACCTGGAAGGGGAACACGAGGAGCTAAATCAGTTTACTTGAGGCCTCGATTGCTGGTAGGAGCCTGACAGCGGAGCCATGACAGGCTCTGAGGGCTGGGTTGAGGGGTGACCTCTGGCCCTCTGTGCCGCTCTGCCTCTCAGCCACCCTTGCTGCTGTGCCTTTGGCTTTGGAGTGGTTTGGACAGGATGCAGCCTCTGAAGAGAGGTTGGGGGGGCTGTCGGTAAAAGGAGGTGCATGGAGCTCAGCTGTGCCCCTCACTGTCCTCCCAGCACCTGCCAGCCCCTTCTGTTCTACCTTCCTTGTTGTGTGAAGAAGTTGGCTTTCACTCTCATTGAAGGCAGGAGAGGGATCAGAGTCTGCAGCACACAACGGCTACTTTAGGGTGAACTCTTTCCTTTCAGATAGGCCTACACCTCTTAAAACAAATGCCAGTGGCTAAGGGTGGTTGGCTTGATACATTTGTATTGGGGAACTGCAGACCGGAAATTGCTAATCAGCAGGAATGGTTTCCCCTCTACAGTCGGTCACTTGGGGGGCATGAGGTAGAGGAGGAATAATACCTTTAGAGTCCAGAGTCTGAACCCTTCCACTCTCTAACCAGGTAACCACTCTGAGCCTCAGTTTCCTTGTTAGAAAATGGAGATAATGATAACTCACCTCAGAGGGTTAGTGTGAGGATCACATAAGCCAAAGGCCATAAAGTGCCTAGCACACCTGGCCACACTGCGGGTGTTCAGCAGATGGTAGGCACTGACCTCACAGTCGCCAGCACCATTATCTTCACCTTCATCTTCACCATTACCATCACTACCACCACCATTAATACCACCAACATCATCACTACCATCATTATCACCACCTTCATCATCCCCTTCATCATCACTATTAACACCACCATCACCACAACCTTCATCACTCCCTTCATCACTATTAACACCACCATCACCACCACCTTCATCACTCCCTTCATCACTATTAACACCACCATCACCACCACCTTCATCTTCGTCATTAACACCACCACCATCACCACCACTGTCATCACCACCACCTTCATCACCATCACCACCACCATCACCTTTGTCTAGCATAGAGAGTGCAACCGGGACACCTTGAAGACTTGGCCTCATGCCTGACTCTGAATCGAGTGGAAGTCAGCTCCTGTCACAGATACTGTAGTAACCTGGGCTTCTGTCCTTTCAAGAAGGCTCTTTACCTTTGGCCTTTTCCAACTGGTAGCGGGTTTTCCTTGTAGGAAGAGGTCCCAGTGTTAGTTGCCGTCTCACTCAGAGTAAAGCAGATCCTACAGGATCTTAAAATTATTCTATGCTCAATTATACTACTAAGAATAAAACATTCTGGCTCCATTAGCGAGAAAAGTTGTCTGGTAGATAATTATGTTGTCTCTACGTGTCATCACATCATCTTTTTTTGACTTTGGTTCTTTTTTTTTTTTAATAAATTTATTTTTTATTGGTGTTCAATTTACCAACATACAGAATAACACCCAGTGCTCATCCCGCCAAGTGCCCCCCTCAGTGCCCGTCATCCACTCACCCCCACCCCCCGCCCTCCTCCCCTTCCACCACCCCTACTTCGTTTCCCAGAGTTAGGAGTCTTTATGTTCTGTCTCCCTTTCTGATATTTCCCACACATTTCTTCTCCCTTCCCTTATATTCCCTTTCACTATTTATATTCCCCAAATGAATGAGAACATACACTGGATAAAGAAGATGTGGTTTATGTATACAATGGAATATTCCTGCCATTAGAAATGACAAATACCCACCATTTGCTTCAACGTGGATGGAACTGGAGGGTATTATGCTAAGTGAAGTAAGTCAATCGGAGAAGGACTTTGGTTTTTAATGCTCTAAATGCCCCAGTAGGTAAGTAGAGATCCGAGTGCACAGTAGAGCAGGAGCTAGCCTAGGGCCAAGCGGGCCCTGGGGGTCATTCCCACCTTTGTTGTTCACTGGCTGAAGGATCCTGGGCAAGTGACTTCTCCGGGCCTCAGTTTGTTTTGATTTGAAAATTGGGGCTAACAGTACCTGCCTTATAGAGGCATCGTGAGCACCGAGGATGGGTGGCTTAGTTCCCGGGACAAACACGTATTCAGCAGATGTTAGTGCTTGGGGAACCTGAGGGGGTAGAGAGAATGCAGTGGCACTTGCAGTGCCTGTCCGCGAGACCTGATGCTGTCAGACTGAGTGGTTGGGGGTGGGGAAGGCAGCTGTCAGGTCACGAAGTTTGCCATCTTCCAGTTGGGTACTTTTCATGGCACGTAGCCTTCATACAGCTGTGTGGACTCAGGCTTAATCTGGAAGTTTGTTAGAACTAGCATTGTCCAAATCTTTGCAGTTGTTGGGTTGTTGGCAATACCCTGTGGTATGCGGTGGAGGAAAAATATGTTGGGAGAAACAGCTGCTGACTCACGTGGAGGCGGGCTGGCCAGGACTGTTCTTTTGGCTTCCCACCGCAGCCTCTGATGCCTGGGCCAGTGTGCCAGGCAGCACCCTCTCCACTCATCCCCCATCCCAGTTGGCCAGGAGGGTGGTCAGAGGGTGCCAGGCTGACCCAAGAACAATATGGGGGGCCTCTGCCAAGGTTGGTATGCTGGTATCTACTGAGACAACAGTATTTTCCTCTGGGAAGACTGTGAAAACTTCCGGTGATCAAAGGATGGTTTCCATGCTCCCAGTTTTGAGGATGAAGAGGTGCAGAAGGTTCTAGCTGGAACTCATAAGTGTTGGAGTTTTAAGGGACCTTGGTCTGGTCCCGTCACTGCCTCTCTGGGGAAAATGGAGAGAGGCCCTCTGCCCAGGGTCACGTGGTGAGGCGGTTGATGACAGGGCAGCGACTAGCCCCGGGTCTTGTCTCGCTGCTGTGGCCTGCCCTTCCCACCTGGACACTCTTCCCCGCAGGCCAGCAGCTGTTCCTGCAAGTTGGTAGGATGTGGCTGCCCTTTGCCACTGGTTCCTTCCTGTCTCCTCGGCCCTTACCCTGAGCCTCCCCAAGTGCCTCTCTTGTTGTGGCCAGCTCTTCCCACCCGTCTCCCCAGTGACACCACACGTTCCTCAAGGGCTGGGATGGGGCTTTGTCTTCCCAGGGCAGCCTCCCAAGACTGCTAATCCCAGCGAGGCCTCTTAGTGGCAAGAGGAGCCCTGAGCAGGCGGGGCAGGTGGCGGCGTCCAAGTGCCGGTGGTGCGACCTTCAGCCGTGAGACCTTGGGCAAGTTAGTGTCTCTCACCCTGTTTGCTCATCTGCAGAGCGAAGATAGGAGAGCACCTCTCAGGGCTTGGTGGTGTGAGCGCCGTGCAGGCCTCTGCTGCTACTATTTTAGTGGGTTCTCCCTTTTGATGGCTCACGACATTACTCTTGAGGTCTCCTGGCAATCCTCCAAGGGGAGCTGGCTGGAGGAGTGGCCATTTTACAGATGGGGAGTTGGAGGCTCCTAGGAGGAAGGAGATGAGTGGTGACTTTATGCCGGGTGGGGTCGGGCCAGGCTGGGACACGGCAGGCGGGTGCTCATCCCTGCGCCCCCTCCTTTTCCCCAAGCTTTCTGTCTACAGAGACCGGGCTCACGGGTGCTGGGCACACTGTTCTGGAAGCGGCCACTGCCCTCCCCACTCGAGGTTTCCTGTCCCAGCCTCGGCCCTTTGCTGTGCCTGGGCCTTGGCCTCACATGTGGGGCTCCTGACAGATGTTCTCAGAGTCAAGGAGCCTTAGTATCCTCGTTTCCTCCCAGAAGCTTGGGTGCCCCCCAGCGCTCCCCAAGAGAGGGCTTTCTCAAGGAGGAAGAGAATGCCATTTCGCCTTGTAGAAACAAGCAGATTTTCAACATCTGAGGGAGAACTGAGAATGCAGAAGCCTGGGGCTGGCAGCACAGCCTCAGCCTGCTTCACGGGCACGTTCCAAGTGCATTTCCTGTTGACTGTCTCCTCACCCACACCCACTTCCTTTCCCATCCCCTCGCCCCACCCCAACTGCCCTGCTGGCTGACAGCTCAGTGGAGCAGCCCCTGTGCTCCACGTTTGCCTCCTGCCTGTCTTGGGTGCCGCAGTGCTATCACCTGAGTCCCGAAGTTCCTGCTGCGTGGGTCTTGTGGAGCCAGAGACATCTTCTTGGCTCCTCTCGGGTCTGTCCTCAACACCTCCAGCAGGTGCCAGCAGGGGCGACCCCAGGGGAGATGTGGGATCCACCAAGGGTGACGTGGAAAGAACACAGGACTTCTTTGTGCTCTGCTGCGCCCTAACTGTGACATCGGGCACATGCCCTTGGCTTCCACATTAGCATGTCGGCGACATTCATTTCTCTTCTTACAGCTGTTGTGAGGAACTTAATCATGCTCGTGTGAAGGATCCAGCACAAATAGTGGGTCTCAGCAGGCTGCCTTCCCTTCCCGCTCTTGGCTGACGATCGGAAGAACACTGACGGTTCATTTGGGGCCTCAGAATATAGAAATCAGTATCCAGCTTGAGGCCCTGAAGCACCTGATTGTCACCATGTGGGACTTAGGAGCAGGAGAATGAGCTCAGGCCCAGGGGTGGGAGGCTCAGGCATCTTCTTGGATGTGGGGAGGCTCTTGTATGGCTTTCCATCAGCCATTTACTCAAGCTACTGAGGCTCAAATACCCCACTTACAAAATGGGGATGGTAATAAAGTAGAGTCCCTTAGGGAACTGGCACAAAATAGATGATATTTCATATTGCTCTTAACAGAGCACCCAGCACAGGCCGAGTGGTCGGTAAAACACTGGCCCTGACACCTCACTCTGAGCATCCCTTCCTGACCTCATCCCTTCCCAGACTGCAAACTCCCCAGAAGCAGGGGCTGGTCCCCTGCTTTGGGTTTCCAGCTAGGGCTGGGTGCCAAGAGATGGCCCTGCCAGGAAGCTGTATCACCCTGCCATGGCCCCTGGGCCCCTTGGATCTGTGGATGGAGCCTCAGTTTAGACCTGGGGAGAACGCTGACCGCATGGCTGACTCTCGGCTTGCCATAGGTACTTCTGCAATGGGGAAAAGGTACCAGCAGTTCTCCCAGATTTCTTGGGCACCCGTCACGCCTGCTTCTCCCCTGAAGTAACTGTATGATTCATCTCAGTACCGCAGTCTGACAGTTCAGATAAGAGGGGAAAGCAGGGCTCATGTGAAGGGGGTGGGGGGAGAGCCCCAGAGAGTGACCTTTGCCACTTGTGCTGGGAGAGCAGGACTCTGTGTCATGTCCACTGTGACCCTGGTCCCATGTCCTCAGCCCTGGGCCTAACACCCCAGAGGCCCAGAGCTGGGAGCGAGAGGACCAAGGGAGGAAATGGCAGGTGGAGCTGGAACTGTGGGAGCACCCCAGTTTGGGGCAGCTCGTGAGAACGCAGTGCTGTTTGTTCTAAGATTCCTTCTAGCTTTGCTGCAAAGGTGCACATTTCTCCTCCCTCTCCCTGCAGGCACTAAAGGCCCAGGGAAGGTGTTTGAGCCCACCGAGGGGCCAGAGCAAATTTAGTCTGCATTGAAGCCACGGTGGGAGTGTTCTTACTGCGCCTCACAAGTGCCTGATAGTGAGCAAGCTGCACTCACTCATTACGGGGAGCAGTGCTGCCTTATTAAGACCAGAGTTTCTCAGCGTCAGGACTACTGGTGTCTTGGGCTTGATGGTTCTTTGTTGGAGGGAGAAGGACTGACCCGTGCTGTGGGATCCCTGCCTCTACCCACCAGATGCCCACAGTCCTTGTGCCCAAGTCACGACAATCCCTGGGGCTGCATTGTGTGGTACAGAACCACAGACTGGAGGGAAGGATCTTGGCCTCCCTGGTGGCTGCAGTCCCTGGGGCCCTGTTACGTGCCTGGCCTAAGACAAGAAATCTGATTCTTCCGAACTGGCAGTGGCAAAGGACAGGTGCCTTCTCAGGGCCCCCTCGGCTGGAGCGCCACGCAGGGTGGGTGGAGCCGGGCAGTGGGGCATCCTGTTAACCGGAAGACGTGGCAGTGCAGGGCCTACTGACCCTGGGCTGGGTTGGTTAGTTTAGTTGGCTCCACATTTTCTGTTCTGTCTCGGAGTCCATGTCCCCAGTTGCTGGGAACGATGGTGACGCTGTCTGATGGCTTCTTAACCCTCTCCTCCTGAGCCCCTCCAGGGAGAGCAGGCAAGCAGGCAAGCAGGCATTTTGCCAGGCAGCTGCCAGCATTGTGCACCGCTGTTTTCATGAGAAAAAGTGCCAGAGCCCCATTGCCAAAGCAGAGAGCCATCTTGCCCATTAATCAGGACTTCAGGATCCTTGGAGCCATCTTAGCAACTGCTTGGCACGAGCCCTACTCAATTTACAATCACCTGTCTGCCTTGAGAGCTGGCCCCTCCTGGGAGGCTGCCATAGGAGAGGGAGCCGCCACCAGCTCGGCCTGTTTCAGGGGCTGAGACAGCACCTCCCAGCAGGGCCCCAGGAAGTACTCGGTTAGGAGTAGTGTTGTTTTTGTTATGACTCTCGATTTTCAACCTTAAACATGTAGAAAAAGGAAGCTGGACCGATACTCCTAGGGATTCTTTTGAGGAAGAGGGAGAAGGAGCAGGAGCAGGAGCAGGATGTGCTCACAGAGCACTGTGATGGCCGAGCCCCTGGGCTGGCCCTGGCTGCCCCTTGCTGCACTGAGGGCTCAGCCAAGCGCCCTGCGGGGCCATGGGGGCACCCTGCACTCCCCCCGTTAAGACTGAGGCTGGTCATTGTTCTGGTGCTGCCTCCAAGGGAGGCGACCACTGCTGGGGTCCTTGTCTCCGGGGCCTGGCTCCTGCCCTGCAGACAGACATGCATACACCTGGCTCCTTCTCCTCTTGGGGCAGAAGGGGAGAGGCAAGTACCATCGGATTCTAGGTGTGACTGGGGCCATCCTCTGCCACCTGGAGGCAGGCGCTCTAGCAGCGCTGGTCCCCATAGTAGAGGGACCCAAGACATCACCCCTTCTGTCTCCCAGCATCTCAACCAGAGGAGCCTCTGGCTGCCCACCTCTGCGTCCCTCTGCCATTTCCATCGCCGCTGCCACCCCCAGGACCTGTCTGCCCTCGCAGGTCTAGCTCTCCGGCTTTGCTCATCTTCCTAGATGGCCCCTCCCAGCACCATCTGGGAAACCGACATCCCCAGCCTTTCTGAACAGCCCAGCGAGGTCGCCTCTAGCCTCCCTCTGTGGCAAAAAGCTTCGAGCAGTAGGTTTCTGAGACGTTCCTGGGGGAGAACCTCATACAGCTCAGATACCCCAGTAATTTGGAGAATTGCTGCCGAGTGCCACACAGATCAGCCAAAATTAACACACATTTTGCTGAAAGAACAGAGTTGCTCCCCCGATGTCTTCACATCTTCATCCATTGCTGGGCTGGGCTGGACTGGACTGGAATTCTTAAGGACACCAGGAAGGGACGCAGCAGGGCAGCAAGGGCCCCCCGACTGCTTCTGGGGGGTCTGATTGACCCTCGTGGAGCCAGAGCTCCTTGGTTTGCTGGAAGAGCTTCTGAAGGTGGTGGCCACTCGGCAGTGCTGTGGGGTAGTGGTCTCGGTGTTGGCGGTCCCTGGGCACGGCCGTGGGTGCCGTGTACGTGCTAGCCCAGCACTTCCGCAAGGCAGCGTGCATCATCGCTGCTTTCCAGTTGAAACAGGCCCAGAGGGGCAGAGTGACCGGGCATTGGATAAACAGCTAGAACATGGCCAGGCCTGGGTTCCTTTTTTCTACCAACCACGATTGTGTCCACAACAGTCAGTGCCCCGCAGCTTCCTGGCTTGCTGTCCCCCGGGCGTCTTGGGAGCAGGCATGGGTGGTCGGTGCACCCCAGAGGCGTGTCAGCCCTGGAGCAGGGCCCATTTCCACCCACATCTGGTTTGCCTTGACTTCCCGAGGTTCGGAGGGTGCAGGGAGCTCCTGAATGTCCCAGAGACCCAAGGGACCGATGCCCAAGCAGGCCCTACTCCTTCCAGAGGCCCCTTCCTCCCAGCCTGCCAGTCGCCCCTGGAAGAGCCCAGCATTCACAGTCTCGCCTCGTCTCCTGAGCCTTCTGTCCTCGCTCCTCCCCAGGAGCAGCCTGGGAGGGACCAGGCTTTTAATTAGCCTAGTTCGGGGGATGGCGGCTCTAAAGCCCTGGGAGGTGAATGCAGCCGCCTTGCTTTTGGAATCCACTGCCAGTGGACACAATGTAGCTGTAGGAATGAAAATGAGGGAGAGAATGGCTCACAGGCTGGGGTTTTTAATTGGCACCGTCCTCCCGGCCCTGCGCCCGCCCGCCGGCCCTCCCGGGGCTCTGTTTGGGCGGCCGGGCCCGGGCTGCGAGCGGTGGAGCCTTTCACAGCCTCAGACTGATTTAAGTGGCCCTGTATAGACGCGGGCAGGCCTCGCTGAAAGGCAAGGCGCGGTCCCCACGCCGACGAGCCCTGGGAAACGTATCGGCCACCTGCGCGTGGTGAATGGCCTGGTGAATGGCGATAACCGCTAAGAGCCCCGCCGAGCCGCCCGGGCTTCAATGGGCCCAAGGCCCTGGCGGAGAGAAAAGGTTTTTCTAAAGCTGCAATTAATTTCTTTCCCCCAATCAATCGGAGGTTGCTTTCTTGTTTTCAGCCGGGCAAGCGGGACGCTTGATTCTGTGCTTCTCCGTTAACCTGGGCGCGCCGACAATTGATGTCCCTCTCAAGAGACAGAACAGCTTTATTTCTCACCAGCCATCGAGGCGGGACTTGTGTGTGTGTGTGTGTGTGTGTGTGTGTCTGTCTCCCTCTTTTTCTAAGATCATCTCAAGCTAATAGTGAGAAAAAAGGCATGTGAGCGTTTCTGCCCGGGCAGGTCCCACAATACCTTCAGGAACGTCCGTTTTTCTTGCTTTCATGAGAACACTATGAGGTCTCTCTTGGAGGGGACAATGGCAAGATTAAAGAGGGAGGGGGCGCGCCAGAAAGCGGGAAGTAGAAAGGCCGTTCAGCCCGGCCGCCCCGGAGCTTTATGCTGCAATTTGAAGGGGTCTGTCCTGGACTCACCCCCTCCCTGCCAGAAGCATTGGCAGAAGCCTCTCGGCCCCCACTTACTTTTACAATGAGAACCATTTTTAACTGCAAAAGAGAGAAAAGGCCACCCTTTCTCTCGGGGGTCGGTGTTGCGTTTCTACGAACATGAACTGTGAGTGTACGTGTGTCTGGGTTGGGTACTGACCCACAGGATCTCAGGTTCCTGTTCACTTGGGGACCTTGGTGCCAGGACGTCCTCCTGGCCGCCTTTGTGGCCAAACAGGCTGCCTGCAAGCCAGCCCGAGCACCGTCTGCCTCTCAGACCACCAGGGCAGGGCCCACCCCCCCCTGCCCCAGGCCAGTCCTCCTACAGAGGGGAGGTGCCAGGCTTGAGAAGTGGCATCTGGGGCCGTCCTGGCTATGCTGGCAGCCCGTCTGTCACGGCAAAATCACTGGCCCCTCTGCCCCAACCTTGAAGCTGGCCTGCTTTGGCCACGGCCTCCAGGAGAGGTTTTGGTGAGAGGGGACCGTCTGTCGCTGTGGGTTTGTCCATGTGCTTGACTCAGCTTTCACTCCCCTCTGGTCTGGGGCCCCAGCCTCGTTAGGATCCCTGACCTGTCCACTGGGCAGATTGCCCATAAGCCTCGGCACAGTCCATGTCCTTGAGAGGGGAAAGGATAGTGACTGGCCCTGTGCCCCGAGCCCACCAGCGCGACCACTGGCTGCAGCTCAGGGACCTGCCGGTTAGGGCCCCCACGACTCACTCTCCCCTGAGGTTCGCAGGGTGCTGTGTGCACACACCATTTTACTCAGATGGAGAAGGGCCATGCTCACCCAGTGACCTGTCAGTCTCTTCGGCCTCTGTAGGCCTCAGCTTCCTCATCTTCCCCTCCTGCTAGAGGAACAAGTGAGGCTGAGGACGCTGAGTCTCTGCTGCCTGCACTTGGTAGACGCCCAGTTCAAGGGAACAGGAGTGTCAGCAGCTCTTCCCTCTCTGCTTGGAAGACCGAGGGTAGATAGGGGCCAACAGGCAGGGAACGCACTTGGTTTTGCTTTTTTGCCCTAGGCTGTGGTGGCAGCTCCTGCAGGGATTTGAGACCCTTAGCCCTTAAGGCCTGTGTGGCTCTGGGCTCCATGTTCCGAGTGAACCCGGGCCCCTGCCAGTGACACACAGTGTCTGGCAATTCCTTTTTGCGGTAGCTACTTGCAGATGGAAAATCAGGGACTTCCCCATGGGTTCTGTGCTTTTTCCAAATTGTTAAACATTTTTATTTTTGCAAGAGAGAAGTGGGCTCATTTCCTGACTCAGGTGCAGCCAGTGTTGGTGGGAGGCCAGAGGCTGGGGCCTCAGGCCTGGAAGCTGGTCTCGTGGTAGGCACCTCCTCTGCCTCACTGCAGCTCACCTCAGCCTTCTGGACCAGGAGGGGCCACCGAGGGGCCAGAGGCCAATTGACCGTGTCGTCATCATCAGTCACTGTAGGAATCACCATCATCTTAGAGCGATTACAAGATGGCTGAGCTGTGTGTCTGCATCTCTGTGTCTGTGTGTGTCTCTGTGTGTGAGAGAGATGTGCGTGCACACGTGCACATGATGCATTTACATCTAAGGGAAAGAAGGAGCCAGGGCCGACCTGGGGCCCTCAGGAACACGCCTGGGATTCCGTGCACATCGAGGGTGTGGTAACGGCACTCTGCTGGTTTCTTTTGTTTGGTCTTGCTGGTTTGCATCCTCCTTGGTGCTTTCAGCCTTTTCCCTCTGACACATCATTTATCACCTGGGGGTGGGCTCCAGAGGAAAGTAATGTACTCACGGCCTTTGCCCCTTCCTCCCATCTGGCCAAGGGCCTGGCCCCACGTGGGGCAACCTGGGCGCACCCTCCTGCCGGCCTCTGGCCCAGCTGCTGCCTCGCTGGTGTCCTTCCCCTCTTTTCTCCTTCCTGCACTCGGGCACTCGGCCCTGCAGGCAGACTGCCGGGGCTCGGATCCTCCCCACCTACTCCCTGTGTGGCCTTGGCAAGCCCCTGACCCTCCGATGACCGTGGTGCACTGCCTCCACCCGGGGCTGTTGTGAGGGTTCAGTGGGATGGTCCCCATGCAGAAGCTCACAGTAGATGCTTAGTAAATGTTAGCTCTGCTCGTCAGAGGCCACACAGCTGCTAGGACACGAGAGCAAACCCCCTAGAAATGCCGACTTTGTTCCCCGAACCCGATGAGATTCCAGGGGATGACGGCTGGAAGTTACGGTAGCTCAACCTTGTGAGTCAGTTTTCTATACATGAGGAAATGTCTGGGCTTAGGAGTGATTTAGGGCTGCCACCAGCCCTGCACATTGCTCGGGGGCTAGCTCAGACCCTTGTCATCTCAAGAGCCTTTGGCTGTTGGAAATTTTATCAAGGAGCAGGTGAGGATTGCCGGTGGCTCTTGGTGGGTAGAAATGAGGGTGGGTTTCTTTTCTGGATTTCTGCAGCGTGATGGGTAAGGGCACCGGCCTTGAGCACATGGAGCCGGGCCTAAGCCTGCCCCTGCCCCTGCCCCCTCTGTGGGGGTTTGCAGAGTCAGCCTTGGGCTGTCGTGTCGGGGTGCTGCCCCTCGGGACTGGGTGCTGCGGCGATGGAGGCCGGAGCTTCACCCAGTGCTGGTCTTGGACACCCACCTCAGGTGTACTAACTTGACTTCTAGGTGGCCCTTGAGATGCGGGTGCTCTGTTTGCATATCCTGCCAGACATTCGAACAGTAACGAACAAAGGAGAAAAAATAGAAAGGGAAAAAATAAGCCTATCAGGAAATTAACAGTTATGTTGAGGTGTGTCCCTGGGAAAGTCAAAGAAACAGAGGCCCGCCCTGGCCAACCCTTCCGGAGCCTGCAGTCAGGCCTCCAAGCGGGAGCCACATTCTGCTGGCACACTGACGGCTTGCGTGGAGCCATCCACACGCTCCCTTCTACACGAGGTCAGCGTCATGATTCCCACCCTGGCTCTGAGAGTGGAAATGACTCGTCCAGAGTCGCTAAGTAGAGTGCGCAGGCTTTCCTGTCTGGTTGGTGCTCGGGGCCACAGCCATCCCCCCCACCCCCACCCCACCCCGAGGATGGGCTCCTCAACAGCCTCGTGGGGACCTCCCAGCACCTAAGGAAATGGCTCCCAGATGCCTGCTCCTGGCGGAATCTGGATTTCCTGCTGGGTGGGTTTGGCACGGTCCTGGTGGAGGGCCCAGAATCCCCTCCAATGGAGCCCAGGAGCCCCTGCCCCAGTAAGGGTGCTCCTGGGCTGCAGAGACTGAGTAGTGCCTTGGGCTGGTGGCCACGAGTGTCTGGAAGTCCAGTAAGCACAGTGCAGCCTCCCATGGTGGTCTCCGGTCATTCCTCCCTGCAGCTCAGAGGGGCCGGCTGTGAGAACAGATGGGACCTGCTCAGGTGACCCATGGGGCACTGGGCAGAGCTGGACTCTAAGCCAGGTCTGCTGGTCCAGCTGCTCCAAGATGCAAGCCCTGCCTTGCTGTGGCATTGGATCTGGCTGCAGAGATGGAGCTAGAAGGCAGGTCATCCCAGGAAGGGCACCTGGTGGGCCAGGGTCCCCCTCCCCACCCCATAGCGAAGCCAGCATCTCTCCTGCCTCCAGGTGAGGCGAAGCTCTCAGGTGAGGCAGTCCTCTCTGGGGCGTAGGAGCAACCAGGACCTCAAGCACTGCGTCCCTGCCACTCACCTTGGCTCTGCGGGTGGGGACAGCCAGCCCAGAGAAGCGGAATGTGCCCAGGAATGTCCTGCCACACCCGATGCCAGCAGGCATGTCTGTGGCCACCTGCCGTGCTCGGGCAAGCCGGGACACGCTGGCCGGGCCGGCTGGGCTGCTGCCACTCCTCACCCCCACGGGGCTCTGGCGGCCAGTGCAGGCCCACGCGGCCCCTCTGCCCAGCGTGCCTGCGATTCTGCTCTCGCAGTGAGACTGGGCGGGTGAACGCTCTCCTGCCACTGCTCCCTCCCGGGGCCGCAGCTCGGGCCTCCACGCTGGCGCAGCTGGGCCCCGTGAAGCTGTCGAAATCCCGCTGAGCCGGGCCCGGCGTGTGATCTCATCAGTCGCCATCACAGCCCACGAGAGCAGTTTTATTTCCCCATTTTACAGCTGGGGAAAGAGAAGCATAAGTTGCCTAAGGAGCCAAAGAAGGCCCTGTCCTGGCAACAGAGGCAGGGTTCCGTCCCAGCCAGGCGGCCGTGTCGGCCTCGTGCCCGGTAGCCCACCCCGTTCGGGCATCGGGGGTGTGGTGAGCCCGCCCGTCAGCCGTGGGTCTGGGCGTGGGGGGCCGGGGAGGTGTTGTAGCTGGGCCACGAGGGTGACATGGCCGAGGCAGGGTCTCCCCAGAGGGAGCTGAGTGGACGAGGAGGCCGCGGGCGAGGCAGGAACGGGCTGCTGGGGCTGCTGTGGGCCGCACACCGGAGGCGCGGGGAGGAAAGCGCCTGGACGGCTTGAGCCACGCTGAGCGGAGAGGCCTGTGAGGTCATTCAAGGGGCCCACGGCGTCCAGAGCTTGGAACGGGGTCCAGCCTCAAGGCGGCCGTCTGGGGCCACTGGGGCAGGGGGACGGTTCTGATTGGGATCTGGTGCCAGGCCTCAAGTCACATCAAAGCTGGTTGTGCACAGCAGCCTCTCAGGGCAGGGCGGGGACACCCTGGGCTCACGCAGGACGACTCTCATGGTGCAGGTGGGCCGGGAGCCGGCAGGACTTTCCCAGGACACGCCCGGTGTGCAGCTGGCTGGAGCCAGGGCCAGGTGCCCTACGTCCCCGGCAGGTGCATCTGGGGTGACACTGCCCTCAGAGTCTGTTTGTGGTCTCCTACCGTCGGCAGCCTGCCGTGGGGCCCAGAGCCAGCAAGGGTGACCCTTGGGAACCACCCCTTCCCAGAACAGAGGACAGACGGAGGCCCAGAGGGGAGCGGGGTCTGCGTGAGGCCCTCCTGAGTGGCATTAGACCTTGTTTCTGATGCCCCTGCCAGGAACCGTTCTCCCACCTGTAGCGCCTTTCCAGGGGAGGGATCGCCCTTGGACTCTTGTCCTTTGACCAAGTCACAGAGCAGGGAGGGCGCCCGTGTCAGCTGCTGTGGCCAGCGTTGTGGTCAGCGAGGAGCCTCTCTGGGATGGGGGAGGGAGTCCCACCTTCATGCTGCAGAAGTGAGGGCAGCTGGACACCTTGTACGGGTCCTCTTGGGCCTCTTGTCAGAGGACCTTGGCAGGCAGGGTACCCCTTCTCTGGGGCTCCAGCACATCCCTGCACCCCCAGCCTGCCCTCCCGCCCTGCCTACGATGATAGGTGCCGAGTGTGAAGAGAGCCAGGGCTGTGTGTGACCAGGCAGGATGCTGGCTCTTGCTTGTGCACAGGGGTCTGGGTACCACTGGGGAGCCAGGCTCATCCTAAGACGGGGAGCGCCCAGCCAGCTACAGGGGCCGGCCTGCGAGGGGCTTCTCGACTTCCCTTCTACAGTTTTCCGCATGAGGCCTATTTGAGCAGATAAGTCAGGTAGCTGTGTTCCTGCAGCATTTGTGTACCTTCCTTCACGATTCAGATTTTGTTGTTGGGGAGGAAAGAAGAGGTTCCCCCCCCAAAAAAAAACTGAAAGGAAATACAGCTGAATTTGACACTTTGAATGTAATCTCTGCTTCTCATCTCTTTGCCAGATGTAGAAACATGATGGCAGGTGGAAACGGGCTCCAGCGCACGCACACACCACACCCGTGGACACCTGGCCCAAATGTCCGTCTCTAGCATGTGTCCTAAAGTCCCCTCACTCAGCGCCGGGGCTGTTGCAGGCAGGGGGGCCCTTCCTCCCAACCCGCTTCTGGCAAACAGGCAGCCTCCTCCTAGCACCACCAGCAGGCAGGGCTGGGCAGCTGCTCGGGGTGGGTGCCACTGGCCTAATTGGACAAGGATGGCATCATCCGAGAGACGAGAGATGGGCCTTGCTGACAGAGCCAGGGCTTGGGGCACGACGCAGCCCCCGGCCCCGTGGTGGGTTGCCCACAAAGCCTGGCCGTGCTCCCCCATGAAGTGGGAAGCCCCACACCAGCCTCCGCTGGGAGGACAGGGAGCCGCGTGGACCTCTGCGGCAGGGAGACGTTTTCCAGGGATCTCCCCACGACTGCGTTCTGTGAAAGCGCCCACCAGCCGCGTGAGCAGGCCCGCACGCTGGCTGCCCACACGCAGCTGTCTGGCACATGTGTGGCCCGTTTGCCAGTTTGGGGCTGGCACTTCCTGATGTTTTCACATCCTGTGCTTGTATGAGCCTCAGATTTAATTTGGTGATTATTAAGTGCAGGAACTCAGGGCTGGTAGGGGCTTTCTTTCTTTTTTTTTTTTTCCCTCCTTCACAGTTTTGTAAATTGTCATTTTCAAAAATGTATATAAGCCTCTTTCCTGCCAATAAGGAAAGAAGGAAAATCAACAAGAACTTTGATGGAGACACATGAAAATGATTTAATATGGAGATGGACAGGGCTCCTTTTTTCGAAAATGGAAGTGACCTTTTGAATGAGATTCTGACCTGTGAGTCATGCTTTTCTTCATTTCTGACTTAGTGTGTGTCCTCCTCTTACACACATGCACACACACACGTGCGTATTTTTTTTATAATACATTCATATATTCAAAAATCAACGTACAGCTGAAGGTCTTGCTTCCCGGTTAACTGCTCGTGTGTTTCTTGTGATTCTTCTAGAACTCCTTTATGCAAACAGAAGCAAATAAGGCTTTTCTTATTTTATTCTCTCCTGTCTTACACAAAGGAGGACATGCTCTATCTACCTTTCTGCTGCACTTTGCTATCTCAGATTACAGACCCTGGAGGTGTTTCCATGGCAGAACCGAGCTGCAGGCTTTTCTGTCGTGTGGACGTGGCCTGGCTTTCCTGGGCCGCACCGCCGGGCCCCTGCACCTGCGCAGCCTTGTTCTGCCATGAGCTGCGGATCTCGCGTGTCCTTCAGACGCGGCAGGTGGATCCCGTGGGGGGTGCACTCCACCGGGAGGACCGCCGGGCCGCAGGTTGTGTGTGAGTAGCCCAGGTGGTGTTGTAAGATTCTGCAGGGGGTCCGTGTTCCCGCCAGCACACGCTGGTCACACGTGGGTTTTTGCCAAGTGGATGGGTGACAAGCGGTCTCTGTGTCAGTTTAGTTGTTGGTCTTTTTGTTACCGGTCGAGCATCTGTTCTTCGTCTCATGGAAAGCAGTTCACATGTCCTGAGCTCTGCTCATTTGTCCTTCTAAAAAGGTATGAGTTGTTGGTCTTTTTCTTCTCCGTGGTGTGTTAGGGAGGTTCGTTTTCGCCTGCGGTATGAGCTGCAGATCTTTATTTCTAATTTGTTCCTCATCTTTGACAGCTGTATTGAGATATAGTTCATGTGCTGGACACGTCACTCATTTCAAGTGTAAAAGTTCAGGGGTGCCTGGCTGGCTCGGGGGGTGGGGGGTGGAGCATGTGACTCCTGATCTCAGGGTTGTGTGAGTGCAACCCCCATGCTGGGTGTACAGATTAAAAATGCATTTCAAAAAATAAAAAATAAAACCTTAAAAAAAAAATAAAGTGTACAAGTTTAGTGGTTCTCCTCTATTCCTGAGTTTGTATATGTCATCGGTGTGTGGGTCACCACAGTGTAAAACGTTTCATCGCCCCCTAAAGAAGCCCCGTACCCCCCAGCAGTCCCTTCCATCACCCTCAGCCGCGCCCAGCCCCAGGCAGCCTGTAACCGACACTCACGATTTTTCGTGTACGTGGGACTGTGCGGCACGTGGTCTCTTGCGTGGCTTTTCCCACTTGGCCTGGTGTTCCCAGGGTTTCCCTCTGTGGCGGCAGGTGTCAGGGCTTCTCCTCTCTCTGTCCGGCGAGTATTCCGTCATATAGATGGCATTTTATTTATCCATTTGCTAGTTGGCGGCCGTTGAAGCTGTTTCCACTTTGGGGGCGTGATGAACGGTACCACGGTGAACATTCGTGTACCCGTTTCCACATGGACGTGTTTTCACTTCTCCTGGGTGTGTGCCTACGGGTGCCATCGCTAGGTCCCACGGTAGCTCTGTGCTTAACACTTTGAGACACTGCCAGACTGTTTTCCGAAGCGACTGTACAATTTTACACGCCCACCGGTGCTTTTGGCATTTTTTGACACCTGTATGTTGTTATCAGGCTTGCTGGTTATTTTATGGGTCTGGATTTTAAGTTTTAGAAAGACCCCTTTATCCCCAGGTTATGAAAGAATTCTCATGTTTCTAGGGCTTGTTGCAGTCCTTGGTCCGTGTGGATGGAGTTTATCGTGTACGTGGCAGGAATATGGAGCCAGCTTTTCTATTTTCTTTGTTGACGGCTCCCCATTTATCACACTACCAGCTCTTGAGAATTCCGTCTTTTGCTCTGTGCTGCGAGCGTCCACCTTCACCGAGTACTGAGCTGGGCCCGAGAGTCTCCTTGTGTCTTCATGTGGCAGGGCACCCTTAGCTCTCACGGCTTTCTTACACGTTCTGGCGTCTGGTAGAGAGAATCTCTCCCCCCTGTTCCGTAAAGTTGTCCTGATGAACCTCTTCTGTTTATTTTCCATTAAAAACTCGAGAATCACTTCGTTTGGAGACGGTGGTATGAGGGGGATGCTTTAGATTGGGATGTTTTAGATTGGGATTGTGTTCAGTTTAGGCATTAACTTGGGGAGAATTTATGCCTTTTTGAGGTCGAGTCTTCCGGTCTGCAACACACCATGTTATTCTGTTTGTGTTCTTTATGGTTTTCTTCATATCATTTTTGCCACTTCTTATATTTCTATTCCTAGAGATTTTACCTTTTGAGTCACTGCCTTGTCTCCTTGCTCCTGAAAGCAGATCTGGATTTAAAAAGCGCATTTGGATTTGACCAACCTGGAGGGTAGATTCTTTCCCAAAAGCCGAGCCCCCCTGACCCCTTGGCTGTGCAGTGCTGTGTCCCCAGAGTGCCCCGGGCACATCGCCTGCACCTGAGCACAGTGAGGGGCAGGGGGTGGTGGGAGGAGCTCAGGTTTGCCAGGCACCTTCACTGGCTCCTTGGTGCTCTCACTGCAATCAGTTCTCCAGACAATGCTGTGACTTCGGGGCTCTTCTTAGCCTCGTGGTACAAATGTGGAACTGAGGCTCAGAAGTTTAATGATCTGCCAAGGTCCTGCAGAGGGCACAGGGGAGCCGGGATTCCAGTCTGGGGTTGTTGTCTAGCCTTCTCAGGGCCGCCGTCCTGTCTGAGGATCAGATGCTCTCCTGAGCACAGCCTGCAAGTCAGAGGTCTGGTTGCACATCAACTAGCCTTGCGATTTGGGGCAGGTCTCATCCCTGGTCTTGACCTCAGTCTGCCAGTCTCCAAAATGCAGTTGTTAAACTGGTTGACGATTTGCTCATTTTTCCTAAAAGGATCCTCTTTCTCTGGAAGCCACTACCTGGAACAGAGATATGGAGCTGCAAGGGCCCCGATGCTTTGTAGTCCTGGCTCCCTGTGCCCTCATGTGGCCCTCAGAGCACCCAGCTCCAGGCAGCTGTACAGAACCCAGTGCCCACCACGCCCTCGAGGGCCCCCCCTTCTGTGCCCCCAGTTCTGCTGCTATAGCAGCTGCCCCCCCCCCCCCGACACCGCGTGCCTCCCGGCAGCACGTTAGCCTTGGCCCCCTGCCAGAGCCCTGTGTGCTTTGGAAAGGTCCCTTGACTTTTGTTAGGCAAGGAATTCTCCTTACACCAACCCGAGAGCGAGGTGGTTTCACAAGTCCTGTCCTGAGTGTGTGCTGGCTGGGGTGCACGCCGCAGAAACAAAATGTTTGTTTTCTGATTGCCAGAGTGCTGGAAGGCCTTTTGGCACGGGCTTGCACACCTTCTGTGTCCAGGCAGGCCATCTGCCCCCCAGGGGGTGGGGGGGGGGTCCTGGTGCAGAAACGGTGTCTGCCACAGTGTGGCCTGGGAGACACCATTCAGAGGGCTGGCAGGGCTCTGGGCCACCAAGGCCTGTTCCTGCCCACAGGCACAAGGCCGAGCCAGGCAGGCTAACTAACCAGGTGAGTCCTTCCTTCTCATCCCCCCAGGCTGCACTGAGCACCTCCTATGAGCTGCCCCCCAGCCAGGCAGTGGTGTGTAGGGTCAGGGCCGCGTGGGGCCAGGCAGGGTGCACACAGGCTCGCGGCTGGCTTTCAGAGAGGATGATGCAGAGCTGGGTTTTGCCAGGTAAAGAGGTGCTCAGTAAACATTTGTGACCTCCGCAGAAGTAAGTTGAGGAAGCAGTGGCACAGGAAGCCAGGGACTTCCTAGTAATTGCCCAGAGCCAGTATCATGTCGCGAAGATAGTCCCTGGCCCCCTGGGCTGTTTGATTCTAGAACCTGTGACTTCGGGAAGAGCCCCGGGGAGCCAGGGCCAAGTCAGCAGTGCTCACTGGGACTCAGAGGCTCCCCTTGGGGCAACTTTATTTCCTCTTTTAGGCCTGTCTGATAGGGTTTCCCTTGTTCCTGTGGGTAGAAAAGCAGTCCAGGCCCTAAAAGGCTGCCTCTTGTGCAGTCAGTCCAAAGGTAAGCATTTCACAAAAATGGGCTGGGCCTTGACACAGGCCTGGGCGAGCAGCTGACCCACCCTGTGCAGGAAGGGGAGCTTGGCTGTGGCAGGGGCATGGTGATTAGGTGCCCAGAGCAGAGGGCCAGCCTCTGCAGGGCCCCGAGCAGCAGCCTCCAGTGTGAGCCAGCTCGTGCCCCCAGTGCCCAGCCATCTCCAGCCCCTGCCTGTCACCAGACCCACCCACACTCTGGCCCAGGGCAGCCTTGGGAAGCAGCACCCCCACCCGGGGCTTCCTGTGAGAGAGCTGGCCTTCATGCAAAATTCAGATTAGCCAGAGATGGATTCAAGTTAGGCCCAACATGTGCTGGTACCTTTTTCTCTTCTCTGAGATATTAAAAAAACAAAAACAAAAAAACAACCCCCCCCCCCCCCCCCCCCCCCCCAGGAAACCTCATGTCTTGCCTCCTTGGTGGTTTCTGTGCCAACTTGCAGCATAAATGAGACTTAGAAAATTTCCAGGCCGCTAGCCATTCTCGTGGCCTGGTGTTTTCTTGATACTTGGAGAGTTCTGTTCTCGTGAAAGTGTCTGTTTGGGGAGGAAATGCCTCTGCTTAGCCAGAGCCCTGGGCCCAGCAGCTTCCAGCAGAGCGGCTGCAAGGCTCTGGAAAGCTCCGGCCAGGATGGTATCAGGGCTGATCATCCTGACTTGTTAGCTGGGTTTCTTTATGCCCGTCTTCCTAGAGGGATTGGAGGTAGCTCCCTAAAAATGTGTAACACAAAGAGATCTGCAAAGGTAGACTGAAAAGGTGTGGGGGGGGAGCAGCCCTAACAGGAGGGAGGAAGAGCCAGGCGGGCCTGTCTGGAGGGCTGGCTCTGCCTCGCCTCTTTTCTGACAAGGGGTGTGCCTCGGGGAGGCACGTTTTGTCCCAGGTCGATGCTAAGGGCAGCTTTGTGTGGGCACTGTGCTCAGGACACGGCACAACAGGGAGAAGGGTCCCAGCAACCGCTGCTCCCCGGCAGACACCCAGAGGGCTGGCTCCCGACGGCCAGACTCTTTGGGATTCAACAGTCAGCCTCTGGCTAGGACCTGCATTGCTGTTCTAGAAAGGCAGCCCTGGAAGAGCGGGGTCCAGAAGCTCTCTCCCTCCCGGGCTGCTCCACCACGTGTGCTAGGTTCAGGGCATGTGGGGGCCCAGGGAGACAGAAATGGGGAACACAGCTTGCCCTCTTTAGGGGAAGACAGTTGGGAGAAAGGGGACACGCGCTCCAACCACCCACCTTTGACCCTGGCCTTGTCTGTGGGATGCCCCCACCCCTTCAGCCAGGGGACTCTGGCATCCTGGAGCTGTTCTGAGAGGAGTCTGTTGTCCTCCCTCCCCCCACCCCACCAGCCTTATGCTCTGAGTCTTTATTGGTAGAGCCTGTGGTGCACTTGGGCTGGTAGACAGTTCTGGATTCCCTCCTGGGTTCCTCCAGGCTAGCGTCAGAGCAGTAGCACTAGAGGAAGGGAATGAGCTTGGGAGCCTAAGCTGGCACGTGCAGCAAGGTGGGGCTGAGCGTCTGTTAATGTGAGTCTCCTGGGAGGGGTGGGGGGGCTGGGTTTTTAGCTTGGAGCCCCAGGCACAGGGGCCCCCATCTGGAGGGACTGGACTGTGCCCTTCCTGGACCGTGTACAGTGTGTGTGGGGGAAGGGACTGGCTGTTGAGGTACCCAGGGCCTGACAGGCCTCCATGCACAAGGAGGACCACCCAGAGTCCAGGGGGTGCACTGCAGCAGGTGAGGACCTTTGTTTCTGTCCCTGGGGCTGGGGCCTCCCACCCAGGAGGACATAGGAGTGAATATCTGCACAGAGAGGCCGTGCAGAAGAGGAGCCGTTGCTCCAGGCTGGGAAGCCCTGGGGGACGGGTTGGGGTGGGCTGAAATGTGGCTGGCAGGTCTGAGGGGAACTTCCTGACGTTTGGGGGCTCCTTTTGGAAGTTGCCCCAGACTCTAGGACTGGGGTGCTGGGCAGTGTTCCCAGTCACTAGCCCGAGGCCACAGCAGAGGCTCCTTCTGATCTTTGTTACCTGAGCAGGCCTGTGCCCAAGTGGGTGGCCGATCCCTGGGCCAGGGCTGGGCCTCAGGAGGGCAGAGTTTGGGGCAGGGGACTGTTTGTCCTGGAGCAACCATTCCACCACAGACTGGTGTTCACGTGGCCCTTTGAACCTGTTAGCAGCTTTCCCCAGACATATTTGAGGGCACGCAGGCCTCCGGGCCTCCCAACAGGCCCGTGCAGCGTTCTCCTGTGGGAGCCGGGCTCTGGGGAGTGCGAGCTGGCAGGAGAGGCTGGGCAGGACCCTGCCCCCAGGGCAGGTGGGCACCAGGAGGCTCACCCAGCGTGGAGCCTGGGCAGGACGCACACTGCCCCATTGTGTCAGCCACATTCCTCCCTGGCAGGTGGGGCTGGCCACCGGCTGGGGCCCTCAGCGGGCTCGTCTTGGTTTTCACTGTGGCTGAAATGGCTGAGTTTTCAGTCAACAAAGTTTTCAAGGTGACATTGGCTTTGCAGCCAAGGAGCAGGTGTCTTTGAGGACTTCTGGGGGCTGGGGTGCAGGGATGTCCTGGGGTATGCTTGTGACAACATTCACCAACCACAGCTGGCAGCTTCATGCCCTGCTGCCAAGCAGAAAGGACCCGGTTATTCCAGACAGCTGGAGCAGGGTGGCCCCAGGTGCCCTTGGCCCACCTCTTACTTGGCAGGTGGGCTGAGGTCCGTAGGCTGGAGGGTCTTGTCCGGAGCCTTGGGAGGTGTTGGTGCCGGAGCCCGGGTCTGTAACGGCCCGTGTGACCTCAGCAGTCTCCAGGGAATAGTTGAGGCGAAGGCAGAGAGGTCCCAGCACACTGGGGTCCCCGGCACCCTGCTGCTCCTGTGGCTAATGTTTAACATGATAGTGCCCAGACGCACACCCTCACACTTGCCATAAAGTCAGAGGCAGAGTCCTCCGCCCGCACCCACCTGCACCTTTACCCCACGCCGGCAGTCTGCGGGCAGGCGGTCCGGGCGGGGGAGGTGAACGCAGACTGGGGAGCGTCTCCGCGCGGGTTAATGCCAGCGCTTCCCACTGTTTCCTGGCCACAGCTCGCAGCAGACAGTGCCACGTGCTCAGGCGTTCAGCATGCTGGGCTGATCCCCAAGGGCACCACCTGTGACCCCTCTGCAGCACATCCGGCTTCCAGCGGACACTGCTGTCCGGTCGATGCTCACGGAATGTCCTCACACCACAGCTCCGTGGGCGAAGCAGCCTGCTCAGCCGGGCGGGGGTGCCGGGCATGGCTCCCCCCGGCACCAGGGCTCCATGACACCCCCTCGCCCCGCTCCTGCTCCTCCTCTGCCCAGGGCAGCCGGGGACACGGGCTTGGGTGGAGGGTGGGCAGCCCCGTCTGGGCGAGGCCACCCGCCTACTTTCTCGTGCCCCCGACCAGTTCCCCTCCTTGGCTCAGGTCTCCGCAGGACAAGACACTGGCCGGGAGGCAGACAGGCCGAGGGTCGGGTCGGGTTCCGATCTGGGAGCCGTCTCCAGCCCTCGCTGTGGTGGGGCGGGAACGTCACTGTGCAGTGAGGCCCCACTGAACCCCACGGTGACCCGGGCTTCCGCCAGGGCCTGGGCCAGCATCGTGGCTCTGACCGGCGGCCGGGCCTTCTCCCTTCAGTCCCGGGGCTCTTTCCTAGCGCCCCCACCCCCAGCCTTCACCTTTCTCAGTTAATCAAAAGATCCCAAGAACAGCAAACCCATGAGAACGGTTTGCTCTGGAGCGTTCGGGAACAGCGTGTACACGACAGGCACAGCCACCTCCTCCACAGAGCTCTTCTTCCCCATTTGCCGAGCCCGTTTCAGCAGCTTGTTTGCCGTGACAGCCGGTGGTCATCTTTATCTTACAGGGACCTGAGAACACTGCACGTGAGGGACCAGGGCCCTCGGGACAGGCCTGTGATCTTGGCTCCCGGTCCCCGCCCTCGCGCCGCCGTACGTGGTGCGGGGGAGCGACCTGCGCCCACAGGCCTCTCCTCTGCCCTCCAGCACATCTCTTCTCTCGAGTCCCTGTGGGGAGCTCCCCAGGGCGCCGCTGTGGGCACCCCTAGCCGTCACAACCCACCGTCCCGACTTTCACTCTATTGTGAAAGCAGGTGTTTAATCCACTGTGCAGTGTTGGGCCTGCCCCCCCTCGAGAACAGCGAGGACAGGTGTCCCCAAGCACCCTTGGGTCCTGTTTGAGCTGCGCCTGCCACTCAGGGAGGCCCCGGCTGCCTCCGTCCCCAGGCTGGCCCCACACAGAGGCAGTGCCTGGTGGGCAGGGAGCTCTTGACAGCCACACCTTCCCACCGGGCCCTCGAAGAGCCCTGTAGAGCAGGTAGAGACCAGTGTTTGCCTCTCAATAGGTGGGACCGCCGAGGCCAGGGAGGCCGAGGGGCCTGCCTGAGGCCCTGGCTGGTGAGCCCAGCCTCCCAGAGGCTCAGCAGAGCTGTGGCATCCACCCTGAGTGCCCGTCGAGGGCACAGGGGCCTGACCCCCACTAGAGGGTCGGCGTCTCCAGGCGGGGCCCAGGCTCACGTGGGAACCAGCTCCCTGCATGGCCAGGATGTCAGCTCTACCCTCCCGGCCCCGTGTCCCACTCCCGCTCCTGGGGTGAGCGGGTGGGTGGGCATTAGACCTCCCTGTGCAGCCCTGCAGCCTGGCAGGGTTTCCCCTGGGCCTGGAGCTCCCACTCCGGCAGTGTTCTTTTGAAGGCCGGAGAGTTTTAGCCTCCCCTTGTCTGAAAAGACATGTTTTACGGAACGTGCCTTATCCTGGGGGGTTTGGGGAACTCTCTTCTCAACTCAGCAGGATGACAAGATTTCATTTTGCTGAATTTTTGCACGCATCCTAAATTTTTTTTTTAAAGATTTTATTTATTTGAGAGAAAGTGTGAGAGAGCACAAATGGTGGAGAACAGGGGAGAGGGCGAGGGAGACACAGGCTCACCGCTGAGCGGGAGCCCGACCCGGGGCTCGAGCCCTGGACCCCGAGATCGTGCCCTGAGCCGAAGGCAGACGCTTCACTGACCAAGTCACCCAGGCACCCAGGCACCTAAATTGTTTTCTGAAGCTAGAAATTCTAGAAGCAGAATTACCCGCTGAAGGACGATGGGTCGCTCTTCAGAAGGGTGGTCTGCACAGGGCTCGGAGCCTGGCCTTCCCCCCGCGCTTCCCCCCACTGGGTGCTGTGAAGCTCAGGCTCTTTCCTCGTCTGTGGGTAAGTGGGTGCAGTGTCCTCGGCCGGGGTATCTATTCGTGCCGACCTGCCAGCGGCCCCTCTTCCTCGCCCGGACGATGGAGGAGCCGGGCTCTCCTGGGCTTCCACGGCCCGGCGGACCCAGCGCCACATCGCCCCGGGGGCTGTGGCCAGGCGGTCTGGGGCCCGCGGGCCTCGGGTTTGGGACGGGCCGTGCCCCTCGGTGACTGTGTGTCTGTCTCCCCACAGAACTGTCAGACCTTCAGCAGCCTCAGCTGCCTGAGCGCGGGGATGGAGGACTGCGGCCCGCACAGCCCCTTCGCCCTCCACGTCAGCAGCACCAGGTCCTGGACCGCCTTGCTCTCGGCCTCGGCCTCCAGCCTGGGGGGCAGGACCCCCGCCGGGACCCCGGTCCCCGAGCCTGTGCCCCCGGCCTTCGACGACCAGCTGGCCTGCAAGGAGGAGCAGTGCTGTGAGGAGTCGGGCGGCTGTGCCCTGGGCGAGGGCTGTGGCAGGAGTTGGGGGCCGGCCTCGGCCTGGCGGGACCGCGGGGCAGCGGGGAACAGCCCCTGCTCCCTGGACGGCGAGTTGGACATTGAACAGATAGAGAACAACTGAGGGGCGGCGGGCACTCGAAGCGGGGAGCCCCCCTCCCGGGCCAGGCGCGAGCTCCCCGAGGGCGGCGGGTCCCAGGGAGCGCGCCCCGGCCCCCACCAGAGGCTGGCCCACCCGTGGCCCGGCCACCGCGCCGCACAGCCGAGCGCCCCCCCCAACCAGCACGGGGCCACATCCACCGTCCACCCGGAGCCCGAGAGCAGCTCTCCCCGCCCCCCCCCCCCCTAACCCCGTTCCTCGCTGGCTGTCCCGCCAGGCGCCCCGCACGTTTCCCCGCAGGGCCCGATGCTCTGCAAGCGGCTGCCAGCGGGGCAGGGGGGCAAGGGGGACTTGTGCTCAGGTCCGTCCGGTGGTGTCAAGCCCTTCCCGGCCTCCTGCTCAGGTTCATTTCGGGGGGTCGGCCCCACAGCTTCTTTCACTCCGTATTCCGTGCCTTCTCTCCCAGGTCTCCCTGCTTCAGGCTTGGGAAGGTTCGGGAGACGCTTTCCTCTGTAGTAACACCAGAACCATTTGGCCTTAATTCCAAGCGTGGGAGACAGAGCCCTGAGCTCCCGGGAGGGCTCTCCGTGTCGGGACCCTGGAGAACAGTTGGGCTGCTTGTCAGAGGCATCTGCACTGGGGAGACGTGGGTGGATGTGCTCGCCCCTCCTGGGGTGCGGAGGGTCTGGCCCCCTGGCTCGGCCACCCTGGAGCCGCTCGGGCAAGGTGGGCACGCCAGCCTTTCTCTGTGGCGAACCTGTCACTGCGTGATCAGCTTGATTCAGGAGAGTGGGGAGATGTCACCAGTAACGGGAAACCCCTGAAAACGCCCTCGGGAGGCAGGGCTGAGCAGGTGCTGGGACCCTGGGGAGCCACAGCAGGCTGCTGGAGGTCCGGGTAGCCCTGCCATCTTGCCTGTGCACACTCTGGGGGTCCCAGGCTGGGGGCTACACGGGCCCCTGCGGTGTTCTGAGCACATCTCAGAACCCCGCTTGTCGGTGGGGGCCTCTGGCTTTACTCAGGGTGCAGCAGCCTCCCCCAGACAAGCGCTCCTGCAGGTCGGTGGGGAGCAGAGCTCCAGGTGCCATGTCCCTACCGCCGGCTGCAGGCACAGAACATGGTGAGCACACACCATCCCAGCTCCTTTGCACCCCTGGGGACTCCCTGCTCACTGGAACCCCGACCCCCCACCCCGACCCCCTGAGGTTTCGCTCTCAGGCAGCGCGGCTGGCGGACACACCGCACGGGCTCTGCGCTCTCAGAGTCTGGCTTGTAGCAAACTTGGCGTCTTCTGCAGACAATAGCAACCGGGTCGGCTTATGAGCGAGCGGCTCCTTTCCCCATATGGCTAAAAATAACCGGTGTATTCTCTTGAGTTTGCTGACACGTAACAAAGGCACGTCTGTAGCCTCTTTGCTTTTGCTCATCTTGTGTGGACAGCGAGCACCTCACTTCCACGGCGTGAGTACGGATGGTTCTCACCCTCTTTCTCCAAAAGAAAGAGCCTATTTGGGAAACTTTACTTACACCTTCACTTTTTTAGTCGATCAAAAGCGTGGTGCTCAAGATCTGATTTATAGGTGGTGTTTCTTAAAAATCACCCATAAGATGCTGGTAGAGAAAATCTCAACTCAGCGGCCCTCCCAGGTTGTGTTGAAAGCCTCAGGATGGATAGCAGAGTGGTTGTGTGGGCACAGGGCAAGGTCCTGGGGTCAGAACCAGTTACCCTTCAGTGGCCCCCCACCAAGGGCACGTCCCCTTAGGACCCTGGAGACCCACAGCAGGCTGCTGGTGGCTCTGGGTAGCTCTCCCATCTTGCCTGGTCCCCACGCAGTGGGTCATGGAGGCCACGTCTTCTTAAAGCAAACCCAGAGGAGGCTGGGGTAGTTGTTGAGTAACACCTGGCACCGTATGAATTTAGAGAGCACACGCTGGTGCCCTCGTGTCTCAGAAAGCCCGGAGTGGGCGGTACTGGCACGCAGCCCGCACCAAGAGCGGCCACAGAGGGAGCATGGCCTCTAAGGCAGCCCTTCCTGTGGAAGGAGAGGCAGGGCCCCATCTCCTGGTCCACGCCACAGTGAGGGACCGAGCGCTGAGCCAGCTGCCTTTCCTTAGGGTCACCTGGGACATCACACAGTAGTGTGTCACCGGGCTGTGGGGCGGGTGACCTGCCCTCAGACCCTGCCCTCCAGCCTCCCCCCTCCTCGGGCCTGGTGGCGGCAAGGGAGGCTGAGCCTTCCCGCCTGCTCCCAAGCTGGTCCCATCGTCGACCCGCAGACCTAGTCCCAGGGCACTTTGGGGCAGAAGGTACCCCAGCCCAAGGCAGGGGTTGGCCCTCCAGCCTCCGCAGGCCCCTCTTTGCTGTCCTCACTCCCACCAAAGCTCCAAGCCCAAGCCCACAGCAGCAGCGGGGAGAGAACGGCCACCGTCCCCTCTGCTCAGAGAAAGCGATGCCCCTCCGTTGCTTCATGCTCACCTCTGGAGAGAGCCGAGCCCTGTAGCAGGTGCCCCACCGTCCAGGGAGGCATGTTCGTGCTCCGCCCCACGGACGCCAGGACTTCTGGTCCGGAGGCTCCTGGAGGCTCATGCCAGGGGCTCCTGCTGAGCACGTGTGGCTCTCTGCGTGGCCGTGGGGGCCCGGCCGGCTCCCCGTCCAGGAGCCCAGCCGATGCCCAGGCCCTGCCTCTCCTAGTGGATGCCCGCGAGCTCCTGCCTCTGCAGGGAGACCCGGGAAGCCCAGAGCCGGGAGGACAGGCCGCACCAGGCTGCCAGGCTGCCCGCCCGGGGACCCTGAGGGGCAGGAGAGCGGGGGGTGGGGGGGAGGCTCCCCGTCGCCCGCATCCCTGCCTGCTCCAGAGTGAGCACCTGCTGTCCGCCCGGGGGCCGGGCCGGGGTCAGGCCTCAGCCTCACCGTTTACCACAAACCCTCTTGCCTTACTCGCCGGCCCAGGGCCCACGGGCACACACACACCCAGGCCGCGGGGGCGCTTGTGCTGATCGTCCACAGATTTTCATTCTCAGAAAGCCTTACTTGTCATCAAAATTTTTGTAGCAGGAAAGTTTTGTGAATTTGTACACTGAAAGGAGATTTAAACAAAGGAAAAACCCACATCGAAAAGAAAACAAACCCCGGCGTTCAGGTGGGCCTCCCAGTGCAGGGGCGGCGCCACTGGCCCACTCGGGGCCCTGCCCGTCCGAGCGAGCGCCGTGGGCCCCGGCTGGCGCTGGCTTGGGGTGCCCCTCCGTGTCCCCCCCGAGGGCACAGCCACGTGCACTCCGTGGCCGCGGGGCCGTCCCCTGAACGATGACCGCCTCGGGCCCGGGGCCCTGGCGTGAGCCGCGTCCGAGCCGCCGTGGCTGGTGTGGCCCAGGCCCCCTGCCCCCCCGTACAGGTAGTGACGCCGCATCTTGCCACATCCACACAGCTGGTCAAACCCCTCCCGGTGGCTCCAGAGAACACATTGCCTAATCTTTAAAGAGAAAAGAAAAGATTAAAAAAAAAAATCCAGACCAGAGCAGAGACCTTGTAGCCTAGGTAGGATAGTCGGATCTTCTAGCTTAGTCTCTTTGGCAAATAAGTTGTGTTTTCAGTGCGTGGGGGAGAGGTCCCGGGGGCTCGGTGACAGCGCGTGGGCCCACCTGGGGGCTGCAGCTTGCTTTCCCGACCGGCGCGTCGTCGAGGCTGCAGAGCTTCAGGGAGCGTGGCGGCCAGAGCGGGGAAGGTGTGCGGGGGGCCCCGGGCTGCGCCACCCCCTGCGCCCACGCAGCCTGTCCCCCCACGCGGGCCACGACTGTCTTGCACTAGAGCCGCTCTAGTCTCTCAGGAATTTGCTTGTTACTCTTACTGTGTAAATAAAGCTTCCTGGTTCAGTACCCAGCCTCTGGGAGCCTGCCGTGTGGTTTGTGGGCTACGGGGAACTGGGGCGGGGGGGGTCCCCTGCTTTGTCCAAGGGAGCATTAAGCTCTGGGTTGGCGGGTGCAGAGTCTGGACCCCCGGCCCCTCCGAGCCTCGGGGTCGGGTCTGTGATGCGGACGGCGGGCCTCTCAGCGCTGTCCCCAGGCTCAGATGCAGGAGCTGAGTGAGCCACTGCGAGCAGGAGGGCTGGCCACTGCCACTGCCACCGCTACCGCCACCACCACACTCATGGCCACAAGGGCGGCCGTCGGAGCAGCCCGGCACCCAGGGCAACGTGCATGTGCACGTGTGTGGGTGCTCGGAGGTGGAGGGGCCCCGCCGGGAGCCAGGGACCCCAGGACGGCAGGGTGGAGGCTCCGTGTGATCTCCCAGTCCGGTGCTGGGAGCCCGCGCCGTCTCCGGTGAGCCCTCAGCAGCACGGCGGGGCCCCGGGTCCCACTGGCCTCACGTAGGGCCATCTGCTCTCCAGCCCCGCTTGCCCAGCGATGTGCCTCCCCGGACGGCAGGGGAAGGACGCTGCCCCCAGCAACGTGCCTCCAGGTTTGCTTGAAAGCAGGACTCTGCCCCGGGCACGGGTGCTGGGCTCGCGGGGCTGCGGGCGCCCTCTGTCCTGCCGTCAGGTCCGCGGGCCGCCACGCAGCGGGCAGGCTGAGCAGCTTCTCCAGGTGTGGACAGCGTGGGACACCTGCGGGGCTGCCGGGGAGTCCGTGCCCCAGCCCCAGCACAGCCGCAGGCTGCAGCGCAACCAGGGTGCGGCGCAAACGTTTATCTTCTCGTGGAAAGGGGTGAAAGGAAATGCCGTCAGCAGTAACAGGTCAGGCTCTGAGTGACTTGGGTTTTTTTTTTTTTCTTTTTTTGTAATACCCGTCTCAATGGGATGCTTTTGAGAGAGAAAAGGAGACGCCCCTGGGATAATCACGCCCAGGTGGGAGGTGGCACCATGGGCCCCAAGAGGCGGGCACGTGGGCCCCTCTCTGCGTCCCCACCTGCCTCTGTCCCCTCCCACTGAGAGGGGCAGGGTCGGGCCCCTGCAGGAAGGCCCAGGCCTTTGGAGGGGCCTTACCCACCTCGATCCCAGGACGAGGGGGCACTGAAGCCACCCAGGCCCAAGGTGTTGGGGCTCGGACTCCTGGCCCTGCTCCCAGCCTCAGGTCACGTTCTCCTGTCCCGGTGCCACGCTGCCTCCTCTCTCTCGTGGGAGTTTGGGTGAGGCTGCCCCTGCCCTGCCTCGGGGTCTCCTGGGATTTCTTTGGGATCCGGACCCAGCTAGCCCTGGTCTTGGAAATGATGTGAGACGTAAACTCTTGCTGGATGATTAGCCCAGTTTGGATCGGGTTTTCACAGGTGGCATGTGCAGCCCTGGGCCGGTACCGTGTGGATGCTCGCGTTGGAAGGTCTGGGGGTAGGTGAAGCCCTTGTGCCCCCAAAGAGGTGACCCTGCGCAGACTGTCGTCCTCTGTATCCCATCTGCCCCTCGTCCTACTCCCAGAAATGGCTCGACTGGTCGCCCCCAGAGCCTGCAATGTCCTGCTGGGCCCAGGCCCCTGCCTCCCTCCAGAAGGACACACGGAGCCGACTGGGCCTGTTCCTGGGGCACGGGGCGTCCGTTTCTTATCGGCAGGTCTGCTGCCTCTCCTGACCGCAGCGGGTTATTAGGCCGCTGACTCAGGCCCCAAACTCCAGCCTCACCCACAGCCAACGGCGTCGTCAGTCAGTGGCTTGAGAGCTGCCTGGGTCCCGCGGGGAAGGGGGGTCTGCAGCAGGCCGAGCTCCGGCAGTGGGAAGGACCCGGGGTGAGGGGGGCTTCTCCCTTCTGGGCAGCACCACAGGGGTCGTCCTCCCAGCCAGGTGACAGGGCCTGGGCCCCCCTGCCTCCCGCAGGGCTCACTGTGCACCTGTTCAGGAAAGGAACCCCCCTGCCCCACTAGGGCTGAATGGACCACAGTCCGGAGGAACATTTTGTCCCCAGAAGGAGGATGCCGGCTGCAGCCACCCCAGGCCACCCCCACCAGGGACTGTAGGAGGGACTAGAAAGGACGAGATGCAGGGGTCCGGCCTTGGTCTGAGTCTCAGCTCTGCCCTTGCACCTGCCAGCCCGTGGGTGGGCCCTCTCTCCGCACCTGCATTTCCTTCTCTCAAAATGGGGAGAGTGAGGATGTCCACTCTGTTGAACCCACAGGCCCCGGGGGCGACACGCTTCCCAGCCAGACGCCACGGGCGTCTGCGGCCCCCCGGGACAGCAAGCAAGCTTCTTCCACGGACCCGTGGAAGGAAAAGAGCAAAACCAAAGACCCGCCCGACAAACTGGCCGGAACGTGGCCGCCGCCCTCCGAGCCGGGGTGAGCGAGGCCCAGGGCGGCCGCTGATCCGCTAACAAGCGGTAATTAGGGGGCTCCAGGAGGAGCAGGCGATTTGCATGTTCCCCAGCTAATAGGCCACACGCCCCTCCTCCCTCGCCCGCCACTGACACCAGCCCCGCCGGTGGCCTCTCATCTCGATGAAAGACTTGGCCACTGGTTCCTCTTAATCCTGATTTAATGGTGCCCGGCCTGCCTGGGGACAGCACGGCCCGCCGGCCCGGCTCGGGGCTCGGGGCTCGGGGCTCGGGGCCCAGCCTTTTCTCTCCCGCCCTCGCTTCGCTGCAAATCCTGTTGTGCAGCACCCGGGACTTCTTTTATGGGCAGCTGTCCCCCAAGATCTATCGGTGACTTCGGGATCGATTTGAGGAGAAACGGAGCAATCACGTTATCTGTTCAGCTGATTGATTTTGAAACCTGAAACCCGGGCTGTGAGTGAATTCTGGAAGCCTGTGGCTCGCCACCGCCCCCCGCAGGGCTGCCCCTGAGAGCGGCCTCGGCCCTGGTGGGGCCTCCGTTGCCCCCGAGGGGCTGGGGCAGGTGGGGTGTCCCCGTGGCCGTCTGAGGCTCAGTGGCCGGGCCCTGCACCCCCCCCAGACCCCGCAGTCGTCAAACTCTGAGTCAAAGCCCAAGTCAGGTCAGGGCCGTTTATTTCACCAGAGGTCACCCCTGCACACGTCGGGCATGACAGTCTGTCGAGTTAGGGCCCCGGAATCACCCTCCACCTGCCGCTGGGTCGTCAGCGGCCCTGGGAGCTGCCCCAGCCTCTGGCTCCAGGGTGACTCCTGGGGTAGGAAGGGCAGCGGGCTGTCACCGTTGGGGTCGGGGGTAAGCGGCCACTCCGACTCTGGGTTGGGGCCAGGACGCGGGCAGGGGTGCTGGGCAGTCCCAGGGAGGCTGGCTCACCCCGGGCTGCATGGGCGGTGCCACACGCCCCCACCTTCTCCAGGCCCCTGACTCTGCACAGAACGTCTGCTAGAGGGGCCGTGGGTGAGTGTCCCCGGGTCCAGTGAGGTGGGACAGGTACAGGAGCAGGTGCAGCCGGAGAGGGCTCCAAGAGCACCTCCAGCCCACGCGCAGAGGGTGCTCCGAATCTGGGGGTACCCAGACAGGTCTGTCCCCCGCTCTGACTTCTCGGGGGGCAGGCCATCCCGGGGGGACCCGCTCCCCAGGCGGCTGCGGGGAAGCAGAGGTGCCAGCTGGTACCTTCTCCCTGTCAGTCGAGGGTCAAGGGCAGGGGGCAGGGCCGTGGGGTGGTCCGGGCACTGGGTGGTCCGGGCACTGGGGCAGGGGCGGCATGAGGCCGGGGGCCGCCCCCCGAGGCTCATCACTTGTCCGCGTGCTGCAGCAGCAGGTCCACGGCCTGGGCCAGGTTGTCCACGTACCCGTCAGCCTTCACCTCCGGATGGCGCTCGTCGCTGGGCCTGGAGGGCAGGGCCACAGGTTAGCCGGCGCCAGGTTAACGGATGGCCCCCTCCTCCCGCTCCCCGACCCGGCCCCCCTGGCAGGGGCACGCACTTCCCTCCCGTTCCCTCTCCCAACGCCTTCCATCAGAGGCCTGCTGGGAGCCCCACGCGAGTGACCACTGCCCCTGCACCATCTGTGCGGCCGGCAGAAATGTCATACTCTTGATGGTAGGGCCAGGAGCTTGACCCTGCTCTGAGTGCCTTCCTGCCCGAACCCCAGGGGTCACTGTCCTCTGAGGTCGCTCCCACACAAGAGTGGGGGCCTCCTGGCAAAGCAGCTCTCTGGCTGGGTGGGATTTGGGGAGCCAGGACCTTCAGAGCCCCAGATGCTTCCTGATGTCTGGCTGGATGCTGAGCACAAGGGAAGTGAGACCAGGGCATCAATGCAAACACCTATGGGGTCCACAGGGGACCCCAAAGTGGGTGCCCCAGGAAGGGAGGCTGCGGACTGTAGTCCTGAAGTGGAGCAGGGCTGGGGGGGGGGCATGAGAGGGGAACTGTGAGAGGGCGGGAGTCCTTGCCACAGGAGGGACCTGGGGTGGGCTCCTAGGGACATCCCGGAAGTCTTCAACAGCTGTAGGGAGGGTGGGACCTCGTCCCTGGGGCTGCGTGCAGCCTGGGTGCTGTGAGCTGGAGACTCTGGTCCGGGTCCAGAAGACCCCTCCCCACTGCTCATGGGCTGGAGTTGGTGGGGGTGGGGGAGACGCCCCTCTGCAAGCTCACAGCCCTGAGGACCTGCTACTTGGATCACCCCAAGGTCTGACCCAAGCTCCCTGGGAAAGCGTGAACCATGCCTCCCAGCAGCCAGGCCACCACCTCAGAAGCTCCCACCCTGGTTTGGAAGGAAGTGGTTGACAGTGGTTCTGATAACATCCTAAAAACCAAGTCGTCCCTTTTGAAAGGTTTGGTTTTTGCAAAGCGTTTTATCCTACAATCGTTGTCCTTTTGTTTTAAAGAGTCAGCCCAGTGGACCGAGGCCACCTGCCCCAGGCTGGGGCCCCGGGGGCAGGTCTGGGAGAGAGGAGGGCAGAGCGGACAACCTTAGGCTGAGGCCCCAAACCAAGAGCCCTGGAGACACCACCAGGGGCTGAGTGCACGTGGACCCTGACCGCCACCCACTGGATCAGCGACTCGAGCGAGAGTAACTGTCGTGTAAGTGCAGCTCTTTGAGGGGACACCACCGGCCACCGCGGGAACACAGCAGATGCGTGCTTGTCTATCAAAAGGTTGCATAGGAGGCGGCCACCTGAGCAAACGGTGCCTCGACACCTACTCGTGACCCACCGGTTTTGCTCCTGGGTATGCACACAGCAAAAATACACCAACATGGGGATCCCTGGGTGGCGCAGCGGTTTAACGCCTGCCTTTGGCCCAGGGCGCAATCCTGGAGACCCGGGATCGAACCCCACGTCGGGCTCCCGGTGCATGGAGCCTGCTTCTCCCTCTGCCTGTGTCTCTGCCTCTCTCTCTCTCTCTCTGTGACTATCATAAAAAAAATAGAGAAAAAAGTTGTATACAAATTATTAAAAAAAAAAAAAAACACCAACACGTTCACCAGATGACACGCCCAGCGGCGTCTACACTGCGTGGGGGAGCGCTCTCCAGACCTGCTCCAGCTCCGACTCCTGTTCACCCGCGGGCCTCACTCACTCGTCCCCACCTCCAGCAGCCCGAGCCCAGGCCCAGCTGCCCCCTCCTGTGAGCACATGGCCGCTGCCCCGGCAGGTGCTTGCCAACCTGGGCTGCTGGGGGGGGGGCGGCTTCCTGCCGGGGGTGGTCGCGGGGTGGTCACGCGCAGGCCGGGCCCGGGGCGCACACCCAGGAAGTGTCGACGGCGAGCGAGTGGACAAAGGCCCCCACCCGGCAGGGCGCCGCCTGCCCTGAGCTACTCCTCTGCCTCATGCCCGGTGACAGGCAGAGAACAAGGCCCGTCTGTGCCCGGCCCGCGGGGCCGGACAGGGACAGTCTTTGTGCCGCAGAGAACGGCGGCCGGACCCGCCACGTCCTTGCCCGCCTGCTTCTCGTGCGGGGCCCCGGGGTGGCCTGTCCTCCGGGAGCTCCCGAGGGGCCGGCGCCACCGAGGCAGGCCCGCCCCCCACCCCTGCTCTGCCCCACACGGGCTGGGGCACGCATCCCTGTCCTCGATTGTTCTGGAAGCGCCAGGCGCTGGGGGCAGGCCAGACAAATGAACTCAGGGACGCCAAGCAGGCCGTGCTGACGAAGTCAGAGGGCAGGACGGAGGGAGTCGCCCATGGGGCCAGAGGTGACAAGCCTGGGCCAAGGGCGTCTTCCCATCTGAGCCGCGGGGCCCCGACCCCCAGAGGCCGGAGTGTGGCCTGCAAACGCTTCCACGTCCACCTGCTGGCCCAGGGTGCCGCGGGCCGAACGGCAGGCGGCTGGGAGCCAGAGGGGCGCGGACCTCGCGGCGGGGTGGCCGGGATCCGAGGGGCCGCTCCTACCCCGTCCCCGGGGCCAGCACGGGACCCGGGTCCCGGATGCGGGGTGGATGGGACAGATGCCCGGGCCACCCCTGGGAAAACTCCGGGTCCTCTGCCAACAGAGAAGTGTGGCAGGAGCCTCTTCCCGAGTCAGCGCCTCCACTACCGGGGTCCCCCGGGCCCCTCATCACCTTGCCCTCGAGGTCACCACGGACACAAGGGCCAGGTGCCCAGCAGTCATGGGCAGCAGTCATGGGCTGCCCTGTCCGCACCCCACCCCCACCCTGTGTCCCACGTCACTTGTCCCCGGCCCCACCCTTGCCGAACCAGTGCCCGTAGACAGGGCCCTCGTGACCTTAAAGTCGCATGGGGGGAAATACCAAATAAAAGCCAGGGCCCCCCGGCCCTGTGGGGCCCAAGCTCCCAGGCCAGGAAAGGAGGTGGGGACACGTCCCTGCTGGCCAGCACCTCTGTTGGCGTCAGAACCCCGCTTGGGTGGCGGCTATACCCTACGGCCTCCATCCCTGGCGGGCACCCGGGCCCCCCCACATCTGGCCACCAGCTCCTCTGTAATGGGGGGGCGACGACAGGTAACCCTCCCTCGGGGTCCCTGCCGGGGCCTCATGCAGGTCTGAACCACCTCCCACCACCTTCCCCCCCACCCCATTGACTTCCTTGCACCTCGGGTGACCAGGCCCCTCGGGAACGGACAGCAGAGCCAGGGGCCCGACCAGGTGGGGGAGCACAGGCTGGAGGTCTCCCCGCCCCTCCACCCCTGCTGGTCCAGGCAGGGCAGGGCCCCACACCCACCCACTGGGAGACACACCCTCCCTACATCTGCACCTGTGGACTGTGGTGACTGGGGGTGGCACCCAGAATGGGGAGCGCCCTGCGGCTTCCTGGTGGTCCAGCCCTCCCTGGACGTGGAGGCGAGCTGCGGCGAGGGGCAGGGCTGGGCTAACTGGACACCCCTTTCGTTCAGGTGGGTGGCGTCCCTGAGCTCAGAACGGCACCCTGGCTGCTCCACCGTCCAGCTGCGAAGCACCGGGAGGCTCTCCCAGCAGGAGGCACTTGCTGGACCCATCTCAGGGGCTCTGAGCCCTGGTGGGTAAACCGAGGCAGGGGAAGCCAGGCAGGCCCCGGAATGCAAATAAAGCTGGCCTGGCTTGGGGGATGGGTGAGCCGCAGATGCCACACCCCAAGGACCAGGGCACAAATGTGTGGCCTTTGAGGACCACACTGCACAGGGGCCTGAGAAGCGGGCACCACGACCCGTCATCCTAGAGACGACGACACCGATGCACGAGGGGAAGGCACGGGCCCAAAGTCGCGAGCAGGAAATGACAGAGCTGGGACTGACCACACGTGTCTGGCTTTCTGGAAAAGTTAAACCCAGGCTCATGTTAGCGAGTCCTCCCTCGCACACAGGGCGGACTCGGCGTCCGTCTCACCGATGTGCCGAGAGGCCTCTGGATCCGCTCCAGGGCAGGGGGGACCCCGGGAGGTGCCCCCAGCATCAACAGATGCAGTGGGGACGGCACCGCGTTTGCGGAAAACCAACGAGGAAAATGAAAGAAAAGGGACAGGCGAGGCCACCTCCTCCCCAGGCCCCACAGTCCCCAGCACGGCGGGGGGGGGGGGGGGGGCAGTCGCGGTCACCACGCACCCCAGCAGCCCGCCCCGGGGCCGCTCCGCCTGCAGGGAGGAGGCAGGGCTGTTTACGGTCGGTCTGGGCCCGCTGGGGCCTTGTCACGCAGAACTCCCCACCCTGTCACCCCTGCCAGCTGCTTCCTGGGCGGCTCGCACGGCTGCTCACCTGCAGGTGCGCCCAGAATGGACGCGGGACACAGCCCCGCCCGCAGCTAAGGTGGCCGCCTCGAGGGGTCCCTCGGCACCCTGAGTCCTGCTGGGAGCCCCCCACAGCCTTTGCTCAGTCCACCTGTGCCCCAAGGCTGGACTTACAAGCCAGTGGCTCTGGACACTTCGGGTTGGGCCCATGTACCGTTTTTCAAAACCAGAAGCTGGATGGGACACCTGGGTGGCGCAGTGGAGCTGGGGCTCCTTTCCCAAGGAATAAGTAACCTCCTCCAGGAAGCCTTCCCGGAAGCCCTTCCTTGGCCCTCACCTCCGTCAGGTGCGTGCTCCATGGCACCCGTGCCGACCCCACCGGGGCACCCGTCTCTCTCCTGCAATTGCCTGGCCAGCTGTGTGATGCCCCCAGACCGTGGACTCCCTGAGGTCAGGGGCATCGCCTCAGACTCCCGGCGTAAGGCCTCGGGTCCTCCGGAGACGGGAGCAGTGAGCAGCGGTCCGAGCAGACAGGAGGTGGCCGCCTTCCTTCTGACCACCGGGGGCCGTGTGTCCGGCTCCTCCCGAGCCCGAGCGGCCGAGAGATCCAGGTGTGAGGCCCAGGGCGTCTTGTAGCGGAGGGTGACGGGCAGTCGGGCAGGCGTCTAGGGCCCAGGGCCCCGGTGGCCCGGCCTGCTCGTCCCTCCCCGGCCCTCCCGAGAGCCCAGGCCCCGACATGCGGGCCCACGTGCCCTCCGGGCGCCTCGCCTCCTTGAGGGAGCCCCACTGCTGGGTCCCCGGCACCTGAACTCCCCCGTCCGGATGTCGAAGCCTGGAAGTGCCACCCCATGCCAGGGCCAACACCTGCCCGGGCAGCAAGCTCCCCGCACGAGGCCGTGTCCTGAGCAAAGCCGCAGGTGCCAGAGTCCCGAGCGGAGGGCCAGTGACGGGTCTGGGCAGGACACCTGGACCCCCTGCCATCCCGCCCCCACCGAGACCAGGTCCACCCTCCATAACGGGGCCCAGGAGGGGGCCCTGGAGCCTGCCAACCCCCACCTGTAACCCCGCGGCTCTGGTGTTCACCCTGTCCCATCCCCCAAGCCACCCGTGCTGCTGCCTAGGTCAGCTCACATACCTGCGTCCCCCATGAGGCCCGACTCAAGGGACCCGGGTCTCCCCCCTCCCCGGGTCGCCAGGACCCATCGTACCCCCCGAATGGACACCTGCAAGGCCTCGGGGACTCGGGCCTGGGGAATCCAGTTGGAACCTTCCAGAACGGAGGCCTGGCTCTGCTGTGGGAAGGGTACCCCAGAGCGGGCAGCTCTGGCCACAGCACCGCAGGGCACCCCGGGCACCCCAGGCACCCAAGTCAGGCGCCGGCAGCAAGCCACCACACGGCCCTGTGGCTCCCCCAGCCCGTGCAAACAGCAGGGGCGGCTTCTCCTGTCTTCCCTCGCTTTGTTCCCAGAGACCCCAGGGTTCCTAACGACAACCAGATGCTTCCCACTCAGGCAGGGACCGGGCAGGACTGGGGGGAGGGGGGGCTGCCAGACGGAGCACGTGGCATCCCTCCCACTGTCCCGGCCCACGGCTGTGCACCGGGCCGGCCTGCCCACCATGTGACCTTGGCCAGACACCAGACCACCCAGAGCCCCCGGTCTGGGGCCGAGGAGACCCCCTCCTGGGGCTGCACTGGGGCGTCTGGAGACGCTGCAGCTGGCACAGGGCGGGGGCCCCGCCACGTGTGCCATCCAGGTGGAGGGACACCCGGCAGGCCCTGGACTGGGGTGGGTCGGGCCCCTCGTGGGCGCGCTCTGGCCAGAGGGGAGGGGCCGGGTCCCCCGCGGCTCCTGGGACGCTCCGGTGGGCTCCACGTCTGGAGAGCACGTGCCATCTCCGGAGAAGGTGGTAGGTCCTGAGGGCCAAACACCTCGGGGGGCTCTTGACAGGACCCAGCCAGGCTGCCAGGGGTGGGCACAACGCTCCTGGCTTGGCAGGTGTTGAGCGTGACCATGGGGACCGTGTGCCTGGGCCTGGGGACAGGTGGCAGGGGGCCACTCTGGGCTCCTGGGAAAGGGAAGGGGTGGCCACAGGGAGTCGCTGAGCCAGCCTGTGCCCCCCGCCTGCCCCTGGGGCCTACTCCTCCAAGCCCACAGCACTCGCTGTTCATAATATTATTCACAATAGTCACAGTCACCCAGAGCCTTCTCCCTCCAAGGACTCGGCGAGGGGCCTCGCACGCTTTAGTTCCTCTGGTTTCCACAGCGGCTCAACGCGTGGCTGCTGCTGCCTCGCATCTTACGGCTGACAAAGTGGAGGCTCAGAGAGGGTGAGGGGCCTGCCCGGGGTCGCTGAGCCACTGCCCGAGCCCGAGGGCCTCGCCGGCCTGGCTGGAAGCACCTGCAGCGTGGCCTAGGCCTCACCAGGCGCCGGGCGGGCTGGGCGAGCAAGCAGCAGGCAGGCCCGCGCCTAAAGGCCCCGCTCGGGCAGGGCCCAGGGCCCCTGGGGGCTGGCATCGGGCCTCCCGCAGAGGAACTCCTGACAGCTGCTCAGAATATTTTGATAAAAACATGTTGAACACCTGGTGTTTAGTTTAACACAACTGGCCCGGCCCCTTGCAATATGCTCTCCAACGGCCAAATCCCCCGAGAAGTGTGCACGTGCCCCCACCCGGCCCGGCCTTCCCCAGAAAGCCGCCACACCCCTGCCCCCTTGGACGCTGGGCCTCAGGCTGGCAGGAGACCCCTGGCTAGCCCAGCGACCCTGGGCTTGCACACCCACGCTCTGGGTCCTCGTGAGGGGGCCCAGGAGAGAGGGAGGGTGCGGGCGGTGGTGCCCTCCCATGCTGGGGGCGGAGGGGCCACTGGGGCCTGGTGTCGCTTCCACCAGCACGCGCAGACCTAGCGGCTGGGCCAGCAGCTCTGGGTGCCGGAGTGCAGCTGCGGGTGGGGTGCCGTGCTGGCTTCCTCAGGCGCCGATAAGCCCCCTCGATACATGAAGACAGAGGCTCGGGATGGGTGGTCACCGCCCGGTGCTCTGTGGCAGCTCGAGGCTCACCCCCGAACCCTGACCGGGTCTGTTAGCCTGGGAGCAAAGTCTCCCGAGTCAGGGTGCCCCCTGCCGACGAGCCAGGCCGCGCCTCCCCGGGTGCTGCTCAGCGTCCAGAGGCGGGGAGTACAGCCTGACCTCAGAAGTGCGGTGTCGCGACCCCACGGTCTCCGGGGGACGCACGTGGGACCTCATCTACCAGCCTTCGCCTACTTGGCGCGTGTTCCGCTTCCACGGGGTTAAAATGGGCACTTCACAAACCGGGTCCCCTGCAGCCCCTGTGCACGTGCGAAGGTGCCCAACATCGGGGCCAGTACGAGCCCCCCCAGAATGGCCCGAGTGAAGGTCAAGGAGCGCTGGCAGGACGTGAGCAACAGGAACTCTCCCATGTGGCCCGCAGGAGGGCCCACCAGGCGGCCCTCTGGAAAAAACTGGTTTGGCAGGTATCCCCTAACTGGAAACGCGTGGAAACCACGTGTGTGACCCGGAATCCTGTTGTGCGCACCCGCCCGGGGCACTGAGCCTTTGTTCCCCGAGAGACGGGGACAGAGACGTCCCATCAGCTCTGTTCATAAAGACCCCAAGCTAGGAACAGCCCCAGTGCCCACGAGCAGCAGAATGAATAAGTTGTGGTCCAGACAATGAAACATGGAACAACACGGATGAAGAGTTGGCTTTTTAAGGGTCTCGGGTACCGAGAAAGGCACACGGTGACGTTTCTCCAGGACAGCCAGAGGAAGTTAGAGACACGGCTGAGAAACCACAGTGAAGAAGCGGGGAAGCACCTGTGCCACAGGCCTGGGAGCCAGAGCAAAACACGGCGGCTTTGAGCTCCCTGGCGGCCAAGGCAAAGAGGGGAGCTCTGGGGTTACACAGAAGCAGGTGATCGTTCAGAGGAGACACCTTCCTAGCGGCCGGGCCAGCAAGGTCTTGTCCCTGCCCTCGGGAGGGCACAGTGAGGCTCCAGCACCCCGTCTGCAGAAACTCACAGGTCACCCTTCCCAGACGAACAGACTCCTGGCTTCTCACTCCGGGGAGCCTGTGACGTGGCGCCAAGGGGACAGTAAGGCCCGGGGCCCGGACTGGCTCCCCCTGTCCCACTGGCTTCCCAGCACCCGGCACAGCACCCAGGTCATTGGATTGTTCAGCCCAGGTTTTTTCCAAACTAGCTCCCACTTGCGTGGAGACCCCCACCCACCCACCCACCGGCCGCTTCTTGTTCAGGGAAGTCCCTTTTCCTCTCTGGACTTAGGAGCCTCCACTCATAGAACTGCTGACCCTCTGGCCCTCCCACCCTGTCTCCCATTCGTGGATGGATGTCTGATCTCAGGGGCCGACAGGAGACAGGTGGATGCCGGCGGGGACAGGTGGTACAGGGGAGGTGGGCACGGGGCTAGGAGGGGAGCCAGCGGAGGGACGCGGAGGTCCTAGGAGCCAACAGGGTTCCGGAGCCCGTGTTGAATGAGACCCGTGCTGGGATATTACTGTTCAGCTCGGATCCTGCACAGAACAGGTCTCTGAAGATGCCCCTGGCGCAGGGTCACCGGTCATTCTCCTCCCCGGCAGCCTGGCCCAGGGTCTTCATGGAGGAAATGGGCTGAGCGGATCCATCTCCAGTGCCCGGGCCCCAGCCCACTCCAGAAGGCCCTCCAAAGGCCAACCTGGGGCCCTCACCTGGTGAGGACTGCTTCTAGCATTTATTTATTTATTTATTTATTTATTTATTTATTTATTTATTTTTTTTTTTTAAATTTTTTTTCTTTATTTATTTATGATAGTCACACACACAGAGCGAGAGAGGCAGAGACACAGGCAGAGGGAGAAGCAGGCTCCATGCACCGGGAGCCCGACGTGGGATTCGATCCCGGGTCTCCAGGATCGCGCCCTGGGCCAAAGGCAGGCGCCAAACCGCTGCGCCACCCAGGGATCCCCTCTAGCATTTTTAAAAAAAAAGATTTCATTTATTTGAGAGAGGGAGGGAGAAGGAGAGAACGAGTGGTGGAGAGGGGGAGAGAGAGAGGGAGAGAAGCAGACTCCCCCCTGAGCGGTGAGCCTGATGCAGGACTTGATCCCAGGACCCCGAGATCCTGACCTGAGCCGAAGGCAGACGCCCACGGACTGAGCCCCAGGTGCCCCAGGACTGCTCCCACCTAAGGAGGCAGCTGGCCCCGTAAACAAACCGCGGTGTGCCGGGCTCGTAGCACTGAACCGTGCTCTGTCCTGGGCTCCCGAGCTCACGGCCTTCCCTGCCTCACCGCCATCAGAAGCCGTCGCTGCGACGGCAGGGTGGCAGGAGGGACGGCACCCGCTCCCCGTGCCAGGCAGGGAGCTGAGCGCTGCCGGCCCGCCTCCCACCTGCCAGCGAGCTTGGAGTGCGAGCTCCTCGCTGCGGTCCTCACGGAGCTCGGGGGCCCGGCGCAAGGCCTGGGGACAGGGGCCCCTTGCACACGGGCTCGGGACTTGCATGGCCAGGGCCCGCATCCCGCCTGGGCAGGTGACGTCCCCCGCTGCTGCGGCACACAGATGTGAGGGCTGAACAGGATGGGGGCCGCCGGCGCGCGAGGAGCCCCGAGGTGAGCGGTCAGGTGAGGCCAGAGGCAGTGGTGCTGACGGCCCTCACAGCCCGGAAGCCAGGCAGCGGGAAAAGCCCAGATCACCCCGAGTGGCCATCAAGAAACCCTTCAGAGGGAACCCTGAGTGGCGCAGCGGTTTGGCGCCTGCCTTTGGCCCAGGGCGCGATCCTGGAGACCCGGGATCGAATCCCACATCGGGCTCCCGGTGCATGGAGCCTGCTTCTCCCTCTGCCTATGTCTCTGCCTCTCTCTCTCTCTGTGTGACTATCATAAATAAATAAACATTTAAAAAAAATTAAAAAAAAAAAAAGAAACCCTTCAGAGGGGCTGCTCGTCCGCTTCCCACCGGCACCTGGACTCGTGAGGACTGTCCCCTGCAGGGTGGGGCTCACCTGCCACAGCCCTGACTCTGGGGCGCCCCCCCCATCCTCCTGCACGTGATCCTGCCACAGCCACGCGGCAGCTCTGTTTGTCCTTACGCATCATGCCCGGGACACAGACACGGTCCCCTCTGCCACCCTCCGCCACCCCCCACCCCGGGCGGATGCTCAGCTGTCGGTGCTTCTGGTGGGGGTCATCCGGGGAGGACGTGGAGGAATATAAAATGAATTATGGTCTTTAACCCCATTCCTGGAAATCTTTCCTGAAGATTTAATTCTAGAGAGACCTCATACAGAGTCTGGCATGTGCAAAGTCTTCAGTAAAAGTTTGCTGAATCGAGGGAAAAATGTACTTTCAGAGACGTTTGTGACAGTGCTACTCGGAACAGAAAAGGCACCAGTCCAAACGCCCAGCCGTGGGGGAGGACTGAAGCCTCATGCAAAGCTCGCCAGCGCTCTGAAGCGGGCAGGGCCAGGGGGCGGGGGCAGGGGCAGGGGCTGCTGCACCCATGCCCACGGCGCAGGAGGGGGCCGGCCGGAACCCCGAGACGGACAGCCGTCTAGGCGGGGAGGGGTGAGAGACAGAACCTTTTGTCTTCCAAGCTCCGCTGGAGGCTGCAGTGATGCCGTCTCAATGACGCACATAATAATGACAACGGTTTCTCGGTTCATCTCGCCACGGCTTCACCCGAGGTATTAACAAGGCTGCAAAGTCGAGATCAGATTATGCTTCAGCCCAGACAGACGCGAGAGGCCCAGCCACCCCGCCGGGGCCCGGGGCTCGCCAGCCATGGGACGACAGTCCAGGCCAGCCGTCCCGGGGGCCAAACACTGCGCCGGGCACCACCAAAGTCACCTGCTCTGCAGAGGGTATCAGTTCATTACAACTGGACGTGGCCAGGTGCACCAAGGTGACCCCAGGGGCGGGCGGCACCGGCCACGTCAAACACACCACGGGCCACCACCCTGGACTGGTCCTCCCCCGGCCCCTCTGCCCCGGTGGCCAACCATCGGGTGTCAGATAGGCCCAAACCCACCCCCCGCAGGACGGAGAGTCCCAGAGCTCTGCCCAGCATATCCACGGCGGCACCTCATTCATATCCACCCAGACTTCATGTCTCATCCCCCAGAGAGAAGGACACGGGGACGGGGGGGGGGGGGGGGGGGGTCAGCTTCAGGTCGCGCAGCCAGCGTGCAGCAGGGTGGGACTTGGACCCCGGTTCTGACTTCAGTACCAGCACCTTCCCTGGACCTGCTGGATGAAGCACAACCAGAGGGAAAAGCAAACAAGCCCCAAACCCAAAAGCTGGAGGCACTTCTGGGCACGACCCCTCCTTCCTCCAGTGAGGGAATGGAGGCCCAGGAAGGAAGAGATGTGGGCCCGAGACGGCCCGGCCACACTGCACCCTAGATGACGAGTGTGTCCTTGCAGAGAGCACAGTGTGGCTCTGGGCACCCAGGCTGTCTGCCTGCCACCCACATGGCCCGAGCAGAAGGGGTCCCTCGGGCTGGGGGCCTCAGTGCCTCCGTACGGACGGGGAAACCGAGGGCCTCGAGTGACCCAGCAAGGAGGCCGGTGCCCCTCCCCCTATTTACTTAGCACCTTCCACCCGGGCCAGGTTCCCCGAAACGCTGACGGACGCCACCTCATTCATCACAGTCCAGACGGCACCTCATAAATGGTCAAAGCCGCCCGGCGAGGGGGCCATTCGCTCCGGGCCTCGGGGACGCCAGGCCGCCGGGGCGGCGCACCCCACAGTGGGCCGATTGTGCGCGCAGGGTCCCCGGCCAGGCTGCCTGGCTCCCGGCCGGCCGCCGTGCCCTGGACGATTCCTAGACGGAATCTTGTTTTCATCGCTTCCGTCTCCAGCAGGCAGACGAGCTGCTCCTCCGGAACGCTGGCTCAACACGCTCCGATCCTCCTCAGACCCTGCGCCCACGGGATACAGGGCACCAGACACCAGCCCCAAACAAGCCTGCCCTGCAGCTCCGGAAAGGCCTGGAAGCAGCTCCGCAGCGGCCCGTCCATCACGGTGGGCTGTAGGTGGGGACGGGGACGACGGCGGCCTCTGGCTGCCCTGACTCGGTGATCCTCAGGGGGGCGCTGTCCTGTCTGCAGAGGGGGAAACTGAGTCCTGGAGGAGGAGGGGAACCGGGACACAGCAGCCATGTAGGCTCAGGACCAGGGTTTGCCCCGAGTTCTGGGAATGGCCCGGTGACACGACTTGCCCCTCAGCCTCGCAGAGCCTGTTCCCACCAGTGGCTTCCGGGGCTCAAGCCCTAGTTCAGTGTATTTGGGGGGCTCAGGCACACCAGGGTTCCAGAACCTGCCGGGGCCCATCCGGTGACGGGTGGGAGGGGGGAAGCAGGACCGGCCTCCCAGGGTGCAGTGTGGGCTGACGGTCCAGCGGGAGGCAGGGCCCAGCAGGCCTGCGATGCCGTCCCTTCCTGGTGCCGGGGACGGGGTCCTGCAGGTGCAGGAACACCTCCCCTCACGGCCCCGGCCCGGGCGCACGCCGGGACCACACTGTTCCATCCTGTTCCAGCGCTGAGCACCAGGTGAGGCCTGGCTCGCTGCCCCCTCACCCCCGCCCCTGCCCCCAGAGGCTTCTATTCACTGGTTCTCTAGATAAGCTTGAGGAGTAACTTGTCGGCGTGTGTCCCGAGGCGGGGGAAGGAGAGAGCCACATAAACGGCCGGGCTGGGGTCTTACATTGTCCCCCAACCAAGTCCTTCAGCAGGCGAAGCCCAATTTCCTCCTCGCAGCCCCAGAAAGGGGACTGGGAAGTGCTCTCAGCTCCCCGTCGTCGGGATGGCCCGAGAGCCACAGGAGATGAGGACACTGGTTCTCAAAGCCCCGGCTCCTGGGGCGCAGCTGGGGGGCTGAGAACCGCCACCTGGGGCCCAAGCTCAGGCTGGACCTGGAGGGAGACTCGCAGCTCCACAGCGATGCTTATGCTACGAGAGAAGAGTCTCCAGCCCTCACCTACGCGCCCACCTTAAGAAACTAGAAAGAGTAGAGCAAACTAAACCCAAGGCAAACAGAATTCATAAAAGGTCAGAGCAGAAAGCAATGAACTGAAAACAGAGAAACAACAGAACGTCACTGAAACAAGCAGCTGGTTCTTTAAAAGACCGCCTGGAAATGCCGATGCCCGAACCCTACCCCAGAGGTCATTTCAGTCGGTTGGTCCAGGGTGCGGCTTGCGGGCTGGTCTAGCCCCCCGCCAGGTGCTTCGGGTGGGCACCCCGGGCGGAGACCCCCTCGCTCCCAGGGGCAGACCACTCGAGGGCTGGCTTGCAGGAACAGAGCAGGTTCCACGCCTGGCTGTGTGGTCTTGGGCAGGTCACTTCCCCCATCTGGGCCTCATTTCCACACCGGACTTTGTCCTAGAGCTGCCACTGTCCACCTGTGCTGCTTGGGCCCTGGCTTCCCAGAGGCACCTGGGGCAGCCAGGGTGGGAGTCAGGGAGCCAGTCCCGTGTCCTGCCTCCCCAGCTCTTCCCCTGAGGGTGGTACGGACTCCTCCCTCTGGGGCACAGGGTTTGTCTCTCCTCCCTGGAAGCTCCCACCCCAACTGGACGCTCGGGACACTACCAGGATGCGCCCTGACGGTCAGGGGGGCATCCCTACTGCCCCCCACCTCCTCTCTAATTAACAAGCCTGGACCCCCAAACAGCACTGAACACAACACCCACCTCACCCCACCCCCTTGGCTGTGTCCTGCAAACTGCGACCCTCCTTCCACACCCTGGAGGCTGCTCCCTGTTCCCAGAGCAGAGAGCCATGGGGATGGGAAGGCCTCAAGCTTTCTGGCGGAAACTTCATGAAAGCAGGGTGATGGGTGAGATCTTTTCTATCTGGGACAAGGATCCTGCTTCTTTCAGAGACGGGCAGCAGTGTGTGCTCACCACAGTCCCTTCCCTGACGTCCACAGCCCACGCTAGGAACCCCTTCTGTGCTGGATTTGCACAGTATTATGATCTAAGAGTCTCTTTTTTTTTTTTTAAGATTTTTATTTATTTGTTCATCACACACACACACACACACACAGAGGCAGAAACACAGGCAGAGGGAGAAGCAGGCCTCCCACAAGGAGCCCAATATGGGACTCAAACCTGGATCCTGGGATCACACCCTGAGCCAAAGGCAGATGGTCAACCCCTGAGCCACCCAGGTGTCCCTAAGAATCTCTGTTTTATGGATGAGGAAGGAGGCTCAAAAAAGGGGCCGTGAACTCCCTTGGTCCCAGAGCAGGTAAGTGGTGGTGCTGGGCTTCGGACCCCATGGTCTCTGGGCCCACGGTCTCCCTGCTTCCCTCATCTGCACACCACTGGGTGCCTCTGCTGGGACGGGCCCACCATGCCGGTGCGGGCAGGCTCCAGACAGATGGGACGGCCTCAGAATTCAGAGCCAGGAAAAGTTCTCTTGGCTCTGATGGCGCCTTTGGAGCTCAAGAAAGACCCCCGACAGCGTGCCCTTCATGCCTCGCACCAGGGAAGACGAGGGAAGGCCAAGTCCGGGGGCGCACGGCGCTGCCCCTCCCGCCGTGGGGAAGAGGCGGGCGTATACACACAGAGCTGGATTATTAATTAAGCCAGGCCTTTCAGAACATCACAGGCACAGAGAAGAATGCCAACAGGGATGCCCAGCTGCAGCAAACCCTGTGCAGAAGGTTCCAGCATTTCCCTGCGGCCACCCATGGGCACTGTCACCCTCTGGCAGCCCGTGGCACTTTCCTTGGCACAGACCTGGAAAAGCTCTGTCTCGCTCCGTAGCCCCGGCCTCGAAGCGCTCATTTCCCATACTCTCCCACTCCCGTTCCGTGCGCATCTGGAAGGACAGAGGGGGGTGTGATGTGAATGAACGAATGAGCTGCTCACGCCATTCTTTGCACAGGACGATGGGTTCGAACCCCGCAAAGCCCATCAATCGCACATCTATTTCTCCAAAGGGGCAAGTGGGGGTGGAGAGAGCTTTCCTGAAAGGACTTGGCCTTGAAACATTAAGCCAAACAACTGGAGTTGGCAGCGGCCAGCTTCCGAGCACCGCCAGCCTGAAGAAACGGGCGGCCAGGCCTGCGAGGCAGGGCCGGGAAGAATGAACCCATTCAAAGCCAAGCCGGGGGGGGGGGGGGGGGGCTGGAGCCCGTGCGCGCCAGGGGCCTGCACGTCAAGAGGCTGCAGCCCGGGGGTCCCCGGGGTCCCGGAGAGCCTGACCTCAGCTCCGCCGCGGGCTGCCCACGGGGAAGCACAGGTGTCGCCAACACGTCTGTCCAGGATGGACAGGGAGAGGCCTCGCTCCGCGGTGTTGGCGCAGCACGGAAGTCCGGCTCCTGGGAATCGTGGGGACCCGTCCCTCGCTGGCACTGAGGTGGCAGAGGGGTGACCCCCCGCAGGCTGAGCCCGCAGGGCTCCGGCCCACACCTCCTGTCTGTGCTCCTGCCGGGGGCGTGTGGAATGGGAACCGGGCCGGGGCAGCTCCGTGGCCGAGCCCGGGCCACCTTTTTGAAGACAAGTTCTATTTTTATTTATTTTAAAGATTTTATTTATCTATTTGACAAAGCAGGGGAGAGAGCAGAAACAGGGGGAGCGGCCGAGGGAGAGGGAGAAGCAGGTTCCCCGCTGAACAGGGAGCGTGATGCGGGACTCGATCCCAGGACCCCGGGATCATGACCTGAGCTGAGGGCAGATGCTTCGCGGCCTGAGCCCCCCAGGCGGCCCTGAGGCCAGGTTTTAATCTTTGCCGACTGGCCTTCATCTTTGGAGGCGGCTCTGAAGCCAGACTGGTGGGCACAGCTCATCCAGCAGCGGGAGCTCGTGTGGACGGAGCGGTAGAAACGCAGGACCCGAGGGAAGCACGCAAGCCGCCGAGGAGGTGCCAGCTGTAAGCTCTGAGCTGCTTTATGCAGGAAAAGGCGCCTGCCACGCACAACCCTAACTCCGTTCCACCCACCAGGCCGCTGCGCGCAGCCCGCTAACCCGGGCAGGCACTGCTCCTGCACGCTCTGCCTCGTAAACCCGCGGCCCAGGAACACAGTTTGCCAGGGTCTATGCAGGCTCAGCAGAAGCCATGGTTCTTGCAGACTATGGGCTGATTTCTCCCGGATGGTTTAGTGGAGGGCCACCGTGACATCATTCCACAGTCCTCGCTGGCTGCACGGCTCGGGGGAGCTGTGACTTACGGACGCTCCGCCAGGGTTATGAATAACCATGCTTTGCTGGCAACACGCTGATCAAGAAAATGAGCATCTGTTTTCCCTACCCTCTGCTCTTCCTTCCTCGGCTCCCAGAGCACAATGCCACATGTGGGCCAGCCCCTCTGCCCCCTGGACCCCCCACCCCAGGGGACAAGGTAGGCATTGAGCATGTTCCAATGTCCCCCCCTTGGAGAGCAGACTTGTCCCCTGCAAGGGGTCACAGCAGGTCCTGAGGAGCAAGAACCCAGCAATATGGATATTTGTGTGCAAACATTTGCAAAACCTTCCCCCGGCCTCCTCCTCCTCTTCCTCCTCCCTTTTTATTTTTTTATTTTTTTTTCCTCCTCTTTTTTAAATTAAAAGCATAGCTTGCTGCCCTAGAGAGAAATGCTTCAGGTCGGCCAGAACCTCATGGTCACCTTGGAGGTGAGGCCTAGGCTGACATGCGTCGTGGCCCCAGCTCATGGGGACCGAGAACACACGGAGCCCCTTGAGCTGCAGACACTTGTAAGGTCAGGGCCAGCCTCTGATGTCTCAACAAATATTTCCCGGCTTTCCTTATTTTAAACTCAGAGTTTGTTCCAGCCACACTGGAGAATCAAGAGCTAGAGCGAAGGGCACGGAGCAGAGTGGAGGGACCGTGGCAATTGGCAGGAAGCAGGGCACAGCAGGGCTCAGGGGTCTTGTCACATCACTGTCAAGGGCCCGCTGGCCTCAGAGTTGATGGGAGGGATGGAGAAAGGAGTGAATCAAACAGGGAGGGAGACAAAATCAAGGAGCAAAATCAATGAAGTTACTGGAGCTGAGGTGAGAGGCAAGGTGGCCTTGGTCAAAAGGATAGAGAGTCGCTGAGTCGGGGGCAGCCTCACCCTTCTGTGGGGACCACCCTTGCACCCCGCGCCCAGGGCCCCCCAACCCAGCCAGGCGAGGGGGAGGAGCAGAGAGCCCGATGCAGGGCTCCACCTGGCCACTCAGATCGTGACCTGAGCTGAAATCAAGAGTCACAGACTTAACCGGCTACCCCACTCAGGTGCCCCCCGAAACCTGGAGATGTCTGACCTCCTTGGGCTGTTCTCCAGGTGCTCGCTTCCCCTCGAGGGAGGCAGATGCTCCCTCCATGCATCTCTAAGTGTAACCGATGTGGGAGGTGCACGGGTCAGAGCCTAGGGAATGCTCCGGAGGTGGCATTTCTTAAGGGATTGCGACTTCGTTGTTCTTCACGCCTCCTTCTTGTCCCTTCCCTACAGCTCACCCAGAAACTGCTTTGCTTCTTCATTCCCTGCGAAGACCAGACTCCCAAGCCTCCTCTGCCCTCCCAGCGCCACGGCTGCACAACCACAAACAAGCACTGGGGGTGAAACCAGCTGATGACGACCCTGCTGACACAGACCAGTTTGGCCCAGCAAGAGTTGTGTGACCGGTTTCTTTTTCAGAACAAAGGTTAAGTGGGGGTGTGCACGGTGGTGTGCTAGAGCTGGTTTGTACTGACTGTGCATCTCCTCCCAACTTCACGTTCGGTGACCTCGCTTTGGTGGCTTGAAACCAGCAAGGCTGGGAGCACGTATGCCACGGAAAGTGCAAGCGCTACCAATCAGGGCTTCCCCTGCCGCCCCAGAGAGCTGGCTGTTACATCTAAAGCACACACCGCTTGAACTTGATAATCCTCCACGTTGCTCTGAGGTAAAAACAATTCCATGAGACAATGATTTATACGCTCACATGTAATTAAGCCCATGTTCACAGATGTGTGGCAGGGCAATTTCCAAGATAATGACAATAAAACCTAATTACCGTTAATCCAGGGAAGGTCTGCTGAAATGAGCAAACCTTTAATTCTATAAAATTTTTCTGAGCCACTGAGATCAGTATTAGCACAGTGGGGGTCCACAGGAGGGCCACGGCCTCCTTCCTGCCTGCACAGTGACAAAAGAATAGCCACACACGAGACAACAGAAGGGGACCCTTACCTCACACCGTAGCAAAAATAAAGTCAAAACGGCTCAAAGATCTGAATGGATGAGCTAAAAACATAAAATTCTTAGGAGAAAACACAGGGTAAGTCTTCAGGGCCTCAGATTTGCCAAGGGGAGGGGAACTGCAAATCAGAAGTGCAATGAGACCACTTCACCACCCGCTAAGACGGCTGGAATCAAAGGGCCCGGTCGTAACAGGTGCAGGCGAGGATAAGGAGAAGTCAGAAGCCTGAGATACTGCTGGTGGGAATGTAAAGTGGTGTGGCCGCTGTGGGAAACAGTCTGGCAGTTCCTCAAGTGATTAAAATTAGTTACCATATGACCTGCCAATTCCACCCCTAGGTATATACCCATGTGAAAGAAGCCAGTAAAAACAGACTACTTTTCACATTTCCATTCCTACGAAACATCCAGAGTAGGGAAACCTATAGGGATAGAGACTAGATTAATGGCTGCTGTGGGCTGGGGAGACGGGGTAGGTTGCTAGATGGGGAGGGTGGTACACAGTTCTTTAGGAGGGGATGCAGGCAGCCTCAGTGGCTCAGCGGTGTAGCACCACCTTCAGCCCAGGGCCTGATCCTGGAGACCTGGGATCGAGTCCCACGTCGGGCTCCCTGCATGGAGCCTGCTTCTCCCTCTGCCTGTGTCTCTGCCTCTCTCTCTCTCTCTCTCTCTGTCTCTCATGAATAAATAAATAGAATCTTTTAAAAAAAAAAGGAGGGGATGCAAATGTTCTAAACTCAACCGACAGTGATGGTCACCATATATACTAAAAACTGTCAAATTATACATCTTAAGTGGGTAAGCTATGTGATTATAGATGCTATCTGAAAAAAGCTGTTTATTTAAAAAAAACACATTTTTAAAAAAGATTTATTTATTTATTCATGAGAGACAGAGAGAGACAGAGACACAGGCAGAGGGAGAAGCAGGCTCCATGCAGGGAGCCTGATGCGGGACTCAATCCCGGGTCTCCAGGATTAGGCCCTGGGCTGAAGGCAGCCACTCAACCGATGAGCCACCCGGGCTGCCCTTAAAAACACATTTGAAGGGACACGAGCAAAGATAGAAAGTTGACACACCACAGAGGTGGCATTCCATGTCGGTTGCGGAAAGGGTGGGCGGCTGAAGCCCCGTGTCTGAACAGCCGTTGGTTACTATATAGACAATATGACGAGATCCCTACCTCGAGCCATGCACAGCAGCCAAATTCGAGTAGATTTAGAACCTGAAGGTGCAAAGCTGAACTTTAAAACTCCTGGAGGAGAATTCAGAGTATCTTTCCAACGATGGGGAGGGGAAGATGCCTTGGGCAAGACACAAAATGCATAAACTGTAACAAAATGATTAACAAATCTTATTATATTCCAATTTAAAAGTTTCTTCAGTAAGACACCATGAACTTCAGTAAAAATGCAAACCACAGACGGGGAGTAAATATTTGCAACACAAATAACTGACAAAGGAGCAGGAGGAGAATGTATTAACCGTTACAAACTACACTTGACTCTTGAACATGGGGGTTAGGACCGCTCAGCAGTCAAAAATTCATGTATAATTTCTGACTCCACCAAAATAGCCTATTGTTGACTGGAAGCCTTACCAATAATATAAACAGTTGATCAACTCATTTTTATGTGTCATACATATTATATACTGTATATGATAAAGTAAGCTAGAGAATAGAAAATATTAAGAAAATGAAAAAAGAAAATACAATACCATACTATAAAAAAAAAATCCATGTGTAACTAGACCCACACAGTTCAAATCTGTAATTTTTAAACGATTTATTTAGGGAGCCTGGGTGGCTCCATGGTTGAGCGTCTGTCTGCCTTCGGCTCAGAGCGTGGTCCCAGTCCGGGGATCAAGTCCCACATCGAGCTCCCGGCAGGGAGCCTGCTTCTCCCTCTGACTGTGTCTCTGCCTCTCTCTCTGTCTCTCATGAATAAATAAATAAAATCTTTAAAAAAAAACCCACAAAATAATAAAATAAAATAAAATAAATAAAAAGATTCATTTATTTAAGAGTGGGGGTAAAGGCAGAGGGAAAGGGAGAGAGAAGCTAAGCAGAGTGGAGCCAGGAGCCACCTCGGGGCTTGATCTCATGACCCTGAGATCATGACCTGAGCCGAAACCAAGAGTCAGATGCTCAACCAACTGTGCCACCCGGTGCCCTGGGTCAACTGTCATTTTAAAAGTGATGAGCATTCCATAGTAAAGCGTACAAACTATTCGAACAGATACAAAGGGGCATTCGGGTGGTCATTAAGCATTTGAAAAAGCGCTCAACTGCACCAAATGTACAGGAAGTGCAGTTTATATTAAAATGAGATATTATTACACATTCTCCAGACTTGGAAAAGCTTCTTAACAACTTAGCAGTACCAAGAACTGGCAAGGATGTGGGAAAATAGGATTCTTTTCCACTGCTGGAGGGGACAGGAGTGGGCTCGTCGATGCACTCGGGAGTGGTCAGCAGTATCGAATTCGTAAACGGACAGCCCGGCCGTCCGCTCTGGGCCAGCTCTCCTGCTTCCGAGTCAGGGCGTGCTAACGCTCCCCGATAACAGGAGTCACTCCAGTACTGCTGAGAGACAGCAAAGAGTCCGGGCTCCCAAGTCGGACCTGCCAGGACAGACCTCGTAATATGGATGCTCAACCAGCTCTCCACAGTGATGCTTATTGCCCGGCAAGCGGGAGGAAAATTGTCCTAAAGAAAACCCAGCACATTTGCACAAGAAGCCATGCCAACACGGTTCGCCACAGCGTGATTTATAATCATGCAAAAATTGGAAACCATCTACACGTCCATCGACAGGAGACTGGAATGCAAACTGCAGGACAGCCATACATTGACACGCTGTAACGTAACTCTGGCCGCCTTCCTGGCCAACCCTGAAAGGCTCATTTCCAGAGGCTGGCCGGGCCTCTACATAAATAGGGCCTATGTGCGATTTTCCCTGTTGGTGCCATGTCGCATGGACGCAGCTGAGGGAAACTGGAAGGCGTTCAGGGCTAGGATTCTTCTACCTTTCCAGTAGCTGTTTCCATGCAGAGGCGGGAGTGACTCACACTAGCCAGTCCCACGGTGGCGGCAGGGCCGTCCGGGCGGCCAAACCCTGGTGCCGTGAGGTGCTCCTAGAAAGAGGGGTTCTGGGGTCGCGCTCAGCCAGCTAGGACACGTGTGCACTTAGGACAAGCACTGGGAAGACCTGCCCGAAAGAGGCAGAGACGCCACAGGAGGTCTGGAAGGCCTTCAGGGGTTCAGGGGGGCGTGTTTCAGCACCGGGGCCGTCGGCACGTTAGCCTAAAGCAGCCAGCTTTCCCCAGATTACCTGCCTGGGAAACCCCTTTACCGTGGAATCCTCTTTACTAGAAACCTCTCTGGGCCTTGAAGGGGCCTTCCAAGCAGCCCGACATGGGGGTGGCCAAAGATAAATCATGCAAAAGGCTCTTTTTTCCAAAGGTCCAGACGGAAATGTGCAAGCCAAGGGTGAGTGCCCACTGGAGGCAAGGCACCCCAGAAGGCTCAGGAAGCTTCTGGAAAGAGCAGCAGGGGCAGAAGACGAATGGCCTAACCCACTGCATCCTGGTGCCATTAGCATTCCCTCAGCCCTGCCCCGGTTGGGTCGTTGCTGGGGACATTGGTGACCACGACAGTGTGGCCTCACCTCAGGAGGCAGGCAGCCTGGGGGCTGGGGGGGGCGGCACACATGAGGGAATCATCACAGAGGAGTTAGAATAGATAATCGCACCATGAAAGGGGCTTTGAGAGAGGACGTGCTGTCTGCAGGGAAGGGAATAAGGGACAAGGGTGAGAAGGCCTGTGGCCACCTCGCTGGGAGGCAGCGAGGCAGCCGTGACACCGTGTGGCGAGGTGGGGAAGGCAGGGCGGGCCGGGCCCCGACGGCCACCTGGCCTTGTCTGAAGAGGGAGGGCTGCGGGCCGCCTGCCTCCAGGCCCGGCCTCCCCGAGGGGCCCTGGAAGCCGAGGCAGGCCCTCTGGAGAGTGTCAAGAGTGACAGTTATGAACCTAATTAACTTCTTTCTTTGGATCAATAAAATCGCAGGGTGGGCTCCTTCCAGGGCACATCTTGCTTCAAAGAAAAGGTTAGATGGGGAACAAGGCTGCACGGGTGGGCTGAGGACGGGTGCGCCCTCTGCACCCAGGAGGCCAGCGTGGGTCCAGGGGACACCCCGTATCTGATGCTGGAGCTTGGGGGAGCTGCCTAGCGGGTCCTCAGGGCCCAGCACCCGGTCCATCTCCCGGCCAACCACACACCTGGGCCTCATGCCCCCGGCTCGGAAGCGGGGGTAACACAGTCGGTAAGGGCACCGACTTCCTATCCGTGAGGGTGGCATCAGGCCTAACATCAGTGAGCGCTCAGTGGGCACTACTATCATTTTCCCTGTCCTCAGAACGCAAGGAACGGCTCCTGCCTTGTCTCCGTTACAGGTTGTGGCGTGGCTGGGGCAACGCACCCAGAGCTCAGGGCCGTCCACAGCCCAGGGTTCAGCAGCCCATCCCGATGGGGTGGAGGCAGGGCCTGGGGAAGGAGGGGTGGGCGGGGAGGGCGGGGCGGCGTGCACCCTGACCTAGGCCCCACATGGGACCCCGGCCTGGAGCCCTCCCCGGTCCTCCTGCTGTCGCTCACTCAGGGAGGAGGGAGGGCCAGGTGTGCTCACACTGGGGGACCCAGAACACCCTGCACCCCATATTTCCCATAGGCCTGGGGACGGGCTGTGGGGGGGGAAGCGTGGGGGCAGGATACGGAGGGGGGGGTCTGGCCCAACTGCGGTGGCCCAAGCGTGCCCCCCGAATTCCCTCGCTGCCTCACACTTCACACTGGGGCTTTATGTTCCTTCTGGGTTCTTAATGGGTTTTTTTCTTTAAATATATTTCTGGGAAAGCTGTATTTTTACTCTTGTCCTGCCAAGTTTTTTTTTTTCCCCTTCTCTTTTTTAAATATGTGTGCACTCCACGAGGCAGTAAAATCTCCACATGAAGTCATCCTCGACAGCTAATAATCAAAACCCTGGGTGTTCAGAGAACAAAGCGATTAAGAAAAGCAGGCCTGAGTGCCCCGGACCACAGAGAAGTGACCGACGCAGTTGAGATCCATGCTCGCGTCCAGCTCGTGCCTCAGTTTTACAAACTGCTGACGGCTAACGTCACCACAACACCCAAGGGGCGCGAGCCTCTCGGGGGGCCAGCAGGCTGCCCGGAGTCCTTGCCCACTGCCCCCCCACTGTCCTGCCACACTGCCCTCCCACTCACACACCCACCACGCTGCAGGGTGAACACCGACTCTTTCTGGGAGAATTTTACTCACCCAACCACACACGCAAGGCCTCCGACAGCCAGGGTGTCGAGGAACAAGACGCGGCCCCCGCGCCCCAGAGCAGGGGGCCAGAGTGGATGAAGGGGTCAGGGACACGAGAGCCAGCCCCGGCTTAATCATTGTCCCCCAGACGCTGGCACCCTGATCTTGGAAGCCCAGCCTCCAGGACTGTGAGAAAATCAAGGTCTAGTGTTTCCGCCCGGGTCTGCGGGGTTTTGTTTCAGCAGCTGGAGCTGACTGATACACGGCGTCTGAGCAGAGCAGACAGAGGGAGGAAACGTGACGTTCCTTGGAGAGAACAGCGACCGTTTTGTACAATGTTCCTCAGTGAGTTTGTTCTTAACGATCTACAGAGCTACGATTCACATGCCGTCTAGGTCACCTGAAGTGTGCAAGTCAGTGGTTTTGGGTACATTACATTATTAAGTTTCCTAAATTATAGTAAAACATACAGAACAAAAAAACTTGCCGTTTTCATCATTTTTAAGCGTACAGTTCAGTGGCATTAAGGACATTCCCAGTGCTGTGCCATCATCATCACCAACTATTTGGAAAACTTTTTTTTTTTTTAAAGATTTTATTTATTTATCCATGAGAGACAGAGAGAGAGAGAGAGAGAGGCAGAGACACAGGCAGAGGGAGAAGCAGGCTCCATGTGGGGAGCCCGATGCGGGATTCAATCCTGGGATCTCAGGATCACGCTGAGCCAAAGGCAGATGCTCAGCCACTGAGCCACCCGGGCGTCCCTTGGAAAACTTCATCACCCTAAACACACACTCCACCCCGGTTAAGCAGTAGCATCCCAATCCCCCTCTGCAGCCCGTGGCCGCCGCCCCTCTATGTTCCGTCTCCACGTCTCCACGAGCCTGCCTCTTCTGGGCACCTCACCTAAGTGGAATAATACGATTTGTCCCTTTGCAGCTGCGTCTTTCACCCAGTACATCTTCCGGCTTCCTCCAGGTCGTGGCCTGTGCCAGACCCTCGTGCTCACCGAGGCTCCGCCAAACCCCAGGGTGCTTATCCCCCACCAGCCGACGGACAGGTCACTCCCACCTTTTGGCGACTGTGAGGAACGTGTGTGAGGACCTGCCTGCGATTCCTTCCTCGACATGGTTACATCTGAGGTTTTCCCGTGATTCCCGGGCCGGGACACGCGGGGCCGAGCCGCCCTTCTCGGCGCATGGTCAGGTCTCAGGGCCGCGCCGTCCATGAACCTTGATCACCAGGCTAAGGCTGAATCTAAGGATCCTCCTGTAGACTCCCACGTTGCCCTTTGTGACGGCTGAATAGATGGCATGTTAATGCCACGCAAATACCCTGTTTCTGGAACCTGCCAGGTTGGAGATGGCGAATGAGGGAAGGTGAGGCTACTAGAGGCAGGGGTCGGGGAAGCTGGGTTTAAGGCCTGAGTGGGTCGCCTGGGGGGAGAATGGAGAAGCAGAGCAGTGGGCCTAGGCCCAGCCCTAAAGCCTGTGACATCTGTGACATCTGGAGACCGGGGAGGGGAGGAGCCCAGCAGGGAGACAGAAAAAAACCCCACGAGTGACCTCACACTTCAAGGGCGTGAGAAGACACATGGCCTCGTGGCCTCAGCAGGAGCAACACTGGAATCCATCCTTAGCTCTTCAAGGGAACAGGCCCATTTCCCCCCTCCGCACCCCTGCCCGCACCCTTCCCTCCCCTGCCTTCCGTTCTCTCCCCACCCGGGTCTCCACACAGCCTCCCTCTTACCCTACGGGGTCCACCTCACGTGCTGCATCCCCTGGAGCCCTTCCAGGGGCTCAGTGGAACGTGACCACCCCCCTCCACTGGCCCAGACTCCTCAGGACTTTGTGCCCTTGAACAGCACAGATGCCCGGGTCAGTCCCTGTGAACTTGGAGCTCTAGGAGCAGCTCCCCTCTCCGATTTTCCAGAGGCCACACGCACCCACCCCTCTGCACACGAACCCCCGTCAGCCCTCCGAGCCAGGCGCTGTGTGTGTGAAGTTCTGGGGATCCCAGGTGACTGCGACGTAGTCCCCTCCTCCCCGGCCCTGTTCTAGGCGAGCGGATGAGTCCCGTGTGCACGTTCCTACAGGGAGATGTCCCGGACTCCCACTTTCCAGCAAACCTGTAGCCCTCCGCACTGTTCTGCTTGTTTGGTGTAGCTGTGCGTCAAGAGCCATATGTCAGAAATGACTTACTATTCTGTGTAACGACAAATATTTTGACAGGCAGGGCTCATCTGCTTGTCTTGCAGGTTTTACGCATGCACACACAGACAAAACACAGGGATGCAACTCGCAGAGGCGTCAGGGGGAGCCAGCACTGAGGTTTCCAGTCACCTGTGCTGTGCCAGGCACAACCAGACACAGCTCCCAAGGGTGCCAGAGCCTGAGCCTGGCGTGTTCACGGACAGGTACAGCGCGGTGACTGCAGGGTAGCTGGGCTGTGCTGCAGGCCTGGGGCCTGTGTCCCTGGAGGCCGTGATGGTGGCTTTTTATTTCCCAGGCCTCGAACATGAACTCAGACTTGTCTGGTCTCAGGTACTTAGTTGTATAAGATGAGTCTGGTCTCAGGTACAGGCAATCACAGCTCAGGAATGTGGAATCTTCTGCGTACCAGGGGGTATGAGGAAGCTACCTCACTCCATCCTGTCTCTGTGACTAGCTGCTGCAAGCCTGGGACCTCTTCACCTTGGGTCTCTAAACATTCCCTCTGACCTGGTGCCTGGGTGGCTCAGGCACTGAAGCATCTACCTTCAGCTCAGGTCATGATCCCGGGGTGCTTGGATCAACAGACTCCCTGCCCAGCAGGGAGTCTGTTCTCCCTCTCCCTCTGCCCTTCCCCCTGCTTGTGCATTCTTTCTCTGTCTCTCAAATAAATAAATAAAATCTTTTTTAAAAAACTAAAAAAAAAAAAAAAAAAAAGTTCCCCTGACCCAACAATTCCACTTTGGGGTATTTATTTTAAAGAAACAATCAGAGGTGGGATGCCTGGGTGGCTCAACGGTTTAGCACTGCCTTCAGCCCAGGCCCTGATCCTGGAGACCTGGGCTCGAGTCCCACATCGGGCTCCCTGCATGGAGCCTACTTCTCCCTCTGCCTGCGTCTCTGCCTCTCTCTCTGCGTCTCTCATGAATAAATAAAATCTTTTTTAAAAAATTTAAAAAGCAATCAAACGAGCATATAAATATATGTTTGTGGTAAAATCTATATGAAGTTTAGAGTTCAGATAAAATAAACCAATACATGCATCAATGCTGCTTCATTGATGTGGCAAGTGGACCATGGAAACGTAAGGTGTTAACCAGAGAAGAAACTGGGTGAAGAGCAGACAGGAACTCTCTGCTGTCTTGGTAACTTTTCTGTAACTATGAAATTATTCCAAAATAAAAAGTTTATTTTTAAAAATACACACACATATGTTTGCATAGGAATTTTCACTGCAACACTGTTTAAAATAGTGGAAAGCTAGAAACAGCAACGTCTACCAGTCTGGGAATCGTTAAACCTACAATAGTGCAAGTGTGCTCTACACGCGTGCGGCTGCAAGATGGGGAAGGTGCACCGGGGTATGCTGGGGAAAAACAGGATTACTGAACTTTATACTTAGGGTACAGCCCCAGTAGAGTAAAAAAGTATGCGTTTATAGACACATAAAGAGTCCAGGAGGACAGAGGTCAAGCTGTGAGAGGACTGCCTCTGGGGGGAGGGGGGGGGCAACGATGAGGTGACATCACTTTGCAGTGGACGCATTTCTGTGTTATTAGAACAGAGTGTTTCTTTACAACATGCTTGTACTGCTTTGTGCAAACGACCGCCACCTCTCCATGCAGAAGCCACCTAACTGGTGTCCCTGCTCCTGCCCTTGGCCCCCTCATCTTAGCCAACTAAGCAGCAGAGGGACCCCTTTCAAATCTGAAGTCAGACCACACCTGTCCTCATTGCGAAACCCCACCACGGGCCGTCTTTGCTGAATAAAATCGAAAGCGTTTGGAAGGCCTGCGAGGCTGTGACCCCTCTTATGCCGGCTAATGCTTCTGGCTCCTTCTCTCTGCCCCGGCCACCCTGCTCCAGGCCGTTCCTTCTCCAGAAATCTGCAGGGACCCCACCATCTCCTCCAAGGCTTTGTTCGAATCTCAACTGACCTCGTGTGTTAATGTGGCACCTGCACCCTGTTCACTATCAGGAAACTCTCTTGTCTCCTCGTGCACAATATGATCGTTCACTTAGCATCCCCATCACCTGTCATCTTTGGTGTGGTCCTAGGGGCAGATCGCTGTCTCTCTGGCACACTAATGCCTCTCATGCACCCAGTGTGGTGGGTGCCGGCACCGAGTGGGTGCCCCATGAGCGCAGGCTAAAGGAGTGAACAGTTCCATGTAAAAACCATAAAACCATAAAACAAGGTTGCCAGTGACAAGATTCACATCTTGACGTGTTATTTGGCAAGTTTCTTGACAGGAAATGGATAAGCTTAGTCTTTTCCTTACATATATTTTTTAAAGATTTTATTTATTATTTGAGAGAAAAAGAGAGAGAGCATGTAAGCAGGGAGGGGCAGCGGAGGAGGGAGTAGGAGAGAGAATCTGAAGCAGACTCCACATGGAGCGTGGAGCCTGCTGTGAGGCTCCATCCCACGACCTCGAGATCATGACCTGAGCCGAAACCAGGAATTGGACGCTCAACTGACTCAGCCACCCAGGCGCCCCATTTCCTTACATATTTTTTATCCAATCTTCCAAAATGGCTGCTCATTCCTTAAAAAGTTTAACTCAGAGTCAACCATATGACCCAGAAATTGCACAACTCATCATACATCCCAGACAATTAAAAATACATGTCTGCCAAAAACTTGTACACAAATGCTCACAGCAGCATTAGGTACAACAGCCAAGAACCAGAAACAACCCAAGTGTCCATCAGCTGATGAGCTGATAAGTCAAACGTGGTCTCGACATACGATGGAACATCACTCGGCCATAAGGAGTTCAGTACGACGTGCGCTACGACACAGATGAACCCTGAACACGTTACGCGGAGTGGAGAACGCCAGTCACGAAAGGCCAAGCGCTGTGTGATTCCACTGACGTGAAATGTCTGCAACAGGCAAATCCGCAGAGACTGAAGTACACTGGTCACCGTGCTGGCGGCTGGGGTGCTGGGCAGAAAGGCCGAGTGGGTATAGGGTTCCTCGTAGGGTGATGGAAATGTTCTGGGATTAGACAGTGCTGATAGTGGCACAACTTTGTGAATATGCTAAAAACCCCAAACCCACCGAATTGCACACTTTAAAGGGAATTTCACGGTATGTGGATTATATCTCAATTGCATTTTTTAAACCTGGCTGCTTGGAGGGTAAAAGCTCTGATTTGAGGCCGGTCCCAGCTGGCTTGTCCTCTGCATCCCCCAGGGCCCTGGGCCGGCTCACTGCCTGATTCACAGTAGGTGCTTCACGACGGTCGGCTGCACGGAGCTGCCTCAGGTGAACCCCATCCGAGGGCCTGTGTGCCAGGGTCGGGGAGCGGGCCATCCGCTCAGCGGGGCAGGTGGCGAATGCAGGCCGCCGGCACGGCCAGAAGGGCTCTGAGGGGCTCCTGCATGGTGCTGTGGGGACAGAGGGACGCACTTCCTCCAGTGTGGAGCAGGGCGAGGGTGCCTCAGGAAGGAAGGGACAGCAACCTGAGCTCTGAAGGGCAAGTGCTACTTAGCTCAGGTGCAGCTGTGTCTGGAACTGCCGTCCCCTGCACAGTAATCCCGGGAGCCCCTGAAGAGATTTAAGGGGGGGGGGGGTTGGAATACTTGCCGGATTTGCCTCTTAGAAATAAATCTTACACCTAAGTTAATAATCAAAGTCCTCTCCAAGTAAAAGGCCTTCCTCATCTGCTGCAGGGAACACCTGGAAGTGAGAAAGCTAAGGTACTGGCGGGAAATCGGAACTGCAGTCACCTGGGGAGGGGAGGGCTGACCAGGAAGAGAACCTTCTGGGGGCTGGAATGTTACACAGATGGATCGGGGGTGGCTCCCAGGTGTACTCACATGTACCAGTCCACCAAGCTGTACATTTCAGAATCACGCACTTTACTGTACGTTAAGAGACATTCAGGGCAGCCCTGGTGGCTCAGTGGTTTAGCGCCGCCTTCAGCCCAGGGCATGATCCTGGAGACCCGGGATCGAGTCCCACATCGGGCTCCCCTCATGGAGCCTGCTTCTTCCTCTGCCTGTGTCTCTGCCTCTCCCTCTCTCTCTGTTTCTTTCATGAATGAGTAAATAAAATGTTTTATAAAAATAAAATAAAAATAAAAAATAAAATCTTTAAAAAAGGAAAAAAGAGGGAAAAATAAAAAAAAAAATAAAAAAGAAAGAGCAGATCAAAACGTACTGTTAACAGTCATTACCCAGGGTGCCTGGGGGGCTCAGCGGTTGGGCATCTGCCTTCAGCTCAGGGCCTGATCCCAGGATCCAGGATCGAGTCCCACGTCAGGCCCCCTGCGAGGAGCCTGCTTCTTCTCTCTCTGCCTGTGTCTCTGCCTCTCTATCTATGCATGTCTCTCGCGAATTAAAAAAAAAAAACAAAAACAAAACAAAAAAAACACCCCAGTCATTACCCAAGGACCTCGCGCCGCTCTGGCCCTGCGCGGCAGGCATCCCCCTGAGAGGCTGGGCGGAGGCCCCTGTCTCCCTCCCAGGCCCTGGGCTCCGTGGAGGCGGCGACACCCCGGCGGGCGGCCAGGCGCATGAAGCCACCCGGCAAACACTCGTTAGCCAATGAGTCCCACGTGACAAACGGTTCTCAGGGGTCCTGCCCTCCACATTCTCGTTTGCTTTGGAAACCCTGGTTCTCCCAGCTCTGCCTTCAGAGGGGGCAAGACCAAGCGCCGCGCTGAGGCGAAGGCTCACTGCTTGTGCTTCTCATGAAGCCGCGGTGACACCCCTAAGCCAGGCACAGGAAGTAACATGTGGCGGCTGCCAGCACAGGCTCCTCACAGACCACAGGGGTGCGAATCCAGTGTCCCAGGTACTCGCTGTCACTTCATTTTTCTGTGTCGGCTTCCTGAGGTCAAAGGTCACGGCCAGCAGCACTACCTTGTAAAGTTTAAATGAGACTGGTGGGTCCCCCTCATGAGCCTACGGTGAAGAACAGTGTCAGACACTCCCACTGCCAAGCTCACACCTGGGAGAAATGCATCTCGTGTGCACCCCCTAGTATGCAGGAATGTTCTGGAATGCTGTTCCTAACAGCCTCAAATGCCTGCATCAGTATCCCAGAGACGCAGTAGGGACTGCACAGCATTGATCAAGGCAGGACCTGGCCCGCAGGAAGCTTACGGTCCACCGTGGGGACAGATTTAAACCCAGGAATCCCCAGCAGAGGTTGGGACAAGGGGGCGGAGCATCCAGAGGAGGGCGGAGTCGGGTCTACACCGTCTGGAACTCTGAGACCAAGGCGGAAGCCCCAGTCCTGAGGTTCCGGAGTCCCAGGGAACGTCCCCTCCTCTTCCCCTCCCCTGAGCTTCTCACCCTGGGACCCATCACTCGACAGGGGGCTCTGCAGGCCTGGAGGCCAGCTCCTGCAGAAACAGGGCGCCTGACCTGGGGAGGTAGGGCGCTGCTTCTGGGCAAAGTGGGGCCACCTGCAGACACCCAGTGGAACCTGTGTGGGTGCCCGGGATGAACAGCCTCCAGGCGCAGAGGTCCACCCTCAGACCCTCGGCCTCTGTCGTCCAGGTAAACAGCGCGGCTGCCCACCCACCTCTTGGCCTCACAGCCTCACGGAGACCCGGCCAAGTTTCTGTTGGGATTCCACTCACTCTGCACAAAAGACCCCAAAAGCTAGAGGTGTCCAGTAAACCAGCTCCCCGAGGGGGTGGGAGTAAACCCTGGTTGGTGAGCAGCTGCCGACTGCCGTGGTGTAAAGACTTCCACAGAGGCCGATTTCAAGCTGCGAACGTGATGATGCTGAACACGGGAGAAAGGATGTGTAAGCTGGTGCCAGCTCGCTCCACACACCTACACGACCGTCACCCACGTCACCCGAGCCGAAAGGTTTAGTGTCAACGTCGGGAAAACCAGAGGACAGTGGGCAGACGCCCTGTAGTGGTGGGAAGTAAGCAGCATGCCCCTGGGAGGCCAGGACAACCCCTTCGGAGAGTGGGTCCCCCGGGGACCCGGCGATGCCAAGCAGCCTGCTGGCACCTCGAGGGGGCCTGAGCTTGGGGAGGGGGATACGATGACATGTGCAGCCTCCAGGATCTGCATCCCCACCCCCACCCCCACCCTGAGAGTAACTGGAGAAGGTGCCACCTTCTGGCTCGGCCGGGCTGGGGAATCACTGGGCTCAGGCACCCGTCCCGGGGCCTCACCTGCTGAGACGCCTGAGCGTGGCATGACAACCCCCACAACAAACACGGCCCAGCAGCCCAGCCCAGCCCTGCAGGCCACCGAGGGCCAGGCTGGCACACGGCGCCCACGTCCCCAGACGCCCCCCGGAGGACAGCAGGGGCACTCTCTCTCCGCTTCGGTGCCCCTGTGCGGCTGTATTTCTGAAGGTGTAAAAGCCAGTTTTCTCCCGAACACACCAGCATGGAAGGGAAGCCCGGGTCTTCCAACCCTGCTCAGACCCGCTGGAACACGATGCACAGCTGGAGAGACAGCTGGCAGCCACGGTCCAGGCTCTGGGTGCTGGTGTCTTCAGCGGCCACCCGGTGACCCTGGGCCAGGCCATGCCCCCAGGTCCCCAGCTGCATGCCCGGACGAGGGGAGCTGTGCTTCTACCCCCACCTGATGGAACTGGATGTGCCAAGAACTGATACCAGAAACCTTGCAATTCTTGGGTGAAGGTGGCCACCCAGGAGGTGGCCTGGGGCTGCCTCACTTTCTCGTCAGGCCTGAGCCCTGGGCCTCTTTCCCAGTGACCGCTTCAAAGGACACAGGGTTACATTTAGACTCTGGGCTGGAGGCTATCGATTTATAAATAGTGCCCTTCCTAAAAATAGGTGCAAAATCCGGAAATGCAGCTCGCCGGGTCCTGCTCCCCACAGACTCAACCGTAACCCTACAACACTTCAGAAAGGCCAGCGAGTTCTTGGGGACTGAGGCCTGCACAGCGCGTCGGCAGGCACCTGTGTTCTTTATCAACTTCCAGTAAAGGACGCGCAGAGACCAGTCCTCTCGCTTCTGCAAGTGGCTCAAGACCACGCAAGCAGACTGACGAAACCTTCTGTCTCGAACGCAAAAGATTTCCAAGGGAGGAAAGAAATGTCCTCCTCACACTTGCTCCTCGGCTGGCTGCAGCTGCTGTGGGAACGGGGAGGGGGTGCACCCAGCAAAGGCCTTTGAGTATCTCAGGTGGGCCTCACCTGCTGCCCGGTGTGACATCTGCAGCATCGGGGCAGAGCGTGTGTTAGCCTGTGTGGGGCGTTGTCCACCCCCAGGCCGTTCTCCCACGCCAGCAGGTGGCCTCCAATCCAGCCCAACCCTGACACTGTCCACCTGGAGAAGCATCAGATCCTACAGGTCCGGGGTTCAGTCTCGAGAGATGGTCCCTCCCCCACTTGAGACACCAATCACCGGCCGGGTTGTCACCGGGCTTCTGATCGCCCAGCTACAAAGCAGGTCCCCACGCCCTACTCCTCGGGTTCAGTTAATTTGCTGGAGCAGCTCACAGAACTCGGAGAAACATTTCCTTGTGCTCGCTGGTTTATTATAGAGAGAGTGATAAAGGCTACAGGCCAAGGTCGGGGGCAAGGGTGGGGAAGAGCGGTGACGCCCTCCCCAAGCACGCCACTCTCCTGGCACCTCCACGGGTGCACCAACTCTGAAGCTCCTGGAAGCCCATCCTTCCAGGTTTCTAGGCAGTTTTCATGACGGAGGCATGATTGGTGAAATCACTGGCCTTGGCCACTGAAGTCAAGCCCCTCCTCCAAGGGGTCGGTGGGTAGGTACAAAGTACCAACTCTGATCACGTGGCTGGTTTCCCTGGGACCTTAAGAGCTTTGCCTCAAGTCACCTCAATAGCAAAAACTCAGATGTGGTTGAAAGGGGTGTGTTATGATGAGACACCTTCATCCTCTTACCACCTAGAACTGCAAAGGCTTTAGGAGCTCTGTGCCAGAAACAAAGACGAAGACGAAACCTGTATTTCATATTATAAATCATAGTATCGCAGAGCCTAACACAGGACATGTGGGGGCAAGGACATCGCTGCTGAATGGAGACACGGGCTCCTGTGACAACCCCGCTTCACTCCCGCCTCCTGCTTTATTGCTTGGTGGGAAAACAGGCTGGAACAGGTGTGTCTGGCACAGGTGAGGCCCACCACCAGCCATCTGGTCCTGGGAGGCGCTTGTGTCAGAGAAGTGCAGGGCAAGGCCCCAGCAGCAAAGTAGAGCAAAAGTCCTCTCTCTGCTCCCCAGAACCCAGAGCTGTTGTCAGGTGACGGTCTAGTGGCTCAGTGCACCCCATGAGCTCCCTGAGAATAGCCAGCAGAAGACTTAACTTTGCTCATGTGGTTTCCTTTTTTAATATGTAACTTCTCCCATCATAAAAAAATAATATAATCATAACACATGTTTAGAACTTAGAGAAAAAAACATCACCCATAATTCCGCAGCACAGGACGCTGCCTGTCACCTGCCCCCAGGCCACACCACAACTGCCCCCTCTTCATGTGTTCCTCCAACTCAGCCACCTGAGCCACCTAAGTATCTTGTCTTCAGAGACTTTCCCCACAAGCATGTTTATCCCAGAATTACCATCACTCTTAAACAGTTCGTCATCAGCCCCTGGCACTTCGGTGACATCACAGGCACTTTTCTGGGTTGCTACCCACAAAGGGTCCCCTCTCCTTGTTCCATTGCTTTCTCAGTAAACTGTTTATTTTAAAGTAATTGTAGGGATCCCTGGGTGGCGCAGTGGTTTAGCGCCTGCCTTTGGCCCAGGGCGCGATCCTGGAGACCCGGGATCGAATCCCACGTCAGGCTCCCGGTGCATGGAGCCTGCTTCTCCCTCTGCCTGTGTCTCTGCCTCTCTCTCTCTCTGTGACTATCATAAAAAAATAAAAAAATAAAAAAATAAAGTAATTGTAGACTGACACACAGCTATAAGAAGTCTACGAAACATAGATTTACCCATTTCCCTCAACAGTAACCATCTTGCAAAACTATAGGACAGCATCAAAACCAAAATATTAACATCAGTATATTCAAAATATAGAAGGTTCAATCCCTAGGATCCCTCATGCTGCTCTCTGTAGCCACATCCACTCCCCTCTCCTCTGACATCCTCTCCCTAATCCCTGTCAACCAAGAGTCTGTTTTCCATCACTATAATTATATCATTTAAAAAATAATTTTATCATTTTGAAAATGTTATATGCTCGGGGTCGGAGAGTACATAACCCTTGGGCACAGGCTTTTTTCACTGAAGAGTTTATCCAGAGCATCATCTGTTTGTTTCATTTCTTTGCCAAGCAGGATTCCACGGAATGGACAGACAAACTATCCACCCACCAAAGAACATCTGAATCACTTCCAGTTTCAGGCTTGGAGAAAAACTGCTATGAACATTCATGTATAGGTTTCGTGGGAATTATAAGTTTTCATTTCTCTGTGATAAATGCCCGGGAGTGCCATCGCTGAGTCCGAAGACGCTTGCATGTTTAGATTTTTTAAGAAATTTCTGACCTGTTTTCCACATGGCCATACCATTTCATGTTCTGACCAGCAACGCCAGAGTCGTCCAGATTCTCAGCATCCTCATCAGCATGTGCTCTTGTGACTTTTTTACTTTAGCCGTTCCGATAGGTGTGAAGTGATACCTCACTGTGTGGGGTTTCAATCTGCATCTCCCTAACGATTCACGCCACTGAACATCTTTTTATGCACTTACTTGCTATTTGTGTATCATCTTCGGTGAAATGTCTGCTCATTTTCTTGAGCCCATTTTTTTTTCTCCTCTGCAAAACCTGTTTCTATCTTCATGTTCACAGACTATTTCCTCTGTCCCTTCAATTCTGCTACTGAGCCCATCCACTGAGTTTTTTTATTTTGGTTATTGTATTTTTCAGTTCTACAATTGTCATTTGGTTCTTCTTTAGATCTTCTATTTCTTTACTGAGACTTTTTTTTTTTTTAGATTTTTATTTATTTACTCATGAGAGATACAGAGAGAGAGAGAGGCAGAGACACAGGCAGAGGGAGAAGCAGGCTCCCTGCAAGGAGCCTGATGTGAGGCTCAATCCCAGGACCCCGGGATCATGACCTGAGCCAAAGGCAAACACACTCAACCACTGAGCCACCCAGGCGTCCCCTTTGCTGAGACTTTCTACTTTATCATTTGTTTCAAGCATTCTTATAACAGTGCCTTTAAAATCTCTGTCCAAAAAAAAAAAAAAAAATCTCTGCCCTAATATCTGTGCCATCTCAGTACTGGAGTCTCTTGGTTGTCTTTTCTCATTCAAGTTGAGATTTTCTTGGCTCTTGGCATGATAATGATTTTGTATTCAAACTTGGACAGTGGGAATATTACTGTATAAGACTCTAGATCTTTTTTAAACCCTCCCTTTTAGCTGGCTTTTCTTGGACATACCTCTGGCAAGAGAAGGTGGTTAGAGCTGGTTCCCCATTTGTCTTCTGTTGACACTGAGGTTGGGGAGGGGATCTTATTACTGCTGGTCAAGAGTGGGAATTCCCTGACTGCTTCCCAATGCGGACTCCATTGGCACTCTGTGTGGGAACAAAGTGGGGGTGAGGCAGCCTCATCATCACTGGATGGGAGCAGAAGCACAGGATCTCTGTGTGGTCTCCATTGCTACCCCAGTTGAGGGGCCCTCATTACCACCCGGCTCCTGGCTCACTATTGGCCTTCTCTGATTTACTCCCCACCCCAGTGGTGGAGGCTTAATACAGCCTCATGAGGGTAGAAGTCTAGGCTTCCCATTCAGCCCTGGCTGGCATAGACAGAGATGGACCACAGTTTTGCTGTGGTATTTGGCTGGTATAGACAGTTATTGTCTATGAGTTTGCACTCTGGCTACGCTGCCCATTTCCTCATCCTTAGGCTGGAGAGAGTAGGTTTTTGTGGGGCTTTTCTGGCTGTGCCCATTGGTGCTTCCAGATACTGGCCTCTTCAACCTCAAGTCTGGAATTTATGATGCAAGAAATTAATTCAGGGAACTCACTGCTGTGTTATTTCTCAGGTCGCAAGGTCGCTAGACTGTGTGCCTTCTTCTCTCCACCTTCCACAGTCTTCTTATGTTTGCTTTATCCCCAATGTCCAGGGTCTTTGGTTGTACATAGCAGGAAAAATAGGGAAAGGTATTTCTACTCCATCTTACTGGAAGAAGTCCCTACAAATGCTCTTCATGGTTGAGATTTTTCCTCTTGCAATCAGGGCGGGTCTTGGGTGAAGAAGTAGTGGATGTCCAACAGAAGACCCCTCCGGCTCCCTGCAAAGTGTTTGCTTTGCAGAAGAAGCTGGAGAGCTCTTGAGGTTTCTCAGAAGCTGGGATCTCCCCCTCCACAGCCAGGCCAGGCCATCCTCCAGCGCCCCTTCCTGTGACAGCCCCTTTCTCATCTCCAGGCTCGACAGAGAGAGCGCCACATGTGCTCCCTCCGTGAGCCTAAACACCAAACACCCACCAGAGGGTCCATTCTTGGTCTTGGCTAACTCTGCCTCATTCCCTTGGGAGGAAAACGTGCAGCCATGAGGTTCCTTGTGCCAGGCCAACGAAAGGGATAAGCATCAGCATTCTGGTCTTTTCTGTGCAGCCCATATAAAAAATGCAGATGAATCTCTTTCAAAGTTGACAAGTACTGTAAAATTCTGTAAAACTGTACATAAAGCATAATATCAGTTGTGTTTACAAGATACAAAACAGTGGGGGAACTGGGAGAAAACATTCCAAAATGTTAATCGATATTACTGGTGGGTCACAAAAGGATTTCTTTTAGCTGCTTAAGAACTGTTAATAATTTCCAAATTTTCCATGTGAACATACCACGTTTAGAAAATTAAAAATCACAATTTGAAACCAAAACCAACCCTCTCAAAAAAAAAAACAAAAAAAAAAAACCTAGGACCATTTGAAGCTCCCGCCGGCTGCGTGCCTCCTCTGAACCTGAGCTCACACCTCAACGGTACGAGTTGTGGTCGAGGCAGGACTCTGATGGCGTTGCCCAGGATACAGACCAGACCCAGGATCTGGAAAGTGGAAACGCGCCTCTTCCCTGCGCGCCTGAAGCTGCCATCTGGCCCAGCCCCAAGGCCTTCCAGCGTTGGTGGCACATCGTGGCTGCTCCAGGGAGTCACTCCGCAGATGCAACTGAAGATGGACCCCATGGAATCTATTCTGGGGGCTACAGTCAGTGGGACTCACCCCGCGCAGGAGCTCTCGGGGCCTGCAGTAGACAGCGCCACCGAAAGATCAAAAGCGCAGTAATGCTCAGCACTTCCAAGAATCAACACCCCCGCCCCATACCATGGCCTCCCCCAGACTGGCCAGAAGAAGTCCTCTAGGACGGAGGCAAAAGAACTGCTCATTGCCCTGCATGAGCCAGCTCCACAGCAGGATGGCCTACAGCCCAGGGCATCTTCCCCAGCAGACACATCCTCGGCCCCCCCACTGTTCCCCCTCTGCAGCCTTGGTGGGTGGCCTCCATTTCAGCATGCAAGGCGGGTTGTAGCTCTCTGGAAGGCTCTGGGCCCTGGGGAAGCCAGATGGCCCCCTGGCTGGAAGTCTGGGACCCACAGCCAGGCAAGTGCAGGAAAGTGAACACAGCTAAGAACCAGCTGGTCTGCCTCATGGGCAGGTGCCCTCGGACCCACCCAGATTCCTACAGCAGACAGAGCTGTCAGAGAGCCGAAGGGCACTTCCAAAATCCAGGACACACTCGGCAAACCTTCTAGGAGTTGAAACACATCTTCAGGTGGCACCATCTTGCAGGGAGCCGTGCACCCCGTAAGCTCCCCCCGTAGTGTTCTTTCTTTGGTTGTAGGGTGTGGAAACCACGCTCCCTGTCCCTCTGCCATCTGGAATCATCCATTAGCTTCCCGTCACAGAAGCAGGGCCACATGGGGACCCTCGTGCTCAGTAACAGCTGTGGAGAAACCACGGACGGCCAGCTGGGGGAGCAGGGCCAGGCCTGGCCATTGGCTGCGTCTTTATTTATAACTTCTTTTACTTCCAGTGTTAAGGCCCTGCAATTCCAACCAAAAAGGTCGAGAGAAAAATGAATGCCTTGACATTTTTTCCAAACATCCTCTCGGAGAGCGCTTGGCAAGGGGACTTGGTTTTGCTGAGAGCATGAGAATGTCTGTGGCCGCAGAGCCCTCCTCGGATGGGATCTATTTTTGTTTGGTGAGACAGCTGTGTTCTGCTAGGCTCAACACTTGGGACTATCAAGGAAAAACAAAACGTGGAAATGGGGACAAAAAGCTGAACCAAAATAAGAGCGGGTCTTTAGGCACGCTGTCACACGTCCGGTGGGCGGTGAGGAGTGTGGCGAGTGCCCCTGCCTGCTGTCTGCTGCTCCTGACCTTTCCAGGAGGTTCTGTGTTGGAACTGAACAAATACAAGTCAAGCGCATCCACCCACGGGAGAGGCTGGGGCTCCCCACAACTAAGAGGGAGACGGACAGAGCAGCTCAGAGCACGGCTTCCAGAATCACACCACCAAGGGGCTGAGCCCCGTCTGCCTCCTCCCCCTGTGGGCCTTGGGCAGGTGACTTACACCTCCCATCTCTCTGTATCTCACCCAGAAAGTGGGATTACGATCAGGGGCTGTGCCAAGCAATGTGTGTACATGCGTGGATGGCGTGCGTGCAGCATGAGCTACACGCGAGTCTGTTGTGCATGTGGGTAGATGGTAGCTCCAAGGGGCGACGAGGTCCACCGGCCATGACAGGACATCCACCAGGGAGGACATGGGAAGCCCTTCCAGCTGCTCCTTGACATGCAGATTCCAGAAGTGTCATCATGACTTCCTCCCCCTGCAAAGGCCACCAAGTGCACTGCCACTACCCCCTGGTGCAGCCCAGCAGCTGCAGAGTGGCCCTTGAAGTGGCTGGTGCAGCTGTTCATTTGCAGCAGGAGGACGTGAGGCTACGTGGCTGCTTCCCTCTCACAGCTCTGTGCATCCCGGCCTGCCACCCAGAGTCGGTGACCCTGAAGCACCACAGACCAGTCAGAAAGGACAGGGAAAGAAGTGGGACAGGCTTCACTCGACCATCCTTAGTATCAGGACACACGAAAGGAGGGGGCCAGGGCTGTACCCCCTGCTGGCTTCTGTGTTTCTCTCACCAACTCCTGCACACGCTCAGGTTCCCTAGGCAGCCCGTGCTCCCACTCAGCCCAAGACCACCCTGTGGGTCCCCACCTCTCCAGACCACCCCCAGTCCCCTCCTGTGCCCTCACCCCCCATGGCCAGCCTGGCCCAACATCACCACAGGACAGGAAGGACACCTGATCCCATCAATGGCTGTGCCAGGGGTGAGCCCACCGGCTGGGCAACGACGAAGTCTCACAGAATCCAAGCCCCACGCCAAGACCAGCACACCTAGCTCTCCTCTAGGAAACAGTTTCCAAATGGATGGTGACTTACTCTAGGACAGAAATCACTTATTTCTGTATCCTTGTTTCTCCAGTTCCTGGGGACACAGGAGTTTGAGCACAAAGCAAACACAAGATGTTGCACACTGACTCACTTTCCCAACACAAAGAGGAGGCTGGGATGCATGCGCTCTGAAGGCGGAGCACACGAGGGCCCCCAGAGCACCACCGCTCATTCAAGTGACATTTGCTGAGCACCAGGCCCTGATCCGCCAGTTGCTGCTGCTGGGCCTCCTTCCTTCCTTCATCAGCTCAGGACCAGGCCTGGAGTGCATGCCAGGACCCCCGTCCCGCCCCGGCCTGGACACTGGGGATGGAAAAATGAAGAAGCCCTGGCCTGGGGGTCCAGCTGCTCTTGGATCTAGTACAGGGAGGGGCCTGTCAAGAAAGCTGTGACCAGGGTACGGATGAGGCCCAGATCCTGACGCACGCCGGCCACCAGTCTCGCCTGCTGCAAAGCAATTTGCCAACATCTTTTGGTATCTTACTAGATTAGAGAACAAAAACCAAGCATCTTCTCTTGGGAATAAATGAGCCACAGACTCTGAGTTCCAACTTTGATGAAATGCAGAGTTCTCATTAAAAGAAAAGCTTTGAAAAAAATAAATAAATAAATAAAATAAAAAAAAAGAAAAGCTTTGGTTTTGAAAACATACAATAAAAATAAAAAAGGATATAAATATGCAATTTACAGAAGGAAAGAGAATCAGTGACCAAAGAAGCTAAGAAAAAACCGTTAGTCTCATTAGTAATCAGAGACACTACCCTTTTTTCCATCAATGAAGATGTTTTTGAGAAGCTGACGATACCGTTCAGGGTATCATCACCTGTCGGTGAGCCTGCTGAGGCGCAGAGCACGCGGTCCATGCGGATGGGGGTGCCACGGACATGGGGAGGGAGGACCTGCAGAAGCACCAGAAACCTTAGACTTCTGCCTATCTTTAGACCCCGGAATTCCATGTGTGCCCAAAACAGGCATTCTGGAATGCCCCCAGTTTTATTATCAATAAGAAGAATCATGAATTATTTAAAAAAAAGAAGAATCATGAATTATTATATGGAAGCTTTAATAAAGAGGTTAATGGTCACAAGAGTGATTCTCCTGCCTTGAGGCAACCAGAAAGTGGGAATAAAATACATAAAACGACAGCATTCAGGCCCTGGACGACAGGCAAGGCAGGGCTGTGGTCCCAGATGAGGGGGAGCAGTGAGGCCAGCCCCCCAGCTGTCCGGTGCAGGGAAAGGGGGTCTACCCATGCTCCGGAGGGGGGGGGGCCCTGCACCACATGATCCAGGCTGTGGGAGGGTCGGGTGACCTGTCCCCAGGTGTCCCATCCCTGCAGGGCCCTCCAGGAGGAGGGATGCCTGGCTGACTAGCCCCCACCCCCCACCCCAGCAGGCCCTGGGCAGGATCTCCAGGGCTCAGTTCTCATTCCTCCTGGAGAGGACACCCTCCCCCAGGATCCTGTAGGCTCCTCCTTCTGGTCCAGCCAGGGGATGCTCACCTTGCAGGAGAGGGAGGGGGGTGGGGGCTACAGCCCAGCCCATCCAGATCTTTCCTGTTCTCTACCCCACGGAGGGAGAAGTGTCTGCATGACCATCCCCTTGCTCAGCCCCACTGGCTGGCTCAGGAAAGAGCGGGTAGGGGGCTCCCCTTCAAAGGGAGAGAGCAGAGTGACGGTGAGAATGGCTGGTCCTGGCCCAGCCACTCCCTTGCTGGATGAATTCAAACCAATGACTCAGCTTCTCTGAGCCTGTTTTGTCATCCATGGAAGGGGACTAGAATGCCAGCTGCACGGAGCTATAGTCGGGAGTCAGTGAACCAGTCTGTGCAATGCTCAGCTGAGTCTTGCACACAGTAGGTGCTCAATAAATGACAGCTTCTTATTATGATTTGCCATTTGCTCCCCTAATGTGTGTGCCACCCCCGACCAACTGCCTGGTTCCTATGGAGATATACCCTGTACTTGGGTGCCTCGTGCCTCCATTGGAAAACCGGGTCCTGTCTGGAAATTTCTGCCAGAGTTGTGAAGTCTCTGGGGTCCAGAGTCAGGGAGATGGGCAGAAATAGAAAAGGGAGAAGAGCCAGCACCGGGACCACCACACACAGCAGACCAGCATCCTCGTGGTGGGTAGAGCCCAGACCCCAGCCTCCCTGGCCCTGTCTCACCCAGCCCCTCCCCCCACACCCCTGCCTCCCTGTAGCCCTGCGGCCACCTGCCCTGTGTCCTCCAGAGCCCCTGTCAGTGACAGGGGTGGCAGCAGCAGGAGCAGCGTTAGCTGAGCGCACACTGTGGAGCCACGCCAAGGACCTCGTGCACGTTATTTCAGGGCGCAACTCACTTAGATATGCACGTCACACCCCCGTTAGTGACCCGGGCTCAAGGTGCTTAAAGAACTTCTATCGGCAGAAGTCACAGCAGCTCAAGTGGCAGAGGCAGGAGCTGAGTCCAGGCAGCTCGAGCTAGTGACAGCCCTGCCACGCTCCCTCCCAGCACAGGCTGCGGGCTCCTTCTATCTGCGCTGGAATCCCTCCCAAAGGAACCATATGGTGCTGTCTAAACCAGCACCTGGTTCCCAGAGGACCGGGCTGCAAGGACAAAAGGAGGTCCCTGTCCCTTCCAGAGTTCTGCTGCTTTCCCGGGCAGGAAAAGGACAGATTCCAGACAGATTAGCCCGTGATAATCCACCCCCGGCCCCTCCCCCGTGGACACTGCCTGCTGAGGCTGCCACTTATCTCCGGCTCCGGATGGGATGGGGTCTGGCAGGCAGGCCTCTGCGCAGCTCCCGAAGCTGACGTTCCCAGGAACCCGGCAACATGCAAGAACAGGAGCAATCCTGGCCCTAGCATGCAGCTGCTGGACTTTTCCTGAGGTTGGGAAGGGAGAGGGGTGAGGTCTGGAACATTCTGTATCACTCAGCATTCCTTTCCCTGGACACACAGATTTGGAGACCGTGCAAACGCCACAGGCAACTAAGTGCCTCTAGATTTCCTGGCTGGCTCCCCTCAGCATCAGCCCTGGACGTGGCCTTTGGGGACTGGCTGTGCTCCCCTGATCCTTGCATGGCCTCTCCTCTTGCCACCTGTAGCCCCCCACACCCACCAGGCCCACCTCCCCACCCATGGCGAAAGAGCAGGGTAGTCCCACCCCGCTTCTACCCCCAGGGCAGTGAGGACACAGGTGTAGCCTGGCTGCAGGAGCAGGGCATGGAGGGGGAGGAAAGCCCGTAGGTAGACACCCCCCTCCCAGAAACTTCTGAGGCTGGGGTAGGAAACTCCATATTTGGTCTGGTTTTTAGTTCCACATGCTGATCTCGTTCTCTCTCTCCCAGAGCTGCTCTGCCAGGCTGAGTCTCTGAGCCAGAACTCAAGCTGAGCACTGGGGACCGGGTCTGGCTCCCCTGGTGCTGTTGTCATCAGCCGGGCGCCTGCCACAGAGCCCCGGGGTGGTACCAGCGGGTACCCCCCGGAGGTAGGGCGCGAGCACTTGGTGCAGAGGCCCGAGGTGCAGAAGCCAAGAGCTCCAGGAGGCCACAGAGCACCGCGCCGGCCTCATTATCAGCTCGGAAGGCCAGCTTAAAGAATATCCCAGTAATTGCAAGGGTTTTTGTAAATGTTAATTACAGTTGCCTTAATTAGCTTGGAACCCATTGATCTATGGATTATATTAGGTTTATAAGTGTAATTACCTTAACAGGCATATGGATTACAATTATGCTCCAATTAAACCCCAAGCGCATAGCATATAAATCAGCCGAGGGGGCCTCCTAATTCTTCAGGGTCGGGCTGTTAAAATGCTGGGGCTGGTCCTGCGCAGGCTCAGGGGCATTTGCGGGTTTGGAGGGAGGGGGAGAGGAAGGTGGGCCCCATGATCTCTGGCGTCTTCCAAAGGATGGTGGCCACGCGTCCAGCCGGTCAGGCCTGATTTCGAAACGGCTGCGGAGACGGGCAAGGTGCGGCCCCAGCCTGTGGGGCAGTGGGCGCAGCATTGAGGGCTGTGCCCGGCCTGGCCACTGCAGCGCGGCGCCCCCTCAGCCCCCGGCCCCTTTCTTCCCTCAAGGAGATCAGGACGCTCAGCCCTGCAGGGGGAGACGGCTTTCTCTCCTTATCTCTGGAGAGGCTTGATGAATATTATTAGCCGACTTTCCAGGGTGGGGGGTGAGGAGGCCATGGGGGCAGATGGGCACGGCGGGCAGGAGGGCAGGGGTCAGGCGATGGAGTGCCAGGAACCCCCACCCAGCAGCCTGGGAACCGGGTGACGAGGCGACAGCAAGGAAAGGCTCTGGAGGACAGCCCAGTAGAGCAGGGAGAGAGGACGGAGGTGCCTGCAGTTAGTGGAGGGGATGATAAGGGTCCTGGGGCCTCAGGACACTGGACCTCTTGCAGGGTCCCTCATACGACCTGCAAGACCACAGGTGGCCCGGCACAGCGGCCTCTGGATGCCCCAGTGTGAGCCCCAGCTCCAAGGGGAGGAGGCTGGCATCTCAGCAGGGGCCAGGGGTGGGAGCTCTCATCTCCCCTGCACCCTCCCAGGCCTGTCACGGCTGTGGACTTTCCTCCTGTGGAGGCGGGAACCACTGGCATCTGAACGTCAGAAGGCTCTGGCACTTTTGCCACCCTGGCAAAGGTGGCTCCTCCGGCCCAGGGTTCCAGGCCCCCTCTACCCACTTTGGCTCTTGCTGTTCTGAATCTCCTGCTCAAGGCTTCATCCCATCCCCTGGCCCTTACCTCCCCAAGCTTACGGAGGGAAGTGCCACCCCTACCCGAGTCCATGGGGAGGCAGTGGGGGACAGGGCTGTGCCTGGTCAGCAGGCTTCCAAGAGGGGACTGGGGTGATGGAGGGCGTCTGGGAGTCTGGGAGGTGGATGTCTGTCAATGGCCGAGTGTGACCACCCAGGGGGCACAGGAGGGTAAGAGTCCAGGGCCTGAAGGGTGGTAGGCAGGCTTGGAGTCCGGGGGTGGTGGTGGTAAGGCAGGGGGAACAGGGCTCCACCCCTCTGGGGATGGGCCAGCTAGTCATCGGTCACCCGGCCTTCCCCTCTGCTTGGTTTCAAAGGCAGGGCGGGTAATGAGGCTGGGGGGGTGCTGTCTCCTCGGGAGCCCCGGGGGGGCAGATGGGCACCGATGCTGGTGGGCATGATGAGGATGAAAACCAGCACCAGGGGAGGTGGTGGCTCCTGTGGTCCCATTTTACAGATGAGTTCCATAGAAATAGAGGCACAGCAAGATCACAGAGAGAACCCAAGATCGCAAGTTCGATTCAGACCAGGGATCGTTGCTCAGATTATCATCGGAGCCCCTATGTGGGGCACAGGGCGGGCCCCTCGCTGCCAAGGACAGTCTTTACCCCAGGACACAGAGGTGCTGGCAGGGCCGTGAGCGGGCGATTCAGCTATCCCGGGTCTGCGTGTGCCGGCTGGGCCCTCCTCGCCGCCCTGGCCTCCCTCCCCGCCAGCTGGCATCCCACAGCCCGTTTTCCAGAGTCTCAGCCTGGAGGGGGAAGCAGCTCTGCCTTCTGCACAACCAGTGCATGTGGGGAAAAGTTGTGCACACGTGTTTGCAGGCAGGAAGGGTGGGCCCGGTGCACGCTGCGGCCGGGCCCTTACCTGGTGGTCCCCCCTACTGCAGCCGGACCACCCCCTCCTCCACCTACACAGAATTCTACAAGTTTGAACACAAGTACTACAGGGAGAGTGGGGATGGGTCCTCTCTCCTGACAGCACACAGAGGCGGGAGGCAAGGGCCAGGGTCAGCTACACGCCCCCTGCCCCACAGCAGCACAGGTCGGGAAAGACGGTACAGAGACGATGGCAAGGACAGTGGACCAGGCTCCCTCGGCCAGGAAATGAGCTCCCCAGCACCAGAAGTGTTCAAGCCCTGCTTGCAGGCACGAAGAGGAGTCCATCCAACCACCCCCCTCCAGGCCTGGGAGGGGCTAGGAGACGGGCCATCTGCCTTGCACCCCAAGGTCAGGACATCTGTGCCACCCATTCCCTCACGGCCAGCGATTACCAAGCCAGACGCTTCACAGACACAACCTGATTTGATTTAATCCTCGTAACGGCCGACAAAGAGGCATTACCATCCCCAAGCACAGACAAGAAAGGCAAGGCTCAGAGAGTCTGTCACTTGCCCCAAAGTGCCCCATCAGGCAGTGACAGAGCCAGGATTCAAACCCGAGCCTCTGATCGCAGACACCAGGCCTCTGATGCAGCCAGAAGCCGGCCCGGCCTGGCAGACGCTTCCAGACTATTCCATGAGGGGAAAGAAGGCTCACTCCTGCCAATCACAGCATCAGGCCCCGCAGGAAGCCCACATCCTATGCTCCAATGAAGGGCAAAGACTACCAAGTGGTTTCTTCTAGGAGTTTCTAAGGTTTTACACATAAGACCGAAGCTTAAGAAAAAAAAGAAAGAAAGAAAAGAAAGCTGGTTTTCAGAAGGAAGGCTCAGAAACAGTTCCTCCTTTTCCTTATGCTTCTGAATTTAACAAATAAGATTCACTCATCAGAGGGCTCTCTGTCCACGATGCGCTGCTGGAAATGGTCTTGTGGGAAAAAGCTAATTAGACTAGATCTGTATATTCGACTTAGTTCCCGGTCAGGCCTCAACTTGATAATCAACATTGCTACTTACAGGTGAAAAGAGGCCACGCGTTTAAAAATGCATATATTTATTCTAAACTGTCCCCCTTCTCGTTTCTTTCCCGGTCAGGGTGGCTTGGCCAGTGAGAAGACCCCGCTGTCCGGGGCCCAGGGTCCGTCTGAGGCCCTGCTGGACAAGCTGTGTGGTCGACCCCAACCCCTGGTCTGTCACTTGGAGCTCGAGACTCGAAGGCCCAACCATCGGCGGCTGGGGGGCTCCACCTGGGGGGTCTGACAGGCCTCTCCAGCATGAGAAGGCCAAGGCAGGAGTGCCCACGGCCCCCCAGCCCGGCTGCCCCCTCGCCGCCCCCCACCCCCGCCCTCCCAGCCCTGCCCGTCTCTGGCTCTGGACTGAAGTGTTTTCAGACGAAATGACGAGATGCCCGTATTTGTTCCAGTCATTGCTGTGGACAGGCCTGGCTGATACCAGTTGTGACAAAGCACCACCAACTGGGGTGGGGGCGGGCGTGGGGGGTTAGCACGAGAGGGATTCATTCTCTCACAGATCTGGAGGCCAAGACTCTGAAATCAAGGTGCTGGCAGGGCTGTGTTCCCTTCAGAGCTCCTGGGGAGGGCCCCTCCTGTGCCTTCCAGCTCCTGGTGGCCCCAGGCGCCCCTGGGCTGGTGGCCACGTCGCTCCACCTCTGCCTCTGCATGGCCAACTTCTCCCTGTGTCTTTCCCATCTCTTCCCCTCTGTTAGGGGCCCAGTTAAGGGCCCATCCCACTCCACCCTGGCCTCAACTTAACTAATTAAATTTGCAAAAGACTTTCCAAATAAGGTCATGTCCACAGCGCTGGGAGCAAGCACCCTCACCAGCCTGGGCAGCCTGCACCTGCCGGGACTGAAAGCCTCCCCTCTGCAGCAATGCTGCATCACCAAGCATGGAGCCAAGGTCAGGGGCCTCAAGGTCAAGGGCGGCTTTTCCTGTCCCCAGCACGGGCCCCAGGGAGACCCAGAGTGGAAACCTCCCCCAGGACACGGTGGGATAAAGTCTTACCCTTCTGCATGCTCAAACCTCACCCAGCGGACACCGGGAAGGACAGGCTGCACAGTTACCAGAACTTCTCTTTTCTCCACAAAGATGTACATTAGTAGAAATAATAAAATCTTTAAGAGAATCATTCTCTTAAAATCATTAAGAGAGGGATCCCTGGGTGGCGCAGCGGTTTGGCACCTGCCTTTGGCCCAGGGCGCGATCCTGGAGACCCGGGATCGAATCCCACGTCGGGCTCCCGGTGCATGGAGCCTGCTTCTCCCTCTGCCTGTGTCTCTGCCTCTCTCTCTCTCTCTGTGACTATCATAAATAAATAATAAAAAAATAAATAAATAAAAGTAAGAAAAAAAAAATCATTAAGAGAATCTAAAGTCCAAATCATTGAAGTGAGAAATTGGAAACAGTTCTAAAACATGAAAATAAGCTTAAGAAAGCATATTTTTTCATTTGTAATGGAAAACGTTGAAAGGAAAGAGGCCGAATATCCATCAACGGGGGATTGGAGGAGTAAGCCAGAGCATCCACACCAGGGGCGGGCACGCGGCTATTCAAAAGCATGAGCCAGCACTTCTGCTCCCACTTGGCAGGTGGCCAGGATGCGAAGTGAGAAAAGCAAGGTGCAAAGAAAAACACTGCGATCCCATTCTTTAAGAGATAAACAAGACGACCCCCATGTGTACCTGCGGGTGTGTACACGCACTCGAGCAGACACAGAGGCTGAGCAGGTTGTTAACACAGATTATTCCGGGATGGGGGTGGGGGTAGGAGAGAGGAGGGCAAATCGGTGGAGAAAATTTTAAAGACTGTAACAAAAAGGACAATATGGATGGTATAATGTTAAGTGCCAACGCAGAACACAAAATTCTAACTACAATATTATCTACAAACTGGTATGAATGAGGGACACCCAGGTGGCTCAGTGGCTGAGCGTCTGCCTTGGGCTCAGGTCGTGATCCCAGGGTCCTGAGATCGAGTCCCACATCAGGCTCCCTGCATGGAGCCTGCTTCTCCCTCTGCCTCTCTCTGCGTCTCTCATGAATAAATAAATAAAATATATTTTTTTAAAAACTGTTATGAATGAGACCTAAATGTGCATATGGACCAAGAAGGACTGTGGAATGTGATAAGGAGAGGGACACTGGGGAGGTGAGGCCGGGGGGCAAGGGAACACAGAAGACCCAACACTCGCCACAGGCCACAGGAAACTGCAAGGTGTTCAAGGTAGAGGGCAGGGTGATGGAGAGCGCATTCGAGGTCCTTCTCCCTCCCAGGGAAGATGGACTGGAGGTGATGCAGAATGGGGACAGGATGCCTGTGTTGGTGTGACTGAGCTCAGGCCATGGGTGGGGGTGACTCAGTGACTGAGGAGGACACAGTCTAGGGGGGCAGCGGGGACCGTGTGCTCACGGCGAGGCACGACTGGTGTGAGGAGCCCTGGGTGGAAAGGTCAGGGAGGTGGGATCCTGGGCTGGGCGCAGGAGCCCAGGGAAGGCCTTGGGGTCTGGAGGTTATCTTCCCAATGCAGACACCCACAAGGCCTCACCTGGGTGAGGGCTCTTGCAGACACCCGCATCCGGTGTGTCCCTTAGCTCCTCTAGCACGGGGACAGCTAGGCTTTCAGAGGGCGTGGCTCTGCATCCTGCCCTGCTGCCCATTAGCTCTGGGACCCCAGGCAGCACCCCTCCCCGCTCACAGCCACGGTCCCCTTAGCTCTCAAATGAGGGCCCTTCCTAATAGCCATATGACATGCAGGCAATGTCTGTGGCCCATGTGCCAGGCCCGCCAAGGGCTCGATCCAATTTAAGTATATGTGCTGCCAAAGCGAGCACCCCACCAAGGGCTCGAAAATGGAGCTGTGACCTTCACTGTCGCCACCAGCACCAGCCACCTGCCCTGCTGCCCTGCTATGACTGGTCCCACCCAGCGCCCCATCCCTCGTCCATAAAACAGGGATGGGAGCATTGCCTGATTCTGAATTTTAAGGGAGGGTGATTCAGGAAGAAGGGCACAGAAAGCACCGCCTGCAGAAGTGCCCCGTCCCCACCAGCCACTGTCACTGCCATCCTCATAGACATTGCCACCATCATGGTCAACGTCACGGCCAAGGCCCCACAGCCGTGAAGGAACAGGCCGTCGGGAACGCTAAGGCCGGTGCCTCCAGAGGGAGTGAGGCTGCACTGGGACAGGCTGTCCTAGGAGAGTCATCCAGACAACGGGGTGATGAGTTTGGCCTTGTTTGGGAGGCAGCGGGGAGCCGGGGGGTCGTTCTGGGCGGGGGAACTGCACAGGAGGTCCAGCCAGGCTGGCCTGGCTGCTGTTGGAAGGACGAGGTGGGGGCATCATGGAGGCAGAAAGGCTGGCTTTCTGGCTGCTACACCCCAGTTTTGCTGGAGGGAGGAATGGGCCCACTCTTAGAGGATCGTGAAGGCTGAGCCAGCTGTCACCGCCCCACTGCTTTTGGCCAGGTACCTCCCTCAGCCCTGCAGTCAGGCATGGTCACGTGACCAGTTCCAAAGACATAACTGGAAGACTCTTAGGGGGAGCACCTCTGGGAGAGCTTTTGTATCCACTTACAAGGGGACTCTTGGGGATCTCTGGGTGGCTCAGCGGTTTAGCGCCTGCCTTTGGCCCAGGGCATGATCCTGGAGACCCAGGATCGAGTCCCATGTCGGGCTCCCTGCATGGAGCCTGCTTCTCCCTCCTCCTGTGTCTCTGCCTCTCTCTCTCTATAATAAATAAATAAATAAATAAATAAATAAATAAATCTAAAAAAAAAAACAACCCAGAAACAAAGGGACTCTCATGGGAAGGGAGCTCACCGGCACGGCCTTGAAGGTGACCATGACACCCGGTACCGTGGCAGCCATCTTATGACCACGAGGTGACAATGTGTTCCCACCAAAGGCCATTTCTAAATTGGGGTAAAAGTCACAAAACATAAAATTCACCATCTCAGAAGGTGCACTTCAGTAGCTTTTGGTGCATTCACAACGTTAGGCACCCACCACCACGATACGATCTACTTCCAGAACATTTCATCACCCGCAACGGAAACCCCGTACCCATTAAGCGGTCAGTCCACCAATTCTGGCTCCCCTGCAGCCCCTGGAAACCACTGATCTATCTTCTATCTCCACAGATTTGCCTATTCTGGACGTTTCTATAAATGGGACCAGGCAACATGTGGCTTCTCGCGTCTGGCTTCCTTCCCTCACGCCATGTCTGCAAGGACCTTGCGTGGTGCCGTCTGCCACAGGGCCCCGTTCTCTTTTATGGTTGAACAGCATTCCACTGCATGGGTACGCCACATCTTGTCTTCCATGCATCAGCTGATGGACATCTGGGTTGTTTCCACTTTGGGGATATCGTGAATAATGCTGCTCTGAATACTCGTGTACATGTTTTTGTTTGAACATATGTTTTCGATTCTTTTGAACCTAATTTTGTATTCTTTAGACCTAATGTTGCTTTTTTTTTTTTTTTTCTTAAAATGCCCCCCTTGTCCAAGCCGTCTAAACTTCAGGCTTTAGAAAACTTGGATTTACCCTGATACTAAGGCTGGTGGGCCAGAAAGACAAAGACAGCCCTTGTGAACGGCAGTGCCAGCCCCGAGTCGGAGGATCGCCGGCTGGGTTCTTAGGTAAATAACTACCCTGAGGGTTGAGGCCACTGCTGGTAGAGCGTCCTGTCAGCTGCAGCCAAAGGCGTCCTGACGGGAACAGGGGGTCATGACGGGGATCCAGGCCAGGGGCGCTGACAGCGGACGCGGTGGCTGGCTTGAAATATTCAGGCGGGAGAACAGGAAGGCTTGGCAGCGGCAGGACATGACACAAGAGGAATTTAGGATGGCTCCGGACTTCTCCCGGCAACTTCTCGGGCACAAGTACAACAAAATAATTCACTGTCTTATTATTTAGCTAATAATTTGAGCAAATATTTGGCAGGTACATCTCAGTGCCTGGCAGGGGCCAGGCATTTGATAAATGCGAGTGGCCGACGGCCAGGAATGGAATGATGCGTGCAGCACCCAGCCTGCTCTAGGCACAGCAGCATGAAGCGACCCTGGCCCTTCGCGGCCACCCAAGGTCAGGAGAGGGTGGCAGTCCAGTGGCACGTCCCTTCCACCCCCTGCTGCTCCGAGATGCCCCCTGCAGACGCTGTGCCCCTCACGGTGTCCTACACACCCTGGACCTCCCCACCAGCCTGGAGAACAGCAACCGGGCATCACCCCGATTCCAAGCACACCCCTGAAACAGGCGCCTCATCACTGCCCCACCTCCGGCCTCCTGGCTCCATCAGAGCCGTGGTGACGTCTGTCCATCGCTGGACTTATCGAGCTGACTGCAGAGGCAGCTGCATCCTCCCCCCAACCCACCCCCCCAACAGAGCTTCTCACCTCAGTCTCAACAAAACGACATCAGCCTTTATGGTAAAGACCCTGGTTACACCTGACAATTTGGGAGAATATTCAGGAACCACAGTAGTGTCTCTCGTGGTTTCTGATTTACTTGTTACTGAAAACCAGTATGAAGCCTCGGGAACAGGTGAGTTGAAATAACAGTTGGTTTGGACGCAGCAGTGATCATCTGTGGTGCTTCTACGGGGAGCCAGGCATGACTCTACGCGACGTGCATGAGCCCACTCAATCCCACGGCAGCCTGCGAAGCCCGCGTGATCGGATACCCCCATGTCCAGATGAGGATGTGCATGTCTAGAGGGGTGCACACCGGCTCGGTCACCTGCTCCCAGGGAGCCACCTCCTCTCCCCCAGAGCTTCCCTCGGGCACAGGAGCCCCTCCTCCTCCAGAGGGCTGTGGGGCCAGGCCGCGGCTGAGGACCTCGTTCTGCCCTGGGTTGGGGGGTGATGGGGGCGGCACCAGCAGAAGAAGGCACAGAAGCTCCATCTTTGGCTCAGCTCTAGGCACCGACACACCTTGGGTACAGGAAGACAGGGGATAAGGCTGGGAGCCACAGCCCCTCGGGGAGCCAGCCCCGACGTGCAGCACCATGGCAGCACATGGGTCACACCTCCACAGGTGCCATCCACCCATGGGACCCAACTCCACGGGTGGGTCACACGCAATCGGCATCCAAGTGCTGGTGTCTGTGCCAAGAGATGGCCTCACCCTACCAAAGGCTGGCTGGGCACCAGACGCATTTACTTGTCAGGTCCTGTGAGGTCGGCATCCTTCTCCCCACTTCAGAGATGAGAACGCGGAGGCCCAGCCCAGCCAGGCATCGTGCCGAAGCTTGTGCTCACAGCTCTGATCACATTCTTGCCCTCACCCCACATGACGTCGTGGTGATAAGACATAAAAACAGGTGCCAGGTCTCCTGCAGGGAGGGGCTGCCGGCCAAGAGGTGAAGTCAGGGCCTGTCAGTAAGTCAACATGCTGGCTACGCTGGCTTGAGCGGACTGGCCTGCCTGCACTTGGCATCTCAGAGGGGTCCACGCAGCTCTCCAGACTCTGAAGGCGGAATGAGGAGGGGCTCCTCTCTCAAACAAAGACAAGATCAGTGGCCCCTGTAGGGTGCGAACCTGACTTGACTCAGTGGCATTTCTTGGATGTGTCCTGGCCTCTGCCAAGGTCAGGGTCCGTCCAAGGCAAAAGTGCCAATGGCCTCCAGCCAGCCCTTCTTGCGCCACTGCCCACAGAGCAGTACTCAGGGTTCCGGGCACACAGAGGGCCTGATGACAGCCCCTCACACAGCTCCTTACCCCGATGTCCCATTCACACCATCTCTGCACTCGAGCCACTGAAGCCCAGCCCTGGCCCCCGGGGGAGAGAGCTGTCCCCCCCCCCCTGCAGCTCTGCCCTTAGGCCTGCCTTCTGGCACGCCTGCCCCCCTGCCCACCTGCATTTGGGCACCCGAGGCCTTGCAGTGGGACACCACCCGTCCGTCCCATGCACTCACCATGGGTGAGGGACCTGCAGTCACTCACACCACACGTCTAACCGGGGGGTGGGTAGAGCCAGAAGGGACCTTGAGAGACTCCTCTATCCAACCCCCACCTCTTCTGGAGGCTCGGGCCGAGTCACAGCTGCCCCCCGTGCAGCACCCCGCCTGCACCTGCTGTCTCCCCTCCCAGAAGCATGTGCCTCAACCCTCAGGTCTCATGGTGGAAGAAGATAGGGAGAGGTCTCTGACCAGCAGCTTCTTCCTGGCGCCGCTGGGAATCCCGGCACGTCTGGTGTGCAGCAGGCTTAGGGTCCAGGAGATGGACGCACAGGTCCAACACCGGGACGGGTGGTGCTCAACGGGCCTCCTCCAGGGCTGAGCGGGCAGGAGGGCCACTCCGGCCTCTGACTCAGCACGTGGCTTCCTGGGCCCAGGCTCAAGAGGAGCAGGACCAGGGAGGTGGCTGCATGCGCAGGGCCGGGAGCCTGTGAGGAAACAAAGCTCTTCCTTCTGGCCTTGCCCTGTCCCCAGCTCTTGTCCCCCCAGCAAACTCCCCTTCATCCCTCAGAACTGCACTCGGGCTCTCCTCCTGCAGGGAGCCCCCGTTCGCCCTCTGGGCTAGCTCTGCATCTGTGGGCTCAGCCCCCGTGCCAGCCAGCCCCAGAGGGAGAAACTGTCTATACACCAGCTCCTGGCCCCGCGGACCCAAGGTTTCTGCAAAGCCAGGTCTTAGCGTCCCTCTGGCAGGAGCAACAGTCAGGGAGCGTTTGCAGAGTGACTGAAAAACCCCACCGGTGGAGAAGCATCGCTGCCCGATCACAGATGCCCTGACAACGCCACATGGTCCCGTCGCCCACCCAGCAGACCCCCCCCCTTAAAAGGCCGAGACCATGAGAAAGAAGAGCACGTGTGCTATGATTCCCTTTATAGAAAGTTCCAGAACAAGCAAACCAATCTCTGCTGTTTGAGGTCGTCAGGGTCGTGGTTATCTCAGGGGACGGTGACTGAAGGGACCCAAGGGGGTCTGGGTGAGGGAGGCTGGTCAGTTCTGCTTCCATGGGCCTGTTCACGTCCTAAGCTAGTGTGACCAAGTTCTGTATGTTGTTCTGTACGTTACATGTCAAGAGTAAGTTTTAAAAATATAAAAAGAATCTTGACACCATTGATGGAACCCTGACCCCGAGGCTGACAGTAGCCAGGGGTGTGTGCAGGCCACTCAGCACCCTCATTAGCCCGGCCGATGAAGCAACTCAGGGGCGCTGATTCTCTGCCCTTTGACCCCGCTGTCCACGGGGGTGGGGCGTCAAATGAGGATGAGGAGGGTCAAATGTCCATGAGGAGGGTGAGCCCAGGGCTGTGTGTGCCCCACCAGGCTGGGCAGGGGCAAGGCAGGGAGGAGAGGCACACGCACCCCCCCACCCCAGGATCTCCAGGGCCACCCACCACATACACACTTGTTGAACAGGTATGTGGAAGTGGATGCTGGAGCCTGCCCGTCACTACCTGCCACACGTCCTTCCCACCGCGCCACCAGCAAGTCTGCTCCTGGCCCCTGGGGGCTGTGGACTGGCAGGCATGCCCAGAGCCATGAAATGTTCATGTGGGGAGGGGGGCACAATTCCTCCCACCCAGGGGTTCCAGACACGATGGGGTGATAGGGCCTTTGTCTGCACAAAGGGGTGGGGGAGGGACATGCCTGGCTCAGACCTTCTCTGTCTCCCAGGCCACCCTGGGGCAGAGGGCTGCAGGTGTCACCAGCCTGCCCTCCTGCTCTGCTGGGCTGGCAGCTTCCTGACAGGTTGCACCCTGGAGGATGCAACCCCAGGCTGGACCCCAGGGAGCTTGGTCGGGAGGCTGGAGGCTGCAATTCAGTGAGGACAGAACCACATCCCAGAGACGGGAACATGCTTGGAGCAAGTGACTCCTTGAACATGCCCTTAACTTTTTTTTTTTTAAGAAATAGGCAGAACAGGGACACTGGGATGGCTCAGTGGTTTAGCGCTGGCCTTCAGCCCAGGGCCTGATCCTGGAGACCCGGGATCAAGTCCTGCATCCCGGCTCCCTGCATGGAGCCTGCTTCTCCCTCTGCCTGTGTCTCTGCCCCTCTCTCTCTGTGTGTCTCTCATAAATAAATAAATAAGAAAGAAAGAAAGAAAGAAAGAAAGAAAGAAAGAAAGAGAAAGAAAGAAAGAAAGAAAGAAAGAAAGAAAGAAAGAAAGAAAGAAAGAAAGAAAGAAAAAAAAAAAGAAAGAAAGAAATGCTAACTGTAATTCCCTTTGTGGATTTTCCTCTTTGTGCTTTTCTCTACTTTCCCGAAAAGATATAGATTTCTTTTACAATCTGAGAAATTACATTAAAATTTTAAAAAGGAAAAAAAAAACCAACCACTGGAAGCAATATCAAAAACGTTAACCCCCGACAGGGTTGATGGGGCTCTTTGGGGTAAAAATGGCTTTTCCCCGTGCTGCTGTGTTCCAGCCTAGACAGGCCCACTGAACCCACCACATGGCAGATGAGAAATGAAGACACACCCCAGCACCTGCTCGGTACCAGCAACTGAGTTTGTGGTGTGAGGGGCTCTGGCATCCAGGATGTTCCATCTTGAGATAAAGGCCCTGAGCCCAGAAAGACTCCTGTTCCCAGGCTCCCAAGTCTCAGCCTTCCAGAGCTTCTCTGCTTCGTCCCACGGGCATGACTGCTCCTGGAAGGGGGGGTGCAGTCCCAGCTGTGGGTGATGAGGCCTCAGGCAGTGACCCACGTCAGGTGGGTCATGAACTTGGGTCCCTGTGGGGTGTGCATGTGTCAGACAGACAGCTGGATGCCACTGGTGAAACGCAGGTGGGCTGTGCCCACAGGAAGGCCCGTGAAAGTAAGGTGGGCAGGGTGGGCAGAGCAAGGAGGCCATCAGGAAGCCAGCATGCAGGAGGAATGAGGCCCAGAAAGAGGATTCTGGGAGACATGAGCCTCCAGCATGGCTGAGCCCCGGGCTGCACAGCTGGGTGGGGTCAGTGGAAGACTGGCTCCCACTAACTGCCCCATTCCCCTTCCCCATTCCCCTGCTGGTTTCGTCTTGCCCATCTCTCTGGTCCCCGAGTACAGGTAAGGCCCGAGCAGGCTTGATGCAGGAGGGCAGCTCCCCAGCACCTGCTCTCCAGTCCGTGTGATGCCACGAGGGCAGGAGCCCCTGGGAAGCCTATAGAGGCCCCTGGCACCACCTGCCCTGGACAGCCCCAGCCCGAGCACTCAGACTGGAAACAGAACACCAGTGCCGCTCGCTGCTGGTGGCCAACCCCATCTCTGTGCCTGTGTCCTCACCTGTGAATAGGGAGACATTAATCTCACCCAGGGTGGTTGTGAACATCATCTGTAAACATCTACGTCAGTAAGCGAGTGGAAGTCACCCTGTGGCGAGCCTCACAGACAGGCCGGGGCCCCAGAGGCTTCTGGTTCCGGGATTGTGAGCCACAGGTATGTCTCAGGAGAGCCCCTCGAAGCCCCCTCTCTGCTTCCATCTGTTGGGGCAAGGGTCTAGGGTGGACATAGGCGGCTTGCCACTGGAGCACTCTGGCTCCAACTTTTGGGAGGGACAAGGGCCCAGTCCTGTGGCCAGGACCTAGGAATGGGCTCAAGGGGACAGGAGAGGGAACAAGTGTCTTCTATGAACTGCCAAATGCGCTGACCCATGGGTCTTGATACCTGTACCTCTGCTGCTCCTGGGGACTGGGGGCCCACCAGGGCCTGTCAGAGAAGATCTGCATGCTCCCCACAGCCCTCAGGCCCCTGCTTTGGCCCTGCCTGCAGAGCCCGGCTGCTGAGCAGTACAGGAGCAGGGGAAACCAGGTGGTTTTCTAGGTAAAGTGGGCAGCGGGGTGCAAGAGGCCGGCCACAGCAGCCCGGGGTCCCTGGCACAAAATCTACTCAAACTGTGAAGGGCAGACCAAGTGAACAGGGCGTGCTGGGAAGAAGGCCGGGGTGTGAGGCTGGGCCACGGCAACAGTAGGGGTGCCTGGTGGAAGAAGCTGGCTCTCTTTCAGAGAGAGGCTTCCCTCTATTCCAGAGATCACTGCGTACAGGGCTCCACACTATAGTGAAAGGTCCCTCCTTGTGTGGCTCCCCTGCTCCCAGCCCCACGACCACATGGCAGGGACCCAGAGCCACGTGGACCAGGAGAGACAGCGTAGGGCCATGTGCCTGGGCTGCGGGCCCCTGCTCGGGTGGGAGACCCCTGGCCTCTGGAGGCTGACAGCTCGGGCACACCCAGAGCATCTCCCCAGAAACAGGGGCTCACACAGCTGCAGAGGTGCAGTGAAGAGGCTGCAGTGACACATGGATCCCAGTAACTGCAAGGCAAGTCCACCCCTTCCACAGTTATCCTGGGGCCAGTTTCCCCAAATAATCACCCTGACGGGAACACCCATAAAAATAACACTCAGCATTTGCTGAGCACTCACTATGTGCCAGGAAATGTGCTGAACGCTTTCTGCAGGATACGCTGTTCTATTCTCCCCAGCCCGAGGGTTAATACTCATTTCCATTTTATTCTTTTATGATTTACTTATTTATTAGAGACAGAGGGGGAAAGAGAGAAGGAGATAGAGAATGGGGAGATAGAGAATGGGGATAGAGAGGGAGAGGGAGAGAATCCCAAGTAGACTCCCCACCGAGTGTGGAGCCTGACATGGGGCTCGATCTCCCGACCCTGAGATCATAACCAGAGCCGAAATCAAGAGTCAGATGCTTAACCAACTGAGTCACCCAGGTGCCCTTCATTATTCTTTTTTTTTTAAAGATTGTATTTATTTTTTCATGAGAGACACAGAGACAGAGAGAGGCAGAGACACAGGCAGAGGGAGAAGCAGGCTCCATGCAGGGAGCCCAATGTGGGACTCGATCCCGGGTCTCCAGGATCACACCCCAGGCTGAAGGCGGCACTAAACCACTGAGCCACCCGGGCTGCCCTCATTATTCTCTTTTAAAGATTAGGAAACTGAGGCCTGAAGGGACTGGAGCAGGATGGGAAGGCAAACAAGCGGCTTTGACCGAAGATGCTTTGCTGCCGCCCCTCCAGTGTCCCCAGCCCTCGCCTTGGGGAGCTCAGGGGAGGCGGGGGATTTGGGTTTCAGGATGGTCGGTGAGCCACAGGGAACACTTGGGGACCCGCCACATTTCCTCGAACCATCCAACTGCCCCGGAAAGGGGCCGTGACTAACCACTCCACACTAGCAGTCTGTCTGCCCGAGCTGCGGCAACCGTCTTCTCCAATCCCCGTGAGGCCGGGGTAAAAATAACTCAATCCCTACAATATTTTGAAAAATAAAGTGCCTTGAAATGTCATGGGAGGTAGCACAAACTTCTCAGGAAGTGCTTGCTTCCTTGGCCACGCCTGTGGCAGGAATCGAGAGGCAGGGGGAGCGCGGGGGTGAGCACTCCCAGCGCCCGGGATCCAGGCCGCTCTCCCACGGCCGTGGGAGCCACTCCGAGGCCTACTTTTCTGCGAGGTGCGCGGGGAGGAAAGGACCCAGAGAACTCCCCAGGGTTCTCCACACTCCTGGCACCCTGGAGCATCAGTCCCCAGAGCTTCACCATCGCTGCTCTCTTCCAGAACCGGGTCGCGAACCGTCGGTGGGCAGCCGCAGGGTTCAGGGCAGAGGGGCGCGGCCCAGCCCGTCTCGGGGAGGCCACCTGTCCCCTGGGCCAGCGGGGCAGCAGGGCTCCGAGCAGCAGCCTGTTCTCCAGACGCTGCGGGACGTGTGCAGGCCAGAGCCCGGGAGCCCCGCGCCTCTCTTTTCTCCCACAAAACATCCCGACGGAGAGAGAAGAGGAGGCGACCGGGAGACCATGCTCTGGGAGGCGGGAAGGCGGTGGCAGGGCTGTGAGTGGGTCAGGCCCGCAGAGGCGACACCTGCAGACCGCAGGAAAAGCGACAGCCAACGGCAGGGTGGGCCCGGCCCTTGGCACTGGACTGGGAGGCTCTGGGGACGGGGGTCCCCGAGGAAGGGGAATCGGATTGGCGGTGCCCAGAAGACGGCTCGTCGTAGCGGAGGTCGAGGACCCTGCCAGGTCCTAAGAGGGTGTTTCTGTCACCTGGGCCACAGCCCCACATCTGAGCCCTGTCCACACCCGTCTCTGCTCTGTGGCCGCGTACGTGTGGGGATATAAACCACACACTTGTAACTGGGCAACACAGGCCCAGCAGCGTTTGTTCACGACGCAGCCTACACTACTCACACCCGGCTCATCTCTCCAGGTCCGACCCTAGAGGCCGTAGGCACAGAAATAGGAGCCGGGAATAGGGAGCTCGGCTCCTAGGGCTGGCCCTCACGCTGGCCACGTGGCTGCCTGGCCTCAGTGTGCCTCATCTGTGAAGTGGGGACAGTGCTGTGATCTACAATGGGCATAGCCTGTAGGCAGCATCTTGATGCAACTGCAGAAGTGCTCGGGGAAGCTCCGGGCTCACAGACTGGCCAGGGAGGCAGAAGGTGCTCCGGGAGGGCCCACTTTCCCACCTCGCCTGCCTGCAAAGAGAGCCTGCTCCGGGCGGGCGTGCCTGCCGCCCCCTCCCTGCAGCCCTGATTCAGGCCTCCAGCCCGGGCCCCACTTGCAGCCACGAGGAGCCCTGCCACGTGGACTGAGCTCTGACACCCCCAATGTGTTCCTAGGCCCCCACGATATCCCCAGGCTCCATGTGCCCAGGACCTCTCTCAGCAGCAGGGAGGCAGGGGCAGGTGGGGAAACTGAGTCTGGGCAAGCTCCACAGGGATTATAAGTAGAGACTCTGGGGGTTAGACATACCTGGTTCAAAAAAAAAAAAGAAAAAAGAAAAATAGAAAAGAAAAAGACATACCTGGTTCAACTCCCAGGCTGCTACTGTCTCTGATGCTCAAGTTTCTCATTTAAAACCCAGAAAACTGGGGATCCCTGGGTGGCGCAGCGGTTTGGCGCCTGCCTTTGGCCCAGGGCGCGATCCTGGAGACCCGGGATCGAATCCCACATTGGGCTCCCGGTGCATGGAGCCTGCTTCTCCCTCTGCCTGTGTCTCTGCCTCTCTCTCTCTCTCTGTGACTATCATAAATAAATAAAAATTAAAAAAAAAATTAAAACCCAGAAAACTGTATTTACCCTACAGGCTGGTTACACAAAGGAGGAAATGTGCCACTTCCTGGACCTGGCAAATGCTGGAATACTCCAAAAAGACTCTTGCCATCACCTGAGAGATCAGGAGGCCTGAGCCACCACATGGCGGTCCGTAGCAGAGCCAGGAGGCCCAGTCCAGGCACCCAACCCCTCGTGGCCCAGTCCCTCCACCCCCCAGCAGCTAAAGGACTTCTGACAGCTTCCAACGTGGCCTGTCAAGAGCCACTGTCCAAACCAATCCTTGCCAGATCCAACCCAACTCTCCTGGGGCTGGAGCTGTGGCACAAGATTTGTTTTTTGTTTTTTCTTTTTTTTTAAAAGATTTTATTCATTTATTCATGAGAGACACACAGAGAGAGGCAGAGACACAGGCAGAGGGAGAAGCAGGCCCGGTGCAGGGAGCCCGATGTGGGACTCGGTCCCGGGTCTCCAGGATCACGCCCTGGGCAGAAGGCAGCTGCTCAACTGCTGAGCCACCCAGACGTCCCACAAGATTTGTTTTGTTTTTAAACGTCTCCGATTGCCAATGGCCTTCTGCCAGATGGGAGCCTGTCCTGCTTCCTGCCTGCCTTCAGAGGGTCCCGTCCACAGGAGCCCTGAAACTCTCTGCTCCCTCCCCTCCCTGCCCGCCTCCAGTCTCCCCAGCCTTGGCTCACAGAACCCTCCGGAGACTTCTACTTCAGCTCCAGGACATGCCAGTTGGACTCCCTGGAGCCCCAGGGTCCCTCGGCTTGCCCACCACCCCCAGGTCTGGGAGCAGGGGTGGGGGTGTTCGCAGGCCTGCAGAGGGGATCTGGAGCACAGGAGGCACTCAGGAGCTTCCATCCTGGTAGGTGGAGAGGCAGGACAGGAGTTTATTTTAAGCTCTCTTATATTGGGTTGGGGGAGTGGGTGGCTTAGTCGTCTGCCTTTAGCTCAGGTCATGATCTCGGGGTCCTGGGATTGAGCCTCACATGGGCTCCCTGCTCAGCAGGGCATCCGCTTCTCCCTCTCCCTCTGCCCCTCCTCCTGCTTGTTCTCTCTCTCTCTCTCTCTCTCTCTCTTAAATAAGTAAATAAAATCTAAAACAGAAAACCCACTACTTGGTATGATGGGGTGCCTGGGTATCTCAGATGGTTAAGCAGCCAACTCTTGATTTCAGCTCAGGTCACGATCTCACAGTCTTGAAATTGAGCCCCGAGTCGGGGTCCACGCTGGGTGTGGAGCCTGCTTCAGATTCTCTCTCTCCTTCTCCCTCTACCTCCCCCCCCCCAATAAAAATAAAATATCCTTCAACAGTTTTGCATGAAGACACTGGTGCTTCCCCTTTACTGGCAGGTTCCAAACAGATGAACCCCCTCTTCTCCCTCCTGGCTGACTGTGGCCAGAATAAAGCCAGAAATGACTTCCACACACCACCCAGATCCTGCCAGCCCCCAGACACAGACAGTATCCATGAGCCCCGAGAGGCCTCCAGACGGAGTGCTGGGGAGGGAGCCCAGGGATGGCGGGGCCCATCTGGCTGTGAGGTGGGGCTGCATGCATAGGCGGAGGTCGGAAGGGCAGGGAGGGGGCGCTGGTGCCCCTGCCACACCTGCCTCCCACCCAACTCCTGGCCTGCCTCAGCCTCCCTACCTGTAAAGGGCAGGTGGGGTGGGGATGGGGAAGATCAGTGCTCATCGAAGCTGTTACATGCTTTGAAGGAGCAGAACCTGCTGGGACACTCAGAGGCTAGGACCCTGGGAATTCACAAGGCACCCGAGCCCGACAGGAGAGCTGCTCCAGCTGAATGAGGGGTAGGGTCTGGAAGCCCCACATTTCCAAGGGACCAGAGCAGAACTGAGGCTCGCAGTCCCCAGCCTGATGACCCTGAGCCCACATTCTCTCTGCCCTGCAGCTCGGAGCTCCTCTGGCGCCAGTGAGTGGTTCCTCCCGGCTCCAGCCCCCATCTAGCAGGACTTCACAGCACTTGTCCCTGGTGGCTCACTTGATTTAAAAGTCCCCCAGACTAACCTAAAACGGTACAGAAACAGATGGAGAAGCAGTAATCACAGGTAACGGTGCTCACGCTGGACTATGGGTTCAAAGGGCAGCTCTCTGACCCCAGGAGAGTTACCTAACCTCTCAGAGATAATAATAGTTAACCACCCCACACAGCTGCTTTGAGGGTAAATGAACTAATAGAACAGTCTCTGGTGCAGTAGGTCCTGCGTCTGTTGCTGTCACAGTTTGTGTTTTCCCAACGACCTTAGGAAGGAGACACGTTACCCCACCACCTACAGCGAGGAAGCGAGCACCAGAGAGGTTAAGTAACCAGCCTACGGCCAAACAGCTGAGCTGGGATTCACACCCAAGCAGCAGCTCCCAGAACCTGTGTGCTTAACCACTAGGCTCCAAAGACCAGGGCACACGAGAAGACACTCAGATTCCATGAAAAGTCTGAAATATTTCCAAGGCCTCACTGCTACGTATACAGCTGGACCAAAGAGCTCTTCCCAGCCCTGTGTCAGCCTGAGCCGGAAACCATGAGAGATCTCAGTCAGGAACCGGGGAAGGAGGGAGGGGACAGGGCTCACCACAGGCTCACCTGCACCCCTCAGAGCATCCTGCAAGAGCAACAGTGTCATCTGTAGGATACAGACAGAGCACACAGAGAGAGGTCAAGTAGCCCATGCAGGGTCACGTCCCAGAGACTTCATCCCCTGCCCTGGGGCTGCAGAGTAGGCTCCTCCCCGGCCCCCATGCACCTGAGCCAGGGCTGGTCAGGCTGAGAGGCACCCACCCAGGGCCTGGTGCCCACGCTGCTGCTGCTTCCGACAAGCCAGTGCTGCCCCCTCCCTGCCAGCAGCTCTCCTAACAATCCCATGATCAGAGAAAACGCTACAGTGCTCTGGTGAGAAGACCCAGGCCGACCCAGCGCCTGCCTCCAGGTACTGAGCTCCCCAGCACAGGGTCGGTTGCGGGGGAGACAGCGACACAAGCTCCCCAGCAGTGGCCATCCGGCTAGCCCCATGCGAGGCGTCTGCTCCTGAAACACAGGTGACCCTGCCGCGGGGCCTCCTCCTGCGGCCCACCCACCTCTCAGTCATGCTTTGGGGGCTTTCAGAGAACCTTGCCGCACAGAGGGCTCTGCTCTAGCCCGCCCACCATCTCCAGGCTCCCACCCTGGCTCCCTTGGGTTCTCAGCCCCGATCCCCTAGCTCTGTCATTCAGAGCCTGCAGTGTGTCCGGCCCCGTGCCCACTTTGGGTAGGACATGAAGCAGGGCAAACACAGTCCCTGCTGGCCAGGTGATCCCCTGTGCTGCCACCCTCACCCTATCTGCCTTATCTCCCTGCATTCTGCATCTCACAGAGTCCCCTTCCAGCCCCACAAGCCCCCTGGACACACATTCCATGCCCGGCACTAGACTGGGGACTCTTCGTCCTACACGCTGCTGAGCACACACAAGAGGTGCTTGCAAAGCTGAGCCGCCTTTCCAAATTACTCTGGGTGGCAGGAACGGACAGCCGTGGTGACAGTGGGGTACAGCTCCTTGCATGGGGGTGAGGGAGGCTGGGAGCAGCCACCTGCTTCTCCCCGCACAGTTGGCTGGGAAACAGCCAACCGCACCCTCTTTAAAGAAAAGCCAGCTTTTCCAATCAAGCCTCTTCCCTCCTGGGTGAGGCCGGCCCTGTGGAGGCCGTGCCACGCTCCGCCGGCTGCCACAAGGCTAGGAGCAGCTGAGACCAGCTCGGCTGGACCAGTGCTTCCTCCTCCCGGCCCCGTCCAAGTACCTAAACTTGTGGCACTGCCAGCCATCCCCCCACCCGAAGGGAAGGCTGGGAGCCAGTCTGCGAGGATGTTTTGGAAATCGGACGACATGGTCTCTAGGGGAAAATTTTCAAAGTGGTGCCGTGACTATCCTGGTTCATGAGCCCCGTGATTCTACCCAGAAGTGGGGGCCCGGGGGAGCCTGCCCTCAGGAGTGCCCCAGGCATCGGGAGGGTCAGGCGGGCAGGCTCGGGCCCTGCTGTGCTGTGCATACGTGGCATCTCCCTGACTCATCTCCTGCAGCTGGGTGTGTATTGAGCTCCTCCTGGACCAAGGTGCTCAGATGTAAAGGAAACCGCCCCCCATCCCCATCTCAGATGAGACCTGAGGCTCAGAGCTCTTCCTGCTGGAAGTGGCAGCGTCAGGATGAGCTGGGGTTCCTCTGTCCTGGGAGCATGTGCTCTACCACAGTAGTGGAGCCCAGGGGACTGCCCGGAAGCCAGCCACAGATGGTCCCTTCTCCCATACGGACAGACATGACAGGGCTCGGCGTTCATCCAGGCACAGGGACAACGGTGACAGACATGGGGGCAACTGCCCTGCCACGGTCTCACTGGCTGGGGAGACCCGAGGTTGAGTCAGCTTCTTCCCCAGAAAACAGCACTCACTCTGCCCACCGTGCGGCTGGAAGGGAGCCACAAACATGACAGTGGCCAGGAACCCGAAGGACCTCTCCCAGCGGGGAAGGCCGTCGCTGCTCAGCTTAACCAGCTCATGCAAGGCATCGTGGGGAAAGCAAACTTGGCAAAGACTCATCACTTCACTCAAGAATCAGGGTGGGAGAGAGCAGGCAGGCAGATGAGGCAGCAGAAGTCTGGGGTCTTCCCTGCTTCCTCGTGGGAGGGTAGCCCATGGCCCCCCGGGCTTGGGAAGGGGTCCAGGGCCCCATGTAAGGAGGCTCTGGGGTAGTGAGTGGGATGGCAGCCTGGCCACAGAGAAGCGGGCACCCAGCAGCCTGGCAGGGGAGGAAAGGGCACCCAGCAGCCCGGCTGGGGAGGAAAGGGCACCCAGCAGCCCGGCTGGGGAGGAAAGGGCACCCAAGGAGCCCAGTCGGGGAGGAGCAGGCACCCAGGAGCCCAGCCGGGGAGGAACAGGCAGGCACCCAGGAGCCTGGCAGGGGAGGAGCGGGCACCCAGGAGCCTGGCAGGGGAGGAGCAGGCACCCAGGAGCCCAGCCGCGGAGAAGCAGGCACCCAGCAGCCTGGCAGGGGAGGAGTGGGCACCCAGGAGCCCAGTGGGGGAGGAGCAGGCACCCAGGAGCCCAGCCAGGGAGGAGCAGGCAGGCACCCAGGAGCCTGGCAGGGGAGGAGCGGGCACCCAGGACCCTGGCAAGGGAGGAGCAGGCACCCAGGAGCCCAGCCGCGGAGAAGCAGGCACCCAGCAGCCTGGCAGGGGAGGAGCGGGCACCCAGGAGCCCAGCAAGGCCAGTTTGGTATATTCAAAGGGACTGAGCAAATCTGTAAATGGAGAGAGAATAATGTAAACCAGGTCTCTCCCTGTAGGAGAAGGAGGGCGCACATTTGCAAAGGCAGCAGGCTGGGATGAAGCCGGCGGCGTTGGACGGAATCAGAGGTGCTGGTGTGAACGCACGGGGCTTGAGAGATACGGAAACAGGCTCCTGTGGATGGACGTGTGAACTGCAAGTGTCCACCTAGGCGTACGTGTCCTACCTCTGTCCACAGAGAGGGCCAGAGAGCAGAGACACCCAGAGGCCAGGTAGGAACGTCTGGTGCACTGGGGTTCGATTCTAAGTACCGCTTGCCACTAAAGGAACCGGGGCTCCGTGAGAAATGGTGAGATAAAGGTAGCACATTATAAACGTGAAACATCTTTTTGCACCAGAAAAGTAAGGGAGGGCTTAGAGAACGGTGGGGATGCGTCAATGGGGGGGGATGTGACCCAGAGTTGGCTGGAAAGGGCTGCCATGAGCCACATCGGGGACCACTTGAGCCTCAAAACAAATTATGATAGTAACAGATTATACCTGTTATAACTGAATCAAAGAGAATTCCATTAGTCCACACTGGTATAAGTAAATAAGTGGGGAGAAGAAAACATTCTTCTTTACTAGAATGCCAACCACAAACGTAAGTAAGAATGAAAGCTGGGATGTCTTGGCAACCATCATAGAAATAATTGATTCAAGAAGCAGCAAGAGACGTTAGAGCCAACGAATAGAAGTGGGGTGAGGAGTGGGATTCTATAGTCTCCAAGCATCTCCCCACAAACGGCCACAGATCCCAAAGGGAGGAAAGCCTCTAAGCCTGCATGACTTTACGGCAGTCACCATCTCCATCAATCGACATTACCACCCACGCCTCCCGTTAGGACGCCCCTGAGAAGCACACAGAGAAGCACCACTTCTGGGAGATTCCGGCCCAAAGTGCATAACCCAGGACACATCATGAGGAAGCATCGGGTAATGTGGATGTCCTGTGATCCTCAAAAGCGTCAACGTCCCGGGAGCTGAGGCGAGGCCTGCAAAGTGCCCCGGCCCGATGAAGCAGTCTAGGGACAGGGCCCCAGGGCCGCCTGCCCCCCTCCCCGGACTGGATGTTCCTCTCTACAAAGTAGGACATCGGGGACCAATGGGTGAATCCTGACCAGATGGGCACATGGAATTTTTTTCTATTCTGGAAATCTCAAAAAGGATTTGGAAATAAGAAGGCTGTGGGAAGTCAAGGGAGTGGCAGATAATTCCGGAGGTGAGATGTGTGGGGGGAGCAGCAGAAAGGGCCCTGGTGTGGGGTCCATCACAGGCTTGTGATGGCCACGGGTTACCCCTGCCCTTGAGACGGTCCCTCTGTTACCCCTGGTTGCCCACATGAAGGGCCCTTCCATGTGGGAGGATTCTGGGAATTCCTTCGTTGGGAAAGCTGAGGAAGGGGTGGTGGGACAGGCGGCAGACACCGCGTGAAGGCCGGCGTGGAGGTGGGGCAGGGCGGAAGCGGCTGGAAGGGCTGCCTCTGGTGGTCACCCAGGTGGTCACCCAGCTTCTGCTGGGCTTGCAGGTTAGGCCAGGAGGCCCCCACGCTCAGAGCACTTGGCGGTTTCAGGCTCCTCGCCCCTGAGAAGGTGCCAGGTGGAAAAAGATAAAAGGGCTGGCGAGCTGATGCGAGGCTGCTCCACCTGATTTTTTTTTTTTTTAAGATTTCATTTATTCATTCATGAAAGACACACACACACAGAGGCAGAGACACAGCAGAGGGAGAAGCAGGCTCCATGCAGGGAGCCCGATGTGGGACTCGATCCCGGGACCCCAGGGTCACACCCTGAGCTGAAGGCAGATGCTCAACAGCTGAGCCACCCGGGCGTCCCTGCTCCACTTGCTTTAAATCCTGGGGCCCCCGCTGGCAGCAAAACCCTGAGACCCAGCACCTCCATGTCTTCGAGGCCTTGGTGAGGGTGCCTGCGAGGGCAGCGGAGGAGGGCGAGGGCCCAGAGGGAGGGCAGGCTCTCCAGGCCTGCTGCCCCAGCCCCAGCCCAGACACAGCTGCCTCCAGGAAGAGGGGGCGTGCGAGTGAGTGTGGCCAGCCTGTGGGCTGGGCGGGAGTGTGTGGGGTGTGCCAGCAGGCCCACATGTGCAGTCTGAGGGGGCCTGGGTGTGGGGGGGTGTGTGTGGCCTGGGTCTGCGTGCATGAGCGTGTGGGAGCTGGGCGTGAGTCTGTTGTGAGTGTGGGCCTGGGCGTGAGTGTGGGACAGGCGTGTCACGCGGGAGTGGGTGTGCATCCGGCCCCTCCCGGCCCGGCAGCACGGCGCCCTCTAGCGGCCCCAGCCGCAGGCTGCGCGGAGGCAGGGAAATGAAAGCTGAGCCTCCCAGACCAGGGGGGAGGCCGAAGGCGGGGGCCCAGGGACCGGCAGGCGGTGAGAACAGGGGGGAAGAGCACGAGGGTGAAGGCGGGGAGAACACGGAGGCGGCCAGGGGGCACCTCCCCTGGGGTCCCGCTCAGGGAGCAGTGGGTCTTCCTGGTGACACCCACCCTCCGAGATGACACAGGGCCCTGGCCTCATAGGGCCGGCCTGGCCCTGCAGCCAGAAGAGCCCCGAGACGGCCTTCTGACGCCCCCTCTCCAGCTAGGGCTGCCTCAGGGCCCTCTGCCGGCGACACACCTGGCCCCCCACCCCATTCTGGGGTCCACAGTCTGCAATGTGTGTGTGTGTGTGTGCGCGCACACGTGCACATGTGCGTGTGTCAGCGGGTGTGAAGGGTGAAAAGAGGCCACGCCCTGCTGGGCCCCTGGGAGACAATGCCATGGGGAGGTCGCAGACAGCTGCACATGTGTGGTGGCCCAGAGAAGGCACTGGTTTCACTACCATGGGGCCCAGAGCCCCTCACCCTCATCCCCTCTGGATGAAACACCCCGAAAGGTACAGAACGTACCTTGGCCGTGTCACGTAGGAAGGGAAGGCGAGGGGCACTGGGGGTGCTGTCGCCGGGCCAGCCAGGCTGGGGGCTGGGAGGCTTCCAGTACCAAGAGGCCTATTTTCGGTGGTGATTTAGCCTTGTGAGTGAGGAGGGGTCCTCTCTGGGCACCGGGGGGTCAGGGTAGAGCTGCACGCAGGCTTGGGGGTGTTGGGGGGGTGCACGCAGGTTGGGGGGTCCTTGGGTCGGTTTCTGTTTCTGAACTAATAAAGCTGTGCTTTCATTTTATTTTATATATTTACTTTTCTTTTTGAGACAGAGGGAGAGGTAGCATGAGCAGGAGGGGCTGGGGGAGAGGGAGAGAATCCTAAGCAGGCTGCATGCTCAGTGTGGAGCCCAACTCGGGGCTCGACCTCAGGACCCTAGACCACGACCTGAGCCAAAACCAAGAGTCAGACGCTTAACGGACTGAGCCACGCAGGCGCCCTGAACTTGTACTTTTCGGTGGTTTTCTTTTTTGGAATGTCCCAAATTCACAAACCTATGGGTGGGGGCACAGGCGTATTTTAAAATAATTACTCTTAATCGGAGTCTTATTGCAAAATGTTTAGAAGACACTTAACGAAATCATCTGCAACATCTGCAAACATCTGCCAGTCTACTCGGATGTCTACACGGCTGCATCTATCTCTACCCGTGGTGGTTTTCACGGCTCTCGCTCAGCCCATGACCTAGAGGAGGAGGCCACAGACCGGGTGGAATCGAGGCCAGGACGGTACCAGCGCCCCTGCCCTGCCTGCGCCTCAGCTTCCACCTCCGCAAGTGGGACGTAGTGGCGCTGATTCTCCGTGTCTATCAGTGGGAAACCGGACTAGCCTCCCAGGGTCCTCCTGGGGTCCTCCCGGGGTCCACCCAGGGGCCAGAGGCACAGCAAAGTTCTAGCACAGGTGCCATCAACATCAGCGGACTCAGGATGCATTTGAGGCTTCATTTCGCCCCAGCTTCTGGCTGCTGCCCCTTCTTCAGCCTCCCCAGAAGGAGGCCTGCCAGCCTCTGCGGGCCATCTCTAGGTGATGAGCATGCCCTCCTCTCCAGGCAGCCCATTCTATGTTCAGCTGGCTCTGGGGGGCCCAGGGGCCGTTTCCTCTGAGGCTAAATGAGGTTCTTTCTAGCACTTTCTAGAGCCAGCAGTGGTGTGAGCTGAAGGCCACCGTGGAGGTCTCTATCTACCCCTTGGAAAGGGCAGCATGGGGACATCCTCCACATGTAAAGAGAGGGGAGCCCTGGGGCAGGCTCCCCAGTGGGCATACATCAGAGAGAAGCCCACAGTGCTAGCCGGCCAGGGAGACCTCAGAGGCTGTGCGGACCAGTGCTGACGAACCACAGCGCGCTCCTTGCTACGTTGCTCACGAAACTACAAATCTAATGGCCACTTTACCAAAAAGGCCAGACGAGGGACCTGCTTCAGGTAGAGCTAGATCCTGATGCTCCAACGACATCATTGGAATCTCTCTCCCCATCTCTAGACTCTGCTTTCTTGACTGTCCACTGCACCCTCGATCAGGGTTCCCCCATCCCTGGGGTGCCAGAGATGGCCACTGGAACTTCTTGGCTTATACTTCACTGGCCATTTTCCCAGGGGTTCTGGAAAATCCTGGGCTAACCCACCAGCCTGACACAGATCACTATCCCATCACTGTGGCCAGGAGCTCTGCACGCTCCAGACTGGCCCAGCCTGAGTCCCATGCCCAGGCCTGCGCCTGCCGGGAGCCTGGGGGTGGACGAAGGTGACCCCAAAGGAACACAAAGATCACAGTCCATGCAAGCCGAATCTAGAGGTGCCCACCACCCCACCCTGTCCATGTACTGCAGTCCTTCAGAAGACCCCAACCACGGTACCTCTAAGAGGAATGCCAGGCCCCTTGGCGGCACCATCACCCTCACCAGGGCATGCATGGGCAAAATGAGGGGTCCAGACCCCGGGGACACCTGACCCACCCACAGGTGAGGCTCAGGGGAGGCGGCTGGGCCCAGTGTCACAGCAACTGCCCCCCACCACACCCGCGTGCCAGGCGGTCAGCTCGACTGCCCCAGGGACCACTGCTAGGCCGGGGCCACTGGGGCAGGACTGGCCAAGTTCCAATCTGCTGGGCATTCCGTCTGAGTCCAGTGCTGAGGGACTGCTTCTCCCAGAAGCTTTCCAGGAGGGGAGCCAGGGAATGTGAAGAGCCAGGGAGGAAGGCAGGGAGAGCCGCCCGGGGTCCGATGGGGTCGCGCTACAGGGCAGCAGAACTCCAGTGTGCGACAACGTCACGAAGCTGGGGGTGGGGGGCTGCCCCCAGCGGTCCCCAACCTGAAGACACCGCCAGAGCTGGGGGAGCACACTGAGATCTTGTGGGCACAGCCTGGGTCCTGCCTGAGACACAGGGAACCTCGGCCCAAAGAAAACCAGAAATTGTGTGATCATCAGAGACAAGAGCTGTGTCTTCAAGGATGGGGGTCCCGGGGCCACAAGCCACCTTCTTTTCCTCATTTTTCTGGGGAAGATGCAAACACCAGAGACCTAATGAGTGGATCAAAAGTGTACCTGCCCTGGGGTGTTAGGAGACAGCACTCTCTCTCGGGACAGTGCACCCTCGCCCCCCAGGCCGGCTCATGCCCACGACACTGGCCACATCCCAGAGCCGTGACACCTGGGGGAGGGCAGAGGCTGTCTCCGGGTCTCAGAGGGGCTCCCAGGCGGGGATTCTCTCAGCCTTTGGGGGGCAACTGGCTCAGCCCGAGTGGCCAAGGTTTGGGTTGGGTTAGAGGCCGTTCTAACAGCACGAGCTGTCAGGCCACAGTTCCTGCCATGCTTAGAGTGGTGTCCCCCCAGGCCTCACGGCCTCATTCTGCAGCCACCTCCCAGCCTCACCTGGGACCCCCTTCTGGGCACTGCAGAGCCCACCCAAGGTGTTTACAGTTTGAGAACCTTTCCCCTCTCGCCCTGGATGTGAAGCAGGCTTGGTCAGGGACCAAAAAGGGCAACTACTGTCCCCTGACCACCAGCCAAAGCACAGGTAAACGGAGCAGGTGTGGAGGACGCCACGATGGACATGCCTGCCCCTGCCTCTCCCACGCCTTCTCACTCGAGGTGCCTGGGGGCCCCTCACCAACCTCCTGGGGGGCCCAGCATCTAGACAGACTGGACTGCTGGGTGGTGACACTGCCCCCGAGACCCCCTAAGCCCATAAACTAAGAAGAACACAGGCCTCTCATTCAAAACAGCCCATGGGGAAGAGGCTGGACGCGAGTGGGGCCCTGTCCATCACGAGGGCAGTGTACACCCGCATAAGCAAAGCGGAAGTCCGGCATGACCCAGTAAACGTGACCATATGCACGCCCCGTGACCCAGCAATTCCATCTCAAGCAAATCTACCATACGTGGACTCACGCCCACGTGCCTGGGAAACATGGATCGGACATTCCTGGCAGCACTTCAAAGAATGGCCAAACCGGGACCCACCCGAGTGTGTCCCCGCCAGGGGAGGGGAAGAGAGAGGTGTGTTCACACCACGGAGGACGCAGGGCCGCCAGGACGAACCGGCTACGCTCGGTGAAACACGCAGTAACTCCAGGTAGATGAAGGTCAGCCCAGGAAGACCGACTGCATTCTGGAAGGAAGCAGACCCACATGGGAGAACCGCAGACAATGGCACGCAGCGGTCCCCATGCAGGGTGCCATGGGGCCTCGGGGGCTCTCCAGCCGCGGAGCACAGGGTTGCTCTGGCATCCTCTGGGGTGTGTGTGTGGCGAGTGCCATCTGCAGGGCAAAGGGGGGAGGTGCAGGGCTCCCGCTGCCCAACAGAAGTGCCCTGAGCCCCGATGTGAGCCAGGGAGGCAGGCAAGAACCTTCTAGCAGCTACGGTGACAAAAATTAAAATAAGCAAGTGAAATTAACCTAAGATAGCACCTTTGAGCATGTAAATGGCACACAACATTATAGACGAGCTTTTCCACATTCCTCCTCTCCCATGCAGCCTCTGCCATCTGTATCTTGGACTTCCAGCACATCGTGACCCAGCCCAGTGCTCAGCAGCCCCCCGCAGCTTGTGACTCATCGGGCGCAGCAGAGTGGCCCCCGCAGAGACGCCTCGCACGTGCTTTCACGCGCACAGAACCCAGCGTCCCCTTCCACCTGTGGCCTCCTCCTCAGATGGCTCCTTTGCTGCCTTACCTGTAATAGAGCTCCTCTCACTCTGCCCTGCATGCTAACGAAGGCAGATTTACGTCCTTTGGGCAAACAAATAAAAAGATATGAAGTTGTAACACCTTCGAGAAAAGACACACTGCGTCCCATCCTCTGCCTGCTAGGCCAGGCGGCTGTCCCCAGAGGTGAGATGGTGTCACTGACAGCATCACCGTCACCTCACCGTTGCTGAGGGCCTGCCGGATGTCCGGCACTAAACAGTTCTTAATGTACAACATCTCCTTAGGTATTTAAGAATTATGAAGAGTGGTCATGGAAAACACTCAAAACACCGTTCAAGAAAACAGCAGGCTGTGCAATAATATAATGCCATTTTTATAAAAAAAAAAAATAAAGATATATATGTATCTTATACATTAAATCTACACACGGTGAGCAGGCTAGAAGGATCTGGCCAACTGTTGATGAAGTTTACATCCCTGGAAGACAGTCACGGGGGACTCTGAAAAGCACCAACCCTGGGGCTGCAAAGTAGGACATGGGCAACACCACGCAACAGAGCATCAAGCAGAGGGTGCCCAGTCCCGCTGCTCAACAACAGGCCTGGGTGCTGTACCTTTGAGGGAGTGATGGAATTAGGGACTTTGGGGCCCCAGCCAGCTCTCTTGAAATGTTTCTGAGGTTTGTGAGTGGAGTCTCCCTCACTTCCTCAGGCCAGACATAGCCCAGGGGACCCAGAACACCCTCCTTTGAAGGTGGGTATTTCAGGTGTGCTAGGGGCTTGAAGAGAGCCTCTAGTGCCTTGGGAGTATCCAGGACGTGGCTAGAAGGGACTTTCTGGCCGCAGACCCCATGTGGATCAAACCTTCCCCACTCACCTTGTGTCCACCCCAAATCCCAGGTCTCTTGGGTCTCACACACAACAGAGGGGCCTCACAGTGAGTAAGACCTTCTAATCCATTTCCCTGACCCACGTTGTTTGTTTTCTAAAGATTTTTACATTTATTTTGGAGAAAGAGAGTGAATGCAAGTGGGGGGCGGGGCCAAGGGAGAGAATCTCAAGCAGACTCTCCATGAGCACAGAGCCAGACACAGGACTTGATCTCATAACCCATGAGATCACGACCTGAGTTGAAACCAAAAGTCGGACACGAAACCAACTGAGCCACCCAGGCACCCCATTTCTCGGAAGACGTTAAGCAGACACTCAGGACAGATATACTCCCCTTCCCCTCGACCCCCGCCACCAATCCAAGTACCTCTGGGTAACCATGTTTTAGCCAAACTCTCTAGCAACCACAAAATTGTATTTTCTCCGAAGCAGCCATTATCAAAATTGTCCAGGACAGGTGAGACATTGCTCTGATGTCTAAGACACCCTCAATGGCCCAACAAGCCAAACCTCAATCCCACAGGGCACCTCCACATGCCCAAAAGCAACTACCTAATCCCTGAGAGATGCCTGTTGGCGATCTGCTGAAAACCAGGCTGACCCAGGAAAAGAACACAAGTTCCTCTGGAGATGGGAGGTTTGGTTCTAAGGGGTCCCTGACCAAGGACCTGGCATCTCTAAGTTCTGTCTCCCACAAACAGAAGACAGAGCATGAGAGGGAGGGTGACCAGGAGGGGCTGAGTGCCCAGAAGCTGGAAGCTCCATGTGCAGGGAAGGCTCTGACCACCTTGCCCAATGGAGCACGGCCCAAATTCAGCCTGAACAGCTGCAGCCTGGGACGGCTGGAGCCCTTGGTCTCTTGTCTCCACACTACACCCTGTTCAAATCCCAGTTGTGAATCCTGGACCCTGTATCAAAAGCTGCTTTACCTGTCCACTCTCTGCTATGAAAAGGTCAGCTAGGCCCGTCCTTAGGGGACAGTTACACAGAGGTCAGCAAATGTCCACATACTGTTCTTTTTGGAAAAAATAATCCCCTTTATTTTGGGGAAGAAAACCAAACCAAACCATGGACACCCCAGGAATCCACGGAGGAAGGGAGGCAGATGAACTGGACCACGTGTGGGGCACTCACCTGAACTTTCCTGTCCGCACCTGCAGGGCTCTCATTCCACAGCTCTGGGCACCGCCAACGTCACCCACGATATCGTCCCCAATCATGACGGCCTGCCGGGCAGGGACATGAGCTCAGAAGTGGTATCAGGACAGTTCATTCCTGTGTTCCTTCATTATTTTTTGACACAATCAACTGCTTGATTTAATGTTTAAAACCACTGTCATACAAATTAAACATGGCAATACTGTCATCATATTGATGAAAAGTCAACCCACCTTGAATATATCTCCTGCTGCTAAACTCCCCACCCCACCAGCCTCCTGCTCTGCCCATGAGCCGAGTGGCTCTAACAGTGCATGTGTGGGCAATCTGAAATCAATCAGCAAGTGGCAAAGTGCTACAGAGTCCCAAGGCTGTGTGGGGAGGTGACCCCATCTTGCCTCTACTGGAACACAGGCTCAATTTGACCTGCAGCTAAATACTCTATAACTAGGTGCCAACCACCAGCTCTGTGAAAACTAAATTTTTGGCAAATCTTTGCAGCTCACAGTTTAGGAGGTTTTGCTTTCAATAATGAAGGTACTACCTATAAAAACCAAAATACCGTGGAAACAAAAACACACACACAGAGGAAATGCTTGCAGCCTGGCTGTCATTTCAAAAAGCATCCTGTGGGATCTACTCTCCCACCTAAAACAAACAGAAAGCCAGACAAACTATATGAAGCAAGTTTTGAAGTTATTGGACAACATGCCATGAAGGACAATGATTTCTGGGACACAGGAAACATACGAAGTGAGCCCTGCAGCGCCCTCAGTTTCCAGACTAGGGTTGCAGGGAGGGAGGACCCCATGGAGCCTGGCAGACTCCTGGAAGTGAGGGACAGAGCCAGGAACTGGGAGACAGAGGCAGTTAAGTTCTCAAGATGAGTCTCAGAGAAGAAGGGGAGGCCCAGAGAGAGAGGAAGGACGCAGATCTGGAGAGGGTCCCTCTGAACAAGGCAGCGTTCTGTTGACTGCTGATCAGCGTGTGTGAGTGAGGAAACCACCAGGGGAAGAATCACACTGAAAAATGAAAGAAAACACTGCCTGGACCTCACACGGGGTTGGCAATAGTGCCTGTTCCCACCAGCCAGACTGGAAAATCTCATAATTCACAGGGAACTGGGTAGCGTTCTTCAGAAGCATCTTGCCTCGGTAGAGGGAAGTAATTAGCCTTAGACCCAACCCTGCTCTGGTGCTGCCTCCCAAATCTTAAAAGCTAGATCTGAAAGGATCAAACAGTTTCCAAGTTGCTTAACTACATCCCAGAACAAAGTGCAAGAAATATTTATAGGCACACAAAAATATCCATCACCCCAAAAAAGCAAAATCCACAACGTCTGGCAACTAATTTAAAAAAGTGATCAGACATGCAAAGAAGACAAATATCACACATAATGGACAAGAAAATCAGTCAACTGATCCAGAACACACATGGATGTGGGAATCTGCAAACAAGGATATTAAATTAGTTACTGCAAGGGCAGCCTGGGTGGCTCAGTGGTTTAGCGCCACCTTCAGCCCAGGGCCTGATCCTGGGGACCCGGGATCGAGTCCCATGTCGGGCTTCCTGCATGGAGCCTGCTTCTCCCTCTGCCTGTGTCTCTGCCTCTCTCTCTCTCTCTGTCTCTCATGAATAAATAAATAAAATCTTAAAAAAAAAAAAAAAAAAGAGGCCAGAGATGTTGGCTACATTCTTAAAAAAAAAAAAATTCGTCACTGCAACTATCTTCCATATGTTCTAAAAGTTAAGTAGGGACATGAAAGATAAAAGAAAAGATCCCATTCAAACTTCTAGAGATGGCAACTGCACCAGGTTTTTTTTCAGATGGAGAAGAACTGCTTTTATTTTTGATTACTAGTAACAGTGTAACTTACTGATATTTATAACCAATGGCAAGTGAGCAGTACTAAATAATGCTTATGTTTTATTTACATAGGTAGCACTTGAGATACATTATGTCTAGAATGGAAAACCTGCCAGATGAAATTAATACTGGATTACCCAGTACAGAAGAAAATATTAATGAACTTGAAGATACGGTAATAGAAACCATTGAAAATGAAACTAAGAGAAAAAAAGACTTAATAAAAATGAACAGAGTAGGGAGCCTAGGAGGCTCAGTCAGTTAAGCATCTGCCTTCAACTAGGGTCATGATCTTGGAGTCCTGGGATGGAGCCCCACATAGGGCTCTTTGCTCTCAAATAAAATCTTTTTTTTTTTTTTAATTTTTTTTTTAAATTTTTTATTTATTTATGATAGTCACAGAGAGAGAGAGAGAGGCAGAGACACAGGCGGAGGGAGAAGCAGGCTCCATGCACCGGGAGCCCGATGTGGGATTCGATCCCGGGTCTCCAGGATCGCGCCCTGGGCCAAAGGCAGGCGCCAAACCGCTGCGCCACCCAGGGATCCCTCAAATAAAATCTTTAAAAAAAAAATGACAAAGCATCATCAAGCTATGACATGACTTCAAAGGGCCTGATACATGTGTAACTGGAATCCCTGATGGTGAGATGAGAAGAGATGACACAAACAATATCTGACTTCCTCCTAATGGCTGAAAAATTTCCAAACACAGTAAGACTCATAAATCCACAGATACAAGATCCCAATCAATACCAAACACAAGAAACCTGAAAAAAATTACATTAAGGCATGACATAATCAAATTGCCCAAAGTCAGTAAGAAGAAGAAAAATCTTAAAAACTGCTGGAGAAAAAAACAAAGGCATATTACATACTAAGAAACAAAGATAAGACATGAGATTTCCCACCGTAAACAACGTAGGTGAGTAGCTGGTAGGGCACCATCTGTAAAGCCCTGAGAGAGGGAGACACACCAACCTAGAATTCTATACCCAGCAAAAGTATCTTTCAAAAAACAAAGGTGAAATAGACATTTTCAGATGTCGTAAGCTAAAAGACATTATCACCAACAGATCCACACAAAAGAAATATAAAAGGAAATCTCTCAGGCAAAAGGAAAAGGGTACTAACTGGAAATATGGACCTTCACAGAAGAACAGAGAAAGGGTGACCCACGGGACATGTTGACATTTGTGCCTGCTTTCCCTTCTTCTCCTGGCCAACTCCTAACAGGCTTTCAAGACCACTGCCTTTGAACCCTGCTGGGTCCCGAGGCCCTCCCAAAGCCCTCTAATTACCCCCTTGCACAGCATGTCCCTACTGCATTGTACTGCCTCACTTCTCTCTTTTCCAGCAAGCGTGAGGTCCCACAGGCAGGGATGTGTGTGGATGCTGGCATTTAGCTAATGACCAGCAAAAGCTTGTTGAGTGGACTGGTGCTTGGATTGAAGGCATGGCTGCCCACATCTGGAGAAAGGGAGGAGGCACAGCCAACAAGTCTCTTCACTGGTCAACAGTGTAGAGTCTACTTCACTGTTGCCTGAACTGGAGTCATTAGTGGGCCTCCTTTTGCCATATCAATCTGTATTATTAATATTCTTGTTTAAATCGATTCATACTGGGATGCCTGGGGGGCTCAGTGGTTGAGCATCTGCCCTTTGGCTCAGATCACGATCCCTGGGTCCTGGGATCGAGTCCCACATCGGGCTTCTTGCAGGGAGCCTGCTTCTCCCTCAGCCTGTGTCTCTGCCTCTCTGTGTCTCTCATGAATAAATAAATAAAATCTTTAAAAAAAAAAAAAAGAAGAGAAACAATCAGGGGGTGCCTGGTCCAACACCTCAGACAACCAAACATGTTCCCAGATCTATTCTCAAGTCCAGTCAGGAATTTACATGGTAGAGACTAAACAGACCTGAGAAACCAGACTCCCATGACAAGGTGGGTGTCCTGATGCTGCCAGGACAGAAGCTTCGAAATCAACAGTTACTCCCCAAGTCTCCTCTCTGGAATCCAGATGCCAGGTATGGCTAACCAACGAACAGACACACAAGCCAAAATCAAGGAAAATCAAATTGATGACTGTGAAGCAGTCACACTGGGGGACTCTTACCCGTGAGTCTGGACTCTGCCTGTGAGGACAGGAGCCCACATGGAGCTTGTCTGCAATCTTAGAGTGGGGCATACAGGGCAGTGGAAACAGAGGCAGGCCCTATATGACCAGCAGAACAGACTGAGCTGAGGATTTAGATGCGGCCACAGCAACATTCCAGCTCTGTTATCTCCTAGCTCTGTGGTCCAGGGCAAGCCTCCACTTCAATCTGCAGAATGGGTACAAGCAGTGTGGCGTTTAAATGAAATCATGCAAGTTAAACATCAAAGCCAATGCCTGGACATGAACTATCTGTACATGTTAAAAAAGAAAAAAAATATTAGGAAATGTTTTGTTGGGGAAATTCCTAATCTAGCCCTGTTGGAGACAGTCCAGCCTCTATCATGGTGCTTTTGCCTCCAGTGACCCAGCATCTTTGTATCAAGCTGCCTTGGGGCCAGGCAGTGAGGACACAGGGAATCAAAGAGACATAGTCCCTACCCTCATGAAGCTCTCAGTGGAACGCAGAAGACAGATGATCATCAGACAATCTCACAAATACATAACCAAGACCTGTGAAAAAGTACAGGAGTCTCTAAGGGGGTAGTGGTCAGGGACGGCTTCCTGCAAGAGGTGAGGTTTTGAGCTTCAATGTGAAGGGCAAGAGGCCACCCAGGTTAGGAGGTAGGGGAAGGGGTGAGGGCCTGTCCGGCAGGGGACCCCACATGTGTACCAACAACCCATCTGCCACCACTCACCAGTGCAGGCCTGAATTCCAGGAAGTACAGGTTAATAAGCCTGAAGCAACTGTCCCTGAAAACATCCAAACAGGCATTCAAAGAAGTGGAAGAATCGCGAAGGGTTTGTGGAAAAGGCCAAAGACCAAGCTGGTGCCTCTCTGGAAGCCAGGGAGGCAGTTGCAGGTAAACATGAGGCTCTTCTAACAACCGGCACAGGCGGTGTCACAGGTACCAAGCCCCTGTCACTCAATTGCATACAAGCAGAGGCTGAAGGGGCTCTTCAGCAGCGAAGCCACAGGCAGATCCCGGCCCCAGGAGGAAGCCCGGAGATGGACAATGACCACCAGTATGAAGAACTGTGCCCAATGCCAGCAGCTACCACACCCGCCCTCCCCCACAAGACACGTGAAGAACTTGAAAAAAACTGCATTTCTTCCAGTGAATATTCTAAACTTCATAGGCTTCACTAATGCCCTCTGCTCTCGTCTTTAATCCACATCTCCCAAGTCGGTTTTGCATGTGGGTGACACACTATTTGATTTTAGGTAGAACGACATTGCATCTTAATGTAACCGTTTGGCATTTATTTTTGGAGTAATCTATGGTAACTAAGTGATTCTGATTATCCACTTATAGGAGTGATCGAAGTTCCTTTAAAATACATTTATTTAGGGGCACTGGGGATCCCTGGGTGGCTAAGCGGTTTAGCGCCTGCCTTTGGCCCAGGATGTGATCCTAGGGTCCTGGGATCGAGTCCCACATCGATCGGAGCCTGCACGGAGCCTGCTTCTCCCTCTGCCTGTGTCTCTGCCTCTCTTTCTGTCTCATGAATAAATAAAATCTTCAAAAAGGTATATAAATGAATGAATGAATGAATGAATGAATAAATAAATAAATAAATAAATAAATAAATAAATAAATACAATACAATACATTTATTTAGGGGCACCTGTGTGGCTTGGTGGGTTAAGTGTCTGACTCTTGTTTTCAGCCAGGCCATGATCTCAGAGTCCTGGGATCGAGCCCCACATCAGGCTCCCCACTCAGTGGGGAATCTGCTTGAAGATTTTCTCCCTCTGCCCCTCGCCTGACTCTGCATGCTCTCTGTCTCTCTCTCTCAAATAAACAAATCTTTAAAAATAAATAAATTTTAAAAATAAAATACATTTATTTAGGGGTGCCTGGGTGGCTCAGTCAGTTAAGCATTCAACTCTTGATCTTGGCTCAGGTCTTGATCTCAGGATCATGAGTTCAAGCCTCACAGTGGGCTTCACGTCCACTTAAAAAAATTTTTTTTGAATTTAGTTAAGTTTTTAAAAATAATGTGATTTGAAGAATAATTAAGCAAATAGAAGTGCTGGTAGGCAAGAACCCAGGTATGGTAAAAATTGTAAATTTTTTTCTACAATGACTGATGCTGGGGAGAACACTGCCAAATCCAAATGGGTTTAATTTTTATGTCTATCAAGCTCCCACGCAGCTCTGGGGAAATCATCGGTCACCAAAGAAGAAACAGCCAGTGGCAACGTGTGCATCCTGAGGAGGGAATGGCTGCAGAGCCTGCTGTATGCACAGGTGATGCTGCAAGCCAGGGGTCACCCAGGCCACCACACGCCTCAGCTGGGGGGGGAAGGGGGTTGGAGCAAGCAGGTGCTCGGCCCCGGGGGTCACACCAGCCATGAGCCTCAGTACGAGATTCTGCTGTGCCCTCTCAAGGAGTTCTCCTGAAACCATTAAGTCGGCCTGTGAACATGCATCACATTCCAACTTAGGATCCTGTCCGTTGCTACCAGAGGCTCCAGGGGCCATCTTGCTAGAAGTTCCTTGGAAATGAAACAGGCCTTCCAATGATTACATGTCAAGCCTGATGCCTTCTGTGCTTGTGGGCAAAATGAAATTTTGTGCACACGTACTCCCCAGGCAGCAGAAACTCCTCCCCCTCAGAACAGAGCCTCCCGGGGTTTCCTGGGCGAGCACATTTGTCGACGTGGCCCACAAAGATGGAAGCAGAGATCTGGCCCTCGGAGGAAGAACTGTGGAGAAGCAGCAGCTACACTTACGCATGATGAGCCGCTGCCCAACCTAGACAGCGCCCCAAAGCCGTGTGTGACGCTCGGGGAGCGAGGGGTGCTGGAGATGCGGGGTGCGCAGCTGCCCGGAGCAGTGATGCCTGTCCGGGCCAGCTTGTGGGCTCCGCATACCAAAATGCACTGGGGCCCCCGGGGATTTCACAGATTTACTATCGGTGAAGGGCAATAATCACGCAAGGAGGAGCAATTATTGCCAAATCATTTAGGATTTAAAAAATCATTGGCAAGAAGATAGAGGTCAAGAGGTGTGCTGTCGGGGGAAATAAAAAACCCCTACCTGTCAGGCCTGGGATGCACTTCCTCTCTGACTGCGATATGGTGAAGGGAGCTCGGAGACACCGCGAGGCTAGACTCCCAGGGACGCAGAAATCCAGGGCTGGAGGGGGCACCGCAGCCCTGCAGGCGGGTTTTCTGCTTCGAGCTCTCACGCAGATGCATTCACCTCTCTTAAATCTTTCCTGCCACCATCCCTTTACCATCTTGGGTGCCAGGGGGAGAAGCCGTTCTAACAGGTGATGATGTTTGGGAGCATGACCTTCCAGTGCCAAGGAAATTGCCCAAGCAAGCCCACATTTCAGACATTTCTGGTTATCCCAGGACTCTGGCCAGGAGCCCTTCTCCCTCTCATAGGGCAGCCGGGCTGGTGCTGCAGGAGCACTGGGCTCCGTCCGGATCTCAGCCGGAGGGGGGCACACACGCTCACAGGGAGATGCCTCAGGAGGACATCCACCTAGCGCTCCACGAGCCCTGGATCTTCAGCCTCCGAGACCTGCAGACGGCTCACTGCCAAGTCATGTCCCCCAGAGTCTGACACATTCGTGAGGAACAACACCAACACAGCACAGCTCAAAGATCACTGTTTTATAAGAAGTAAGACACAGGGTGTGTTAAGGATGTGGGGGATTGCAGCTGGCAAGGAAGGTAAACTGATACCACCTTTCTGAAATAAGCCATGTGCATCATGGCCTCACAACCACCGCACTAGGCAGGATTTCCCCACAAATGATCAGATGTGTACAAAGGATGTGCATTCACGGGTGTTCGCAGGGTCCAAGAGGGAAAGTGAATAAAGCTCAAGGTCCAACAACAGGGGAGGGGTAACACACATTACAGTAGCCCATGTGAGGAAATAGCCACAAACGTTATTTTGTGCAAGTGCTTAAGAAGGCACAAAGGAAATTGCTCCCAATGCAATTTAATACGGTGCGTAATATTTAATATTGAAAAAAATCAGGCTTCAAATAGCAGATACAAGATTATCCAAATTGTGCATTAAAAATGTATATATAGAAACTAAAAAGTTGGAAAGGTTAAGCATGCTTTGCATTTATTCTAGGTTAGTGGGATGATGAACAGTTTTTTTCCTTGTACTTTCTGAATTTTCCCATCTCCTTTAATGAATGTCAGTTACTACACACGATAAAATTCTTGTGCTTTGAGAAGAAAATCTATTTTTAAAAAGGCTCTTGGTGGCGGGGGTGGCAGGGTGGGGGGAATGTCTTAGGAAAAAGTAAGGTTTTACAGACACCTTGTGACTGAGATAGATGCCAAGGGCAACCTCAAAGCCAGAACTTCCCGAAACTCCAGACGGTCTCAAACCCGAGGCTGGGGTGATAGGCCTGTCCCTGTCTGGAGACAGAGCTTCACGTTCAAATCAGGGCCTGCAGGAGCGGATGAGCCACTCCTCTGGCTCGCTCTCCCGATGCTCCAGGCTCACGATGTCCCAGCCAGGTGTCCTTGAACTGACACCCAAGACTGTGCACACAGATGGGAGGCAGGGCCTGGGCTGGTACAGGGGACTGGGGATGGGTCTTCCATGGAAATATGTGATGGGGAGGAGGCCAAGAGAGAAATGAGTGGCCCCACGTGGACATTCACTCCCCAGCCACAGGTCTCACCACTAGGGTAACAGCCTGTCCCCACACCCACATAGCTAGGACGAATAATCTGAGAACCAGCAAGAGAATGACAGCACCTAGTCCATGTTTTATGCCTGGCCCTCTTGGGAAAAATCTACAAATCTTGCCCCCATGTTTGATAAGCCATCCTGAGGGCATCTACCCTCCCCACCTAAGATCGTAACTTCATATTCTATAGTATATATTCTGTCAAAATATATAGTATTTTTCAAAATAGCAAGTGATGCTGTACTACTAAATACGCCTTTTCAAAGTTCAATTACCTAGAAATCCCACTATAGGGCAGCCTGGGTGGCTCAGCGGTTTAGTGCCGCCGTCGGCCCAGGGCATGATCCTGGAGACCCAGAATCGAGTCCCGCATTGGGCTCCCTGCATGAAGCCTGCTTCTCCCTCTGCCTGTGTCTCTGCCTCTCTCTGTGTGTCTCTCATGAATAAATAAATAAAATCTTTAAAAAAATAAAAATCCCACTATATGTTCAGCCCCCTCCTTGAGAAGTGGGGTACCGCAAACGCCTGGAGGGCATGGGGTCCCTAGCAGAATAATCCTAGGGTTTCTGCAACTACTCCCTAATACTGTCCTTCTCAACTGGGGGCAAAGTGGCCCCCGGGGAACGTGTGGCAACATCTGGAGACATCTGTGGTTTCACAACTGGGGGAAGGATTGCACAGGATGCCTCCCCCTCCAAAGAATGATCTGGCTCCAAAATGTCAAGAGCACCGAGGTGCAGAAACGTTGCCCTAACCTTAAAATGGAAACGTGAGCTCCGACAAGGACTGGAGCGAGGACTTCGTGAAATAAACAGACACGTGATGGTGCCCAGGTGTGCCCAGCACACGTGGTGCTCCAGCATTCCAGGTCCTTCCTTGCCAAGCCTCGGGCTCCCCATCTGTGAAATGGGTGCCCCCAGCTTCTTGGCTGCTGTGTGCCGGCTTCTGTGCTTACTAAGCACTCTGGTTTCAACAGCCCCAATTTCCACGAAACCTGCACAATTTGCAACGGATGCAATTTCTATGTTTATGGAAAACTGCCAAAACCCTCACATCATTTGGGCTTCAGTGTGAAGCTATAAAACCACCCACTGATTCAGAAGCCTTAAGCCATGAGAAATTAGGTATTTCTAAGAGTAACCTTTAAGGTATGTTATTCTTTGCCTTATTACTGAATCCCGGAAAGGGCCTAGTTACCTCTAAGAGGTTTGAATTTCCAATCTATTAGAGTAATACCAGCAATCTGTTATTTCTAGGCTATTGAGGAAAGGTTAGAATGAAAATTGGATTTGGGTGGTTATGTCCATTCCGCGCAGGAGGAGGACTCAGCAGTGGAAGCCGGCCGGGCCCTGGAAGGAGCAGTTATCAAGGGAAATGACTGGTGATAACTTTATTGATTAAAGCAGCTTGAAAAATTTAAGATTTGCCACAGCCTGGCACTTTGGCAGCAAGATCGCTCCTCGTAGGCATTTTTCATTAAAAATAAAATAGCAGGAACAGAGAATTATTACCTTGTGCATAAGACACAGTTCATTTGAAATGGCCTTATTTTGAAATACTGCCTCAAAACGTCTACACATCCTGAGGCTCAAAACAACATTAACGAACATTCTAGAAAAATGGTGGGGTGAGGGTGTTAACAACATGCAGTTGCCACTCAACTGTCTGTCAAAGGGAAAGACAGAAATGACATGTGAGGGCGGAAGGGAGAATGATAATGTGAGAGGTAAATAAGATTCAGCTTCGCTGCCAGAGAAAACAATCCCTCAGCTACCCGGGGCCTCTGACGCTTGCAATCAACTGCCTAAGGGACCTCAACCTCATCACGCACAAAGATTCACGAGGGATCCCCAAACCGAAGCCCACTCCTGGGCCCCACAGCCCCAGCACCGGCCAACTGAGATGCGCAGATTAACTGATGGGCCTCAGCTGCTCTCTGAGGTGCAGGGAGGGCAGTTTCTCATTCAGAATGTAAAAGGTGCCGGCTGTGAAAACACCTGAAAAATGCCAAAAAGCAAAAAGGGGAGAGGGGACCCATGCCAGGTTGAACTACCCAAATATGACCAATGATAATGTCATGACGTGCAGGTCCTCTGGCCTTGTGTCTAAGCAATGGAAGGCAGTTTCTGTTTTCTGTTTGTTTGGAGGAGGTTTTCTGAGATGACTGTGGTCATATTGCTTATATAATTCTAAAGACTCCTGTTTTATTTTTATTTATTCATTTGAGAGAGAAGAGAGAGTGCACAGAGGGAGAAGCAGACTCCCCACCGAGCAGGGAGCCCAACATGGGGCTTGATCCCAGGACCCAAGCCGAAGGCAGACACTCGGCCAACTGAGCCATGCAGGTGCCCCTCAATACCATTTTTTTTTTAAGATTTTATTTATTTATTCATGAGAGACACAGAGAGAGGGATCCCTGGGTGGCGCAGTGGTTTGACACCTGCCTTTGGCCCAGGGCGCGATCCTGGAGACCCGGGATCGAATCCCACATCGGGCTCCCGGTGCATGGAGCCTGCTTCTCCCTCTGCCTGTGTCTCTGCCTCTCTCTCTCTCTCTGTGTGACTATCATAAATAAATAAAGAAAAAAAAATTAAAAAAAAAAAAAAGAGAGACACAGAATGAGAGAGAGAGGCAAAGACACAGGCAGAGAGAGAAGCAGGCTCCATGCAGGGAGCGTGGTGCGGGACTCGATCCCGGGTGTCCAGGATCACACTCTGGGCTGACGGCGGCGCTAAACCGCAGAGCCACGAGGGCTGCCCTCAATAATGGTTTTTTTAAAAAAAAAACTCACATTACATTCTGCAATTCTCCTATTCTGTAACAAATTATCTTAAGAATTTATTCTCTTAAATTTATCCTATGAGTAGAATATAAATATATACGGGGTGCCTGGGTGGCTCAGTCGGTTGAGTGTCCAACTTTTCATTTCGACTTAGGTCATGATCTCCAGGTCACTGGGTCAGGCTCCAAGCTCAGTGCAGTCTGCTTGAGATTCTCTCTCTCCTTCTCCCTCTGCCCCTCCCCCTGCTCATGTGAGCTTGCGCTCTCTAAAATAAATACATAAAATCTTTTAAAAATAAATAAATAGGGACGCCTGGGTGGCTCAGCAGTTGAGTGTTTGCCTTCAGCTCAGGTCGTGATCCTGGAGTCCCGGGATTGAGTTCCACACTGGGCTCTCTGCAAGGAACCTGCTTCTCCCACTGCCTATGTCTCTGCCTCAATCTCTCTCATCAGTAAATAAAATCTTAAATAAATAAATATAAATATATATGCATACACATATTGTTTATATTTAAGAAATGGAAAAGTAAGCCATATTATTTATAAAAAGGGCTCCAATGTGATGAGTAGGAAGAGAAAGAAAAGGACAGGAGCTCTACATGCTTGACCATATCTTGTTTTGTGGATTTGATTTTGGAGCCAAACAAGCATTTTACATAACTTTAGACAAATGTAAAAAAACAAAACAAAACAAACAGACATAAATGTTGAAAACCAATTCCTTAAAAAGTAGAAGCAAAGTGAATTCAAAAAGGAACTATTCCTTGTGGCTCAGTGTTTTGGCTGTAAATCTCTAGAGCGAGGCGCTCTGTGCAAAAAAAGGAACTTTCAAAAAGAGAAATCTCAAACAGTAAAGGTAATCAGTCCTATCAGATTAAGTGATGAGCCAGGACAGTGACACTGGGATGGCCGTCCAGTACACTGGGACAGCCACCACAATACTGTCCCTAGCACTGTGGCGGCAGCCCACTCTTGTTTGGCTTCTTTCCCATAGTTTCTGAGATTCAAGGCTTCTGTGCATACTATAGGCTAAAACAAATGAGTGATTCTATTGGTATCCTGGAGAGCCAAGATTTTGTTGTTGTTGTTGTTGTTGTTGTTTTTTGGAGAGCCAAAATTTTTGATGTGGAAAATGGAAATACAGATAGAAGACTGATAGGTCAAGTACAACCCCACAGGCCTGATGAATCAGAGGTTTCAGTATTAACTCCTGATATAGTTCATGTTTAAAGAGAGATACTTGGGGCCTGGGTGGCTCAGTTGGTTCAGCGTCTGCCTTCAGCTCAGGTCATGATCCTGGGACTCTAGGAGCCCTACAGAGCAGGGAGCCTGCTTCTCCCTCTGCCACTTCCCCTGCTTGTGTGCTTGCACTCTCTCTCCTTGTCAAATAAATAATTTTTTAAAATCTTTAAAAGAAATATAGATACTTATCTGAGCCTTGTTGACTAAAAAAGCTTAGAGGAGCACCTGAGTGACTCAGTAGTTGAGCATCTACCTTCAGCTCAGGGCATGGTCCCAGAGTACCGAGATTGAGCCCCCCACATCGGGTTCCCCTCAAGGAGCCTGCTTCTCCCTCTGCCTATGTCTCTGCCTCTCTCTCTGGTCTCTCACGAACAAATAAAATCTTTTTTAAAAATAAATAAATAAAAATTAAAAAGCTTAGAAAAGGGGCGCCTGGTGGTTCAATTGGTCAAGCATCTGCCTTCAGCCCAGGTCATGATCCCAGGGTCCTGGGATGGAGCCTGTGTGGGGCTCCCTGCTTAAGGGGTAGGCCACTCCTCCCTCTCCTTCTGTCCCTCCCCCCACGTGGGTGCGCTCTCTCTCTCTCTCTCTCTCAAAAATAAATAAAAAGTGTTAAATAAAAATTAAAAGACTTAGAAATGATGATCAATCCAGTAGCAACAAGAACTGTTAATGTTCCAATTATGGTTTCTAAATACCACTTTCCACTAAAGTTAAGCACGGCTCTTTGGAAGGAGGGTGAATCCCAGGCCTGAGGCAGGAAATGTGCAAAGCAGACGTGGAACATCCTGTCATAACAGGGTATAAAGAACCTCAAAGACTATTGGGGTCAGATGAGAAGGACCTAGAGGTCAACCTGAAGGGTATCCCACTGGTCAAAGATGAAATACTTTGAACAGGAATAAGATCATGACTGTAATGGGCTGAAACACATCAAATATGCTTACAGCTATCTATTTATAGTGATGTATGTAGTTTTAAATCTCCTTCATTACCTTGGGAGGATGCTAGAGAATCAACTCATTATTTTGAAAACTAATTACCAATGAGAAAGAAACAGGCATTTATCTGGAGTTCCCTATGTGAACCGCACCTCAGTTTGGTGAGTTTTCCTATGCAGAAGTAATCCAGAGGGGAAATAAAGAAGGAATGATAGAATTCAAATATCTCCATTCTATAGTCCTTGATGAATTAAAGGAGTTAGCACCAGTCATGAATAGCAACTAATAACACGAAACGAGAAAACTGGACATTCCGTGCTTGCTGATGGAGGACACGCTACCACCTATAAAGCAGTTATCAAAAAACTGAACCAGATTCTGATCAAACTTCTAGATCTAACTATCAATATTCAGAGAACAGAGGACAGAAGAGCATGTGAAGGTATACCAGAGGTGCAAGCAGCAAAATCCAGACTGTGGGAAATTCCATAGGACAAACCACCCAGTTTCCCCTTCATAACGTTGCAAAACAAAAGGGAGATGGAGGGTGGGGGAGGAGGGGGAGAATCAGTAGATTAAAAAACACTTGAGAATCTCACTGACCAATCACAATGTAAGAGCCTCATCTGGATCAGATTCAAACAAATTGTAAGTAAGCAACATAAAACAATTATAAGACCATCAAAGAAATGTGAACAATTATGGTCAGTATTATTTAGACATGACAACGGAATTATCTATGATTTTAAAAAGAACTCCTCTCTTCTGAGGACACAGAAATATTTACGGTGAAGCAACAGGATTTCTGGGATATGATTCAAAATAACCTAGGGGACAAGTGCCTAGGTGGTTCAGTCGTTCAAGCAGCTGCCTTCGGCTCAGGTCACAGTCCCAGGGGCCTGGGATGGAGCCCCACATTGAGCTCCCTGCTGGATGGGCAGTCTGCTTCTCCCTCTTGAGACACTGCTTGTGTTCTCTCTCTCTCAAATGTGTAAATAAAATCTTTAAAAAAAAATCTAGGGGAGAAGAACAGGTGGAGTATAGTTTAAACAAATGGCTGTTAAACTTGAAAGACTATTTGATGGCCAAATATGGGACAATCTGAGCAACAAAACTAAGAATAATGGGAATGGACTGTAACTCAAAGAATAAAACAAATATCCCTGAGTCCATGTTGGAATAAATAAGTCAATGGGGAAAAAGAGGAAAGCTCTTCCTTATAGTAAATTCTAGCTAATAAATACAGAAGGAATGATAGAAATACAAAATCACCATTTGGCAAACACCCCATAATAACTGCTTCAGGTTAAGAATTATCAACGGACACAAATATTAAGAGGGGAAAAGAATGATGGGAAAGAGGATATTTATACAGTCAACATGCTTTCCCACTAGATACTTATTAGTTACATGGAACAAGAAGTAATTCCGCAGTGGAGAACCCTGGAACGCAGCACCTCCGGTGCTGATCAAAGTGAACCCAAGCAACAAGGGGGTAAAGTACTGTCACAAGCCTCCTGATGGAATGCACCGAGGGCACAGACTGTTTCTGGGACATTCCTGTCAAAACTGCAAAACCTAAAATTAAATTAGGGCACCTGGGTGGCTCTATCAGTTAAGCATCTGCTTTCGGCTCAGGTCATGATCTGGGGTCCCGGGATCGAGTCCCACGTCAGGCTCCCGGCTCAGTGGGGAGTCTGCTTCTCCCTCTCCCGCTGCCTGATGCTCCCCCTGCTTGTGCTCTCTTTCTCTCTCTGTCAAATAAATAAATAAATATTTTTTAAAAATAAAAAATTAATTTAATTGTGAAGAGACATCGGGGGAAAAAAACAAATTGAAGGACAGTCTACAAAATAACCACCCAACAGGGAAAGCTGAGCAACTGGCCCAGAAGGCAGGCCCTGGGGACGCGACTGCTACATGCAACTGTCCCAGACAAAGAGGCTGGTGGGCTGGCTGATGACGTCTGATTTTATCACCGATCTGTGTCTGTTATGTAAGATGTTAGCATCTGGCGAAGCTGGCTTAAGGGCATATGGCAATTCTTTGTGCTAATGTTGCAACGTTTGTAAGTGTGAAATTACTTCAAAATGAACAGTTAAAAATAAGGGTTTTTTAAAGTAGTTGTTAGTTGATCATTAGTGAAGCTTGGTGATGACTACCCAGGAGCTCATTATACTACTCTCTCTACCTGCATAGATACTTGAAATGTTCCAGGATAAAAAGTTAAAATGAGGAGTTCCAGAGATGAAACAGCCACATGCAAGGTACAGACCGTTTGGACTTGATTCAAACAAATCAACATGAAAGAACATTTCTGAGACAGCCAGGGAAATTTAAATATGGGTGATGGGATGATACTAAGGAATCACTGTTAATTTTGCAGGTAGCTTTTCTTTTTTTTTTTCCATTATGATAGCACACAATTTACCAGTATAACCATTTAAAGCCTACAAATCAGTGGGATTAAGTACATCCACAATGTTGTATGACCGCCACCCCTGTCCAGTTCGAGACATTTTATCACCCCAAAAGGGGATTCTCCCCATCAGCAGCCAGTGCCCCCTCCCCTCTCCTGACCCCAGCAACCACTAATCTGTTTTCTCTGATTTGCCTATTTGAGATATTTCACCTAAACGCCATATAACATGTAAAATGGGGCCTTCTGCGTCTGGCTTCCTTCACTTACCCTAATGTTTTCCAGGTTCATCCACACAGTAGCATTTATCAGCATTTCGTTCTTTTTATAGCTGAAATATTCCACTGCGTGAATAGAACATATTTTGTTTATCCGTGCATGTGCTGATGAGCGTTTCCATTGTTTCTGCCTTTTGGCTATTGTGAATAGTGCTGCTATGAATATTCATGTACAAGTATTTGTTTGAACACCTGTTTCCAATCCTTCCGGATGCAGTCGTAGGAGTGGAGTTCCTGGGTCATACGGTGCTTCTGTTTACCTCATCCAGAAGCTGTTTTCTAGGGTGGCTGCTACATTCTGGCCAATGTTCCCACGTAAGGGCTCCAACTTCTCCACATCCTAGCCATCGCTGGCCATCTTCCATTGTTTTTGTTTTTAAAATTATCATGCATAGGAGCACCTGGGTGGCTCAGTCGGTTAAGCGTCTGTCTTTGGCTTGGGGTCAATCCTAGGGTCCTGAGATCGAGCCCCGCGTCAGGCTCCCTGCTCAGCAGAGAACCTACTTCTCCCTCTGCCTGCTGCTCTCTCTGCTTATGTGCTTTCTCTCTGTCAAATAAATACTCTTTTTAAAAAATTATTATGGATGGCCATCCAAGTGGGTGTGAAGTAGCATCTCACTGTGGTTTTGATTTGCATTTCTCTAATGACTGATGATGATGAGCATCTTTTGTGTGCTTCTTGGCCATCGTTAGGTGTTTTAACATATTGTAGTTATGTCAAAAATAACCATCTAAAAAAAAAAAACATCTATTTTGGAAAGACGTACTATAATATGAAAGGATACCATAACAACAAATCTGGGATTTAAAATACAACAGGAAAAAAAAAACCCACAAGTTAAAAAAAAAAAAAAAGAAGAAGACGAAGACGAAGAAAAGAAAAAGAAGAGAATCTGGCAAAATCTCTTACTTACTTTTTTAAAAGATTTTATTTATTCATGAGAGACACAGGCAGAGACACAGGCAGAGGGAGAAGCAGGCTCCATGCAGGAGCTCAACGTGGGACTCAATCCCGGGACTCCAGGATCATGCCGTGAGTCGAAGGCAGACGCTCAACCCCTGAGCCACCCAGGTGTCCTTAGCAAAATCTTTTAATTGTTAAATCTGAGTGATGGATATATGGAGAGAATCACTGCATCATTCTGTAGTTTTTAGGGTATAGGTCCTTTACCTCTTTGGTTAGGTTTATTCCTAGGTATCTTATGCTTTTCGGTGCAATTGTAAATGGGATTGACTCCTTAATTTCTCTTTCTTCAGTCTCATTGTTAGTGTATAGAAATGCCACTGATTTCTGGGCACTGATTTTGTATCCTGCCACGCTGCCGAATTGCTGTATGAGTTCTAGCAATTTCAGGGTGGAGTCTTTTGGGTTTTCTATGTACAGTATCATGTCATCTGCAAAGAGGGAGAGTTTGACTTCTTCTTTGCCAATTTGAATGCCTTTTATTTCTTTTTGTTCCTTGATAGCTGAGGCTAGGACTTCCAGTACTATGTTGAATAGCAGTGGTGAGAGTGGACATCCCTGTCGTGTTCCTGATCTTAGGGGAAAGGCTCCCAGTGTTTCCCCATACTGCATCATTCTGTTATTTGTGTATGTTTGAAATATGCCACAATAAAAACAGAAATTCAGTCCTAGGAAACAAAGTCGTGAAAACCCAGGGTTGTTAATGCCTGTGGTCTTCGTTCATTCAAAGCACAAGCCTCTCCTCTTCTGCCAAGCTCACAAGGCATTTCCTGGGTTCTTCCTGGGGAGCCCAGAGACCTCGTGCCTTCTGACATTCACAGATGTCAAGGAGGCTTGGGGGCAGAGGTTCTCAGCTTCCAGGGCTAGGGGCCATCCTTCTCCAGGCACCATGAGAGACCAGCGCTCTAGACCCGAACACATGTGGGAAATCCAAGTCCAACAAGAAGGGAGCACCATCCTGGGGGCACTCGCCTCACTGCAGGACGCTGACATTGTCCCCAATGCCATGTCCCAAACAGACATCAGGGCGGCCTAAGGCCGGCTGCAGACACATACCCCTTGTCTTTTCAGTGATGCTCTCAGAAAACCACCTGCTGCTGGGGACCAACTCCATACTACGCAGGAAGTAGGGGGTACTGTGGACACCAAAGTCATTTTGGTTTTTTTTTAAGATGTATGTTGGGAAGACCATCTGTCTCAAAAATAGTCATCATGTAAAGGTGGCAAGATGCATGATTTTATTGTCACATATTCTTTAAATCTTGCTATAGATGGTCTTTTCAATGAACTGGCTTTTTTGGGTTTTTTGTTTTGTTTTATTTTTTATGGAAAAACATCATCTTATTTTATCATTACTAATGTAAGCATTTGATGCCAAAGAGATGAAGGTAATTTCACAAACTCAGAATGTTTGCAAGGACATAAAATTTCCATTTTATTGCGGTTTTCTGGCACACTAGCTCAAATGCACTAGTCTCCAAGCACTCCTGCACAGCTCCTTTGGAGTTATTTCAGGCAGCCTCAATATGTGACTCTGCCCAATACTGTGGGTCTAGAATAAACATATAAAATTTTAATTATTAACTTTTTGATGAATGGGGTAAGAAATAAAGTCAACAGGTGATGGGACAGTCATCAGTTGGACTGTTAATTTCCAACGAGAAACTCCGTTGAAATGTTTCTTCTGATACTGTGGTTACAAAGGAGAATTTTCCAAAAACAAGGGCAGAAAGGTACAATGAAAGAAACTTCTGCAGCTTAGGCCTCTCCTAGCACTAGGCCTCTGAGAGCAGCAAGGCAGAGAACCTTTCCTGCAAATCAAGTGGGTTTCCAGGATTTCATGTAGTGGAGCTTCCAGGGATAGACTCTCAAGATGTATCATTAAGCTCTACGCTCCCTGGGCTCTCGTCATTTTAATCATGCCCGAAGAAGTTAGATGCCCATCCAAGTCCAAAGGGCGGAGGAGGTGCACACACATTGGTCTGGTCGTAGGCAAGGGCCAAGTGTTGTACCATGCGAAGCTTTCTTCCACAGACGTGGAGTCGAAGTCTTGCTTAAGAGACTGACCCCATAAGGGTGGTCAACGTAGGAAGAGCTAGAGACATTCCTCTCCCCCATGTCTTACTGCCACTCTGTTTAAAAGGTAAGTGGTATTAAGAAAATTCAGTTGTATGTGTTGTTGTCTTTAATGATGCTCTACTGCTACTCCATTTCTTCTTTAAAAAAAAAAAATTTATTGGGATCCCTGGGTGGCGCAGCGGTTTGGCGCCTGCCTTTGGCCCAGGGCGCGATCCTGGAGACCCGGGATCGAGTCCCACGTCGGGCTCCCGGTGCATGGAGCCTGCTTCTCCCTCTGCCTATGTCTCTGTCTCTCTCTTTCTCTCTCTCTCTGTGTGACTATCATAAATAAATAAAAAATAAAATAAAAAAATAAAAAAAAATTATTAAAAAAATAAATAAATAAATAAAAAATAAAAATAAAAAAATTTATTTATTTATCCAAGACAGAAAGAGAGAGAACAAGCAGGGGGAGCAGAGGGAGAAGGAGAAGCAGGGAGCCCGATGCAGGGCTTGATCCCACGGGATCAGGACCTGACCTAAGCTGAAGGCAGATGCTTCGCCAACTGAGCCACCCAGGCGCCCCTGCTCCATTGCTTCTTGCTTCTGTTTTTGATGTGTCATCCTAGCCGCCGGAGGTACCACATTAGGGATGCCATCAATAATTAGATGGGCTATTCCCGACTCTTCATTAATCAATTCATTTGTTGATGCTTCGTATCTGAGTGGCTTCTCGCAGAGTGGGCACACCAAGAACTCCAGCGGCACCCCGTGGAAGGCGCGGGCCGGGTCCCCTGTCCTCTGGCTGGTCTGCTGACCGCCACGACCCAGACACGTGAAGGCACCTATGGGCGACGTGGGCAGTGGCGTGTACCCACGGTGCTGGCACCTATGGGCGACGTGGGCAGTGGCGTGTACCCACGGTGCTGAGACGAGCATGGTCTAGACGGCAGCCCGCGAACTTTGGCCGGCCCCCCAGCCCCTCACGTCTTCTGTGAACTGTTTTCAATACATTGGTCAATTCTTATCCTTCCACAGAAGAAGCAGAAGTCACTTAGAAACGGCCATAGGCATTCATTTCTTTCTGTTACTGAAACTAATTTAACCGGATGAAAGCCTTCAGTGGGTCTCCTCTGTGGGCCTTCTTCCCCTTTCCAGGAAAACCAGCTCTCGTGGGTGGAAGGGTCCCCTCTCGCTGCCCAGCCAACCTCCAAGGCTGCCCGAGCCCTTGAACCCACCTCAGGCCCCAAGGCCGCCCTGCCGGAGTGCTCAGGGCCAGAGCATTCCCAGGACAGAGCTGCGTCCACACACACACTCCCGAGAGAGGCCACCCTACCTCGTGGGCTTCCACCGCCATCTCCTTCAGGGCCGACCGGAAATACTCAGGAGAAGGCTTCCCCACCACTTCGGCTTCAACTCCACAGGCATACTGGCAGAAGACAAAAGGACATAGCATGGGTTGAAAATGAAGCAACAGGTGAACACCACTCTGAAGGCCTCCCTCTGGGGAACCAAGGAAAGAGTGCCCCAAATGGGTGCCCATAGGCCAGGACCTCTTAGAGGCAGGACACTTGGGCTGAGAGACACATCTCAGAGGCAAGGGAATCGAGATTCCACATGAGGCGGCTATGCTCACGGCACCCCCACAGGCCCCCTGCCATCTGCTCTAAACCCTGAGCATGGCAGGAAGTGGGCCACCCCAACAAGGCCACCACCACCATCCCCGCTGGTGCTCTCATTTGCATACTTGCTTCTCCCCTGCCCCCAACTCTGTCACAGGCCCTCCAGGGGAAGGGGTCCAGGGCTCTCTCTGCCTGCTGCTTAACCCTCCCACCTGAGTGCAGGTAGGCAGGAGCCAACAGAGCAGTGAGGATGGCAGGCGAGCTGACCCATCGGGAGGGGTCAGAGTGGGCACCAGCGGCTCCATCTGAGCCTGGCCTTGGAAACTAGAGGAGGAAGTCGGGAAGGAGTCCTGTGAGGACACATCAAGCTCAAGGTGCTGCAGGTGACCAGCGTCAGCAATGAGGCAGGTGGTCCACACAGATACGGAAGCCAGAGTCTGAGAGGAGAGCACCCAGTGAGCACACCGGACGCCAGCCGGGGCCACAGCAGGCAGGGCTGGGGTGTGGGGAGGAGCAGAAGGGACAGGAGAGCAGAGTGACGACCAGGGCGGCTGAAAGGCCAAGCTCTGGGGTGGAGGGGGTGCTCAGCCTGAAGCCCCAAACAGGAGCGCCTACTTTGGAAACATAGAGGGCAAGTGAGATGTGGAGTGCACCCCCACCTCCAGAAAGACCAGAAACATCCCAGGCAGCCCTGATCCCTGAAGAAGGCACAGACAGACTCAGGGCAGGTACCTCAAGCGCCTTCGTGTAGGCACCAACGTCCAGCATCAGGCCAGAGGTCTCCTTGTAGTAGCGTCTACAAAAGAGCAGGAGGGGACAAGGTGAGCTGAGCCCGGGAGCTGTGCCAACAGAGCCCAGCGGCGGGTCACGGTGCCCGGGCAGGAGGACACTGGGTCAGCAGCTCAGTCCCAAGGGCCCCCTGCTGCCAGCCTTATGGGGACGCCAGGGGCAGATGGATCCAGTCCCTAACACAGAGACAAGTGGCCTGTGTTCTGGGAAAGGGCAGAAGGTCCACAGAGCATGTGGTGGACCCCTAACTGCTAATAATTAACCCCTAATTGCTGCCTGAAAAAGAAAACTCCATTAGTTCCACGGCACCCTGCAGCATCTCCTATCAGCCAGAGGTCGAGGTGCAGGTTTCACGCGCACCAGATGCTTTTACGAGAAGACAACTATGTCTTCCCTGTCTCACTGGGGACCGACCCAGCTCGGCTCGCGGGAGCCTGCCTTTCTTAGGACAGTTTTGTGACCTCCTGGGAGTGCCCTGCGGCCCCGGCTCCCACCGTCTGGCCCACCCCGGGCCACAGGTAGAATCCTTGGGACACACAGTGGACAGAGCCTGGCTCCTTCTGAGCAAAGCCATTTGACTATAAAAAGGGGCAAAGGTAGTGTTTTTAATTTTTAAAAAATATTTATTTATTTATTCATGACAGACACAGAGAAAGGCAGAGACATAAGCAGCAGCAGCAAAAGCAGACTCCCTGTGGGGAGCCCGATGCAGTACTCGATCCCAGGACCCTGTGATCTACCCTGAGCCAAAGGCAGATGCTCAACCGCTAAGCCACTCAGGCGTCCTGGGCAAAGGTCGTTTATTTATTTTTTTTTTTGAAGATTTTATTTATTTATTCATGACAGACAGAGAGAGAGGCAGAGACACAGGCAGAGGGAAAAGCAGGCTCCCTGTGGGGATATTGTTGAGAGATTCAATCCCAGGATCCAGGATCACGCCCTGAGCCAAAGGCAGATGCTCAACCACTGGGCCACCCAGGCGTCCCAGGGCAAAGGTAGTTTTATCTGTGCCTCTCTAATGGCAGGGTTAATGGGAGTCTGGGACCACCACTAAAATGTTTGAGACCCATCACATGAGGAGTGCTCTCATTCCCATGCCCTTCAAATCGGGGAGACATTGAACACATATGCAGAGACCCAAAGAGAAGGCAAGTGAGGCATGCTGACCCCAGGGCCAAAATCCAGCTCTACTTCTTTTTAACAGTGGGCCTTGGGGTCCCTGAAGCCCTCTGGGCCTCAGTTCCCTAATCTGAAAAGTGGGGGGGAGGGGGGATCCAGGTGCCTATCTAATGGATTGTCGTGAGGCTCAAGTGAGATCATGCACGCCAAGTTCTTAACATGACGCCTCGTGTGCAGAAACTGCTCAAAAAACATTAGAAACTATTGTTATGCTGTTTACCCAGACAGAGCGATAGGCAGTAAGCTATGAGCTGGGCCAGGAAGGATGAGCACAAGTCTTCCAATCTCTGGGGGATGGGATCTGTTCTGTGCCTATTTATTTTTATTTTTTTTTTAATTTTTTATTTATTTATGATAGTCACAGAGAGAGAGAGAGAGAGAGAGAGAGGCAGAGACACAGGCGGAGGGAGAAGCAGGCTCCATGCACCGGGAGCCTGATGTGGGATTCGATCCCGCGTCTCCAGGATCGCGCCCTGGGCCAAAGGCAGGCGCCAAACCGCTGCGCCACCCAGGGATCCCTTCTGTGCCTATTTAAATGTTAGAGGTGAGCTTCCCAGGAGCTGCTGTAGGGCTGTCTCCTATCCTGCAGCTCTGCACGCCCAGGAGTCCAGCGTGTTCCTCTCTGCCCCCGAGGCCCTGAAGGCTGCAGGAGCCTGACCGCCCGCCCGCACTCGGCCAGCATCAGTGTTCTCTGCTGCCAGATGTTCACCTCCAGCAGCAGCTCCTGACTTCACACAGGCTGGCCTGCAAGGCTTTAGCCAAAGCTTTGCTTTGGCAAGGGCTGGTCCTGTTGGGGAGATCTGGAGCCCATTCAATGAGCCAGGAATGGGGAGGGGGGTGGTTCCTGGCACAACAGGACTCATGGGTCTCCAAGGGAACCCCAGGCTCCTCTGTCAGGGTCACCCCATGAGGGCCAGCCAGGACACTGCATACCTTCAGGAAGATGCTTGGAAATCAAAGAGAACTACTTCCTCCTTTCAGTGCTGGGGGCCTTTTAAAGGGTGACCCCAAAACACAGGGTTAGAGGTTCTTAATTGCATTTGTCTTAAATCCAAAATCCAGGGGCACCTGGTGGCTCAGCTGTTGAGCGTCTATTTTGGCTCAGGTCATGATCCCGGAGTCCTGGGATCGAGTCCTACGTCAGGCTCGCTGCATGGAGCCTGCTTCTCCCTCTGCCTATGCCTCTGCCTCTCTCTGTGTCTCTCATGAATAAATGAATAAAACCTTTAAAAAAATCCAGAATTCAGACATGTATTCTGCACTGACACGGCCTCACCAAAGTGTTCCTTTCCTTCTATTTCCCCATTTCTACAATAAACCACCTTCCGGAGCTGGTCCCAAGTTTTAAGAAATGGCAAAGTAAAGCCAAGTCTGGCCTACAGGAAGAGGGAGATGCTGGGTGCTGGGTCCTGCACATGGTGGCACCACAGTTGGTGACATTCAGGACACAGCTGCCCCAGACCCCTTTGCAGGACTTGGTGACCATCCCAAACCTGGGCTGTCCCCCAGGTCCTCCCCATCTGGTGGAGAAACAGACCAGTCCACGAACAGAGGGGCAGGGCACAGGCGATGACCAAAGGGAACCCCATGCTCTGCATGAGCTGCTTGAGGAGGGCTGGACGTGCTGGGGACGGGGAGACGAGAGCACCCCGGGGACACATCACAGCTGAGACCTGAAGCTCAAGGGAGAGAAACAGAATCATTCAGCCCCCGAGGACCCTCTCAGAATCATGCAGCAGCACCCTGCTGAGGACCCTGGAGGTCAGACACTGCTGCAGGCCCAGGCTTCAGCCAGGTGCTCGTAGGGCCACCACACTTTGTCCCCTTGCACATCTGTGTGATGACTGCCATGGGAAGGGGAGAAGGGGGGTGCCAGAAGGGGCAGAAAGGGGACCAGGGAGGGGCCCCCTAAGGAAGGGACTTATCAAGGTGAGCCAGGGACAAAGGACAGAGGTGAGGACAGGCTGACCCAGAAACCAGAGGACAAATTAAAAACAACACCACCAAAAAAAATTAAAAATTAAAAAAAAAATAAAAAAATAAAAACAACGCCACCTTGTTGCAACAGGCACAGCTCTGTTTGGAGCTGAGGATTCTAGGGGCCTCTGGCCAGTGCCCTGGGCTGGCTGGAGGAGGCAGGAGTTAGGTGTACCTCCCTCTGGAAAATACTCCTGAGGTCACCTCCACAGCAAGACTTCTGGCCCGGCCCATACTCCCCAAAGTCTTTCTTCCCAAATGACAGGAACCGAGACTTTCTTAAGCTTAAATTTAGTCCCGATGGGAAGGAAAACCCGAGCACGCGGCTTAAAATACTCAATACAAACCTTGTCTTTGTTACGCTCATTTTTAGAGCCTAAAAAAAAAAACTGACTTCCATAAATCAAAATTAGAAACCTTACAATTTCTCTTTAAACTGAATCCGGGTTTGTTTTGACGGTGTCCAGAATGTTTCTTTATTCGGTGTTCACTCAAGACAACCAAAAGCCACCTTGAAGGCCATCTGTTAGCTGAGAATATTTTTAGAGACACGGTAAATACAAGTACTGGAGTTAATGTTTTTCTAAATATAAAGGCCCAGGTTAGTCGCGAAACCAGAGACTTGCCCTACCACCTTTTGTTACTGGCATAACGAAGGCGAAGGCGACAGCAGGCAGGGTTGGGACTCGAGTGTCCCGGCCCCAAAGCGACCAGCAAAGGGCTGGGCGGGAGCAGGAGATAGATCTGATGCTTTAGTCCCCTGCCCTTCCGATTATTCAGCGCGGCCTCCCTTCAAAATGACCACTTGACCTTTCCCACAAGAGCCATTAACCTTCCATAGTCTGTCGCGTAAACAGCTTAATTTTCTGACGGCAGCATGACAGAAGAAATTACAAAGGCAATTCCCACTCTCGGTCCAAACAGATGCCAAATGTAAATCACTCCATTTCCAGGAGGAGGACATTCTGCCCCAGTGCCTCGGCCACCCTGCCTCCTCGGCCTACCCGGCGCAGGGCGGCCCCTCGCAGGCCACGACCCCCCCACCCACGCCAACGGGCCTTGGGCTGCCCGAGAAGCTGCTGACCGAGGCCAGAAAGCTGTCAGTCCCTGTCCCTTGTTTCTGGGCGCCCAACCCAACTCAGAGCCCCCATAAGTCAGAGGCACCCCTGACTGCTGGTCTGTAAAACCAGCCCTTGCCTACTCTTGAATTTACCGCAGGATGACGAAGCTAAAACTCGACAGTTTCCATTTCTTCTTCAACAGCATACCTACTTTGACTACTACCCATAACCCAGAATAATAATGTTTAATAATGAAGGACGATTTTATTTGTTTACTAAAGATTTTATTTATTTATTCATGAGAGAGAGAGAGGCAGAGACACAGGCAGAGGGAGAAGCAGGCTCCACACTGGGAGCCCGACATGGGACTCAATCCCAGGACCCCGGGATCACACCCTGAGCCAAAGGCAGATGTTCAACCACTGAGCCACCCAGGTGCCCCAATTAGAGACAATTTTATTTATTTATTTATTTATTTATTTATTTATTCATTAATTTAAAGATTTTATTTATTTATTCATAGGCACAGAGAAAGAGAGGCAGAGACACAGACAGAGGGAGAAGCAGGCTCCATGCAGGGAGCCCGATGTGGGACTCGATCCTGGGTCTCCAGGATCACACCCCAGGCTGCTGGCGGGGCTGCCCTTAGAGACAATTTTAAAGGAAAAAGTTTTAACATAAATGAGTTATAACAGAGCTTCTTAATTATGCTGTTCTCTAGTGAGGGGTTGGTGATTTTAGGGACGGTTGATGGACCAAGCCTGGAACTGGAGGGAAGAGGCCGGGTTCCACGGTTTACAGTGCTCTAAATTATAAGACTGTGAGCTCGGAAAGGGACTAGGATGGTGAATCTTATCTGTCAATTTGGGCCACAGCACCAGATATTTGGTCAAATAATATTCTGGATGATGCTGTGAAGGTCTTTCTTAGATGAGATTAATATTTAAATCAGTGGTCTCTGGGGACGCCCAAGTGGCTCAGTCAGTTGAACAGCTGCCTCTAGCTCAGATCATGATCCGGGGTCTTGGGATGGAGCCTTGTGTCAGCCTCCCTGCTCAGCAGGGAGTCTGCTTCTCCCCCTGTGCCCCATCCCCGCTCATGCTCGCTCTCAAATAAATAAATAAAATCTTAATAAATAAATAAATCAGTGATCTCTGAGGAAACAGACTGCTCTCCATTCCGTGGTGGGCCTCATCCAAGCAGCTGAAGACACGAACAGAACAGTGTGACCTCCCTGAGCAAGAAGGAACTGCCGGCAGACAGCCTCTGGACTCAGGCCACAGCTCTTCGCCATGTCTCCAGCCTGCCAGCCTGCCCTGCAGCTTCTGGACTTACCTAGCTTCTCTCGGTTCTGTTTCTGTGAAGAATTCTAATGAGGGACACATTTTATTTGTATAATAAACACACTAGAATATTTCTAGTTCCTAAAGGAAATGTATCCTCCTTCCCTTTCCTTAAAAAAATCTCGTTTGCCTATTTTGATAGAGACAGAGCCTTGAACAGATAGTATGAGAAAACCCACCAACAGCGCAAGGTAAGTGACAGCAGACGGTGAGCTAGGTGAAGGGGACGGCAGGACGTGGTGAGGTCCACCATCAGCTGGAATTGATGGAGGTAGTAGCCTCATCTAAGCTTTTGTGTGCTCAGGAATGTGGGGCCCTGAACCATCAGATCTTTTGATTTTTAAGAAGAATCCAGAAATCTGGATATTTCATATAAAATCTCCCAGTTTGGCTCTCTGCTCCTCCCCGTTAGACAGACAGCTGCATCTTCTGGTGCAGTGCCAGCCGCGTCCCCGAGACACGATGGTGAAGGTCGGAGTGAACGGATTTGGCCGCATTGGGCGCCTGGTCACCAGGGCTGCTTTTAACTCTGGCAAAGTGGATATTGTCGCCATCAATGACCCCTTCATTGATCTCAACTACATGGTGTACATGTTCCAGTATGATTCTACCCACGGCAAATTCCACGGCACAGTCAAGGCTGAGAACGGGAGACTTGGCATCAACGGGAAGTCCATCTCCATCTTCCAGGAGCGAGATCCCGCCAACATCAAATGGGGTGATGCTGGTGCTGAGTATCTTGTGGAGTCCACTGGGGTCTTCACCACCATGGAGAAGGCTGGGGCTCACTTGAAGGGCGGGGCCAAGAGGGTCATCATCTCTGCTCCTTCTGCTGATACCCCCATGTTTGTGATGGGCGTGAACCACGAGAAGTATGACAACTCCCTCAACATTGTCAGCAATGCCTCCTGCACCACCAACTGCTTGGCTCCTCTAGCCAAAGTCATCCATGACCACTTCAGCATCGTGGAGGGCCTCATGACCACCGTCCATGCCATCACTGCCACCCAGGAGACCATGGACGGTCCCTCTGGGAAGCTGTGGCGTGATGGCCAAGGGGCTGCCCAGAACATCATCCCTGCTTCCACTGGCACCGCCAAGGCTGTGGGGCAAGGTCATCCCTGAGCTGAACGGGAAGCTCACTGGCATGGCCTTCCGTGTCTCCACCCCCAATGTGTCAGTTGTGGATCTGACCTGCCGCCTGGAGAAAGCTGCCAAATATGACGACATCAAGAAGGTAGTGAAGCAGGCATCGGAGGGCCCCCTCAAGGGCATCCTGGGCTACACTGAGGACCAGGTTGTCTCCTGTGACTTCAACAGTGACACCCACTCTTCCACCTTCAACACCGGGGCTGGCATTGCCCTCAATGACCACTTTGTCAAACTCATTTCCTGGTATGACAATGAATTTGGCTACAGCAACCGGGTGGTGGACCTCATGGTCCACATGGCCTCCAAGGAGTAAGAGCCTCCTGGACCACCAGCCCCAGCAAGAACAAGAGGAAGAGAGAGGCCCTCAGCTGCTGGGGAGTCCCTGCCCCAACTTAATCCCCCAACACACTGAGAATCTCCTGACCTCCAATTTACATCCTAGACCCTGAGGAAGGGGAGAGGCTTGGGGAGCTCTACCTTGTCATGTACCATCAATAAAGTATACTGTACCCAGCCAAAAAATAATAATAATAATAAATAAATAAAATAAAATAAAATAAAATAAAATAAAATAAAATAAAATAAAATAAAATCTCCCAGTTTTTAAACACACTTGCCCCCTCCCCACCCAATTTAAGATCTTGTGTGGGCCAAACATCTGCTCTCAAATGTAGGCTGGAGGTGACAAGCACAGGCTCTGGGTAGCACTCCTGGCCCTGTCAGCATCTTCTGGCTGGTGACCCGGCTTACTTTACGCGCTCATGCCTCGATAAGCCCACCTCTAACACAGTGATGCTGCTGCCTATAGCTCACAGGATTGTGGTGGGAATTAGACAAAATGAGTACATCAAGTGCTTGGACATGGCCGGTGGCCAAAGAAAGGTCCCTCCCTTGACCACTGCAATAGCCAGGCCCCATCCGGCAGGCCCAAGCAGGGAGCTCCCAAAGAACAGAAGCTGGGAAAGCCTTCCCCAGAGGCGGCCCCCAAATCTCTGCCAAGCACGAGAGGCTGGGGCCAGCCTCTACGGTGTCCCTACTACTTTATGAGCCTGTGATTCTAAAATCCTAGCACTACGTCTGTCAATAAGAGTCAGCCTACAGAGCTTTCTGAAAAGCAACCTGATGACGTGTTGGAGCACCTCAGAGGCGCACATCATCCTAAACGCACAAAGAGGCTTATCGTGGCCTTACTTTGTGTAAAGATCAGAATCAGCCTAATGGACATCACCAGGCATCGGTTTAAGAAACTACAGGATATCCTGTAAAAAAAAAAAAAAAAAAAAAAAAAAGATTACAGGAAAACGACGCCACAGAGACGTTTATTTATTGAGTCGAGAGTTGTTCACAATGTATTATCTGGTGAACAACAAAAACCGGGTGACAAAACTAGGTCAGGTTTGATACTGATGCTCCGAGGACGTCCCTCTGTAATGATTTCTTTGGGCCAGAAATCAGTTGGAAAGAAACACAGCAACACATTGACAGCTGTTTTCTTGTGCAGTGGAATGGAAATACTTTCTGCTTTCTTCTTTTTGCTCGTCTCTATGCTCTAATTTTCCTTCCATGAACATGTGCTGTCTTGGTGGCAAAAGATGTTGAGAAAAATAACCAACGTGGTTTGTTCTTTTCTTTTAAAGACAAATACAGTGAGGACTGTGCTAAAGGCTCAGAGGAAAATGCTGCTAACAAAATCATGACTTTATAGAGATCTGTGCCCAGAGATGTGGAGCCCGGCCCAGAGCATTCCTCACTAGGCCGGGCCCTTGAGCCCTCTCTTCACTATGTCGGTGTCCCCTGGACACAATCTTCGTGCCTAGTGTGGTATCCCGTGCAAACCCCCCTAACCTTCGGACAGTCAGCACTTGCGCTCTGAGACCTCGATAGGCGCCCCCCCCGCCGCCCCATCCACAGTGACCCTGCCCGGCTCCAGCCCCTCCCAGCCCAGTGCCCACATGGCAGCCTGACCAACCAGCTCCTGAAGTCAGGATCCTCATTTCCTCACAAGTTATTAAAAGAAAGGAAGGAAGAAATGAAGAAAAAAAGGCAAGAAAAAGGCATTAGGCAAAGCCTGCGCCCACTCCACACCCTCTTTTCAGCATCGTTTACTGATTCCATAAGCCAGAGACCCACAGAGTGTCGTCAAAGCAGCCAGAAACGCTCCTCCTGAAGCTGACTTACCCTTTTCCCAGAGATATGAGCACAGGATTTTCCAGCTCCATGAGCACCTGAAAGGCTTTATTCATGTTTTGGTAAGAAAAGGCTTCTCCGGCATCTGCAATGACCACACAGTTGGGGTTGGACGTGTCATTCTGATCAAATTCTGAGCGGACTCCTGGAAAGAGAAGGAGGGAATAAAGCCCTGGGGTGACGTGGCCTACCTCCTACCTCCTCCCAGGGACACCTGTCAGCCACGTGTGCCCTGCCCCATTCTCAGACGCGCATCCTGATCCTCACAGCTGTACAGGAGGTGGGCAAGGAAGGGGTATTATTCCCACTTTATAGACAAAGGAATT